>NC_087529.1:6852931-8142431 GCF_963921805.1 Phalacrocorax carbo
TGCTTTGGGGTTTGTCGCTTGCAGCATGCAACAGCTTTTCCATTATGCTTTGCCTGATCCTTTGCCAGATTTCTTCAGAAAAACTGAGTGCTAGGATGAATGGAGAGAGCTTGTCTGGAGGTCACACTGTGGGAGCCAGGAAGCAGCAGGCTGGCTCTCCACTTCTTACGTTCTAATGCCTTACTGGGCCCTTCCCGCCTTGTTCTACCCAACCAGCAATACGGACATTTAAGCTTCCTTCCCATGTAAATCTTACAGATAACAAGCAATGATATTAGCGTTATTACATTCATTAATTAATGTTAATGTTATAAGTAAATCCAGGACCCCCCAAATGGAATGGGACTTCTAGTGTCTTGTGACATAGCCTCGAGTTTAAAGTCCTAAATCGTATAATTGTTCAAATACAAATTACAGGACCTGGAAGAACTTCATACTACAATTGCAATTTTAAATGCTTCAGTAGTGATTGCTGCTGCTTCCCAACTCCTCACCTGCAGGAGGGGGACTCCCTGGTCCTTCCAGCCTGCATTCTATTAGCCCCTCCAACAACGGGGTCCGTTACCACGGCCCACCCCAAATACCACAACTATAATACTTTTTTTTTCCACCAAAACTTGTCATATTTTTGCCAAAGTCCATCTTTTCCTCATAACTCAGAATCACCTGGAGGGATTTCCTCCTGCCCTTCCTTGCTCCACAGAAGTTTACTTCTTACCCTTCAGCAAATCTGAACTGCACTTCTTTCCCTATTTACCCCCCTCATTCCCCACTTACCCTGTTAGCAGCTGTACTCCCACACACCTTCATCTTTTCCTTTTTTTCTCTCTGTACTGTATTCTCCACTTAACTTCCTGGAGCATGCGTTGACAATTAACACCAATCATGCAACTGAGTGCCGATCTGAGCGAAGCCGAGAGGACAGGACATGGGAGTGCTGACGAGGAACAGTCACAAGATCAGGGCTTCGGACTGCAAGGCCCTCACGACAAGACTGTGTCTGTGCCTCTGTGTATATGAAGGGAATATGTACCTCCATGTGTTACGCATATATGTGTAGGGAGGCTGCTTATTGCCAGGTGTGCTGGGAGGAAATATTTACTAATATTTCCCAGATAAGTCCTATTAAAATTATGAGGATGACTGCCATTTCAGGTGTGTTGCAGAATTCATTTGATGCTAAGAAAGTATCCTGAAGCTGAGAAGAGCTATGTAAGCACTACTATTATAAATAATAGTTTCCTAATTCCTAGTCCGAGTATGTTAGTAATAGCACAAAAAATAGCTAGGCTAGAAGAACATTGTGAAGCAAAACCAACTAGATGAGTTTCGTTTTTGTTTGGCAAGAAATTACTCTTTACAGTTCTACTACACGAGTTCACGGTGTAGGCTTTGAGCTGCCAGCTCCTCAGGGCAAGGTTTAAATTAAGTCCTCTTCTCTTTTATTTTCTTTTTTTTTTAATAATCAGGAAACTGTTTAATTCATTTCAGGCTTTGTAGTCTTCTCCAACCCACTGTTAAAAAATAACAAACAAACAAAAGAATACCTGAAGCTAAATGTTGACTCTAAACCCCCTTTTCCAGCCTCCCATTTAATCAGCCTTGTGGCATATTGGAAAATAGATCATTTAGTTCCACTTCATTATTATGGGGGTAAAAAAAATCTTACAGTCAGGCTTAAAGCACCTAAACACCTAAAGCTATACTGTAATCTGTAAAGCACATGGGTGTAAAACAGGCAGGCAATTTTTCATTTCCTTGGGCAACATTGTTTATGGTGGCTGGCAGGGGCTTTCTGTATTTCATCAGGCCCTTTATGAGCACAGTGCCTGGCACGTATAGCTGCACTCGCTGCATTAGTGATCAGATTATGTGCAGTGGAATGTCTCTCCTGGCAGATAATGGATATGTGGCTATCAAGGGGGGCAATGGAAGGGCTGGTGCAAGGAAATTTGAAATGGCTGGCTACACCCTTAGAAATACATAGCGTTTAATATGTCAAACATACACTGAAATTAGCATGAATTTAGTAGTGCTGCCAGTGAAAGCCACCTGCAATCAAAGCAACCAGTTAGTTTTACCCTTTAAAAGTCTTGCAAAATACTCCTTATTGCCTATGCAGGAGATAGCTGCCTGCCTGTAGTCAGGATTTCTAACCATCAGAGAAGAGAGGTTCAGGAGAAGTTCTTCTAACCTGGAGAAGTCTCTCATTTTCTTCTGGTAAAGGCCCACAAAATTCTGTGGTGTCACAGACATTTAAGGACTGGATTGCATGATGCCCTGTGACGGCAGCTGACTAGACTCAATTACAGATGGTCTATTCCAATTGTATGTTCCTTCAGCAGATTTTGAACTGGCATCTAAGAATGTGAGACTGATGATAAAAAAGCCCCAAATTACACTAATGACAAAGTGATAATATCTTTGAACTCATTTGGTTTGGTTCTTTCACATGCGGTTCATCAACACTCTAATATCAAAATAAACAAATGTAAATACTGCCTGATGATGCTGGTAAAAAATGTCAATAGAGATTGAAGAATTAATTAAAAAGGAAAAAAGTCTTGGGGAGGACCTATCTAGGACTTTTTGTTTTGAAATATGTAAAGCTGACCAATTCTTTCTCTGCCTTGGCACTACCTTAACCCACGCATACTACTACATTAACTTACTGCCCTTAGGAACCTGACTTGAAAACCCCTTTCTTCTGGTCCAAAATGATGGAGGTATTTTAAAAGCACTTACATTGAAATATAAGAAAAAGGGACAAAATCCTCATTTCTTTATATTTCACAGAGATAGCAAAGCATTTCTGGACATAGCCAGAAGCAAGACCTTGTTATTTTAAGTTGTTTTTTAAAGTAAATAAATTTCAGGGACTAAAATTACTCTGCTTGTTCATTGTGTACTGACCAGACATTATGGATATCCTTAGGTTTGCTGGAGTAGCTGTGTAAACAGGTACTAGTAAAAGGCAGAACTGATGCATACCACGGGGCTCAGTGTATTTGGGGATGGAGGAAAGCAGCATCAGTTCGGTAATTATCCTGCCCTGTATTGGGAGTCTGTGTCCTGCCACTGATAATCAAAAACTTGACCTACTAAAGCCTTTTCTCTCTCCAGGTTCCCTTGCGCTGAAAGAACATCTCCCTCCTTCTTGGGTACAGCCAAAGGGCTGATCTGTTGGGGAGGGCACAGAGATGAATAGTGGGGTGCTCTGGAGGTGAGCAGGGTCTCTGGGTATTTGATCTTTGCAGGAGGCATCTGTGGAAAGCTGCATGCAGTTTGCAAGCCACAAGTTGTTATCCTCTGACACAGACAATGTGCTCTACACAGTACAGTGCAGAGACCGTCTGGTGGTATGTTGACTGCAGAGCAGCAACACAAGGAAAGGCTTATTTAAAAATACAGACACGTAAGCAAGAGAGAAACCCCACCTCCATGTGATTGTCTGAGAGGGATCAAATGGGTAGAAATGCCACAGACAGACACACTCCTCCCAGCATAATTGTTACTATCACAGCTGTGGCGGAGAGAGGGGGAGGAGAGTGGATGATGCAAGGAGCTTGGCATCATGCTTAGCAATCACTAGACTGCACCCTTTCATAAGAGGCGAGGAAGCGCTGGAATCCACCAGAGACAGCCCAGCTCTGCACGCAGTCACTGGGTGTGCAGAGCTGGGACTGCAGAACCAGCAGTGACACGCTGCATCTGCTGCTGCAGCTGCTGCACAACCCTCTGGACACTCTCAGCCTTCCCACCCTACCCGCACAAAGTTTATCCAGCAGCTATGCGATTTACTCCAACAACACTGGTTCTTAGTCACTTATTTTCAGAGCTCATCACAAAGAGTAATTAAATGGTCATAACATCTGCAGCCTTAACCCTATTTAGTAGATAAAGTGGATAATTAAGCACTGTTAGCTCCATTTTACATCTGTGGAAACTAGTGAGAGAGGCTAACTCAAGGTCACAGGGCTACTCTGAGTCAACTCAGGATTATAATACATCAGTTACTAACACCTTTATCCAAAAATGCCAGGATATTTCACTGATTTTAAGGACTTATGGCTCAAAACTGCTATTCCTGTCTTATCACTGAGAAATCTAATACAGAGACGTATTAGAACCGAATCAACTATTTGAGAACTTGAAATGAGCACTAATAATTTGTATTTCATCTGTCAGGTGAGGTAACCACCACCTTTTTTTAAACAATCTCTGTTCGATGTAGCTAATTGTTCTTATACGCATATCCTTGTACTAATATATAACGAAGCAGCCAGATGTGACAAATCTGACACCTGGCCTGTGGAACCGAGTTTTAAATGTTACTATTTGTAGCTGCCTAGGTAGAGCCACAAAATCCTGACACTCAATCTCCCTCAGAGTTTTTTATTTGTGTTAACTGCAGCGACAGCTCTGAGACGGACAAGCCTCTCCCCTGAGAGCACCTTCCCCGAGTTGACCGTGAGTCACTGGAGGCTGTAGTTCAAACTGCTGTATCCTTCAGGCTATATATAGCTCTATTCCTATAAACTATTATCTCACTTTTGGCCAGTCAGCTTGCTTCATTCAAAAGTGTTTATCTTGCTCTAACTGCCAGCCTAACGGTGGAATGTTATTTTCAGGCTATTAGAAAGTCCTAAAGAGAGCTGAATTCTTAAATACTCCCCTTTCCCCAATTTTGTTAATACTTTAGTGCTTCTACAAGATACTACAAATTGAAGACCTCTATTTGGTCACAATACGTGTATAAAACTGGCAAATTTTCTCTGCTTATGTGTCTCAACCTGATTTCCAGGGAGTGGAAAAGACTTCAAACGTTTTTAATTCTTGGCTTCGCTCCTATGGCAGACCAGTAAGGCTGAAGAAAAGATCATGCGCACTTCATGGAGGGACCTCCAGACATTCACCACTGTGGACAACGACTGTCCCAACAAATATACAATCATTTGAACTACCAGGTTTACTGGGCCATCCCATCTCCAAAATCCTGTCTTCCAAAGCTTTCTTAGGAAATGCATGATTCCACCCACGTAATCACAACAAACACTGACTTTCATACTTCCATTTAAATCTATGGAAAATGTGTGAGAGATTTAAAGGGTGGGAAAAGTAGACCCCCAAGTAATGTGTATGTAATAAAAAGCATCTTACAAAATCCACTGAAGTGAAAAAGCCTTTAGAGGACAATTGCCTTTATTAAATGTTGAAACAGTATGAAAAACAGAGTTTGAAAACCGCCCTTATATATAAAATTCTTGGTGAGGACTGAGTGCAGGATAATTTCTTGCCAAGTAGTTCAGGTATAATCAGGTGAGATCCACCTGTGCCACGATCTCCGGTACCAGACGTGGGCTACCATTCCCTAAATTGCATTAATACTTAAATGCAATTCACAAGTTAAATGACTTGGGTAGTTGCTTTCTAATACGGACAGACCCACCACTTATAGTGTGACTCACTGGAGACATCCAAAAGATTTAGGCAGCTTTATTGCTTAAAGAAAAAAACCCAAAAACAGCCAAATGAAACAACTCAAAGCAAAGACACAAAAAAATCAAGCTTTCTAGAAAAATTCAAGGCAGCTGGACCTGACACAGGGACTGGACTGGTGGCACAGCAATGCTCCCTCTCCCCGTCTCATAGCTGCCTTTCCACTTGGCTCTGAACCAGTGCCATTGTTAATTGGATGCTGAGTGATGGATCTGGCCACCTGGCACTCTGTCTGGCTCCGAGCTGATGATCAACTCACTTGGCAGGCTAAGTGGGGAACTGGCCACCTGGCTAATACGAGGGCTACAGAATCTCTGACGAGCTGATTGCCAACCTGCTAAGACACTTTTTTATTGTGGATACTGACAGTAACTTCTCTCTTTTGCTCTATTCATCTTTCTCATCACAACTTGTATGCTCACAAACACCCAACTCATGACCCCCTTCTCTACTTTCCTCTGCCTGCTACGATGGGTAAAGACAGACTCCTGCCTTAATTGCTAGAGAATAAATGAGCTTCTCGCCTTCTCCTCCAATTTCTTTAAATTATTCCAAGTTCCCTACCCCCACTCCATTCTGTCTTGATTCTCACCAGCATTCTCAACACTTCAGATCAAAATTTGTATTAGCTGATGAGTTTCACAACAATTTGTGAATGGTGTAGTTTGTTGCGTATTTTATAACTAGCAAAAATTAAAAAAAAAAGTTAAAAATAACATCAAAACAAAGAACTGGACAAGAATAATGTGAAATTAGATTCATGCCTCTAGGCTAGATCCTCCACTTGCCTTGCACCCTGTTTTATTATTAGCACTTGCAAAACCTTAGTGAGAAAGGCCACAATTTTGATTTGATTTTTAAACATTTATTTTGCATATATGTAAATTACTCCACAAAGAGCAAGGCAATGGAAAATGAAGAACGAAGTGCACAAAAATACATCAGTAAAGAATTCTAGAGTACTGTCAGTGTCACAGAGTGAAACATCCTAAGTTATGCTACGAAAATTAATTTCAATACTTCAAGATCTTAAAGAAAAAAGTATTACAATTACTGAAATTTTCTACTCAGTTTCAGATGTACTATGATGAGGTTCTGCAAATATTTTTAAGCTGGTGTTGGGATACAGTAAGTAGCTAATGTCAAGCTCTTACATCCATTAAAAATCATCTGAAAATAATGTACTTTGTTAATTGCAATCATTGTACAAAAATTAGATCACTGATTGGAACAGGGCTGTATTCACTCCTGGTGTGACTTTGGTAATATAAACCAAGGATTCATTTGCACCTTGAATGATCTGCTTCAGCTGACTTGAATGGGGGACTTTCCATAAGGCTAAGAAGAGGTAAGGTGGCCCAGGTGGTGATCTTAAAAATTCTTAAACAGCCCTAGTTTAACTGAGGTTAATAGAAACATTTTGGTTTATCCAAGTGGAGATTATCAAACTTGTTTTTCTCTTTTCATTGTATATATGCAACAAATACTGGAGGGAAGTATACTGTAGTTCTAATATCACAGTTTAAACCAATATAGCTTGGCATTGGTGCTGAGACAAGCAGCCACATGCTTCTTCATCCACTCATTTCTGTGCGGATACAGCCATCTTTTCATCCCAGCCAAAGTTTTCATGTAGCCACATGATGAAATACATTATGAAACCGATCCAGGTAAAAACTAGGGTCATTTTTTCACTCTTGGTTATGTTTATCTTTGAGTGTCCTCCCATCCATTTATCACACAAAGGGAGGGAACAGTGTGGGGACAGAAAGAGGAGGCTGGGACTGCAGAAGGGGGGATCACTTCCTTCAGCTGCAAGTGCTGTCTTAGAGCAGTTAACATTTACTGTGAAGCCACAAGATAAATAGCTCACCTCATATAATTGCAGCACCAAGGAAGTGTTCACAGGATTCATTTAGCAGCAAAGAAGATGTTATGAGCTGAAAACATGCACTGGAAAATGGCAAAGTGATATTATATTGAAGTAACAGATGCGGTTAATCCTGAAGTCTCTTTATATTAAATAATTCTGTTCAATTTTCTGAATCTGTATGGTAAGTCAGCTCAAACTTTTGGCAATATTATAGGCATGAAGGTCTATCTATATTGTAGATAAATATCTATCCATCCTGTATTATTTGCACACAAAGAATGTCTATCTTTAACAATATATTAATAGGTACATGTATTTGCATTAATAAGTTATTAGAAGTTTACACTTTGTGGTCCAAGATAAAAATATGAGAAAATAAATGAGAGGAAGGAAGGTGGTCAGGCAAATTCTCTAGTGATCTGTCACTTGGCCTCCCTTTTATTCCCTTCCTCCATGTTGTTTCAGAATGTTAGTGCCCTGAGCAACACAACAATAGCTGAGACAAAATGTTCATGTTTTAATTCACTTCCAAAATCTTCAGGAAAGCTGTCAGAAACAGGCATTTAAACAAAGTTCTGGTACCTTTTTAGAAGCACAACAGCTATGTGCTTCCACGTCTCTGAACTTCCCTGGAATTAACCTACTTTTGTAGCCTTTTTTCTTTTTTTTTCCTTTCCAATTTTCATAATAGCCCTGTAATTATAGGAAGAATATCTCTCTACAGTCTAAAGGTGGAATAAAGTATTTTAGATATTCATTAAGACAGGAATTAATGTTAAACTAATCAAGCTGCTGTCTTCACATTATTTTTAACCTTTTTTTCAGCTGGACAACTGATTTCCTGCATCCATGCCGGAGAAGGTTTCAGGAAAATCTTACTGCTTTTTAGGGAGCCCTTATCAGCATAAGTACCACCTTTGACTACCTTTGAGCAGCGTTTACTCTTGTTTGTCTGGTCAACCTCTACCAATAAAATTACTGCCAATCTTCATAAAAAGTGAGTCAGGAACCCACGTACCAAACATCAGACATCACTAGTCTCTGAAAGAATTTCCCTGTCCTTTAGAAGCCTCCTCCTGCAGAGCAGCATCACTCCTCTTTGCAATCGCCATGCCAGGTGCCTCTCAGGTCACACCAGTGCTCTCTTGCAAAGCGGGGACAAAAAGGCATTGTGGTACGTTTGGTTCTCGGTGTACCTGCTGACTTGTCTGCATTGCCACCATCTTCCGTGTAGTGTTGGTATCTGCTCCTGGTAACAGTATCTTGTCACTACTGGACTTTGGAGCCCTCACTGCTCATAGTTTACATTAGAGAGCCTCCTGCTTGCTTATTTGACCCCATTTCTCCACATGTAACTTCACTTTGCTCCCCTTTATGTCTCACAGCTCACATAAACCCTGGACTATTAATATTTAAAAAAGGGAAAAAAACCCAGTTATTTTAGCTGACTTTCAGTTTCAGGTATCTAAATGTCCAGCTACAAGAGGCTTTCTTGTGCTCTCTGACTCGGTATCAGAGCTTGAACCACCAAGTTATTAGGTAACAGCTCATTGGCACAGAGCTCCGTCTAACGCATTCAGCTGGCTCAGCTCTTTCTGATCTGAGAGGGCTTTCCTTTTTTCTGACTGGCGACGCATTCCATCAGCAAGGACCCACATTATTTTTTAATCTTCAACGGGTAAAGGGCTGCTGAACAAGTACAACTGTCATTTCCAAGCATGACATTTAGCACTGCTAGCGTTTATTTCGCCCATCTTAGATGTCAGTGGAATACTTGTTGCTGTTTGCTAACAGGCTTTGAAGACTTCCAGCTGTGGACATGGTGGAAACTGTGGGGCAAGGGATTTAACACAAAGCCTCAGCATTTGATATTACCTTAGTAAAGTATGTGGCCCTCTTTCTGTCATTGAGCTGTCACTCCTTATATCAATCCAAATTGGAGCTGGGTGCTGCCAAGCCCCTGTGACTTGGAAAAGCCAGCGGGTTGTTCCTTAGTACCCTGCCAGTGCCCCCATTGCTCTTCTTTGTGCTCACAGCAACCACAGCAGTCATTTCTTGGTTCTGATGCCCACTGCAGTGACTGATTAGTAGCCTCTAAGCAACTAAATTTTAGTTCCCTGTAAAAGGTCATTTTTCTTTAACTGGTCTGGCAGTCCAAGAATAGCTCTCTGCACTCTAATACATACAGTATTGTAAGTAATGACAGATAATGCTATCAAGGTCTTTTCCTAGAATATAGGGATTAACTCACCTCATTAAAATGTACACATTCTGCATAGCATAATGCAGTACTACTTCAGGACAACTATTTAAGCCAGCCAAAAGATATTCTATTCTGTGAGAACTCAGATGATCCCTAGCTGTCCCCTTACTTCCCTGTATTCCGATTTTTATAATCTTTTTAGATTAGTACATAGATATCATAGCATTGAGTACTTTTAAAATCCTAAAATAGACTACATTAGCTTAAATTTCTAGGTAGTAAAGAAACTCGAGAGGAGAGAAACATAATTAACTTGGAGCATGGAAGGATTCCCTTGTGGGAAAAACACCCTGAACTAAAAAAAAGGTAGTTTGTACAAAGTACCTGAGAGTGAACATAGAGAATCTGGCAGGTTATACGCTCTGAAGACTGCTGTCTTAGGTTGAAGGTGGAAAGGTTTTTGTTTTATTTTCCCTGAACATTTGTTCTTAGATGTTTAAAACATGTGATTTATTTGGACATTAAAATGCAATTTTCAGTGCTTGCTTTTTTTTTTCCCTGAGAAAATGAAAATAAAAGCCATGTTGCTGGAATCGCCTATAGGCTTTTGTCTGCATTCAAAGAATGCTTCTGAAAGCTATGCTAAAACATGGACCCCAGTTCTACTCCTATTAAAATAAAAGGTGAAAGTGTCCTGAGCATCAGTAGAGGAAGAAGGTGGGAGATGGAGAAAGCAGAAGTCGCACAAGAAGATCAGGCCCTCCCAAAACCAAACCACTTTTCCCAAATGATTCAGTTTTTTCTTCATAACTTTTTCCTTCCACTTACTGAAGTAACTCTTAGCAGTTTCTAGGCTGCTTAATTTCTTTCTGCTTCTGCAACAGCCTATGTGACAAATGGCAATAGCACATAAATTTGCTTCAGAATCAAGCTCTTAGACTGGTATTTATTAGCTGTGTAAATGCCTGTTCCTACAGATGTTTAGGAGGCTACAGGAAGGTGAATTCTACAGAACGGTCTGTTGATCTACTACAGATGAACGGAGTCCCGACTCCCATACTGGTTATCATTGCCTTACCATAATTCCATTTATTTTTAACAGCCTATCTAACTTAATTGTTCTGGTATAATATGTCAATCAGTTGCCCTCCCCAACATTGTTTGGGTTTGGTTTTTTTTTTAAATTATGGTTACATTGTTGACTTAAAACAAAGCAACAGTTATTTCTTTCAGCTGTGTTACATACCATTGGCCTGATTAATTCTAAGTCCCAAGAAGTAAGAGTCCTAGGAAATATTGCTATGGGAAGAAACAACTTTGCAAACCTGAACTTCATATTTATGCAATTCTCAGTCTGCTGCTGACCAGTCAGGATCTTTAGCTGAACAAATCCTTATGAACAAATCCTTAAAAGAGGCAAAATGTTTGTTTGTTTTTGAAAAATTCCAGAGTAGCTCTGTAAATGCAACATTTCAGAAGACTACTACAGATTAGATGTTATAGTTCATATCAATAAATCCTCTGTTTTATCAGTATGTCAGAAATCTTAGGAGACACTTTGTATTCTTATACCATAAAATGACAAAAATATTCTTATCTAGTATATCCTTCACAGAGCCTGCTTAATAGTGAAAAAGCTGCCATAGAAGATGAAGAAGTGAATACAGATAACACAGCGAAGCCTGAAAACGGGGACAGGGAAAACTTTCCAGGCCAAATGGGTATCTACTGGGATTCTGTAAATGAACCAAAGAGGAGTTCATTCCCATTCTTTTAGAATTCGTAAATCAGTCTCAGTTAGAAATTCTTCTCAGTCCCAGGTAAGATTTGTCATTATTAACATAATTTCTAACCAAGGATGTCACTATGCATTAAAATGGTAACAAACTGAACCTCACAACTGTATTTTTTATAATTCCAGTCTCACATCTTGTTCCCAGTTAAAGTGGTATATCATTACTGGATAGGCCAGAAGGAGTACTGATACAAAATAAAGGGTAAACACTCTGAAAAGCATGTCCTGTCATCTGCTGAGACCACTCAGTCCCATGTCTCTTTCAGTCATATAATAATCTATTGAATTATGAAGCTATTCCATAAAACATTCTATTACCTAACTAGCTGCACTATTTTAGTGCAGCTGTAACTGAAACCAATGGAAGTTTTACCTGCAAAATGTTTTGTCACAGTTGGATGCTAAATTTTTACCTTCAGGTAAAGTTCTACTCGCTTTTTTCACAGAGAGCTCTTAAAACCATAGAACTCAGTCTTTAGCAGTTTTTTTAGGTAACACACATTAATTAAATTTGCTTAGAGTTTCCTATTTGGAATGAATACAGAAAATACAGTAGAGTGTCAGGGACAATTCATCCTTTCCAAGCATTTTTAATTAAGTGCACTTTCTAACCTGGCCAAAAAATGTCACATCCTGAAATGTATTTTTTTCTAATTATATATATAAACATAATAAGGTCACTGAGGGCACTAAATTATGCTTATAACAAATAATGGAATTATACCAATGGTCTGAGAAAGCACTTCAGCAAGTAGAGTGTGAATGCACATTAACTTTCTGCTATAAACTTTACAGACCAGTTAGATGATTAATTCTATCACAGTCACATACAGCTTTAACATTGGTTTTGAAAGAGATTTTTTTTCCAATACTTGTTAATATTGGTTTTGTGCTGACACTGAAGCATAAATATAAACAAACTTCTTAAACATGAATGAATAATGCTGGCATTGTAAATGTACTCAAGAGAGGTTAAATGATTTGCCCAAAAGGGGTTATTGAGAGAACAAAGCACAGGACAGCATCGCAGTGTATTAGTGTTAATAATTTGAAACTTTTCCAGAAATGAACTGACATTCCTTCATTTTACTGTTTCCTCACTATTCAGAACTAGGGATTCAGCTAGACGGGGTTAACTAAAGAAATATACATATTCCTGTACTACAGAACGAATCATTTTACTACTTCTGTCATTTACAGTTTTCCGTGCTGAACTTCCACAGGGGTAGTAGTGTAGCATCCCAAGAGTACAGCAAGCACTCTCTCTCTCTCTGTCTTCTTTCTGTGTATTTGCCATCTAATAGAAGTTTTAAATCTCAGATTCTTTTCTTCCACATACAATTTTCAGTACATTTACTAGAAGACACCTACAACGACAGGCAATGTCTCTAAGTGGTCCTTCTTCACAACCCATTTAAGATAACATAATATTAATTATAGCTGTTCTCCGGAGGAAAAACAGTGGTAAAAAAGCAAGCTACGGTTACTGTTTCCTTATGAGATATGCTACGAAGAACAGCCAAATTCCACTGAAGTATTTCATTACTAGCTAGCATAATACTGAATCACAGCACAACTAATAAGTATAATTGCATTCAGAAAGTTTCATTTTAAGAATGTGTCAAACATATAATTTGATCAGGGTGTGTGAGTATCTGTGCATGGGTTGTTCGTGGTACATTCTTATGCATGTGAATCATGAGGCGTTATGAGCCACCTACCTCCTGGTAGTAGGGAAGCTGCAATATTCCTTCCTATCAGAAAGAAACCTGGACCATCTTTTTAGAAGTTGACAGTAGTCTCAGCACACATCTGTTTTAACTCCTAAGCCTTCTGGATAGACCAATAACATTCATGACGTTACTGAGAAACAACAGTTAGGAATTTTCTACTCTAAAAAAGAATCTGAATTTTCTGGTAACAATAAATATTCTAAATGTTAGAGAAAAAATGAAGCATTGGTATGGCATTTACAATTCTGAATAGCTCTATTTTTAAAAAAATGTTGCTGATTCTAATGGGGGAATAGATTGTCAGTTTATTAAAGTTTGGAATAAGTTTATTAGTTAAATAGATTGTACGATAGGAAAAGAGCATTACTCTCCCTTGTAAGAGGTAAATATTTCTGTTCAGGGTTATATTTTTGTTTAGAAGACATGTAAGATTAAAAATCATCTTTCAAGTGGCTAGTGAGCAGGCTTTCTGCATACCTTAGCCTGTACGTTATAAATCTCCTCTGTTAGCTTGTTAATAACTTCAGCTGCAAAGTCCATCATCCTTCTGGAGAAGCAGCAACTCAGTCTTCAGGTCAGCTCAGCTTACTGTTGCACCTGACCAGAACAATAAGATGGTATGTCAACAAGACATGCAATGACTACAAAGTCAGTAACTATTAGTAAATTTCCTTTAGAACAGCCACAAGTCACAGTTCCTATACAGTTTTTTTTTATTTCCCACATCTATAATGGAAACGACATTACGATAACATCTTTCTCTAATTTTTGTGGATCAACTAAATAAAGATACTTGTACCATAAAACTGCATTTAGAATGCTCCAGCACCCTCGGGGCAGAGGCCATATTTCCCTATTGTTTTACGATATCTTGAGCAACATAATTCTGTTGTAAAAGCAAAACTTTAAAGAGCTTCTGGTTATTCAGCAATAACAAACTAATACGTATGGCTGAAAATGATTTAGAGGAAAGAAACTCTTAACTTCGAAGCAAATTCCAGATTTCTACGTGTTATATATAAACAATAAAATTATAAACACATGAAAAATAACATGAGAACACCCTTAATATTAGGCTGAGTGCAATGAAACTACCCCTTGCTGTATGATGACTCTATAAAATGCAAACAATGTCACTTAGCATTGCCGGTAGTGCTTTATTATTTCAAGTGAAAAAGAATACAGTGAAAGGAATTTAGAAGGGGGGTGGACAGTGTCAGCAGTAACAAAATACACGATTACACATTACTATAATTAGCAATGGAATTTAAAGAATTAAAAAAGCAACATATTTGCATTGTTTTTAACCATGCTTTTGACTCAACAGCAATTCCACTGATATACTTGGCAGAAAAGTTCAACTCAGTCTTTCTTAAAACATAAACCCATTAGAAAGAGAAATGCTGTGACCAAAGGTAAACACTTCAATATAAACGGGCCCTAAAAAAACCTCCAGAAGGCAGTTTAATCCAAATCTGGGATAACTATGGATTAAGAATACATTGATGTTAGTTTGTGCTCCCCTCTTTTAATACTACCACCTCATGCTAATATGCTTTGGACTATTTCCCCCAACCCTTATAATGACCAACTCTTATGTTATAGTCGCTTTTTTACTTTGATACACAAATTTGTGAAGCAACCTTATATCTCTACTTCTAACCATCTGTATACTTAGTTTCTTTTATTTCATTCTGAAGTGTGATTTCTAAAGGTTATAGGTGTGAATGAAAAAGCGATGCTGAGGTACAACAAAGGCTTGCACTTAGAGTACAACAAACTTTGCTTAATTGCAGTTGCAATATGCTTAGAAACGTATCTCTAAGATTGATGAATCATTTATCTGATCTGAAATATCTGTGCATGCATTTGCAGCAGCTTTCTATGCAAACCAGGTACTTATGGACACAAATTATTCTAGTTAGCTACAGGAGTCTATGATGACCTAATCTGCATGTTTGGCTGTAGTACACCTCTAAATTAGCATGAAAACTGTGTGCATCTTAGAAAGCTGGATCTTTTATTATCCCTGCATTGCTTTACTGTACTTATAATTGGAATGTACCTATTACTGGCACTCACTTTAACTCTCAAGAATATTTTGAAGATATAAGGAATAATTTGCTGAAAATATTAAATAAACTTTTAAAAATAAGTATATTCATCCTTTGAAAAACTTTAACTCTCATATAAATTTTAAAAATTTGAGAACAGAAGACATCTCTTGTATGGCAATAAATACCTGCAATTAATACTCTTACGCTAAAAAACTTGTCAATGTTATTATATACAATACTTATTTTCACAGCATCAGAAAAAGGGTACTTTTAATATCTCACTGTATGAGGACAGAGGAGGATAAATGTGAGGCACAGCAGATGCTGATTATACCCTCACTAAAACACAAAATAGCAGCAGATAAATTGTGACTTAACAAGTGAGCCAGGTTCACATCTGTCAGATGAAGCTGTACTTCAAAGGTGAATAATAAAGTTTATATAAGGTTCTCTGTCAAGGTACAGCTAGTAAAAGCAAAACTGATAAGGTGATGAAATGCTACTTGTACCTGGACTTTCATCCTTTGCCTCTAGGAAAAGTAGTCGCTGGACTAACATGCGAGTTTAAAGAGGGAACCATGTGAAAATAATATCCATATTAGTCACATGGATAATCATATTAAGTACAATCAAGGTAGAGAAAGACATCATCTTCACTGTTAGTAGCATAAACTTTTTATAACCTGTGCATGATGACCAGTTAAGTTGAGAAGCAAAATGGAATAAATATAGGCATGTGAACTTCTAGTAGTAAAAATGGAAGCCTTGCTGAAATTTCATCACTTTATAATAAATTTGAAAAGGGGTTCACTTTGGCAAAAAATTGTACTGTGAAGGGTGAAGACTTTGCAGTAGGCCAAGGTTCTCAATACTGAAACACATTAGAGACCGGATTTGTTTATCTTCTCTTCTTTTTAATGCTATTAAGAAGGTCGGGTAGAGAGGGATAGAGTCACAGATTGCCCTCTTCCTTATGTTGATAATATATAGGAAAGGCCACAGGAGTACTGGAAGTAGGATTTCTGAAATCCAAATATACATTAAAAAGGAATCTGAATGCTCTTGTGCTATGGTTTGCATTGGGAACACATTTTCCCACACATAGATATTTTCTCTCTGTTTTGGCTGAAAATTTTTTTTTTTCAATATGGCTAAGTTAAACCCCAAGTGATGTTAAAATTAAAAAAAATACAATGGCAGAAACTTTTGCAGGTACTTCCACCTATCAAAAACAATAAAGTGGACAATTTTGCAGTTTTAGAGGCAAGTCTTGCTTGAGCCACAGAGAAGTCACTACTAGTGAACAAAAAGATGAGAAAATTCTCACTTCTTGTGATTTATTCCAATGACAGGGTTAATGACACAGGTAGACATGCCCATTGACTCATTAAATTGAATGGCAAGACCCAGCTAGAAGTTAATTTTCCTTTGGTATGTGTTTAGGCACCTAGTTATGACAGTATTTTTGTCACCAGAATTTATTCCCAACCTAAAACGGAGTCAATCTTTCAGTTCAAAACTGTGGAGGCATTTTTGTACGTTTTATCTTTCAAAACTCTGTAGTTGTAACAGCTCGTATCTTTTGTAGGTCAGGCACTGAGATGGACTTGGAACGTGTAAATTAGTTGATTACAGTGGTACAGTCACTACGGATGCTTTGCTACACAGATATGTAGACACGTAGAATATTAATGACAACTTTCATTCATAGGCAACATATGAATGATCAATGAATGAGGTTTTCAGTGTTTAGCAGAAACTGTTTAGCAAGGTTTGATGTAACATTTTCAGTAATCTCCAGTGTAGTAGACATAGCTGTGTGCGCCACCCCATATGGTAAAAAATACGCTGAAGAAGCCTGGCTCACTCTGAAGCGTGGCTGTGCAAGTTGTAAACATTTACTTTAGGAATATCCTGAAGAAAAATTTGAAGTTGGAATCAGAAGGAGCTATCCAATTTGGATCTGCACGTCCTCGCTGAGGGTATGTGTTTTCTATTATCAAGGTAGACTGTGACAATCAAGGGAACTATCAAGAGAAATGGGCTCTGAGACTCCTCATAGTTCATTCGTGCTGGGAGCTGGGATTTTTTTTCCATTCCAGTATCAAGCAATGATATTACAAGGAAGGCCAGCTGTAAAGGGAGAATAAAACACCTGTGTCATAAAAGCGTTGGGAAAATTCATTAATGTCTGTGAAATGGATTTGATTTCTTGGGTAGTTGCTAATCATCACTTGAGTATGCACCCCAAAATACTTGATATATTAGAATTTTGAGAAAGCCAGAGCAGTTTTGCCCGCTTTGCAAACAAACTTAAATAAAGGAAAGGTAATTTTGGTATACCATTTGAAAGACTTATCCTAAATTTCAGTCCCTGTCTCTGCAGATATCCTGCTCGCTGGCTGCAGTTAACATAATGGGCACTTCTAGAGAACTACAGGCTGGCCAGACTGATCCTGGGTCCTGGGAAGGTTATGGAGCAGACCCTCCAGGAGGGCATGTTCAGGCACAAGAAATGACCAGATGACTGGGAGCAGCTAGCACTGATTCACCAAGGGCAGACTGCGCTTAATGCACCTAACCAGCCCAATATTCTGCAGGGCAATGACTGGCTCTGTGGACAAGGGGGGAGCCGTAGATGTTGTTTACTTGACTTCAGCGAGGCTTTTGACATGGTCTCCCAGTATCATTATAGCCAAACTGGTGAGATACGGACTAGGCAGGTAGACTGTGCAGATGGGGGGAAAATGGCTGAGCCATTGGGCTCAAAGGCTTATGACCAGCAGCTCAAAGTCCATGAGACTTCAGGATGTAAGCAGCATGCACAACAACATAACTGAAAACATGTTTATGGGTAGTTAACCTGAATGTGAAAAGGGCTCGTATCCTTTTCTTACAGTAGGAGTGCAAGGCTCTAAGCTACTTCCAGGCTATAATCAGCGTATTAAAAAAACAAGTGAGCCAATGACTGTATGCCTCTTAAGAGATAAGAAAATTTACTTTACATGTTTAAAAATTAAAAATATGTTAATTGTCAGAGAAAAATTTAAGAGGCTAAAATTGACCAATGGCTAATACCCCCTAGGATTTAGAATGTGGGGAGTAATAATCTTCAGTTGGACACATTATTTTTCTGTATACCTGAGTGGCACAAAGGATCATGCATATTTGCAATTTAGATCCACTGTGTTTCTCATATTGACATGTCTATAAAATACCACTGACATGTGCCTCACGTGGGAACTGGGAATGTCATCTCTGCCATGGAACGAAAGTGCTGTTGCCAGTTGTCAGCACAGAAATTTAGAAATATTGGGTGGAAAACCCCCTGCTATGGCCAGATCCAGTCCTCTTTTTTGAAAGTATCTGAACACTTCCTTGAATGTTGGTATGGGATACTGACACATGCTGCTCTGTTTTGATTGTTTTTCATTAACAAAGGGATCAGATCCACACTGCTTGGTCTCCTCACTGGAAATTTGGCCAATTGGTTTATCCAACTGTTTATCTCATCATTAACTATATTAATCAGTATATTGAAACTGAATTACTCTATACTTTTAGTCCATTTTGAATGTGAATGTCACCGGTGTATTTGGGAATGTCTGCAATATTGTCACCTCTGGGCGTAAACTCTAAGAAATTTTCAAGGCTTAAATGGATCTAAAACTTGTAATCTAGTCAAATAAAAAATAAGTTAAATGCAGGTTCATACTGAAAATTTGTCCTGGGTGCATTTGCAGTTTTGCATTGCATATTGAGATTAAATAGCCCTCTCTTGCCTACTGCTATATAAAATAACAACATAAACAAAAGAGAAAGTGACTGACCATAAGCCATAGCACAACAGTGAAGCTGACAGAAAACACTGTCAACTGCCCTCAGTACATCAACAGAGACACATTACATAAATTTTAGATATTAGTAATCTCAGTTGCCACTTGCAAAAGAAAGAGATAAAACTATACAGCTTTTGCTTATGAAATTTTCAGTGTCCCTTGAAGCTTCTTCAAGTTTTTGCTATACAGATGATTTTACATGTGTAATTACTTATTTCCTCAAATCAGCATTTCAGAGAAGTTTATGGCCCACGTTAAACATTGTATTAGGCTGTTACGCCTGCCAACATTAGAGGTGACTTTGGTCACCAGTCTTTGATAGTGACACATGTAACTGTTTCCTGTAACAGCAGGGCTCTTTCAGTTTTGCATCTGGATTTACTGCGATTAAGCAGTTACACTGGTTGGGTCTGCTGCCAGCTCATCTCTGACATTTACCAAACAGTATTTTGCAAAGCACCTGGGTAAGGACTGCTGTCACTGATACTCAAACCACTGAAGACCATAAGGATTGCAAAACCAAAAGCTGAGGGGAGAATTCAGCTTCTGACGTACACAGCCTCATGACTATCTTTGTCAAATGGCAGTTGAGGGAGGCGGCAGTCCATTTCTCCAGGACTCTGTACTCTTTCTGTCAGTCACTTCTTGTGAGCATGTGGATTAAATTATCAGTGGTCTATGCCTCAGTTTACCATTTGGAACACTGATATATTAAACCAAGGATATTTTGAGTTTTAAGTAAGCGGGGTTTGTGGAAGATTGTGAAAACTTTCTATTCCAAGCATAAGGCATGATTTTTTTCATACTGATACCATGAATGTGCAATAACAAGATGCACATGGACATGCCAAGCTCCTGGATCTCCAGTCATGCAGAAGTAATGGTCACACATGATGTGCATGCTTCTTTCAAATCTGGTAGCTCTAGGTCTGTGGACAAGGTTACTCACTAAAAATAGTGCTGTCTCAGGAGCAGATTCCACACAAGCCAGAACACGCCATAACAGTGTATCTGTGCAGTGAGACCAAATGCAACAGCCTAGAGAAAGGAGCAGTATAACTGCTTCAAGACTTTTCTTGGCAGTTGCACCAGTTTGCTTGGAACAAAACAGGCATCAGCTCCTTCGCGGCTACCCAGAGCAGAAAGCTGTGCCGCACTGCATTGCAAGACCCTGTCTCACTGTCCTCTCCATCACTTTGCTCAGCGCTGATGCAGATCGTGTGCTTCTCGCCGTGCAAGCACAAGTAATGAGGACAGCCCGAGAAGTACTCTCCACGCTACACTGTACAGAGAAATTAAAATAATACCTATTTACCCGCCTTTTTCTTTTAATTCCAAGCACCTCTGGTAGTATGAGTCTCTTCACTGATACTGGAAGCTTTTTTTTGCCACAGACATCACTAACTGACGAAGAACGGCAGTGCCAGTGACGGGGGTGTGGGCGGGTGTGTGTGTGGGTGTGTGACGAGCACAGGCGTCTGGGAAGGGTCACTTACAAGGAGCTACAAGGCCCGATGGCGGGGGGGAAGGTGGCGGACCGGAGGAGGCCGAAGGAGGCAGCGGGGCTGCCGCCCGCGGCCTGGTGCCGGTGGCGGCCCGGCCCCGCAGGCCGCACCGGGCCCGCGCGGGGCACGCCGGGAGGCGGGCGGCGCGGTGCAGGCCGGGACACGCGCCCTGCGCCTCAGCCTCCCAAGATGGTGGCCAGCGGCTGTCCCCGCCCCTGCCGCGCACATGCGCAGTCGCGCGGCGGGCCGCGCCGCTCCCTCCCTCCCTCCTGGCGGCCGGGGCGCCACTGACAGACCGCGGAGCGGAGCGGTGCGAGCGGCGAGAGCCTCCGGGACCCCCCCCCGGATCCCCCTCCTCTGCGCCCTGCCCCGCCGCACCGGTGAATGGGAGAGGCGGGCGGCGCCGGCCCCACAGAGCAGAGCGAAGCGGCGGCGCTGGTGGCGGCTCGGGTAAGGCCGGGGCGCTCCTCCCCTCCCCGCCTGCCTCCCCTGCCCTCCCCCAGCCGTCGTTGCCCCCTACGGGAGGCTGTCCCGGCCGGCGGTGGGGCTCGGCGGGCCGTGCGGCCGGCGCGGCTCTCCTCTCGCTCCCCCCTCCTCTCTCCTCCAGCTCCCCGCCCTCCGCTCCCTCTCCTGCCCCCTCCCTCCTTCTCTCCAGCTCGCTCTCAAAATGGCGGCCGCGCCCGTTGGTGAGGAGGGAGCCGGGGAGGAGGCGGGGGAGGCAGGGCGGCGGGGCGGGAGGGAGGGAGGCAAGGCGGGCGACGGTCCCCGCGCCCCGGCGCGGCGGGGTGGGGGCCGCCGGGCGCGGCTCCCTCCCCTCTTCGCTGGCCCTTCCCGGGCTCCGGCGCCGTCTTTGCTGCTGGTGACTTAGCAGGAAAACAGGGCGCGGGGGAGGAGTGGGCCAGACAAGAGAGCGGGGTGGGGTGAGGGGAGAGGAGCCCCTGCGGTGGGCTCCGGCTCTCCCGGCCTTCCTGTCCTTCCCCACCCCCCACCCCCCCCCTCCCTTAGGCCGCTTCATTTCTTCTGGTGACTTAGCAAGATACTGGGGAGGAGGCGATGGGCCAGGCGCAAATAATGATTTAAAAAATGTAGTCTGGGGCGAGGAGCCTGGTGTCTGTGTGCCGGAGAGGTTAGCGAGCATCTCTTCCCCGGATTCCTCCTGGAGGGTTTCCTCCTGTTCTCTTCTCCCCCGTCCTCTCCGAGGGCAAGGCAGGCGTTTGTCAGGAGATGGCCCAGTCTCCAGAGTCGGCCGCAGCACGGAAAACAAAACGAGAATTGATAATACAGGGAAAAGGAGTCGGCGTTATTTTAAGAATTTGTTTCACATCCACCCCGTTTTCCTGCAGTGATCTAGCAGGGAGAGCGTTGATAGGAGGTGGCTCAGACCTTCAGAACCAGCTGCAGTAAAAACGGGGGGGGAGGTCTAGTCTCCCCTTCTTGGGGTCATATCGCTGCCTGGTTGTCTACAGTTGCACAGACTTCCCTTGAAAACCCTTTAATACCAATCGAATTTGCTAAAATACCCTATTTATTGATATTCTTGAGTTTTTGTTTCGGCAGGAGGTTATACGCAGGCAGGGCTTTTAATGGAAGTTGGGGGGTGGGAGTGGTGCCTTAAAAAGTTTAGGGTTTACTCAGTTCTGTGGGTGTGAGATTTTTTTTTGTTTGCTTGTTTAAGGTGGATGCAATTAAACTTGACCTTTAATACCAATAATAATGTGACACCTTCCATTTCTTTGCCATAGTATCACCGGTAAAATTTCCTTGCTGATAGTGCTGCAGCAGAGGGCTTGGTTGTTGCAGGTCAAGTCAATTCATAATGAATTATCTAACCGGGGGATGGTGGAAGGTTAATCTAAGCTATATTAAAAATCTTTAATAAACGCTATTTTACTGTAAATAAATGTTTGGGCATATTGGCCTGGCTGAATTAAATATTTATGTGGAGATTCTTTTAAGTGTATATTGCTATGACAGTATTGTTTATGTAGTATTAGGAGATGGGGATTAAAGAACCTATGTTCAGTGATGATCATTTTGTAAATGATTGTGCAGCATTCAGCTGGTTTTCGGAAAAGGGAGGGTCTGCTATCAAAATGTTATTTACCCTTAGAGTAATTTTGTGACAGAGGAGAATTAGGGAACTAAACAAAGAAAATATTTTTAAACAGAAAGATTTATTGCAAATCTCTAGCTTGTTCTCAGGGATCTCATTTTTGTGTGTTTCTTTTGATATTACCATGTTTATGGATGCTGTGTGGAGCCATTGAGCAGAGAAGAGACTGGGTGGAGTAAGGAGGCAAAGCTGCGAAATGGCTAGATTACCCTTTCACAGCTTTTTTTTTTTCTTTGCTTGCGTTTTGCTGGGGTGGAGGAATACTAATTGCCGTAACAATGAAGTCTCTTCTTTAGGGAAGAATCTAATGGTGCAGCAACCTTCTGAAATGAAACAAATCTCGCATTCTGTTTTGAGGCTTATTTTTCTGCAGGGTGGATCTTGATTTGTCTGACAGAAGTGACCAGTCACTGTTGCAAAGCCATAATTTTTTTTGTCTGATAACCATTTCAATTTATTGACTGAGATATTCACTTGTTGAATTTATTTTTATTTACACTTTGGATAAGAATTATAATTTTTGTGTGGGTATTTTACACACAAGATTCTCTGAAATATAGAGAACCCCCTGCATTGTTGCTTAGTGCTATCATTTGTTCCTGTAACTTCTTGGTTTGAGTGGCTTATGGGTGGACACACAAGAAAAGACAATCCCTGCTTTCTCTGGTGCTCACAGTAGAGTAACTCCTATTTGAATATGTACGTAATTGTATTACCCTTCTTCATGTGATGAGTTCGTATAAAATAACATCTCAAGATTTTTGGAAGTGCTTTTGAACAATATGGCTCTGTAAAAGCATTACTGTAGCACTCGGGTACTGCTGCATCATGGGGGTAATACTGATGCTTAGACTTAAAGTTGTGTAGGAAAGGCGTTAGTTAGAACAAAGGATTTGGGGAGTACAATAGGGATCAGATGAAGCACCTAGGATGGGCTGCTTGTAGAAGTGCTCTTCTGTTCCAGATGTGGCTCCTGGCATTCCCATCCAAATTTGGTGCTGATCAGAGAGAGTACAACACTGAACATGAATGATTCTGAGGCAGGTTTTGCTTTTTCTTGGGTGTTTCTCAGTTCTGGAGTCCAGTTTTTGATGGTAGGTGGCCACAGATGAGACTGTGTTTGGTTTTAATTTGCCCAAAATTAAAGGGTAGTGGCTTTTTTAATAAGATGTAGCTCATTCACTTAGAGTAGATGTTGCAGGATTCAATGGATGTGTTCACTAGCTGCCTGTGCCTAAAAATGAATCCAGGCTAAGAGCAGTGAAGAATCAAGGAAACATTTGCCTCCTTATAACTTTCGTTGTTTTTTATCCTTAAATGATGGTGCTTACTTTCTGTGCAGGAGTATATTGTTAATTTCTTTTCTACAAAAGAAAAAGGCATTAGTGCTTACCTTTATGACTGTGTGCAAGGTCTGTCTTGTGTGTATTGCTGACTCTTCTGCCTGTACTGTCTCCTATGCTCCACCCAGCCTTGAGTGCTCAGGTTGTATTGTCTGCTCTCAACTTTTTTGTCTATCCAACTAGCCATCGATGGGACAGCTATTGAACTAACATCTGTTGACTGTCTTGCCCAACACTCCAACCATGTCTTTCTTCAGGAACTCTATAACCAGCTTCCATCGGTGCTAATTATAAATACCCTCTTAAAATATTCCGGGCAAACAATAGTTGGAAAACCCCTACCTCTCTATAGCTCAGAAATATGCTGTGTATGTTTGTTACAAAGTTTATTTACAACCCTCTGTAGCTGCTTCTGGTGTTCATGAACTAGAGTGGAATTACTGTAGCATGAAGGGGAGCAGCTTTTGAACAGTTTTGTTTTGGTCAGCTTTCCCCTACTTTTGTGAACTTCAGGACCGTTTTGTAAACTAAAGGCAAAGACTGTGGGAGGGCTGCTGAAATGTCCATGAAGTGAACACTGGCATACTTGTCAGCCTGGAAAAAAGAACTAAGCTGCTTAGGCCTAAATTTAGGAAATCAAGAGGACAATAAAAATCACTAATTATTATTAATAGAGAATTTTGATTTCATATAGGATGTGGGGGGAGTATCCAGCCTATAATATGTGATTTCTGATGGCAGTTGAAGATATTTCCCAAGTATCAGAGCCATGCGTGTTAATCAAAATAGTTCTGGATTTCTCCTGTGAGGTTTATTATAGACAAGTAGTAAGTCATGTACTGTCTATACATGCAGATCTGTTAATGAAGTTACAACTGGTCTCCTCTTTCTCCTTTTATAAGAGCTTAAATATCATTGGCAGAGCAACCTGTCTACTAAAAATGTATTCAGTTGATTAAGCCTTGCCTGGGTTGAATGGCTTTCTCAGGAGCTAATTTATTACCTGACACAAGGGGAATGGGGCTCCTAATGTGGCTTTTGGGTGTTGTGAGCATAGGTGTTTATTAATGGGTGATGTTGCTTTGTCTTTTGATCTGCCTGACATAGTAGGTTACACGATTTAAGTTTTTAAAAATAGGCATTTACACTAAGACATAATCATGACCTGCTTAAAACTAGTTTTCAAGTATATTAAGTTATTTCACCTGAATTCTTACTATAAATGCTGTCCAAGTTAGCAGGAGTGCTCACATGATCACCTTCTGCATGGAAGGCTTGTGCCATTACTGAAAATGCAGTGGTGTGATTTGAGCTGTAGCTGTATTATGTCAGCTTCATTGTGGTGCCCTTAGCTCACGTTGAGTTAAATGTCGCTGTTTCTTGTATTACAGTTACTTTAGAACAATGCTTTTTCTCATTCCTACGATGTTTTGAGACCTACTGATGAGTGTTATGTATTAGCAACATTTGAAAGAACCATGATTTTTGTATGATGAATAATTTAGTTCTAGTTTTAACCTGGCAAACTTGCTCGGTACGAATGTGTATATCTAACTTGTGTCTTATCTTATTTGTTTAAAGAAGGGCCTTTTCTTCTTCATACTCATTGATGCAGGACTTGAATGAGGCAATGCTTGCCTCATTCAGCATGTTTAAAAGCTATTTCTTTTTTCTTTTTTTTTTTAACCTCATACTTTCTCTTTAGGGGATTAGACAGGTGTGACTTCTGCTGTCTTGCTTTTAGTTCACTGTCATGGAAGCCGCCTATCATATTTCATGCTGGCATGTACTGTTAAGGAAAAATGTTATGTGTGAAATAAGTGTTTGCTGTGATCCAGTTCATCAGTACTATAAACGTACAATCCTCTTCAAAGCAAATTCTGTGTGCACAGCATTGTTCTACTAAGCAGTATCAAGTGCACTGATGTGTGCTTAACTATATTAAAAAATTAACATTATGAATTCAAAGTACTTGTTAGTTAATACATTTAGAAGTACTTTTGCCATTTCCTCCTTGTTGGCAGTGCTTCTGAGACAGCCCAGCAGTTTGACTTGGCAGCTTATGGACTTTTGGATAAGGGTTTTAACTAATTTAATGTAATAAATATACCTTTGTGGTTGTGATTCCGTTGATTTTGGAAGACTTACTTGATATTTTTAACCAGTAACTAGTTGCTGCAGTCTTGAAAAGGTATTTCCAGTTATGGGACAATCCATATGGGTTGAGGTTTATAGGTGGTGCTGCTGTGGCAAATGTCTGTCCTGTAATTTTCTCAGGTCTGTTGTTAACTAGGTCCGTGCTGAGTGAGTTTGTAGATAAGCTTTTCTGAAGCACCTCTTGTTCTCCGCTGCTTGTTGGTGAGTCAGCTGGCATACCTCTTTTGAGGTAGGGCTAAAGGTAACAGGTTTTATGGCATGATGCTGTGCTAGTTTGCATCTGAGATAGCACAATGGCCTTCATGATTGAGATTATTTATACCTTCTCTCTTGTATCAATGTTAATTGTTCCTATTGTGCTCCACAGATCTTAAGTTCTCTTGGTTTAATTAGACAAGTGTCTTTCCCCCTGCTCCTGCAGATTGCCTCTGCCTTGTTTTTCTGCAGGGAGGTAGCTTAGTGCTAAAGCAAAGGTGTTAAGTTTATCCTTCTTTAAGACTAGAGGAAGATCAGTTAAACATCTAGTCTGTTCATCTGTAGATAAATGACTGTTTCTTCCTCAAAAGAACAATGTTGGCAGTTTGTCTTGTGCTTGACTCACCTGTGTTTTGTAGTGAAGAAAAACATTGGATAAACTATTTGGTTTGTTTAAATGCTAGTGCCTTTACAATCCATTAAGAGGAAGATGTCATTAATGTGTGTATATGTATTTTGAAACAGATGGTGTCTATTAAATCAGTAATGGTAGAAGTTTTTGGTTCTCAGCTGGATTTGTAGGCAGCAAGCACATACTAGATTAGGGGAAGTTTAACAGAGGAGCTCTGACCCTAATATTCATCTGCAGCAGACAGTGAGGGTTGGGTTAAAGTTCTAATATCATGCACGCCATTTCTGTAATAAAAATCTTGTGAATAGCTAACACTATTCCAACAAACTTGGAATGGTTCTGTCAAACTAATAAGGCTGGGATGAGTATGAGTGATAATTTCCAGTACCACAGCATATCACAATCACAAATTTATACATCAGAAAAATGAGAATTGAGATGGTTGTGAATATTTGTGGTCTGCTGCCTAGTGTCTGGCCTTTCTTGGCCTTGTTTTGTGCTTTCTGACATTGCTTCTGTATGGGAAGGTGTTTTCCATTTCAACAGTACAAGAAGTAATTCTGTGTTTGTCTTCTGCTCTCTTGGCTTAGATGAGGGACCTTCCTCCAGGGAGAGCAGTAGCTCTCTTCAGCAGATGATGTAGGGATGCTGGTAAAGTTTCATAGGGACTGGTTCCTACAACTTCAGATCTGCATTAGAGGCAGCAGTGTAGTAGGTGAAGATGGGTCATAAGAAAGATGAGGCACCTTCTACAAGAACCCTGATTTCATTACTTTTGGTACCAGTGTCATGAAAGATGAAACTCTGTTCTCTGGAATAGGATAAGATGTATGTATGACAAATATGATGATCATTTGGGTTTGGTTCCCCCCTTGTCAAGGGAAGCCATTTTTGGTCAACAAGCTTTGAAAATGGCTAAAGGACTAACAGTGTATTCATGATGCAAAGAGTGGAAGTTCTATCTGAATATTTGTTTGGTTTTCTTTGTGGTTTTGACCTTCTCCTGTTTCTAAAGCTTCAACATAGGTGTTCCTTCAAGTTCCCTTCCAAATGTTTTTCATATATAAATTTAATCAATTCACAATAATTTTTAACATCACATTTCCAGTATAACAGGCAGTTTAATTATTGAAATATTTAAATTTGGATATAGGCCTGTGACCTCCTTTACAGTTGTAAGTCTACTCCTTAATTCTTCAAGCTAGAAAAGGATGAGGGGAAGAACTGGAAAGAACAAAGTTCAAATCCCATGCATGACTGCTGAGCGACTGTAAGAAACTATTTTGAGTACATGCAGTCTTCTCTTGGTGGCTAAGAGAATGTAGCTGAAATACAATGTCCTAGAATTGCTATCGCAAAATGCATATGTATTGTTTGACCTAGCAAAAATTATTGTGAAAAATATCTTCTGCTGAAGTAATCTGATAAACCATGATGTGCACTGGGAATTTCTCTGACCAGGTTTAGAGTTGCAGCTTGCAATACTTTAGCCCACTGTAACACTAACCCTTCTCCCCCCTTCTCCCTCTGCCCTGTTCTTCTACCACACCCCCTCAATTTCACTAACCTGTCTGACCAGAAAGTCATTCATCTTTCTGGTGGAGTTCAGTGAAAACCCCATGGAGCTTAATATGAGTTTAAAATGAATTTTGTGAAGTAATTCCTTGCTATCCTATCGCTAGCATAACATACTAAACAGCAGTATAAAGAGTTCTATGTTCAAAACTTTTTCATGCATTTTAAAGGTTTCTATTCTACTGCAGCCTGCTTTTTTTCCAGGTTGTTCATTTATTGGTAGCTATTTTACATGCATTTTCACACAGAACTGAACAGACAGGCTAGAAGTAGGATGTTTTCACTTGTTTTCTACAAAAGTCTACATGGCAACCACAGACTTGAGCTCTGACCTGGAAGAAGCTTAAAGGCACTAAAATGGTATGTAGTGACTATGTGCTTGAGATGTTTCTCCTGGGAGTTAATTGTATCATACTTCTACGAGAATTGCAAAACTGAAGTGATGGAGGATAAATGTCAAGATTGGATTAACTTAAAGACTTCTAAAAAAAAAAAAATTCCTCTAGCAAGTTTCGTCCAAATGTATTAAAAAGTCACATCGTATTGGCGCCTGGGAAGGTAACAAGACGAAAAACGTCTTTTGTTGTTTTACAGTCCTAAAGGTAGGCAGTGACTGCCAGTGATCTGTTAAGTAGTGGTTATAACTTGAAATAATAAGGACAAGTAGATGGACACATAAGTTTATTTCAAAAAGTACATCTCTAATTAGGACAGAAATTCATTTATATGGGGAACATGCAATATAAAGTAGGTACCTTGCACCTGTTTTGTAGCATCCTGATGACATTTCTCAGCTTTATTTTTTAGGTGTAATTATAACCTGCATTCCAAGTCTTTGGAACATAGGCACTATATCTGATCTGCTATAGATTACTTTCTAGTTCCCCATGGATTTATTGTTGAATTATTTTCAGAAGTAAGCTACTGTATCAGGTTTTTAGCAAAGTCAATTCAATTAACCTGTAAAAGTAGGTGAAATGGAGAAGAAAACAGGCATAGGACTTTTTTTTTTTTTTGTGTTAAAAATATATTTGCTTTGATAAACCTTTAACTGAACTGGAAAATATGTTTGGTAACTTATTGCAAATGTGAACAAACACTTCACAAAATGCTATAGCATGTGTAATACTATATTGATATCCTTGGCAAAGCAATTGTGTTTAAGACCTATGGGCATTTTAATACTTCACTTAATTGCAGAATAACAGGCTTACTAAACATGTGAATTAAAAATAAGGCTCAGAGTTATAATTCAGGTCAGATTTGCTTTTTTTGTTTTTCCAAAATAAGATAGTTGTTGGAGCTCACTTTTTCATACTCCTTCAGCTAGCTTTACTGATGTAGGCTGAAAAGTGGAAAAAAGATTAACCCAGCTCATAACTGAGTAGCTTCTTGTATTCTTTGACTCATCCCTGCCAGCTTAGCAGGTGATGAATCCTAACATTTTATAGGATAAGGTGTGTTTGCCACACTGTAAGAACTGCATGGTTGTTTTCTTGCGATTATGCTGTATGTGTGCTTTTCTGCTGTAACGGCAGGGTGAGGTGGAGCTGGGAAAGAAGAGAACTGGTCGTTTTATTTTACTTGTTACCGTTTTTCTTTCCTATTAATGATGGAGACAGATTTCTAACAAACCTTTTCAGGTCATAGTAGTTTTGCCCAAGAAATAGGGATATTACTTCACTTTTAATTAGATGTGTGTTGAAATGGCAGCTTCTATGGAATCTGTACAGTACGTTTGTGGGAAGTGGTGTCCTATTCTGTGGCTTGAGTTTGATAAAGCAGCTTTTTGCTTACCGGGTTTAAAACAAAATCAGAGCATTAAAATTAGCCTAGATTAAAAAGAAGTGTTTTATATACTTGTTTATATACTTGCTAGAATTTAGCTGTATAATCTAGAGGTCTAAGAGTACAATTAATTGTAATCTAGTTCTGTAAAGGACTGTAGCTCTAATTGCCTGCAAATACTCACAAATAACCACTTTGTTAAACCTCTTGTTAATATGTTATGGAACAAGATACACTGTTGAAAAACTTTGTAAGGATCTAATGTGTCAGTCATGTAGCAAGTGACAGTGCAACAAGGGTTTCTACTTTATTAATGCGTAATGGAGGGTCTCAGCTCTAAAGAATTGTGGAATTTAATTCTGATTATATCAGTTCAGTTATTCTTTTGGTGGCTCTGGCCTAGACTACCACCTCATAAATGACTTGCCTTTCACTGGCGTTGAAAAATTACCTGAGAGAGGAAGCTGACCAAACTAGGATTTCTGATACATTCACAAACTCAGAAGAAAACATAAGGAGACGACTTCTAGGTAAAACATCTTTTAAGAGCAGTAGAATGTGTTAGAGAAACACCTTGAAAGTTGGTAGCATGTAGCTAGACACTCAAGACTATTTTGAGTTTTACACAGGTTGTTGGAAATCTAACTTACTGCAAATTAAGATTTAAATTTGAAGCTAAATGTGAGCAGTCTAAAACTCTGTAATTGATTTCATAATGTGAACCCAATTGTGTGTTCCATGCGTTCATAATGGCTTATATGCCTTTTCAACACCCAAGTACTTAGCATTAGGTGTGCCTAACCTGCCAGTCTGAGAGCGTGATCTCAGATTTTTGTCTCCTTCAAAGAAATATTCTTGTTGAATATTATTAAATACATGATTTTGTCATAATAATGCTTCAAAAACAGATGGTCTCGTAGTTGAGTTTATTAGGATATTGGGATTCTGCAAAAAGCAAAAATTTACTGTTCTTAAAGCACAGCAGTGCAGAACTCTGATAATCTTTCAGAGTTGAAAGGTGTTGGTCTGTTCTGTATCTGCTAACACATTTGCTCTGTAATTTATGCCATCTCTCTCTTCTAATTTCAGATATAATGAGCCACACTTACGTGTTTAGTGTATATAGCTTGTGTTTTTGTGGGGAAGACTGTTTACAGAGCCAAAGCAACGGTCATTAAGGCTGCAGAAATTTAATTTATTTATTTTTAAGTTCCTGGAGGAGCTATGAATGTGTATTCCAAGATCTGCAATAACAGATTGGTCAGCAGTGGTTGTTAGGTTGCTAGACAGCAGCAGGGTGAACTTGGGGTGATGCTGATAAATTTAATTGCTGCTGCTGCTGATGTTGTGAACCAAGGAATGATGTTGAAAGTTATTTTCTTGATTTAACTCATAAAAATTCAAAAGTTAGAGAGAAAATATAAAACACAGGAAGGACTATGTGCCTGTGGGAATTACGGGAGATAGGAAAAGTACTTAAGAACATAGTACGGCTGCTTGACTGTTTTTTGTAGTAGCTAGTAAGCAAATGTTTCTGTAGGCTTGACGACTTAGATTACCAGAATGATAAGGACTTTGAGCCTGGAGTTCCACTGGGTGAGATGGCTTTCATCATGGTGCTGATGAGGATTTTCTTGATGATGGAAGCCCTGGCTTAAGTAATCAGAGTAACTTAAGCTGTGAAAGAAGCCAGTAAAATTGAACTTCTGAAACTTGTAAAGGCCTTATAATGTAATACATCTTTCTCTACTTTCTGTAGCTTTATTGAGGTGACTTTAAAAATATGGTTAGAACCTACAAAGGTCTACAAGGAGTACTCGTTCACAGCGAACTTGGAATAGCTTTCTGCTCTCTGTCTGTATGTCACTACTTGGTATTTGTGTAGATTTTCTTAAACTTTATTGCTGTGGTAGCAGAGCACTGCCAGTCTTTGGTACAAGGTACAAGGCTTTGATACAGATGGTTTTGCTGTGTAGCATAGTCACTCACAGAGAAAGCAAAGCAGTGATCCTAATGCATGCATGTTAGATTGGGTCTTGCTTGTGCTTCAGAGGCATGCTCAACTGAATCTAGCAAGGCAAGCGTACCTCCAGAATGAAAGATGAGTTTGACAAATATTATTTCCCATCTATATATTTTAAGTTTACTGGTGTATATGTTGTTTCTGATAAAATAAGTAATTGTCTAAATTGCGGTTAGTAAGTTAAATGGATCATATCTCAATTGGGAGTAATTTTCAGTATAACTTTCTCTGATGAGCAGAAATGGGTATTGTTAGTCAGCTGAGCTGGTTCAGTGATTTGTTTATGGTGGTGATCCATAAGCAGTATTTTTGACACACTTGCTGGGAGCGAAGGAAAGACAATGGAGAACCTTGAACTGATCTAGCTGATAAAATACTGCAGAAGATGACAAGGTTGGTTGCAATGTCACAGCTTCTCAGGATACATTTATGAAAATGCTTGGATTTGGAAGGGCTTCATAAGAACTTAATGTGAAAGACCCTGTTAAAGACAAGATTGGTGGAGAAGTTAATAAGCTTGGTTGTTGCATGATGGCAGCTGGTAAGCACCTAGTGCAGCTCCTTCCTGTGGTGTGATTCCCATAAGGCAGTTTAAAGGACAAAAGCCCTCATTCTTTCTGGAATGCTAAATCCCTGATTGAACTAATACCTTGCAGGGACCAGTGTAGCATCTTACTGAAGGTATGATTTATATCATGAGTTAATAACTAGTAGCTAATGGTTTCTTTGACCTCCGTATTTATGGGTTCAATTTGGTCATGGTACAATATACGTGTTACTTTGGAAGAGTTGAATGGTACCCTGCCACATACAGATAGAACCTTCTGATTAAAGCTGTAGCAATGAGTTATTAAAATTGCTAAACAAAGTCGTAACAGTGGGAAAACGCAAAAAATAACAAAACTTTCATCCTGCTCTAAAATATTTGGATGAGCTGTGGTATCTATGCAGTAATTAACAGCAGTAATCAATAAATCTCAAGGATTAAGTCCAGAAATACTATTTTAGCAGTTAAAACTAGGACAGCAGGCTGGTTTTGATTTTAAAAACTTCAGTTTTTAAGTGTGTTTGAAAACGTCTGTTTAGTCTTATTGTAGGTTTACAAAGTAGATGATCAGCTTGAAATAGATAAAAGCTAAATGACAGATTCAGGGCACAGTGTCTTTACCAGACATGTATTCCAACCAAATTTTAGTACTGTTTAGCATCCACTGTACTTTGATAAGCAAAAACATAATGAACTCTGAAGGAATTTACAGACTAAATGTGATCTTTTTATGTATGTAGAGAATGGACAGTTTTAAGAATTATAATTCCAGTAAATTTGCTCTTGCTTGATGCTAATTTACGTAAATGAACAGGTATTTTTGGCAGGTTGAGACTAAAATGCTGAGTGGTTAATTTTGCTCCATAATCTGTTTCTCAATTATATTTAGATAATACTTGTAGAAAATAGGATTTAAATGTCTCCTGAAGCAAGTACGAACACAATCATAGAAATACCTACAAGCCAAGGCTTATAGTTTATTGGCCTGATGTATAACTGAGGGGAGTTCTGACTCTTGCCTGAATGTGATTTTTCCTCCTCCCCCCCCCCCACCTCATTGCTTTGACTGTATCTGTTTAGCTATTGTGCTTTGAGTACCTACTATATAGCTGTCAGAAAGAGCTAGCAAATATAGTTGAACCTGTTTCATTTTTCTATTTGTGCATCTTATGAATGGTTAGCAGGCATCTCTTAAGTTATTGCAAAGTTTTCCAGTAATCTAGGAAACACTCGAACCACACTGATATGCATCGGTATAAGGACCTACTGTTTAAAGTAAGGAAGAAGAAACCGCCTTTTGAATTGTTAGGATGTCTTAGTCACCCTCGGGAAAGAGGGTGGTTCCTATACAATGAGATCTGTGATGTCCACTTCAAGTGTGAAGCTAGACTCAGCTGGGTGCCTTGACACTAACCAGTTGGGAAAGGTATGTATTTAGTCACCGTCAGGGCGGGACCATCTTTAAATGCATGTAAGGCAGAATCTCTGAGCCTCAAAGCAATTTCAATAGGAGTAAATGTGTCCTCAGTGCAGCGTGGGTGAGTCTTGTGGTGAGTGCGCTGGCTCGAGCAAAAGGCTGTGTGTGGTGAAGTGAAGGAATCTCTGAATCCTGGTTTAGGGAGATGGGACGGGGTATTCCACTTTTTTTTTTTTTTGGAAGAACCTGTACTGTGCTGTTTCCACCTTACCTTACGAGGAAGGATTCTTCTGCTTTTCAGGCTTTTTCTGCACAATCTGTTGTTCTTCAATAGTTCTGTATGTTTTAGAAGCTTTTGTAGGAAAAAAAATTCAGGCCTGTGATGATTGGCTGGTTTTTTATTTATTTATTTTAAAGATTATGCTTCAGTGTGCCACTCCAGTCCTACAATACTTCAGGATTCGATTAGATTTTTTTATCCTTATTGCTCAGACACTTCTACCAGTGCTGAGTATAAAAGCTGATCATTAGCTAAGTGGAAAAGTTAGCAGCTGAGATGAGATAGTTGTCTGTTGAGGATGCACTACTGTTAATAGAGCTGAGGAGGATGTTACATAGCATTTTCTAATGGTTTGTGCTGTTTAATAAAGAAGTAGCCTACCTAAACTGCAGTGAGTGACAGCTGTGTTTCTTGTCCCACCAGGTACCTGTACGTTGTAGAAAACTGAGCAGATAACTGTATTGCCAGGAGGACTGAGAGACAAACACTTGATGTGTCATACCTGTTCCAGTGTTGTGTTCAGCCAGGTCTAGCTTTTAATTTTAAAATGCTTATAGAGACAACTGATTTTGCTGAGAACACTTGTAGCCCACTTTTGTTTCAAGACTACCTATGCAGAGGTTTGCCACTCAGAGCTTTTATATATGCAGACTATTGATATGTGATCGAATAGTAATCAAATAGAGCTTAAGTTAGAAACTAAAACTTTCTGCAGTATAAGCGGGGCTATTAATAAAAGGCACATCCTGTTTTACATTTAATTAGTAGCTGTTACTCCGTGGATAGCTCTGTTTAGGTTTAGTCTTTTATTTTTTTCTGTACTTCATACACAACAAATAAAAATTTTCATACAAAGACATCTTGTCTTTCAAGAAAGATCTAGCGCTTTCCTGACAACACCTTATTCACAGTAAACTGCTGATATTAAAAATGACCGATTTCAGGCAAGATGTAGGGAACAGGTGGGGTCCGTCCGTCCCGTCCCCCCGTTCTCTTTGAACACTTGCTGCATCTCATTATTGAGGTTGTTTGCGGGTGTGTGTGTAACACAGTGGAGGCTATAAACCTTGATAGGCAATGGAGGAGGACTGGTTAGTCTTGCTCCGCTTAGTTTTGTATGTCAAAGCCTTCTCTAGCTAAAGAAAAGGCAATGCACATGGACAATATTAGTCCGTTCTTTGTTGTTTCTAAAAGTGGCACAGGTGTATAATTAAAGTTGGGTCCTTTCGGCTTTTTGGTTTTGGACATTTTTGCTTGGGTGGGTTTTTTTGTTTGTTTGTGGGTTTGGGGTTTTTTGTCTGTTTTTAGTTCATTTTGTTTTGTCGTTTGTTAAAGGGTGTATATGAAGGAAGAAGTGGCCCTAAAAATACTTTGCCTTGTATTTAGGTGCCTTTGTAGTTAAAAAGTCAGGAACACTGAGAAGGGTGCTTGGAACAGGCACTTTTCAGAGAAGCGAGATGCTGTAGATCAGTTGATTAGTAACTTATTGTGGATCAGCTGTAATTTGCTAATCGCAGAAATAGCTGCTTTGCCCTGCAGCTGTTGAAATTTATCTAGTACTAAGATCTGTTTCTGAGTAACTGTTCAGAGTTAGAGCAGCGGAGCAGGCCAGGTGTTGCTGAGGGTTGGGGATACAGGAGAAGTTTGCGCTTGCTTTACATTTGAGGGGGAAAAATGCCTTTCTAACTAGATGATGTGTCGAGGATTGCCTGATAAACACAGTTGCTGTTATTTTTAGGCAAGTGCTATAGTTTCATCTCCTAGATGCAATGACAAAATTGACAAAATATTGGAGTATGATTTTTACTGGAATTACTGCACCGATGCTGGATTCATGAGGCATTTGCTGCTTAGTGGTAGTTCATAATACAAAAGCCACCTTCTGGTTTTAATATTGTGATTTTTACCATGGTAGTACTACAAACAGATTTAGAAGTTTACACATTTGTGTTCTGCTATTCAGTGCTTCAAACAGTGCTTCTGTGTATAAAGTGCCTTATTTTGTTGTTCTCCACAATGTTTATCACTACTGAAAGCGTTGCTATGTTCATACTGAAGTGTGGAGATTCAGCCCTTATAAGCCTGTTTTTCAGTACTTAAGTTTGTAGCAGCATTGCCCTCTAGAGGGCACTTCTGATCATTTAAATAGATTAAAAAATATATTAACTAAATTTAATTTGTATGCAGTACTACTGTGTAGTGAACAATATCCATCTATTGAAAAACCAGTTGTCTCTTTACCTGTCAAAGTGAGGTATGGGACAAGAATAAGTGACATGTTTGCTTCTGTTCTCTGAAAGGATGCAGCCTGTGCTATCAGTTTTCAACTGAATTGTTTCTGTAATTGCTATTAGGGAAGAGGTCAAACTAATTAAATAATGTCTTGCCTGTTTAGAGTGTTCCTGTCCTAAATGGCTTGCAGTGCAGTGTTATGGTGTACAGCGTTTGATGTGGAAAATCCACCTGCAGAGTGAAATGCAGGCAACTTCTAGCTTAAGCTTATTTTGAAGCAGACAGCAGAGCCTAGATAGGTTTAGAAACAAGCTCCTGATCCCCTGTGATGGATAAGTAGACATTAATGATATGAGCTTAGTGTTTTCCTTAATTTTTTCATATAAGAAAGACTTTGGTTTAAACCAAGCTTCTTACCAAAATTGTTACCAAACTTTTGCAGTGAACCTTGCGTACCTGTGTGTCTAGTAAAGAAACGGTAAGGAAGAGGCAGTGGAAGCATGTGTTTCCTGAAGTGGTTGGTAGTAGCCGGGTTTGTAAGCTTTCTATTTCCTCAGTCTTAGGGTATTGTCGTGTTCAGTTCATCCGGTTACTAAAAGCCAGTTGGTCAAACTTGTTTAACAGCTTGAGTAAATGAGGTGTTATACACAGACTTTTGCCAGGTATGCAAGAAATGCTAACTTAAGCATTTTTTGTAATCACGTTGCTTACAAAAGAGTACCTGCAGTACAGAAATCAAAAGGCAATGCTGCTAAAATTATTTTTTTCACCTTGACTAAGATCAAAACTGTCCAGTTGAAGTAGATTGAACTTCAGTATTCTTAGTGTACGTGTTGCTGCGTAAGGTAGTGAATAGTGTGTGTGGGAATAAGTAATTAGCAAAAGGCACAATTCTGACTGACTTGAACACTGTCTTGAATAAGTCAGATTTCACCTATATTCTGAATTAGATTGCATTGTTGGATGTGTACTGATCAAGTCACTGTCTGAACCCAGCTGAAGTAATAGGCTTGTGGCAACTCTGCACTGTGGTAATTGTGCTGCCCTGACATGACTGAAGATCTGTTTAAAAATGTGTTGTACCCCAAATATGGGCAAGATAAAAGATTAACTGTAGGTAAGATGTGGTAACCTGTGACTGAAAAGAAGGCGAGTACTGTCCTTTAGAGTGTGGTTCTTCGGAACTTCTTCAGGTGGTGATACTAGAACAGAAAAAGCAATTTGAGTAATATAATCGTGGAATGATCTACCTGTAAAGTTCACATGCTGAATTATAGCTGTAGTCTTCAAAGATGCTGTTTGGGTAAATCGTAGAGAACTGCCTAGTGTAAAGCCATGAATGAGCTAAAGTGGCAAACTGAGTGTGCCTTGATGCCATTGGTTATGGCTTGAAGTGTGCCGTAGCAGCTTCCATTCCCTTTCTGGAGTGTTCTCTTCATTCCTTAAACTCTCGCCAAAGCTTGAAAGATGTAGGAGAACATTAGCTGATCTCTAGGGTGTGTTGAAAATTAACTGAATGAACCTTGTTGGGTTTAGTTTGATGAAGAGATGAATCTATGGAAGATGATAAATCTAGCATAAGGATAGAGGATTTTGGGCGTAGCTTTTTCACAGGAGTAGTGAGTGCAAAAAGTAGGCTGTTACACTAGGCTTAAGGTCTTTTCATCACAAGAAAATATGTTGGAGTTGCCTACAAACTAGAACTGGGCTGTGACTGGAGATGTCTCCTTCAGCTCCCTGTTTCTTGAAGGAGTAATGGTGGGGAAGATGGGGAATAAAGAAAGTGTACAAGTCTCTCTGAGCTACTCAGGCTAGTCTGGAGATGTGCTGTAAGGGCACAATCCAGACTAGCAAAATAAAACTGCATTTACAATTTTAGTCAGCTTGTTCTGTCCAGAGTGGTCTTGCAGTCTGAGTGCAGAAATATTTGTGTTAGTCCAGAGCAACTGAATGCTTATCTGAAGGAAATTAATGGTGTCTCTTTCTCTACCTTCTAGATGGATTGAATCTTCTGTGTTGAATGCCTCCAGATTTCCTGTTGGATTTCACGTCTGGAAAAATATTTTTGATTGAAGCCACTCAGTGGCAGACTGAACTGTGGATCCAGGGTTCCTAAGACACTAGATCTTGAGGAGGCAGCCACTGCTGAATCACGCTAACCTGACATTGCAGCCACAATGGTGCTGTCACAAAGGCAACGAGATGAACTGTAAGGAATGGTTATTTTTAAGTCACAATTTCATTAAACATTAAATATTTTGTTTCTAAATAGATTTTGCAGAGTGGCTCTGCTCACATGACAGACCTAGTACCACATATTATGGTTTAGATCTCTACTCTTATTTTTGATATAATCACTGGTGTTTGAGAACAGAATTGTGAAATGGTGAAAATATCACTTCAAAGATATTAATGGAATAAAAAATGGATTCTTAAATTTGCTATGATTATCCTCTATTTTGTTTTGACTTCAGTCACAAAGTTAAAGGGTTACAGTAAGCAGCAAGCACATGGCAGTATATGCTCTAATCAGATTTGTGAGTTCTTCTTTACCTTGAGTAAATTCTGACACTTTGTTGTTTTTACTCCTAAGTGTAGGTATGGATCTGATCAGAATGTGCTACATTGTCATTATAATCGTTGACTCGTTAAATTGTATTTAAGATAAAGGCTATATTTAAATAAAAGGCAACAAAACCCAAACAAATCAATAAAAAACCTACTCTACAAAAAACCCCACCAACCACCCCTGCCCCTTCCCTTAGTTCAATTTCAGATATGGAATTTTTTCCAGGTTTTAAGGATAGGAATAGGCTGTCAAGTTCTATGCCTTAGTTTGCTTTCTCTTCTGTAATAAATCATGATAGAGTGAGTGGTGGGTAGCAATCAGGATGGCAATGTCTCGCATGATACCGAGCTTCATAAACTTACATAGAATTTGTGGTTTTGTTTTGTTTACTCCTTTTTAAAAGTACAGACCAAGTATCATTTAGCATTTGGTGTCTCTCTTGCCCATGGTAAGCTCTCTATTTATTTTAATACAGCTTCTTTTATCAGTAATGATTCAAATCCCTTTATATTAAATATAGTATCTGTTTCACGTACACTTAAATACAGCTCTACTTCTTAAAGTGGAGAAGGAGCTATCTTCAAATTTTGATTTTTACAACTGTTTGTTCATTAGATATGGAGAAGCTCTGGGCTTTAAACACATTCAGGATTACCTATTTTTTTTAAGCAATTCTTTGAAGTTTTTTTTCCTGGCAAAAACTTTGAAGATTACGTGTGTTAATGGGGGGATAGAAGTAATGAACTATTATGAATGGAAATGGGAAATGACCAGAGACTTAAGATGTACGTTAGAGGTCTGATGAGGAGGCAATACTTTGTTTTAGCATGCACTGTTTGTGGGGAGAAATTTGAAATTCCTGCTTGAGTACAGAGTTACATTTAGAGTTGAATGTCCAAAGAGAGAGAAGGTAGGAAAGAATAATGTGAGGAAAGCCACAGGAAGAATGTTAATGTGAAAAGCAAATTCTCTTCAGAACAAAAGTCATTATTGCTTCTTTCTTCAGCTACCAAAGGGTATTTAATTTTCTCTTGAATGCCTTATGTAGATGACAACCTGATTTTTGTTTGTAAAAAGTATGTGTATCAGTTTAGTTAAATATTTTTAGTATGTGTATACGTTCCCTCCCCCACCCATATGTGTCCATACACACACACACGTCACTTCTCAGGAAAGTAAGTGATAATAAGGAAACAAAACTAGGCATCCTTCTGGAGGCTCATAAAGTAACTGAAAGTAATTTTACCTTTAAGTGTGTTTAGAATGTTGAGCTTACTTCTCTTAAGCAAGTTACACAACAAAGAAATGTTGTAAATATTTATCCATTTGAAGTACGTTTTGAAGATGCAGGGTTTCCTCAGTCTTGTTCGCTTAAATGAAAGGTGCTGACTGTTGAAGTCTTAGAGTAATATTGAAACTTCTTGAAGCAAAATCTGTTTGCCAAACATATTTAGGGCTTTTAACAAAAATAATGATCTTAGGCATTGTACTGCATTGAAGACTTAGATGTCGATCATGCTTTTTTAAAACCAAACCGAAACAAAGTCTGAACCAATTCTTCTAGTCTTCTATTCAGAATTGTGGCTGAAGATACTGTTCTTTGTTTTTTTTAGAAATCGAGCGATAGCAGATTATCTTCGTTCTAATGGCTATGAAGAGGCATATTCGGTTTTTAAAAAGGAAGCTGAGTTAGATGTGGTGAGTTCAAACAAGATTCTTCATCTATATTTCAAGTAAAGAGTTTATAATGTTATGGCATTTGCATCCATTCTGAACACATATATCTGTTACCTACCTATGAAACTGTGTGAGCTAATAACTGGAGGTGATAAAACTCATACAGCTTATTGCCTTGCCATAAAATTAAACAATAATCATTGGATGACTTGGCAATTTTTGAGCAAAATTCTACCTTTATCTTCAACTAATGACCTAGGCATATTTTTAATCTTTTTCTTTTTTTTGTCTAGCTACCATTCATCTATACAATGCTGAATTTTTCCTGTAATGACTTTTAAGGATCCAAGTCCTGAGAGAGCCTAGATACTTCAAGCTGAAAGGTGCTAGAAAACAAAGCTAACAAAAGGCAATGTGAATGTAAAAGAAAGGTGGTAGAAGATGGAATTAAAAAAAAAAACCAAAAAAAAAAAAACAACCAAAAAAACCCCCAAAACCAAACCAAAACAAAAAACCATAGCCCTTCACTGGACTCACTCCAGCAACTGCAGAGAGGACTAGAGCATGTCTCGTTTAGGGAGAGGCTGGGAGAGCTGGTGCTGTTTAGCCTGGAGAAGAGGAGGCTTAGTGTGGGATCTTACCTTTGTTTATAAATATCTGATGGGAGGGTGTGAAGATGAGAGAGCTAGACTCTTAGTGCTGCTAGTGACAGGACAAGAGTCAGCAGGAAGAAATTGAGACACAGGAAATTCTGTCCGAACGTAATATAAAACTTTTTTTTTACTGTGGGAGTGATTGAACACTGGAATAAGTTGCCCAGAGAGGTTGTAGAGTCTCTGTCCCTAGAGATACTCAAAAACTCACTGGACAAAGTTCTGGGCAGTCTGCTCCAGCCGACCTTGGTTTGAGCAAGGAGTTTGGACTTCATGATCTCAAGACGTCCTTTCCAACCTGAACTATTCTGTGCTTAATACTCAAAAGAATGTGTCTAATTTTAACACATTTGTTTCCTGCTCTTGTGTCCATCCCCCTCTCCCCTCCCTGTAACTCATTTCCTTAACTGTGCTTATTCTTATCATGGAATTCTGTGTAAAAGCATAAACTTTATGCAATACAAAATTAGAAAACTGAAGGCTGTTCTCTTGTAAGCAGATTTGAATTCGTATAACGCTATGGCGCTTTGGAGGCTGACTTTACATGGTAATGTTTAAGAAACAGGATTGCTTTTGTCCTCTCCTTTATCTTACAAAGCAAATAGGGAAAGTCTGTTTTGTGATTGGAATTGGGTCAGTAGTTAAGTCATTGCCTGAAACTGTTGCATACCAGTTGGTTGACTGTATAGTAGGAGGGCAAGCCTAAATAGTTAATATAAGTTGATCAGCTCTGGTAAGCAACTCTATTTTGTTAGACTGTATGAATGCTAGTGACTTAGACAAGTCACTTCTTGCAACTTAATTCTGTTGATTTGCCTTTGTAACAGATGATTCTTGGCATAATTTTTAAAATTTCCACCTAGCATAGGAGGTGTGCATTTCAGTTTAAATTTCTGACACACCTGGATTGAGCAGTAAACTTGTGTGCTGACTTTTGATAAATCCTTGCCTTTTCTTTATTATAAATCTTGCATTGTTCTTTTTCCAGAACACTTTGTTGGAGTTTGACTTCATTTCTCCAGTCTGCTTCCAGTATCTAATAAATAAGTAGAAATGACAAATTGGAATACCATACTTATAATTGAAAATCCTAATACCATTCCCTTATCTGCCTTATCTATCAACCTAATTAAGTCTTCTCTTCCCAAAGGTTAAAAAGGCGATCTAAATAGGCTAGATGGTCCTGAGGGAAATAGAAAATGCAGTTGCTACAAGTTCCACATGACTTTCTTGCAAGAAAATCTGAATTGGATGGGGCTCTACTAAAATGACAAAAAAAGCGCAAGAATTGTTTCAATAAATTGGAAGGATTCAAGTGTAGTTCTACAAACAGGGATTTCATTTTTTTGTATTGATTATTCTTGCAGATAACTCCAGCTTTTACAAATGCCCTTGAAGTAGTAGGTTAACATCTGGTCTCTGACCGAGGTAGCCAGTCCTCAGAGCTTTTATGGCCATGACACACATGGTATTGTTATTTTTCTCCATTTCTTTGTTATTCTCCATCTAATTTAGACTTATTCTAGTACAAGATTGTAATTTTGTACATGGAAAGAAAGTGTGCAGCATTTACTTACTCCTCTGGGCCTCTGATGAGGTTTGTTTTTCTGGGTTGCTCTTTGTCCTCTTGTGTTAATAGGTGGGAGGGGAAAAAAAATAGTAATCTGGATTTTACAGTAACATCAGCTGTTTGTTGTTGCTCCTCAGCTATTCCTTCAGTGGAGGAAAAGTATTGATCATTAAACTTTCATTAGAGTTGTAAAATCAGTGTTGATTTCTCCAGTAGCTGAGGTCTTCAGCAGGGCGGGTCAAGTAGTCTGCTTTCTGCTTCAGTTACTGAAGTAAAGATGCAGGGAGAGTGTACTTAAAGGTTGTCTTTGAAAAGGTAGCAAAAAATTAATGCAATGTTATGGTGGTAGTTTGAGGTTAACTCTAGAGTTAAAAAAAAAAAATCAGTGTTAGTTTGAGCTAACTGGTTTTCAAGTGAGATGGAGTATATATAATCCTACTCTGACAGCTGGCTGCCACTTCCCAACAGTGTGTGCTTCCATGAGAGAAAAAGTGCACTGTGCTAACAAGTAATAGCGCTAGCTGTGTCTTAACTCTGAAGGTAGGAGTTCAGTAGTTCCTAATGCTCTGGGTGGTAGGTATGAAAAAGGGAGGCTATCTTTGAGAAACAAATTACCAGTTCTGTGTATTTTGGTTCTTGTACTCAATGCATGCTGTCTGCTGTTGTTTTTTATAAGAGTGAGTTGGGTGGAGGGATGGGGGGAATCCTGTAACAAAGTATGGCACAACATTCTCAGATATGCAGAGCACTTCAAAAGCTTTCAAATAATGAAGATAGAAAACAGTGTAGAGAAAAATTTAGTCCAACTTTTGGATTTTATTTGCAGAGTCTAGCATCGTTAATCTGTAAAGCTGCAATATTTTAAATCAGAAATTATATTTTTAGATGTTTTCATCTTTTCTGTGTATGTAAATTGTAGCTATTAAAACTTGAAGCTTTTTTACTGTTTTGCTAATTAAAACTTATTACAGTCTTTTGCTTGAATCCCTCTTTCTGTGGTCAAGAGATGGTATTAAAAAGACCTGTTTATGTTGCCTTTGAAGAAATACTTCTCCAGGCTTTAGAACTATAATTTATTAATTTATTCAAATGCTTCTCTTCCTCAGAATGAAGAGTTAGATAAGAAGTACGCCGGACTTCTGGAAAAAAAATGGACATCTGTTATAAGATTACAAAAGAAGGTAAGTAGGCATCTGATGGATTCACTTGTATAAAAGGTTATGACTGAAATCAAACCTTCTTCACTGAACAGAATGATACATATTTTCCTTGTCAGACAAATGCAAGGTTTAGAAAATGATGTTTCAAAGATGAATTTTGAGGACTTGAGTAGGGAAAATAGCTAAATCCACGTTGTAGAAAATATTTCTCAGTGCTAGCAGACACATCTCAGTTTCTTTACAAAAATTTCTTGACTTCAGATTAAGGATTGCATGTGCAATTTCTGAAGCTGGAAATGAAAGAGATTCCTTAAGGCAGTTTGTGAGTGGAAAGATTGAATAGCTTCACCAGAAGGCTTAACTGGTTTAGAAAGAAGGTAAAAACCTGTGCTGCCAGTTGTCTTTGGCCATTAGGTTAAAGGAAAGAAACCATTAACTCCAGCGCATTAGAGCGAGTGATTCTACTACAAGTGGACAGTACAAACCTCTTTTCAGTAATGCTTCCGTGGATCTAGAGCGTATTAAAAGCTTTAAAAAAAGAATTCACTGTGTGCTAACAATAAAGATCTATCTGTTTTAAAGGTTAATATATCTAGGGTTTCATTACACCTTTGGTTTCTCTGCTGTTGATTAACATGCATGCCGTCTCAGGAATACAAAAAATTATTGCAGGTGTAGCATTCCTTTTTGTTAACACAACCTGCTGTAACAGGTTGTCAATAATATTAGCTTAAACTTACTTGTATGTTATTTGAGTGAATGTGATTTTGTAGAATCTTTTTTCCCCCTGTCAAAATACTTGGGAAATTGGAGAAGAATAAATGATTAAGTTATTAAAGAATAAATGATAAATTATTAATTTAGGTTTGATTTTTAGAAATACGAACACTGTTGAGTGTTGGTAATCAGTTTGGATCCAAGCAATTGTTGCTTTACTGTGAGTTTGGGGGCCAGTTGGTATTTGGATTATTAAAGAGTAAAGGTGAATCTTGGTACAAAACTAGAAATGAATGGCCTCTTTAAAATTCATAAACTTAGGTAATGGAATTGGAATCAAAGCTGAATGAAGCTAAGGAAGAATTTACATCAGGTGGACCTCTTGGTCAGAAACGAGACCCTAAAGAGTGGATTCCTCGTCCTCCAGAGAAGTATGCGTTGAGTGGACATAGGAGTCCTGTCACTCGAGTAATTTTCCATCCAGTTTTCAGTGTTATGGTCTCTGCTTCAGAGGATGCCACAATAAAGGTATGCTTTTGCTACAGAAAATTAAACTAAGTCAGAGGATGTGTAATATGTAACATCAGTACTTCAAGCTGGACGTGCGTTGTACCGATGGAAGATTGTTTGAAGTTCTGCTTTACCTTCAGTAGGGACAATTCTTTCAAGTATGATGTCCAGTGTAATCTACAAGTTTGTTTTACGCTCATCCAATTAATATCTTCAAGAGTATTTTACTATTCTTTGACTTGAGAAGATAATTAAGCTAATGTGGATTTAGAGACTGTAGAAATAAAGGATAGATGGAGGAAGAATGCGTTTTAACTGTGCAGTAGAGGAGTGGTGTAGTGTGTAGAGCAGTGATGTGATGAGAGGGAGGAAGACAGTTGCCTCAAGACATCTGAAGTGATTATTTTTAAAGCTGAGTTAAAGAGGTTATGCAGCTGTATTCTTAACTGAAAATTAGTTCTTCTCATCAGTTCTAAATGGACATGCAAGTTCCATGAAGTCCTTGTGGCTTTTGGTAACTTTAAGTGGTCTTCATAGGCCTTTATTGCAGTGTAGAGTGGCGTGAAGAGATTTGTTGTGGTAGGCAAGTAGTTTCTTCTTTTAGCATCCAATAAAGACATGATTGAACCTTTTGTTGCTTGAATATCACCATTTAAGGAAGTTATCCCAATAAAGGATACTTCTCTTTATTCTCTTGTATGCTGTTTTGAAAACTGTTTGGAAAAGTGGTGTTCTGAAAAACATTGACTAACATATTAAACAATATGCTTAAAAATGCAAATTGTTCTAATAGTGGCTACCTGTTGTGGAGAAGGTTAAAATAAAAAGTGTCAGCTATATGGAGTTCATGAAAAGCTTTCACCTGTTCTTGTTTCTGCAGCAGACTTGAACATAGAGGACTAGTGTGGTGGGTTTTTTTTGTTTTTCTTCAAGCAGACAGGGCCAGCTGACACAGTGACAGCTCTGTGTGTGTTAGATGTTATAGAGGAGGCTAATTAGCTTTGGGTTTGCTCCCTTTTATGGATACACTGGATGAATTTCCTTGTTCTTGAAGTCAAGTTGTATAGCTTCATTTCTGACTTGCATTCCCAATGATTTCAATCTATTGGGATGATGGATTTTTTGTTGTTGGGTGCGGTTTGATTTTTTTGGGTATTTTGTTTAGGATATAATTTAGAATGAAATGCCTAATTTTGTGCTTGAGAGAGAAATCTGTAGGAGCTTGTTTTGTTTCAAAGGCTTTTGTTTGTGGTGAGATAATAGAAGACTGACTTAATTAGGAGGTGAGAATGGGGACATCATGCTATCTTGCAGTTATTAACTGCAAATGTTTATTTAATCTCTGACAGATTCTGTAATCTGCTAATGTGTACATATCAAACTCTTCAGAGGCGTTTGGATTATCATCAGACCAGTGCATTCTGAATATTGCTCTTTAGTATGCAGAATATTTGCTGTTTGGTTTTGAAGCAGCAAGTAAATTCTGGGGCAATAGTAAAGCTTGGAAATAGATGGTTAAATAGATTGTTAAAGATGGTGCTTTCTCCACCAACTTGAAAATGGGGTGTATTGCTGGAATTGGGGAACTAGCATACAAAGGGGTGGAGAAAAACAATCTGTACAAAGTGGATTTGTTCTGTCCAATGTTTTCTAAATTTATCATCTTTATTTTTAAGGGTATTGGGTGTTAAGACTCTTAGGTACAATGGAACTTATTTTCTTGCTGTGTTTATAATGCTTTAAGTTAGCAGTTTTCAGGATGCATGAATTCAGTTAATTTAAAAGTAACAAAATCCTATAAAAATAATGCTTATTTTTCTATGCTGTTAGACTTTTTAGGGCTGTCTTGCTTTATCTCTTGCTCAGTTAATGATTGAATAAGGTGCCAAACTGGCCTGCAGAGTGCAAATGCAAGGCTGGAGAATATAAAGAGTAATAGGTTGCTGTTAACAGATTTTCTGTTCACTTGTCAGGTGTGGGATTATGAGACAGGAGACTTTGAACGAACCCTTAAGGGGCATACAGACTCTGTGCAAGATATTTCCTTTGACCACACTGGCAAACTATTGGCCTCCTGTTCTGCTGATATGACCATTAAGCTATGGGATTTCCAGGGCTTTGAGTGCATCAGAACTATGCATGGTAAGGTATAACGGGAATCGATTTAGTCTGTAAAGTAAAAAGATGATTTTTTCTTAAATCCGGGAAAACTGCTGATGTGGAAAGGGATTATAAACCAGAGCATTGTCCAAAAGAAAGGGGGTGGGGATATTTTGATACTTCGAGTGCTCTGTAAATAAGGTAATGTTTAGTGTCTGTGGAATGAAATAGCATCTAAAATCTGCTATGTATGATACTGTGGGAAGCATCCCATAATGATACTGAAATGAAATGGCAGTTATGGGGGTTTAGTGCTAAAAATTAAATGATTACTAGACAAAAAATCTGTGCCTTCAAATCAGTAAAGAATTACCTTCTACTTTACCTCTCTCTTTCCCTGATGTACTGCTTCATGAAGGAAGCAATTAGTATGGAAGGTGTTCTGTACATACTGTGCAGTCTTCTGCTTTCATATTTGATTTCAAATGAATGTGCCCTTTTTGTCCGGCTTGAAAGCTGTAGGAAAAAATGGGAAAGCAAAACAACCACAACTATAAGATTCTAATACTGACAGCAACTATTTATTTTACAGTCTTGATGTAAAAGCGTTTTTATACTGCTGCTCGTCTTGCTTTTAATATCTTCTTGTAGAAGTGGTGAGTAGGAATAGAGAATGTTTGAGACTTACAAAAATAAACATGCACACATATATACACGTTAAAGAAAACAAAGCTGTTGACTTTTGTGCATACAGTTCTTTAAACGCCACAGAATGCTATTGTAGAGGAAGAGCAGGTGTTGCAGCTGGCTGATAGCAAAAAAAATATAGTGCTACAGGCGTGGGGTTTGTTTTGGTATTTTTTGTCTTTCAAGATTTCTATATGAACACACATGCAGTATGTGTATTTTTATGAACTGGATGTTGTAATATGAGCATGGGTGAACTAGCTTCATGTGTGTTGCCAGTTACATCCCTTCAACTCAATTTCAAGTAAAAAGAACTAAATAATCCTTTCAGTGAGGAACTATAAAAGTACCATACTTGCACTGACACTGGTATTCTCTGATGCTTCAGATACTTGGTCACTGGTGTGATTGCTTATTAGAAGGAATTCACCAGGGGCTCTTAGGGGGGAAAAATGGAAATTAAAATTGTGAAGTTGTATATCCTAGGTACATGGCTTCCAAGACACAATGTAGCTGCCAATAAAACAAAAAAAAGCAACTTATTAGTGAACTTCACTGGCTGTAGCTTTTTGGCAAAAAGAACATCAGATCTCCACATGAGAAAAGGAAGCTGTTTAATGCCTCTGATCTGTTGTTTAGAGTATATGTAATTTCTCTACTGATCTCAGAAGATTCATTTCTAATCCTGACAATTTAAGTAGGGGCAACTGCAGGCTTAAAGGCAAGAGCATGCATTACATTCAAACTGTTACAGTCAGACTTGTACACTGGACTTGTCAAAAAACCCCTACCCAACAGCTTGCTCTGTATAATACTAAAATTTCAAAATGGTTAATTCTAATGTTTGATAATACTGGAAATGAATAGTCTTTACAGAGTGTGTTATCTCCCTTTATATGTTAGGTCTCATTGCTTGTGGGATGATTAAAGTCAAGAGCTGAAACCATGTACATGAGGTCATAACAAGTTTGTGTTAAGGAAATTATCTGGATGCTTTTTCCTGACTTGTCTGATCATCTTCCCCTCAGATCTCTCAACAGCAGTAGAAGTTGCTGTCATGTATATACAGTTGGTTCTTACTTGGTTCTTGAATCAATGTAGTACAGTGTTTTGTTAAAACCTAGTATCAGATGTCTGGAAACATTCAGTCTTTTAGCTTTAAGCTTCTGCAGTGAGGTTTGGCATGCCTTTTGCTGAAGACCTGTTTTCCTTTCAAATACCTCCTGCACAGTGCATCAGCATACTGTAATCGGATCTAACTGATAATTTTAAAGACAGTCAGTGTAGCAGCTCTCCCTTCTAAATGACCAGCTTTTGTAACTGTGTAGAAGTGTTGCTTGCAGTGATTAGTGTCTGGTTTTAAAACATCTTAAATTTTTGAAATTATTTTAAAGGATGCTCAATATCTGGACTATGTGGTTTCTAAAAATGTTAATACTTATTTCATAAAGTCTCAAGTGTACCTGTAAAGATTATTCCATAAAACACGCGCTACTGCTGTAGCTACTTGCCCAAGATAATGAATAGCAAGTCCTGTGTGCTCTGTGAAAACCATTACAGTACCACTTAATAAAGGTTTTATTTTGGTTTTAGGTCATGATCATAATGTTTCTTCAGTAGCCATCATGCCCAATGGAGATCATATAGTTTCTGCCTCAAGGGATAAAACTATCAAAATGTGGGAAGTCCAAACAGGGTAAGTGCCCTTCTGGCTAACCATCAGCACCTAAACAAAACAAGCGTAAACCACTGTCAGCTTGGTTCACCACAAGTGTAAAGGGAGCATGGGGGAAGGGAGGAGAAATCTATTACCTTCCTTGACACAAATCAAGGTGTCTCCTCTCCTTTTGTTTTGGTTTTTGGGTGTGTTTTTTTTTTTTCTTAGTGTTTTATTTATCGGTTGTGTCTTTAATCCATCCATTTGCGAAAGCCATAGATGAAGGCTATGTGAATGACCTGTAAATCTCTACTTGTTCCTAAAATACCTATGTAATGCAAGCTGTCACGTCAACTTCATTTTTAGCCCAAGCTTCCTGCTTTCTACCTTAACAAGGATTTGGCAGTTCTCAGCTGTCACTCTTCTCATGTCAACTTCCTATCCATGAACTGTTTTATGACCTGGAACGCCATCATTCAGGATGGACATGTGTATGCTAAAATATTGTATCTTAACTTCTAAGAGTAGGTCAGGTGTCTTTAAATTTCAAAGGCATGTGTAATGGTTTTATTGCAGTGTTAACTGAGTCATGCTGTATTTCTCTTTTTTGAATAGTTACTGTGTGAAGACTTTCACGGGTCACAGAGAATGGGTGCGCATGGTGCGGCCTAACCAGGATGGCACCTTAATTGCCAGTTGTTCTAATGACCAGACAGTGCGTGTTTGGGTGGTAGCGACAAAGGAATGCAAAGCTGAGCTCCGAGAACATGAGCATGTGGTAGAATGCATTTCCTGGGCTCCCGAGAGCTCGTACTCCACCATATCAGAAGCTACGGGATCGGAGGTAATGTTTCCAATGCTAATAAATAAATAAGCACGTACAGTAAGATTTTTGACAAAGCTCTACATAGAACTTACTGGATAGTATTTAGAACAACTAAGCTTTGTTCCCAAATTGCTTGGCAGGTATAGCAGGTCTGTGAGTACTTTTTTCTGAGTATACTTGGTGTACTGTTAATCCCTCATCTTGGCTTCATAGGATCCATGCTTTTGTGTTTTTCAACAGTAGGACCCCACCTTTGCACTAATAAAAGTGAACTTTGGTGAGATGCTCTATTTCTGAGAAGGCTGAGAGTGGGACTACTTTCACATATTTCAAAGAAATGTGGAAGGTAGCTTATCTGGAATAACATGAAGATTATGCGGATGCTCAGCAATTGAAATTTGTGAGGGGAAGTAGTCAGGAATGCAGAAATGAAGCTGCCTTTGGTGTAATGTGCTAGAATTAAGCTTTGACCGCCATGTCCTAGTGTACAAAGTTAATGATAAGAGAAAGCATTCTTTAACAAAAATAAATCCCCATTTGTGTGACCACAGATATATCTTCTCTGGTTCAGTTACTAAATCTTCAAGAAAGGCTTATTAAAGGTCAGCAAAAATTTCCTTTTAAAGATGACAAAGTGTAGAAGAAATGAACTAGAAAATAACTCCAATTTCTAGTTAAAAGACCCCCAAGAGTAGATACACTGAAGACAGGGACTTGTCAAGTGATGGATTTTACAGATTATTTTAGTCAAATTTTACTTGCGTCCTTAAAAGATCCTCTTAATCTTTTAATTAAGAGTAATTAAAACTAAATTCCAAATGTTCACTTCCTCTTGCAGTGGTAACTATCTGAAGTGATGTCTCCCCTGCCCTCTGCTGGTCTGATCAACTATATACATCATGTTACAGTACTTAATGTTAACTCCCTGCTCGTTCAAAAGCTAACTTAACTTGAAGTGTTTCAACTGTGATGAGAACTAAGTCTTTCTTTCATGATTACAAATAGGAATAAGTTCAGAGTAGGAACTTTTCAAAAATTCTTAAACTTGCTTCATTACTTTTTGTGAAGAATGAGAACACAAAGGTATGTCTGAACTTCACACTCTTGTCCTGAGATATCCAAGTCTACTTGAACTGGGTCTCTATTAAAAGAGGATGTCTTGCAGTAGGCAAGTGTGGATTCAAAGTATTATTTGGCTTGGTGCATCAGCAGGACCTACAACCATTTCTTTTAACAGATCCTTTAAGTCCTTTAATTTTTTTCTTTATTTCTCCTAGTGTTAGTAACACAATGCCTGTGACTCTCAGCTTTGGCATTGTGTGTTTATTAGCTGTAAGCTGTCATAAGATCCAATTTTGCTACTAAGAAATAGCACTTAGAAGGAATCTGCTTCCTCCCTCCTCTTTCACCCCCTGCCCCATATATTCCGTAACTTAAACCATAATTTTCTGTAGACTAAGAAGAGTGGCAAGCCTGGGCCTTTTCTGCTGTCTGGATCCAGAGACAAGACCATTAAGATGTGGGACATTAGCACTGGCATGTGCCTTATGACACTTGTAAGTTCACTGGTGTTTTTCTGGTGGCTGTAGCTGCGTGTGTAGAACCAGTTTTAATGGAATGAATTCTCTCACATGTTTGTTTTCAAGAGAAGCCAGAGTTATTGAAATAAAGCAAACACTGGAAATATAGTTTTAATGGCTTCTGTATTTCAGATCTTGTCGTTGCTAGGAAGTACTAAGAATCTCAAAATAAATAGTAGAAATGCAGGAGTACTGTGGTGTAGTTTGTGATGAGTAGCTTGGTTTGTCCACAGAAATGCTGATAATCATCTGAATTTTGTCTTCTGTAAAATGTGGTGTTCTTTCAATGTGTTGGTCATCCCGCAGGCTATGGACTGGTGTTTTCCAGCCTGTACTCAGGCTGGACTGGATGTTGGTGCTGGGGGTGGGGAGCAGAATCAGTGCAGATCGCACGAGGATTTCTTTCTTTGCCATCAAGGACAGGAACTCACATTGTTGGTAGCGCTCATACAGATGTAATAATAGAAACTGAAGATAAACTTAGAGTTCCAATAGGTTTTAGAAAGCTAAATGCTCTCCTTGCAGCAGCAAGGCAAGGAGTCACTCAGCTTGCCATAGCATAAATTGTAGAATGTTTAGCCTTAAAACTTGCACCTCCTCACTGATTTCTCCTTATGCACAAGGTGGGCCATGATAACTGGGTACGTGGCGTTCTGTTCCATTCTGGGGGAAAATTTATTTTGAGCTGTGCTGATGACAAGACTCTACGTGTCTGGGACTTCAAGAACAAACGATGCATGAAAACCCTCAATGCGCACGAACACTTTGTTACCTCTTTGGGTATGTATTGTTCTACAGGGCTTACTGCAAAGTACAGAGCCAGAGATACAGATTTTTCTACATCTTTACCAGCTGAAGTTGAGCACCGAGCTAGACATTCATGTTTTGGATTCCAGTGAAGTTTTGTGCTATGTGTATTTTAATCAAATAGGGCAGATATGAATTTCAAGTGTGCTGGATTTTTCCACTTCTGTTGCCGGTGTTGCACACTGGATAAAGATGTTAACTTGCCAGGGTGTTCTGGAACCTTTCAGCACTGAGTGTGCAGGCATTTGGGGAGCGCTGTATTGCAAATGCTTGCCCAGGAAAAAAGGGGTGTGTGTGTGTAAAATCTTCAGGAAAAAAAAATACACTTTGAATTCCTGGGCATTCCTGTGTGGTATTACCAGATTTTGGTAGATGTTGGTTTTGCCAGGGCAGGGGGGAAACTAAAACAGACCCCTCCCTGTTCAACAAGGCTAGCTTCACTCTATTGTTCTTCTCTATTGTTTTTCTTTTCCTCTGTATTCCTCTGGCAGTTCATAGCTTCTTCAGTAAAGCTGTGTAAGTTATGTTAGCAGTGGACCTGGACTTAAGGTTTCCTAATCAAACTTGCAGGTCTAATCAAAAGGCAGGGTTTCTGATTTAATTCTTAAATAATTGAAGACAGCTGATCAGATAGGGGCAAAGAGAAGTTACGAGTTGAAGAACATTAACCCATTAGCACAGTTGGCTAACCTTGGAAGTGGCTGCTTGGGCTTACTGATTGCTTTGCCGAACCCTTTCTGCACAGCGAGGCTTTTTGATTCCTCTTGGTTAAACTTCCCAGTATTGTCTGCCTGGTCCAAAACTGATATGTATATACAAAATATTTTGGGATCTCCTGAGGAACAGTACACTTCACATTTTTAAAATACTAGTTCACAGCAAAAAATAAGTCAAGTTTCTCGGCTTCTGATTCTTGAATACCTCTTATGTAAATACGTGAAGTTCTGTCTTACGGTAGTATTCAAGGGTTTGGTCAGTGTGCGATGTTGTGGACTTCTTTTTGTTATAAGTTTACCTGGATTTCTTTTCCACTGAAGTTCCTTTATAACTGAACTGGGAGTACATTTTCACACTTTACAGAATTACAGTGTGAGAGAGTTTGCTCTTGGAACTACAGACATGATGAGCTTTGAAATTTAGTCTTTGAGCTGGTGTCATTTTTTTTAAAGAGTAATGACATTCAGTGAGAGTGGAAAATCTAAAGTTTTGGATTCGTTCTTAACATAAGCTTTTCTTTCCTCGCAGATTTCCACAAGACGGCACCGTATGTGGTTACTGGAAGTGTAGATCAAACAGTAAAAGTGTGGGAGTGCCGTTGATTGAATTCACATTTGACCCCTTTTTCCTCTGGATGCACTCAGATACCATGGTTACCCATTGAGCTCTGTTTAAATAAATATTGTCCTTTCATGTAAATTATTCTGGATGTAGATTGAGCTTATTAAATGTTACACACAAAGTATTCATGCATGGTGAATCCAAATTGTATACTGTAAATTTACATGCGTTGTCTAGAAGTACCATAGGTTTAAGAACATGGGCTGGCATTGGTCACATCAGACCTAAGAAGGCAGAAGTTGGATAATTGAAATAGGGCACTTAACTGAATAGTTGACAGTGTCGTTCTATGTTGGATAATTATACCTGTTTTTCTTTCTGCTGTCTGTTGGTGCCTGAATTGGTGACCTCATTTGGGAAAAGTTTTGTAGGGCTCTTTCAGAAATGTGTATCTATGTAACATCACTTAAGTGTGCTTAATAAATCTTCTCTAAGAATACTAGATAATAAGGCTGCAATTCAGAATCTTCTGAACCTTATATGTAATTAATGGAAATTAATTAAACTCTGGAATATTTGTCATGAAACATTTGCCAAATCAACAGAATACACTTGTTTTGGCCTCCTATCATGCAAGGGTTGGTATATTTATATAACTAACTGTAAACCTGAAATAAGACAACAAATCTTAGTAGCAGCGATGTGATAAATGTATTTATTTTTTATCTGGTCATTCAATGGTTAAGCTGTGCTGTTAAACTAAGTTTAAATGGGTTTTTTTGTTTGTTTGTTTTGGTTTTTCTTTTTTTTTTATTTTCAATGCTAGATGAACTTCCAGGAGGAGTTGTCCATCCCACTAGAATTTAGTGATCTAATTTCCACTAGAGCTTAATCTCCCAAATGACTGCCATGGTACAACTTGCTGTTTGCTTTCAATGTTTGTGTGAGATGTGCAATTCCTATTACACAACAGTATCAAAGTACATGTCCCTCTTATTCACTTGCTGGAGGTTGGGGTATACAAAGGTTTCTTGTTTCTTTAGTGCCTCCTTGGAAACCCTTTTGAAAATGAGGTTATACTTATCGTGACAATACAATGTGGCTTGAATAAAAACGTACTGTGGTTTGCATATTGAGAAATATCTTGCGATGCAGTATTTTAAATGCTTTAAAGAAAGCACTAAATACCTTGAGAGTCAGATTATAATGGCAGATACAGATTGATACAGGCTTCTACAAGGAAAAACACCATCAACAGAACAAATTCTGCCTGTGGGAGTGATGCTATCAAATAAGCATTTAAAACCAAAACGAAATCCTATCAGCAACACTAGCCCAGCTTGGTTATTAGTATTTATGTTTGGTGTATTAAATTTTTAATTTGCGTATCCCTAAAGTTACATATTTTGATCTGAAGTGAATTAAAATATTACAAATTAGTATTTTAATCAGCATTTTGGTGACGAATTCCAATGTAGATAACTAAGAACTACAATACTTATCAAACTAACCAGGTCTTTTTAAAAATCCACTTTAAAATCTACAATACAATGAAGTACCAGTCTGATGTTTTAACAGGTGAATTTGTGCTTTATTTTATTCATTTTGTTTAATACATGGCTTTTAAAACTGTCCCTTTAAAAAATAAGAATCCTTGACCAACGTAGGGTCGGCTGGAGGGCGTACGCACTAAAATGGTGAGGGGTGTGGTGGTTAATTTCCTACAGTCACCCACAGAAGGGTCCATTCCTCTCTGCGGAGGGGATGGATTTCCACATTGGATCCTGGCGTAGACTTGCCTCTGGGAAGGGGTGGAGGAAGTGGGGTTCTGATGGGAGGGGGTTTGGAGCCAGTTTAAGTTTCAGGCTAATCTCTTAAATCCAGCGGTTTATGTAATTTTCAGTGTGTGTTTCTGCAGTTAAGCATGCACAAATAAAGTATTTTTTTTGTTTGTTAGTTGCTTGGACTGGAAAAATTTGCTGCTTTTTTGTCCTATTCGAGAATTCCAGATACACAAGTAGTGGATCTTAAAATTCCTCAGTGCATCCGCAACTGTAAAGTAATACATCTGTTTAATTCCTGATAGGACTTATATACTTTAAGTAAACCACACTCATGTACATAATTCATAAACGTGAATGAGAAATTAAAGGTACCTATTAAGCGGAAGTCGTCTACTGCATTTTTTCCCTTTAGTGTGCAACTATTTACGAGGACAAACAACTAACTGAAGTCACATAAGCAGCATTTAATTGCGTGTGTGAAACGCTCTGCTAAGTACTTCTGCAATGCCATTTGCAACCTTCTCCTTTAATAAGCAGTGAATAATCTCAGGGATGGTCCTGAATGGATCAAAAGTTAAAGCCCTGTTCAGACAAAAAAGTGAAAGCCGCAACACAGGAGTTGGGTTTGTGAGGGTTTCCTGCAGTGTCGCTCCGTGATATTACACTGTGTTGAACTTTTTTCCACTGTTCGCAATGTTTTCTGTCAGCTAATCCTGTGCCTTTCCTGTGATAATAAGTATAATAATGAGGTTACTGGGTTGGGTTACAAAATAAATTTATTAGAGGGTTTAAGAGGTTCACTGCTGCTTTGTCACTTTCCTTACCAAGATTGGCATCGCTTAAAAAATAACTCTATATAGAGACTGTGTTATCAAATAGACAATACAGCTTTTTTTGGCTGAAAACCAGACAGACATTCCAGTGCCACACTAACGTAACGTGCCCAGGAAGTCTTAGATGCGTTCTAAAAAGTGCAACATTGATTGTGGTTTAGAGATAATCTGGAAGTTGATGTTTTATAGCATCTTGCACTTTAGAAGATTTAAAAAAAAAAAAAGACGACAAACCGTCCTGCTTTTGTGTATGGTGTGACCAATGATGTGCCCGGGGCACTAATTAAAAAGAAAAAAAAAAAAATCTAGTTGCTAGCAAGTTGTCCAAGGGCTGTGGAGCACTGTAGTATTTTGAAAGCTTTGGCTATAGACTCACCAAGCCCAGTCTACTTATACTGTCAGTACCCTGCTTCTCCTGTTTGCCTCCTCCTGTTTTTATGTGAACTGCCTGATAATATCACTCTTAAATAGCTTTTGACTCACGTGAAAGCTATTTAAAAGAAAAAGGTTATACTTTGTTTTTGTAGACAGTGGTGGCTTGATAATCCTTTTAATGATTTGACTATTAAAAAACTGAGTTGAGTGAAGGAAAAAACGCACTTAGAATGAGTTATTTGCTGTCCAGCTGTACATAAAGTCCAGTGTATTTAAAAACGTCAATACCAAGAATCTTCTAGCAAGAAAACGTGCATAAAATGGTAGGGATAAACATGTTAGGAGCGGGAAGGTTGAGTTGGATTTACAAGTCACAACTGGATTTAACCGGCCTTTTTATCTTTCCACTGTGTCATGTAAGTAGCTGCTTTCTTGTCCTACCTATCCCTCGGGCTTCCCCAAGTTCATTCTGAAGATAAGTTAGCAAAATCTTCAAGTTTTAGAAGTTGATCCTGACATTGACATGAAGGCAAACGTCGAATTTTTTCATAAGAACGATGTTAGAGGTTGCAGTTGGAGAAAACAGTTCCCAGACTGTAGGAGTTAACTGAAGCTATTGACACAATTTAAAAAAAAAAAAAAAGAACAAAAAAAAACCAGTAAAGGAATGTATATAATACTGCTCTGTGTTTTACAGTAAGATTTGTTGCTCTCAGACTGTGTAAAACAAAATTTATTCATGTTTTCTGCATATTAAAAAAATCTTATTGTACCAATTGGTAAACTATTAAATGCATATAAAACTAGATGTGTTTTTGTTTCCTTGGATGCAAGAATTAAAACTATTTTGAAAAAAGCTATTGGTGTTTCACCCTTCAGATTCTGCTCCGCACCTGCTTTTTCTTTTATCTGATTTTAAATTGTGCTCGGCTGAGGAAATGTGAGGCATTTTTAGGGCGATTGGTTACAGTTGGAATAGTCAAAGCTTTTGTTGTTTAACAGGGTGAAGTGAGATTTTTTTATTGGAGAAGCTTGCACGTGGTTATTAAGCCGGTTTCATAGGAGGCCTGGAAGAGCGTTGTTTTGAACGCTGTGCCGACGGCGGATGTCTTGCTCGCGGGCTTTGCGGGCTGGCGCGCGCTGGGTGCCTCGCTGAGGCCGCTGCTGCGTGTCCGCGGAGCAGCCGGCGGCTGAGCAGAGTTTCAGTGAAGGCGTGCGTTTATTTAAGGTGTTGGGCAGCAATCCCAGCGTCTTGTGCCGAGGCAGTCGGTGTGGTTACGGAGGTGCGGCGGGGGAAGGCTGGAGGCCGCTGCGTGGAAGCCGAGTGACTTGCTGATGTTCCGCGACCGGGTGTGTGAGGGGAGCTGCCTCCCTGGTCCCGTCCCAGTGCTGTGTTTTCCTACTTCTTGTTTTGGTTTTTTTTCCCCTTACCTTGAACCTTACTTTCCAGCTGATACGATAAGAACCCTCTTTTATTGTTCCCTGGTTCCGCTGGAGCTGTGGCTGCTGAAGGTTGCACTCTGCGGTGAATCCTTGGAGAAGTGATTCAGCGTGGCAGTAATCTGCTTTGTAAGGCAACGCAAGTCCTGTGCGGGTGGAGGTGCCTACCTGGGGAAAGCGGAGACACTGAGAGGTTCCTGGAAGTTCTGTTTTCATATTGGTGTCTTTCAGTGGGTGTGTAGTTTGGTTTGGGTTTTTATTTTCCTGTGATCTGGCCTTAATTGCCCTGAGCGCAGCTTATAAATGGGTGGGTGAGCTAAAATGGAAATGTGCGTGTCTTCGTTGATGGAAGAGCAAGGGCGTGACCTTGGCTGTGACGTGGGGGAAGAGAATGAAACAAAGCTCCTCCTGGCTACCTTCTGCGTAAACATCTTGCACGGTGTTACTCAGTAGCAGGAACAGATCTGGGATAGGCTTTTGGGGGCGACCGACTTCCATTTGGGGAAAACCAACTGGATTTCATGCTCTGCCGGCGCTAATGGGCAGGTCAGATGTCCTGGCTGCGGTGAAGGGGTGTCCTGAGCCCTCGGTCCAGAGGTGGTGTTAGGATGGAGGTTTGAAAGGATGAGCCTCCCTGTATATTTGCAAACATAGTAAGCTTATGAAAAGGGAGAGAAAAGGGATATGAAAATGTAAGTTGCTAAGAGCAACTTATTAGAGAATTTAATTTTCCCCTTCAGCTTGGTGACTTGTTGATTATGCAGCGAGTGCCTTACAGGAAGCAGCTTTGTAAGTGGATGAGACTAGTTTCCACCAGTTGTTTCCAGTTTCAGTATAGCAGTGATGGGTATTAAAACATTTTCCCACAGACAGAGTCAAATAGGAAAAGAAATTAGACGTATAGAAATTTTGGTCAGTGGTGGGAAGATTCAGCTGAGTAGGCTTCTCCAAACAGTACAACCACTAAACGCGGTGAAGGTCTAGCTGGTGACTTCTCCTTGAAAGAAAGTTGTATCTTTTATGGTTTGTGATATGTTCAGTGACACTAGGTGCTGGAAATGCCCCTGGAAAGAAAGTAAGGAGGATAAAAATATTCTATTTCTATGTGCCTCCTCCAGGATTGCTGAGGTTTTTCGTATTTAGGTGAGAGAATTTAATGTTGCTGTATTTTTCTCAGGTGGTGGCAGACAGTTACTGCCAGCTATGGGACCAGTCGAGGCCCAGTGCTTCTATATGACATTTAGACATGGGGTGTTCAGTGCTCTCTGATCCAGGCCTGAATAGGTCTGAAAAGGTGGGCTACATGTAAGTGTGTGAACTCAGAACTGAGCTGGCTTCACAGCAAGTTGTTCCAGGGCTGGGAGAGCATGTTTGGTTTCCTGGATGTCCCCTCCTCCTGACCTGGCATGTCCTCAGCACTAGTTTGAGTCAGGTCTTCTATGTTCATTTTTTTTAAGAACTTGTGAACTGAGGACCCCAAAAGAGGAAGAGACTTATGGAACAGAGGCTGTTAAACAGCTAACGCTGGCATTGAAGCTGCTTAGCTGTGTAGCCTTATTAGCCAGGATTTGCATCCTTTGGCTTCATTTCACAGTTACAGGCTGTTGACAGAAGAGGGTAGTGCCTCCTTCGCCCTGGCGTTGGCTGCTGTGGTGATTCCAGTACTAGTTTTATTACTGATCTTTTGGAGTTGATTCCTTTGTGCATTGGGGCACTGTGTTAGAGGAAAAGGGGGCACAGAGCCAAGGTAGTGTTAACCTGCAAGAGTCTGAACTGTGCAGCAAACTGAAGTGTTCCAGTGACCACAGCACCTTCCAGAGTGGCCCAAGAGCTTTCAGTCCTGCAGCCGCGCAGGAGAGGGAACCCAGGGTGCACACACCGCCCTTCGGCATCGCTAAGGGAAGTAAGCCAGGGGAGAAGCGTGTGCTGGACACAGAGAACCAGTAGTTGCAGGTAGAGGAGTGCCCAATGGGGTACTGAACCCTGCAGCGCAGCATTGGTACAGTTAGGTTTCAAAGCCTCCAGCTGAGCTGTACCTGTTCTCTCCTACTGGCTCCTGCTCGAAAGACCAGCAGTGGTGGCTCGAGTGATGCAGTTCAGCTTAATGGTATCCAACACCTTGCACCAAACTGTAAAGAAACCAATACGTAAAGTACCTAAAATAGTTTAAAAAGCTTTTAATGGACTGACAGACACTAGTAAAAGAATATTGTAGGAAAGATGGACTGTAGTCATTTATTGATTGCTTTCCAGGAAATTCAGAATTCTTCTAATAGGAGCAAGTTCTTTTGCAGTAAAGATTCCTCCTGCGTTGTTGCCTCTTACAACTTGGAGGCTGCTCCCCTCCTTCCCTTCCCCCCCCCCCCACGAGTTACAAATACCTGTAATGTAGTACAGGAAACCAAGGGTACAGAGCACAGTGACAGCACTTGTTCTCCAGAAGGTCAGTAAAAGAAGCAACGCAAATTAGCACAGGGTACTATCCATGACAGACAACACGAGAGAGAGAGAGGGGGGGGGGGGGGGGGGCTGGACTCTTGTCAGCACAGGGGGCTGAGGACTAGCAATCAGAAGTTGTTCTACAGCTTGATCTGTTTGGAAAAAAAGGACATTCAACTCTGTCAGCACACCATGGCCTGCCGCGACCACCTCTTACCTGCTCTGGGGCCAGCGCGGCCGGGGGAGCACGTGCTAGTCACTGACAGCCGCCCCGGGACGCCGGTGTGGTGGGGAGGGGGCAGAGGGTTTGTTCAGTGACACCCATTGCCAGCAATGGACGCTCCCTGGCAACAACCTCAAAAACCAGTGTGCAAAAAAGTTAGTGAAGAAGGTCTTAGCCATAGGTTTCATGGCTGTGGGAATTTTAGTTTTTATTTAAACCCCCTCCCCTCCCTGAAGCCTCATAATTTCAGGTTCTGGGAAGCTACAATTTCAGTCTGGTTCAACTTGCCTGTCAGGTTAAAGTCCATCAGCTCTGTGTTACAGTTGCTACTGCAAATGAGACCACGTCCCTGTTTCTGACTTTTCCTCCCCTCTTCCCCCCCCCCTTTTAATAGGGCCACAATTTCCTGCTAAGTCATTTCAGTTCAGACCTCATTTGATGCCGTTACCAATCTCTCCTAGGCACTGGGGTTTCCATTGTAATGGAATTTGTGCGCTTTTTTAAAACATCAAGCCCTCACTCTTTGGATACAGTATCCTAACTTACTCAGCTGCAAGCAGAGCAGAGAGGTGGAACTGTGAGTATCATATATATATATCTATCTATATCTTTACCTTGAAAATTAGAATGTGAATGTTACAAAACCCCACTGAATTGCCAAACTGCCAACCAAAAGTAGAAAAAAAAAAATGGTTACAGGAATCCAATGGCTATATCCTGATGTAGAAAATGCTGTACATTCCCCCACTTACACACACACATTACAGGCTTCAGTCATCTGAGCAATACAAATATGGCTGCTTAGTTTTCCTTTGCACAAATTGGGATAGTGACTGGGGGAAAATAAATCTTTTGGCTTGGAATCCACATTTTACAAGAATGCTGAGCAGTGGATGGGGCTGGTTTTGTACTGTTTTAGCAAAGCAGTGTCCTTAGTCAACATAAAAATGACCTGAGAAATGTTACATACCTCAAGACAGTTCATTTGGAATTCATATGTACAAAGTAGAAATAACTGATGATATGTGCACACACACAACACGTACACACACACGCACAGGCATGACAGCCTCTGGCTGCGCTCACCTAGGATGGGTCTTTCGTATGGTGCTGCATCCTGGCCACCTTCCCCCTTCACGTGGCAGACACAAGCTCAGTCAGACAGATTACATTTCTCAGATTAGTTCTTTGCATTGTGTATTAATTGTACCAGTGCAATAACATTGTCAAAAAAAGGAGGAGCTGCTCCAGGGGAGTCCAAGACCCTGGGTCAGATTCAGAAAAGGGTGGTTTAAACTTTTTTTTTTTAAGCGAGGTACACATTAAGCAGAGCTCTGCGTTAAGGGGATCTCAGCAGAAGGCATGCTTGGCTCAGCCTCTTTCTCCTCCACAGCTTTGTCCTCTGGTTCCAGCTGTTTGCCACTTTTTATGCTTTCTTGGAGCTGCTGGCGTCGTTGCACCTCTGCTTTAAGGTTCTCCAAGTCTTTTTGGCTGAAGGGGAAACCAGGAAAGGTTTAGGAACAGTGTGAAGCACAGGGACAAGGTAGTGTTCAGCAAAACAGGAACTGCTCCTAGCACTTGCCCTCTCCCTGCCAGAGCCTGGGTCCCATGTCTCAGCGCTACCTGAGCAAGGCTACGTGCTTGGTTTGCCATTTGGTTTTGATGGATGTGACCTCGCTGCCTCTGCCCCAAGCGGCCACTGATAGGTTAATCTTGTCTGTGTCCAGGCGCCCTCCAGCTGTTTCTGGTGAATTTTTACCACCAGTGACTATTTATAGCCTTGGAAGAGAAATACCAGTCTCAGCTCAGGTCATCTTGTCCCACCACTCCCCCAATCAAATTTTCAACTAAAAGTCTAAGAGACAATGGGTAATAAATGGAAAAAAAACCCCAGATTTCAAAGTACTGCTTTTTATAGCGGTCTTAAAGATGATGATGACTATCATCAGGGCCAGCATTACAACCTCAGCTAACATTCTTTGTAACAAATCCTGTGGAGCTGGGGAAGGAATACCTCCAAGATGTACTTAAAGCAACTACCCTGCTAAGCAGCCTTGGTGGTGGAAGAGGCAGTGCTGTTCTTCACAGCCCAGCACTGCTCACTGCATTTCTTCTGGGCTGAGACCACTGACTGTGCTTCAGCCACCTCCCACTCTGCAATAAGAGCTAAACAAAAGAATCCCTTTGCTGCTGGGGTGGCAGGCTGAGAACAGGCAGCAAGGGGAGATGCCAGCTCCCAGCTGCTTGCCCAGCGACCCATGGGGCAAGTCACACAGTAGTGGTCTTGCCCACTGATGCATCCATTCTCAGGAAGCTTGCCTGATTTCCTCTAGCTTCACCAAGTAGTTTGGGGTTTAGCTTTTATGAGACTGCTGCTACAAGCTCAAGCTTACAGTTTTGAAAGCGACACCTGAGACTGGATGAACACTGCACAACCAGGAGCTTTTTTAGTGCCACTAAGGATTGCCCAGGGATCCCGCAGAGCATCCCTTTGCAAGCGTTCAGCAGTGCCTTCAGGGGACCAGCACCTTCAAAAGCAGTTTTTATGCAGAAGTGAATTTCTGCCATTATTTGCCTAGTGCTGCCCAAAGAGAAGAGGTACCTAGGGTCACTGGAAACACCACATTTTGGGTCAGTGACGCTTAATGCAAAGGGAAGCATTGCATTTATGCTATCTCAGGAACAAAGATTACCCAAAAAGACCACTTGATTTCTGAAGGTACAACACACAGAGGTATCACCCTACCTTAGTGGAATGAAGAGAATTCCATTGATAATGTTGAGCTGCTCCAGGACACTGGCCATACTGGGAGCTGTGAACTATAGCATGAGAGGGGAATTAAAAAAAAAGTTTTGAAGTCAAACCCCAGCCAGAATAACTCGGAGCTCCTAAGCAAGTCCAGACACCATTTACCAACAGCTGAGAAAAAGCTAGGTCCCATATGACACTGTAGTAGCTGTAAGGTAGCTTTAATTTATATTTTCTACCTCTTTATACCCACAAATTGAAAAGCAGCATCTAGAGGTCCCTAGTCACTGTGGGCAACCTTCCCTCTGAGCTCTGCAGGACTTCAGTTAAATGCCATACATATGTGAGTTCAAAACCTGTTGGTTGTTTTTTCTTTTCCTTCAAGTGTTGTAACAAGGGTAAAATCTTTGTTACTTGTATGGGTTTGACCCTCTTAGCTGGACACTATTTCCTGGACTTGACCATTTACTCGATTCAAGGCCCTTACGCTCAGATTACTCTGCCATAAACTCCTCAGTCCTGTACCCGGTTTATTGCAGTGAGAAGAAAACCCAGCCACTCCCAGAGCACTGTCCTGCTCTGCCCTTTCTGCTGGGAGGGAGTCTCTGCAGCTGGGAGCCTCTTTCCCAACCCGCTGGCTCGCAATCCTCTGGCAGCCACTGCTGCGCAGCATGGCAGGGAGAGCACCCATCGCACAAGTTAGCATGTACTCCACTAGATATGGCAGAGGGGCTGGCGTGATCTGCCAGGTGCACAGGCAGATAAGAGCAGCTGGATTCAGCCCAAGAGGGCCAAGCTGCTCCTGCTCCCCATAAGGCAAGGCAATGCAGGCCCCCCCACGCTCCGCTCTGCTGCCCAGCCTCCCCACACCGCAAATTTCTTGGAAGGAGAACAAAGCACCTGGTAAAAGATGACAGTGTTTTTTAGGATGAGGAAACTGAAGTACTTTTGGATTGAGCAACCTGCCTACAGCCAGTGAGTCAGCAGAGGGGCAGGTTTGCACGTAGGTGGCTCAGGCTCCCACACTGCGAGCTGCCCAGTGTGTCCTTACCGATTTCCCTGGGTGCCCTGCAACGCAGCCAGCTGCACTCAACTGCCTGAGCTCAGGAGAAAGAGCCAGAGCCCAGAACCGCTCTGTTCAGAAGCGGAGGGGACAAATTCTCAGTCTGCTTTGGTCACACAATGCTGTGTCTGTCTGAGCCTCTGCCTCGGCAGGGACCTCCTGCCCGCGAAGGGTCTGCAGCTGGCACAGCCGCTACCACCCCCGGCACAGGCCACGCCTGCATGCGTACACTCCGTGTCCTGCAGGAGCAGCGAAGTACAAATCTCTGCCTTTGCGGCAAGTACTCTCGATCACTCTCATTGCATACGGTTACCTTAAGTGGCATGATGTTCGCATTGGAGCCATTCTTGTAAATCTCGTTCATTGTGCGTTGAAGAGCAACTGCTTGCTGAGTCAGGTATTTCAAGTACTCGGAGCTCTCTTTGGTCTTTTCATGGTGTTCTCCAAGCTAATCAGAAAAGGGGCGGGGGGGAAGGCACAACACTACAGATCAGAACAGGGCCCAAACCAGGGTGTACTCCTATTCTCTGCTAGCTCAAAATCCTTATAGAAACTCATCAGAGCTGCATTTTCACCTGCCTTGGCATTCAAAAAAACAAACAAGAAATTCCTCTAGGAGCCTTATTATCAACGTTACACATTTCCGTCAAGCAGGAGCACGTTTGCAGGGTGAGCGGCATTCCCTCCGCTGTGCTTTCAGCCAGTGCGATGGTGCTGAATCACAGTGTACGGCTGCAGACGTGTTCAGACAGACCCCAGGCTGATGCAGAAGTTTCACTGTGCATCAGCAAGGGACGTCAGCGGGAGGAGGTATTGCCCGCAAAACAGCTCAACTACCAAACTCGTTTGGATCTGGTGTTTAAAAGGCAGGTGATGCAAAAAGTGGGAAGAACAGACCAGCGCTCTCGGTGCCCTGCCAGGCGCGAGGCCACGCCACCAACACAAGCTTCTCTCCAGTGACAGGGGTACAGCAAGAGCAAACTTGCAGGACGGCTATTCAAAGACTTTCAGCATAAAATCTGGCCAATTACTGTACAGGGCAGTAATTCTGTCCTGTCCCTAAAGGGAAGATTCCCCAGCATCTGCTCAGAGCTGTTTGTAAGAAAGGCCTCCCCGAGTTCCACGTCGTGGCACTGTTTTGCAGTGGCACTGCTCGTTTCTGGCACGAGAGTGATACGACACAGATTAGCAGCACGCGCGCTCGTTACCTGGTTTTTGTAGATGGTGTAGCCTTCCTTCTCGTGCTGCAGAGCTGACCGGAATTCTGCTTTGCTCTCGTACACTCGGGCTACCAAGTGGTGGCTGCGGGAAAGAGAAGGGTTTAGAGATACTTCAAATGAAGAAACGCTCCTGTGTTACAGCAAGCATGACTTTAATATAACAATAATCCAGTTAGGAGTATTAATACCAGTGTCAAAGGAGGCAGTACTGGACTCAATACAGCACTCCAGTAGTTACTCCTTCCCACCCCATTTGGGGATTAATATACACAGTGATTTGGGCCAGATTTTCTGTTGAAATGCTGAGAAGCGACCTAGAGAAGCAAAGACTGAAGTGGGGATTTTTAGCTCCTGCACCCAAGAAAGCTGAAGGCTACAGCGGTGAGCTGAGTAGGGGCAGCACATCCACAGGAACATCTCGGGGCTAGACTTGTTAACTGGAGAAGGAGGCGGCAGCCATAAGCCCTTATCCTTCAAAAGGGTCTTTTTGTTTCTTAGAAAGCAAAGGTGTGAATTACTTGATTATTCACAGCCAAAAGTAAAAAAAACCTTCTGGCACAGAAAAAACCAGCAAAACAGTGGCAGAGCTGGGACCCAAGTCACCTGGGCTCTCTCCAGTTGGGAGAGCTGCCTTGGCTTGGACTTTGCTTCCTCAGTGTTTCTGGACTGAGAAAGATTTCTGGTTTTGGCAGTATTACTCTGTGGGAGGTGATGAATCCCATCAAGCATCCCAGAGCTACTAAGGGAAGGCAAGATGCTTGCTGCAGAATGCATATCCATCAACTGCTGGAAGACAAATCAGACTCTTGTGGGTGCTTAATAAGATTTATTTTCACCCTGACGAAGAACAGATGGGTTGCAATGTGGTAGTAGTAATTAGGAGTGGGCCACCGCTTGGTTGATAGCGAGCCAGTTTTGCATTCAAGGACAATGCATACAGCACTGAAGAGCAGATCCTGAAGGTGCTGACCACTCATAGCTCCCTTGGAAGCACAAGGAAGCCGCTCAGTATTTTATTAAAATACAAGGCTTTATGGTGAAGGACAAAAGCAAATTATATGCTTCGCAAAGATAGCTCCCTGAGGGCTGAAACAATTAAATACAAGTGTTTACGTACCGTCCCAGTCTCCCAGTATAATTACATTAGCCTTGCTCCCCAGTCCTCACTTGCCACGTTTTTTTGCTGCGAGTCCACAAGGACCAGGGTCATCTTGACAGATTCTTGCGGGAACCAGCATTACAGGAGATCCCACAATTAGCTTTAAGAACAAGGGAACTCTTTCTTTCGAGACAACAAACTTGGAAGCTGCACCGTGACCTTGACTCACAGAGCCCAGCCGTCCCAAGGAGTCTGACAGCTGGGATGAGACCGAATCTCTAATTTCACAGGATACAGCTGGACACAGCCAGATCAGATCCCTCCCATATGAGCGCACAGTGAATGTACGCACTCTAACAGTGCGGTGACGCAGCCCAGCACTCCACCCTGCCTCACCTTAGTGCAACTTTCAAAGACTTGGAGCCGTGATACTTGGAGCTGATGGCCAGCGCGTTCTCCAGGAACCGGAGGGACAGGTCATACTCCATAACCCCGTGGAGCACCAAGCCAATGTTGTTCTGCACAAAGAAGTCAAGGAGGCGTTCAGAAAGGAAATTCAAACTACACATTTATTGCTTCGTAAATACCAAGGCCACGCAGGTATTCACTGTTGACAAGGCTGTAGCAGCCCCAAGTCCACAGTGGGTATCTCTATAGCACATAACAGGAGACCATTATCCCCCTTGGGAGCTCAGTCCAAACAAGCCAGACAAAAGAGAGATAAGGAACTCTCTCCGCTTTATGCAAGGGCAACAAGAACAGGCTAAAGTAAGGAATTTGCCTAAGGATTACACGTACTCAAACCCATGTCTCCGGTGCCCCAGTGTAGAGCTCCAGCCACAAAAGGCTGACCTTCCCAGCTAAGGAGTGAAACTCCTTTTTTCCCTCCTACTAATGTCACTGGTAGTAACCCAGGGAGGAAAAAGCAGTGCCTAAATGTTTATTTTAAATAGCCAGCACTATGGGCATTTTAAAGGGCAAGAGGTTTCTAGGAGATTAGGAACCTGAAGAGCCTAAAAGATTACTTACATCTAAGAGTGCCATTTCTGGGTGATCCTCCCCAAATACCAATAGCATGAGGTAGCGTGCACGGTAGAGTAAGTTCAATGCTGTAGAGAGCTGGCTGTTTGCAAAGCAGTACAAAGCCAGGTGCATCTATAACAAAAGAAGTAACCCAGCATTAATGGTTTTTACTTACCACTCTGTAAAGCAAACTAATCTCTCCTTTCTACTCCTTTCCTCAGCTGCACACAAATAAAAACATCTTCCTTTATGGTTAAAAAGGATTTCAAGCACTCAGGAAAGTTCAAGTCCGCTGGTTGATTTACAGCTCCACTGAGGTATCACATAGGCACAGTACTGAGGAAGCTGAAGTGTTTCATTCCAGTTTCTCTTACGGACCTCAAGGAATACTGCAAAATTGACCTGTACGTATATGATACTCAGGTGGAGCGTTTGTGGGGGATTCTTCCTCTTTCTTTGTTTTTGACACAAGCCCAGGGAAAAAGCCAGCATAATTAATGAATATAAACATTCAGCAGACAAAACCCCAAAATTCTTAACTAAGTAGGACAAATACCGACCATACAGGATGCTTATAATACAAACACTTAGGTATTCAGTTTACAAACTAATACGATACAACACTTATGATGGAAGTGGAGGATTCTGGGAAGAACATTGCAGAAGGAAGGAGAACTGCAACTGCCTTCTAGATGCAGACACCAGTTAAGGCTCACAGACTCCAGGTGGACACACAAGGTGCTGCTTCTCCCCCAGCACCCTGTACTTACGTATTCTTGAATCGTGTTGGGATGTTCAATGCCCAGGACCCTCTCGCTCATTAGCACCGCTTTCTGCTGATTACTTAAGGCCTAAACAGAACACAAGACCCAAGACTAAGTCACGCAGATGCCGTGCGCTTCAGCAAGCAAGCACAGGGAAGGAATGAGAGGACTGAAGAGACCCTACGTGAGCCCTTGCTTACCTCTGAATAGTCTCCCATGATATAGTTGAGACGGGCTAGCAGCCTCAGGCAGGCACAGATTTCTACATGCATAGCACCATACACATTGTTGAACAAGTTTAAGGCTTCATTGATGAGCTCGCAGCCCTCCTTCAAGAAACCTGAAAAAAGTTATATATGTATGTATGTTAAATAACCCCTAGTACTACTAGAGAAGTGTGTTGCCCGTGAAACGAACACAGTAGTGGGATGTGTGGCTGTAGGTCACTGCCTTGTGTAAGGGCGAAAACCTAGGAGAAGGAAATTGCTGCCCTGCATCCACCCTTGTTCGTTGTTGGTAACTTTATAGCAGGTGTGTTTCAGATGGCTGGAGACCACGATTCTCTACCACAACGGGGCACGGGTGGTGGTGAGGGGACATATATTAGTCGAGGGCAGTGGGCCATGCCACACATACCCTGCTCGTGCTTTTATCAGCAGTCACCTCAAGGCAGAGGCGTGCTGGGTCTGTACCTTGCTGAACCTTTGCTTGCCCGCTCTGGAAGAAGTGGAAAGCATCTGAGGCTTTGGGATTTACATGCTTCACTACAGGAAAGATGTTGAGAATATCCTCTTCCGTGAAGGTGGGCTTGTGCCTGTTGTCAAAATTGTACTCTTTCAGCAGTATCTGGAGGAACCAAAAAGACCGGAGGTCATGGTCACTGCTTTCATAGCTACTCATCAAGAAACAAGGGGAAAATGAGCCTCGAATTCGCATGCAGATTCACAGTCAAAACATCTCCTTTTATCACTACATGGGGCCGGAGTTTTGAAAGAAGGTCATGTGTAGGCATGCACCACCACGTGCGCGTGGCGAAATCGCGCCGCAGTGCCAAGGCACGGTCGTGCCAGCACTGGAGCCCCAACAGGGGAACCCCATCCAGCCAAACTCCCGCACCCCACAGAGGAGCGAGGAGGCAGTGCTGTGGGGAAGGAAACCCCCTGGTTCTTCAAGCAAGGACAACCCTGAAGTCCTGCTCTGCTCAAAGAGCTGCTTGTCTTTGGGGAGTACGCATGTGCATGAACTTCAGATGTGAGTTTGGTTTGTCAGACAGAGCAAGCCACAGGAACTGTATTTAGGCTGCCTGATCTTCCAAGGGAGCGCCACAGCAAGTTTACCCTAAAAGGGAACTGGATTAGAAATCTCTTTCCCCAGGGCTGGAACCTGTATTCTAACATTAACACCACAAAGACCTTTAAGGGCTCACACTGTCTGACTGAAAGGCTGTCCCCTGCTTGCGCTTGCTCTTCATGTTTCTGAGTATAGAACATGATGGGGAAGGGAGGGAAGACATGGGTCTTACCTGGACTCCCGTTTTGACGGAGATTTCACGAAGCAGGGTGATTTTCTGTAGATTATACACTTCAGCTGCTTGGTCAGCGTTCTCACTGCAAAAAGCATATAAAAGCTTCAGCTCTCAGGTAAGTTTCTGCTCAAGGACATCCCTCCACCATGGTGTATCACAGGTCCCTGCACAGCTGGTGCTAACTGAAACCAATGACTAACATTATGGTGGTTGCTAATGGTCTATTAAAGCTTACAGAGGTGCACAACAGTACTTTTTACTGAAATCCTCTGTGTGTTCTCTTCAAAGCTCACTGCAGAGTTTAGGCAAGAGTCTGAGTGCCTTCGGCTCTTGGTAACAAGTGAGCTGTCCCTGGCATGAGGGGATGATCACTGATTTAGCCAACTAGTCAAGGTTTTTCTCGAGTGTCTTTGCTTGTAATTCCAGTTCAAGACTCACTATCTTAACCTTCCAGCAGCCTTGTTCACCATCTCTGTCTCAGACACAGGAGCAGCTGTCCTTGTTTTTGGAAGATAAGCTGCCTTCAGCCTAAATCATTGTCTATATAGACAAATATCTTTTGACTGTACTCCTTCAGCTTCTTGCCATTTCCTCCCCTCTGCCCCACTAAGGAGAGGTTTCCATTATAAGCCTTTAAAACTCCCTCAAGAGTACAAATTTATATTCAACAGAAGACAAGTCAAAGAGACAGGTCCTATTAAAGAATAGTAAGAGCTACAGACATCTGGTGGGAGTCCAGGCACAAGCGAGGGTACCTTGCTCTGCTTACCATTCGAGACTAAAATCGAAGTAGTTCTTTGCTTCTGAACAAATATTCTTCCAAAGCTCCTGAGGGGTCATGCTGGCCCACGCAGTGTTATCAGCATTTCCAAGGTTCCTGTTTTTCCTTTTCTTATTCTTTTTCTTGGAGACCAGCTCATCAGCTGGAAGATGGGCAATGGGATTTGGAAAGGAGCTCAGAAAGCAATTGAGGAAGTGGCTGATGGCTGCTGATAAACCCGACAGCTCCACACCCTACAGCAAGACACCGAAATCAGCCGTGGAAGTCACCTGCCATCACACAGGCGCTACTGCAACCCTGAGTCTCACACAAATCCAGTCCTACCAGAAACAGGAAAATCTTCCAGGAGTGGGAAAGGGAGGCAATATTTGCAAGTGGAACTAGCATAGACAGAGTTATGCAGATATAAGTATAGACCTACACAGGCACACACACAAATATATAGTTCCATTTTGGGCTACTACCTGGGACAGAGAAACTAGAGAGCATAAAGACGACTTTGACAGTGGACTAAAGCCAGGTGTATTGCTATGCTAGGTACAGACAGGCATAAGGATGCACTAGTGTTTATGCAATTAAAATAAAAGCTTCTTAGAAGGGCAAAACCAACACTGTTTAAGAGGAAAAGGTATTACAAGGAAAACAAGCTGTGATTTCACTTTTAAAAGCCTTCAACATAATGAGTGAGAATCTGGGGAAGAAAAGCATGAATGATTACTCTGGGAAAAACTATCTTCAAGTGGGAACTTGTTTTCCCTTACACACAGGCCTGCACCTATTTTAGCGCTAATGAGATTGTACTTCCCATTGCTAGGCAACCCCTGTGAACTGCCTAATGAGAGAGAGACTCAGCCGAGCTCTTTGTAGAAAAAGTCATTAGAGAGGACGCACAAGGCAAGAGGTCACACTGCAGGTCATACCTGGAGGTACGTCTTGAAGATGTGTTTAGCCGATCGAGTGATCAATTCACTGATTCCTATTTTCTACCCGAAGAAATAAAGAACAGAGATTAAGAATCAGTCGGCAGTAACAAGAAAAATACGCTTTGCTTTTGAAGTGGGCTCTGATCAAGACCAGCAGAAAACACATTCTCCAGTCCCTACCCTGCAACTCAGAACTGTTTTGCATTTGACAACACTCCTGGAGCTGGGGAAGAGCCCCCTGCACACCCATGCATGGTGACCACAAGCCATGCCGTGCAGCACACCTCAGCTCTAATGGTGCTTCCAGGAGTCACTGCAGCACTAGCCCTGCACATGCTCGCAAGCAGCTGTCCTCACAACCCTTCCCAATTTGATCCAAAGCCCTGACAGATCTTAGAGACTTAAAAAAAATGCATGGCTTAAAATCCAACTGTGTATTATCTGCTATTATGCTTGGGAATGCCTGAAGCACTTCTCTGTCCCAAAGGACACTCAAACCCTCTAACATTATGAAAACCATTAAGGATTTGGGAGCAAAACTCCCCATCCACCACTTACAGGTCTTCCTCCCTCCCTCCCTATTTCTGAAGCTGTTTATTTTACACAGAGAAAACAGTTGGCCAAGTTGGAATCTATACAAGGCAAATTATGCCAGAGGCAGTTTTAATTTCAGTCTGAGGTTAAGCCTGATGCTTACAAAAATGTGATCCAGCTGAGCACGGCCAGGTGCCTTGGTGATGAAGTTGATGACTTTGCCTAGATAACGCATGTTGATACCCCTCTGGTGCATGGCCTCTGCTAAGGTAGCCCCATCCATCGGGAGCACTGTGTGATCCAGGCAGTCTTTGACCTGCAGGGTACAGGCAAACTTCAGTTACAGAGAGCAAACATGAAGGAAAGAATTTCCATTTTTTAAAAAACTAAAAATTAATCTGACCAAGGAGGGAAAAAGGTGTTGCCTGACAAAGACGACAGTTTCCAGGGATGTCATTTAAGTTACAAGCACAGCAAGAACTGGCAAGTACAGAGCACTGTTCAGCCAGAGCCAGGGCTGCTGGCTGCTCCCTGCCTCCGGCCACAGGCTCCGCAGTTGGCAAAGCGGTCAAATTCAGCCTGGAGAGGCCCCTCAGGACCTCTGGTTAGCGCCTCCTCTGATCTGCCCCTGGGGTGGGACTGCTGCTCTGGGATCCAGCACAAAGGAAAGCCCAAGCAGCCACAGCTTCGAGCCCCGTGTGCAGCTCCAGAGCCAGAGCGGCGCTGTGCCAGCAGCAGGAGGGAGAGCGACTTCTCCCGCGCTAATGGGATGGCGATCGCCCAGTGCTGCGAGGGCATGGGGCACAGGACCGTTGTTCCCCGACTGCCAGTCACACACACCTCTTACCTAGGGTTCAGAGTTACCCCAAAGGCCAACAGTGACCCCGAGCAAGGCTCTTTCAGTGGGCGGAGTGTTTGAATACCAGAGACTACCACGCTACACGGGCAGGGGGAATGCTTGCAGCAGACAGCCCAGGGCAGTTTGTGCAAATTCCTTGCCCCTTGTACCATTATTACTCTTACATCTCAGTGGAGGACGAGCAGCACTACATAATCCCAATAAGCACTGGGCAAATGAGGTGCAAAGAGATCAACTGTCTTAAAAAAAACAGCTCAGGCTTCATCCAATTCCCCATGCAAAACAAGCAGAGGCAAAGGCCCCGTGGTGGAGCAGCGCAGAGGAGTGTAACCAAGCGCTGAGCATGCAGTGTCTCAAGTGGCTCAAGGAGACCAGCAGAGACATCTTGGCGTTCCCCATAGTTTAGCATATGACTTCCAGCGGTTTGCTTGAGGCCATGCAGGAACTCAGTAGCAGAGTAGGGACTCTGAGGACTCCTGTGGCTTCGGCAATGAGAACCGCTTTCCCTTTGGCATGGCTTATTCAACTAATGCTTGTGGAACTAGCAGGCTAACCCTTCTTTAAGGGCCTCATAGTCACTAACTAAAAACATTTCCAGTTGAGACTACACGGAGCTGTGCAGACTTAGCTGATAAGGGGAAATGGCACTAGCATTTGAAGTTGTGTTGCAGTGCTGATAAAGAGTCACTTAATTCACGTCATAGAGTAACACCAGTTACTCTGATACGCAGAGCGTGGAGCACTGCCTGTAACTTGCCCTCACACATGCTTGTGCAGCATGTTGCGTTTTACACTAGTGTATCAATATCTTGTAAAGCAACAGTCACCAAGCCCTCTTCTGATTCACTCCCCCTCCTTTTTTATTTAAAGGCTGAATAGCTGGTCTTAAAGGTTATGCTGACTGCAGAACTAGTGGATTTAGAGTTCAGAAGAAACTTTCCAGCAAGGAAAATCCCCTCCTACATAAGGCCAACTACTCCTGAACCTCTTGGAGTAGAGATCATCAATTCTACCCTCCTAGTTACAGGGCCTGCTGTAACATATGCATTAGCCGTCAATTTAAAGAGCGTCTTGAAAACGGAAAAGCTGGTATTTCTTATTTAGCCAGGTGCATGGGTAAGCATCCAAAATGCTTAAGACTTACGGAGGGAGTTTTTACAATAGATATTAGTAAGAACAATTTCCCAGTTCGCTCCAAATTATTAGTCACCAGTTGAGTCACAATCAGGGTCAGATAATACAGTAAGTTGTGCAAGATGCCCAGGGTTAGGGAGGATGACTTATGTGGTCTTTATTGTCCTGAACTCTTAACAATAGCTGTTAATTACTAGTGTCAAAAATTCTTCTTTGGGCTGAGGTGGGAAAATCGTGCCATGATGGAAGATGGGAAATGGAAAACCCCTCTCGTGCTTGCACTGTTCACTGTACTTCACCACTGGCGCCAGAACTCGGCTGCCAGCAGGAGAACACAGCGTTTGCTCGGCAGGCGAAGCTGGTGTACCACTGTCAGTGCTTGCTCACAGGAGCCAGGCTTGAGGCAAGGTTTTTCAGAGGGAACATTACTGATGGTCCTCAGTTCCTTACCAAACCCGGGATCTGGCATGACAGCAAGAATGCAGCAGCATCCTTCAGCAACTGCTTCTGATCCTGCACCTCCTCTTTGCTAGACTCAGGAAAACGAACACCTAGAAGAATAAAAGAAAAAAAAGATCACAGAATCCCAGGTGGGAAGGGACCTCAGGGATCATCTAGTCCAACCTTTCTAGGAAGAGCCCAGCCTAGACAAGACGGCCCAGCACCCTGTCCAGGCGACTCTTGAAGGTGTCCAACGTGGCCGAGTCAGCCCCTTCCCTGGGGAGATTATTCCAGTGGTGACTGTCCTCACTGTGAAAAATTTCCCTCTCGTGTCCAATCGGAATCTCCCCAAGAGCAGCTTGTGTCCATCCCCCTTGTCCTCTCCATGGGACTCCGTGTAAAAAGGGAGTCTCCATCTTCTCTGTAGCTGCCCCTTAAGTACTGGTACATGGGGGTGAGATCCCCTCTGAGCCTCCTTTTCTCAAGGCTGAACAAACCCAGCTCTCCCAGCCTATCCTCGTATGGCGGCTTCCCAGTCCTTGGATCACTTTTGGTGGCCCTTCTCTGGACCTCAACTCAAAGAACAAGCCATATACATAAAGTGTATAGTAAGAGCAGGTAAAAAGTTAGAGTGATTCTTTCTCCCTTTAAAGACACCTCTTCAAAAACTCATCTACTCGACAACATGTTTCAATGGAAACAGCATTAGCTGCTCTGCTTGTTTAGTAGCTGTGCTGCTATTGCTTGCTCATTCATTCTCAACACAGCTTTTAAAAGCCCAAATTCTGCTCTTTATCTGGCCTGTTCTACCTATTGCAAAGCGCTGCGTACACTTCCAGTGCAAGAGTCAACTGGCTAGACTAGAGCGGGAAGTTTTCAGCAGATGGACCAGCAAATACCGCAAGTGCTAGAAACTCAGAGCCTTTTGCTTTTGAACACCAAAATTAAAATAATGTTTTAAGTTCTAGCTGCAAAGTCGGTGCCAAAGCACTAATCCATACCAGCCTTAAATGATGCTTGGGCGTTTCAAAACACATGCTCATTCTGACACATTTATTCCAAGCTAAATTCAACTATATGGCCATTCCCCTGCAATTTGCATGCATACAGCCTCAGTATTCACCCTCATAAGCACCCTGGGAGCCTCTTCTGTGTTTCCACATTAAAAAAAATACTGATTCCAGCCATGGAAAGCTACACAAAATGCCTGCAACTGATGAATGCGTTTGAAAGGGCACTGTGACCTGCTTACCATAATGTTACTAAAATAAACCCTGCCCTTCACTGAGGATTCAACATCAGTTGTTCAACTACGACCGTTGTTTTTTTGTGTAAACTACTACATTAGGATCAAATGTAATTTTTTCCCTCCCTCTGCTTCTTTTCATGTGGTCTAGCAGCTGGGATGCCGGAGAATCACAAGAAGATTCTTGGCAGCAGTCTGCAGACCTCCCCCGAGCGTAGCGGTGGGAGACAGCTTACTGCCTGCTTTTGGTAGTTTGAGCATTGCAATCAATTACACTTCTTTCTTTTCTGTATGTTTGTGCTTCATGGAGAATCCCGCACCATGCCCAGCCAGCCAAAAGGCAGCAATATTCTTAGCTACAGAGCACAATATTTTTTTGTCTGTAGATGACTGGATGCAGCAATCCTCTGAAGGAGAACTAAAACCAGCTCTTTGTACACATACCTGGTGAGAAAATATCTGGGTTAAACCGAATGTCAAATGATGTGTCGCTAATGGAGCCTACAGCCTTGCAAGCATTTCGAATCACTTCTCTGCTTTTGGGATCCACTGGAGCAGGAAGAAAAATAGAATACAAATGAAAGTGGATTTCGGAAAATTACAAGCCTAGCTGTTAAATTAAGAGAAAAGCTTTGTTACTAAAAGGAGAAATGATGGCACATTCTGCAGAAACCCATTATAAAAACAATCAATTGTAAGATATTTTGAAAGGAGGATGGCTGCAAAATGCAAAGCCTGAACAAGAGCACATAAGATGACCCAGAAAACCCACGGACACCCTCCTTACCCCCCAACCGCAGATATACAGAAATCCAAGCCTGGGATTCCTGAAGGCGTCTGTGTATCACACGCTTCCCAGCCCTGCCAAAGCCCGCTCCCATCCACCCGCACTAAGCCTCTGGCAGCCCAGCCCCGGCCCCTGCAGGCCGGTTGCTGGCCAGGCTCTCGCTCCTGCGGCAGAGCTGATGCACTTGGTGCATTGAGAAACACTTGCCCACCTACCCAACCGGCCCCGAAGGTGATTAATTCATTACTGTGTGAACAGTTCTATGCAAAGAGCTAAGACAGTATTGATAGAAGGAGCCAGTGCTTGTCTTGTTTGACAACAAATAATCACCCCGACCACCCCCACTCTGGCATAGCTCCTACCAGTGACGCAGCCCACCAGCTAGGGCAGGAGGCCTGGGCTGCTTCTGGTGGTGAGGATGAAATACCTGTTCCATCATCAGATGCAATGGTCTCAGCAAGCTCTTTCACCTGATCAAGTCCAGTCACGTTATCGTCTATTTTACCATCCTCTGACTCAGACTTCTCGCTGTCTGCAGTACCGTTCTCCGGAGAGGCACCATTTTCCAGCACACCTGAGCTCTCCTGCTTGTTGGCTTTCTGCTGCATCAGCTGCAGTGCAGCCAGCTTCATGAATAAGAGATACCTACAGTAAAGGAAAAGAGGAATTCAGCACAACAGAAGAATCTAAGAGGATTACCACTGCTCTGTGAGGGAAAACCTCACAAAATTAGCATTACAGACCATACAGTTTCCCTGTGGAAAGGCAGGATAGAAAGCTCATGTGAAGAGGGTGTACAAAATCAAAGGAGTATGCATTAGTTTATCAGAAGAAGCACAAAAAAAGTAGGTTTTCATTACCCATCACAATGGGAAACTAATCTCCTTGCAGTGGTTACAAATTGCTTTCCACAAGCAGCATCAGCAGAGAGCTTGGGAAGACTCACTAGTCAAACACAAACCAGCAGCAATTTTGCCAGCAGACCTTAGCAGAGAGAGGTCTAGTCTCTGCTAGCCAAGGAGGAGCAACAGCACCCTACGGCCACAGTCCTGCAGGCTGCTGGTCTGGAAGCTCTCCCAGGATGCAGCAAAGCCTGCCTGCAGGCACATGGCAGAACTGGGAAGGGCACTGGCTGCGGAACTGGTTGCTCAGCAGGCAGTGCTCCTCCGTCAGCAACTGGAGGGCTCATCTTCCCAGCAAGTGAAGCACAGACTCTGACCATCTCTGACAGCAGAGCACCTGCAGCCCTTCACATTGGAAGCAGGAGCATTAACATCACCAGCACCACACACCTTCGACACATCCTGCTCCCAGAGCTCCCACTTCCCTGCCTGCATTGAGCGAGCCCAAATGCCAACGCATCCCACCTCAAGAGTGCCTACAGCAAATCCCATGGGTAATTTTTTTCAGCCTCTAGGAAAGAAAAGGTAGCATTCAAGACATTTGAAGAGCCTTAAAAAGAAGCATAAATCCTTCCCGTTACCTAGCTGTCAGGTGCAAAGGTTATCTGCAGGGAAAGAAGAACTTCTAAATGTTTGGACAGGAAACAGCAAAGAAGAATATGGAAACTAAGAAGAAAACCACCTTTTTCCCTGGCTCCCTGTAAGCCCATCAGAATCCCTACTGTTTTTACCTCTCATTAATTAAGTTTCTATAATTGCACCTGCATTGCCAAACAATGGGGAAATTAGCAGCCCACTTCTGGGAGCTCTGTTGTGATGTCTCTGGGACAATGCAGCATGGTCCTGGCTTGAACCATTACCGGTTGCAGGTGGAGGAAGGGGGGAGCTCAGCTCACCTGTGTTCTACAAAGGCATCAACAAGCTCTTGCCGGAGACAACAAAGCTTGTGTCTGTGCTGCTTGGGGAACCCCATTTTCTTACACTCCTCTGGCATCTCCTCCCCTTCAACAGGCAGGAAATTTAGATCTGGAGGGAAAGTACGGAGCAGGTCCAGGATGTAGTGGCGCCCATCGTTGCCAATAATGCCTTTGCACTCCACCGAGGAGCACAGCTCCACCTCCTCATTCTTGTCGTTGAGGACTTTGTGCTTCTGGATCTTAAGCGGCCTGCTGGTCTTCTCCAGCAGCTCCAGGTACTTGGGGTGCGAGACAACTGTCTTGCCGAAGTCTATTGACCCATAGATGACGCTCTGTTCCTGCTCCCGTTCCAAGATGCCGGGAATAATAGACTGAGCCGTCACCCTGTAACCTCTGTAATCCACCACTACAGTCCCCAGTGTGTACAGCCCTTCTACATCCACAGCATTATAGGTCCGCACACCATTGAGATCATTGGTAGGAGCTACGTAAGCAGCAACATCTCCGCCAAAGTCCTTGTAGTGGTCACGGACGTCAAAGCCCAGGCTGAAGAAAATGTTGTTCCAGATGAACATCTGCATCTTGGTCTCTTCACTGGGGTTGATGGCCATGACATTGCCATCAATGACAGCCATAGCACCTCTTGTTGCTGCTGCAGTGAAGTCGCTGTGAACCTGGGGGTAGGTGGAGAGAATGCTGGGTAAGGAAGGGCTCCCGCCCTCTTAGCACCTCACTCTCAAAGCTCCCTGCAAATTTTGCCTTTGCTCCTCTCCTCCTGATAGCCTTCCAGCAGGCAGGCAGGTCAGCTGGCTTTTACTTTTGTGGCTAGTGGCTTGGATACAAGCTCCAGGAGCCAGAACATTAGGGATCAGCTCGGCTCAGACTTGTTAGCTCTCTGCAGAGGAGGGCTTAGTGTGTTCCCTCTCCCCCTGTTCCTCCCACCCACTCGAAGGAGGACTAAGAGGAGGCTGCTTTGGGGTCAAGAAGCACAAGTCTCCCCTGTGGGGCTAGGAGCAGAAGGCAGACTTGCAAGAATAAAACAAGACCCCTTAGCTTGCAAACAGGGATCCTCCGCTTGCAGTTTTTAAAGGGTAGCCCAGGTGAAGCGTCCAGATGCAACAGAGGCAGCAGAGAAGGGGGCTACATGAGGAGTTGCCTGCACATCCCAGAGTTACCTTGAAAATGGCACGTTCTCTCAGCAGCCTCTCCGGCAGGTTCTTGCGTGGCAGCTCTCGCGTGGTCTGCAGCTCCTCGTTCCAGTCTCTGGTCTGAAAGAGTGAAAGTCTTGTGGGAAGCAATGCATTGTATAGGAAGGTGCTGGCAAGTCAGTGTTTCTGCTTTATGAGGCATTTTGTGAGAGAAGAGAGGGGAAGGGGCAAGAATTCAGGCTGCCGTGGAATTCAGAGGAAGGGAATTAGCAGCAGGAATGAATGCTCCTCCTGAGTGGACTTTATTCAACAGCAGTTTGGGATAGATCTTACACTAGCCCAGTTTACGCAGTGCAGCTGAACTGACAGAGCAGCTTTCTAGCTCTGGAGGAGCACAGTGCAGGTTTCACTAGCCAGCACGCTGCTACGTGGTCACACTGCAGGCAGACAGCCACCCATGGGCAGCTGTTACAGCCCTGCACCGCTCACAGCCTGAAAGACTTTATGCTACAAAGCTGCAACCGAAGCATTTGGAATAGTTTGCTCGGAGACACGAGAGCCATTCCAGGCCTGACTGGTGTGGATGAGCACTCTGCCTTCTGCATAGCGGTGCTTGTCAGAGCAGGGACACGGGATTTATAAATACTCAGGCAGAAGTTGCTCCTTTCAGACCTTTACGTGCTCAGGGAGTTGCAGCCTGAGCAGCACAGCCCGTAGAGTCAAGGGCACTGACAAGAACAAGGACTCCCGCAAGTTTTCCCTTAATAAGCAAAACCCTTCCACAAATACCAGAGGTCTGCTTGTTAAAAGTTAACAAATTCTCACTGCAGCTGGCAGCAAAGCTCTTGCCAGCATTCTCAAGCGAAGCAAGACCAATACCTGTCCAGGTATGTGCTCTTCATAGCCCAGTCTAGAAGTATAAGCGTCTTCTGCCCGGACACAGTCCATGGCATGTTCTGCTTGCGGAGCCGTCCAGCTGTACACTTGGAAAGGAGTGGCTATCCTTTCGAAAGGGTGTCTCTGAACCCTAGTATGGGAGTGAAAGCAAAGAGACGTTTTCCAAATGAAGATTTCTTTCTATTCGGAGAGAATTTTCCCTCTGATGCAACATCAGCTTCTGACAAACAACAAAACAAGACAAGGCCTCACGAGCAGCACAGGAGGCTTTCATTTAACAAGTTCTATACCCCATGATGGCTGATCTCAACAGCAGCCTGCAGAATTACCCGGGTTCTCCCCATCCCCCTTTCCCCAGTTTTATCCCCAGCTGCATCACCAGAGATCCCCCTCACCCTCTGCATTTGGAGGCAGAGGATGCCCACTCCCAGACTGGCCCTCGGCTTTCACACCCCGGTCCATACGGGCTGCATTACAAAGCCAGCCTACAGTGCACATCCACTAATGAAGTGAAAGAGCAAGCTTCACTGAATGGTCTCTTGTGTGATCTGTCTGCTCTCAGCAGGCGCTGCAGTCTCATCTGTATTTACTTCTGGCCCAAGAAGCAATAGAGTATAATCATTTTTAAATGGCCAGATAGTCACAGTGGTGGCTGGAGGCCACTGCTAATTTCCAGCCCTTGTCTAGTGTCACTTTCATCTTCTTAATGAGAGTAGAAGCAGAGCTCCTGAAAGCCACACAATATGCCTGTCAATTTGCACCCTGCTGAGCCGAGGCAGTTCATTAAGTGAACTCTAAAGAATGACAGGCTTTTGCACAGGACCCACTGTCCTGGAGCAGAATAAATGGTCCCTGCAGCAAGGACAGGAGAATAAAACAATAAATCATTGGTTTTTACTATTATTATAGGACCTGGAGGAAATTACAGAAAATGAACGTGCATGGACATGTTTAAAATAATTATTCCCTCTCCACTCTAAGCCTACGCAAAGCCCTCACATGTTACTTTCCCTAATATTTTATGCTTCGGTCTTTTTTGGATTCAGGGGAGAAGTATCTACTGATCAGGTTACCAGCCCAGTCGGCTGCAGCATGTTGCTGTGCTTCACATTAACTCTTTGCTGCCTGGCTAGCTAGGAAGTCATCGAATCTCCCACGAGGCATGGAGCCAACACAGACCCAGCGAGGAGGCTCGCACCTCTGGAGCTGGTCAACACATCAGCAATTTCCCTGTATGAACGCTGCAGTCCACCTCTGGGCAAAACCAGCACATCTCCCACGGCACAAATTGTCCTACGTGTTCAGTTTCTCAGCAGGGACAGCACACGTTGAATTCCAGGTAAGTCCCACAACTCATACTGCCACGGCAACGGAAAGCTGTCGTTCCCCCAACCCTTTGCTTTAGGCGGAACCAAAATCTGTAAATCTACATGCTGTAAGCAAGAGTCATCCAGGAGCTACAGCCAAGAGAAACCATCCAGTGGATAGGATTGGGACTCTGGGATTCCACTGGCCTCTGTTACTGTTGTGCTGAACAACAGCAGACAAGTCACATCAGCTCTGACAGCTCCAGGTTTCAAGTGAGGGAAAGCCAGTTACATCAGGATGCTGCCATGACATTTCGACAGGCGTTCTGTGCTCCCTGCTGCACAGACTTGCATGTCCCAACGACCCCACCACTATGTGAGCTCAGAGAAAGCAGGCACTGCAATCCTTGCTATATCAGAGTGGCATGCAGTTCTCTCAGAACCAGCCACAGAGCTGAGCCTCACCAAGCAACTTCACAACAGACTACTCAGCTAGAGAGGAAAATGTGCTGCTACCGTTTCTTCTGCAGAGCGGAAAAATTTTTTTTGAAGGTAGGGCTGATCTGGTTAAGTAGTTCCACCAAGGAATGACTGAGAAAACTGGGGTTTGCAGGTTTGGGATTGAAGTTGTATGCAGTAGACCTGCAAGAGAAAAAAAGAAAGTGTCACCACAAACCGTTGTCATACCTGAGACCTCCCATACCCTAGGAACACAGTACACAAAGGAGAGCTTTCCATATATATGCTGCATGAAAGTCCTGCACAACATGCCCTTGGTTGCAAAATGGAGACCATGTGGTACACGGGCAGATGGGCTGCAAGGGCCCTCTCCACTCTCTCCACATGAGATACAGCTAGCAACCCTGTACCTGGGCCCTGATGGATTGCAGAGGAAATTCAGTTTAGACCTTCTTTGGCCACATCAGGTACAAGAAAGGCTTTATTTTTATAGGTGGGAAGGACTTATTTCAGAACTTCCCAAACTCACCAAAAGTGCCTTTGCTTAATGGAGAACCCAACGGTTATGACACCAACTGTACCAAAGAGTCGGTGTCCTCTCAAGACAACCTTGTCTCCCAGCCGGAAGGCCAAGCACCAGACTTGCCAGAATCACACAGGTCCCCATCTCCAGGTCACATTTCGCCAAACTCAAAGGCCACATGTTTTGTGTTCACTGTGCCACTTGGTCTCCTGGGACCTGCACTCAGATGTGCACCCTTAGAGACTCACTGCTTTTAACATTTATTTTTTACAGATCTTGGGGGAAACAATGGACTCCAAATTATTTCTTGCACAGGCCAGTTTAACACAGAGCACTTCAATTTCTGTCTCATTATGAAGTGGAAAGTGTGCCTGAATTTTGTCTTCTACATTTTAAGCTCTACTCTTCAGGCAGCTTCATTCTCCTTCTGCAAATTATAACTTGTATTTCAAACACGCAGTTACAGTTGCCCAAGCAGTTATCTGGATTGCAGGATCAAGGCCACCCAGAAACGTTTGAGCTCATGGTTGCTCAGGTACAGCAGGGTTTGTTGTTTTGAAGATCTCTCCAGTCCATCCCCAACTCAATAGGTCTCTGTTACAGGCTACTGGGCTGGATGGACCCTGCACCTCCCTCAGTACAGCCACGGCACAGAACATTTAACAGCTTCTCATAGTCACTATTTTAAAAAAAAAATTTTTTTAAATCTAGTCAAATCTGTGCCCAGCTTAGGAAGTTCTGACAGGCTGTGCTTTTGCTTTAGGGCAAAATGAGATAGTTGCATTTTGCAATAGTTGCAATGGTCAGGAATTCCCTCCCAACTCAAAATGCTCTAATTAGCTGATGACATTATGGGATGTTTAAACTTTCCCTAAAGCATCAGGCATTTATCCACTGTGGAGAAATGGTACCACACAACTGAACAGCCCAATCCAGCAGAGCAACTCCTACAAACCCATGTGAGCAGTGAATTAAAATTAGCCTGTTTTCCACCAAAAAAAAAAAGAAAAAAGCAGCAATTGTTTGTTTGTGGCTTCTTTTCCAGTTGGCTATCACAAGCTCCTTGCTGCAGGGCAGGACAGGAAGAATCTTAGTTACTCACTGATTCAAGTAAAATCCTCGAGTGGATGCAGTGATACTGACGTGCCGATCCTCCACCGTGATGACATATAAATACATGAGGTCCCCATGCATTTTCCGGTTACCGGGTGGAGGGTTCCAGCCACTCATCGTCAATACCTTTAGGCACTGCAAAGGCTACAGAAAACATAACAGAAGCAATTCCTGTCAGAATGAATTAATTCCCTTGAGTTACAGAGCCATTCGATGTACATGCCAGATTCCTTTTACCTGCCGCCCTCGCTTTGTTCCAGAAACACAGCTTACAAAAAAAGCATGGTCTCAAGAGCATAGCCTTCCTCGAGCCATTTGGAGTCCACTAATTTGCCTCAGTTTGCTGCCTTTTACACCGTAAGACACAGGTAAAAACAGACACCCTGGGCCTTTGGGCTGCACAAGGCATGGATTTCTTGCTGTACTGGTTTTCAAATGGCAGCTTCTAAACCGGAATCCAAGTGGGAGGGCATGGGAAAGCTAAGGGTAATTTGTAGTGATCTGCAGATCCTGTCTCCAGGACTTTGCAGAGAAATGCTGTTCTCTCTTCCCTGCCACCCCTACCAACAAGACTGGCCATTTCACACTCTGCAGATGTCCACACTCAGTGTCCAGTGTTTTGTACACAAGCTCTTGGACTTTATGCTTTTGGCTAAGCAGTGCTGTCCCAGCACTCATTAAGCATCAAGCAGAGCAAATCCCAAAGTCCATGTCAGTGCAGCTTTCAATCCCTGAACACCAGTTTGCTGCAAAAAATGTGCCAATAGCTGTTTTAATGACGCAGGAGAACTCTACCTTCCAGTCTCTGTTCTGGGGCTGAAGGGCACACAGGGGTCTCTCTTTGCTACCTGGCAGGATGTGTTCAGGAGGGGTACAGTCAATTTGTTCCATTTCAGTACCTTTCTTCTTCCGTTTTCCACTGTCTAGAACGGACAGAGATAGAAAGTCAGTGCTGAAAAATGTGGCATTCCTTCCTCCAGTAATTATTCAAGGAGGAATGCAGAAGTGCAAGTGTTTCTCTGCACTCCTGAATGATGTGGGACAGCTGATTGTTAAGATGTGGTTTTTATGAAGCAAGGAGCCAGGGCAATGAAGCACTGACTGCACCAGAGAAGCCTTTTTGCCCCGTACCTCCTAGGTCTCCTTCAGTGAAGACACTCAGGAAGGACAATGAATTACAGTCCACACCATTGAAAGCATCCGATGGGTCAAGACTCTTCAGAAGGTCCCGAATATGACGCACGTGTATCCTGGCTTCTCGCACTGTGTATGGCTCTGATGTGCATAAAGGGAGGAAAGAAACTGGAATTACACAGTTGCTTACTCCTTTGGCACACAGGTCTCAAAAAGAAGCCACAGGAAAGGGCTGCCACATGGCCAAAACCACTCCCTGTGAAAACCCTTGCTCATTCCCTCCCAAAGTCTGAAGGAACTTGCCTTCTACCACTTTCAGCAGCGAGCCCTCCTGCAGTCCTTCAATAGTTTTCAGCTCAGCAAAGTTATCGAGGACATTGCCATCCAGCTGCAGAGAGAAGCAAGTCCGATGGCAGGTATCCTCGCGGTCCATCAAAACTTGGTGAATCTCCTGCACCATCTCTTGAGGAGAGACCTTAAGAAGGGAAGAAGCCAGAGAGTTATTCTGAGTCCTCGCGTGTTCGTGCCAAACTTTGTCCCTCTGCTGCAGAATCAAACACCTCTTGTACCTCTCCAGGCTTGGAAAGGCAGACTCCAGCTACTCCTCCCAGGAAGATCACTTCTGCCCCTGCTGGGAGGATGCTGCCACCTCTGGCAGGGTCACCTACCCCAGCTCCATCCCACAAGCCTTGGCACCCAGACACGTCAAGCACTCGGCATGGGACAGAGAGGGCAGAGAGGGCAGTGAAAGAACAGAAGGTGGTGGGGGAAACCAGGGGGGACTCTTCCCTTATCCAGTCACACTGCACATTTGTGGTGAGGCTCTGAATGATGCACATGGAAAACAGACCATTTCCTCCACTCGACCTGCCGCAGTATCTGCAGCATGGTATGGCATGTCCATGCCAGTGCCACACCTCCAGGGCACGCTGCCTGCAAGCGCACGGCTCCCGTGATGCAAGAAACCGCCCCGGCTTGTGCACCAGGGCTGCTCTCCTACCTCCCTGTCCTGGCTCCACCACCACTGACACTGCTCTCAAGCTAGGAGGACTCAGGGTAGTTTACATAAGCTGCTGTAAACAACATGGCCTGCTATTATTATTAGCCTATTAAAACTAACAGGCAAGAGGATTTAAAAGAGAAAAAAAGCTGGGTTGAGATACAGCTAGTTCCACAAGGGATGTAATTTCACTGCACTCTCTGCTGGTCTTCGGGAGATAAGACTTCCCACTGGGTTCAGACTCCAGATGTCTCCCCCCAAAATGAGAGATACTTCATCCAAGCAGTTTTCAGTGAAGTATCAAGCTAAATCTGAATATCAGCTAGGCATGTCAAAGCCCGTCCTGATCTGGCAGCACATGTCATTGTCCACATGGCACACGCAGAGCTCTGCATGCAGAGGGGAAGTGGAGACTGCATCGTTCCCTTGATCTTCAGGCTGGTGCTTGAGCATCCTGAGCTGTGCTAGCGCCTGTCACTGTACCAAACCCAGGATAGCCCGAAGGAACATCATGCCAAAACTGCTGGGCAAGCAAGGGATTTTCCTTTCCCGAGAGTCAGACCCAGCAATCATCTTTTCATACCCCTCCTTTAGAACAGCCCAGAAGTGGGAAGACCATTTCCCCTGTGCTCATTTCCCTCTGCGATGGACAAGGAGCGGCTACACCTCAGCTAATTCCCCCTCCCCTTGCTCCACACTTGGGATCTGGAGCAAAACACCCTCCCCGACCTTGCAAAGCCTAAGCAGGCCTAAGCCAGACAGCCTGTTGCTCACATCTCCTTTCTTCCTTCTTCTCTAGAAGCTACTGTCAGGCAGCTTCCCTTCTGTACCCTCCATGCTTTGCTGCCTCCTTCTCTACTTAATCCCATCAGAGGACAGATGAGTCGGGGAGCTGTGAGCAGCCTGAAGGTACTGTCCAGGCCATGGGGGCTAACAGGGGCCTTCCTGGGCACAGTCCCTTGTTCCCTTCCCTGCCTGGCTGAAGGGGCAGGACTGTGTGTGCCCTGACTCAAACACTTCCCGCCTCCTCCTTCTCCAGTGCCACCTCCATTCCCCTCCCCAGCCAGCAAAGGGAGGTACCTGCAGGGAAAAGGGCTCTATCCCTGGCGCGCAGATCTTGACAGTAAATCCCGTGTCCTGTATGACAATGACCTCCTGGTCATTCCCATCTTCTCCGGGGTCAGCCTCCTCGTGACCATTCTGCCTGGCATCCTTCTCGCCCTTGAGGCTCTCGTGGGGGCCGCTGCCATTCATCAGTGCCACGCCAGATGGGTGCTCTGGGTGAGAAGAGAGGGATTTAGACAAGGTCTGAGCAAACAGACAGTCCTCTCCAAGTGGCTGGAGAGACTGGTTCAGACAACACCACCATCCTCTGGCCTACCCAAGCGAGCCATGGGTTAAACGGCAGCAAGAGTCTTTTTTCTGCACTCAGTGTTTACTAGACATAGGTATGCCAGGCCCTTCCCCTCACAGTATAATTAACATGCTCTCGCTCGCCTGTGGGGTTTGCATCTTCCACAAACCATGTGTGGAGAGGGGAGGGAAGGAAAGCAGGAAGGATGGGTCAGTGTACAACACTTTTAATTAAGAGGCTTCTTAAGACTAAGCTGAAAGAAATGGGTGTGTGGTGCTTTGTGTCCCGGAGGCAGCTCTAACCTCTGCACCAACATGTTACACAGCTCCTAACATACCTCCTGGTACACTCCTGTTCAGCCAGGAGAGAAGGGAGGGGAAAAGACGACAGTTGCATTGCTAAGCTGCACGTCACGTGGGAGCCAGGTTACTCCACAGGCACACAAACAGCTCCCACGCCCCTGCCTGCATCTGGCCACCCTCTGCATTTCCAAAATACTTTGCAGAGATCCCATGGTGCCAGGGCGAGGCTTTGCCTAAGCAATTTTATTCAAGAAAAAGGTGACGACATTTTAAGTGCTCATTTAGACAGATGCGTCACAGGGACGGGGAGCTCTCTGCACCTACTTCACCGCTCCCACAATGGTTTGTTTTCTTTTCCAGTAAGGCGGATAGTGTCAGAGAGCTGATAAGATCTAAGAAGCTACAGGGCTTCTAGAGCAGCCTACACCCACCAAACCGGGCTGGGGACCACGCTAAAGAGGATACACTGCGTTGTTGGACTGAGGTGCTGCCAGGGTAAGCTGCAGTCATGGAAAGAGCCACTGATGACAGATGTTGAGGGAAGAGACCTGCTTGTCCCCAGCCAGTGAGCAGGGCACCCCTCTGATCTGCCCACCACTGGAAGGCAGCAGGCATCGTGCCCCGCTGGGTGCATTCACAGCACAGCTGTCCAGTCCCAGCTGTGCACAGCCAGCACACCTGGCCGTTGGACCCCCAAAGTCACATGTGGTGGTTCCAGTTTGGTGCTCCCAAGCACCTGCTTGCAGGCAGTGCAGGCCGGGGGCTTCCCTGGGCACTGGGAACAGCCTTTCTGAAAGGCTGCACGGGGTCAGGGTGGCTCAAAGCCAGGATAACACCCCAAGGCTGCTGAGCACCAAGATGCAGTCCTCTAGCCAGCTCTGCCTGGCAGGTCTCTTTCCTCCTCCTCCTCACCTCCTAGCAAGGCATCAGTCCCAGCCCCAGCAGCGCTCCGGGGAAGATGGCAGCTCAACCTCCATAATTTCTGAAATGCAGGCTGGCGCTTGAAGACCTAAAGCTATCACGGCTAGTTCTCACCTATCAGCCCCAACTGCTCTGGCAGCCCAGAGAAGTCGCTCGACCTTCCCCATATATAAGAACAGAGATGGAAATGCTATATCCCCTTGCACACCTCTGGAGCGCAATATGGGGCTGCAGCAACAAGCCCCGCTGAGGTGTCCCCAGAGGGTCAGACTCCTGCTCCAGACTATGACTGCCAACAGCAAACCCGCCTCAGATATGACTGTCACAGCTGAATTAGGACACGGTGAAAGAGCAAGAAACACAAGGAAAGCACACCTGTTCCAAAAGGCAGCAGGTAACAGAGCTACCTTAAGCTCTTTCAGCATCTCGGCAGCTGCTGCACATGTTCCCTGTCACTTGTCCCTAACATGAGCTGTTCATTTCTTTGACAGATGAAACCACAGGCAAGCCAGACAAGAGGCCTGGCACTGGCTCTAGGAAGCTGCAGTCGAGGAAGAAGAGTTCTACACAGGAGTGCCCCAAGAGACATGGTTTCCAAAAAACCACGCCATGCCCAGAGGGCTGGGGAGAGCCCCCCGTCACACCCTACAGCCAGGACAGCCATGCTCCTGGACTGCCTGGGGACGAGGGAGAGCAGAAAAGCTACACCTGGGGCTACCAGTACCACAGACAGGATGATCTGCCAGGCTCCAGCGCCAGGCTTGGTCCAGCCTCTGCCCACCCAAGCAGGGCAGGATCACTGAACTTTTGCTCCTGCCAGAAAGGAGAGGCAGAATTTAGCTAGAAGGAAGGCTGCAGCACTGACTGAAGACCTAACAGCCCATCTTCAAACATTGTGGCAGCAGCCACAGGCAAAATCCAGGCACTACTGCAGCTGTGCTGCCCACCGCCCTGAGACCCCAAGTCTCCACCTATCCCTGACCAAGAACCTTTTCTGACAGCGTTGCAGGTGCCAAGCTTGAGGTGCTGCTTATGAACAGCTGACTTCTGCTGGCAGGTGAGGTGTGGAAGGAGCAGCCCGTGGGATGTGCCAGCTCCTGTCTCTCTGCTGTTGCTCCCAGCCACGTCGCCTGTCCCAATGCTCCAGCAGTCTGCCCTGTGCCATGCTTCAGGCACACTCCTGTGTCTGGTAGTCATGCTAAAGGCTTGATCAAGGATGGTTTCCAACCACCCGACTCATCAGCAGTAGCAAGGTGGGCACTGAAGATACTTCTGTGCCACAACAGCAGGAGACTCCTGAAAAGGACACTGCCATCTCTGAGTAAATGTGACTTTGGTTTATGTCTTTTTTTCTAACCAAGATCCAGCGGAGAAGGTGCCTCCATAGCAAGCATAAATTAACTGGCCAGCTTGGAGCTGGAAGTGGGGAGGAGGAAAACCGTGCATAGGGACTAACCAAACCAGAACGAGACAGGCTTCACGTGAGAGCTGAGCAACCCATGCACAAGCTGGCCTCAAGCACAGCAAACACCTTTAGCTGCAAAGCAAAGCAAGACAGGGAAAGCTTGCATGAAGCATGGAAATTACTAACCAGGACCACACTTCTGCTTTTCAGTACTCAGTGGTACCAGATTCCCAAACTACGGATTGTTTCAGAAATTGGAAGACCGTTTCTTGTCTACAGAAATACAAGATGTTCACACTTTCCATCCCTCTTTCCCTACTTGAGTAAAGACAGGGCTGGTACAGTTCTGCACTGTGACAGAGGAGACATGTAGAGGCAACACCTTCATGTCTCCTTATGCCAGAAGATCTAGCTCCAGCCAGCACTGTACCAAGTTTAGAAATAAAAGTTAAGCCTGGACGAAGAAAGAATGGCTGTCCAGCAGGTTGACCCTCTAATTTATGGCCAGCAAAGGTTTTTCAGTGGAGTTTTTACAGAATGGGTACATTTTGATGAAAACAGCATGTTTGGTTTCAATCCCAGCTGACGGCAGCGCAGGGGAGCCTGCCTGGAGGATGTGCTGCCTGCTGGCTGCTGACTCACCCATGTGTGCTCTCCCCACGGGGAAGCAGAGCTTCACCCGCCTGCCGTAAAGTGGGTCACCGGTTCTTACCGCCTGCTGCAGACTGGCTGTGCCACGGCCTCAGCAGCGCCAGCAGGGAGACAGAGGCAAAAGCATCAGGCACTTGATTTTAGCACATTCAAAACAGCAGCAAGAGCAACCAGGACACCTGAAAGACACCTGCAGAGACCTCTCTCCTGTTACTCACTCTCCGTTCAAGCCCCAACCGGGCCAGCAGCTGTGTTTAGTTGCAAGCTCTCGCCTGCAGGAGAAAGCGCTGCGCGATGCACCTCGGATGGTTTCACGGAAGGCGGCTGAGTCACAAGGAAGTGGTCCCACCCGCTCCAGGGGCACTATCCGGCCGCTCCTCCCGCTTACCGCCTCGCTCGTGCTGCCGGAGACGGAGCAGGGAGATCCCTCCTGGTACGCGTCAGCCTTGAGACGCGGTTTTGCGGTCTCGACCAAAGGCCGTGACCTCCAGGCTCCCCCGTCATTCCAAGGGATGTGCCAGCATCCCAGCAAGGACCCTCCTCCTTTCGGCCCTTGGTTTGTACCCGCAGGCGCGTCTGAGGCTGCTACGTTCTGGCTTGCGCTGGCTGGCAGCCGAGCTGTAACACGATGTTCTCATTGCTACTCAGAGCACAGCGTGAACAAACCCCAAGCGCACACAAGACTACAGCATCAGGAGAACAGGCAAAGCAAAACACTGAAGAGGGGAGGAGGTGGTGCAGAAACTACCTCACTGGGAGGAACTGACCACCTGACTGCGGCTCACACCTGGTAGAGAGGGTCAGCAAAAGGATTAAGTTTCATCTTTGCACCTGGACAAGTACACACGCCAAGGTGACAGGCCCTGTTTTAATCACACTTCCTATTTACAGTGAGCCTGCAGAGGTGGTGGACACCTCACGAACCTGACTGGTCAGGATCCCAGCATGAAAGAGGATGCACACCTGAACCTGAACGCTGCTGGCCGCATACAGCGATAGACAGCACAGATCACGGGAAGTTTTAGTTACTAACTAATGTTCAAACAAATTTTCTAAATCTAAGTCAGTCACTAATCTTTTCAGTCACTTTTTTTTTTTTAAATGATCAGGTCAAAATGGTGGCAACATTATGTTGCTGCAAGTCAGCCTGATCTGGAGAGTCAGGGAAGCAACAGTACCAATCCCATGGTCTGCTCTGTAGAGGTGTTTCCCTCCCCAACGTTTAGTAACAGCAGCATTATTACAGACACAAAAACTGGAAGTTAAAACCCTACCTTTTCTGTCACTGACTTCAGAAGTGCATTTCTTATTATTGGCTCCAGTGTCATTCTGAGGGCCCAAATTCTGACTTTCCCTCCTCAAAGGTTTTTTGAGCCCTGAGCAGTGTAAGACAGTTTCTGCTCAGTCTCCCAACTAGCTGTGCCTGCAGCCTCACCTCCCACTAATGGGCACGTGGAAAGCAAACAAGGTACTAAACCAGAAACCAAGCAACCAGCTTGGGTCAGTCGCCCTACGCATCCCCTCACACTACTAGGTGCATAAAAAGATAGCATTTGAGTCCACAATTCAGCCGCTGCACAGGGACTGAGCAAAACCAGAATATGGTGATAGAAAGGCAAAATTAGACCTTGAGAGCTGAAAAAATAACAACCTGAGTTTCTCATATCCTAGAAGTCCTGGTGAGGACAAAAGCCACTCCAGCTCAGTTACCATGCGGTGCCACATCAGAGCTGTGCTGTGCTAGCTCGTGGAGCAGCGGGAGAAGAGGGAAGCAGGATGTGGCCAAGCGGCTGCCCCACGAGGGGCTGCTCCCCTCCCACACTGCAGCAACTGGCTGGGCCCCCACTCTCCCCACAGCACTGGAAAGATGCACTGGGCAAACAAGGAGAAGGAACAGCCACAGAGCTGCTGCATCCCTGCAGACCAGGCATCTCCTCCCACCCGCACAAGGCTGAAGGGAGCCAAAGGCTCTGAGCAAATGCTGCTCCGGTCCCTCGCTGCCCCACGCTCCTGTCTGCACTGCTGCAGGCCGGGCCTGGCAGACCCGCTCCCATCCTTTACAAGGACCATGTTTGCAGTCACAAACAAGAGAACGATTTGCTTTATGAATTAAGAAAAAAATAAGCAAAACCCCCTTATACTTGTTTTGTGAACAGGGACAAGGCACAGACAGGTCCCTCTGTGGTACACAGCCCAGGTGGGATACCTCACCACATTCCTCCTTTTCCTTCTGCCATGAAGTTAAAACATCACTTTGCCATCGCTCTCCTTCATCCTGCCCCATCCCATGGGCACACACAGCCACCCACCCCTGTCACAGGCATACAGTGTTTTGGCTACACAAAGCACGACACAGTGCCATTCTGCTGAGCACCTGGAAGCATGAGCTTCTTCTTCTTCCTCCTCTTCCTCTGCTGGTGCTGCTTTGAGGGCAGTGCCTGCGCCTGAGAGACAGGGTCACAGCCTGACCTGCCGCCAGGGCAGGCAGCGGGGTCCATCACTACAAAACCAGTACTTGCATCCTGAGCCTTAGATGACACCTCGCACGGGGGAACAGGCAGCACAACCGTCCCTTGGGCTAGCGACATTTTCCCTGTGCTTGCTGGCAGAGCAGAAGGTGTCCCAGGGCTCCCCAGGGAGGGAGCAGTACCTCTGTGTTTCAGCATACTGTCCAGACCCACTATGGCCGTGTCTAAATGCAAGGTTGCTTGTCCCTCGCCGTGGCCCTGGCCGGCAGGATGTGTTCCAGGGGCTGCATCCCCTGCGTCAGCTGCTGCCACGTGCTCCTCCCGGCAGCAGGATCTATGGGCTAAGCCGCTATCCTCAAGTTTCACGCAGCTTTGGCAAGCCTCAAGCAACTGAACATGATCAACCAGCCCTGCCGGCCCTTCCCCAAGGTCGGCTGGAAGGACAGCCACTGCACGGGATGCCTCTGCCTGCTGGAATAGGTCAGCAGCGCCAACTCTGGGTCTCAAACAGCTTTTACCACAGACCGTCACCATTCCTTCTTCGTCCTGGGCCTCGGATAAGTCTTGGATGTATTCGGTGCACTTCTGCAGGCTTCCAGTCACCGCTTCACTGGGGATGATATCCGGATATGGCCCAGCAGACCGGGCAGCTTCTGGCATCTCCGGGCAGACAGCACAGCTTGCAGGAGGCTTTGGTAAGAGGGGTGACCTCTCATCAGGCGAGTTAAAACTGCGCGTCTGGAAGATTAGATCGGTGACATGCCTGCAGCAGTTTGCAAAAAGGCTGTTCCCCATGATCACAAGCAGCCTGGCTCATACAGCACCGGATTAGAAAAGTTAGTTTTGTTTGCACACATATATTGCAGTCCCCACAAGGCAAACTCCCACGTGGCAGCCCTCGCCCTCTGCAGCCAGGACCTGCTCGTCTTCTCACGCAGTCAGCGCCTTCTCCAGAGAAAACTCCTACTTGGCCCCAGGGCGGCAGGACACAGCGGACCAGCAACTGACTCTGCACGGTATCCTGTGCACCCCGAGCTCACGTCCCACGAGCTTGCCAAAAATTGGACGCTGGGCTCACAGCAGTTCTCCCAAGGTGCTGTCCGGAGACCTTCATCCACCACGCGTCTTCACCCCTCTCCCTGACCACCGCGCTCACACCACCACGATATCCACGAAGCCAAAAACCAGCTCCCTGCAGCTGAAGCTCTCCTCTCCCCGCCACGCCAGAACAAAACCAGACACGTATCTAACAGGTTCTTCAGGCGCACTCGCAGAGGGATGCCGGGGCAATCGCCCCGGCCCGGAGGTGGTTATAAATAGCTGAATCTCGAGTGCTGCACCAGTGCAGCATGGGACGAGTGCTAGAGCGCTTCAGCGCTGCCAAACCTGTGAGCAAGTGAGATGCATTGAATTACAAGGCGAGGGCAGTTACTATGGCACGCCTGGGCCCAAGCACAGCCATCCATACTAAGCAGGAGAGCACAAAACAGCCAGACAGCGAACCAGAAAGTAGTTTCCATATGAATTTTCTGTCCTCTCACCCTGCTCTGCCATATCAAAAACAAACCACAAAACCACGCACACAGCCCCCTAATACTACTCCTCTCTCTGTGCTAATTTAAGAAATCTCAGCAACCGAAGCGGGATTACAGAGCTGGAGGTTTCTGCAAGCACCAGGTGCCCCGGGGAGGCTGCAGCGAGCAGGCCGCAGCATGCCTCCAGCAAGGCCGCGCCACAGGCGCCTGCTCCTCGCCCTCCCCGGCAGCATCAGCTGGGCATCGCGGCCCCTCACGTGCAGGCACACACCCTGCACCGACGCACACGCTGCTCGGCATTCAGCTACCTGGGTCCCTTCAGTGGTCCCGGTTTCCTGGGACCAGAAGAAAGAGCCGGATCTTTCAAATACACGATGTGATGTGCAAGAGCTGCAGCCTGAGCCAACCGGCCTCAGACCTGCCCGCAAGAGCCTTCGTGTCTGTTAGCAAACCTGAGAACCCCCCACTCCTGGGCAGCCCAGGTTTTGGCACGGGCTTCCTTGGCAAGCCTCCCGAGCACTCAGCACAGCTTCACGGACAGCAAGGGGCACAACTCCACACTGAGCAGAAGAAAATCACGCGCCACATCCCTAGCACAAAAATCTCCAAACTAGAACAAAGGCAAGACCGCACAGTTCATGTGATCGCTCACTCAAGGCCAACACAAATTACACAGAGGACGGGCAATCCCTTCTCCACAGAAGGCCCTGGAAAGGCCAGGAGCAGCCCCAAGAGCCTCTATGCCAGCAAGCCACCTGCCAGGAGAAAGGCAGAAACTGGCTGAAAGACAGAGCAAAAGCTCTCCACAGAAAACCCTGGCTAGCTTCTGCTGTCCTTTTAACAGGAAAAGGAATCTGAGGAGAAGTCTCTCCCACTCCCTATCATCTCAGCTCCTGCCCCAAAAAGCAAGGAGCCCTATGCACTCCATGGCTGCTCCTTTGGTGCAGGAGCCTCTGGGCCTGGAAGCCTTGGAGTCCAAGGCACCCCTTGCCCCCAGGAGCCAGCATCAACCTTCATATCACCTCAGCCTCAGTAATTCATGTTTTTCTAAACTCCTTCAAAAAATCATTAGAAGTATTTACAGCTTCAACTCTTCCTCCTTATCAAGAGACCTCTGGGAAGAGGCAAAAATCTCTTCCCGGAGAAGTCCCTGGTCAGGAGTTCTCATGAACCTGAGCAGCATTTCTTCAACTCAAGCCAAAGCAAGTTCAGAGCAGCACGGTATGTGCTAGCTTTAACACATGAAGGCTGGTGTCAGTATAGCAAATGCAAATTAAATTTTAGCTGAATAATAAATTAAATAATTTAATGAATGTAAGTAAATTGACTAAATGAATAGGCATTAGCTCCAGAGATGGCCCTAGTGGAAATGCTTCTGCAGGACACCCCGGCAGGGGAGGCGGGAGACAGCATGGATGTGCCTCCCTCTACCTCCCCAGCAGAAACCACAGCTTCCTAGAAACTTTCAGCACTTTAGGTACAACAAGCACTTCTTTTAATAAGAGCCCACGATGGAATGTCAGAGCTACTCTACCGCTGTCATTAAACTCCAATTGGTTATAACCCATCTGTGGGTAGAGGTATAAGCACTGCATTTATTTTTCAGTGGCTTTACAACACCAGGGACTGACTTGCACAGAGAGTGCAGCAGGGCTGCAGCATGCAGCTCTTGACGAGAGCCCCAGGCTCGCTGGTCTGGATGCCTCTCCTGCGGCAGTAACAATCCACAGATGGCAAGTGGGGAAATTACTCATTCCTAGCTCTTGTGCATACGCAGTAAAATTTGGCTGGATAGACCTAAACAACTCATGCCACATTCCAGCCTACTTAGAAGTTTGTGGCTTTTCTGTATTCGTATTGATACTGGGACATTTGCATTGCAGCCATGCCCCTGAGCGTTCACAGGGTCCCACAGGTGCTGGCTCAGGCACTTACAAGCCACTGAAATGCTTTGCATTTGGCACTCTGAGTTACCCACTCTGTGCTCTCCACACCTGGGAACTATGTTTAAACCCATTTGTAAACTTTCTATCTGGCCAAAACATTGGAAACTGAGTCCTGCAGCTAGCAGGCTGGGTGACCCTGCTACAACAGCGTGTAATTCAAACATCACAGGAATCAGGAGCAAAGACTAGGACCTAAGGCAAAGTGCAAAGATCAGCACCAACAAAAACATCAACTATGTTAGTAAGAGCACGTTTCTCAAATTTCAAGAGAAGAGAGCCAGATGAAGGAATCATGTTTCAGGCAGATACCGAGAATCAGTCAATGATTCTCCAAGTAATGTATTTTATTCTGGCACATACCTTGGCTTCAGAAAGCTACTGAGACAGCAAGAGCCCAAGACAGTGAACTATCCCATCAGACTTTGTGTGCAGTGGGACCAGCAGAACATCAGGCTTGCAGACAGAAGCAGCCATGCTGGCAGGCAGCAGCTGCAGCTCTACAGTGTCACAGGGAAGACTCTAGTTTCACCCCGTGCTACCACTGACGCCAGTCACCGCAACCACAGCAGCTCTGGAGAAAACTCCACGCAGCACAAGCCTGGAAAGACCAACCTTACCAGTCCTGAGAGCCCCAAGACCTGCCGAGCTGACGGCAGGGAGCTCTGGGTAGGTTTGCTGGGGAGATCAGATGGCTGCAGTGCTGTCCTTAGCAGCTCCTGGTTGCCTTCCTGCATCCTGTGGCACAGATGGGCCGATTAGCCCGCAGCCTCCCACCCTGCCAGTCCTGTGCCAGCCACCGCAGCTGCCCCAGGCCTGCTTGGGGCCGCACACAGCCCCAGGGAAACAGGCTGGGCAGCTGCTCCCAGCGGCTCTGCAAAAGCACGCTGCAGGCGGGAGCCTGGGAAGCTCGCCCATCCTGCAGAAAGCCCTCTGCCAGGGACATCAAGCACCCCATCCTGCCTCGCACGGTACCATAACCTGAGCTGGCACCAGAGCCCACCTTAACCCCAGCCAGACCTGCACACTGGTCTTCCAGGCTGGCAGAGGCTTTGCAGGCTTCAGTGCCACTGACAGTAAAGACAGCCTTACCCCCAGCGCCTGGTCACAGGGTACTCTGCACGACGCTGCTTGCTGACAGGCAGTATCCACATTGCCATTTCCAGCCTCATCTAACTGCAATGGCAGGAGGTTAGCTAGCACAGAGCCTGGGAAGAAGGGCTGGTATCAGGCTAATCCGACTCGCAGGACCTCTAGGCAAGCAGGGCACAAGTCACAATCCTGCAGTTTTACGTTGTGAACATTACACATAGCTACTGTATGGACAGTAACAACATAAAACTCCTCTGAGCCTGCAGCTCCATCAAAGAGTTGCAGTACAGATTTTTCTCTTTAAAGGGAAAGAGAAAGGCAAACTAAGGAAGTGCTTTTTTGAAAAAAAAAAAGTGTGCCAGTACTCTAACATCACTTAGCTGTAGAGAGCCTTACTTCACTGGCCTGCTTCATGGGCTTTTTCCCTCAAGACCTGTCAAGCGACTGCTGAGCACCACAGCAGTTATTTTTTCAGCTTGAGAAAAGAGCTTACTACTGTGAGCATAGATCTATTTTCCCCACTCAGAGAAGTAAGGTCTGCCACCTGCATAAGTGCATCTATGCAGAGTTGTCAAGAAAACACCAGATAACCGCTTGCCCCAGACTCACTAACATTAAAAAGGTAGAATGCAGCAGAAAGCTCAACTGCCAAGAAGGCAGGTGCAAGCTCTACTCTATCAACTGCATGCTTGCAGGGGAGAACCAAACGCTAACCCTTAGACAGCCTTGCTGCTACTAGCAAAAACCAAACCTGATTCCAAAAAGTGACAGCCACTGCCACCATGGCAGTAGCCACACATTGGTTGTAGTCTTTCATTCTCTGTCCAAGCACTGCCCTGGGGACTGGTTTTACTTCTCAAATGCAAATAAAAAAAGCATGAACTTCAGACCTTTAAAGCTTCTAGAAACAACAACTTTCTAGTACAACCAATAGAGCACGATGCAAGAAAGCAAAGTGAGTGCTGGAAAGCTGTGCCAGGAGAGGGGTGTGCTGCCAAGTTTAGTCATTTACAGACGATGAAGACAAACACAGGACTCTGCAACACAACGCTGTTTTTACTGTGAATGAGGCAGTCCTGCGTCTGCGGGTGGATTTATCTAGGTGCATGTTCCTGACCTACTTACTTCTGCTTTTCAGCTGGGAAACCCATGAGCAAGGCTGCTCAGGCAGAGCAGCAAGCTTCCAGTGGGAGCTCAACTCTGTTATCCCACCAGCAGAAAAGTCCCAGCTATGATCCCCCCAGGTTCCCACCCCCCGTCTTGCCACACAGATGCTGAGTTATCACACTCTTTTCCTCTTCTTAGCCTTGTAGCGGTGATCAGATTTCTCTTGCACAATATTCCTTCAATTCTTGCCCAAAGCCTGTTACAACTGCATATTAAAAAACCTGACTGCCAGCAATTCAGCCCTTTCCAAAACACCAGCGAACCTCCAAGGTCGGGCAACAGACAGTGATAGCAGATCCCGAGATTAAGAATCAGTCTTCTGACCTTGTTACTAATGCACAGCTACACCTGCCTCCACAGCAATTTTCCGTTAACACCTGCATTCTCCGCTTTTTTAACAGAAGACATGGCTGAAGAACAGGGATGGAGGGACCTAGCTAGAAAAAGCAACTCTTTGGACAAGGCAAGCATTGAAAAGCATTTTATGGTAGCTGGAAGCACTGCTGAACTTGCACGTGAGATAAACTTGTTCTAAGACAGTGACAAGTGTATGAACAGAAATAATCCGAGACAGGCTGCACACAACGGCTGGCTTTTGAGCTCATGCTAGCTAATAAGAAATGTAACTTAACCCATAACTGCCCCCATCAGAAATCATTACGGGAACCCCAATTGTTCACTTTTTTGTGTGTTTCTGCACTCAGAAGGATGGACTGGCCCCAACAGTTTTGTCTGGCTTGGAGGTAGAGAGCAGCAGTCATCATGTGGAGAAAATCCCCAAGTCTGGATGCCTGGCACAGCAAAAGGGAGCATTTCCTCAGCAAGAAGCCCACTCAGAGAGGGCCCGCTGCCCAGCGGTACCAGCAGTCTCCTTCCGACAAAGCAAAGTGCCCAAGATGGGTGCTCCGCAAGCTGCACGGGAAGGGCAGGTACACCAGAGCAGAGGCCGATTTTACCTGGCAGGAAGAGAGGCCTGGGAACCAGAGCTCCTAACGCTGCTGATGCCAGTGCGGACAGGCTGCCCCCACCTCCCGGCAGCACAGCACCTCTGCCCAGGAGCCATGCGGCTGGAGGCACCGCCTCAGCCCCAGGCTCCTGGGACAAGGGCCTTCCTCCCCCTCCTCCCCAGACCCATGAGGTGCCTGAGCAATTGTGCAGTGCTGAAACACCAGGAGGATTTTTCCACCTCCCTGCCTCCTTCGACAATCAGCTTGCACCCTGAGAGGCAGGGATTACACAGCGTAACTTTTTAACCCAGCTGCTGGCACCGCAGGCATGACGCCTGCTTTAAAAACCGGTGCGCGTGGGGGGAGGGGGAGGCTTCCAGAGCTGCGCTCCTCACATTTGAACTGCATCCAGCCTGCTCCAGCACCAAACACCAATGAACTTTGCTTTAGGTGACAAACTGCAAAAATTCACCTTGCCACCATAAAATCAGGGGAGGAAGGAAGTGGCGGGTCACTCGCTCAGCAGATAGAAGTGCCTCAGGACGAAGGCCAGCCACAAACCACGCTGTTTCTACCCTTCCTTCTTGTATGTTAAGGATCAGATGAAAAGGCTGAGCCCGAGACAAGTGCTCAGGACCATAACTTCCCGAAGACACAATGCACCAAACTCAGCTAAATGCAGAGCAGGGGGCAGCTTCGCGGGGTTGTGCCCAGAGCCCTGAAGCAGGCACTGGGGACGGTCAGGACATGGGACTGCATGTCATCCCTGGCCTGTGCCACTCAGGCTCTGGTTTAAAGCAAGAGCAGCCAGCAAATAATTAGGTAAAAAATGTAATTTCCAGCTGAGGTCTCGAACAAGCCATCTGTCCTTCCCATGTTCTTGCTTTTGAGTATTTCCTAAGAGCTCCTGCATCCCAGGATGCTATCCAGGGTGATCCAACCTTGCGCTACCTAACACAGAGAGGCCAACGTCCACGACGTGGGCAGCACCAGCACCCCGCGTCCGGGTGCGCCCGACACGCCTGGTGCCCAGGATGAGCTCCGTGGCTTGGCGAGGGTTCCCGTAGCCCTCCCCGCACTAGGAGCGGCCGCCGCAGCCCGCCCCGTGCCTGGCGCTACCGGCACCGCGGCCTGCGTGGCGGGCGGCAACGGCGGCTGCTGCCCCGCGGCCGGGACACGGACAACTGCGTTCCCAGCGGGCGGGCCCGCTCCCGCGGATCGCCCGCACCGCCGCGGGGCCCACACCGCCGCCGCTCCGCCGCCTGCGGGGCCGGGCCCGGGCAGCGGCGGGGACGGCCCGGGGAGTGCGCGGGGCCCCGGACCGGCCGCTCCCCCCCGCCGCGGCCGCGCGGTGGTGCGGCCCGGTGAAGGTGACCTTCACCGTGGCCCGGGGCTCCCCGCTCCGCCGGGCCGGGCCGGGCCCGGTCAGGCCGGGGGGCACCGCACGGCGCGGCCGGTCCCCCCATCGCTTCACCTGGTCCCTTTCCCCGGCTCGGCCTCACCGGGACGCGACCGAGCAGCGGGAATCACGCGTCCCGACCCCGCTGCGAGCGCCGCGGCCTCCAGCCCCGGCAGCCAGAGCCTCCCCGGGGAGGCGGCGGCGTCCCCGCCACGGGCTGCGCGAAGCCTCCCCAGGCCGCGGGGCGAGTGTCGGGCCCCAGCACGGCTTTCCCGCATGAAACGGGGGGCCCTGGGCTGGGGACCCGGGAAGCCCGGCCCCGCGGCTGGACTGGCGGGTTGGGCCCGAGCCGCTCCGGCGGGGTCTCCCCGGACAGGACGAGCAGCCGAAGTTAGCAAAAGTGTCCCGGTGGGGGGGTGGCCGCGGCCCCCGTCCCCCACGGCCCCCCGCGACCTCCTCAGCGCTTCCCGGGCGTGCCAGCGCCAGGAAGGGGTGGCGGGCCTACGCCGCCCGGAGAGGAGATGGGCGGGGGGGCACCCCGGGAGCGGGCACTCCGACCCCGCCAGGCCCGTCCCGCGCTCCCCGCCGCCAGGCCCCGTCCCCGTCCCGGTTCGCGGCCGCCCCCCTTACCGGGATGCTGCTGCGTCTCCGCCGGCCTCCTGCCACAAGGGCCGGGCTCCTGCTGCTCGCCCCCCTGCGCGGCGGCCGGCACGGCGGCCGGCGGCATCTCGTCCGCTTTAATGACCATGGGGCCGCGCCGAGCCCCGCGCCCGCCCGCCCGCCGCGAAGGACAGCGCCGCTCCAGCCCCACGTGGTGCGCGCGACCCCGCGCGCCGCTACGGCGCGCCGCCCGGGACCAACCTCCGCGCCCGGCGGCAACGCCTTAAAGGGGCAGCGACCACGCGGCCGGCTCGCCCTACGCGAACCCGGGGGCGGGCTGACGGCTCGGCCCAGCGCCAGGCGGGGGCACGGCACAGGGACGCCCCGCGGGCCCCGATGAAGGTCACCGGCTGCCGCGGCAGCTCGCTCCCGCTCCACCGCCTGCGACCTTCCCGGAGGCCGCAAGGACGCCGGCCAGGCGGGCCGTGCCCGGGGGGGGGTGACAGCACCCGGCCTACCCCGGCCGCAGGCGTGGCACCCCCGGGAGGGCCTGGCAAGGAGGGCCGCGCCGGGCTGAGCCGGTGGCGCGGGCCCTGTGCGCCCTCAGCCCCTCGGGGTATTCTGCACGGTGCCCGTAAAGACGACAAAAGCCTTTAAACCCAGCCATCTGCCCCAAGCCGGGGTCTCGGAGACTGGAGGGGCTGCAGGTGGAGGGGGAGCAGTGGGGCACACCCGGCTGTTGCAGGCATGGGGCACGCAGAGAAGTGCGCTGGCGCTGCTGACACCCTCATCAGGGCAGGGACGCGGCTGTGCACCCCTCGCTTTGGGACAGATGGACAGGGCACGTACCCACCACCCACCACCGCAGGCAATACGGGCTCCAGCCAGCACTGTGCAGCCCAGCAGTTCATAGAACAGATCATAGAATGGTTTGGGTGGGAAGGGACCTTAAAGACCATCTAGTTCCAAACCCCCAGCCATGGGCAGGGACACCTTCCACTTGACCAGGTCACTCAAAGCTCCATCCAACCTGGCCTTGAACACTGCCAGGGATGGGGCATCCATAAGGTCTCCGGACAACCTGTTCCAGTGCCTCACCCCCCTCACAGGAAAAAATTTCTTCCTAATACACAATCTAAATCTACCTTCTTCTAGGTTAAAACTGTTACCCCATGTCCTATCACTACACTCCCTGATAAAGATTCCCTCCCCATCTTTCCTGTAGGCCCCCTTTAATGGCAGGAAGGCCACTGTAAGGTCTCCCCAGAGCTGTGGAGGGGCTCAGAGCAGTGAGGCAGGACTGGGGACAGAAGCACAGATGTTCATGATTTGTGGCTGGAGGTCCTGGGTGCTGGGGCAGGACAGGGCAACCCTCTGCAGATTTCAATCTCTTTATTAAGAAAAAGGCATAATACAATGACGCCTAAAGTACAGCTCCATACTCTAGTCTCTGGGTATTAACACGTTTTGAAAAGCACTTGGTTAAAAAGCAAAGTTGACATTAACATCATCCTGGCAAAGAATGGTGTCATGTAGTAAAATGAACATTCAATAAAGCAGAGCAGTGTCAAACCTTTGGCATCTGTCCCACCACAATGGCTCTCCTCAGCACGAGGCACAAGCTAGTATTGTTCTGAGCTGAGCTTTGCAAACTCAGCCAAGGAGAATATTTTTGCTCTGACAAAACCACAGCTGCTCTGGGACCAGAGGAGCTGTACCCATTCTCTCTGTCAAAGCCTTCCTCAGGGTCCTGAGCACAGCTCTGGCCAAGCGGAGGTGATGTCCCCACCTAAGGAGGGCTTGGCAAGGACCAGGATGACAGTGACCTTCTGCATGACCTTGAAACACCCAAGAGAATACAGATGGTGCTCGTCCCTGCAAGGCTGAGGGGCTGTGGCTCAGCACCTTACCCATGTCCCCTGGGGAAAAAAGGGTCTGTTTTTTTCAGACATACAAAGATCTGAGGGATTCCCATGGCCTGGTCGTCTCATTCCTGCTATAAATGCAATGACAGGAAAGGGGATAGTTTTTGGAAGCCACAAAATCAGTGAGATCTATTGGTAAGAGGCATCAGTGCACCCCATGGAGGACCACGTGCCACTTGGGTTTGTGCTGGGTGCACCTCTCACACTCACACCAGCAGCTTCATGACCCTGTTCCTGCCCAAAGACATGAGGGGAAGGAGGGTGAAGCAAAGGGATCTGATATGGTGGCAGTACCAAGTGTCACACTCTGTGTCCCCCTGCCCACAGGCACCAGCCCTCCACAGGCTGCAGCGGGGAGCTGGGATGGCAGCGTCGCTGCAGGGCCAGCCCCCACGCAGTGCTGGCAGAGAGGAGACAGGCAGAAACCTGGCCTTGGGGAGCAAAGGGCAGCTTTAACCAGCGAGGAGACACAACACTTTTATCTTCATGCTTTTACAGGCCGCCTTGTCTGGCACACTCCTCCATGGCTGCTGTGCTTGTTGATCCCAGGTTTCTCCTGCTCACCCAGCCCTGGCACACAGGTAGTGCTGATCTGATTCACAGCGTGAGGCAACCTACGGAAGTTAGGGAGTTTTCTCTCCCCTCCTTCACATTCCCTGTAGGACTTGGCAGCCAGGCGCCGACAGTACAAGAAGGTGACAAGAACAGATGTGCACACAGGCAGCTGTGGTGCCGCTGCAGCGAGACTGGCTCATCAGGGCCGCTGGGAAGCAAGGGCTGGTGCTCCAGAGAAGGGCAGGATGCCACAGCTTCACTGGGCAGCAGGAGCCAGTGCGCAAGGCTGCACATGAGGACCCTGAAATGTTCACCTACGTCCCAAGCAATAAAAGTCCATCAGCGTGCTGCTGATTTACCTTCTGGTGGGGAGAGGTAGCCATGCTGCGGTGCTGCCACTCCTCTGCCTCCTGGGAGCTTATTTTGGGAAACTCATGCACTGAGATGCTCTGTGCAGAGCAGAGCAATTCCTGACCACTGCTGGCTTTGGCTCTCCAGCTGCTTCAGGTGGGACGCTTCTTTGCTGTGTCACTGCCAGCTTTCCAGGGCATCCAGAAAAGACCACCCCTCAGCCCCTCTGCTGCAGCTGCCCCTGTGTAACAGCCATCATCTGTGCCCTGCACCTAACTTTGCTTGCAGTAAGGTAGTTTATAGAAAGCCTTGGGCTCTGCCTTGGGCAAAGCTTCCCCAAGGCAGCAGGATTCGGCTCCGCTGCACACGGGTCTCTGTGCAGTGCTGTGCAGCAGCAGGGAAGGTCGTGCAGCCCCCCTGAGGGGATTTTTGAGAGCGGCTGCGCTATTCAGGCCCTCGCAATGGCACCCTCACAGCGAGGATGGGAAGGATGCAGCTGGGAGCACTTAGATTAGCCCCAGCAAGCACATTCAGAAAATATGGCTTTTTAATTAACAGGGTCAAGAGGGAGAACTTCCCAATTGGTCTGTCTGCGCAAGGCTAAAGTAAGTCCAGGGGAGCATGCACCAAGTCACCAGGACTGCCTCTGCCTCTCAGTGCCGCTGGCTCCGGCACGGGTGCAGCTGCAGCAAGTGGAGCGGGTGCATCTCCTCCCCACTTGCCACTTGCCCTGCACCTGCTGCAAGCTTGCACAATTTGAGACATTGCTTTCTCAGAGAGCATGAGGAAAAATAATAATAATAAAGAGAAGAGAGATTAGCAAACCCAACACATCAAATCCATGAGCCTCTGCAGAGCTGCAGAAAGAACGGGGTGGGTGGAGAGGAGAGGTGCCCGGCTGTTAGTCTGTACGCAGAAAGCTTTCAGCACGTTGTGGTTTATACACATAAGACATTGTTTAACAACCGAGCATTATTGCTATGCATCCATTTCCAGTCTAATCATTAAGCTTTACGAGCCAACATTAAACATTACTTGTTCCATACAAAGCACGTAGGTGTCAGCCGTTGCACTCCTCTGTCTATGCGTGCCAGGTATAGGGCGCAGGTCGGAGCTGTGCGCACCCTTTGGACTCCCAAGGAGTCTGGCAGCACTGACTAAATGCACCTACAGATCCCTGTTACGTATTACAGGCTAAGGGCTAACTTATAGTCCGAGACCAGGGGGTCTGTAAGAGCCCCCTGCCCAGGGAGAGGACAGAAGGCACTACCTGGGCTCCTGCTACTCCCTGGGTTCACTGTGGCTAACAGCGGCCTACTCGATAAAAAATAGGAACGCCATCTTTTTGTTCTTTTTTTGATCATTTTGACCTCTTTGATCATTTTATACAAATACAAAGATTAAAATAATTTATCTCAACATCATTTCTATTACAATCATACAGTGTTTTCCCCTCAAAACAAGTGCATGTATGTGTGTATATATATAAGTGTATATATAGTACCTCTAAAGCTTCCCTCCCCCCCAAGAAAAGCAGCAGTGACTGAAGCAGGTACAGCACGCAGGAGCTGATCCTTCCCACTCCAAGGCAAGGGTGCCCAGGGAAAAGCACAGGGCTCACCCAGACAACTCATTTCCAAGCACATTGAATTGGCATGAAGGGTGGAACTGGGGTGCTCCCTCTCCATCCCTTTGGGAAATGACCCCCCCTTGCTGTAGGCAGCTCTGCCTGCACACCCAAGGGCTGTGGGGCTCAGGGCCTGCCCAGCTGCCCGCAAGCACCAGGAGGAGGGAGAAGCAGTGGGGGGGTCTGGAAATGAGATAAACTCCTTGAGCAAGCTGTTAATTAGTGGTGAAGAGGAAAGGATCCTGCAGCTCAGACAGGGTTGCTTCATTTACATACTAGGCACTAAAAATGATGATTGCTAGGAAGGTATTTACACAGAAGAAGGATCATAATTCTCCCTCCCATTTTCAATGCTTAGGTCAGTCACAAACACCATGATCAAGGGTTTTATAATAAAAATGCAACACACCGTTTATCAGGATTGTCTAGAAAGGAGAGAGGAAAGCAGCTGTGCACACCACAGCTAAAGGAACAGCCAAACAGCGCAGAGACACATATAACCCTCTTTCATGTTAAAAGAGAATAGAGATGACTCCTCAGCAGAACCTCTCTGAGCCGGAGAGAAACACCAGTTTCCAAAGGCCAAACGGCACCTCACCTGCATGCCACCACCAGGAGCCGGGTGACTGCAATGCTGCGCCCCCAGGTGCTGCTTGTGCGATGCAGTGCAGTGCAAACTGCGCCTTGCTGCCCTGCTCTGCCTCTGCAGGGGTGGGCAACAGTAGGGCCCCAAACACACCAGCTCCCCCTAGAGCTGGGGCATAGGCAGAGCCCGCATTAAATCACCTTGCAGTGAGAAACAGGTGGGAAGCATCCTGCAGCCTTACTAAGAGCCAGACTCAGGGATTTTCTCCCTTGTGCAACTGTACCCAGGTGCTCATACCCCAGCTGGGTGCTACCAATGCACCCCATGCTGCCCCTGCACCCCACCTGCCCTGGGAAGGCGGTTTGGGCACATGATGCTTTGCACCAGGGCACGTGGGTGCCCTGCCAGGGGTCTTTGCTGCCTTTGGTGGGGAGGTACAGTTAGGGAAGGCAGGCAGGAGCCAGCACGGGCTCTGCTGAGCTCTGGCTCCTGGGGCAGTGGCTCTGGACATGTCAGGGGCTGCAAAAATTTCCCCTTAGGGCTTTGCCTTTGCCCCCAGGAGCTGCACACCTCTGCAGGGCTTCAGCCAGGGTGACTGCTCCGGCTAGGGGGACCTGCCCAGGTGTGGCTTTGCTGGGCTTCTTCCCAAACTCAGGGGTGCATTAGAGACCATGGTAGCAGCTGGGAAGTAGGGGGGTCCCAGCCATTGCGGATGCCCTCGGGGGAGCAGGAGGGGTCTTGCCCTCCAAAGCCTGACTATTCACATCACAGCCAAAGAAAAGGTATAAAAGCTGCTAATTTCTGTCGTGCTAGTGCAGCTCATCCACTTAGGAGTTTGTTTTTACCAAAGAGCTGGCCTAAGGAACTGTTGCTGAGAATCTCATAAAAGCATTTTAATATAGTATATAAATATTGAACTACAAAAATAGACACCTCTTGACTGCATGGGCACGCTAAGTTAGGCAGGCTAAGCCTGACTGGTCTATGACGGCAATGTTTGTGAAGAGGTTTCAAACTGAATTGGAAGGAAGTGGGGTTCCATCATGGCCCACGGCTTCCTCCTGCCCACGCCAGCTGTGGACACAGCAGGGGTCCCGCAGGAGGTGAGCAGGCAAGGTGCTGGCTGCGGGCAGGGGCCTGGGCTCCTGGCTGGGCATCACCTCCCCAGCACGTCTGCACAGCCGGGCCAGCAAGGGCTGGCAGCCAAACCACCAGGGCAAAACCTGCCCCTCGGTATTGCCCGGAGCAGCACATGTCCCGCTGGTGCCCCAGCAGCGAGACCTTCACCCTTCCCAGCTGCCAGAGCTGTTCTCTCCTCTCCCTGTGTGCTGTTTCAGAACGCCCTGGGAATGGATGGATAAAGCCGCTGGTTTGGTTTGGAGACCAAGCAAGGCTGCCTCAGCAGGCCAAAGGCTCCGTGCTGACAGCCGCTCTGCTGGGAGGGACTGGGAGGTGGGAAGGGGTGGGAATGGAGGGCCCTGCAGCAGCCCAGCCCTGGCGGATGCGGCAAGAGACATGGGTGAAGTGGCTTTTCCAGCCTCTGTTCCTCATGGAAGCTGAGCCTGGGGCTGGTTTGGCCCCAGCAGGGTTTCTGTGTCTAATGGTACACCATCGCTTACTCTCAGCAGCACACTCGTGGTGTGGCTGCTCAGCCATCTGCAGGAAGCCCAGACCTGGCTGTGGGTGTGACCCAGAACCGAAATGCTGGTGCCGAGGGGAGGCCTGCCTGGTACGGGGAGTGTGAGTCGCAGCCCTGCTCCAGCGGCACGTGGAGCAAGGCTGCGGCAGGTAAGGAGCCGCGCAGGGCATCCGGCAGGGCTGGCTCTTGCAGCTCGCTGCCAGCTACCTTGTCCAAATCCTACATGTAAATGTAACATGGGGGAAATCCATGTTAGACATAGCCGAACCACTGCGCAGGGGGGAGAGGGCCTGGCACCTGGCTGGTATGGCTGCACCATCCCTGTAGAGGGGGGATCCCTCCTGCACCCATGGGATCGACTGTCGTCCAGCTGCCTGCATCCCGAAGGACCTTCCTGGTGATGTCTGGGGCCCTCCAGCCCAACCCCAGTGCCAGTGATGCCCAGGACCGGAGGTCCAGATGAGTTCATCCCACTGTGCCAAGCCGTATGCTGCACAGCCATCGCTCGCTGCTGCACACCCACCTCCTGGCACCCCTGGCTGGGGAAATCACACCTGGCATCTGCTCCAAGGGGTAGCAGCAGGAGGAAGATCTTCTCATCGCAGAAATGTTAATTTTCTTTCTTTTTCTCTCTTCCTCTCTTTCTTGCTTTCCTTGGAAGCTCTGGACAGACTCTCAGCTGTTTCCCCTCTGCAGACCCCATGCTGGGTTGCCCGCCTGCCCCATGGCACTGCCAGCGGCACCCCCAGCTCAGACCCTTCGGGCAAGGAGCCTGCGGGCAGGAGGTGCGAGCAGGGCATCCGCTTTCTGCTGCTCCTTCCCCTCCGAGGGGACGGGGGAAAGCAACCTTGGCCGGCGCCCACCCCGGTGCCGCCAAGCTCAGGCCTTCCCGCCCGGTTGGGCCATGCTGCCCCCTCGCCGCCTACTCCCGGGCCCGGGGGGCGCCACGGGGGCCAGACCCCTGCCTCTTGCCGGGCTCGCCCTTGGCCGACCGGGCCCTGGCCACTGGCTCCTGCGCAGGCTGCCGGGGGGGCCTCTGTGCCCGGGGGTCTGCGGAGGTGCTGGTCGTGCCATGGGCCTGGGCAGGGGGCTCCGACGGCGGCCGCTGCGGGGCGTGCGGCCGTGCCGTGTAGAGGAAGAGAGCCGGGTCAGGCATGGCGTCGTGCTCCTCCTGTGCGGGGTCCCTGGGGCGGGCACCGTCCCCGGGTGGGCGCCGGGGGTGAGCCCTGTGGTTGCGGCGCCGGGGCCTGCATTCGGTTGGGGGGCCGGCGGGGGGCTGCTCGGGGGGTGGCCGCCCACTCGCCCGGGGGCCCGGCAGCCGCTGGGCGGTGGCGTGCAGCTGCAGGGAGAGGTAGGCAGCCGCTTCTGTCTGCTTCTGCAGCTCTGTGTCAAGGATGGTGACGCGGTGGCTCCGCCGCTTCAGCTCCTCCAGGAACCGACGCTCCTTGTTGCGGAGGCTGGACCGCAGAGCAGCCACCAGCGTCTCCTTGTGCCGCAGCTCCTTGCGCAGCTCCAGGTTGTCCTTCTCCTTCTCCTGCAGCTGGGCCTCCATTGCCCGGCACTTCTCCTCCAGCTCCCGGTCCAGGACATCTGCAGGGGCAAGGCACAGGAGGGAGTCAGGGGAGGCAGTGGGGGCTCAGCCTGGCAAGACGGCCTCAGCCCACTGCTCCCGGCGGGTCCCTGCATGCTCCCGACGTGGCTTTGAGGGCACATGGATGCGGCTGCTGGCTGCTCCATGGTGCTGGCATGTCCCAGCAGTGCTATCGAGACTGCTTGGGCACCTTTGGGCACTGGGGCTCCAAAACTCCCCATGAGCTGCCCAAGCGCGGGCTCCCTGCCTTTCCCCACACACCGCAGGCAGGCATGGGAACCCCCGTCAGCCCTGAGCTGCGGTACTGCAGGCGAGGTGGGATGTGTAGCACTAAAATATGGGGAGGTGAAAGCAAAGGCAGCTTGAGCAGAGCTGCAGTTGCCATGGAATCTGCTGCCTCTGCCTCACTGCAGCCTTGTGCTGCAGTTTTAAAATTTCCCTGTGTAACTAGTTTTTCACCCTAAAGTGACTTTGGGTGTGTGCAAACAGAGGGCACAGGGAGCGTATGGGCTGGGCGAGAAAAGGAAATGGTGGCCATGAAGCCATCAGCCCAATTTAGGAGGAGTCATCAACCTCAAGCCCCAAGTCTCCACAGCCTGATTAGAGGATGGAGATGCTAATCCAGGATTATGGAGGAGCTGGGCTATGCTCAGCAGAGGAGGAACCCCCACCCCCAGTGGGATGAGTGGGCTCAGGGGGAACCCGTTCTGGGGGGCAGGATGGCCAGGCAGCCAGCCCTCCCTGGATACTGTGTGCTCACCATGCCATCACTTCTGGTTACTAATGCCTGACCTATTCATCTTTTAGTTTCTGGCAGCAGCTGCCTGCCAGCGACAGGGCGTGGATGGGACTTGTTAAAACAGAGGCACTGCATCGGGTGGCAGGTTCCCCATGGCTCCCACCACCCTCCCTGCCCTTCCCACACCTCAGCAGGTGATGGATGCCCTCCCTGCCCCGGCCCTTTTGAGTCACACCATGGGCACTCAAAAAAGTGTGATTTCATGCAGGGCTCTGCACGCTACTTCTGCACACCTGGCACCGCTCTGGCCAGCCCACATGGGTGCCCTTCCACCTGCCTGACACCCATTCCACCATCCATCCCACTCGCTATCCATCCTTCCTCCATCCCACCCACCATGGTGGCATCAAGAGACTGAATTGAGTAAACACCTGTAGAGCAATTTGGATAGCAGAACCTTGCATTTCCCCAATCCCTTCTGCCTAATGACCTTGAAAAGCCAGAGGGGATGAGGGACGGAGGGGAAGAAGGGCAGCCACAGCGACTTGTTTCATGGTGACTCTCCCCTCCTCCAGGCAGCCTTCATTCTGCTGTGGATACACACTGAAGGTGTCCCTGTACAAGGGCACCCACATCCTGCCCCATGGCCACGTGCTGGTCCCCAGACACCCACTTCTGTGTATCAGCGAAGATACCCAGAAGGGCACGGCTGGCCTGACCATCCCCCACCTCCTGCAGGCTGGCAGGGCTGGGAGCCGTGTGCGCTGGGAGGCTCCCTGGGGGCTTGCAGTCCTCCACCTTGGGTGGTGGGTGTATCTGGGACAGAGGAACTATCTTGGAGGTGATGCATTGGGAAGGATGCTCTGAAATGGGAAGGAGTAGACTGGAGCATCACTGGCAGCTGGATTTTGCCTCCCTTCTGCACCCTCAGGCGGGAAGAAGCAGGGGGCAGAGGCTCAAAGTGCTCTTGTTCTTGGCCAAAAGCTTTATTGTCTCCAAAAGGAAAGGCATGCTGCTTGCACAGGGCTCTCATGGGACCCTGGGGACCTGGCCCAGGCACAGATTACCACTTGCAGCCACTGCAGCTCATGACCGGCTGCATTCCCCACGCGTAGCCCTGGCAGGTGTTTGGGGGACAGGAGCAGCCAGCACAGGGGATTTGCACCCTTGCAGTGAAGGGGCTGACTCAGCAGGCAGCGGGAGGGCTGGTCTGTGCGGCCGTGCCGTGAGCCCAGCACAGGGGCATGGGGCCAGACCGCCCGGGTGTACCCTCCCTGCCCACAGCCGGGCTCCTGCCCCCGGCGGCCCTGGCTGTAAGCTCCTCACCTTGGTGGGGTGCAAGGAGAAGAGCCATCACTCCCTCCCCCGAGAGCTGGCACCCACCTGTGCTCACCCCTGCCTGCCCAGGCCTGCTCCCATTGTCTGCAATATTCCCTGCTTTTTATGATACCATTTGCAACTGCTTTATAGCCTCAGCTCCAAAGTGTCTTCTGCAGAGGAAAAATGCTTTATAATGAGATCTTAAGGGAGGCAGTTGCACACAGTAATTATTGCATGAGTGGCATTTGAAGAGCAATCATTTGATAGCATCTTAAATTAGGTGGTTGCCCCATAAACGTGGCAAATGTGATGCTACTCTTTGTAAGCTGTTAAAAGGCTGAAGGATGGGCAGAGACTTGTGGGTGGGACTCGCTGCAAATTGTGGTCTGTGACACACCGATGACACCCGGCGGGCTGGACGCGAGGCCCTCCCGCCAGCAGTGAGCTCACCTGTGTGGGGAAGGGACCTCAGGCTCAGCAGGATGATGGGCGCAAGGTGGGAATGGGGGTCTGCTGGGGGCTGCAATGGGCTGAAAGGGGCTGGGTGTGCACCATCTGCTGTGCATCCTCCTCCTGGGGACGGCCACGGGACTGGGAGTGCCAAATCCCCCTGGAGCCGGCCATGGCAGTGAGCGGGGGTACTGCCAAGGGATGAGAACCCTGACGGCCCCGGTGAGAGCAGCCTGTGCCCACCCTGGCACTGCCAGCCCCAGCTCTGAGGACGAAGTGCAGTCTGGGGCTCGGCACCAGGGACAAGTTTCAGCTTCATCCCGGGGATGGAGGAGGAAGAGGAGGCAGGATGCTCACAGAGCATCCTCTGCCAGCAGCCACAGGGGCCCAGGCACCACTGCCTGCCCCACATGCTGTTGGCCATGGGGATGTGTCACCCAGAGCTGTGCAGTGGCATTTGCTGGGAGTGTGGTGAGGACAGTCTCAGCCTGTGGCACCCTGGAAGAGAGGCAAGGCCAGGCAGGATGGAGCCCAAAGGGGCACCCCGGGGACACCAACACCCCCCCCTCCCCACCAGGCTGTGGACTGAGCAGGGCCATGGCCCCAGCCAGGCAGGCGGTGGGAGCCCCAGGGCATGGCAGCCCTGCTGGAAAGGGGACGGCAGCTGCCCGGGATGGACAGATGAGCCAGGCACATCCTTTGGGTGAGTGCCCAGGTCCTACCCACAGGGTCCACCGGCCAGAGTCCACCACCCAGAGAGTTGCCCAACGATCCCCCTCAGGCGCCAGGCTGGCCGGACTCTGGTCTGTGGGTCAGGGCTGTGGGGGTGTGTATGTGCGAGATGCAGGGAGCAGCTGCATCTGCCTCCAGAAGAGGGGCTACAGCAGAGGGATGCTCAGGAATTGGGGGGGAACAAGGCCCAGCTGTGTGCTGGCAGTGGGACACCGTCCCGGGGGTGTCCCTGCTCTGCTGGTGTGTCTGTGTGCAGCCGGGCACAGCCCAGCCTGTGGCCAGGCCCCGTACTGTCTGGGCACTCGTTGATGGAGGAGAGGAGCCGAATCAGGCTGATCTCAGTGCTAGCTCCCTGCGCCTGCGTCTCTTGGCGCAGGCTTCCATTTGAAAACCTGCCCTCAGCCATCAGGTCGCAGGGGCCAGCCGCTGCTTGCCAGCACCATGAGATGCCAGAGCCCTGTGCCATGCTGGTCTGGCAGGAGGAGATGTCCTGCCTGTGCCGCAGCCTTGGGATGGGGGAATTGCCCGATGCTTTCCAGTTACCCCCAGTCCTGTCTGCCTGTCCCAGGGGGATGAGGCTGCCTTTGGGCTGGAAAAATGCTTTGCCAGGGCTCTTCAGCAGGGCAGGGCTGCCTATCCCAGCACCAGGGCTGCCCCAGGAGGGGACAGCGTGTTGTGAAATGCCTTTTGAGCAGCTCTCTGCTGCTGGTCCTGGGCCTGGGATGGTGCCCGGAGCTTGCAGACATTTTTCATGCACCAATACTTTTCTCCCCCTTATTTTGGAATGTGAAAGATTACATTGTGGGCAGAACTGACTGTTTAATGAAACAAGAGTACCAGGAGATTTTCTGAATCAGTGTCTGGTCTACAATAGGTGAGTGGAGCTGGAGGGGTGGCTGTTAATGTCCGTGTTGGCTTTTCCCTGGGGCCGAAGGGCTTGCAGGCTTTGAGTCCTGCTCTCAGGGTCTGTGAGCTGCTCCCAGGGGGGGTCTGTGTCAGAGCTTAAGTAAAGCAGACTTACGGACGCTGGCTTTCATGTGCAAAACCTTCCTAGGTGGCTGCCCAGGCCTCTAATGGAGCTGCCAACAGGCTGTGCATGCTGACTTCCCAGCTGCAGCCCTGCCCTCAGCCTGACTGTCCCCTGCAGACAAGGGCCGTGTCCTCTTCCAGGGTGGCCCCAATGGGTCCCCTTTGGCCGCAGGCTCTTCAGGTGGACCCCACACCCCCACACACATTCCCCCTTATCTCATGCACAACCTGTGCTCTTACCTTGCTGCTGGGCTTCCAGCTCTTTTATTTCCAGGTCATGGGTGAGCTCTGGAAAATAAATCAAACAGGAGTGAGAAGGAACATCCCCCCCGTCCTGCACGCTCCCTGCATCTCCCTCTGTTCCCCACTGGGGCTGCCAGAGTGCTGGCAACCACCACAGCTGCAGCACTGCCTGCGCGGCCCCCGGTGTGAGCATGGCCATCTCGGAGCACCAGCACCAGGCTGAGCCAAAAATAGACAATGCTGGCAATTTATACATTATTAAGCAGCCTTGGGATCTGGCATCTGCTACGGCACTTGCCCAAGGCATGGCCAAGGCAGTGTCTGCAAGTCCTGCCCCATGGTGGGGGGAGGGCTTCCATTTCTCCAGCTGAACCATTTTAAACCTCTAAATCAGGACAAAGAGCAGAGCAACAGACTGAAAATAGACCAAAGTGTAAGCTGCCACCCAAAGTATTTCATAATTTACTGCTTCCAGGCTGATCTCTGCCTCTGCACGTGACACAAGCGGGTCTCGTCCCTGTGCGATGTGCCCAGGGGAGGATGCTGCCCTGCTCCAGGGGCAATGTGTGTCTTCAAAATTCTCTCAGGCTGCCACTGAGCGCAGCCCAGGTGCTGCAGGTATCTCCCTGGGTGGAGAGGGGCAAGGCAGTGGCAGCACTGGAGAGGAGCTGCTCTTTGTGGGATGTGGCCCCAGCCTCCCAAGGGAGGCTCCTCAGGGCTGCTGGGTACAGACGTGGGACATGGGCACTGCAAAGTGTCCCTGCGACTGTCCCATCTCCCGCTGCAGCGGGCCCAGGACAGGGTGGCAGTGCTGCGAGCCTGGGCTCCGGGCGCAGGCAGCTGCAGGCAGAGGTGCCCCGCGCCACACCCGGGAGCAGCAGCAGCAGGAGCGAGGGCAGTGCCCTGCGGGGACGAGCCCGTCTCAGGGCTGCAGCGCCTGCCCACCCGCTCAGCCCTGACAGGCTGCCTGCTAGCTGCCTGGACTCTGCCTGCTCTCTGCCTAGTTCCAGGACTACAAAACCAGCTCACAAAGGGTAGCGAGGGAGGGAGCTCATGGACTTCCTGGAGTTCACTTTACCCTGCACACCTTCTCAGACAATCTCTTTTGAATTAATTATCACAGCCCACCAAACCACCAGTAGCTCTGAGAGAGACAGCAGCAGCATTTGGTTGTTTAGCAGCTTTTTTCCCCCTGAAAATGAGTTCAAATGGTTAATCTTTGCCCTACATTTTTCTTTTAATCTGCTTTCATGTTGACTCTAATCCTCATCACTGCCATCCTTCTGAAACAAAATGCTTGGCTCAGGCTGCTCTGCCTGTCTGTCTTGGAAAACAAATCTGTAGTGAGAAGGCAGAAGTAACTGAGAACGTAATGCAGTTTCTGGAAAGCTTTCAGCACTCCCAACTGCCCCATTGGAAATCAATGGCAACTGTGTTATTTTTCTGAAGCTATAATAATAGATTTGGAGTCTCAGATATATTTGAAATCAAAACTAAAGCAGTCACCCATTTCTAAAGAAGACATTGCAAGTGCAGGTCACAACCCAGGGTCCCACCTTCTGCACTGGAGCCACAGGGGTGGCTGGGAACCTACCCCAGTACTGTCCCCATGACCCCCGAGGGGCAAATCCAAGGGAGACCACCCCACAGGGCTCTCAGGTGGTCCTGGCCTCTGTGGGATGGATCCAGCTGCTCTGCACTTCCATATCCCACCTCCTGCGCTGCCAGCCCTGGCTGCAGTCGGCTCCCAGAGGCTCTCTCGCTCAGCCCCGGTGTCTCCGGGTGTCCCCTGTGCAGGGCAGAGGACAGGGCACTGCTGGGTGATGCACTTCAACTTGCCTGGTGCAGGAGGTGGCTGAGGAGGGATCTGTATTCCCTGCCGTGGGCTAGGACATGCTGGTCTGTATTCCCTGCCATGGGCTAGGATACATGGGTCTGCCCCGCAGGAGTTGCCCGGCCCCAGCTGTCCGAGGGCCCGTGACCCTCTTAGAAGCAGCCATGTGCCCCTCAGGGGGGCTGGACACTCACAGGCAAGCTAGAAATGAGTTTAAGACATGGCTTCTCTCAACATGTTGGGCTTCCCCCTTTGCTGCCTGGGAGGACTGTCCTGGTGCGGAGGTGTGAGGGTGCGGAGGGGCCGTTGGCACAGCCCGTCCAGCCAGCTTTGCTAGCCACTGCACTGGCCCCAGGGATCCCTCCCGAGCCCCACTCCCCTGCTGGCACCAGCCTCCCCTTCATTGCTCTGCTAACACCACTGAGCAGGCTAATTATTGCTTGAGCTCATCTTCCAGTAAAAGGAGAAACAGAAGAAACAGAAGAGAAACAGAAGAGTCAGAGGTATCTATTGCTATTTCTGCTGTGTTTAATACCTTGCAAATATAAGGGGAGTGGGAGAGAAGCCAACTTTCCTCTGTAATGCCAGGCTCGTTCCAATAAATGAATCACAGCACGCGGCTCAGGGCTGTGTTACCTTCCTGTAAAGCCTCTGACTGGGAGTGCTGGGCTGTGGGGGTTTGCTGGGGCTGGCTCTGCCCTGGTCCCGCAGCGAGGGCTGCGGTATTTGCCCAAAGCAGCCGCTCTCTCCTGCCAGGCTGCCGTGAAGGGCACAAGGCTGCTGGGTGTCAGGGGCTCGCAGGGGCTGCGCGCACAGAGGCTCCGTCCCGCTTTCAGCTCTTGCTGCTGGCCCAGCAGCAGCCCTTGGTGTTGGTGGCTCCCAGGACACTGGGTGCGGCCAGTGGAACTGCTTTGGGTTCAGAGGTAGCAAATCTGGGGATCTATTTATTTGAATAAGGGCCCTTCTGAACACGGCTGTTCTGCTGCTAGATCCACCCTGGATCCAAAGGCACTGGCTTGCTCTGTGCCTCCCCCTGGGATTCCAGCTGGGAGGCTCCCTGGGAGCCGGCTCAGCTCCCCCTCGGACCAGACGGTCCCTCCGTCGGCAGCAGCTCTGGCACCTGGAAACTGCCACTGCTACTGCTGCTGCAAGTGGATGGAGCTTCTCAGGGCTGAATAGGTGGCAGCTGAGAAACAGAGCTCTGTGGGAGGGTGGGCATTTCCACCGGTGATGCCCTGGGGAGACTGAGGGGACGGTGAAAAAATTAAGGTCTGAAATCACAGCTCCAGGGCAGCCGGTATAACCAGGGGCTTTGCCCACATCGCTCCTAATGGAAAGGTGTTGCAGAATCACACAGCTCGCAGACGAGGATGTGGCTTGGCTGGTCAGACATTGCTGTCGTTTGGCCGCACTGGGAAGGAGATCGCTAATAACCAACTGTGCAACGGGCTCATTTCTGCCCCTGGGGACTCAGAACCCCCCAGACTGATTTAGGCACGAAAACTCTGCTTTCGCGCCTATCTGGAGGGGCTGTAGATGAAATGGTTAAAAGAAAACAATGAGAACAGCAAAAGCTTGGAAAGAATGGGGGAAAACAGACAATTCTGTCAATGAAGAAATGTCTTTGTTTCCCAGGAATCAGGGAGGATGAGAGGCTGGAAGACAAGGAGTGATTAGCTACGGCTGAATTATTGATGAGAGTGATGGCACAAGTTGGAATGAGTTTCAGTGGCAGGCAGGAGGCTGGGGAGCTGTCGCTCTTGCAAGGCCGGCTGAAGGGGAGGGCGACATTGCCGCAGTGGGGCCGTGGGCAGGGGGCTGGTGGCTGTGTACCCTGCAGCTGGGGCAGGTCCCCGCACCCCACACCCGGCTCGTGGCTGTGCCTCCTTGGGACTGGAGATGGGCAGACCCCGTCCGGGTGCTGCAGGGTCTGCCGTGACCCTGGGGAGCCGCTTGCCCCTTTCCCAAGCGGCCAGGCTCCTGGTGACAGCCCCTGATCTTGGGAAAGGCTGGGACGCTGCAGCCTCTGCGTGCGGGGCTGCAGAGGATGCGTGGCGGGGACCCTCCCTCCAAGCAGGGAGCAACCTGGGGTGAGGGCATAGATGTGCTGATGCTTCTGGCATTAGTGCTTATTCAGCACCCCAGCAGTAAAGCACAGCAAGGGGGTACCGACTCCGGCGCTAGTGCCGGACTGCCCTGGGCTGGGCCTACAGGAATGGACCAGATTTCACCTCTCTGTGTGCAAGAGAATAAAGAGTAACAAAATGTAAACAAGAAAATCACTTTTTCCCCAGTGCTGAAAGTGGTCTAATACACCCCCATTATTGATGGTGTTCAACTCTCTTCTTTCCCTTAGCCTGATGGCATCTGTGAGAAATGATGAACTATTTTCACATTTTAATGATCAAAACATCTTTGTGGGCACAGATCACAGGAGGAAAAGGCAGGACCATCTTGCTGGCTAATGCTGGGTTTTTCCCTTTCCTTACACCAGTGAATCCCTTGGGGTAGCAACTCCTACAGCGAAACTACTGCAAGGTGCAGGAACACGCGGCTGGGGAGAGTGCTGAGCTACTGGGGCTAATCCTCGTTCAGAAGTGTGCCCTGAGCACAGTGGGAAAACAAAGGGAGAGGGTTTTAATGATGGATTATCAACCAGCCTCCTGTCTTATCACCTGCCTGGCCAGCTGATGCCCTGGTTCTTTAGTGTTGCAGCTGGAGGAAGCTACTGGTACCCATTCACAGAGGAGTGATCTCAGAGGGTTTGACCCACACCAGATTTTGTGGCCACATAGCATGATCCAGGGAGGGGCTGGTGGCACCTGGGCCAGGGGTGCAAGCAGGAGGCTGAAGTGAATGGAGATCGCCTGATCCCACACCGAGCAGAGTCCCCTATGGCTTGGTGCTTTCCTCCTCCGCGTCCCTCCAAACACCAGTGCAAGCTACCATGTGGGACCGGCCCCAGGACCTGAGGTGCCAGCAGGAGCTTTCCTGCCCAGCGTGCTCTGTGGGCACGCAGCTCCCACATGCCGCAGCCCCCCCACCGCTCACCTGAGCAGTGCTTCTGCAAGCGGAGGATCTCCAGGTGCAGGTCATGGAGCAGCTCCATCTGCTCCTTCTTCAGAAAAGCAATGTGCCGCTGCACACTCTGGATCTGGTGCTCCAGGGACACGGTCTCCATCGCAACCAAATTCACAGTCCAGGCCTGCAGGGAGCAGAGATGGCTTGTGATCAGACATGCAGCAGCACACTGGGCTCATGAGCCTGGTCCCTGGAGCCCTTGCGAGGGGCAGAGCCCACCGGGTGCAGGGTGGGGTGGGGTGGTGGGTGACTGTTCTTGTGTGCCCTGTGGCTGTGGGTGAAGGAGCTTTGCTCAGAAGATCCTCGGAAAATGGCCCCCAAGCGATCCCACCACCCCAGCGCCTCTCGGAGCTGGCTCCCATTCTGCCTGCGCTCGGGCTGGGAGGCTCAGGGACTGCATGAGCAGAAAATGCTGCTGCACGGACCCTGAGATTGGAACAGCTTGTCTCTATTTTGAATTTGGCCCTAGGAAATGTTTTATCACTGAGCAAGATTACATCTGGGACAGGATTGCTCCCCGCAGTCCCCAGGTGGGAGTTGCACCAGAGACGATTTTGGCTCTCACTTGACGAGCCACGTATTATGAAGCAGTAACTGCAGCAAGAGATCTGACACATGAAAAATACAATATGCTCCGTCTAACCCGATCAGTGTTACGTGATGAGGAGAGTCATGTTGTCTTACAGAAGAAGAAATGTCTTCCCTGGTAATTCGCCTGGCAGAGCTGCTGTCAGTCCTGCGCCGGGCGGCTCAGCCCCGGGTTGGGGGTCCATCACCATGAGTTAATTAATGGCTTCAGCAAAGCAGCGGCGGGAGCTGCTTACCTGTGCCGCTGCTCTGGGGAGATAAAAATAAACCCCTGAAAGAACCCTTAATCCTGGGAAATACCATTTCGTATGGATGCGAAAACCGTCCTTACTCCCCGCACCCAGCCCAGGAGGAGGGGAAGCTACAGCAAACACAGGCGACAGTGGGGAAGACGTTTTGCCAGCAAGCCTGAGGGATGGCGTGCACCGTCCTGTCCCTGGGACCTGCTTCCATTCCCTCCTTCGTCCGCTTCTGACTTCAGTTTGCTTTCTATAGAAACTTCAGAACTAAGCGAGTGCTTTGACTCGTGTTTATGGCACGCCCAGCTCAGTAATGTAGTACATTTTAAGATAATTCCCGCAACCAAAATCGAATCAAACTGCATTTAAGCTCGATTCCACAGTAAGCGATCTTGGCAGTGCCCCGAGTTCAAAGCTTTGCTCTTGCCAAAGCCTCTCCAGATCCGTGCAATCCTTAAAGTCAGGTCTCTGTATTCCTACTATTTCATGAAAGTGGGGGTGCAGTGAGGCTCCAGGACTAACAGGTTCGGGGTGTCTCCTGCCATGCCCCACGGCTGCAGCATCACCTCGTGGCTGACCCCAGCCCACTGTCACCAGCCATGGTTCCTGGCACTTGCGTGACCCTTCCTGTCCGCGACTCACAGGCTCTGCTGACACCTCTCATGTAGCCACGGCTGCCGTGGGATCCGTGGGGAACGTCAGCCCCTATGTACAGAAGACCGCTGCAGGGGCGAGAGGGTGGGTGGGCCCTACAGCTGGGGAGAAGGAGCCATGGTGCAATGTGGGGCTGCCTCATGCCACCCGCTGTCCAGGCTGAGTATACTTGCTTCTGCTCCAGCTCTGCCCCGGGCTCAGCTGCAGCTGCCCCAGCCATCCCTCCCTCCCTTCTGGGGAGTAAACTCCCCCTGCAAGGGGCTGGTGCTGCTCTGCCTCCTGGGGTGCTCTGCTTTGCTGCACCCCCTGCAAGCCCAGCAGCCAGCCATTGGCCTGGCTTCCATGGGGGATTTCTTGGTTGCAATGCGCCCGAGGCAGGCCAGTGCTGAGGGTTTGGGGAGCTCTGGTGCTGCCATTCCTCTCCGGCAGCTGGTATGGGGGGTGCTGGGAGGGGGCTGGGTGGGTACCCCAACTTGTGTTGCTGGTGGTGCACAGGCAGGGTGGTTAGAGGCAGCTGCAACACCTAACCAGCATGTAAATAAGTAGGAAGTATAGAAATTGTGTTCTCCTATGGTTTCCCCCTGCTCAAGGCAGTCAGCCCAAGCTGTGTGAGGGGCCTGGGGCTGGGGGCTGGCCTGGCTGTTCCCCTCGGAGGGCTAGTCCAGGCTCGCTCTGCACCCTGGGGGTGTGTCTGCCTCTGGAGGGCTCTGCGTAAAGCCTAAAATAAGAATGTTGGGTAATGGGACCTGCCTTTGGCATATATGGTAGATTGTCACTGGGTTTTTTTCATGTCCCGGGAAGCCAATAGTGAAATTTGGAGTTTTAGGATGGCTCAGCTATTCATGGAATGAAATGCTCCAAACATTCACCCACGAATGCTATGGAAAAGCATGAAAAAGGCTGGTGTGATACATAAAAACAACAGAGACAAAGGACCTGCTTCTCATCTAAGGTGCTTATGGTGGGATGTATGATTTATACTGGCTTAAAGCTTCCCTGTGGAGCAATGTCATGTAAGTGAAAATAGCCCTGGATCAGCCTGCATAGTCCTGCCTGGCTGAATGTAAGGTGTGTATGGTCTGTGCAAGGAAACCACAGGCATTTCCAGGAACCCCAGGGGATTTGTGGTCCCTCAGTGTTTGGCACTTTAAAATTGATCAGGAGAAAAAAAAAAATCTAGCTCTAGACTTTACTTCCTAATCATTCCTATTCTTCTGAGTGGCAAGGTGATGATTTTTAAGTCTTTTAAGTCACCTAGCCTTTCTTGATGGCACTGTAATTAATAGCCAAGAGAGCTGGCATTCGTTCTTTGTACCGTGAGAGCTGGCAACGATGGAGCTTTGCTAAAGGGGCGTGTGGGGGTAATTTGCTTGTGCCACTGCAACAGCTACGGAAGTTATCTGGCATCTGCCACAGGCTAGGAATACAAATCATACCACGGCGTGTACCCTCCTGCCAGCCCTGGCTGGGGTAGGGGGGCTGTGAAGGCAAAATGTGCTGGGCTCTGGAGCAGTGTCTTGATGGGAGTTGTGGCACCTCATCTTGGGAAACGTCAGAAAGTAGGTTGGATGAAGCCCGGGGGATACGTAGTGCTATTTTCAAGCACTTTGTTCTGTCTAGTTGAAATATCTTTAGTAGAAATGGCTGCAAATTTTCCACTGAACTTTCCCTCCTCCCTTTAAGTGGAAATGACCCTTTTTCACCAATGAAAATGTTTTCCTTTAAAAATAAATAGTTGATAAATAGCGAGCTGTAAAGAAAATCAGAGAAAAAAAATCTGGAATTGAGATCTGTTTGTTGTCCCTGATTTGGAAGATAAAAAGGCTGCATAATTTACCTGGGGAGGGAGTGGGGGGGAAATTCTGTTTTCAAAATTGCTACGGGAAATCCTTAGCGGGTTTGGATCAGCTTTGCCTATCCACCATGACTTTCACCGTTTCCCTTGAGAAACAGCTCTCAGCTGGTGGCAGGAATGTCAGAGGTATCACGTCTGGGGGAGAGCACCTTGTTCTGTCCATGCATGAAACTCTGGTTGGCGCTAAGGACACTGAGGCAGGCAGGGGCAGGAGCTGCCTTCACAGGCAAATGGGGAAAGCGCTAGTGACAGTCGTGCTGCTGCCACAGAGCAGAGATGGGGGCATCTCTCCTTGGGCTCCTGTGCCCCTGGCAATGAGAGCCCGGGGGACTGTGGGCAGTGACCTGAGGCTGCTGCGGCTCCTCCAGCCCCACAGCCCCCAGGAGCGAAGGGAGGAACATGCCATTCCACTCCACAGCTCTTACACAGCTGTGCCACAGGTAATAATGCAAGAGCCAACAGCTATTAACGAAGGTGCAGTTTACTCCTGAGTCTTCAGTAGCATCTGTTTGAGTGTCTCTAACACTACCAGAAGGCAGTGGATGAACTCTCACCTTTCCGAGGCTGTGTCCACCCATTACCCCAAAGGGTTTCAGAACCGAACTCTGAACAACTGGTATCTTCCCTCTGTTGCTTCTACAATCAAGTGAAGATTGCAACAGCATTTTGAGATTTTAGTTTGATGCGTGCCTCTGGTCGTTTCACACAGCACAATCACTTGGGAGGTGTTGGGAGTTAATAGGGATTAGCTGCTGCTGGCTGACTTAACGCTTTACTGGCCCGTTGTATCTCCTAGCTAATAACACCAAAGCTCCCCATCTCGAGGGCTTCAAAGCACCCAGCAAGTGCTGATGACCATGTTTCTATGCAGTGAAGCAAGTTAGGAACCGTCAGCCTGTGTCAGAGGCATGAGACTCAAAGCACAGTGACTAGGGCCGTCACTCCCAGGGATGCTAAGAAGCACCAGCTGCCCTCGCCCCGGCCTCGTGAGTGCTGCTCCCTAAAGGATGGTTGTACTGCAGCACGTAGGGATGGGGTTGAAAGTGGCCCTGCTCTGATCCCCGCCTTGCTGCTGTAGCTGTCACTTTTCTTTTCCAGACTAGTTCTAACTTGCCAAAGCAACTGGTGGTGAAAATATTCACAGTGATCATGTACTCTGTGGCTTTGAGGAGTTATGTATGAGGTTACAACTCTAGAAAACAATGGCATTCAGAATAAAAGCCAAGGGTAAGCCATAGTCCCCTTTATTTTGAAGGATGCTCTGTGCCCTTGTGCTTCTGACAGCTGTATATACACACACACCCGGAGCTGGAAAGGAGCCGGCAATCAGCTGAACAGGGACTTTTGCCCCTATTCAAAGGTGACACCTACAGTCTGAGCTGGCGTCTTCTCCCTGCAAGCTGTGGCTGAACACTGTCTCTGGTCTTGGAGATTGGACCAACAGGCTCTGCTCCATCAGGGCGAGCTTTCCAGGAACAAGTTTCCCTTGCTGACCATGCAAGGTTTTGAGTGCAGTACTCCCAGGCCTCTTCTCAGAGTGGTGGGACAGCCCTCAGCAGGGCACTTGAGACCAGATCTTTAGCTTTTAAAATGCACTTTTAACATCTTAACCCTCAGCTGCAAATATACTCAGAGAAACTGTGAAAGCCAAGCTGGTGAAGTGCCAGATAAGTTAGGGGAAGTTTCTGGGCTGCTGAGCACAAGCAGTTCATGAGAGTCTGCATGAGTGCAACCCATGAACATGAACATGGGGAGATATTCATGAGGAAAAGGTGAGCATGCACCGGAACAGGCCTTGGAGAGCTGCTCCCTGCAGAGAAATCTTCCCCGCTATGCTCAGCCACTCTCTGCCCACTCTGCCCCTGCCTGGTCCCTTGGCAGAGGCTCCCCAAGCCTGGGCCATGGGCTGGCACCCGGCCACGGCATCGATGTGGGGTGCGGTGGTGCTGGGCTCAGTCCCCTGCAGCTCCCCATGCTGGGTGGTTGTGGGCACAGTCTTTACTGCTGAGCCTTCCTGTGGCCCTGCCTCTATCTCTACAACACATTTTCCCCCACTCCTTATCTTTCTACCATGTGATAACTGCCTTTGGGTCAAGCACATTGGGGGTCCTGATCTCAGCTGGGTGTTTCCAAATGCTATCAGAAAACCTCAGTGAGATTTGCAATTTCATCCCAATTTATCAGAATTCTTATTTCTCACAAGACAAAATGACTGAAGCAACCTCTTACAGTAGCTACAATGACTGATTTAGTTGCAAGTCTACTAGGAACTGATTTCCTTTGTAAAGACAGCTTGTTTAAGATTTTGCTTCCAGGTCAACACTATGCAGAAGTCTGTTGTTCAATGCCAGTCAGAATGCCAAAACTTTGACCTAAGAAAAAACCTCTGTCCTGATGATGTACTGCAAAGGCAGATACGGTATTGCATGTACACATACCCCAGCACAAACGCCGTCACACCAAGACCCAGCCCTTATTCACGTAATCGTTTTTCCCCTAGAAATAGCAAATCAGCTACGAGTCAGAGGGCACAAGCAAGGTTTGCAGGAACAGGTCGATAATTTATCCTGCTGCGGTTGCCAGCAACCCCCTCTCCATCACATTAAAACATACGCAGAGATAAACACCGATACACGTTAGAAATCTATACTGCTTGGTATTTACAGTCTCAAAGAACACGAATACAAACTTTGCAACAATGCCACAAAGCAAGTATGTCTTCAAACGAATGGAAAATAATGCAGCAAGAAGCTAAGAAACTTGCAGAAGGTCACAGAGGTAGTGGCAATGCCAGGAATAGAACTTAGAGGTGAAATCATGGCCTTGGAAAAGTCAGTGGGAAACCTTCCTTCACCTCAGCAGAGGCAGAATTACACTCAGAGTCCTATTTGCTATTCATTACCTATCAGTATCTATTTAAAGATAGACTCATGCAAACATTGATTATGAAATATTGTGTTTTCTCGCAATTCTCTAAACACAACTGCCTGACTAACAGCCGAAGCTGAAGCTGGTCATTGGGTTGCAGATGATGAAAGCAAGGCCGTGTTTTCTCCTGCTGGCTCTGGGGGAATTAACTACAGATTCAGCTCTCCATCAGGAGCAGAATTTGGCCCACCATCAACGCTTTGAATCAATCATCATCTTAAGTGGGCAATCCCCGTGGTGCCGTCCCGAACTTTGGGAATTTTGGAGCAATGCTTTCTGGTCCCCAGCTGAGTCCTTCTACAGACACTTAACTCTGCAGCTGCCAGCGCAGACAGGCAGAACCCCGCTGCACTTGGGATCGCTTTCTGCAGCAGGAGGAGAAACGAGCCGTTGGTGGTTATGCACAGGGTGAAGCAACTTCTAGAACGGGCATAAGGGCCGTAGGCAACTTCTGGAGGGCCAGCCCCCCCCCTCCCGGGAGGGCAGGAGACCCTTCCCCGGGCTGGCCCCTGCTCGCCCCGCAGCCCGGCTGCGCGTCCGCTCGGGTCCCCACACCCCGCGCCAGCGCCCGCGTGCCCGCAGGCAGCTCCGCGCCGCCGCCCCCGCCCGCCGGGGCCGCCTTTCCTGCCCGGGTGCCCCCGCCGCGGCGCCCCGCGCCCCGCCCCGCCGAGGGGCCCCGGTCCCTTACCTGCGGGGAGCGGCGGGGCCCCGCGGGGCGCCCGCTGGGCGTCATGGGGCGGCGGCGGCGGCGGGGCCGGGGCCGGGGCCGCGCCGGGCTCCCGCGCTGCCCGCGCTGCCTGCGGCGGCCCCGCCTCGCCCGGCCCGCCCCGGTCCCGCCGCCGCCGCCGCCAGCCGCGCCGTAAACAGGCGGCAACGTGACCGGAACTGGGGAGCTCCGCCGGGGCGAGGCGCGGGCGGGGAGCGGGGAGCGGCGCCCGGACCGGCGCCTGCGGCAGCGCGGCGGAGCCTCGGGGGACCGACCCCAGCGCCGGGGGGGATGGATGGCCCCGTAGCCGGGCCGGGGCTCTGCTGCCCGACGTGGGGGAGCCGCACTGGGGCCGGGCTCCGCGCCCCGGGGCCCCTCGGTGCGTTCGGGGCTCCCCCGCCCTGGGACCCCTCGGTGCGTTCAGGGCCCCGCGCCCGCCTCCCCGCCGCTGTCCGCGGTGCTGAAGCCGCCCGCCCGGGTGCTGCCGCCGGCGGGTGCCGCAGCCGCCCCCGGCTCAGCCCCGGAGCGCGGGAGCCACCGAGCAGCGGCCATAAAGCCGGGGAACTCGGGGTCTGCCGGGGAACCAGCAGCGGTCGTGTCCCCTGCGGGTTTTTTAGCGCTAAGGCGACTCAAGGGGGGAATGCGAGTCACATGTGGGATAGCACCCTCTCCAGCGAGGAAATCGGTGGGGAGAGTCAGTCAAAAAAGAGCTTCCCAGAAGCTGTGGTCAGAGAGATGATGAGAAAAGGTTGTTTACTCATGTGGTTGCTAATTCTTCATGACCTTTTGTTCGTGTTATCCAGAGCAGCTGGGGCACCACTTTCAAAGATGACTAAATTCGTTGCGCCTCTTTTACAGCAGGGGAAGCTCAGATGCAGTGGCTTGTTCCATGTCGCATGGCAGTGAAGGAGCAGAGAAATGGTAGCGTCCTCCCCGTCAGCTGACAGTCTGCTGATTCCTGTTCCCTTAAACCAAAATCTGCTACAGAGGGTGCAGTGTTCCCTGTCCGCTGCTCAGCTGCATTGTGCTGCCATCCTCACATTAAAATCGCCACCATGCTTCGTGTGTCAGCCCTCAGTGCACAAACAGCATGTAAATGTGTTGCACAGCAGCCCACAGGGTATGGTTTGTGGTATCATTTTGTTATCCCACACATCCTTTCTTGGATGTTTCAAACCTCTGACTGAGAGCCTGTGCTACACAAAGCGATTGAGGGATGCTGTGGGAAATGGTCCTGCCTTGTGCCTGCAGGTGGGCAGGCAGAGAAGAGCATAGTGTAATATGGTGGGCTTGTAACATCCCTGCGCTGTAGCAGCTGAAGAGTGGGTCCTTACTTGATGCAGAGTGGTGTGGTACAGCCTGGCTTTGTGCTGGCTGGTAGCAGAGGAAGGCTGGCTTTGGGATTAGGGCTCTTCTGTGGAGAGTGAGTTTAATTCACGCTAAAAGAGAAATCATTAAATCAGGAGAAAAGGTGACCAGTGAGGTCTGAATGTCTGCACATGCACACACAAGCTTCTGATTTGCAATGAATTATTCAGACATGTCTGCTTAAGGCCCTGGCCAGCACAGTTGAGAGCTTCAGTGCTTCCTAATGCTCGTCCAGTCACGCTGACTCCTGTGTGGGCCTCCTCTCAGCTTGTTTGCTCTGAAAAAAAGAGTCCTTCCTGCAATGACAAGTTGCCAAGAGGTGAAGGATTTTTGTGTGAAGGAGGAGAGTGCAGACTTTCTTAGTCAGAGAAGTGTTGTCACATTAGAAGCACCTCTCACACATTTGTAATCATCAGGTCAACGCTTGTCAAGGTGGTGTTTGTCTCTTTTGGTGCAACTTGCTATGTCGGGGCGGGGGGGGGGGGGGCTGTTTCAATGTCTCACTGTATCTGCCCCTAATTCATGTGCTAACTTGAGTAGCAGTGAATTACAGATGGCAAGATAGGGGGAGGAGGGAGGGGTGTTTTCTGAGTGCATCATGTTTCACCAGGTTTGTACAATTTTCATTGATTTTCCACTGGATAAAAGACAAGCCTGCAAACAATCAAGGTCAGGCATTCGGGGACAGGGAGCTGCCTCTGTAAATGAGGTCATCGCTTCAGGATACAGCTGTGCTGCGAGGGAAGGCAGCAGAGCACAGCGCATCCTCTGCACTCAGCGAGGAATGGGATAAAGCCAGCTGCCTCTGTGGCGATTGCCTGGCAGCTTGGATTCAGCCACGGTTGACACACACTGCTAATATTTCCCATCTCTTCTCTCGCTTGTGCTCACCATTCCATAGTGAACTTGTTTCACTGGCAGTTTTTTGCTCTGAGAGAGCTGGTTTCAGCTTTTTTTTTTACCAGGACATGACCTAACAGTCCCTTAGCTAATGCCTCCAGCAACTGTGATGTCCTGCACCTGAGTTATGCTGCGACCCTTCCCCACTCCCCACCTTACTCTGAGAGACAGGAACTACTTCTCTTATGGGTCTGAGGTGGTTTGTGCCTGACATACTGAGTCAAAAATGGCAGAAATGCTATTTCAGTCTCAGGAGGAGTTGTGAGATCCCTGCTGCCAGTCCAGGTGTGTGACCGAGCTCTGGAGGCTGTTGGGCAGGGCCAGCCTGCTCCTTGCCTGTGGTACAGCAGTTGGGAGACATACAACTGCAGTGCCACCTGAAAGAGGGTACCCACAGCACCTGCTCGCTGTGCCTTCGTGGGTGCAGGCAGGTGCTGAAGCGGTGGGCTCATAGTGGGACTTGGGGGCCAGCACCTGTGGAGGGGCTCACCTGAGATGTGGCTTTTCCCCTTGGAAGCCACCCTGGAGAGAGGACGGTGGAGATCGTGGAGACCGCAGAGATTGCAGATACTGCAGCTAGATGTTGCAGGCAGCAGCAGCAGCTCCGCCGCGCTGCCCGCTGCCTGCAGCTCCGTACCGACGCTGACCTCTAGCGGCAGCGGTGCAGGCAGCGGTACAGGCAGCGGTGCGGACAGCGGCAGCTTGCACAGCCTCCAGCGCCGGGCTCGGCCTGCCCGGGGCTGCTGGTCCCTATCCTGGGTGGCCGGGGGCGATGCTGAGGGTGCTGCGGGGCGGGCAGTCAGGGATGGGCACAGACCCCGGGGACCATGTCTGGTGCTCGGGGTGACCCGGCAGCCAGTGCCCAGGCGGCCGTGTACGTCTATATGTGTGTGTGTATGTGTCAGCGGCTGTTGAGCAGAGCCTTTGCAGGCTGCAGCCCTGGTGCAGGGCTTCCCGGGCGCTGTGGGCAGGTGGGAGGGCTGGGGCTGGGAGCGGTAGCCGTGCTGCCCTGCAGACAGAGCGGCTGAGGAGGGAAGGCAGCACAAGGAATGTTGTGCTGTGAGCCGCGGTCTCGCTCAGGGCCTGTCTGTGACACTGTTTTGATCCCATCTTAGCTGAGATGTTTGTACGGGGAGGGCATGTAATGGTGGTAGTCATCTCACACTCCACTTGCAGTCAGTGGAAAGAAATAGGCACCCAGGCAGCAATTCAGGCTGCTCCTGGCCATGCATCCCCCTTTCCTCTGGCTGCAGAAGGAGCTGAGAGCCATGAGCCTCTGCCCGCAGGCCTGTCTGTGGTTAAACGCCTCATGTTAGGTGTGACCAGCTCACACCAGAGGTGACTGATACCAGGATAAAACAGCTGCTTCCCAAAGGGAGCATGCATCTCGGTGTACACTGAAGGTAAACCTGCATCCTGCACCCTTCTACAGTAACTATGTGGAGTGCTTTTAGACCACTGCTTTCCCCTCCACCCCTGAGTTAATTATTAGGGGAATTTTTGCATTTAATTTAAAAATGAGTTTAACTTTGCCTCAAATATTATTTTTCATCCTAACTGAAATGTAATGTGTGTGTTTTTTCTAATTGCTTTGCAGAACCTAAAAAGAAGCTCCTTAAAGTGATGGAGAGCTAAAAGCTAGAGGGTTTTGATAAATTTAACATTAGCTTAACATTTCCACAGAGATTTGAAAATATCAGACTTGCAAGGACATCGTTCGAGCTAAATAATGCAATTTGTCCTTCTTCAAAGAGCTGTTGCTCTGCCCAGCTCACTGTGGGGAGGGCTGCAGCGTGCTGCAGCGGTGCTGGGGGGAGGAGGCAGGGGAGCATGGCCCTGTGATACTTGGCTGAACGGGGCAAAGTTTTGGGAAATAACAGGCCAAATCTGTCAGCCTGGCTCTGGTGTGCTGGCCTGGAGGGACGTCCAGGCGGGATCAGCATGGTGCTGGCAGCAAAAAGGGGCACATGAAAGGTGCATTAGTGTGTACATGTTATGTGAGCCCTCCAATTTTTTAAATTTCTCATTATTTTAGAACTTTAAAAAAATTTTTTTTATAAAAGTGGTTTTTATTCTTTAGATCTCACAGGCCTGCAAAAACATATGTGTGCTGAAACAGGGCCGGGCCAGTTCCCAGGCTCCAGGGGCAGAAGGCAGAGCTTCAGCCTCTCCTGTGCCCACTCCTCTAGCCCCTCATCCCCACAGGGTCTCATCGCTGCTTCCCACCTGTGACCTCTCGCAGTGGGTGCAAGCACCGGGGACTCATCTGTCAGGGTTGGGACTCTCTCTGTGCTTACAAGTGTGAAATTTAGCACAGCTCTCAGGCTCTGCAGAGCGGGGATCAGATTTTTTTATCTGCCCTTGGCTCCAAATCTGACTGTGAGCAACATCAATCCAGGCAGAGCTGGTGCCTGATGGCTGCAGGCAGCTGATAATGAGGCCTCTCTGAGGCATGAGCTCACTTGCTGCCCAGCTTATTAAAATATGATGTATCAACAATTTCGTGGTTATAATTTCAGCCAAAGCATCCAGCTGAGAACGAAGTTACCAGCCCCCTGCAACAGAGTGGGCTGCCAGCTGCCACACCAGCGTATGGACACAGCCTTTCTGGGCGAGTCGTTTCCTTCAGGCCTCCAGCCTGTAACTTGCAATAGGTAACAGCTCCTCCAGAGGCCAGGCCACTGCCTGGAATTTGGGAGACCCCCAGCTGCATTCCATTCCCTTTACGTGACCCTGAGCAAAGCACAGCCTCTCCAGCCGACACAGCAAAGCAGCCTCTGCTTCCTAGAGAGGGGCAGCTGAGCTGAAAGGGGCACCTTTCAGATGTGTTTGGTGCCTACAAGAGTGGGGCTCTAGAATTACTTAGAAAATAGGTATTTATTTGAGTAATTAATGTCATTTGATTTAAATGAAGCTGGTGGATGATGGGTGTAACATCTGGGTTTGCTGAGTTGTGAAATTAAATTTTCAAAGGTCAGAATAGTTAGGATTTAGGTCCAGAACATCACTTTTGAGAAACAGCTTTTCGTGTGATTTGAAGCTTCTTGAAATAGCATCTAGATATGCTCCCAGGTTGTTTCTGAGCATCTAGAGTAACCTTTAACTGAACACACCCTGCAGCTCCCAGGGCCCTTGGAAGGGAAGCCCTGGCTCAGGCAGAAGGCAGGCTTTATCTTTGAATCTATACGAGAATAATTTTCACTTGGCATTCCTGGACCTCACATAGGCAAGTTCTGCTGGGTTATTTGTTTTCAAAGACAAGCAAGGACCAAGGAGGGTTCAAGGGGGGAGCTCCAGCCCCGCAGCCTGTGCTGGTGTGGCTGTGCACCTCTGCTGCAAGCGGGATGGGGTGACTGTGGGGGAGCCTCACTGGCAGGAGTCCATTTCTGTGCTTATTTCCACTGGTGACTCTTCCCGAGGGACTTTGTAATACTCGGCTCAGACTTCCTCTGAGCGTTTGAGGGGCTGCAAAAGATGCATTTCCTTGGAGACTCTGGTGGGATCCGGCTGGTGGGTGGGATATTCCACTCCTACAGTAAGCTCTGGAGATGGGAGCGGTTGTGGGCAGCCCATCACCCGTGCAGCTCTCCCTTCGGAGCTGTCCCGGCGGGAAACGGGCATTGCATAATGCTTTGCATAACAGGGCACGGTAATGTGACCCCCCAGCACCTGCCCTCCCGGGCCTGGGCCCCCCCCCGGGTTCCCGAGGAGGCGGGAACACGCAGGAGCCGGCGCAGCCGCCCCAGCCCCCGCGGGGGGCGGTCACCGTGCTCCGGTGCTGCCGGGCCGGGTGGCAGCGGGGCTTTGTCGCGGGGTTGCCCTTCCCGCCCCTTCCCCTGCGGGGCCGCCCGCGCCCCCGCCCGCCCTGCGGCAGCGCTCCCCGGCCCCGCCACCGGCATGGCCTCGGGCAAGGCGGCGGGGGAGCGGCGCTGGGAGCTGGTGCGCTGGTGAGTGCGGGGGCCGGGGGAGCTCCGGGAGCTGGCGGGGGGGGGGGTCCCGGCAGTCCCACGGATGGGGGACCCCAGCGGGCGACCGGGAGGGGCTAAGTTTGCAAGGGGGTCCCGGCTTTGGTGTGTGAAGGGACGGGGTGCTCCTAACCCGGGGGGAGTCCCGGCTGCTGAGCCAAGTGAGAGATTCCAAGAGGGGAATCCCGGCCGGGGAGGGCGCCGGGTGGGTTTGGGGGGACACACACACCTAGCCCCCGCACCCTGGGGCCCTCCCTCCGCGGCACTCCAAGGGGCGTGGCGTGGTCCTGGGTATGGGGCTGTGGTGGGTCCCGGCGGGGTTGCTGCTCCAGCTTGGGGCCACCCACATCCCCGGGCAGGGAGAGGGCGGTTTGGGGCTTCGGCTGCTGCGAGGGGCGTCTCTGGCATTTGGGGTCCAATAGAGGTAGAAGAGTCAGATCCTAAAGCGAGATCCTGCTTTTGGGAAATCACCCTGCCCTGCTTGGGAGAAGTGTGGGGAACAGCAGCATCCTGGTCCTGGGCATCCTTGGGTCTTGTACCTGCCAGTGGGAAGTCTCTGGGGCAAGCACAGGATGCTTTAGGGGCATCCTGGCTGTTGTCGTGGGGGTGAAGGGGTGCTGAGGCTGCTCCGGGCTTGGGCACGTGGGGGACCCACTTCTTCCTGCTGGGCACAGGGTAATTGCAGTGACCAGAGCAGCTGGGACGAGCTGACATTGGAAACAAGCTTTCTCTGTATTTTTTTTTATTTTTAATTGTGTAGTTTGTGACGTCCAAAGCTTGTGACTTTGGAGCAGGGTGCTGCAGCGATGCCAGGCTGTGACTGGGGTGACTCTGGTTACAGAGTGGTGCTGCTGATGTAGGAGCTGGGAGCGGGCCCAGGACTCATCCCGCATCCCAGCACTAGCTGGGCAGGGAGCAGAGCCAGGCTGGATGCTTGGGCTCCCAGGTGTGGGAGGGATCCCTGCAAACCTGGGTGGACAGCCAGAGTGGAACTCATTGGAGGATTACTCTAAGCTTGTGAAGCTTTTTTTTTCTTCCTTTTTTTTTTTGTCTCCTCCTTAGCAGCCCAGGGCACTACTTTTCTTGCACTCTTAGACCCAAACTGTTACAGTAGCTACTTGCCTTGGCTGTTCTGCCATCCCTGCTGCCTCACACCCCTTCCTTCCCAAAAGATATTCTGGCTTGCCTGCCACTACTTTGTGCAATGTTATCATATGCAGGAGCTGCAGGGGAGCATTGGGACTGCAATGTGCTTGGTTCTTATACCAAGTAAATTAGCGGGTCAGTCTGTTCCGGGGACACTCAAGGAGCCTTTCAGGTTTCCTTTTGCTGAGAGCAGGAGGTCCTGACTCCTGCACTGTCGCTGCCCCCTTGCTCTGGTGGAACCCAGCAGCCCTGGGCTGGGTGAGTTCAGGCAGGCGGCTGAGCCCCAGCAGCAGCAAACAGCTCCAGCTGTGGCCCCGTTCGTCGGGGCTGTGGGGAGCCCATGGCACTGTGACGCATCCCCTTGGCCCCATCCAGGCAGTGTGGCCTGGTCCCGGTGGTTAATGGTAAGATCACATCGCCCACATCGCATCCACACGCAGAGGAGGATGGCGAGCTTGCCTCAGTCCTGGCTGGGGTTTCATGGATGCCGCAGCTGTGCGTGCGTGTGTCTCCAACCAGTACTACAGGGGTTTTAAATAATTAATTGCTTGCTGATGAAATTTCATGTTCAAAGGAGGGTGTGTGAAGTGCAGCTGGCTGTTGGGATGGAGGCAGGCAGAAGAATTGTGTTCTAAAGGATGGGAACAACTGGTTACTGACATCTTGCTGATGTAACAGAGAACCTGTACTTCTCTAATCAAAATAATAACCGTCAATTCATCACTTGAATGTTATTCAATAAGCCTCAACATTTGGCCTGACATTTGAAACAATGTTAGAAAGGCATTAGCCTGGTCTTGGAGCCAGTGATAATGCTGGGGAGAGCGGGCTGGGCCTGGTGGGGAGTGGCTGGGCGGAGGCTGCTGGAGGCAGGCTGTGCCCCAGGGTGATGATGCTGAGCTGGGGGCGTCGTACCTCTGCCTCCCAGGGTTTTATAGTGAAACATCCTGTACTGCTTTGGAAATGTTTGCTCTTTGCTTCTCTGCACATGGGGGTTACGGGTGCCTGTAGGTCTGGCCTGGGGGGTCCCATGTCCTCTGCAAGGCTCTGTGCTGTAGCTGCCTAGTGGGGAGCTGTGGCTCCTGCCTGTGGTGGGGGCTGCTGCTGTGGTGGCAGTGGTGGTGGCGAGCAAAGGTGGCTGGGAGGCCACCGTCCCCTCCCCTGAGGGATGCCCTGTCCCAGCTGCGGCTGCGTGCCCATGGGATCATCTGCTGACGGGCAGGGGTGGTGCAGGGATGCAGACAGATGGGGCTGTAACGTCGTTTTAGTGCTTCCACTGAGGAACATGTTAGTGGTGGTGTTGGACTTGCAGCTCTGAGGAGCGCTGCTGAGCCAGCTGCTCTGCTCTCCATGTCCTGCAGCTCCCTCTCCACAATCCCATGCTAATAAATATTTCAGTCTCTCTTGCTGTTATTTTTAGGTATGTGCGAGAAGGCCGGTTTCGGATTGAGGAGAGGACGCTGATGGCTTTCCAGTGGCTGTACTCACCCCACCAGCACCGCATCGTCAGCCGGGCAGACCTGGGCTCACCCAGCAGGTAAGGGGGGGGCCAGCGGGTGCAGGACCCAGGGGCTGTGGGGAGTACATCCCCTGCCAGTGTTGCTGGCAGCTTCCTCTGTCATGAGTCCTCGTGGTTTTGATGTGTGTCTCCTGAGCCTCAGCCTGTCTCTGGAGCCCTGTGAGTATCTGAGTGTCTTGTATTTCACTTAAAAGTAAGGTTCCAGATGCAGGGGTTGCAGCCAGGAGCTGCAAACATAGCGTAAGCACCCCTCTGGTTTAAAGCAGTGGGAAGGACAAACTACTGACTGCCTCCCCAAACTTTTATTTTTAAACCCCCCATGTTTTTCATCAAGCGCACAATCTTTCGAGGACCTGCTTTATGCATGTAGCACACTTGAGATTTACTTAAAAAATAAATTGGGAGCCAGGGGCTGCGTATCTCCCAACTGTAAGCAATCTCTGGAAAATATTTGTTCTGATACCCTGATTTCATTTGCTGCTTAAACTCTCCCCTTCACAGCTCGTTGAGAACATGTCTCGGAGCCACATCCTGGCATGTGCCATGGCTCTCCCTGCTGATGCATATGCATCGCTGTCGGTTCGGATCCCAGTGTTTAGTTATAAAATGCCATTAACATAAAAGCCTCGCGGGCCTCAAGACACATATAGTGCAGTGTCTGTTTTCCTGCCTGTTAAGAGCACTGAAACACCTGAGTCCCTGGGTGGCTGCATGGCTAAAAGCTTTTCCCTCTTTATTTCAGCAGCAGTTTTGCTTTGAGAGCCCTTTAAGTCCTGAAGTATTTATCTCCCTGGAATCAACATGTACCAGAATAACAGTGGGAGGTAAAGGGTGCCTGAAACACACAGCTCTCTGTGGGGAGCAGGGGCTGCCTGGGCTGAGCCCCTTCCCAGGCCAGGGAAGGGCTGTGGGTGCTCTTGGAGGCTGCCTGCAGGGTGAGGGGTCTCTGGGTGGGATGGTGCTGCAGATCCCCCGGGGCTGGGTGGGGAAGGCCCTGCTGTGCTCGTGGGGAGAAGGAGCGAAGGTGACGTCCACACCTAGAAGGGATTTCTAGAAGCGGGAGGGAGGTGCCCCACTTTCCTCAGGGGGAGCCATGGTGTGTGCCACAGCTGGCTGCTTCCCGAGACAGCGATTCATCCACCTGCAGCTGGAGAGGCTTTCCAAAAAATGAAATTACCATGCTGGTTATTGATTTTAACTATTTTTTGCAAATTGCTATCAAAGGCTGTGTTAATCCCACACGCTGTATGATATACATGCATCAGGGGTAAAACTTAAATGTCATTTATAATTAATGTTGAGTATCATTGGGGTTAATTCCACTGGATTCGTTTGATTTCCCACTAGGCCGGGAAGTTACCTGGAGAAGTCTGGTAGGACTAATGTGTGGGACATTAGTAGCCAGTTATGAATGGTGCCTGCATCCTTCTCGAGGGCATAAAATCTGTATCCAGATGGCAGCTGGGGCTGCTGCCCAGGGCAGCCCAAGTGCAAACCCCAGCTCAGCAAGTCCCAGGTTTGTCTAAGTCTGACTGTACAAGCAGACAGGAGAGCAGCCCTCTCAGGCAGTGCCTGCTGCACCCCTGCAGCGGGCCGTTTGCTTCAGCAGCAGCTCCATAGGACAGGGGTGAGGAGGAGGCCCGGTGGGGATGTGTTACTGTCTTTAAGCCCCTTGTTTGTTACTGGGAGCAGCGAGGCCTCCTGCATCCTCCTGGCATGGCGTGTCACTGCTGGCAGGTGGGGAGTGGGGCACGGTGAGTGGGCAGCTGTGCCCACCTCCCAGTACTGATGCTCATCTCAGTTGCAATGTGTTGCTGTGGAGGCTTCAGCTAGGGGACATTTTAGTGCCTCTGGTGGCATTCTGGCACCGGGATGCTCTGTGGCGTTTCAGGCTGTCACATTATTTATCTGTCACATTAGTCAGATCACTGTCTGTATTTTGCACTTGCTGCTTTTTCTTTCCCTAATGGTAGTGACACAGCTGAGCAAGAGGATGACTGATCTGCTGGAGGGGTTAATGTAACAGGTGTATTTTATTATTTTTATTATTTGTCCACATTAATGTACTCATGGGTCCCACTTGAGCAGTACTTCATAGAAGGACGAGAGCATGGCTCCTGTTTCCTATGGCTTTTCACACAGCTGGGTTGGTTTTGCCCTTGTGCCCCCAACACAGAGTGTTGTATTTGGAAGCAGCAGTCACGCTGCTGCTGGCAGAGCTGCTTTGGCTGGGATGGGCCTCTCCTTCGACACGGCAAGGTTTCAGCAGCTCTGTGCAGCTGCCCGCTGCCAGGGAGCAACACGGTGTCCGTGGTGGTGCGGTTTGCAACACAGAGCAAACCTGGGTGCAAGAGACTGCGACGGTTTCAGAGGCATGTGGCTGTTGGTCACCCAGTGTGAGCGCTAGCCTGGCCACGCCGTGCGTGCTGCCTGTTGGTGTGCTCTGGCAGGGACCAGGCAGCATGGAGGCAGCCGGCCGGGGAGCAGCGTGGGGTGCAGCAGGTTGCCCAGCTCAGCCCTGAGTGCCTTCAGTAGCTGAGTCCCCTGCGTCGATGTTTAGTGCTGTTAAACAGATTTCAGGGCTGCCAAAAGAAGGGAATTACATTGGTTTCACTGGATCTTTTCAGGAAGGAGTGGGACCAAAGCGACGCAGCTTGTGACAACCGGGCTGAGCTCTGTGGTGCAGGCTCATCCTTTGGGCTCTGCTGGGTGATGGCAGTGTGGGGCTGGGGCAGATGCCCCATGAGCTAGAAAGGATGGGCCTGTTAGTGGGAATGGAAATGGTGCCTTTCCTTTCAGCGGGTCCAGATTTTGGCCCTGGAAGCTCTTCTTTCGTCTGGTCTGTGTCTGTTTTTAATTCAGCAGTAACAGATGAAGGGGCTCACATGTAACACTGAAGTATGCTTTCAAAGCTGAATCCAAAGGGGGTCGCTCCATTTTTAGGTTGTTTCTTTTCAAAAAACAGCCCTTTCATTGTATAAGCCCCAGGCAGGTTTAATGGGCAAGATCCTCAGCTTTTGCTAGCGGGTATTCACAGAATGGCGGGGGCTGGAAGGGACCTCTGGAGATCATCTCATCCAACCGCCCTGCTTGAGCAGGTACACCTGCAGCAGGGTGTGCAGGACTGCATCCAGGCAGGTTCTGAATATTTCCAGGGAAGGAGACTCCACAGCCTCTCTGGGCAGCCTGTGCCACCGCTCTGTTGCTCCAGCGATTGCTACCAAAGTCCCCCGGTGAATAACTCTTGCCCAGGAGCCCATTACACCTTGAGCCTTGTATTCTTTCCTTCCCCCCAAGAAAGGGACGCAGTTTCCAGCTTGCTGACACACCTCTCCTGAGCAGCGCTGCCTCCTCTCCCCCTGCCTGGGTGAAGCCGCGGGGGGGGGAGGGTGTCTGCAGGGCAGAGCAGGCAGGGCTGCAGGGGGGCGGCTCTGGCCCGCCCCCGATGGGCTGTGCCGGAGCCCAGCCGGGGGGCGCGGGGGCCCGCGGGTGCGCAGCGCCCGGCGCAGGCTCCGCGGGAGCGGGGGATGCGGTAGCTGCGGCTGCGGGGCTGGGAGAGCGCTGCTCCGCACCTCCCCGCGCCGGGGCTCACAGCCGCCGCCGCTGCTTTGCAACACAGAACAGCGAGGAAAGCAAGGTAAGATGCTTCTGAGCCTTGCCACAGCCGAACTGCAGTCGCAATATATAGCGGTATTGAAATAGCGCGAACATAAATATCCGGGGTAAGCTGTTAACAGAAAAGATTTAAGTCTGTATTTGTCCTTGTTTTTACCCTGTATGGGCTGCAAATGTGAGGCAGAGCCGGAAGATCTATTGTTGAAGTGCTTTACAATTCTCAGCTTCTCCGCTTTTAAATACGCGGTGACTACTTCAGGCATGCAGGCTTTGTGTGTCGGGGGCTCGGGGACAGGGAACGTGGGAGCTGTGCCCCGGTGCGACCGGTGTGGTGGTTGCCAAGGCTTACGTTAAATATTGACAATTCAGAGGAGACAACCTCCAAATGTTTTTTCAGTGCTCTGCTCCGATGTCTCTGGGGGGGGTTCGTGGCGTTCGTGCTTGCTCTGAGCGGCTCTCCGGCAGGGCTGCGAGGGATTACGGTCCTGCCTTTGCAGGGCACCTCCTTTGCTCAGGGGCCGCAGGTTTTTTTTGCGTTGCACAGAAGGAGGCTGTTCTGAGCCTCCCTATGCACCCAGCACCCTGTTTGCGGGGTAACCCTCCTCCCCTCTCTCTTTGAGCTTATCTCTACCAGACAAGCAGCATAATGTCTGCTCACAAGGCAGAGCCACGGCAGAGCATTTCTCTTTATCCCGCTCATTTCTGCGGGCAGAGCACTGGTGTAAACCGGTGTGCGAGCTCGGTGGTGCTGATAAGGGCTGCGTGAGCACGTCGCCTGCATCCCTGGTGTACACGGGACGCGAGATGGATCCTGCCAGGTACTGCCTTATTTCCTCATCTTCTGCATACTCCAGGCTCTGCTGTTTTATTTAAGACCACTTGTTTTAGTAGCACAAGGGACATAATATCTATTCACACGGCATGATTTATTGGGGGTTGGAAACATGCCAAGGAGTCTAAATTCAGATTCAACAAGAAGCGTGATTCCAGCCAGCAGGCTTGCTTTCTGCACACACCAGGTTTAACAGACATTTCCTTCTCCCTCTGCTACTGATTCCTCCCAAAGAGCAGCTCACAATAACCATAGCAGCAAAACTCCCTTTTTTCTTTGCTGATATTTGTTTTATCATCCTTCCTTCCTCTTCATGGCTCAGTGGATCCTTATGGTAGTGGGGTCCTGGGGGCTGCTCACAGGGTCCCTCTGCTGCTGTTGCCTGTCGTGTACCTGAAGTCAGATGCTCTGGTTGTCATTAGTGGCTGCTGTGGAAACAGGAACAGGACTTCAGCAACAACAGTAGGAAGAGACATTTTTTCCAGGAGCTAAAAACAGCTCATTCTCCCCAGACCTCTTTCCAATTTCATGGGGGCAGACGAATCCCTGCTTAGAGTTAACATCTGCCTCCAAGTTGGATGCCAAACCAGAAAGGGCTGTTTCTTGATTCTGATTTGAATCTAGCCCAGCTTTTTCAAAATCCACCCAAAATGGTGGAAAAACATAGGTGATACTGGCAAGATGGGGTTTTGAAAAGCTTGAGTCCAAATCCTGCGTGTCTTGTTTGCAATGTTCAGATGGAACCATGTTCAAGTTTGGCCTTGAATCTGAGACCTTATTGTTGCCTAAATCTAATCCTGTGCCAGCAAGTCTTGGCTTCAGGCAGTTGCTGCTTAACCATATGCTGCTGGGGAGCAGGGCAGGGTGTGGGCTGTGAGGAGAAGCCCCCATGAGAGGAGGGTGCGGGGGCACATGCTGGTTCGCTGAGCCCAGCTCCGTGCTACTGCAGGTACCCTCTTGTGTAATGTCTTAATAAATGTGCTGAGTGTCAATTAGGGTTTCTTTTCCCTTTATTTCTGTTATTAGGAAACTGTTCCAGAGACTGTTTGTATTAAAGATTAGAAACCTCCTAATTTCCAGCCAAAGCATGTTCAGGTCTCTCTCATACCCATGCTTTCCTCCCACCCCCACACTTTGCCAGCCCTGGTTTTTAGTTTAAGCAGTTCTTTTTCTGTCTCGCCACAATTTCTTCATAGGCTGCAGTAGCATCTCCCCCCCCCCCAGTTTGTCCTGTGATCTGGGCCAAACGCTTTTCAGTTCCTCTGGTCCAGCTGCATGCCAGCACCAGCCTGTCCCCCATCTGTGGGAGCCTCTGGCCCTTGGAGCGGGTGTGTGGCAGGCTCCATCCCTGGGTCTGTGGGTGACTGGACACACAGGTGAAAACACGCTGAGGGCAGCGGTGCCTGCCCTGCCTGGGGCAAGGCTGTCTCTGGAGCATCCTGAGCAAGGGATGCAGGGAAACTTCCCTGCTGGATCCTTGGGGGAGGCACAGTGTGTGTGGTCATGGGTGTCTGCTGCTCAGTTGAAGTATCCTCTCACAGGCTGAACTTGCATGGGAAGGGGCATTGCTGGGGAAAACAGACACAGAGAAGATCTGTGTGCTTGAACAGGCTCTTCCTAAAGAGTCCCTCTAGGCAACTCCATCCCCTCGCTAGCATGACAGAGCTCTAAAATGAGAAAACAAGCAACTCTGTGTGTTAAAGTCATAGTGAGCTGAGAAGAATTTAATGAGCCTGGAGGTCTGTGTGATGACTTTCTGCACATAGTGCTGTGATCAGACAAGATGTGTCCCTCTGCAGTAAAGAGCTGGGTTTTGTGATGCTGGGCAAAACCAGTGTGTCAGGCTGGATACCTAGAGAGCATGTGCATGTCCCAGATGTGAATGCTGGCAATGTTCTCAGTGCCACAGGGTGCTCGGCAAACCCAGCTACCCCTGGGAGGCCTGAAGGGGCCAGCTGGGACCTGGAGGGTTGTATCCGACTCCTCCAATGCTGTGTGCAGAGCGAGCTTCGGAGGGATGGGGAGTCGCTTGCTCTGCATGGCAGCGAGCGGGGTTCGCTCCTGAACGTACAGCCTGGACTGGGCTTTCCTCGCCTCCCCCTTGCACTGCCTGGAAGCAAAGAGATCGATACAGCAAAGAAAAGACGAATTAGCATCGATAGACTTCAGCCCCAGGAACAGTTAAACACATTCATCTCTGCTGATGTTTTTGTCCTGAACCAAGCCAGGCTTTGCAGAGTTTGGCCTTGTCTTCCTCCACAGTGGTCCCACTGAAGCATTTGTGTCTCTGCCAGACTGAGCACAGCCCTTGCTGCCTTGTCCCAGGGCCCTGCTCCCACCCACTGCCAGTGTTCACTGGGATATATGTGATGGGGGCTTGTGGATGGCCCTTTCTGTGGTCCCCAACTTGGCTGATCAGAGTTCGGCTGTTTCTGCTGGTCGTTGAGCTGCCTTGCTTAGGCGATGGATCAGACCTCCCTGGTGCCTGGCTGCAGCCACTGCGTGGTTTAGAAATCACTTTACTGTGAGGAGTGCTGCTACCCCGTTCCTGCTGCCCAAAGGTGTTCGTGTGTCTCAGTACTTGTGGAGTGGGGATGCCTCCAGAGATGCATGGGGAGGAACCACCCCTCTCCTCTGCAATGGCTGCTGGGTTTATCCTGCTGGGGCCTTGGGTTCCCCAGCTCCAAAGCGTATGAAGACAGGAGCCCCCCCCTTGTGCGGGGCTCAGTCAGTTGCTGCAGCCAGCAGCCAGCGGGTTCCTCCACTTCTCTTGGTGACCCTGGAGCAGATCCAGTGCAGCCTGGGGCTGTCCTCGCCTGCCTGGGGTCTCGGCAGGGTGAAAGGCTGTGGTGCTGGCTGTGCTGTTGCCAGTGCCTTCGGCTCGCACCAGCTCCACCCACTCGTGGAGTGCAAAGAGCTGTCTGGGGAGTGTGAGAGCACTGCTCGCGGGGGCGGAGAGGAGCCAGAGACACTCCGGGCTGGATGTGGCCCCGTGCGGCTGAGTCATCCGACCTTTCCGTCTCCCCGACGTCCCCTGTACAGCTCAGGCCAGCAGCGCAAGAGCTCATTAGAAACCTGAAAGCTACAGCTGAGCCAGGGTCTTCGGCTGTGGGGAGCACGGGCACCTGGCCAGCACTCGGTGTGGGGGGCTCAGCCAGGGCCTGTTGCTTTCCTGGGGTCCCCTCCTGCATGCTGTGGTCCCCAAGGTGCAGCAGGGCTCTCCCCAGCCACTGGGAATGCTCATGGCGTAGCGCCCGGCTGCAGGGTCTGAGCTTGGGTGTGCGTGTATCTCTGTCACCATGTCTGATGTGTCGCAGTTCAAGCAGTGGCTTCCTCAGAGATCTGTTTTTTAGCCATTTTCATAGAACTGACCAGGAGGAATCAGATGATTTTGGAGGTAGCAATGAGTCTGTGAGCTGTTAGCGGTGGCAAATGGCCTCGAGAACATGAAAGAGGAGCTGGAGCGTGGTCTGCAGTGTGGGCTGGGCATAACCTTGGTCTCTGGAAGGAGGAGACTCTTGGGCCTTATTCGGCACTGAATCTGTCCGTGACACATAAATGTTGTGGGTGGAAAATGGGCTTCTTGGAGCCCTGACTCCAGGGTTCATCCTTGCCGTTGCCATGTTCCTGATGTCCCCAGGTGGGATCTGCAGACCCTGGCCGGGGCAGGAGCTGGCCCACCCCTCCCCAGCTCCCTGCTGCCCCTTGCCCCCACCGGGCTCTCCAGCAGTTCCCAGCCAAAGCTGAGCAGAGTGTGCGGGATGGGGTGAGCACAGCACTCGGGCTTTCCACAGGCTGGGCTCTGTGGTGTCTAACACAGCCTCCCCTCAGCATCCCCAGAGCAGGGACCACAGCCTGGCACCCGTGGCTCCTGGGGCTCCCATGGAAACCCTGGTGCTTGCAGGAACAAGAGCTGGCTGCAGGGTGGAACCAGGGTGGCTGTAGTTGATGGCTCCTTCCAGGGGACAAAGTGGATGTGCACTTGCACTGGGATGTAGTGCATTGCTTCTCCTGTGCTGCTGGTGCACGGACCAGCAAGCCAGATAAAACCATCGGCCAGATAAAACCTCAGTGCCCAGGGTGGAGGCATGGTCTGCCCTTCTCCCCAGGCATGTTCAGTGCAATTTTTCTCCCTGTTTTCTGTTCCTTGGGTTAGGGGCACCTGGAGAGGGACTGCCTTTCTTAAGGAGTCCGCTAATATGCTGAACTTTCTCTCTTTTTCTGGCCAGTGGAACATTTTGCTGGGAATTAGCTTTTCATTTCTGTGTGGATGTGTTTGCAATTCTTGCTCTATTCTGCAGGCTGATCCTCCCAGTTAAACCTCAGATGTACTGAGCCCTCCCTAATGAGTTTAACAAGCGGGTTGTAGATAAGCAGGCTGTGCAGCTCAGCTCCCAGGCTGCCGTCCGTCCCTAAAGAGCAAAGTGGCAGATTGGAAGGAGGCAGTGACGGAGTCCCCTGCAATGAGCAGCTCTGTGGCTGACGGAGGTATGTTATGGTCTCTGAAAGGTCTACTCAGCTTTACTGTTCTTCAGCTGAAGCTCACGTATGTCTTGGGTGACAAACAGCATTCCCCCTCCCCAGTGCAGCAGCTGGGGCTGAGGAAGCCCCCGTGGCAGCTGGTTAGTGCTGCAGACCTGTTGGCTGTTGAGCAGTAAATAGCCACCTTTGAGAGCAAGCTGGGTTTTGTGGGAAGCTGCTGTTTAACACATTCAGTTTCTCACTTCATTTCACTTCAGCAGCACCATAAAGGGGAGAAAATACTGTTAAAAATATTCCATGCACTGAGTCAGAATTAATTCGGACACTGTTTTCCTTTGCTTTGTACGTTGAGGCTGATGATATGCACAGCGTGTTCTTCCTGCCAGGACAAAATCTAATATTTCTGGGTGCCCACAACCTTCCTTAGAATCATAATAGAAAGATGAATACCCTCAGTGTGCCGCATGCAATATTAAAGCACTAATGGTGCAATCAGTCTCCCTTAGCCCCAGTAACAAAGGAAAGAATTATGCTGCCATCCTAGGCTTAATTCTGCTCTGCGGTGTGGGCTCTGACTGCCGAGGAGATGGCTGGGTACATGTGCCAGCACCCTCCTCTGCCCACGTCTGCTGCTCATCCCTCAGCAGGGGCAGTGCCCACCCTTGCCGAGGGCTCGTGCAGGCAGAGTGTCGGCCCTGTGCTGGTGCCCGCGCTGAGCCCCTCACGGGTGGTTCACATTTCTATGTCTGCCTAAACTGCTGGGCGGCTGCAGGAGCCCAGAGCAGCCCCCGGGGACTGGAGCAGCAGGTACCGCCTGCACTGGCTCCATCGCCAAGGGTCCCGTGCTGCAGGGAGCTGGGCACAGAATTGTGCGGCTGTGCCTGTATCCCTGGGGGCTGGTGGCCTGGCTAACCCATCCTGCAGCTGGCGTGTCTGCGGGAGGCTGGGCTAGCACCTTCAGCCTCCTGGGAGGAAGGTACCTTCAGACCCTTCTTTCTTCTGCACCACCAGTTCATGCATTCACTGGCGCTGTGGTGCACAGACCTTTGAACGCCCTCGTTTTTGTGGTCTTGCTGGCAGCTGCAGATGTAATGTCGGGGGTGGTTTGAGCCCTGTGGTCCCCTGTTAGGTGATGGGAAAGCTGAGCCGGGGCCGTGCAGAATTAGCGGGTGTTTCCTTTCATAAACAGAATTGCAGCCCAGCAGTTTGTGCTCACTAAGCTCTAAAGCCGTGCCGTTGTCAGCACACTGCTATCGGCACAGCCTCGCGCTTCCTCCTCTTTCTCGCTCTTTTTGCTGTGCCTGGTTGGGGGGCGCGATGGAGCTGGCCGAAACGTGGGCACCTCTCCCCTGTGAGCTGCTCCAGGGAGCTGCGAGTGCCTGGTGCTCCAGGGGAGCTTGGTTTTATTAATTAGCTGTTAACAATGTGGCTCCTTGCCCCAGCTGCGCGGCACCCCTTTCCCTGGTGGTACCTGTGGGGCAGGGGCTGCTCGCTGGTGTCGGGAGCGCAGCCGGGGTAGGTCAGGGTGATGGGCTCCTGGGTCTGGCAGAGGTCCCTGGGAAGTGTTATTTTTGTCTGGTGCAGATGGTACCAAGGAGGCATCCTCCCCCAGGCCTTTATTTCTTAATTTTGGCTGATCAGTTATGATTTGGCTGTGTCTGCTCTGAAAGGAGGAGGGTTTTTTCTTTCATTTTTGAGCCCAACTGTGTGAAATACCTCAGGGGGAAGAGGTGAAGCGAGAAAATGTCATTGCAGACAAACTATTTCTGGATGCACTCCCGTGCAGGTGGCGTGGCCCTAGGCAGGCCCTGATGGGATACCCTGGAGAGGAGGAAGGCTGGTGGCTTCTGGGGAGTTGGGTCCTTGGTATATTTTGAACCTTTTCCTGGTTCAAATGCTGTTTGTCACCTGTATCTGTGGTGGCTGACGTGGCCCTGGGGGGCTGCCAGATGTGTGGGGATGGGTAGCAGGGAGAGCTCTGCTTCCATCCCTGCCAGCCACGGGCATCCCCAGGTGCTGGCACTGCTGGTGCGGGGCAAGGTGGTCTTCATGTGGGGGCTGCCTCACACCTCTCCTGGGCAGTGGGACATGGAGACAGCTTTCCTGGGGCCATTTTGAGCTCCTGCCCTCCTGGACTTTGAAATCCTGGGAGAGGTATGTCAATCACTCGTGATTTAGCAGAACTGTCATGCCAATGAGGTGTGAGGAAGACCTGCCAGAGTAATTTTGACCTACTGACTGTAATGACCTCCCGTTAAAAGGGGAGTCTGGCCCTGCCTTGCTGCGCATCTCCCCGTCGCCCTCCCTGCTTCATGTTGCCTCTGACAACAGCGAGTTCACGTAAGGACTGAAGTGGCAGAACGAGATGCAGTAACTGGTGCTTAGAGCACTGCAAGAGTAAATGTTTAAATGAAGAGCTGGCTGTTTTCCTGGGACTCTCCAAGTTTTCTGGTGTGATGCCAGCTATAGACTGATGCTTCTCATGGCTGCTGTTGCTACCTGCCGCCCCGTGTCCGTGTGCAGGGCTGCGCTGGAGCTGCAGCAGCTGGGTGTTGTTCAGATGCACTCAGAGCTCAGCTGTGCAGGGAAGCTCCTTGCTTTTATTTTCAGGCATGTAAATTGTGAGCGGCTCAGTAGAGCTGGGCAGAAATCAACTGCTATGAGTGTAAGGAAGACGTGACCTGGGGGAAGATGAAGTGAGAGGATAATGTCACACTGCTGTCAATGCAGAGCTTTAACGTAGAGCAGGGCAGAAACAAATGTGCTCCAAGCAAATATCTGCTCCAAATATTTCATGGTACCTGAATTATGGCTTTCAAGCTCACATCATGTTTGGGAGTTTTTTAAAATGTCCTTAAGAGCTCTAAAATGCAAAGGATTTCCATCATTTCATTCCCTTTAAGGAGAGTGGCTGTGGGCAGAAAAAGTAGGAGTTGAAATAGCTGGATTTCAACCCAAGCTTTTTCCCTCAAGTTGACTGATTTCTCTCTCCAACTCCCTATCCCCCCCTTGCTTTCACACATCAGATAGAATCCAAATGTCTCTCAATTTAAAGGATTTGTGTGCTTGGATGAGAGTCTGACTCCGGCAAGTGCTGAGTGCTGGGCTAAGAGCCGCCTCAAGCTCCCTAGGAGCCCTGTGAGCCAGGCACTGCCCAGCGGCACCAAGTCAAGGGGGTGTTTTCTGTGTGCACTGGGCATTATTTTAAATCACTGGAGTAAGAGGTGAGTCTTCAAGTAGCTGAACTGGTAGGACCTTGGCAGTTGGAGGCTCTCTGTGGGCCTTTGAACTGCCGGGACTTTGGGGAGTGAGCTTTCGGTTCTTGTATCTCATGAGCATGGTGGACAACGCGTGGCTGAGCACCTCGTCCCCTCCTGGCTGTGGTGCAAGGCTCCGCTCTGGTGTTGTGCCCACAGCATCTGTGCTGAGTCCCACTGAGGTCCTGGAGTAGCGCAGCCCCTTGCCCTGACTGCTGAGGGGTGCTTGGGGTTCCCACCCTTCCTCCTCACTTTGACCAGTGGGCAGTGAGCCCCTGTTGCAGCCCAGGCCTGAGCGGGCACAGACAGGTGCTGGTGGCTGGTTTGGGGAGGTGGAAGGTGTGAGGCTGGGGTAGCCAGTCCCCTGGATGTTATGCACAACCCCCGGGCACCATGTGCAGCCCCCAGCACCAGGCTTGCCTCCCCACAGGCTCTGCTGTGCCCTGTAGTGTCTGAAGGCTAGCGCAGGGGACGGCAGCCTGTTTTTCTGGGACTTTGATTGATGGAAGCTCATACTCAGCTAGAGGTCAGCATTTCCATTGAAATGGGATTTCTGAAGCCTGGTTGTTAAAGGACCGTGGGGTTTTTGGTGGTGGTCAGGCTGCAGACATACACTTCAGCATTACGGAGCTGCCGGGGAACTGGAGGAGAGAAAACCTGCGTGCTGCAGCTGCGTGGGGGTGGGTGGGAGATGCTTTGCCCGGCTCTGGGGCAGCCGGGGATCTGTGTGCCATGAGAGATGAGGTGATGGGATTTCTGCTTATTGAGGTTTAATGCCTTTAGTGGGATGTCCCTGTAGTCCAGTGCACTGGAAGGTCAGTCGGAGAATGCCCTCACAGGGAGGCAGTCCAGTGGATCCCCTAGCAGGGAGCCAGCCGGGTGCAATGAACACAGCCCTGCCGTTTTGGGGACAGCCAGGGGAAGAGCTGCCCCAGGAGGCAGACCTCCGTGTTGCCACCAGTGACCCTCTGCACTGGGCCCCGGCAGCTGGCCAGGCTGGTAGGCAGGGTGGGGACTGCCCCACAGCACCATGCTTGTGGGTCGCACTGTGCCCATGCTCAGCCCCGACGCCCACGCTGCCCGCACAGTGCTGCCTGTGGCTCCTGCCATTAGGAGAAATACGACATTTGCAGCGTAAGGTTGTGAAAAGCCTGAGGCAACAAAAAAAAAAAGGAAATGGCTTTTTTCTCTGGTGTTTATGTGTGCGCGTTTGCAGGCGCTTCTGTGCTTGGGGCAGCTGACCAGGAGGCGCTGGGGTCCCCCCGCCCCGGCACGGTGCCGTGCACGCCAGCAGGAAGCGCCCGCCGTGACAGTCGCCCGCGCAGCTGGCACGTGGGTGCTGCTGACCCCATCACCGCATCCCCCCATGGCCGGAGCGCCCCGGCAGCACCGAGCCGCCACCATGTTCCACAGAAAGCGCAGCGTCTCCTTCGGCGGCTATGGCTGGTGGGTGCCGTTCCTTTCTATCCCCCTTTGCTACTGCGAGCGTGGTGCCGTGCAAGGAGCTTTTCTTCCCTGCGCGGCCTCAAAGGAGGAAGCTCCACAGTGCTGTGGTATGGTGCCCTCGCGGCAGAGCCCCTTCTGCTGCCCCATGCCAGCAGGAGTGTGTGGGAGTCAGGAAGGACTTTCTTCACTCCGTGCTTGCAGGGAAGCCCGGCACAGCTTCGGCGAGCAGGTGCTGCTGTCCTCCAGCAGCCCCTTGTGAGCCCCGCGGGTGCCAAGCAGTGAGGGGACGTCCCCGGGAGCTCGTGGTGGGCTCCCGTGTGCATGTCACCTGCAAGAGCGTCCTGTGGCTCTCTCCCTACTCTTTTCTGTCACTGCTGAGGACTCGCTGCCTGCTCCTTCTCCGCCCGGGCAGCGATGCTTACAGCCACCTTCGGCACCTCGTAGTGCACACGGCGAGGTCCCACCTGGTCTGTGGCAGGTTCTCGGGGCTGTCGCTGCCCTCCTTGGGTCCATCTGTCCTTAACAGAGCACGACAGCCGCTGCCTGCATCCCAGGTTCAGCAGGACTGTCTGCTTCTCGTGACCCTTCCCTCCAAGATGTGTGATCTATAGGGAAATAGTTTAAGAAAATGGCACTGTTCTCCCTCTGCCCTTCCTCCAGTTTCACTCTCTCTAAGGTATTTTATGCTTGTTCCAAGTCTGTGCTCTGTGATTGTGATCACGCCAGGGGGAACCGATGGCCAAACTGGCAATTGTGTGATGATTTTGGCTGTTTCGCGCCGGGGCAGACAGTTGCTCTGCCTTCCTTGCCCTGTGCCACAGTGGCTGTAGGGGCTGGGGCTGGGCAGCCAGGAGCCCTGGGGGCTTTGGGAGGAGTGCTTGTGCTGGGGTGAGGGAGCTTGTAGGTGCTTGAAACCTACTGGGGGAAATGTTGAGTAATTGAGAGGGTTGTGGGATGGCAGCGAACTTGTTGAGGGTTTCGGCAAAGTCTCCTGGGAATAGAAGTAGATGCCTTAGTGAAGCCAAGCATTTTGTCTCAGCTGGATTTCTGTTTTTCTTTACATAAAAATGGGAAGGAAGCACTCCGATAAACCTCTGTACAAATAAGTTTTGTGAAATGTGGGCTCATTTTGTGGCAGAGAGAAATTGTAGCTCTTGGGCAGCGTTGCCCCACAGCTGCCACTGGGAGCAGTGGCTCTGGTGCCCCAACCACGCTGGGGCATCCCGGGAGCTGCTGCTGCTGACACCCTCCTGACGCAATGGAGTGGAGCCGTTACCCCCCTTAGCTGGGGCACTCGGGGCCGTCTGGGCTTTGCTCAGTTGTGTTCCTTCTGCGCTTTGGCAGTTGCAGGGGAAAGACAACCACGGGCTGGAGAGCCGCACAGGAAAATGTGGTCTGCTGGCTGTTAGGGAGCTGTGCTGCCATCACAGTCTGGGATGGGGGAAGCGGGGTGCGGGCTTTCCTTTAGATATCAGCATCAGTGTCTGCACAGTGAGAAGGACAGACTAGGGGACATGGGGGGAGCCCTGCTCTCTGTGTTCTGCGGGGGAGACTCCCGAGAGGGGTTGGCTCACCTCTCTCTGGGGATCCCTAGGGAAGACACCCCTTGCAGTCGTGCGTTGCCTGGATAGTCCTGTGCACAGCTGAAAAAATGCTTCCCTGGGTGTTTACTGGAAAGGAAGGGACCTTCTGCAGCCCTGTACCTGTATCTACGTTTTCTCACGGCTGCCCGGTCCCACGGCTGACACACCCTTCCTGTGGGGACCGAGCGTGGGGTGGCTGGGCACACCCAGCCACTGCTGTCTGTAGCTGCAATCGCTATTTTCAACCCTCTGCTGGGGAGTAAATGGTTTTTTTTCTGGCTACCAGCTGCATCTGCTGCCAGCAAGGTCCTGGGATGAGCGTGCTTGTCCTGGGGCAGCAGACACCGCGCTGCCACTCTTGGATGTAGGGATGCACATCGCAGGTGATGCAAAGCCATGGCATGTGCAACCCTGGCAGCTGCCACCCCAGCCTCCTGCCTGCACCCCCTTCCTCGCTCGCCGGGGCCCCAGTGACCGATGCAGGTGCCAGCCTCCTCCCCTCTCCTCCAGGGCCGTTGGCACCCAGCTGCTGTCAGCTGCTCCTTTCCCCTGGGCGCTGCTCTTGGCAGCAGTGGTGGGAGACACCCCCTTTGGTGCTGCCGGGACTCAGGGAGCCCCAGGGCCGTGCTGGTGTGCGCAGGGTAGGAGGCTGGACTGGGGCGTGGGTTGTTTCACTTCACCCCACCTTGGGAAGGGGTGCAGGGCAGGGCCTGATGAAGTGGCTCTCATAACTTAGTCATATTGCAACTGCGGTTTCTCTAGCAGAGGGTTTTCTCTTGTGTGTTTCTTTTTTTTTGTTGTTGCTTTTTTTTCCCCCTCTCTCCAAGAGGCCAAATAACAGCAACCGATTTTTCTTCCTGCGGTTCCAGATGAAACCGCTCAGCGCAGCTCCCCGCTCTGGCATGGCTCCTGCAGGAGCTGCACCAGCCACCCACTGTCCCTGCGGCTCATTTGCATCTGTCACCGAGTTTGGCAACAGCTATTTACACCAGCATGCTTTAATGTTCAACTTGATTTAATGATCAACAAGGCCTGTGGACAGGCTTGTTAAGTATTAAGTGACAATAGCGGGTGCCCTGGGTCTATTTTTAGGAGCAGTAGCATGCCAGCTCTCTGGGGTGGAGCATGGGAGCAACTGTTTGGGGGAAATTCCTGGGACGAAGCTCCCACGGCCTTGGGGTTTTGTGAGTGCAGTGTCGGGCTGAGCAAGAGAGGGACCCAGGGAAGGGTGATGGTGTGTGCAGGCAGGGTGGGCAGGAGGCCCTGGGGTCTGCAGGGTGGCTTTGCCCCTGCCCGTGGGGAGCGGGGACACCCCACGTGGGGTTCCTGCTGTGTCTGCCCCGGTGCTGGCTCAGCCTGCGGCACGGCATGCCGGGGATCCGGCCCCGCTGTGTCACCCAGGGGTGCGGCCTCCTTGTCATAGAGAAGTTCAACCAGGCAGCGGAGGGAGGTAAAGCTGAGAGTAGAGGGGAAACTGCATTTCTGCAGCCTTGCCGTGCCTCTGTGATCGCAGTGCAGAGCAAGTGGTTTGTTTTTTTTTCGGGGATTTTTGTTGGTGTTTGTTTTGTTTGTGGTTTTTTTTTTGTTTTAGAGATGTGTAATTAATTCTGTGTGGCAGATAACAGAGCATTTGCAATGACTGCCAAAAGACATAATTTTGCGTTTTGAGACATTACTATGGTTTGCATTAATTCATATTAATATGACTTTAACCACAACGATTCTGTGGAGATAGGCACTTACTTATGGTGCCAAATAAGTGAGTGAAACGGCTGGGGCTGCTGGCCCTGTGTAAGCGGCCGGTGCTGGGAGCGATGGGGCTGCTCTCCGTTCCCTCCGCCTGGGGGTCTTGGCCGGTGTGCGGGCACTCGCAGCAGCAGCGGGCGAGTAAGGGGGTAAGTAAAAGGGTAAGTCAGTGGCTGCTGCCTGGGTGGGGACGGCGCAGCCCTGCCTGGGTGAGCCTGAGCTCACGCAGCCACCGGCCAGGTATGAAAATCCTGCACCTCCTTGTATCCCTATTCCTTCCCCATTGGACTGGGCTTCTTGTAATGCTGCAGGGTCAGGTTTGCAGGGTTTGCTGTCATCTTCCCAGTGTGTCGGGTTTGTCACAGGTCTGTTGTCTTTAAATATGTGTTTTGTGAGAGGTGTGGAACCCATGCTTTGGAGTTTGGACATGGATAAACATCCTCCTATACTGCCCGGTTCACCTCTGGCATTTCAGGTGGGGAGGCAACCCCCCCCCAGGAAATAAGTGGGGAGATTTTGTTTTACTTGCTGCCAGGCTTAAGTCTGGGTTAAATTTTGGTTGATCTTGTTTTCTGATCAAGTCTTTCTGTGGTGACTGTTGTGTCAGCCAGACTGATGGCACCTCTGAAGGCGATGCTGCGGTTGGGCTTGCCAGCAGCACCCGGTATCTGATTTGGGAGCAGGGACAGCCCTCCCATCTGCGCCCGGAGCCCCCTGTGCCCGCAGTAACACTCTCCTCTGCTTTTTCCCTAGGATTGACAAGACGATGCTCGCCAGCCTGAAGATCAAGTGAGTACCCGCACTCTTCTCTCGCGTAAAGTGATTTCCCTGTGAGATACGTGGTGCTAAGAGATGTCTTTGTGTGTGGAGGATGCTTTCTTGTTCGCTGGGCCGCCTCGGTTCCAGCTCTGTGCAGTGGTAGTCCAGCCATACCTACCCATTCCTGGAGAAGTGTTTGTGCATGTCACACAGCGTGTTCTCCTGTCAAGTCCAAGGTGATTCAGGCACTGGGTGATTGTAATAAATGCAACAACACTATCGCTGTATGATCAGTGGGTCAAGGCATGCACGGTGCAATTCACGGGGCACCAGCCCTGCCTTGGGAGGGGTGAAGGTGAGAATCGGCAGCGTGGGCTGCCACCAAGCTTCTGGCTGTAAATTCAGTGTCTGGTTGTTTTTTGTTTTGTATTTGAATCTTGCAGTCTGGAAAGGGGGGTGGGTGTTGGTGGGCTAAGGGGTGCCTGTGCTTGTTACCCAGCTCCTGCTCCCACGCCGCTGTGGGGGCTCTAGGTGTTGCTCTGGAGGGGTGAAGATGCCCTCAGACCCAGGAGGGTCCGTGAGGTGGTGGTGTTACTTAGTGGGTCCACCTCAGGTTTCTCATGGACTTGCTGAAAGCTGGCAGTGCCGGCTGTATGGCTCCTGGTGAAGCGGCTGCTGGGCAAGACCCTGCTCTGTGATGGAGCGAGGTGTGTGGGGTCACCACCCCTGCTGGAAAATGTTATCAACTGGATGGGCAAGAGCAAGAGAGAAACGGCTGAGAGGGTGGTACCGATGCTCGCTGTACTCCCGGTGCTTACAGCTCTCTGGGACATGCCTCCCATTCCTACCAGGCCTTGTCCTTCTGGCTGTGTGACCGGGGGGACCGATCCCTTCCCTTGCACTGCTGTGGATCCTCCCCTCTCTCTGGTTTCTGGATAAGCTCCCTGAGTCGGGGGTGTTCCGTTGCAAGCGCATGCACAGCTCCGGCACTATCAGCGTAACCGTGTGCTAATATAGAAATATTCTGGCCAAGCCTCCCTCGAGCTCAGGATAATGTGTATGGGTAACAGCTCATGCGGTTTCCCTCTATAATCATTATTTGTGCAAATTATTCATTAATGGAAAAGTATATAGAAAGCCTTGGGGGAACCTGCTGCCTGAATGAGCCTGCAAATGCCCATTCTAAATAGCACAATAGAAATGCTGCTGCTAAGCTCAATGCTCAGGTTTTTGCTGAACTGATGAGAAGTTTAAATCAATGTTTACCACTTTTGGGAGCGAAGGGAAATCTCAGTAGACTTTCCTTTTTCCATCGAGCTGAGAAGGATTTAACTGCTTCTTGGGTGCTGCCGTATGCTGTGCCCCGATTTTGTTTTGGGGCCTGTGAAGCAGTTTTGCTGCAGAAATATCATTTAACCTCTGCTGTCCACTGTGCTGGTTAATTAGTGCCGCGCTCAGAGTGCTGTGTCGGTGCCATGGGGCACACTGCTGCCCTCCTGCTTGGGTGGAGGTGAGGGTCTGGGGCCACGTTTCTCCCCCTCCCTCCTGCCCTGGCCGGAGGAGGGGGTTCGGTCACGGCATTCAATGAGCATCCACTGGAGTTGTTTTATGCCCACTATTTGCAGCTAATGCTTTCCACAGCCTCATAACGCTTCTGGTTTGTGGACAGATTGCTTCATTAAATGGTTCTGTAATTGGGGCCCAGCCAAAGCCACACTAGATATTTGTAAAAGCTTTTTTAAAAAAAAAAATAGTTTTGGTTTTCTAACACCCTCTTATTACTGCTGCAGCCTTCTGGCTAAGAGACCAGGCGTAGGCAATTTTCTTCACTGTATAACTTAACAAAAAGACAAGCTGCTTTCTGCAAGCCAAGGAGCACTTCACGAAGCCTTGTGCATGCTGCAAACATCAATATTGACTTGCAGAAACCTGGCAGGGGAGGAATATCTTGTGCTGGTGAATGTGGCCCTGAGCTTTTGGCTGCAGAGGGGTCCCAGTGAGGCTGGGGTGGCACAGGAGCCCGTGCCTGAGCTGAACCCTCTCATCCAGTGTGAGGGCTGTTCACTGGGGTAGCATCAAGCCCCTCCGTCCCGGGAGAGCGTGGTGGAGGGGAGCAGTGGTCTCTGCATCTCAGTGGGCTCTCAGGGGTGAGAGTGAAGGCCAGGTCCTGTGCAAAGCTGGTATTCAGTGGAACCAAGTGCTGCAGCGGGAGGGTGCGAGCATGAGGCTGGGCTGCGGGATGCTCCCCTGCCTGCTGCTCTTGTAGTTCGTCATAATAAACTTGCACATGCAGGTGGCACCAGAGCATCAAAACAGTTTTCCCTCTGTCTGTCTCTCCTTTTTCTTTTTTAATTTGGGTTTTATTAGTTCCTATGGTAACCATGAATATGTCTGAGGGACTCAGAACAGGAGAGAATGAGTAGACATTGCGGAGTGGGAGTGTCGGAGGAGAGGCGGTGGATGGGGAGCCCTGGCATCACGGACAGGGGCTTGGCTGTCCCCCTTTGGTGACAGGCAGCGCGGGGAGATACCACACTCAGGCAGGAAAGGCGCTGCAGAGGACCAAGCATCCCCGGGCAGCTGCTGCTGAACGGCCACGTTTGCTGCTCAGCCTCCAAAATGCCCAGGAAGCTCTGGTGAGTTTGGGTCTGGCTCTGCCTCTGGGAGCTGTGCCCATGCCCTGCTGGGGCAGAAGAGCCTGGAAGCATCAGCTCTCCAGCGGGGAGCTCGTGTGCCCGGTCCCACCACTCCGGGTTTAAATGTGCAGCTGGCAACAGGCAGTTCCTGGCTCTCAAAAACTGTTGTTCTGGGGCAGGAGAGAGCTGGGTTTTTGGCTGCCATGGGGAGCCATGGGCTGCTTTGGAGAGCTGGGGCTTGTGTGGCTGGGGGCTGCTCTTGGGAAGCCTTGCAAACTGCCCAAAGGCAGTGTATGGGGGATGGAGAATCTGGGCGAAGGCTTGGAAATACTCCGCTTGCTGGTTTTGGGGCGGTGCATGTCCCCAGGGTGGCAGCATGAGCTGATGCTGCAGGGCTGGGGTGCTGGGAGAGGGGCCGGGGCCAGCCCCAGGGTGTTGTGAGACGGAGACCGAGACACTTGTGCAGTGAACGGGCTTTGGCATGTGCGGACTCAGGATTTTGGCATGGACCAATTCCGTCATGATCTCTGTTTTTCTGGTGGTTTTTTTTATTATTATTATTCCTTACCTGCTTTGTAGGAAAGTGCTGGGGGCAGCTGAACCCCCCAGGCTGGCAAAAGGGGTGTCACATCCAGAAGCAGCCCTCTAAACCTTGGCTTGGTGCTGGTGTTTTCCTGTGTCACGTCAAGTTTCTGCAGAAAGCTAGCAGTGTCTCAGGGATTGTGGGGTGCTCCTGTGGTGCCCTTCTTTCCTCCTGGGGCATGGCTTCATGCAGAACTTACAAAACGTGGTGGAGGGTGATGTCAGGTCGTGCTGCGGGGAAGGGAAGAGCTGAGCCAGTTGGCGGCTAAACCCACTTCCCAAGTGGGGAGGTCGCCCTGGAGGAAAACATCAGCCTATCAAAGGATCTTTGCATATCAAAAATCAGCCCCAGCCAGATGAGCTTGCCTAGTGAGTTTGTTTGCTTCTCACAGCTGCCTTGTGGTAACCCTGGGCACAGCACTGCAAGTGCAGGGGTCCCAAGGAGCCAGGCAAGGACCCCCGAGCCCCCTCTGCCTCAGGAAATCCTTGTACTGGGGACACCAGAGGTGGGAAGGTGTGATGGGGATGAACCCGTGGGGACCTTCCTCCTCCGTCCAGCTGGACTTTGTGGGAATGAGCTGGTCAGGCGATGTCCCACATGGGATGCTAGCCAGCCCTTTGCCTGCTGCTGGCTCTGTAGCCCTCTGTGCTCTGCTTATTTTCTCTTTGGTATTACCAGTTGGATGTACTGAGAAACCACAGAGTATTTAAAAAAAAAAACCCCAAACCAAACAATTAAAAAAAGGCCCACCTTTAGGCAAAGGGTCACCTCGTGGTTTAGCCTTTTAAAGCAAAAACAGCAATGTAATAATCATGTCTCTGTGGAACAGAGGAGCCTTGTACACCAATTACTGGGTGTCAGTGTGTGTGTACAGCTAAAATTCACATGAAAGCATGTGATGCTCATCTGATGATGGGAGCAGTGGTGGAAGATAAAGGTGGGAAAGGATGAGATGAAAGATTTACTTGACCCTCATAAAACGAGCTGTGTGGAGGCTTGAGGCTCTTTAATATTTGATGGGCCAGAGCTGAGTTAATGGGAAGATGTGGGAATGATTTAGCTTCTTGGTGGTAGCTGCATTGACTCTTGCAGTAATCTCCGAGGTTTGGCTTAGGTCCTATGAGGACAAGGTCTGGAGAGCAGATTGTGTCTAACTAAATTCCTTTGACTTTATTACCACCTTTTAAAATGGATAATTGCATGCAAATATATGTTTTGCAATTATACTTCAGCTGTAGTAGCATATGTGTTACGCTGCAAAGAAAACGCTATCAAAACTACCGCAAAGCAGTTGTCTGCAGCGAACAGGGGAGGCGGGCAGGCTTCCTACTTCATCTGATTCGTAACTGCTTATCTCCGGGGCTGCCGGGCCTGCTGTGTGAAACCTCCTGCGGTGACTCCCCCCCAGCCAGTGTGCCGGGGGAGGCAGTTATCTTGGCTCTGGTGCAGAAATGAAAGAGAAAAACTGAGCGTATGGGGCCGGTGTGTGAAGGATGCCCTGGGACTCTGAGCAAACTTTAAAATCAGTTAAAATCAGTGTTGGGGCTGGAGGGGCAAAATGAGGTACGGGCTGGTCCCAGCTCTCAGCTGAGTGCTGGGTAGAGTTTGTGTGTGGCTGGATGAGCGTTAATTGGGCACCCAGCTGAGGTGAAGGTTGTTTAATATGCATCGCTCTGCTGTCTCAGATGCTCTTTATCACCCTGGAGTGATGCCTCTCCCTTTCTGATGTTACTGTTGTCAGTTATATTAATTTTTATTAATGTATATGTGGCTTGTCTAATCACAGCAAATTCTTCTGAGCTTTTCCTAAGCCATCTTTCTTGGTCCTAACTCTTATCTCGCCCTGATTTTTTGTCAAGTTTTGCTGGGAACTTAAATCATCCATGATGGGTCATGAACCAGAGGTCCCCTTGCAGGTGTCAGCTGGGCTCCCACAGGGTTTCCCCTGCGTTCATGTGGCAGCGAAAGGCGAGGAGGCAGAGTGCACCCTCAAACGGTATAGTCTATTCAAAATAATGGTGTAAACCCGATTTACCTTGCTTAATGTTTTCCCAGCCAAGCGGCTGCTCTGCCTCCTCTCCTGGGAGTTTCCTGTTGCAGTATGGGCGTGCAGGGCAGTGGCAGCTTGGAGGCACGTGGTCAGACACAGCATCCCAGGCAAAATGAGTCCTTATGTTGGTGCCAGGTCTCATGCCCGTGTCCCGGCTGGGACAAAGCCCCCCGTGAGAGCCAGCGAGGCTGCAGGCAAGTGGCCAGGGACAGTGACAAGTCCCTGTGGCTGCTGCAGGCACTGGCTGATGTTGTTCCCGCTTGCCGTCTGCTGCCTCAGAGCCGCCTCCTGCACGTTTGGGCCAGCCCTCGCCAGTGCCGTGGGAATTGAGGGCTGCAGAGATAAATGTCAGCACTACCCTCATGCAGACCTGAGGTGACAGCTCTGCCTGGCAGGAGACTGGCTGGTGGGGGAAAGGCGAAGCACCTGCCCTGCTGGGCTCCTGGTGCAAATGGCCAGAGGGTGGCTGGGGCTGCCCCAGGCTTTGGCTGTGCCAGATCCAGATTCAAGTCCTTCACTGATTCAGTGAGGTTTTGGTGTTTGAGTTTCTTTTTTTCTTTGGTTAAAAAAACAAAACCCACCCAACCAAAACAAACAAACCCAACAGAAAAGCTCCACTCTGACCACGTTTGGGTGTGTATCCAGACCCAGGCAGTGTGATTTGAGCCTTCTTTTCTGGGAGGAGGAGATGGGCATATGTGAAAGCATTTCCAAGTCCTCCTTTATTTGCAGTGCGGATTCAAACAAGCTAGGAGAGGCCGTGGGTCGCTGCACTGTGGGACTGACTGCGGTGCCTTTCAGAGGTTCCTTCCCAACCTGGCTGCAGCCCGCGGGTGCTTGGCTGGGGCTCCTGCCCATCCCTGCTCCTGCCCGTCTCTTGCTTCCCTGGCTGAAGCATCTTCCCAGGCGTGCCACCAGTCGGCACACGAGCACTTGGCTTTTCGCTGCTGCTTGTTCCCACTGTGAGTGGATAAAAGTGAGGGGAACCCAGGCATCAGGCATTGGGGTCCTGCTGCTGTGTGGCCGTACAGGGGCTGCTCTTCTCCCCTTCTGCAAGTCCTGTCACCCAGTTCATGCTGTGAGTCACTCTGCGGTGGTCGCCCCTCTGGGCCCTGGTGTGAGCGATGAGTGGGGGGTCTGCAGGGGATGGAGCAGTGCTCGGTGCCTCTAGGGGAGCAGGGACTGGGCACTGGCTTTGTCTCTGCTCCTGCCTGGGGGGTCCTGCCCAGCGCTGCGCCCTGGGGACCCTCGTAGCGGTGAGCTGTGCTACCGGTCCCCGCACCCCAGCACACACCGCCTGTGCATCACCAGGCTGGAGATCTTCAGCATGATGAAGCAAAGGTGGGAGTCAGTAATTTAAAAGGAGGAATGTAAAACTAGCGAAACTAGGGTGAAAGTAGGGCAGCGCGTCTGGGGGCTTGCGTGAATCATCAGCCAGTTCTCGCTGCTGCTGCTTCATTTGCTTTTTATGCAAAGAAATTAGCCTGTCAGCCATGTTTTTGTTGCCAGTTTAGGGTCTGGTGGCCCATGGATGAGCAGGTCGGCACTGTGCCATCGCCCAGACGGGGCTGCGGCAGGTCCTGGTGCCTGGGGTGGGCAGGCGGGTGGCTGCGGGGCTGCTCACCGAGCCCTGGTGGAGTTTGGCTGCAGTGCTGACACCTCGGTCACGACAGGGCCGGGTTGAGCAGATCCTGCCACCTCAGGATGTGCTCATCCCAGCCCCAGCTGCTTCTGTGAAATCTGGGCTTTGCCCTCCCAGCAGCGCTGGCTGCCGGGCTGAGATAGGGATGGTCCTGTCCCGCGCGGGCTCTGCGCCGGGGCTCAGCCCTGCCCTGCCCTGGGGACAGCCTGGGGGTGCAGACACACCCCTCATGGCCCCAAAATGCCCTTTGCTGCTGCTGAGGCCCCGCTGCTGGAGCCGTGCTCTTGTTGGGGCTGTGAGTAGGTGCTGCTGATGGGCAGCACTGCCCTTCTATCTTTGGGCTTGGGATGGCCACTGTAGGCAATGCTGGGGGTCCTGATGTCCTTAGGACAGAAATGGATTTTGGGGTTTCTTTTGTTTCAGTGGTGTTTTTTTGGTATCTGCCTTTTTGTGACTAAAGATAAACCCAAGCAGGGTGAGTGCAGGGCAGGCGGTGTCTGCCTCTGCCCCTTGCCTTCTGGCACGCTGCGGGGTGAAGGGGTTCTCCCTGAGGAGGGCTGATGCAGAACCAGGGTTTGGACATCGTGGCTGCGCTGGGGTGATTCACTGGGCTGGTGGAGCTCCAACAGCATGGCATCCCATCGACACCATGTGTAAGTGCAGAACCACCCCCAAAAATCACATCTATTTTCTTGAAGGGGAAAAACAACCTGGGAGATGGGAGCCTTAATGGTATCCTATTTTCTTTATGGACATAAATGACTTTCACTGGGTACAAGAGCTGATCTTTTTACTGAGGTACTGTATAATTTTAAGAAGAAAAATTGAGAAGGATCTGAGGAGCTTTAGCAATGTCTGTCTGAGCAGAGGCACAGCTTGGCAGAGGCCAGCACCCACCTTGTCCTCATCGCCCCATCAGTGAGGATGGGGCAGGGCCCCAGGAGCCACCCTGGGACTGGGGACACTGTGACCCTCCATGTTGCAAAGAGGGGAATGTTTGGAGCCTCAGGGCTGCTACTACTGCTTGGTACTACTGCGCCAGCCCCAGGTGGCCCCTGGCACATGGGCATTGGTGGGAGAAAGACGAGCTGGAGGGGTCACTCTTTGCTCAGCAGCTTGCAGCGGTGCTGGGGCTGGTGCTGGTCCCCTGTGAGCAGCTTCGCGCAGCCGGTCGCTGTGCATTGTGTTGCAGAAGACCCTTGCACGGGCGATACTGCCGTGGTCAGGAGGTGACGAACAAGGACACGCCAGAGATGGTGGCCAGAGGATGGGTGGTCGGGGGGTGGAGCGCAGCCCAGCCTAGAGTGCTCGCCCTGGGAGGTGAGCAGTGGCAGGGGCACAGTCAGCCCTGCCTTGGACGGCCCCAGGGCTGGCTGGGGATTTACAAAATCTAGCCAGTCCCAACGTCTTGCCCCTATCTCCGGCAAGCAGGCGGGAGTGCTTCCCTCTTCGCGGAAGGGCAGTTATCACCTTGGCTGCCCCCGGAGACACCCAGCCCCTTGCCTGTGCCATGTCCTTGCAGCACATTTCAAAGCCTTCCTGGGACAGAGGAAGCTTTCCCAGGAGGAGGAAGGTGCTGTCAGCTTTGAGGACTCGGGGTGTTTCAGCCATTTAATCTAGTAAGACTTATCTCTCTCAAATTTTGAGGGGGGCGGGGGCGGCTACTGGCACAGCTCCATTGATGCTCCTGCCCTGGGAGACTTCCTTTGGTATTTGGCTAGGCGCCTTCATCTCAGTGGCTTGCTGTAGGTATTTGGGGGTTTGTTACTGCAGAAACTGCAGAAACCCCAGCTATAGAGCAGAGGCAGTGGGCTGGGATCCGGCGATGCAAACGTTGCTTCCTGGCGACGTTGGAGGTGGCGCAGCGGCGCGTTCTGCTTGTGTGCTATCCAGTCCCATATGTTAAAATGTTGTTGCTGTCAAAACAGCCTTCACATATTTAAAGCTAGATTATTGACAATTACATCTGCCCAGAGGACTTAGCAACCCCACATGGGTCTATTTTTAGCTCTGTTTCAGAACTAATAAACTGTGCTGGCTTATATATCTTTCCTCCTGCCATATTTATAGCCTGTCAAAATAGGAGCTGTTTGCAGACAATCGAAAGGCGGCTGCTCGGAAGAATAACAGCCTTCTAAAAGCAAATATTGTTGTGGTAGGAGAGGGAGCCTTAATCGCTGGAGTGATAGAGACACCATCTGCCTGCTGGTGTGTGCTCCCAAATACTGGGGTGTGTGGGAGGACAGGAGCTGAGGGGTGCAGCTGGGGCTGCTGTGTGTCTCAGCTGGGGCAGCAGGGTCCCCGGCTGCTGGTGAGTGCCAGGGGTTCAGAGGGGCTTTTACCCTGCTCAGCATGCCTGTTGGCTTCCCCTTGGCTGTGGCCATGCATCTGCTTGCTGCTGGGGTGGGTGTGATTTAGGAAGCATGAGCAGCCCTGGCTCTGCTGAGCCAAGGCGCCCAAAGCAGGGCAGGGAGCAGCGGCACGGCAGTGCAGGCACTGTGCCAATGCCTGTGGTTTTTTTCCTGACGATAATTTTGTTAATTACTGCACCGCTCCTGCCGGCTGTTTCTTTTCCTTCTAGTCGGCGGGGTCCTGGCCTCCCAACAGCGACCGGTGCCGGCAAGCCCCGCGTTGTGGCAGGGACGGGCGGCTGCTGGTGCTGTGCCTGGTGCCCGGGAGCTGCCTGGCAGCACTCCTGCGCTGAGGGACGGTTCGGGGCCAGACAGTGCCGGCACGGCCATGGTCCCTGTCTGGAATCGGCCCTCCCCATCTCTGGAGTTTTATTTCTGGTGGGGCTCATGATGCTGTTTTTGCGCTCGGTTAGCAAACACCAGCGTCAGCGTTGGACCCGTGTGATAGCTGAGGACCTCACATCTTCCAAAGCCTGTTGTGAAAACCTGGTTTGTCTCGGACTCCCACCCAGAAGAGATGTGAAGAGGCTTGGCAGATACTTGAATAGGTCAGAGCTACATTATGAAGTCTCCGTGAAGACTCAAAGGTCACTCCTTTCAGACACCGTCCTGTCTCATTCCTCTCAAATGTTACCGGTGTCATGCCAGGGACTGTGACACTTCCTTCCTCCTACAAGAAATTTGGTGTTAATCCTCTACAATTTGGAATGCAGAGCTCGATGTTCTCTTCCCTGAGGTGACGTGGGTTACATTGCTCGGTGACGTGGGGGTGATAACCAGCCGGCCCGGCCGCTCCAGGGGCTCGGAAAGCGGGGCAGGGTTTCCATCAGGTCTTCACTGGAGCTCCAAAAACCCAGTGCAACTGTGTTAGCAGAGTGATCCACTCTTTGCTTGCACATTAAGCTTGAGGACAGGGAGGTGTACTGACAGGCTGGAGAATGAGAACATGATGGTAAGAAGTATGGGATCAGACCGAGGGTCTGTGTCTGCTCCTTGAGAGTGCCAGTGCTCAGGGAAAGACTGAGAAATGGGACACATAAGTCATACCCTTTCACCTGAGATGCCAGTCCCCTTGCAGGCTCTCTGCGGCCCTGGCTGGTTGGAAATGAGACTTTTCCTTTCGACTCTATTTGTACTGTTGCCCACAGCTGCTGCTGCAGCTGCATGTACAAAAGATGCTGCCTTGGCTGGGTCACTTCTGTGCTGCTGCAGGTACATCTCCTCCTAGAGAGGACAAGCAACCATCCAGAGACCCTATAGCGGTATGGGCAGCGTGCACATGGAGCTGGAATGGAGCAGGTACCCCTCTGCCCAGCCTCCCGCACGTGTGGGTATCAGCTGCCAGTGAAAGCTCCTGGCCACGGGCATTGTACCCTCTGCTTCCCAAAGCCCCAGCACGCTTGACCCAGGTCTCTTGCTCCTGACTATTGATGAGGTTGCACAGCACAAGAGGAAGATGGTGGGTTTACAGGTAACAACTGCATCATCTTCATTCTGGAGCAAGAGGCAAGGAAAAAGCTGTAGAGCGATAGAAACCCATTTCTGAATGTGATTGACTTCAGCACATTCCCTATTGTACGGATGTGTCACTGAGATAATACCGGTGTTTTAGCTCCACAAATTATGTGTCTTTTAATGCTCTCACATCAAACAAGGTGTCTGAGGGAGATGGGTAATCGAGATGGCAGCATCTCCTGGGGGAGCCCCCGAGGACTGGGGAGTTGCTGGTTTGGCTGCTGCCCTCTGCAGCACCGGGATGCATTCCCACATGAACGGATGACCACCCCTGGCAGTTCACCACTGGTGAGCACAGCACAGCAGGGTGCTGATCTCCGCATGAGGTTTCTGGAGGTAGAAAGTGTTTCTCCCTATGTGGCACCTGTCTGCAGTGCTGCTCAGGTGCTGGCGCTGCTTCCACTGGGTATGGGAGCTCATTGCAGTACGGATTCATGTGGAGGTAGCTGTGATCTCCCTGGTCACAAAAACACCCCAGTATCAAGGGAAGTCAAGGCCCAGATACAGCACAAGATTTTTCCAGGGCTCCCGTGGCACTGCCAGGCATGTCCTTGCAGGCTGCCATTTCCCCATCACGCGTTTAGATTAACTGGCCCCTCCTGACACTTTCCTTGGGCTGGGAGGGCTGCCTCTGCGGCAGTGGGGGGCTTGGGAGGGGGAGCGACTGTGGTGCTGCTGCCCTGTCGAGGGGGATTAGAGAGGCCTAGGCATGCACTCTGCTTGGCTGGGGCTCCTCTTTTACATAATGCGATTAACACTTCTCTGGAGCAGCCCCTCCAGAGCAAGCTGAATATTCAGCATTGCCGTGAGGATCTGCATTTGCAGCTACCAGCGCTCCTGCTCTCTCTGCCCAGGCATGGTCTGGCTCCCAGCCCATGCTGACCACAGCTGCATCCCACCTGCGCTGGACCTCGTGTAGTGGTGGTGTTCCCGGCAGTACCAAGGGCTGCTGTGGTGGTTCAGGCACAGGTTAAGCAAAACCCTGCCCTGGTGTCAGTCTTAACTGCAGCAGTCCCGTGACTCACGTGCCTGGGTTTTAGGCTCTGCAGTATGGGACTGGCAGCACGGTGCTGCATCCGACCCCATCAGCGGATACTTTGGGATGTTTAATCCGGCGCTCGTAGGGATGAGGCTGAAGTTGTGACCTTCTGCAGCAGCTGGGCTCAGGAACACGGATCAGCATCGCCTGTTGCTGTCGGAGGAGCAGTGCTGACTGGCCATGTGCTGTTCCCTGGGTTCCCCTGCCTGTGGCTGACAAGAGCCTGTGGAGGGTGGCTCTCCCCAAAATGCTGGGCTCCTGTGAGCAGTCCTTGGGAGCCTGATGCCTCTGCCCAAGCCTGCTCCGCCCCCCGCCCCTCTGCTTTGGGTCACCTCCCTACTTCTGCATCCCTTGCAGCATCCTCGAGAAGGAATGTTGCTTGGTTGGGGTTACGCTTTGGGCCTAATCCTGAGCTTCTTGGCTGGATGCCAATGGCAATTGATTGGAATAACGGCTGCAGGGATGGTCTTGCACAGGGAGCTGGGGAAGGACCGAAAGCTAAGGAGGGTGCTGGTGGTAAGCATCGGGTGTGTGGCTGATGTTAGTTTGCTGTGCATCCTGAATCTGGCTTTATTAGTGATGTTAATGATAAATGATGGCGTTTAGTTCACTGATTTGCTAGTAAAATTCAAAGGATCTGCTCATGCTGTAAAGGCTTATTTCCTCTGATGATTTGATCTAATTTAATTGAATGCTGAAATCTTGGCACTCGTCTCTTCAGAATGCCTGCATTCGCAGGGAAAAATACCCCAAATTATCAAGAATACAATTTCCATATAATTGTGCTGCTGTCATAGGCATAACTACCTTGTACTGTGTTTAACCATCAGAAACGATACAGTCACTTAAGGAAGCAAACTGGGCAGGGGCTGATGCTGCACCTGGGCCCTGGGGCTCCTGCCCTCCCATGGCAGCAGCGTGACGCATGCCTGCCGTCTCCTCTCTGCCCCTGATTCACTGCCTGGCCTTCAGCAGCTCACTTCATCTCCCTGTGCTACCATATTCCTGTCTGCAAAACCGCTTTGGTTTACCATGGTGTTTGCTGGCTCCGCAATGTGCCAAGGAGTCAGGGCCAGCGCTGCTTGGCGGTGCTCTGCTTGCCGGCGCTGAAGGGCGGGCTCAGCACAAAACACGACTCTTGTTCTGAAGTCCTGGGATGTGTGTGATGGGAAGGTGCTTTCTAAGAGCTTCTTATCAAAGCTGTGTCTCTCTGGAGGCTGCTGAAGGAGGAATGGTTCCAAAAATAAAACCATCAGAACCTATAGATAGACATACAGGCGCATGTAGATAGATATCTGTAGATATGTAGACAAAAAGATATCTTTATATCTTCTTGCATGAAGCAGATCCAGCTGACTAAGCCCCCTGGACTGTCAGAGATGGTTTGATACAAACACAGAACAGACAACCGGGCATTCCTGTCTGACCCCAGAGTGTTTGATCTGGAAAATGTTGCTGCAGTAGCCCTGGATGAAGAGCTTTGCCCTCATTTGCCTGGCCTTGCTCAGCCCACAAGGTTTTCTTTGCAAGTCATCGTTATAATTTTGGTAATCTTCCTGGGCTGGAAGAATCCTTACTGCCACGGGCCGCTGTGGCTTCTCCGGCAGCAATGCCAGCTGTGTGTGACTGATGAGCCCCTGGAAAGGCGAAACCCATGCCTTGGGTGATGCTTCATCCTGAGCAGGGCTAATTATGTGTGTGGGGGGCACTTCTCACTTAGGCTTTGCTGCCCTGGTCACCAGGAGGGGGGACTGGTGCATCCCTGCCCTCGGTGGGTGCCGAGGGCCGAGGTTGGGGTTGGGTGGGCACCTTTCCTGGCATGCGGCTGGTGGGTGCACGGTGCGTGCCTCACGGTGCCTGTCCCACGGTCCAGCCTTGCCCGCTTGCTGCGGGGAGTGGGGCCACCAGGGGAAATGAGTGAGTGGATAATTGGTAGCTCATCTAATTAAAAGGCTGAGATTTCGAAGGCTGGTCGGAGAAGATGGGAAGGATGTGGCACTGAACGAGCGAGGCTGCTCACCACTGTCTGGGGATGAGGCCTGGGTGCTGGGCATGGGGGCTGAGGGATGGGTGCCTGTGGGTGCAGGGGACACGGTGGGGAGGGACACTCATTGCTGGCAGAGCGGACGCAGACAGGACCCATGCTCTGCGGTGCAAATCCCAGCAGCTCTTGTACTTGAGCAAATAGCCATTCGTTTGACCTCCTGCCAGCTTGCTAATTAGGCAAATATTTGCTGCCTCCTTCTCTCGGCTTCTCAGCGGAAGGGGAAGAGAAGGGGCGTCAAGCCGATTGCACAGCAGGCAGGTCCCGTGGCCTGGCTGCACCATCACTGGTGCTCTGGCATGGGGTGCCTTTCTGGGGTACAAACAGCCCCATTGTGATATCCACTTTCAGTCTTTTGTGCTCAAAGTTTAATTGCAGTGTCATACTACTAATTCATTTTTTATCTCTGTGCTACACAGAGTTATCTTAGTTTGTACGCTGCGTGTTATTGCCATATACAGCAATGTCAAAGGGCTAGTAGTAACACCCTGTGCAGAACTGTCCAGCTGGGTTTCAGGGCAAAACCCCATTCCCTTCCAGCCTGCTCCACGCTGGCCCTCAGACCCTGTCCCATACACAGCCAAGCCCAACCCCTAGTTTTCCACTAATTCTTATTATCTCAGTTTGAGTGCTTGAACAAATGACAGCTCGTTTCAGGTGTATTTTAAAGCCTGATTAATAACACAAATGTAGCAGCAGTGACGTGGTGCTTGGCATCACCTGTGCGCTCTGCAGCAATTAACTGTTTCAACGGGGTGCTTTGGAGACTGTACGACCCTGAGCAGGGATGGTTCGGGGTGTGCAGAGAGGAGGTGCTGCCACTCCTGTCACCCAGGAAAGGCTGTGTAACTTGCCGGGACTGGGATCTCTTTGCAAGCAGCAAACAGCTGATTGCATTGGGTAATGCATGTGATGAGGGACCTACCTTGCTCTTCTCTGCAGAGTACAGGGAGCAAGCAGGGGTTCTAGAGGGGCTGAGCCTCTTGGTTCCTAGAAGGGAGTAATTTGCACCCCCATGGCTTAATCGAGTGGCATTTCTTGCCTCTCACTGGAGCTTAAATTGCTTCTTAGTTCTCCTCCATGGGGCACAGGGGGGTCCGTGTGCAAGTCTGGGTGTCTGCCAGCGTGGAAACGTACCGTGTGTGGCCAAGGAGCTGCCTCTGCAGCCACCGCGGCCAGCCCACTGCCGGCCAAGGTTTTGTGGGGACTCTGCTGACCCGTTTCTGCGTGGTTTTGGGGTGGGCAGGAACAGGCAGGGGGTACTGCCGGTGCTCACAGTGCCGGTTTCCACACCAGTGGGATGAGATGGGGAGGCTGCTGAGTGCCACAGGAACTGCCACTGCCCAGGCTCTGCCCAAGAAGCTCAGCTCCAGTGCTGGTGTCACTGCCTGGTTTCATGCTGGGGCACTACAGTGGAAAGATTGTTCACATTTTGCTCTGGAAGTGCTTGTAAACTGGAGCAATAAGGGCTGTAGCGTACCCTTAGGACCACCTGTGTTGGCCAGAGCAGGAGCTTAGGGTTCTCACGCTCCATCCAGTAGCCTGGGTAAAGCCTGAGCCCACCCTGTGGCATAAGGACCCCCTCTGCCTGCCACAAGTGGGACTGGAGGGTGCAGCATCGTGTGAGGGGCCAGGGCTTGCCCCGACTGCAGCCGCAGGAGCTGCAGGCATGCGTGTGTCCCAGGCGCCAGCCATGGCTCTGGAGACAACGTCCTCAGGAGGCTGGGAGTGAATGGGGGCACTTGGGGCTCAGTTCCTGCCATGTCTGCATGGACTGGGAGCGGCAGTGGTGTGAGCAAGGGGGGCTAGCAGATGGGATATCTGTGCTGCCCACCCAGGGCTCCAGGACCCCACTGGGGGAAGATGTGCCCCCCACCATGTGGGGGCTGTGGTTAAGGGAGCTTTGCCCCAAGACCCTCTGGTCTCACATATGCTGATGAAGGCAGGAGAGCAGCCAGGCACTGGGATGTCAGACAGCCAGGAACACAGTTCCTTGTAGGGAAGCGTGGATGCTGTTGTCCTTAGAGGGCTTGGCCCATTTGCTATGGTTTTTCATATTTTATTTTTTAATGTTTTTTAATACCGATGCCTGCTCCGAGGTGCTGGGAGGAGCTTTCTGTGCTGCTGCCTGCTTGTCTCACCCTTTTGCTGTGCAAATGCAGTGAGGGGATGTCCTGAGATGCAGCAAAAGCCCTGCTCCACCGCTAGGGAAATGATGGCTTGTGCACAGAGGGTGCAGCCAAAATGAGGTCGGGTCTGGGGCCTGCTAAGCCCCTGATTATTTTTAGGTTGTCTTTTGTGATTACTTTACATACTGAAATCTCTTCTTTCAAAGCCTCTTTAACCATGGAATGGGTGCCACATGCACCCGAGCCGCGCTCTGCTCACCCGGCCTCCTGGCTGCCTCCCAGCTCCTACGGGTGCCGTATCTGCAGTGCTGTTGACCGTCAGACCCTGCTGCTCTTGTGTGGGGCCAGCTTGTTTTTAATGGCTAGCACTACCTGGCTGAGCCTTGGCTTCCTTCTGCAGTGAGAAGTTGTTCGCTCATAATGAATTTTTGTTCTTTCGCTGCGGCTTTGATTGCTTTCCCTGCTTATTTCCTGGGAAGGCTGATAATTGCTCTGGGGAGATGGAACATCGTGGGCCACGCTCAGCCCCAAGTCAGGCAAAAGGTCGATGCCTGTGTGCACTTGTGATGGGGATGGGCTCTGGATGGGGGACAAGCCCATTGTGTTGGCTCCTAGTCGAGCTAGGCAGATGAATTTCTTTTTGCACATCAATCCTGTGTTTCTGTACAGCAGCCGCTGTACCGGGGCGCAGGGAGCACCAGGGTTTGGGCATTGCGGTGTGGTGGGGAAGCCTTGGCGGCTGTGCTGGGGCAGGAGCCGGGTCTGCCCCCTGCCTTGGCACACATTAGTCCCTCTTCCAATCACTCTAAATTGACAAGGTGCTAAGGTTGCTGGTGGCATATGATACTCGTCTCGCGCTGTTTCAAGAGAGATAAAACTTGCTGTCTTCTGTCTCTGCGCTGCCTGTGTGGAGGAGCTGGCTTCATGCTTTCTTGATATTTCCTCTATGTCTTTCTAACTGAAGCCATAAAATAAATCTCTAATCAGGTTACTTAGGGCTGGATGTAACATAATCTAAAGCTCTATTTCTGTGATACTTCTCTTAAAACTGGATGCACGCTTATCCTCTTCCTGCAGCACCATTTGAAATGCTATAATCGCTTTCTCCCTAGTTTGCAAGCTCCCAAATCCTTTTCTTCCCATGCCAGTGAAATTGGAATGTGACTGCTTCTTTACGGAGAACCAGTTACTATTTTTGTCTTTCGGTCTGTGCTGCTTCGGCTCCTTTTGTTCCTCTCTGGCTCATGGTCCCTGGTGCTGGCGCAGCTGCCCCTGCCCCAGCTTTCCCACCCAGGCATTGCAGGCACCCATGCCCAGCCACGTCCCGCTTGGGTGGGGGGAAGCAGCCATTGGGGTCTCCGCGTGAGTGCTTAGGGTGGTGGGGAAGGATCCCTGGGCAGAGCTCTCAGTGCCCGGTCAGCCACTATGGCTCAGCCATGGTGCTGCAGCGATGGGCTGGCCATGCCTCCAGCCCGGCCGTGGCAAATGCCCCACATAGTTCGTGTATTTCTGGATCTGTCCCTCGTGAGTGAGGGAACCAGAAATATCTCTTGCAAAGGGAGGCACAGAGGGCGTCCAGGACTTATCCTGAGCTGTCTGACAAGGCAGCGCTGCAGCTCTGGCCGGAGAAGCCCTGAGTCACCGGAGCTGGGCTCAGGTGTGAGCGACGGGGCTCTGCGGGCCTTCATGGGTGGAAATGCACCTGCGGGTGACTTGGGAAGGTCGACGGGCTGCTCACCAATGGGTGATTTAATCTCACTGCAGCATTAACACAACATTAACACAAAAGCCAAAGTTATTCCGTAAATATATGGCTCCTTAATAATATTAATAGCGTCATTTATTCATGGGAGATTCGGTAATATAGGGGATGAAGGCTTGATCTTGTCACAACCTGGTATTTTCAGCTCCTCCTTTCTTAGCAGAGTGTCCAGAAGAAAATGCCAGGCTTTGCATAAATGAGCCAGCCACCCAGGTGATTTATTAATCATGGCGTGTAATTGTCCTAACCTGCCGTGAGCTCTCTCCAGCCTCTTGGGACACAGCTTCCTAGTTAGCTGCAAAACTGCTTTCTCTGAAGCAAAAAATGTCAGGGCATTTTTAAAGAGATATTTATTTCTTCATAAAACAGGGCAGCTGCTTAACTTTGAGGCTATTTAGTCACTGCAGAGGTAATACTGAATCTTTACAGGAAGGATGGAGATTGAGGAGCCCAAAAACTTGAGGGGGAGGGAGGGAGCTTGTGGTCTCTGGTCTGGGCTCCATCACAGGGCGGGCTGCAGCTCCCTCCAGCCAAGCCCAGGAAACCTCTGTGGATGGTGAGCTGGCAGCCCCTCTGGGGAGCTCTTCTAGGGTTGACCCAAACTCCTCAGTTTCCCTGATTTCCAGTCTAAGCCTCTCAGGCTGCAGCTTTCTGTCTTAAAAAACATCCTTTGGCACATCTGTGCTGACACATGTGACACGAGCTGGAGGTCTTCTGCAGGTGCTGGCCCCGACAGGACATCCCCCTCTCAAACCCTCAGGAGGGCAAGGCTCCCGTGGCATCACTGTGGGAACTGGGGGTTGGCCAGGGTCACCCCAGCCCAGCTGAGCCGGGGGACAAGATGTGGGGCTGGGGAAATGCGTTGCAGAGGTGTTTCTGTAGCTGACCAGGATGTGGGCAAAGTACTTGCCCCTTGCTGGGATCAGTTTGGTGGGATCTTCTCTTGGAGAGAGTAAAGGCTGAACTGGGGACGCACACCATGGCCAAAGCACTGCAGGAGCCAAAGAGACCTGGCTCTGCTCCCGGGTCAGGGTGCCCCAGCGACCTGCAGCGCCGTGCCAGCGCTGGTGATGGGGTGCAGCTCACTGTGCCGCACAGCCTGCCGTGCCCGCCCTGTTCCTGCTCCTCTGGTTGGCAAGCAGAGATCGTTGCTGTGTGCACGGTGAGCTGTCCCTTTGCAAGGAGAACCCACCAGGCGTGAGAGGGGAGAGCAGCAGGCGCTGGGGAAGGCAGGCAGGGACACGGGCTGTTCGGATACACCAGCCCTGCCACTTTCCCTGCCTCCCTGGGTGTGCCTGGCATCCTGCCCCAGTCTGTCCTGGAGCCTTTCATCAGACAGCAGAATGTGAGAAATACAGGGCAGCTTCTCGAGGGACTGTTGCAGCCACAAGTGATGTCCTCAGGAGCAGGAGGTCCCTGGTACCCCTTCACCTGTGTGTCCAGTGACCGAGCATCCAGAAGTCTTAGGAAAACCCATGGCCTCCTACCAGACAGGAGCTTGTTTGTGCTGGAGTGGTGGAAGGAACAGGGGCTCCAGTGCTTTCCTCGCAGCCCTTTCTCTGTGTGAGAATGGCATGGCGTGGCTGCAAACTGGGTACCAAGCTCCTGCACCACCAGCCCTCATCCAGCCCCTTGCCATTTATTATCTTGCCCTCATCTTATAAATTACAAATCAGCTGCAATGAAGTCCAGAAGAAATTGATTTCAGTCGGGGCTTGTTTGCCGTATTTGGGTGGAGAAGAAAGTATGGCTGAGTGCGTCTGCTTAAAGTGATTCTGTATTTCCAAATATGAGAGAATTGAACATCTTTAAAAATCAATACAAAGCCACTTCAGCATAAAACAAGAGGAGATTAATACTTAACGTGTCTGGAAAAGGGGAAGAGAGACAGTGGAAAATGTCTCCAGAGAGAGAGATTCAATGAAATTCGAAGCTGCCTGTTTAATGCGAGAGGTAAAAGGTTTAAAATTAAAACCCCTCCCCCTCCATTAACTGGAAGCTAATGAGGTGCTGGAGAATTGGTATAATTTGACATGGAAATGGGTTCTAATTTCTTTTCTTTTTTCTTTTTTCTTTTTTTTTTTTTTCTCCTATGCCTGAGAAATGTGTCAGATTGATGATTTCTGCTTGAAAGGAAGGAGCCAGGTATTTTCCACAAGAACAAAGGGATTTGTTGGTCCAACAAAAACTTTATTAAAAGGCTTCACGGTGTGAGTTAAGCGCTCTTCCCTGCCAGTGGGGAGGAAGGCAGCACCCAGGCTTAACGGAATTCTTTCCCCTTATCCACTCGCGTTCTCTCACCCACCACATGCGGTTTGGCATCATCTGATGTTATGCCAAAGAGGAAGAAACACGTTTCGGGGTGTTTTGAGCATGGGTTGGGCACTTCATTGTGGGGAAGTGGGGACCTTGACACTTGTCTGCTGGAGTTACTGTGCTGGAGAGACCCTTCTGCTGCTTCAGCCTCCCCAGGGACCCATCAAGGTCTGTTGAAATATGAAAATACTAGTCTTGGATTTAAGTTTAGATCTTGACTCTTTGAAGAGCTACACGTGTGCTGTGTAGGTGAATGTGAATGGTGTGGTGACGGCTGAACCACCGTCAGGTTCTTCTAGGGTGAATTAATGTGGCATATTGACAAAAATAACACAGCACATATTTTTATCTGACTTACAGTACAATGCATAAAGACATTATGGTGATGATGGGTTTTTTGGTTGAAATTAAAGAATACATCCAATTAGAGATTGTGCTGAGACATTTTGATAGAAAAGGCCAGAGCTAAGGTTATGTTGATCACCTTAAGCATGGCAGGCAGGAGGAGGCGGCCAGAGCGACAGCTCTGTGCCAGATGTGCTCTGTGGCCTTTGCGAACTGTTTGCTCCTGAGCAAGCACATTTATTATGAGCTTTGCCAGGAGAGCCCCACACGCTGTTAATGATTGACTGCCCTGGCCAGGGGGTTTCCAGGCAGCTCATGCTCCGTGGCCTGTCGGGACTGCTGGGCTGTTGGACTGTGCGTGATAAGCCTCCCCAAGTGGGCGAGGAGCGGGAGGCTGTTCTCCCCATCTTTCCCCAGGGGCTGCAGCAGTGGGGGTCCTGCTTGGGTGGGATGCTGGTGGTGGGGTGGCCTCAGCCTGCCCTGCAGCCCTCGCGTGCCCGCTCATCAGGCTGCCTGTTTGCAGCAGGGTCCCTCTAAAAGCTCTGACCTGTAGGTTGTGACAGTTCGCCAAACAGCCGCTCTGGGGGTCCCGCACCCCGCTGCCGGTGGGAGGTTGTCCTCTCCCTGCTCTAAGGCCAAGCACACCCCGGGAAACACTTTCATGGGCTTGACCAGATGATGCAGTAGGGTTATGACTCTCTGAGGTTGGCTGTGGAGATGCGAAGCACCGGTGGGATTTGGGGAAGATGCTGATGCTTCAGCCTGATGGATGGCTGCAGTTTTGCCTGCATGTTCTCATACATGCCTACAGCATGGACTGTGTTTTTATCCCTCTAAGGAAGAACATGCTCAAAATGCTGTAGCTAGTCCTGTGTCTTATTCCCATGAAAATTAAACTCGCAGAGGAGGAAGGTGAGATGGGAGGGGGCGGGGCAGAGAGACCCGGGTGTTTTATCACCGTGGCAACAGAGACTTCCAGGGAAAGGTGCTGAGGTTGTGAAGTAGATCATTTACAGTTTACTTAATTAAAAAAAAAACCCATATATTTCCTGGAACAAGCTGTGTGCCAGCTCCCCCGTGTAAGAGGCAAGCTGGAGGGCTCGTGCTGTCGTGCTGATCCCAAGCCTGGCTCCGTGCATCTCTGCAGCAGGATGGATGTTCATCCCTGGCACAAGCACAGTGGGCACCTGGCTTGGCCCAGCTCAGAGCTGTCCCGTATGGGGAAGGTTTGCTAATGTCTGAAAAAGGCAGGGAAATACCCGTTTGCAAGGCAGGAACAAAACCCTCTGTTCAGATTTTAAGTGGGCTGTAATGTAACTTCACCCTTTAAAGAACCCGGTGTATGTGTGGTGCGGGCGGTTTTCATGGAAGCCTCGGCATCAAGGTAACGCAGTGTCCGCGGTGACCCTGGAGCTCTGCCAGAGGGAATGAGGTCCCTTGTTCATTCAGTGTGCTCAAAACCCCAGCTTGCCCCGGCAAAACCCAGGCTGGCGGGCTGCGGAGGGGGGTGGGTGGGGGGGCAGCCTTTTTGGGGCGGGGGGGGGGGGGGGGAGGAGGAGAGCGGTGGCCGCTCCTCAGCGAGCCCTGCCCGCGCCCGTCGCCACCGGAGCAGCCCCGCGCAGCGGAGCGGCCCCGCGCAGCGGCGGGGAGCGCGCAGGGCGGCGCGGGCGCGGAGGCGGGCGCGGACGCGCCGCCGCCTCCCCCGCAGGTGCCTCGGCGCGGGTCGGAGCGCGGTCGGCGGCGCCGGCAGCGGCGATGTCCCGGCCGACGGGCAGGATGCACTCCCGGCGGGCGGGGATCCGGGCGGCCGTGGTGCTCATCGGGCTGCTGCACAGATCCCGCAGGCAGAGCAAGGAGAAAAGGTACCGCGCGAGGTGGTTCCCGGCGTTCGGATCCCTGAGCAAAGGCGCCGGGCAGCGGCGGGGCTGGGCCGGGGCAGCGGGGCTCTGGGCGAGCCGGCCCGAGCCTCGTGGCATCCGCGGCGGCCGGTGTCGGGATGGATCCGGCGTGCGGGTGTAAAGCGCCAGCGCTGCCCCGGCGCCGGGCTGGAGGCACGGGGAGCATCGCCGCGCCCCGCTCGCGGCGTGCGTGTGCGTGTGCAGGGGCCGCGCTTCAGCCTGCCCGAGCTGGGTTTAACCCCGCCGCCCGTTTCTTCTGCCGGAGAAGACCAAGGAGGACCGTTCTCTTTTCAGGGATCGCCGTGTTCGCGGAACTGCTTTAACTCAGCTCAACAGCTTTGTCGCTTCGCTGGGAACAGCTGACAAACGGTTTCATCTTTCATTGACTAAGCCACGGATTGTACTTTATGTTCAACTTTGTGTTTTGAGGAAATAGCCAGTTTGCAATATTGTGTTAGCTTGCGTCTGCTCTGCACGGCTCCGCTTCCCCCCCCCCGCTCCTTAAGGGGAGTTGCTGTTTGCTTCAGAGATTTACCCTGCTCTGATTTATGCTGCACATCCTCGGTCAGGGAGTTCTCTCTCCTCCAGGACTGTGCTGCTCTGGCAACTTTGTTGTTAAAAATAGTAAGAACTATGCATCCAGACCTTGGCCGTGTTCATACCTCTGGTTCGGGGTGGAAGCGACGTGGGCACTACTGCAGTTTGAGGGTTTTGGGGTTTTTTTTTTGTTCAATTTATGATTTTGTACCAAAACCATATGAATGAATAATTGATTATTTGGAATCTGTCGTAAAGCACACACACCACCCCCTCACCACCCCTTCAGTCTGTGAGCCTGAAAAATCAGAGCAAGATGATTGGGGGTGAAGCTTTAGCTCTTTCCCCACCCACAGTTTCGGGTCGTAGGGTCCATACCTCGTTTTTTGGTGCTGCTGCTGGAGGTGCTTTGCCTTGGACAGCGGGCGCCCTTGAGAGCAGGATTTTAGTGGTGCTTTTATGACTTAATGGTGGCCTTCCTGTATAGTTCATGTGTTGCTGTTGTTGTTTTGGGATATTTTCTTCTCCTTTGCTGGGATTTTAGGTAGACCATCAAAGCTGAACAGTCAGAAAAAAACGACTTGCAAGTCCTGGTGGTCCTGAGTACACAGCAGAGATGGATGTTCACCTGAGCTGGGCCATGCCATGGCTGTGACCCCTGTCCTCCTCTGCCCCTGGCTGGGATGCGGGGTACAGGGGCTGTCCTGGCGGGCTCAGCCATTCCCATCCCTGCTTTTGCCCCTCGGGTTTTTCCTCATTCAGCCAAGACCTGCCCCTGCTGTAGTTCTGCCCGTGGGCTACGGGCTCCAGCTACGGGCCAGCATGTTTTGCAGGGGCTGGTTGCCTTGGGGGTGGCCAGGGCCCCCATGCCCTGCCTGGCGCTCCGTGGTCTGGAGCCTATTTTCCTGCTTTCACGTGCTGCACGCAGGGAGCATCCGAGTGCTGGGGAGGTCTGTGCTGCCAGTGGGGGCCCAAATGCTCCTCTGAACACTGTCCCCGCTGAAACTCATGGGCCGTCCCGCGTTCTCCTCAAAGCATGGCAGGGAAGGAAGAGAGTGCTTTACCAGTCACACCGAGCAAGGTGTTTCCCAAAGAGTCGTCTTTCCCCTAGGTACCAGATTTGTATGAATGAGCTCAGCATGACACTTGAGGGCTGAGAAAAAATCTGGCTCTGAACTCTCACAGAAATCTGACCAGTGATGTGCAAGTCTGATTTTTTTATTTTTAATTTTTTTCCTCACCATCACGTTGAGCACAAACCCTCTCAGTGTAGTCCTTGCTACAGGGTTTACTGAGGACAATGAGAGTCACACAGACTTCTCAAGGGGAGAACAAGACCCTGAGGAGGTTTTTGCCTGTCTGCTGCGGACTGAGAAACCTTCATGGGAGTGATTGCAAGAATTCAAGCAGTGCTTTACGGTGGTTGCTTCATCTTATGCAAGCTGCCAGGGCCATCAAAGTGACATAATCTGCAGGAAAAGGAAAGGGCTGCTAGCGTCGTCGTCGAAAGGGACTCTGTTCCTCCACCTGCTCCTATTTTCTTTTTTTCCTCCTACATTTGGTCTTTGTTCTGTGTTTGCAATTGAATTTTGCTTTATATGAGCCATATGCAAGCCTGCCAGGATCGGTGGCAGCTGCAGAGTCCCTGGTGGCCCATGTCCCTTTCCTGTTAGCAACCCAGCAAAGTGCAGGGCAACAAATGGACTTCACCAAGCTCCCCTCGCAGCCCAGGGTGTTGCTTACCTTGCTCCCTCCGCTCACAATCAATCTGTCCATGCCTGTCCTGCGCGCTTGAGCTGGAGGGGCACAACAGTAACGTGCACCAGCAGCTGGGGCCTGGGGGGCTGCTGCTGCCATGGGCTTGGGGCTCCTCCTGGCTCCAGTCCCACTCCAGAAACCTAGGATTTGGGACTGGGTATTTTTGTCTAAACCGGTTTTCCTGAATGTCCCGTGTGCAAGCCAGGTGATGCTATGGTAGCCTATGGTCTTTCTGCAGGGTAAAGCCAATGGGTGGGTGCCTTGGTGTGGGTGCACCCCTCCATTCACGTACTGGCCTCAGCTATGGTGTAGGCAACTGGGAATAAGGTAGATGTATTTTATTGCTGCTGTTAGTGTACGCTTTAGTTCGGTGAGGGCTACTTACGGGTAGTCTGTCTCCCGGAGCCTTGGAGTGAAAACTTCATACTGCTGAAGTCAGTTTTAATCCCCGTTTGTTTCAGTGGGATGTTCACCGGAGCAGCACCCTGTGTATTTTGGGCCTCCCTGCTCCCACTCCACCTCCTGCCCCTGGCGTGGATGCCCAGGCAGGGACAGCACTTCTGCCTGCAGTTGGAGGCACTGGTTTCTGGGAGCTGTTCTCTGTAATTCGCAAATTACTGAATCAGCTCAGAAACGGCTGCCCAAGGCTCGTTGGCTTGTGTTTGTCAGGAACTGGATCAGATGAGCCTTCTGGTTTTAAAAGGTCTGTGAGCGCCTTGGCTGGTTTACCCAAACGCTGTGGGAAATCACCACTTTCTCTCTATTCCTGCAAGTGACGTCAGACAACAAAATTTGTAAACAATAAAAATCTCTTTCCATCATTATTTGCATATTGGGCCATACTTTCCTAGCCAGACCAAGTGGGAAGTCCTGGGCCAGTTGGATAGAGCCCAGTGTCTGTAGAGGTGCAGGCAAAGCAGGAGCCAGCTCCTCGCCATGCCCCCAGGTGGGACAGGCAACGCGTGGCGCAGCTGTGACCCACACAACCAGCACAGGCAGCACTGCCCGCACGAGTGCGGGACGCTCCGAACTGTTCTCAACAATATTCTCGGTGCAGAGGAGTAATTAAAGCCAAACTCATTGGCAGTTAAATGTCACCTTGCTCTGAGCAGGGCTTTGGTTCCCGCTTGTGGGAGCTGTGCAGTGAGGGAGGCTGTGTGTGCACATAGATGCAGGCTGGAAATTTGCAAATAGGTAATTTATTGCAAGAAATCTAGACCAGAAAATGCTGCACTGTTTCTTTTCTGGCTCTCAGGCACCAATGCAAGAAGGTAACACTTCAGGGTAGGTTCAGCCTGAGCCCAGGACATAAAAGGGTATCAGGGAAGATGTTTCACAGCGTGGTGCAGTGTGGAGCCCCGGCAGCTTCACAGCTCTGGGTGCATGTGGGTGGGAGGATGAAACCCAGGTCTAGGGTGGCTTTGGAGCCCCAGGGCTGCCTGAAGTCAGTGGGAGCCCTGCAGCAGTGCATGTCCTCTGCAGATGTCCTCCCTGGGATGAGTGATGATGCAGTGAGATCTTGCTTGCCTGGAGTCCCTGGGATTGGATGGAGAGCTGTTCAAAGTCAGGGTAAGGTGCCTCGTTCAGTCACTCACTGCAGATTTCCAGGTGTAAAATCTCAATGTGGTGCCCTTGTCTCTGCTGCAAAAAAAAAAACCCAACCATTTTTGTGTTGGTTTTTTTTGTGACTTACGAGCAGCTGGCTGAGGGCTCCTGACTGCTTCCAGCAAGAGTCCGCTGGTGTCCCGGGAGCTGGGTGTCGGAGGCTCAGTCCCAGCCGGGTGCCGTGAGCCGCAGCAGCCGTGCAGGACCTGCCTGCAGGGAGCAGGGATGGAGAGGATCCTCCCGCAGAGGGAGGGTGAGCAGCCTGGGCTCTGCTCCCACCACCCGCCCCATGATGGGAGCTTAACCTGGGGCAGTGTAAGGATGAAAAGCAATACAGGAGCACAGTCCCTTGTGAAAACTGAAGACACTGGGCATTGAATATTAAATAAACTAAAAAGGGAGCAGCTGGCAAGGTGATGCCCATCAAGGACAAAAAAATTATAGGTCCAAAAATAGAGGCTGTTAATTTACAGGATAATCTTTGCTGTCCTTCTCAAGGATACAGCATCTAGACAGGCTGAACTTGCTGCTGCAAGAGTTTTGCACCTCCTTAGGCCAGGTTTCATCCGCAGAATTACGCGTAGGCATAAAGGTAACCTGCAATGCTCCATGTTTAATTTACACAATGTAACAAAAGGTAGAGCTAACCACTTAGTGTGGAAATACTTCGCTGTGTCAGATAATATGTTGACATCTTCCCTTCCCACGGGTAATTTATGTGAACGTACCGTGTCAATTTAGAGCCTGTCTAGTAAATCAGACGAACAAAACAAGAAGTGGGATGCATTATAAGTTTTTCATTAGGCTTAAGACTGAGAAAGCATGAGGGAAGCGTGTGCTCAGAGTCAGGGGTTCGGTTGGGAAAGCTCAGGGGGCCCCAGGCGTCCTGGCAGCCCTGGCTCTGTACCGAACGGGACATTTTAATCACAATTTCAGTGTGTCGGCAGGGTTTACCAAATTCAGGATACGAATTTGTAGGCGCTTTTGGGGTGTGATCAGGGATGCTTTAAAGACAAGAGAAAGGCTTCATCTGTGCTCGCTGTGTTGGGAATTCACCAGTGCTAGAAACCCAGTGCCCACGCACTCAAAATGGGGGGAAGAATCCCTATTTGCTCTGCCTTTGGGAGAAGCAGGGGGAGCAACCCTGGCCACACAGGCTGTGCCTCCCCGGTGGGGGCTGGTGCAGTGGGGTGCCCCCCAGCACAGCCCCGAGGCTGCAGCCCCGGCCCTGGGGGGAACACGGGACCTGTGTCAGGATGGCAGGGCTGATCTCACATTCTCCATTAGAAACCGTGCAGTTGGGCCTGTGTAACTGCATTAAGGTATTTCCTTAATTAGATTTCTAAGTATGTAGGACTCTAATTCTTTCTTTTCCTTCTCTCTTAATTTGTCTAATGAGTAAAATTAAGAAATAAAATTACAAAATGATGCCCATGTTGCCTTCCGGGAAGGCTGCTGTCCGGCTGTCCAGCCTTACAGCTCCGGAGGATGCTCTCCCCCATCCTGTGCGCTGATGCCTGGCCGTGGCCAAGGGTGGGCCTGGGGGTGTGGGGGCCAGGTGAAGCACCTGGCTGCTTGCTGGGTGCTGCCTCTGGGGAGCGAGTGCAGTGCCATAACCTTTGGATATATTATTGAACCTCGAGCCACACGTCTCCCATGGTGCCAGGGAGAGGCGAGTGTGGAGTGATTGCAGAGGCCGTTTATTGGAGCCGTGCCGAGCCAAGGCCAGGCTTAAGTTCATTGCACTATTCCTGCCATCCTTCCCCACCCCATGGGGAGCTGCACAGCATCCTGCAGTCCCGGTCCTTGCTGACGTGAATGCCTGGGACCTCTGCTGTGGTTTGGGCTCTGCAGACACTCGCACCCCTGGTGCCAGCCAGGGGCCGGGTCACGGCGTGGGGCTGCTGTGAGCACCCTCTGGCTCTGCTGTTGTCTTCAGGGGAGATCCCCGGAGGCTGCCTCTCCGTGTGAGTGTGCCGGTGCATGGATAAAGACACGCTAATCTTCCTTATGATTCATTTATCATCCCGTGAGGGTAATCTGTTTGGGAATTAGGCTGATGGCCCTTGACCCCATAGCTGACGGCAGACTGAATCATTCGAGTCAATGGTTGCAGTACAACATAACATATTTCCAGTGCACGGAGGCTAATTACAAGCAATGGCTGGTGAATGGGTTTGTTTTGCTCCCCCCGGAACTGCAGGAGCAGTTCCAGCAGTTTGGCCCCAAAGAAGCAATCAGCATGTGACAGAGGAACATGCTGTTACGTTGTGTGAGTGATTTTATAATACTTAGAATATGATGCTATGGCAACCTGTTACAAATCCCAGATCAAATCAAATTATTTGAGTGCATCCTGTAACTTTAATCTTTACAAAGTCTGATACATTTTATGCCTTTGAGGCCACTATGCAGATTAGTGCAATCAGGCAGAGCTAAGGGTTCAAAGCAAGGAGAGCAAAGGATGAGTGGTTTGCTCCAGATCAAGACGTGCTTTAGTGCCCTAGAAAGTCAAAGAGCAAACAGTAAAAATCTGTCATCCTCAGCATTTTTTCAGCAGTGGAGCCATGGTGAATTTGTGGAGAAGGGGAAGGAGCTCGATAAACAGTATAGGTGGGCACGACATGAATTCTGCTATTGCCCATACACAGTCCCACATTGTTTTAATTCATTTCTCGCACGGAAAAAACAGAAGACGCTAAGAGCTTAAATGAGAGGTAATAATGTAAGGCAAATTTGACCTGCTCTGATTTAAAAAATAGAAAGAAAAAATAAGATGTGTATTGGTTTAATGTAATGTAAAATGCCAGTCCTCCTTGGTCTGGATTAACTTTTGGGCACAAATGACTGGGAATTTCCCCCAGTGATTCCAGGTGCAGTTGTGTTGCTGGCACAACCCAGGCAGTGCCACAGCCCTTGGTGTCCTGCAGCTGCAACGCTGATGGTGATGGGTGCTGATGGTCCTGCTTTGCTGTCGCCCCTTGTAGCCGCAGGGCAGCTCTCCACTCTGCTCCTCCTGCTTCATCCCATTGCAGCCCAGAGGCCAAAAAATCCACCTTCCTCCTGCCTGTGGCTGCCTGCACCTTGGGAGGAGCTCTGAGTCCAAGTGAAGTAAGTCCTGACGGCAGGACCCCAAGCACCCTGGGCTCAGAGAAGTGCGATCAGCAATTAATTACAAGTGTCAGAGGATTTGGTCTGCCAAGTCCCAGGGGTCTGTGAGTCGGGTCCCCGCATGCCAGCGGTTGGTCTCAGCTGCAGCGCTGCCTGACGCAGCAGTGTGTAGATCTCCCCAGCGCCGTGCTGAGCCCCCTGTGCTCCTCCTGGGCTGTTCTTGTGCCTCTGGGACAGATTTATGGTCTTGAACTCCAGCCCTGAATTTCCCCCGCCATCCAGCTGATGTTTCCCTGGCTACAACCGAAGTTCATTAATTCTTGCTCCTTAGTCATTGACTAATGAGAACTCTTGATTTGCGTCCTGTTGGTCCCTGCCTTCCCTCGGTCACAGGCGCCGCAGCTCCCTGCTTCTCTTGTCTCCGTACACGCAATGCATTGACAGCGCAGGCTGACAACTGGCAGCCCCCCCAGACAAACCTAATCGTGCCGGCTGCAGGGACGTGGGCTCTGAGGCGCCGCCGGCTCCGGCTGCTCTCCCCTGCTCCGCCGTAAAGCCAGTCCTGCAGCAACAGGGAGAGATGCCAAATCCCTCGTCTGGGCCGTGGCGCTGTGGAGGGCAGGCTGGGATCCTGCAGCGTGGGGCTGCGGACGGGCAGGAGGCTGCAGTGCCTTCCTGCAACCCGCAGCATGCAGAGGGCTTTCTCCTGAAAGCTTACCTATATGCATGTGTATATATAATCGTGTGTGTGCACATGCGTACATTTATTTGTTTTAAGAGATGGAGTCAAGTTTCATCGGGAACAGGAGAAGCCTATGAGCAAGAGTTGTTGTGCATACAGGCAGGACGAGCAGAGCCAGCCCTTCTCAAGCTCTGGTTAAGTCTCTCATTAGCAGGGACACAGCCAAGAGCCTCTCCTTAGCTCACACAGGCAATGGTGGGGTTTTGCAGTTGCTGTTGCACCAACGGTCTTGTAGAAAACTTGCCTGTGGTGCCTGCAGCGTCCCTATTGCATCTCTGCTGCATGCCCAGGGCGCGTGGCCCTGCCAAGGAGGGGCTGCAGGCTCCCACACCTCCCCCATGTCCAATATGCGGTTGTCACCTGCTGTCGTGAGAGCTGGGACTTGATGGAAGAGGGCGGCGTGGGTGGGAGGGCAGTAGCCAGGGTGGTGGGGCTGGTGGCGAGGGCAGGTGTTGCAGGAGGTTGGGTGCGTACCCTCTGGCAGGACCTGCATGTTTTGGAGAGGACCCTGGCGGGCATCGGTGCTTGGCTGCTGTGCACGCCGTGCCGTGCCATCCCGGGGTGGGCTGCCATGGGAACCAAACCTCATTACTGCGAGATAAACAGTTGGACATTTTGGCCCGGTTTCTGCAGGACTAATCTGGCAGGGACAAGAGGAAACTAAATTAAATCTCAGATTTTCTGACTCCCAGAGTAGCATCTGGCAGTACCGCTGCGAGTGACGGCTTGGTTGTCCGCCTGGGAACCTGTTGGTGTAAAGGGGACAGAGTGTTTTTACCAGATAATTGGTGGAGGGCTGAGGTGGTGCCTTTTTGAGGCTGGGGGCTTTTGTGTGATGCTTTCGTGGCAGGTTCATGGTGTGGGGGCTGCTCCCAGCTCCCTCAGGGTCTCATGTCCTTGTAACACCTCTCGCTGCCTCCAAATTCAGTGCCCGTGCCTGGGGGTGGGGGTGACCTCAGAGCTGGGCCCTGCCAAACCCTTGCTGGGGAGTCCCTGGGTTTTACGCCGGCATCACCGAGCTGGAAGCTCCTCCACCATCCATGGCGTCTGGGCTCCCGGGAGGCTGATCAGCCGCGGATCCTGCCCAGGCGGGGAGGGTGCCAGATGGAGGGAAACCGTGGGGATGGGTTGTCATAGAAACCCAGCCCGGCTGTCCCCACTCCGCCGTCCAGCAGAGCCCGGCACTACCGGCACCGCAGCGCGCCCCAGCCCCGCAGCCGGGCTCCGGATGGCTCCCAGGGACAGAGCCCAGGCGCTCAGTGGGGCAACAAGGGGTCCCGCCCCGCCCTGGGGGCTCTATAGATGACATTTATAATCTTTTTATGTGATCTGTTTATTTTTTTTCTCAGATGCAAGATAGTATTTTACAGGCAGCCTACAGGCCCGTGTCTTTGTCAAAGAAGATAAGCCCTTATCTCCCGCCTTGCGCTCTTGCTCGGGGCACAGGGGAAGCTGACATGCCTGCGTTTGGTTTTTCAGGAAACAGGAGCTGCTGAACAGCACGGATGTGACCGTCCCGGAGCGGCCGCTATCTCCCCCCCTCACCGCCCCGCCGACCATGAAGGTGAGTGGCAATGCCGCGCCGGGCTGTGGGCGCGCGGTCCAGCCGAGGCGCCGGTTTTGGAAACTGAAACTGGTGAGGAGCGGCACTTCCAACGCAGCGGCTGTACGGATTTGGGCTGTTCCCAAGGGAGCAGCAGTAGGTGGTTTCTGGAGTTCAGCCTGCAGCGTGTTCAGACGCCATCAGCGGCAGCGGGGCGTGCGTGCTGGCGGGCCCCATCCTGTGCTGCTGCTAATGTTATGCAATCATGAGCAGCGATGCCAAGCAGGGTGCAGAACACCAGTGCTGTTATCCTTCTAATAACCCTCCCCGGGCGCCGTGGCGGGTGGCTGCTTGCCAGCACAAGGTGGACGGCGTGTCCCTGACAGGCAGGCACTGCTGGTGGGGTCGACCCACGATTCGCTCCTGCCAGGGACCACTCAGCCGCTGCCTTTTGCCGTGGCGGAGGCAGCAGGTCATGGGACATGGTGCTTCCCCTCTGCTCTGCCCATGCCAGGCTCCTCTGCGGGGCTCTGCCCTTCGTGCAGTTCTGCCAAACCCAACTGGAGAAGGTCATGAGCAACCTGTTCAGACCTGGAAGTTGGTCCTGCTTCAGCCAAGGTTACTTCACAGCTCCCAGCTCACAATTATCTTGTTCAAACAGTCTCAAGCGAGTGGGGAGCCCTGTGTCAAGCAGGGCGATGCAGAGGCGTGAACGTCCCATGGCCTGGGACGGTAACCTGGGGCAAAGCTTCAGAGTGAATTTGGCAGGAAAAGTCAATCTGAGACATGGAAATGAATGGGAAAATAGGATAAAAAGCAACATGGGTTCACCAAAAGTAGCTTCTCTCAGAGTAACCTGAGATATTTCTGCGATACCAGAGTTTCCAGACATAGGCAACTGTAGCTCTTCTCCCTGGGTTGCTGTGGAGTGCTCAATACGCTGCCACCCGGGAAATTACTCATTAAGCTGGAGAAGATGAGATGAATGTGAGGATTACAAGGTGGTTGAGAACCTGGTTAAATGGTTAAGAGCAAGTGGGCTTGGAAATAGAGTATTGAGTTGGAGGAGTTTATTAGTGGAGCTTCTGATAATTTGGCTTATCTAGGGTTTTGTGTATGATCTGGGTGCACAAAGCTGACACAGTTCACTGCTGACACGAGCTGTGGCACCTTGTTGGGCTGCAGAGGAGGATAATCAGGGTCCTGGGGGAGGCTTGAAGCCAGGAGTAATGGGAAGGAGTGGAGACACGCCTTTGAGGAGAGCCCGCTGGTGGCGGGGCGTTATCCTGGGGGCACTGGGGAAATGGGGGGAGAGGGGGGATCCCGCCTGCAGGGTGTACCTGGGGATGTGCAGTGTGCGGGTGCGGGAGGTGCCAGTGTGCCAGCAGCATTCCTGGCTGGCCTTGGGCTGGTGCCAAGGAGGGGAAGCCAAAGCCCCCACGACATTACCAGCCTCAGAGGACAAGAAGTTTCCCAGGATGGTGCTGGGCAATGAGCATCCCTCCCAGGGGCTCAGAGGGATTTCACCTCGGCGATGTTGCTGCATCCCGTGGCAGCATGCCCTCTGCCCAGCTGCCCGTGCACGGCCAGGCAAGCGTCAGCATTTCTCACGAGGGCTGTCCGGGGCAAGCGCAGCAGCTCCTCCACGTTCCCGGCCTGCCCGCCCTGCCCCTGCGGGAGGAAGCAAATTGTTGGTGCAATTTATTTTGCAGAAAGGTGGTAAATTGCTCGGTAATACCTGGCTGGACTTCAGGGTAGGACTTCTGTGGCCATGAGCGCTGCGGGCCTGCAGCGTCCCTGGAGCTTGTCCTGCTGCCATGCTGCCTCGTGCCTTCCCAGGCTTTCCAGCAGCACCTGCATCCTGAGAGGTTCTGCCTTTGCCCTTGCCCTTGCCCTCATGTTTTAAGTGGAAATTCTGCCTTTAATGAGCCTGTGAGCTGGGCAGGCTGAGCCTGGCCATGTGGGTGCGGAGGTGGCCCCCAATGCTGGGTTCTGCTCCCTGCCTGGTGGCTGCTGCAGGAGGGGTTACGAGGGGCAGGACCCCAGGCACGCCGCAGGCAGGGAGGGTACAGCTGCTCCTCAGCTGGACCAGGCAATGAGGGGCAGTGGGAAGTCAGGCTCTTCAATGATGCTTAGACTTCAGCACAAGGTTTCCCTCAGCATGGGAAACTTGGCGCAGAATCCTATGGAAAACCTGGCATGGAAAAAGGGTGTAGATGCTACTCCATATGCTTCAGGTAATGTAAGCGCCTCCAAAGCACACGCTGAGTTTTTTTCTTCATGCATCTCAAAGATGGCCATTCCTTCTCGCATTGCAAGCCGCATTGTTCCATCTCACTGTGGGTGCTGTGGCTGGGCGAGAGGCTGGCAGTGGCTTTGGCTGAGGACGCGCCATGGGACCGGTCTCCACAACAAGGCTGGAGGCTGCTTGTTTCACTGCTGGTTCTTCATTTTTATAATAAATGTAATTAAAGCAATTAAAAGGCGATTACTGACTTGTTCTGCTTTACAGCAGGATTAAAGGGCTCCAGAATCTTTTGCAGATGGCACAGGTTGTCCTTTCAGAAAGGAGAGGCAGAGCTGGGAGTCTGTGGCACGTGGTCCCTCCCTCCATCACTCAGTCCCTGCGGCGCTGGTGATGGCAGAGCTGCTGCGGTGATGGCTGCCTCTGCTGGCACCCTGGCCAGGCAGCAGCAGAAGAGGATCCTTCGTCTTTGCCAGGCTCAGGGAGCTCGAGAAGTGCTAAACAGGAATAGCCCCATTTGTCTTCAGGCCGGGGGCTGTCTGTGGGCCATTGGGTTTTGTTTGTGTGTCCGCTTGTTTGGAGCTTCCCTGTGTCCCTGCTGCCTCTTTGGTCTCAACTGCCGTCAGCTCTTGAAAGGCAGGGGCTGGGTATGTATTTGCTGGCATTTAAGAGACGGAACTGGAGAAGGCTGGGGGAGGAGATGTCAGGGATTAAGGAGTTATCAGCTTGATGAAGGGAAATCTGGGGTGACTTTGTGGTTGGGAGCCAGGGATCTGGTCCTTCTGGAGATGTTGCTCAGTCCCCTGACCATTGCGGTCAGTGCAGGGGATGCTGGGCGGTGGCTCAGCGCTGGTGTAGCTGAACCTCGATGAGATGCTGCGCAGCATGCGTGTGTTGAATCGATATCCTCAGTGTTCATCCTGCTCTGTCCGGCTCTTGGTAGACTTTAAGGTGCTTCCCAGAGACCTCTGCAAGACTTAGTGTCATGAGGAGTGACAAGGGGTAGGTACGGGCAGTGGGAGCAGGGACAGGCATGAGCCCCTGGCAGCTGGGACTGCCTGTGCCTGTGCCCAGCAGTTTTGGCCAAAGCAATTTTGGCCAAAGCAATTGTGTCCTGCCTCCTGCTTGGGCGGTTTTGGGACGAGAAGGCCTTGTTGGTGCTGGTGCTTACTCTGAGGCTCCTGGGTCAGCAGGTTGGGTTGGCCTGAGTTGACTCTGAGAGAATTTAAGGCTGGGATTTGTTCAGGTCCTTTGGAAGGGCTGTGGCTTTTTTGTGCATACAGATTTCCAGCTGGAGAGGTCGGATTTTATGCCTTCTGCCCAGTGCCTTGTTCCTGATGCAGCTCTCCCATGCGAGTGCCCTCCCAAGGGTTGCCACGCATCCCTTGTGGGGCCGTGTATCCTGCCGAGGGGCTGTGCCTCCCGCTGAAGGGCGATGCCTCCCGCTGAGGGGTGATGCATCCCGCCGAGGGGCCGTGCATCCCACTGAGGGGTGATGCACCCTGGCAGGAGCCAAGCAGAGGGCAGGAGTCTGCCTGTCCCCTGCAAACGCTCACCGGCTTCCTGCCCAACCTGTTTGGGGCACTTTACCTCCCAGGGGAGCCACCCTTTGAAATAACAAAGCAGCAGTCCTGCTGCGCCACTGTCTTGGAGAAACATTAACGAAGGGAGGTGTCGGGGCTGGGGAGGGATGGCTGGGCTGGCACTTGGCCGCCGCCACGCTCGCCACGCACCCATGAGGAAGTCTGGTTGTGGCAGCAGCCGTGGCTGTGTGGCTGATGCGGAGAGGGGTGTGATGCCAGGAAGATGATGGATTTCTTACGGGGCCTGCTGGTGAGTTCTGTGCGACCCGTGGTGGTTTGCTGGGGAGGGGTGCTGGGCAGAGCTCTGCCCCACTGTGCTCCATCCTCGGCGGCTCCTGCCTGGCGCAAGGTTTTCTTTCTGGGTCTCATTTTCTTCAGAAACCTTCAAAGCGGGCACTTACTGGCTGCACTGCAGCTTCTGCTCTGAGCCCTCCTCATTCGCAGGTACCTGCTCCCTAAACTCACCCCCTGGGGTGATGGGGTGCTTGAACAGACACTGTGTGCTCCAGTCAGCTCAGCTTCGGACCTGCTCTCTTGCCTGGTGCTGACAGAGAAACCATGTACTTTCCTGTGCTGAAGCACTGGGCTATGACTGTACATCCCCTCTCACGCTGCCAGTGTGGCATGCTCAGTGGTGAGGGGTGAGGGCACGTGAGCAGGAAAGGAATAACAACTATACCGTTTTGGGTTGAGTATTTTGCATTTCTGAGGTCATTAGGACAAGCTACTGGGCAGGTTTGTCCTGCTGAAGGTGACAGAGGAAACGGCTGTCTGCTCTGGTGATGCCTTTGGTTGCATTTGAGAAGCAGGTGTAGGCTTAGTTTGGAGTGGACAGTCTCAGCGACCCAAGCGGGGTGAGCGAAACCTTTCCTGCCTGCCGGGCCCATGGCAGGGGACATTGCTTTCTGCTGGGCATCACAAAGCTGTGATTGTCTCCCCTATAATTACCAAAATATTCGTGGCCCAGTAAACCTTGGCATCAAGTATGCATAAATCCCTAAAGGGTACAGACTGCTGTCTGCTTTATTAAATACATGCATGCATTTTCTGCTGGAACTTGCTTTAGCAGGTGGATCCAGTGCTGCTGTGTGGTTTGCTTCTCTGGGTCTGGCTGCTGGCAGAGTGGGACCTGGAAACTACTTTAATTGACTCAAAGAGCATTTGTCCATTACAGAGGCCTGAAGATAAACCAGAATCTAAATCGAGCTCAAAATAAGGAAAAGCCTTTTTAAAGTGTTCCCAGCTTTGGGCACAGAGCTCTTCTGAGCCCAGGGTTCGCTCTGTCTCCCATAGTTGCAGTAGATTAAAACGGGGCATAGTCTGAAGCTAGAAACATGGCCAGGGCTGCTTCTGAGCCACAGCAGTTCCCACCTGTGTTGGCAGTGTCTTTCCTTGGTCCCAGCTGGTGTCACTGGGGTCACTAGGCTGCTCGTGCTGTAAAACTAACCTTTGCTTGCCACACACATTAATAGAAAATCTCACTGAGGTTTTCCTTTGTTCTTTGATTTTCATTTCATCATCACCTCCTCTGTTTTTTGGTCTTTCGAGAAATTCGGTCTATTCTAAGAGCTCACCAAAACTCATGGGCCCTTCTGCCCCAGATCTCACATTCCTCTTCTGCAAACTGTTTCTGATAGCCGGCAGCATCAGAGCTGCCGATCCCACTTTCTGCTCTCCCTCCTGGGCCAGCACCGTCTGCCATGGCCCCGGCCTCTCCTCTGCCATACGAGCCGTGAGCCCATCTGCCGCGGCTGGAGCATGGCAGGTAGCCGGGAGCAAACAGGTTAGGGGAGAGGAGGGACAGGGCTGCTGCTTCATGTCTCCAGAAAAACTACTTACTAGTTTACTGGGAGTGCCCCAACATTTACAGCCATAGATTAACTAGATAATATATTTTCATGTGCTTAAGAGCAGGAAAAGCCAGACGAGGGATCAGGATCACCCAGCTGAGGTTCAGCGGTTGCTGTGCCGAAGGTGTGACCCCACAGGTGCCCGGCGAGTCGGGAGGCTGGTGCTGGTGGAGCACTGATTTTCCCATAGCTGTGTGTGTTGGTGGGGCCATGTCCCGTGCCCGCTGCTCAGGTCAAACCCGTGTCTGCTACATCTGAACACCATGGCAGGACCAAGTGGGAAAGGCGGCCGGTGCTTGCTGAGCCCCAAAGCAGCTCAGCAGTGCGCTGGCTGCTGCCAGGACTGGGGGCCCTTTGGGCGGCGCAGGTAGATCAGGGCAGGAACAGGGTTCCTGAAGTCCCCCCTTGCCCAAGGGAAAGCACGGCTGAGCAGGACAGATGAGAGGTGGCGATGGTCTCTTCCTGGTCTGGGTTTTTGTTCCTGAGCTCCCTGCATTAAGTGTTTCCGAAGGTGCAGGAGCCGCATGCCCCATGTGCCCCGTGTGCGCTGCAGCGACTTGGGATGCTCGCAGGGCTGCAAAGCCGTGGGGCATCAGCACGGCTGGGGAGGGAGGCAGCAGGCTGCGAGCCAGACAGCAGTGTGCTGGGGGAGCAGGATGAGCTCCCAGGCTGCAGGGTTGGGCTCCTCTCCAGAGGAGCCACACAGGATTTTTAATCAGACCCTGGGGCTCAGCTAATCTCTTTAGTTCATTTGGCAAGTAGGCCATTAACCCCGCACCGGGGCACCCGGCCCTGCCGGCAGTGGCACTGCTGGCGTTTCTGCAGCAGGTGAAAAGCAGAGCTGAGGGCTTACACCTTGCAAGGTAAGGGATGTGGGGAGGGCTGCTGTAAGGTGTCTCATTTGCAAAAGTATTTATTTATTTGCTTTCTTGGATCAATCAGTCTGGGCCTGTTTCATTTCAAAAGGAAAGTTTTTTGCTGCTGGTTTGTGTGCACAGTCCTCCTCCTTCCAGAGGCCCTGCAAAGCAGCAGGAGGACCATGGGGGGCCAGGGCACATGCACCCCATTCCTCTGTTCACAGCAGGACCAGCTCTGCCCCGTGTCCTCAGTAAGCCCCACGCCTGCAGCCCTGCCGGGTGCCCCGTGGCACTTGGCAGCCATCAGGATTTTCTCCCTGCCTGATCCCTGAGATCCAGCACCTGCTGCGCAGAAGCGAGCAGCACATGGCCAGGCATGGCTGCAGCTGGAGCTCTCCTTCCCTTGCTCCTGCCAGGCTGTCCTGTGCCCTGCAGGACAGGACTGCACCCGTGGCTCCGTTGTCCCTTTGGCATCTCTAGCCTGTGTCACCACTGCACAGAGCTGGGAAACACAGACCTTAGAGACCTGAGAAAACACCCAGGGAAAAAAGGGAACCCAAAGAGATTGACCAGCTGATGGTGCCAACACTGCTGTGATTAGAAAAATAAATGACTAAGGAGCCATTGTCAAACTATACACAGAGCAGGCTGGGAAATTGTAGGGGCTGAATGTTATTGGCGGTGGTGAACCGCAGCAGTGAAGCCCGAGCTCTGAATCAGGCTGGACACGAGCTGCCATGGCTGGGGAGTGGGACAAGTGTCCACAGTGTCACTCAGTCCATCTTCTTTTTGGAAACAAAATGCAGAGCAGGAGGAGTTACGGAGGTGGGGAGCCGCCACCGCTCACTGCTCTGTGCGCTGCCCATGGCTCTGGCAGGGGCACTTGGTGTGGGATGGCCACTGGCCCTGGGAGCCCAGGGCGGCTGCGGGGCTCTGTTCCTGCCTGGCTGTGGGCTGGGTGGGACGTCTCGGAGCTACATGCCATCGGTTATGGATAGAGTGTCTTCTTTCTGTTCCTGTGGAGGGCCAGATCCAGAATGCCCAGTATGGGGTAGGGGTTTGGTGTCCCTGCCTGGACATGGCTTGGGCTGGTTCACATCGTGTCTGCTTTAATTGAACAGAAGAATTCCTTCTTTTCTTTTTCAGTCTGCAGAATTCTTCGAAATGCTGGAAAAAATGCAGGTGAGCAGCATGCCAGTAATGCAGGATGTTCCTCACCCAGCAGAGAGGCTGCAAGGACAGAGATCCCACAGCACCTTGTACATTAAACGTGCTGGGAGGCCTTGTATGATCATAACAGGTTTTGAGTTGTTGCTGAAGTCACCAGCGCTGTGTGAGCCCTGCTTAGAGAGGGCACAGCAGGCGCTTCCCAGCTCCAACCGTGCAGAAGAAAGCTGCACAGAAACGCCCCAGTGCTCCTGGGGGAGACCAGTGGTTTTGGCAGCATCTTCCTCCAAGGTTATTCTGCATTGCCCCGAGCAGTTTTGCAAAAGGAGGTTTAGGTGCACATGCTGTGAGACGTGGTCCTGTTGCTCCCTGGTAAAGTCAGCACACCACCGCCTGTCTTCCCAAACTGCAGGCTCTGGTGCAGAGCACGGCTGTGTCAAGCACTGTCTCAGTGCCCCTTGGGTCAGGGCAAGGCATTCTCTTGTCCCACACTAAACTGCATCAGCATCTGCCCAAGGAGGAGGGTCGGGGGACCAGGGTGTCCCCTGGCATGTGCGTTGTCCCTGCAGGAGGGGTGCAGGCAGGTGGTGCTCGCCCCTGATGCCGGGACGCACGATGCTCCCCCAGCAGAGCACAGGCGATTACGAGCAGGGTTTGCTGTCCCCAAGCTCCTGCCTGAGACAGACACTGTGAGACAGCCGGGGCCGTCACCCTGCCACCCGCTGGGGCTGTGTCCCTGCTCTGCAGGAAGGCAGTGCAGGCATCTCCGTTACGAGCCCATCCCAGAGAAATTAAGATGAAGCTAGGGTGGGATATGGGGCATTTTGTGTTTGGTGCTGTGCTGGCCTCACATTTAGACATTTTCAGTGTGGTGTCGCTGTGTCCCAGGTTTTGTCCTACCACATACCCGTCACCCATTTTCACTGTGTTATGACGGGGTCTAATGGCAGCTCTGCCTGTCTTGTCTGTGGCAAAAAAAACCCCTTCTTTAATGCTACTTGTGTCAGAGTGAGTTCTGTGTAGCAAAACACCCTTGTGATTTCATCTGTGTTGTTGAAAATATCTTAATTATTTGTTCTATTTGTTTTGTTCCAAACAGGCACCAAAACTTGAAGAACAGAGGGCTGGAAGCCAAAAACATAAGGTTGGTTGAATTTTGTTTCTTGCATGGTTGTCTTCAAGTGTCCCCCGCCCTTACCTCAGGGCTTTAATGTGTATTGTCAAAGACAGTCACTCAGAGGACTGAATAGGATTTAAATGTTATCTAAAAACAAGGCATTGATTGAATTGCAAAGATGAGAGAGTGGTGCCTGTAAATCCCTAATCCGGCTTTATGTCTAAACCTGTGTATCTCAGCAGTGAGCTGTGTAAAATAGTTGGGTTCTGCTGTAGAGCTGAGAAGCTTACACCGATGGTGGAGACCCCTTTGGAAAAGGGCTTACCTGGCTGCAGTGCTTTTTTACAGACCCAGAGCAGGGAGGGGTTCCCGCACCATGTCCCAGGGTCTCAGCTGGGCTGGCACGGTGCTGGTCCACCAGCCACGGGCAGTGTGTGGCACCGCTCCTGGGGCTTGCGCCCATCGCCACGCACGGCAGCCTTGCCCAGTATGAGCATCACACAGGGCATGGGCGTGGGAGGGACCTGTGCAGCGGGCGGCTGAACGCGGTCCCCGGCTTGAATGTGCAGGGCTATGATCTTAAGGGATGGTTGGTGGGGAACAGATGGTCACACGTGGTGTTTTGATTCCTTTTTCCAGGAAGACTACATCCCGTACCCCAGCATTGATGAGGTGGGTGCTCTGGACCACCCTGAGTGCCTTCAGGGGAATGCATTTCCAAAATTGCTGATAACAGGGGAACTGACAGAGGGCCTGTTTCTGAGGGGAGCTGCACAAAACATGTTTCCCCTCCCCACCTTTGTGGTTTCTGTTTTTACTTGGGAGCATATCCCCTCTTCCAGGAGGGAGGGGCTGAATTTGCCTCATATGGTGCTGGGGCAGGGGACTGCTGCAGGGAGGGGCAGTGGGGTGACAAGCCCCTACAGCCCACATCCACACCCCATCCCGCCTGACCCCTCACGGGCACATATCCCTGCAGATCCTAGAGAAGGGCAGCCCGTACCCACTGATCATCCTGCCCCAGTTTGGGGGATACTGGATCGAAGACCCGGAAAACCTCGGTACACCCACCTCGTCCGACAGCAGCATCTGCGAGGAGGAGGAGGAGAACCTCAGCCCCAGCACCTATGGCTACAAGCTGGAGTGCAAAGGAGAGGCCAGAGCCTACAGGAAACATTTCCTGGGGAAGGTGGGTGCCCCTGCTGCAGGGGACGAGCAGTTGGCTGAAAATTGCACCACCCCCCCAGGAAAAAAAGAAATTCTAAAATTGTGAGCAAAATGGGCAAATTTTGCAACTTCCCTCTCTGCAAGGAGAGGAGGAGACTGGCGGGTTAACCATGCGCAGAGCCTTTGCCCCCAGCCCCTGCACCTGGCAGGGCCCCCCCCGGACACCGGCTGGGCCTACCGGCTCTGAGCCTGCCCTGTCTGCGGGGGCCAGGGGCTCGGGGGACCCAGCACGGCAGCCGCCCCTGCCTGCCCTCTTGCTCACAGTCTTGTAATCCTCTTTCTCCCTCTGAACAAAGCTGAGAGCAGAGTGCTAAAGTCCACGGGCAGAGGGATTAAAGCCTCGGTCCCGGTGAGGAGCGGGTGCATGTGTGTGTCCCCGAGGGGTGGGAGGGTGTTGGGGTGGCAGGCGAGTCCTCTGTTTGTGGCCAGAGCAGGGGGCAGTGCCCTTGCCATCATCGAGCTGCCTCCCCCACTGCTAACACACTGTTTTCTATTTTTAGGATCATTTAAATTTTTATTGTACAGCCAGCAGTCTTGGAAATCTGATCCTTTCTATTAAGTGTGAAGAGGCAGATGGCACGGAATATTTAAGGATTATACTCAGGTATGGGGGGAAAAAAAAAGGAAAGCTTTGTTTAACAAAATATTTTCTCCCTGGGAGTCCCTTGTTTTGTTTCTACTGTAAATGCTAGAGCTGGGCTGGCAACATGCAGGATGTTGCACACGGTGGAGCTTGGGGTGGGACGGGAAGCAGCGGCATCATCCTTTTGCTGTTTCACATCTATCACCATCCCTCTGTAAGCTGTCAAGACCCAGAGTGTCTGAACCATTGTGTCATTTCCCTCCAAACTATGAATATTTTAAGAACTGCTGAGACGAGAAGACAAATCAAGTGTTTGCTTACTAACCAGGCCCAATAAATTTGGCAGAACATTGTTTCCCAACAGCCGGTGGGGCGTCGCTACGTGCATGCCACAGGGCTGGTGAGCCGGGGGCTGCAGCCAGTGCCTCTTTGCCTTAGACAGTCCCTGATGGCTGCTCGTTTCTTTTGCTAGGTCCAAAGTGAAGACGTTGCATGAAAGGATCCCCCTGGCAGGATTTAGCAAGCTCCCTAGTATCCCCCAGATTGCAAAGGTAAGATGCCAGGCTGGGCTGGGATAACTGCAGCAAAGCTCATGCTGCTGCGCCTTGGGCAGTGTTGGGCAGCAGCCCCTGGGCTCTCAGGCCCAGGGGCGCTTGGCGGGTGGTGGTATGCGCTGGCCTCACTGTTCATTTCCCACTGATCCTGGGCAGGTCACTAGTTGATATCTGGGGGAAGAGGTGAGGAGGTGGCAGCACCTTTGACCCATGGAGAGACCTGGGAGTTGCATCCTCAGTCGGGTGCTGGCCAGGCCACAGGGCATCCCAATGAGAGGATGAGAAATGGGGAGCTCCTGCAATTGGCGGCAGGATTTGGCTCCTTTCTGAGACATTCACAGCCTTGCCATGGAGTTTCAGCAGGACAGGGGTGTCTGTTCTGTGTGCCCAGGGACCCAGTACTGACTGCTCTTTCCGCTTGCCCACAGGCCTTCTGCGATGATGCCTCTGGGCTGAAGTTTAACCCGGTTCTGTACCCCAAGGTGAGGTAACTTACCCCAAGTCGGTTGTGTATTAGGCAGAGAAGGTCAGACAGAGTTATTTCTTCCCTTTTCTCCAAGACCCAATGGCTATTTTGATACAGAGGATGGGTGTTTGTACTGCATCTTTCTAGCTCTCTACCCTTGTACCTGCCTGCAAAGGGGCTGTGAGCAGTGCAGCGGTGGCGTGCCATGCGTGCGCGGGCAGCGGGTCAGCTAACGGCCATCTGATGGCGTGTGCATGCCATCGACTCGGTCTGTCAACCGGCCACCAAGGATTGATGACACTTTGGTATTAATCTGCCCTCAGATTATGGGGAAGGAAGGAAAGGCGACTGTCTGTGGGGTGTAAAACCAACCTGGGTCTTGGTTTGATGCCTTAAGGTTTGCTTGAAACCCGGTGAGACGGGTTGAGGCTGTGCTTGAGAAACTGTGCAATAAGAGTTGCAGAGGCGGGTGGGTCATTGCGGGGGATGGAGTGTTTTAATCCAAGTGGCAATCCCCACTGGTGACAGCCTGGAACTGACTCATTACCCGCTCCAGGATCACTCCTCCTGTGTGCTCTTGTGCTGCCATAGAGACCCACTCCTGGGAAGTTACAAAGCAAATCCATCATTTTCAAGTACCTTTTATGTGGGAGACCTTTTCTGTGGCAGGCACAGCAGTTAAGTTGTAAGACAGTTTCACCACCCTTTGATGTAGCCAGGGCCAAACTGATTTCATTCATCCTTTGTCATTATTGGTGTTGCTGTCAAGCCCTTGTCTGGAAGTTTGAGAACAGCCGATGCCCAGTTGAAGGCGAACATCTCTGACAGGGTCCCCACAGAGTGAGGCTGGGACCCTAGAGCTGGGGTGCTGTGACAACTGCTGTTATCTGCAACCAAAGGGCCCCAAACTTCCCCTGGAAAACCTGTGAGAGTTTGGTGCTCCCCATGCCCCCCTCCACACCTGGGCGCTGGGGCCGCAGCTTGTGCCCGCCCGAAGCCCACGGGCACCCAGGTGGACTCTCAGCGGCGGAGGCTGCGGGGATGCTGATAATAAAAACTGGGGACACTATTGAAAGCCTTGTTTAATTATGTGGAAATTTAGCTTCTGCTCCCTTCCCGCTCCCTCGGGCGCTGCCCTGCCACTGCCGTTCCCCGCTGCAGCTCTGGCAGGCTGTCCCCGCTGCCCACCACGAGGAGCCGTATCGCAGGCCGTGGCGAGCGCGCCAAGCCGAGCCGTGGGCCCGGCCAGCAGCGTGCGCCAAGCAGGGTTTGCTCTTCTGGATGTCGTGTTTTGAACTACCAAATGAAATAATTTGTATTTTGTTTTACTGCAGGCATCCCAGATGATAGTGTCTTATGATGAACATGAGGTCAACAACACATTCAAGTTCGGTGTGATCTATCAGAAGTTCAGGCAGGTGAGTTATCCCTGTGCTGTTCCCATGGAGCACATCCACGCTTGCCAGAGCCCTGCGTTTTGCAAATGTGGGACCCCTGGAGCTGAAATTCAGCCCTGCAGTTCATTCTGTCACGTGCAACACATTGTGTTACTGGGTGTCCTCACTAATAATGCATTTCTTATTGCTCAGATGTTTCCCTGACTCATTAAAAAATGATGTGACTGAAAGAATTCAGTATGGAAATCAGCCCACAAGCTGCTGTAGGGAAAAGTGGATGTGAAAATGGATTTTAGCAGGCATGGTATTTTAATCAGATATATGTTTAGACAGTGTAACGGTTACATTTGTCTTGGAGGACTGTGGGCTATGAAGATGTGTGTTTGCTAAAAATGCTGTCATTAGCCAAGGAACTCCGGATGGGGAACACAGAGCAGCTGAGTCTTATAACTCACCAAAGATTATTCTGACAGGCACTCTAATTATCTTTACATACTGCATTTTATTTTGGATTGAGTAACTCATGCAAGCCCATAATTAAGGTCTCATTGTTTTGAAATATAGCGCACGGATGATTAAGACTTGGATTTTCCAATGAAGGATTAATTTGCATTTTGGTATTTCCTGTACGTTATCCTAAAGTCTGCTGCTTTTGGTCAGAAGTCACCCTCAGCAGCCTTACCTTTGGGTACCTTGGTGGCTGGGTGGGCTGTGACTGGCCCACGGCCGGTGCCCGTGGCCGAGCGTGGTGGTGCCAGCTGGGGGGCAGAGGCAGGAGCAGCCTGCGGCTGTGCGTGGCACCCTAGGGATGAGGTGCTGGTCGTGGCCCCGGGGGGGTGCATCTGGGGCAGGAGGTGGCAGGACATGGGTGGGCAGGGAGGGGTGGCCTCAGCAGAAGCTGCTGTTAGAGCTGGGACAGGACAGGTTCATTTCTCTGTTGCTGTGGCACTTTTGTTGATAGCAAGGTTTGATTTTAAGAAGATGCTCAGAGCAGGGTGACAAGCAGAAGGCGCATTTCAAAGGGACCTTTCACGTTAGTGGTGCCCGAGGTCGGTGTGTCCATAGCATCGGTAGCACGACAGAGGAGCGCTGGGGGGTCCCCGAGGGCGCAGGGTTGTCCCAGTGTGTGGCTGCCACTCGGGGTGGTGGCTTTGGCCGTGCATGGGGGCCTCTGCAGCTCCCTCACACCGTCACTGTGGTGGTGGAGCCATGGCCAGATCTTCCTCGTTCAGCTGGGAGCTGGCTTGGCAGGTGCTGCACAGCCCAGACGGGCTGGCTGCTGGAAGCAGGCAGGGCTGGGGCTCTCAGAAGATGTGCCCTGTGTTTTGTAGACCCAAGAGGAGGAGTTGTTTGGCAATAATGAAGAGAGCACTGCCTTCAAGAACTTCTTAAGTTTTCTAGGGGACACCATAACACTCCAGGACTTCAAAGGGTGAGTTAAATAAAAGGAATGATTTTACAAACACATTTAACGAGAGACCATGTCGTATGTAAAAATATCTACCATGCGAGAACAGAATTCATCTCACTCATGAGCGGGATGTACAGAGCAGAAGCAAATATAGCTTTGGCTTGTTTTTCAAAGCTGGGGGAGTTTTCAAAAAAAAATTGGAGCTGCCAAGAGAGAAAAACTTCCTTTCCTGCAGTTTTGAGGTTGTGAGAAAATCTGGCTATAAATGAAAGGAGCTTCATATGGAAACGTGCCCTGTCTGGTGTTGCGGGCTCAGTCACGGTGCAGGCAGAGACCCCCCCAGTGCTGGTGAGGGCCGTGGGCTGGCAGGCGCAGGCAGCCCACCGCGGCAGCGCTCGGCACCGCCGGTCCCGTGGCTGGCACCCACGGCTGCGGTCAGCTCTGGCTGACTGGCACGGCTCTGCCGCACACCCTGAATTTCAGGCCGCTGACAATGATGCTTAGCTATAATACATGACGCACGGTTTGTTCTTTCCTGTTTGCTTGCTACTAGATAGAGATAAATGAGCTGGTTTGTTCTGTCACCGTGTCCCCTGACAGCCGCCGGCGGTGTCTGCTAAGCTTTCAATTAATGTTTCTTCATTTCTCCCCGACTTTCCCTTCGTCTCCAGTTTTCGAGGAGGTCTGGATGTCAGCCACGGGCAGACGGGAGCAGAGTCTGTGTACACGGTGTTCAGGGACAGGGAGATAATGTTTCACGTCTCTACGAAGCTGCCTTTTACCGAAGGAGATACACAGCAAGTAAGAGAGATGAGCTTCCTTGCACAGAAGTGTCTGAGCCGGGATGCGCTGGCGCTGCCCTGCCCAGTGCCACCAGCCCCAGTGCCGTGATGTCCTCAGCTGGTGGGCAGCGGTGCGGGCAGCGGTGCGTGGCTCCCTGGCATGCGGCAGCCCGTGCGCCCGGAGCTGAGGTTTGCTCCCGAGGGAGCTGAGCCACCTGGCTTTACCAACCAAACACTTTCCCTTCCTGCTTAGCTCCAGAGGAAGAGGCACATTGGCAATGACATTGTGGCAATTATCTTCCAAGAAGAGAACACGCCGTTTGTCCCAGACATGATCGCCTCCAACTTCTTGCACGCCTACATTGTCGTGCAGGTGGAAAACCCCGAGGCAGATAACGCGGTGTACAAGGTGAGGCCAGCCTCAACTTGCACGTGCTGATTTTTGCTTTGGCATCTCTGGCTGAGGTCTGGGGGCGGCTGCCCAGTGGCTGCACTGCCTGTCTGCTCAGTGACACAGTCAGTATTATGCCTAACTGGAGTAAGCATGTGTATATTAAACATGCACATATATATACGCACACATATATTTATCTATGCACTATTACATAGTGTGTACGTATACATACATATGTGTATAGAATATATGTATGTATAATAGCATGCTCATTTACTAAAGATTTTTGATGCTACTCAGTTTTGAATAAGCCTCAGAACAGCTCATACTCATCTAACGCATCGCTCAAGCGCAGGTAGCGTAAACCCTGTTATCTCTCTGTTTTCTATTAAAAGATTCAGTAAGACATAATTTTTCAAACTGAAAGCATATTGCTTACAACCACAAATGAAACAGAATTCATGGGAAGTAAATGTAAAAAGCTGATCATGGTTAACCTCTCGTGAAAGCAGGAGTGATGACTGGGGAGGGGTGGGGAGGAGCGGCCTCTCCGGCAGGGTGAGGGCTCTGGGATGCCCCTTGGCTCTTAGGCCCTGGGGCACCTCGGCTGGGCTGAGCTGAGCTGGGCTGGGGAGAGCATCGCCTGCCCCGCGCCTGCTGCCCTCCAGGCGAGGGATGTTTGCGCTGGGGGCTGCCCTGCTGCACCCACAGGAATAATGTTTCTCTTGGCTCCGCAGGTGTCCGTCACAGCCCGGGAAGATGTCCCCTCCTTTGGCCCACCCCTGCCGAGCCCGCCAGTATTTCAGAAAGTAAGAGATGGGACGGGAAATATGTTCCAAGCCATAAAAAATAATAAAAATCTGTGTGTACGTCTGAGATGTTTCCAAACACACTTGCTTAGGGAAAACATGACTTCTGGAATTTATATGTATTTATTTTGATTTCTAGTGAGGCCCATGGGGTTTATGGTAGGGCGGGAGGCTGTGCACCATCGCACAGCATAACCTGTGCAAGGCGGCAGCTGCAGCTCTGTGTCAGTGTGGGGGTGACAGCCACCCCTGAGCCCACCTGGGGTCTTCCACTAATGCTCCCACATCTGGAGGGGGCTGCAGGGTGGTGTGAGCTCGGGTTTTGGGTCGGTACAGCACTGGTACCAGAGGTATGCGGAGTCTTTGATTGGTGTTTTCCACCCTGCCTCTCTCCCCCCAGAGCCCTGAGTTCCGGGAGTTCCTGCTGACCAAGCTCATCAACGCCGAGAACGCCTGCTGCAAGTCGGACAAGTTTGCAAAGCTGGAGGTGACGCTGCGCACCCGTCCCTGCCCAGGCTGCGGTGGGCGCAGGGAGGCTCTCAGCATTCCTCCTCAAAGCCATGTTTCCCCGGCTGAGCTGGGTCAGCCCTTGCAGGGACAAGTGATCAAAGTGTGCACGTGTCTCGGTGCACTTGGTGGCCATGGTGTCCCGTGGGGTTCCTGGTGACCTTGGTGGGGGGACGAGCCAGCTGTCCCGCAGGTTGGTGCCGCTGCCCCCTCCCTTGGGGCCCCTGGCTGAGCCTGTTCTTGTTCCCCCAGGACCGGACGCGGGCAGCCTTGTTGGACAACCTTCATGACGAGCTCCACGGGCACACGCAGACCATGCTGGGGCTGGGGCCTGAGGAGGACAAGCTGGAGAATGGGGGTCACGGAGGCTTTCTGGAGTCTTTCAAGGTAAAGCCCTGTCCCTTGCCAACAGCAGAGTTAAAACGCATCCAGGGCTGGCAAAGCACATTTTAGTGGAAGATGTGGATGAGTGGTGTTGGGGCATGAGAGATGTCCCCTGAGAGCAGGGAGGCAGGAGGAGGTAGGAGCTCGCCATCACCAGAGCCCGCTCAGCCAGTGGCCACCCGCGCTGGTCCAAGCAGGAGCAGGCGCAGGTTGACGTGGCTGTGGCGTTGGCAAGTGCCACCATCAGGGTGACCTCTCCAGAGCCCTGGAGCACCTCCTCTCCTGCCAGCCTGCTCTGGCATTTGCCGTGTCTCCGAAGGGGTCTCGGTCCAGGACCAGCACCCTGGTGCGGGCTGTGCCTGCAGTTGGGCTCTGCTGCTGCAGGGCAAGTCCTGCTCGTGTCCCCGGGCTGCTGGCGGCCCCGCCGTGCCACCCAGGCTGCGGGATGGGGCTGGGGAGGAGGACGACTGAGGGCAGCTGCCGCAGCAAGTGGGTGGGAGGTGGTGGTTGTGTTAAATGGGAGGCACGATGAGAGGTGCTGGGTGTGGAGAGGGGAAACAGTGCTGGGTGTCTGCTGGGAGGACTGGGGGTGTAAGGGGAGAGAAGGGAGAGTGGGTTGGCAGAAAAGAGGTGAGGAGAAAAAGAAATGAAGTAAAATGAGGTGGATGAAACTGAGCAACTGTTGGAGGTAGGGACAGTGACCAGCTGGGGGGCGTCCCTCTAAATGGAGGGGCAGCAATAGAGTCTTGGGGATGAGTTGTTGCCAGAAGTCTCTGGAGAGGCTCCCCTGTGCAGTGGTGGGGAGGCAGCTGGCAAGGGCTGGCACATGTAAATCCGGGCTGCACTCACAGGTGGGGGTTCAATGGAACCACCAAACCAGGGCTTCGTGTCCCTGCTATGGGTGACGCCTGTGGGCGTGCTTCAGCCTGTGCAGCTCCCCGTGCCTCTCCTCATCCTGCTCCTGGCACATCGGCTCTGCCGGGCAAAGGCCATTTTAGCTGTATCTGCAGCAGGGACAGGTGCTGGTGCGGGGTGGCTGTCACCATCCCGGGCAGGGGAGCTGCACCGGGCAGCAGCTGTAGGGAGACAGCACCTGCAGTTACCTTATAGGCACAGTTTTCTGTATGGTATAGAGGGACAGGCGCTGGCAGGAGATGAGTCACCTCATCCTGCACCCGACGGCTGCAGAGGAGGGGTGAGCAGCACCCTGGCCCCCACTACGGGGGGGGGTGGAGGCTCAGGTGTGCCCTGCTTAGCTATGAGATGTGTTGCAGAAATTGAGATGCTGGGCAGTCACACCACAGTGTTCACTTCAGGGTCTGAGAAGCTGATGTTAAATAATAATTTTTTGGCATGCTTTTTGTATACGAGAAAGTGTACTTTGCTCTCTTGGCATTGCAGGGTGTGCTGGGGCAGGTGGTGAGTTCTGCGGTCTGGGCTGGGCTGCGCTTGCCCGGCCGCCTCGGGACCGCGCTGCTGGGCTGCATCCTAGCTTATGTCCTCCACCGTGCGCTGTCAGAGTAAATGGGAGGGAGGAGAGACGGCAAATAAGAGGGCTGGAAGGGTGCAAGACCTGATCCCCACGGTTTCTTTTTGCCTGGTGTTTCACACCTGTGACCCAGCCTGCAGCCCTTTCCTCCCCAGCTGGGAGATGTGGGGACCAGCCGCTCCGAGGAAAGCGGAGGTTTTTTTCTGCTGGGCTCTGAGCAAGCGAGATGGGTGCCTTTTCCTCCCCACCATGGGGAGAGGAGCCACTGGCCAGCCCTGCCTGGGAGGGGTTGCTGGGATGCCCTGCAGAGCTCTGCAGCCTCGGCAGCCACAGGCAGGAACCTTCCTGCCTGCCTGGCACGAGCGCCTGCCGGCGCTAATGGCAGCAAAGCAAGCAACTGCTTATTTTTATTTGCAAACACTGTCAAATTTTGTTCTGAATTGCTGACCCTAATAAATCAGGTCTGATGGACTCTTGCTTGGTGTTTGTTACTGAATGGGCAGGAGGGGACTGTGCGGGTTGTTGGGTGGCCACCGTCCCCAGCATGTTCTGGGGGTTCGGTGAGAGCTCAGGGCTGCGGTTCCTGCTAACCGTGGTGCAGGTCTGCCTGCAGCTCAGTAACCCCCGGAGCCAGCAGCAAACTGGTGCCTGTGCACCACTGATATGGTGCCAGGCACCTCCAGAAATCTGGCCCTTGATGGCTTGTTTCCTCCAAAATCTCTTTACCTTGAGCTGGGATTCAAGGGGACAGAGGAGCGGTAGCCAGGGCGCGGCGGGTGGTGCAGCAGCAATTCAAAGGGAATAGCTGTGAAAAAGAACTTTCCTGTGATTGGCACGCTGTCATCACAGTCCGGTTTGGGCTCCCATTACTATGGGGACTACAGGAATTAGAATATGAGTATGGATTTTTTTTTTTTAACTTGTGCATTTCACTGCTGCTTTTCATAGTGTGTGCCAGACTTTCGAAAGATCTCATGGTCATATTTGTAAGTGCTTGGGACAACAACTGAGAGGAGACTTTAAAAACAGCTTGGGTCCTGTTTAAGCACCGGAAAAGTGTTCAGATCTACAGGTCTTTGCCCCCCACATGCGCAGCTCTGCTTGCAACAGCTGGAGCCAAAACAGATTACAGCAGTCCTCTTCCCCTGCTTGTGCTGCCGACGTTCGCAGAGCCCAGCTGTGGGCCCTTTCCCGGGGGATGTGGAGAGCTCCGCAGGGGCTGCGAGTCCCGTCGTGTCCGGACCTGACACATCTCTGGGTTCTGCTGCGGAGGCGGGTTGGACTCGGCACCTCTGCTCTGTGCCCGGGTGAGGCGTGCCTTGCGCCCTCAGTGCGTGGAGCTCTGGCAGTGCTCCGGCTCTCCAGGACAGCCAGCGGGAACGAGGCTTTGTGCTGGGTGTCTTGCTCCTGTAAAAACCAGCCAGTGCCAGAACGGACACAGATGTTTCCGGGCAGCTGGGAACAGGCTGTGGTTTGCTGAGCGAGCGAGGTCTAAGGCTGTGTGGGAAATGCAGCCCTCAGCCTGGGCTGGGAGGGGGCCATGGGCGCTTTGGCCGAGGGGCTGGGTTGCAGGAGGGGTCTGGTGCAGCAGCAGCGGTGGTCGCTGGTTTGCTGCACCCAGCAGTGGGGGTGCAGCAGCAGAGGCCACGGCAGGCTGCAGCGCTGGCACAGAGCACGGCAGGCCTGGGCACAGCTGGGCTCTCGGGTGGAAGCTGTGCCCAGACCCAGCGATGTGGCCCAGGTGAGGGTGGTCTGGAGGAAAGTGTGCCTGGAGCTCTGGAGAGTGGGACTGATGTGAAAAGAGTGAGGGAAGGGGGCTGCTTGGTCTGGAGAAATGAAGACCAAAGGGAGCAGAGAGGGTCTGTGACCACGCCGTGGCTGCTGCAGGGACGATGCTGCGCAGCTCATCTGTGGGTCCGTTACAGGGGTGACTGCGCCAAACCGGCAGCAGAAGATGTTCAGGCTAAACATATTTTTCAGGCATAAGCATGCTGAAGTACAGAAGTACTTTTGTGAAGAGGCTGTGAAGTCGCCAGCTCTGGGGATGTTTCGGGGCAGGTTGGAGAGGTCTGTCAGCACGCAGGAGAGGTGCAGGCAGGGCAGGAGTCTCCTCGCAGGACCCATCGTCTCTGAGTCCAGGGAGAATCACAGCAGGGTGTGCACATCCAGACACTGGCTTATGACGCTGCTGTGGTCACCACATTCTTGCTGAGGGGATTGGGAGGTCGGCCAGGTGTCGCAGAGGAGGCAGGGCTCTGGGGCTCATGTCTGCCGCTCCTGGTCCCGTAGCTGCAGTCTTTGGCCCTTGCACCAGGCATCATGGGGGGAAAACCTGACCTTGTCCTGGCTATGTGGTTCCCCGAGGCGTGGCTCAGCCTCAGGCTGTGCGGAGCAATGGCTGCTGCTGTTACTGGTGGGATTGTTGTTGGTGTGCGCTGGCTCTCGGGGAGAAGGACCAGGCAGGTCACGTTCCAGTGTGCCTGGAGAGGGACCCGGGGCTCGGGAGGGGGTTTGGGGTCAGCACCCCGCAGGGTGGTGATGACCTGCTCTCCCCTGTCCCCTCGCTGCAGAGAGCCATCCGGGTGCGCAGCCACTCCATGGAGACGATGGTGGGCAGCCAGAAGAAGCACCACGGCGGCGGCATCCCGGGCAGCCTCAGTGGGGGCATCGCCCACAACAGCGGCGAGGTGACCAAGACCACCTTCTCAGTGAGTGCAGCCATGTGTCACACTGTCCCTCTGTCCATCCCTCCCTCTCGAGCCTGGCACGACACTGCACTGACGTCGTCTGGCAGTCCCCTGCGCAGGCAGCGAATGTAAGGGCAAGGAAAAGATTTGAGCAGAGCATGATTTTATGAGTGATGTGTAGAAGTTGGGTTTGTTTTGTGGAAGAATGGAAAACTAACTTCCTGGGGTTTTCAGCCCCAAAGTACAAAGGAGATATAAAAGAAATTCTGGCATTACGTGTTTTCTAGATGCGCAGGCTGAGAATTATGGGCAACATAATTCCTCATAGCCTTATGAGTTTCTAGGAAGGGCCTTTGCTCTCCAACCTGGACTGTTCTGTGCTTTCAGCCTCCTGTACCAGCAGCTGCCGCCAAGAACCAGTCCAGGAGCCCCATCAAGCGCCGTTCGGGGCTGTTCCCTCGCCTGCACACGGGGTCTGAGAGCCAGGCGGAGAGCAGGTCAAGGTGGTAAGTTTGACATCACCCTGGTCGCTAGGGTTAAAAGCCCCTGTTGTGTGTTAAATGAGAGAAGCTGTTGGTGGGTGCTGGAGACCTTGCCTGGGGTGCAGCCTACACTTTCCACACAAGCCAGCAATGAGAGCTGCTTTTGCCATATTTGAGGGAATGGTGCCTTGGATCCCTTCCCTCTCTTTTAAATCGAAGTGGTGGTATCCAGAGAGTGTCTGTTACTCTTACAGTTTAGCATTTGGTGTTAGGGAGTATAATTTGACCATCCTTTTAAAGTCTCTTGTATCACTCATGCAACCTGTCTTTTTGTGCCCTTAGTGACAGTGTTTCTGGAGCCCAGAAGACACCAGATTTGGGACATTCTTCTCAAGAGATGAAATCTGAAACCTCGTCCAACCCCAGCTCCCCTGAAATATGCCCCAACAAAGACAGGTGAGCCAGGAGGAGCCCCATCCTCCTCCGACCATAGCTCAAGTCACCCTGTAGCTGACAGACCATCCGGGACTTTGTCAGACAAAACTGTCTCCAGGTTTTACTACAAATAAGTTTGATATTAAGGGAGGGAAAAAAAAAATTCTGGTGATTCATGAGCACAGCTCCTTTATGGTCTGAAAATAGTTGTCTTTAAAAAGAAGAGCAAAGAGTGGTATTTGACAGAAGTTGCCCAAACCCTCACGGCACGGGAGCTGGAGAGGCCCATGTGCCTGTCCCTCCCTGCCACCGGGGAGTCAGCCTGACCCACACGTTAATGGTGGTGTCACCGACCAGCTGCTTTATCCTATGCTCTTGGAAATGGTTATTTACCAAAACACCCTGCTGGCTTTGTCCCTATGCCAGCTGCTTTGCTCTGGAGCTGCACAGGAGGGTTCGTCCCCGCTGTCATAGCCTGAAGGACACAGCTTTCTGAGTGACCATCATGTGCTCTCTGTTTTGTTTCGCCTCTCTTCTTCCTAGGCCGTTTATTAAGCTGAAAGAGAATGGGAGGTCAAACATCTCCCGTTCTTCCTCAAGCACCAGCAGCTTCAGCAGCACGGCAGGGGAGAGCGAGACCCTGGAGGAGTACGACAGCGTGGTAGGCACCAAACCCGCCCCGTGGCGCGCTTGAGCTCAGGACCCTGCAGCTCCGCGTGCCCCTTGGCTTCCTGCTGCCTCTGGTGGTCTCAGTGCAGGGGGGTAGTGCCCTGCCGCCACCCCAGGTGCTGCTTCTTTGCTGACATCGAGGGGTGTGGGGAGGAGGAGGGTTGGGGTGCCTGGTGGGACACCCCAGTGAGCCTTGGCGTGCACTGGGACAGTGCTCGGCACACCAGGGCCAGGAGGTTGCTCTGTCAGGAGGAGCTCTCCCATAAGCAGGCACACCATGGGGCTCTGATGAGCAGGGGTGTATTGAGGAATCAGGAGGGCCTGGGGAGAAAAGCCGGCTGCACAAGAGAAAGCCGTGTCCCGGTCTCTCCCCACGCAGGGAAGCCAGCCGTCTACAGCATCGCCATTCAAGCAGGATGTGTTTGTGTACAGCGCCTTGCCTGGCAGCGAGAGCCCAAGCGTGGGGGCAGCGGCCACCCCCGTGATCATGAGCAGGAGCCCCACAGGTGGGTCACGGAGCTGTGGGAGGGCTTGGAGGGGAGGCACTGGCTCTGCCTTTGCTCCTGGAGCCCCTGGACACCCCCGGGGTCCTGCAGCGATGGGTGGGGATGGAGTCTGTAGCTCTGCGTCGAAGTCCCCTCCCCAGCCTCACCTGGGCGGCAAGCGGCTGCTGAAGGTGATGGGGCAAAGCAGCTGCTGTGCTCACCCTGGCAGGACTGGCATCCTGAGGGATGTGGGGCAAGCCCTCGTTCCTCCTGAAACCCCGATCCCGACAGGGCTGTTCTGGAGAGGTGGCTCCACGTGCTTTATTCCTGTTTTTCCATAGGGAATTTGTTTCCCTTCTGAATTAGAGCACAGAAGTGGCTTTTGCCGTGGCTTTGTTTCCTCCCTTCTCCCCTGACAGATGTGCAGTAGTCGTGGAAGCTCCCCTTCTCCAAGGACTAAGCCATGACTCACAAATTATTTGATAAACAAGCAGCTTCCCTCGGTCTTGGCTCCATTGCCCCTGCTGCTAACTCACGCTGCCACCGACTCCATCTGTTTCAGTCGGACGATTTGCAAAATGAGGTGCAACTGAATGGGGTAAAAGCAGCAGAAATGGCCCTTCGTTGGTGCATCTTGCGGTGACGGCACCGGTGACAGCGCGGTGGTGCTGGGGCTGGGGGATGTCTGCAGTGCTCACCCCTCACCCGCAGATCACCGCAGTTTAATTTCCTCGTGCAGCAGCGCACCTGCTGGAAGGCACCACGATCCGAATGGAAATGCACGTTATAAACTTAGGAGCTGTTTGTGAAACGGCCTGGGAGGCACAAACCTACCCTAACAGCTCCGTAATTGGGAACAACGTGGGGGAAAGCTGGGCTGCAGAGTGCGGGCTTGCTGGCTTTTTGTATCTCAGCACCCCACAGGTCCTCCTCCTTATTTCATTAGCAATTTTCTGAACTATTAAACCAGCCCCTTTTAATGTTTAAAGTGTTTATTTTGTATTTTTCCTGCCAAGAACATGGAAATCCACCCATACATTATACGGATCAGTCATTTCTTGTAGCCTTTTCAGTGGCATTTCCAGTAGAAAGACTGTGAAATGTAATTAAGCCTCAATTTATTCCGTCAAAAACATTTAATGTACAGATTTTGCCAAACGTTCAGCCAAGACAGACAAAATATTGGTAGCACTTGTGACAGTCTATTGAAGCCACTTCAGCAAATATTTTTGTTCACAGATTATTATTTTTCTTCTTTGCTTTTCCGCTCCCTCCAGCAGATATAAAGAACAGAAACTCTCCAAGGTCGAGCCTGAAGTTTCGCTTTGACAAGCTCAGCCACGGCAGCTCCAGCACGGTAGGTGCCGGTGGCTCTCACCGGGCGAGACGCTGCGTGGCCGCATCCTGCCCTGCCCGGCTGCAGTCATGCAGCGCTGGTGGCGCGGGGGTCCGGGCTCTGGGGAGGCTGCAAAGCAGGAGGCAGAGCCCGCAGGGGCAGGTAATGAGGGAGGAGAAGGAGAGGGGATTTCATGACTTCTTGCCCCTTCATTTGCAACCCAACCCATATTCTGTTTTTCATTTAGAGCCACTAGCAGGAAGAAGAAGTCATGAACTTGTAAAAGGTGAGTGTTTGTAATATGGTGGTGTGCAAAATGACTTCTCACATCTGTGGTAAAGTGTGTGTAACTGACGTTGGCTAATTGCACTGTTTATTATTAAATATGTGATCAATAATATATCTTTAAGCATTCTAAATGCTTTTGTAAGACGAGGGCAGAGCTGAGTGAGAAAAACCATAGAAGTTAGTGACAGACAGGTCTGTGCCCGTCGGTGCGGGTCTGTAGCTTTACGTGTTCCTTTCGGAGTGTTCGCACAGCGCTTCTGCCACCTGCTCTCGGGGACCATGTGCCACAGCCCAGTAGGTTTCATTTTTTCTCAGTTAACCACCTTGTGAAATGCTTGTGCCCGTCTCTGCAGGGAGGATGAAGTTTGCTACGCTTTGCTCTGAGCGCTGTGGGTGGAAAAGCAGATCAGGTCTCCTTACTCTTTCCAAAAACCAGATGGAAACAGTCAATTTGTGAGCTGGCTTTTATGGGCAGAGGTGAAGGGAGTGCGGTGTCATTAGCCTGGGTGCTCAGTGGCTGGGGGACTTTCTGTCCAAAGGCATAGCTTTTGCCCAGGTGCAGGGCTACCAGCACGAGCAGGTACTTTCACGCGGGAGGCATTTGCAAACCACAAGGAATTTATTTACTGGTTTTCTCACAGGCTCCAGTTCCTAGAGTCTTTCTGTGTCATGAAAAAGGTGTTTTCATTAAGAAGTTCCTAGCTGAGCAGAAGAGCCAATAAAACGTAAAATGAGAGGAATTTCCATTTCTGAAATCATGGGTCTCAAGAAGCTGTGATTTTTAGCCCCTTACTGAGTTTCCTCCTCTCGTGGCCCCAGGGGTGGCCCGTGGCTTGGAGTCTCAGGGATGGGCACTGCCTCAGGTTCGGCTCCCTCCCTGGGACTAGCGCTTCATAGCCATCACTGCAGGAGTGAGAGTATGCTCCTTCCACAGCCTCTGACACTTTTATCCTTTTCTTCTTTGTAGAGAATTTTTATTTCAACAAAGGGAAAACTCTTCAACATCCCGTGGGAAAATGCACACCCCGGCCGTGGGCAGCGAGGTGCCCTCACCTCCCGGCTCCACCTCTGCGCCGGGAAGAAGCTCTCATCTTGCCGCGATCTCTGCCCTGACAGGGACCCAGCCACCTTCCCACCGGGTGAACCCCTTGCCAGCAAATCCCCCGTGCCCCTCCGTCTGCGCCGCGGGAGGAGATCGTCTCCACCCACCTGGCACACGCGTGTGGCTGGGGACCACGTCCCCTCCGTGGTGCCGTGATGTGTCGCCCCATGAGTGCCTGTGCGTGCTATGGCTGGTAGGTACCGGGCAGGCACCATCAATCCCCCCTCCTGGCTCATCTGCCAGCTCCTCTCAGGCAGAGGGGACGCAGGATGGACCCCTTGTGCAGTTTGGGTGCCTCCATACTTTATTTGCAGCTATCAGTGGGGAAAGAGGCAGGTTTTGTTTTTTGGAAAGGTAAACGGTCAGGGCAAAATTAGGTGTGTGCTTGGCCCAGGGGCAGTTCCCAGCCCCATCGTTTGCCATCCCCCTTCTCTGTTTGGCAAGGACGGGGCAAAATTTCCCCCCGTGGTGCTGCTGGGGCGGCTCTTACTGGCGCGGGGCGGCGGGGGCTGCAGCAGCTCACCACCCGCCCCGCTGCTGCTGCTCCCCCTCCAGCTTGCTACCCATGTTGCAAAACTTTTAGGGAAGATTCAGCCTCTTATTTCATACTTCTGTAGTTCCTGCACAAGAGGAAGATGCCTGAATCGGTCCCAGGGAAGCAGAGCCAGTGACCGGGGCCAACTCATCCTCTCTCTGCAGCTGGGGAAATAGTTTATATGGCCTCCGTGCTTTCTCCCTGCCTGAAACTCAGCACAGGCCTGGAAAAGACTAACCAAAGCTAAAGCTGTAGTATGTCTAAATGCCAGAGCTGGTACTCAGAGTAAATTTACCCTGTGGGCCCTGCTTTACACTATGGGTTGGATTGCCAGGCAAGCAAATGCGTAAAACTCCTGTGATTTGGATGGCATTAGGCTGCTCCACCCCGGGCAAAATCTGTCCCTCTGCTTTTGAATGTGCTTTTGTTTGTTTTGAAAGAAAAGAATTATGAATTCTGCAAGGTGACTTCCCTGTGATGCCCTTTTCCAAAAAATACCTCTCTCAACATGCCAAGAAATCCTTTTGCTCTTTTATGGAACTATGCCTAAAGTTTACTGACGTCTGTCCATGGATTTCACACTGTGTATAGATTTCCCTTATCAGTTTTTTGAAAGATACACTGCAGTGCTGCAGAGATGCTCCCTCCTCCCCTTTACCACAGTCTGTGACCTTTGCAAAACCCCCCATTCAATCTCAAGTGAAAGCAATTCTCTGAGTTCGTGATTCCTCATGAAAACAGAACTTTGAGTGCCAAAGTTAACTTTACACAGTTGGCGCTCCAAGGGGCACAGAAGTATCTGACTGTGAATTTTAGGAGATGTTTGCAGGATCGCATACCTAGAAGCAGCCCCGGGCAGCCGCCGCAGCGGGGATTCCCAGGGCCACCCGCCTGGGTCTGCGGCTGCTCCCCGGGGATGCACCTCTCTGTGGGGGCAAGATACCAAACCACCACCTCCCCTCCTCTCTGTCACCTACCCCGGCACAGAGCAAAGCTGAGCCAAGCCAATCCGAACCGGCTCTGCTAACTGAGGCTCTGCACGGTACTGACAACCTTACTGTTCAGTTCATATAGGTGCTCCCACTCGTGCATGTAATTTATCCATTTGAAAAGAAAGAGCTGTAGCCCTAATGGGAGAGGAACCAGATTAAAGGAGGAAAACACATGGAAAAGATGGAGAACAGTTTCACGTGCACTAAGTGCGCTGTGTAGGACTAGTAAATACCAGTAGCCACCAGTGGCGACACTCCCTTCTGCTTTCAGTGAGTTGCATTTAAATAAAGTTTAAATATTGAGGTTTTCTTTGAAAGAGGAAAAGCACGGTGTGCTTGGCCCGGTCCGTAGCTAGCTCTAGATGTCTCAGGTTCCACATACTTTGCTGTTCAGCACTTCTGCCTGACAATGCTTTGGTAGCACTTTCAAACCCATCCCCAGTTCTTCCTCTTAGAAGCTTTTGGTCTGTTTTTCTTATGCTGCGCAGAGAAATACTGACTGGTGCGATGACTTGCTTTGAGGGTCTGTACTTGGTTTTGCTTTCTTTCCCTGAGAAATTGCTTGAGTCTATAGACGTTGTCATTCGCATGGGTGTTGATCTCCATGAGATCTTTCAGCAGAAGATGCAGTGGCTACTGTCAGCTGGGTTGTACTTTTTTTTTTTTAACTTGAAACTGTGACTTTCCTTTTTGACCTAGATTGGTTTGTAGAATTATTTGAATGGGATTAACAGGCAGGCAGGACAGTGTGAAGCTTCAGGGAGAAAAATGCGGTGTGTTGGACTTGTCTTTCCCCGTGCCAGCCTGCTGGAACGGCAGCGGGGCCCAGAGCCACGGTCTGGCACAAGGTTTGCCAGCAGTTCCTGTGTGCTCTGGGACATTTTCAACAGCATTCCTCATGACGGGTTGTAAAAACCTACTGCAAAGTCCTTAACAGCAACTGGGCTTTTGAAGCTCCTGTCCTAGCCAGGCTCTAGCGTGGTTTCTGCCCACCTGCACTGCTTTGCAGCTGGGTGCGTGGCGTGCTCCTTTCAGCCCCTGATTCGTGCCATAGGAGTGCTGGGGACTGACCAGCAGTTGAGCTAAACCTCGGAGGCATTTGCACTTCCAGCAGTGGGTGAAGGTGTTCCTGTATATATATTGCAAAATGTTTTGTGCTTGTAAGTGACACACATGCACACACACATATATATACACGTATATAAAAGGGATTTTTTATATATATATCGATAAAAGCAAGGATCCTTACTGACACTAAAATTATTGGGCAGTGCATTTTCCTTTGTGATCCCCGCTGTTTCCATTCACATAATTTCTACCAGACTCGGAAGTGACTTTGCACAGGGAGCAGAAGGGGCTCAGAAACGGTGCTGAGGGAGGGCTGGGGGAGCCCCCGGCTTCGTGGAGAGGTCTCTCCTGTCATGGGGGTTGCTCCCCTTCTCACCGGGGTTTCAGTCCCCCCGTGCTCCTGCTGCACCCTGGCTGCTGCTTGGCTTGGACTAGTTCATGACCTTGGTGAGAGGTAGAGGCAGGTCAGGTCCAGGTCCACCTCCCCAGCACCGATGCTGCAGGCTCTGAGTCCTCTCCCTCCGCCAGCACCTCCTGTGTTAGCCCTGGGAACTGGCTTGCAGCTGCCGAGAGCTGGCAGTGAGCTGATTCTCTGGGCTTTTATTCAGGAAAGCACTTAGCATGTACTTGCATCCTCTTGAAATCCCACAAAGTCAAGCACAGGATTACACTTAAGCACAACATGAAAGTGCTTTTTATCTGAGTGAAAAGGGGGGATCCTAAGCACAAACTCAGTTTCCTTCCAGAGTTTTGAGGGTCTTCAGGAATGGCGGATGAAGGGGCCAGACTTAATCGCTGGCATGAATGGGCTTGTTAACGTGGGCTGAGGTTTCTCAGCTGTCTTCGGCTTGACTGCAAGAGGTGCTTAGCACCGAGAACTGCTTTTAAAACCAGCGGTTGCTCAGAGCTCAGCACCTCCCCAGATCGCACCTTGCACTCATGTTGCTTTGCTGATGTTCCAAATTCTGTTCCACTAGAGCTGGCAGAGTCTGTCATTCCTCAGTCCTAGAGCATGCTTTCATTATGTTTTAATGAATGTAGCACTGCGTATATCCTGCAAAGGGAAATGCTGAATTTATATCATTAGAATGTGAAAAGAGTTTATAGAGTGAAAATAAATCTTGAAGAAATGTATCTGACAAAATTTATTTTTTATGTAGAGAGGCGGTGCTTTGTAGTTCCTGGTGGCCTATGTCTGTTGTAAATAATGTACATTTAATTTATTGCTATGGTAGCAGATTGTATTTGTTATGTATAAAACTAAAGGTTCACAAATGTATATTTTGTTGCTTAACCGTGTCTTTGCAAAATTCACAATAAATAACATATTTTGTGTCCATATGTGTACTACGCTGTGTATGTCCGTAAAGTGACTGAGCTCTTTCGGAACAAAGAAGGTGTAAAGCAGGACATCTTTGCTGATGCTTGTAGTGCTAGGACTGCATCAAGAGAGGAGGACCCGGCTTCTCGTTTACAGATGCACAGCAATTTTAATCAAGTGAACTGTTCTGTTTGAACTGGAATTAATGCCCCATAAAGCTCAATATAAATGGGTCCCTCAATATAAACCGGTCCCTGTCAGCAGCCGGCCTGCAGGTGGCAAAGAAAAGAAACAGGCAGCAATTCAGTTTGTCTAAACCGGCTTAGTTTACCTTGGGTCGTCAGTCTCTGGCATCTTGGCTGCCTTTGGACGCCCTCCGTGAGCTAACTATGAAATTGGATTTTCTCTCTCCAGCTCCTCAGGCTCCTTTCAAATCCCCTTAATTTCCCAGATCTCTTCCTCCCAGGACGCTAAGGAAAAAGCCGTTATTGTTTGGAGGCAGTGTGTCTGGTACATTCTCCCCACGGCTCAGACTGAATGAAGCACAAAGCTATTAGCCAGCGTTAGTTTTTCAACATTTTGTGACAAGGGGAACAGACCCATTGATTTGTACCTCGAAGAATAAAAGACTTTTCTTTGCCAGGAAAAAAATTCCACCACAAGGAGCATTTTGCAGCAGCCCTGCTCAGGTGCCTGATGCCTGCAGCCCCCGTGGCAAACCCAGCTCGACACCATGGGGGATGCTCCAGCAGGACGGCCCACAGTCCCGGCTGGGGGCTGTGGAGAAGGCTGAGACGGGGTCCCGGCAGGTGCCAGCTGCAGCAGCGGGGTGGGATGCGCTGGGGCTGGGGCTGCTCTCGTCCAGGCGCAGCAAAGCCAAGCACAAACTGCCTGGGAAAGGGGCTTGGGCAACGCTTGAGCTGCTACGAGTGCTCAGGGGAGGTCACCCCAGCCTCCTTCAAACTGAAGACTCAGGGCTTTGCTTCAGGTTGCGCATGCCTGCCTAGAGCAAAGTGTGAGCTATGGGGCTGTGTTCGTCAGAGCTGCTGGCTTCCACCAGGAATGGCAGACAAAGAACAAAACAAAACCCCAAAATTTCCATTCCTCTTAATCGTTATTGCTGTAAAAATTATTCTTACTTACCAAACCCAAATTTTGCCCTTGCCCAGAGGATGATGAGCCAGCCCTCAATCTGTCTGTCACCAAATCCCATCTCTGGCTGAAATGGAGCAAGTCCAGCCTAAGATGAAGCCGCCTTTTTCCTCCGGCCATGGTCAGGTTCTGGATTCCTGAGAACAGCAAAGCTCGCTTGAAACAGCAGCGAGAACTTTCCAGAGGGCTGGCAGCAGCCGGTGCATCAGTCCTGCTAGGCACACCCATAGCTAGTGACTGATTGTTACTGAGATTTGTGTTTGTAGGCAAATAATCTGTCGGGGATTTGGCAATGTGCTGGAGATATTTCTCCTCTCTTGAATTTTTCATTCATACTTTTTTGTTGGTGCACGACTCAGAATAAACACATTGGGTTTTTATGGCTTTTTCCCCCCTTCCTTGGTCAGAAAAACTACCTTTTACCCCTTTTAAACCTGAAAGACTCCAGAAGAAAAGGGAATAAAAATTTTAAATTAACAAATATTCTCTGGATTTGTTCTGGGTTTCTGGGACAATGCAGTTCCCACTAAAGCTTATCCTATGAGAAGGAAATTTATTAAAGCTTCTGTCTGTCCTGTACATATTTCCCCTCTTTTCTCCCTTGACCCTATGACAACACCACCTGAGCCATCCTGTAGCCTTGCCCTTGCCAAGGCCTTCCTCTGCATGGACTTCTATTTCAAAGAAAACAAATGACCTTGCAGGAACCTCACCGTATCTGAGAATTGTATCCCTTTGTCAAGATTAGCCAACTGCCGCTTGTTTTTGATAAGAAAATATTCTAAAATCCAAGCATGTTATTAAAAAAGTTGTGGAAATGTACACTGCTCAGGCGATTTGTTTCTTTCAAAAGATCCTACTGGACTGGTTGGGATTCTGGTTGCCTCCTGCCAGAATTTAAATATACAGTAACTGAGCAATTGTCACAACTTTGCACAGTCATGAGTGAAGTGCCAGACTTGCCTGCATAAAGAGGGAGAACAAAAGACTTTGAGTGAGCCATCAGGGGTGTCCTAGAGCAGCCACACCAACCGTGGAAAAAGCAGCTTTTCACCTTTCGAGCAGACAGCCCAGGAGTTACAGGAGAACTCTGTGCACTCCCGCGCTGTCCTCTGAAATCAGGAAAGGAGTCGAGCCTACCCTGACACTGAGCAACCTTCGACATTTTCCACATGTCAGGCAGGGATATGGTTTCTTTCCACCCACTCTTAGCCTATTTTTGGCCAAGGACAACATGCTGTGCCTAGCACAAAGAGGGCCTTTGCTGGCTACCTCAGTAGACACTGCTCTTGGGATACGCTCATGACAGCTTTATGTGCTTGAGCCAGGGGCAATAATTACCAAAGGAAAAGAAGTTTAGAAGAAGAAAAGACTGAACAAGAATGGACAGCATAAGGATGTAGATCAAGTGCTCATCTCGCCCTGCAATGCACGATACTGAATGCAGTCTCAGCTTTACTGCTTTCTCTTCCCTGCTGTACGTCTGTCGCATCTGAGAGCCCCGGCCCTGCTGACATGGTTACCACAGACTCCAGAAAAAACTTTGTCCCAAATGTCCTCCTCCCTTTGGTCTGGGATGCCTTGCAGGACTGTTGTAGCTTTGACAAGGCGTGGAAGCACCGATGACGTGCAGCCCTTGGAGGCTCCGCAGAGTGCTTCCCGCAGGCAGCGGCTGCCCACCTCCTGCTGCCATCGCTTCTTGCTGGGCGGCACCATCCGACTTGCGCTGCCTCCGTGGTCGCCTGGCAGACGGTGGCCTTTCATGCTGCTGTTTTACACCCTCCCTTCCAGATTCGGCACCCAGCATTTTTTGTGTGGCCTTTAGAGGAGCTCTGCTCCTGTTCTGGCTGTCACTGGAATTCCCATGTCTAGTAAGGTTTGGGCTGGAGGGTAAAACAGCAATGTACTGAAGAGTAAAATGGAAAGCAATGAATGTGTTTCAGGCAGAAAACAGAAAACAAAAACCACACCTACCTTAGCATTGCTCCTCACAGGGCAGGGGAAAAAGGGAAAAAAGACATTGTGACTAGAAGATGATGAGGCATAGCTTCCATTTCCCAGCACTGGTAACCCAGTTTGGTGACATGGGTGCTGGGGAGAGCCTCGGCCACCCACCGTGGGGGTAGCTGGCACAGCAGTGCCACCTCCAGCAGACTCCTTCCCTCCCCACAGCCTGCATTTGGTAGCCTGGCAGTTATTTTATCTTTGTGATGGCAGCAAAGGGTGCCCATGAGGCAAGAGGTGAGGCTGAGGAGCAGCAGCCAGGAGGTGGAGGTAGCTTCTGCCCACGAACAAAAGAAAGGCAGAGACATGACGTCTACGGTGCGGGACCCCGGCCACGCTGCCATCACGCGCAGGGGATGGGGACAGGAGCAGCAGCTTGTACAGGTCAACTGCAGGGGATCGGCATGAGAACAAGCCCCAGCAGACAGGCGGTGGTCCTGCAACCGCAGTTAGGCTGCAGGATGTTTTATTGGAGTCCAGGGATCCCACTGAAATAAAGGTCAAATTTAGATTTACTCTGGCACAAGGTTTCCACTGATATTTTGTCTGAATGACATTTTGTCATTCAATCCCCTGCAAAGCTTATCTCCTATGTTGCCCAAGACAAAAAAACCTCCTCACACTTCAAAGCTGTTTTCAAGGGAGTTCTATATTTTGCTAAGGGCAACTGGTAAATGCTTCAAAAGAGACCCAGCTCTTGCTTATGAAAAATACTGCTAATTATCGGCCAGAACTGGCCAGGAACTGACTTATCTGAGAAATGGACATTCTGGTAAAAAAAGTGGTCAGTCTAATTTTTTAAAATTTTGAATCAAGGAATCAGTTTTGTTGTTTTTCATCAAGCTGGCAGAAAGTCTGATGAAAAAAGAATATTTTGTTGGATTTTTTCTTTTTTTTCTTTTTTTTTGAGAAGAGCAGTGGAAGGGAAGACTGAGAAAGGAGTAAGATCAGCAGAAAGTTTCCCCCCCAGGCAATCCCATGGGGTCAGTGGTGCAGGGGACGATGTCCCTGGGCATGCAGTGTACCTGTCACCTCCACAGTTACGCTTCTGATGGGGGGCTGCAGGCTCCGGTTGTGTACCCAGCATGTGGACTTATGGCCATCGACCTTTAGGGACGATGTGAGTGGGAAGTATCTGGAGGAGCTGTAGGTGCCTTGGCTGCTTAAGAGAATGTTCTCCATGACATTGGGGACCTTCCGGGAGTCCTTTGGCTCCCAGAGCCACCGAGCCTGGATGCCGTGTGGGTAGTAGTGCCTGGTATTGCAGACCAGCTTGTGCTGCTCTCCTTCCACCAGGGACAGGGAGTTAATGTTGACGGTCACTGCGGGTTTTTCTGGTGAGTGAAAATTTATTGCACTGCTGTCTCTCAACTTCTGTCTCCATCATTAAAAACCCCAAACACAGTTTTATACGTCACGTGTCTGCACCCTTCCCGTCAGTCTTAAAAGAGAATCCCAGGCCCATGCTCTTACCCTCTGCTTGCAGCTGGACTGCGTGTGCTCCCCAAGAAGAGAAGCCACAGACCACGCGCGGGGGTTCCTTCAGCTCTCATTTCCGTATCTCCGAGTAACAGAGAAGAGTTTCCCTTGGGGAGTTCCTCTAGGACCATCTCAGCCCGAGCGCTGCCCGTTCCACCTGCTTGCCGGAGCCACTGCGAGCAAGCAGCTGGCTTTTGCGCCCCCCTTTCTGGTGCGGCACCCACCGGCTGGTCACTGGTGGTGGTGGAGAAGGCACAGCGCAGCCAGGCACCCTTGGCCGGGGCCGAGCTGGGTGGGCGCTGTGGGCTGGGGGGCAGCGCTGGGGGGCGGCGGGGGGTGTGTATGTGTGGGGGGGCTGGGGACCACAGTGTGCGCTTGTGCCAACGGGGGGACCGCCAGTGGGGACCAGTTGCCATCTAGTGACCTGAGGCTGTACTGCAGCCGGCAGGGCAGGTCCCAACCCGCACCCACTGGTGCGAGCCTTCTCCCCCGCGGCAGCGGGCCCCAGCACCCTCGGGTGCACAGCCGCGGGCCACGACGAGTCTAGGCGCGGGGCTGTGCTGCTCAGGAAGGTCACCGTCTAATACTTCCCAAGAACCATTTTTATAACTCTTTTCTTCTGTGCCTGAGCCACGGCCGCGTTACGCTTTGTTCTCACCTCCCTTTACGTGGCAGAATAACAGATGTAACGACTTCTCCGAAACTCTTACTGCAATAGAAGGTTTAATGAAGCAGCATTTCCTTCCCACCCCGCTGGCTGTTGCTTTGGAAGTCATTGCAACCCTAAAAGCTGTGAGGGGACATGCCAAGGGCACTATGTGTGACCTCAACCCTGGGAAGTGCTAAAGAGCATCCAAACACTTTGGGTGGCAAATGGGAGTCAGCTGAGGGGTGCCGTCAGCCTGCTGGGGAGGCTATGAAAGGCAGCTGGGCAGCAGCAACAAGGTTAGGCAGGCTGCCCGCAAGAGGGTGCGAGGGAGGGCTGTCCCTTCCTTGGCTTCCAGGCTGAGTTTCTGTGGTGCTTTACCTGTTTGGCTGTGGTGAGGCTCTGTAAACTCAGTGAAGCGCTTCTGCTGTGGTGAGTAATCAATTTAAATCAATTTTTTTTTTTCACAAGGGATAGGGGGAAAGCAGATGTGGGCCAAGGAAAGCGGGAGAATATGAGGCCCTTGGTGTGTAGGCAGGGGGTTTGTACGTGCCAGCGATGGGCTCCGCGGCTCCCCGCAGCCATGTGTGGTGCTGAGCACTGCCACCGGCTGTCTGCTCCGGCAGCTGCTGGCTCCTGCCTGGCTGGACCCCGCCAGAGTCCTGCTGGGGACGCCCAGTGGGGCTGGGGCTGTGAGTCGGTGCTGGAAGCCTCCTTGCTGTAGTGGCCCAGCTACCGCATTGTACGCTGCTTTATCTCAGAGTCTTCTTCCTGCTATTTTTAAGTGCTGCAACTGCACATCTCTTGATCAGATAACACCAGGTCCTTGGGGGTGGAGGGTTAAGTAACACAAGTTTGTGGTCTGGAGATGGGAACTAAAGCCTTGCTTTCTTGTTCTGACCTTGACTTGCAACCCTTCTGTGTATGCCAGCTGACCAACTTCTTTCAGTTTCTTCACCCGAAACTTCTCCCTACCGTAAAAGGGCGGCTCACACCATAGAGCTCACTTTCCACACAAACATCATGAGAGCTCTCTGTCTGCTGAAAAACTAAGATAAGGTTTAATGGGTATGGCTATGTTAAAGCTTTGGTGATATAAGTATTTGCTGTTAGGGCTTTTAGCAATGATGGCATGGCAGTATATAAATAGAAAACAATTATGCTTTTGAGAAGCTGGTTCGAAGTTATTACCTTCTGCAACGTATGCATAATCCTCACCACAAGGGAGAACAAATACTGTAAGACAGAACACTTTTATTTTAAAGGTATGTTAAAAAGCTAGCTTAAACTATTTGTAAAATCAGGAGTCTTTTAAAAATAGACTGAAATGCATAATCACCTCAGAAGTCCAGAAGCTAAGTCTTGGGAAGTGACATGGAGGTGACAACTGCTGCAATGTGTAAAACCGAAGTATGAATTTGTAACACCCCAGTGTAGATGGGGAGGAAAAGGCAGGTTTCCTCCACACAATCCTTCTGAAAAGGTCTCAGGTTTTTGGTACAGTTGAAATACAGCTGTCGTAGCTGTTCACAACTTAACTTTTGTACTGCAGCTGCATTTCCCCTCAACACTTTAAGTGTACGAAAGTCCCCAGGGGAGTGTTACATTTCATGTTACCTGGAAGGTGCAATTGCTCTGCAATGCCTGGGAAAAGCTGTCTGGGAGTTGGATGTTTTTTTTTCCTAGGCTTGCATGAGGAAGGCTGTAGTTGTGTATTTTCCAGCTGTGTGTTTTATGGTGCATGTGAATCAGGCCAGATGATCTGAGCGTCTGCTGTAAAGTAAGGGTTTATCCTACAGTCAAGCGTGCTGATATTCTCATTTGCATACTGAAGCATATCCACTGAGGGCTCTGTAAGAAGAAAGCATGCATGGACTTGTTTTGATCCCAGCCCACCCAAACGCACAGCAAACCCAGCCCACATACGCATGCAGCTCTTGACGCAGTCCTGCACAGCCTCGATCTGCACCGCGTGAGGTCTGTCTCGTTGCAGCAGCCCCCTGAAGAGCCAGCTCCACCATGAATTAACTCTGTCCCTTCTGTCTCGCTGCTGCAAGGTGCAGCATCCCCCTGACTAACTGCAGAGGGTCTGGGTGCTTCACCTGGAAGGAAGGGATGCCTGACTCCTGTTCTATTCAGCATGCGGCAGGGGACAAGCTGTGTGCTACACAAGGTGACGTTCTTAAGTCCAAGGACAAGTATTCACAGGAATGTGAAATATAGCCAGGCACTGAGTTCTGAAACAATGACTTTCTTGTGTCGTTAGTACCCAAAACACAGTGAATCTAAGGGCAAAAATACTACAAGAAGCAAATGTCTCTTCTGAATCTTCCAGGGCATCACTGGCTTTTTTTTACTGCTGTGGATGAAACTAGCATCACCTCAGGTGGGGCATCAAAACTGAGATCACCCCTAGCTCTTGCAAAAAGAAAGGGGCTTAACTGCTAGCAGTTGTGGGCAGCCTGTGGATGCAGGAGCAAGTTCTGTTGCCCCTCTTGCAGGATGCTGTCTGTGACTTCTCATGTTGATGAGGAGCAAGAACCGCTCACTTGATTAGAGCAAATAACTTGTTTTGTACAATAAATGAAGGAATATTATCTGGAGGAAGTTTTTCTGTCCAAGACCTCTGACATCTTTTGATCTAGTTCCAGTCAGCAGGAGCCTGATGTTCAGCCTGATGTTTTTTTGACAGGGCACTGATCTTGCTTATCTCAAACACACGTGGAAGTTGCCTGCTTGTCCTGAAACTTGGGCCTGCTGGAGCAATTCCATTCGGGTTCCCCATGAGTCCTGAAAGACATGGCCAGGCATGCACAAGCCATTTTAAAACATCATGGTTGATCTTGGAAGAGTAATAAAACTGAGCTTACCAATAGTAGAAAAATTGTGTAGCCAGTGCCGTACACATGTAATGAACCCATTTAGTTCACAGCAAGTTGGCTATATCAGGGAACATTATTTTTAAAAATAATACCCATATACTTTCCCTTCATTAAAATGAAACATTTTAATTACTATAATTTTAAAATAATGTTTGTTCCAAGAGTAGAAAGGGAGGAATAATGACTCAAAGAGCAATGCAGGAAAACCTGCTCAAAGAGAATAATTGTCTCCTGGTTGAGGTCTCCAGGAGGTCTCCTAAGGAGCTGCGCAGCCAGCAGCACTCTGCCCTTTGAAACTGCGGTTCCCAGAAGCTTGGGGAGCACTAACTGCGGGGGTGTCTGGCCCAGCCACATGCCTTGCTGACACTACAGCTGGTGGCTAGTGTTAGAGGCCATGGTAATAAAACTCTCCAGAGTGGGGCTGAGTGGGAATGACTTACGCTGAGCACTGGGGTTAGAGAGAGTTTCCTCTGCTGGGAGCTGTACCTACCCCATCTAAACAGCTGGTATGGAGGGCTCTGAAATACAGCAGTGCTTCTCGTGCAGAGGGTACTTTTGCTTCTCAATACAGAATAGCAAAAGTAACCTGAAACTGCCAAATACTTCCTGATTACAGAAAATATATTGTGAATTCCTTGAATCCCCTTGCTGTAAAGGTGGCGCTTTGTTTAAGAACAGAAGCTCAATATAGCCTGAATGATAGTGTTACAAAGGACTTTAGTAAGAACATTGATTTTTAGGTGCTTCTTAATGACTGTGGGTTTCTTAGGGAGAGCTGTTTGAGGAAGCGAGAATAGCAATGTGTGAATGTTGTCTTATTCTGTTTTGCAGCAGGACTATGCAAAATCACAGTAACTTTTGCTTAACAAGACTTTTTGAAACTGGCAGAAGGATGCAAGGTGGTTAGGGATGGGGAACCTGCTGGAGTGAGACACCTGACTGCTGTGCCATGGAAAGGCTGTTAAATTGGCTGGGGAGCATAGGAGAGAAGGCAAAATTTTACTAGATCAAAGCATAAAAAGACTCAGAAGATGCACCCATCTCACAGGTATGAATTGAGTAATGGACATGCAGGGAGGTGTCCCTGGCTATGCCCGCAAACACCTGTGTGCTGGAGGTAAACACAGCTGCCCTGCAGAATGCACCAGCTCAGTGTAATGTGCTCCTCCTCTGATTTTCCTAGGCAAAGCAGAGGCTGGACTCACCTTTTCCAAATTCTATTTCTGAAATTGAGTCAGCTTGTTTTACGTAGTCCATAACAAATGGCTGTGAAACCCCAAGTTACTTTTTAATGAAAAGGCTGACTTCTGGGTCCACTTCGCTTCTGGAAACATCAAGGTCTTTTTGTTTAGCTTTGGGGCTACTTAAAACACTTCACAGGGTCTTGATTACTACCCACTCCCTAGTGGAAACACTTCAAGCTACAAATATGCAACAGATCTGCCACTCCCTTGCTGCTCTCGGGTTCAGGGGATCGGCCGTGCTGGGAAGGCCACTGCCTGCTCTAGCAGCGAGGGGGACCTGTGGGTGTGGGGTACAGTGATGCACCCCCTTCCCAAAGCGAGCTGTGATGGGTATGTGCTGCTGCACAGAAGGCAGCCGGCTGGGAAACATGGTCTGTAGCTCACAGCAGAGATGGCTGGGCTTCCCCTGCCTGATGCCGGCGGGTTTTGCGTCGCCTGTGCGTAGGGAGTGGCTGTGGTTGCATGAGTCAAGGAAGTTGAGGGGATGTTTATCTTGGTGGCAGTCAATGTCCTCATAAGAGCTCTGGAAAAGGATGTAAAACTTATGTTTGGGATGGGGTGAGCCACTGGAAACCCTCTTTATGTGGGAGATTGCACGGATCAGGAACAAGAGCTCCGTTCAAACAGCTGTACACAACTGGATATGAGAAACTGCAAATCCATGGAACCCTTTGCTGCTGGTGCTCTTGCCCTGAATCTTGTATCCTCTGTACTCTGGAAACACTCATAACTGGCTTAATCACAAAGGTGAATTGTCTGGATTTTCTTCCTTGCATTTTCAGTGGCAAGGGAGTAGCCTGTAATAACAAAACTTTTTTCTTAATTAACGTTTATTGGTCAGTAAAAAATTGTATCTATTTTCTTAGTACAGATGACAACAAATATTCTGCTTTGTAATTAATCCAGAGAGCAAGTAAAAACAGGCAGGGCTTCGTTTTCAATGTGAAAGGTACCCTTTGGACCCTGTGAGTACAGACTATGTTTAATGACAGAGTGCAAGCGGCATTCATCTTCCCTGAGGTGTCTGAACACCTTGTGTGCATTCAGTTCAGACTGTAAGAAGACTGTTGAAGCCAGCTGCCATCTCCTAACTGAGCTGGGATGGGCGGGAGGCATCCAGAGACCCTATGATGCCACTGTTTCCCAGTCAGGGCTGATGCGCCCATGGTAGCTGTACCGCTGCCTGCTCTCCAGAGAGCAGCTGGCACAGCACAGCAAATAAAGCTTATCTGGTAAAACACAAGACTGTTGTTATGCAGTGAAAAATTCTTGTTGGTTCCTCGTATACAGAGCAGTATCTATCTGGAGAGGTCTAAAAAGTTAAGCTTTAAAATTAAATAGTGGGATACGATGTTGACAGTTAAAGTTAAGCAAGCAGTTTAGACATACATTTTAAAGGTACAGAAATCTTTTCTAGACATATCAGACGGGCAAGCTGGCAATTAATGGTTGAATATTCCGGCCAGAATTTGGAAAGTTGCCCAAAGAATCTGGACTCTCAAACTCGGTGGGAGGGAAACCCAAATTCTCCAGACAACTGGAAAACAACTTAACACAGACTTCTCAGCCAGAATTGCTTTACTCTTACAGTTTAAACAAACTGCCAGTGTTGTGGAAACAAGCAGCTAAATCCAGGTTTCAGAGGATTTGGGGGATAGTAATTGAGCTGAATTGTTCACTTTCGTAGCTGAGATGGACCAAATTCTGAAATAATGTGCTTGAGAGTGTTCAGCTGCTGTGACTCTTAACTCATCAGGTGAAATACACACCCAAATACTGCAGATCCTTTCCCCAAGAGGTCACTGAGCTCAGTCAGATCTCTAGTTTGGGGTTATGTTTCTGGACAGGAAACTCCTTTAGCTTTAGCTGAAGAACTTCAGTTCAGCCCTAGAGTATTACTTACCATACACTTACACAGTACACTTACCATAATTTATTCCAGCAGTAGCTGCAATTATGGTATGCTGTGTACACAATTTTACAGCTCAGCCTTATTCCATATAATTTTGAACTTGAGATGCTCCAATCAGGGTCCTAATTTTCTAAGCTCTGCCTGTAGACGTATACACATGATGAGTGGCACTTTGAAACTTTGCTGCTTTTCATTTCCTTATGAGCGACAGAGAATCCAATTAAGCATGAATCCAGGCATAAGAGGAAAATAAAAACAATCATTACAGCATTTATCTCCCAGAGGTTTATTACTGGATTACTTACTGAATTAAGATATTTTCTTTGGACATGCATCTGTCTATAGGCTTGGGTAATTTTCTTACCTGGAAGTGATCTTTCTTTCTCTGTACTTTACAAGGTATTAGCAGTTTGCTTGGAACTAAAACTCGTTCAGTTCCAGCTTCCCACAGAACTAAGTTGCTTTTGCAAATGTATCGCATATGTGCGCAAAGCCAGAGCTGAGAACACAGTGGCCTTTGCTTGGCTGCTTACCTGCTTGGAAGACTGGAATCGTGGAAGGACAATTGAGGACTTTTACTGCCCAAGAATCTTCTGTGCCTCTCGTAGGTATGCTCACTATCTCATGGACTTCTGGTTCTAATCACAGAGTAATTTGATCATTCAGTTATGGGAGCACCCACAGACATGAAGCAGGCTTTGGTGTGACAAGCAAAATGGTACCTAAAGCTTCACACGGAGTACTTAAGTGGATCACAAATGCAGCAGCAAGGAGCAGCTGTCAACCCTTTAGGCTTCCAGCTGGCTATTGCTAGCCCATAACCAAACATAAGTCACCATGCTGATGTTCTGCCTCTCCTGGTTTGAAAACCACTCACCCAAACAAGCAAAGTCTGGGACCTGCAATTAGTGCTAGAGCCAGCTGCCCTGCCTCAGCTGCGCTCTGCAGAGTGGGAAGGGAGCAGAGAGCAGATGGGGCTGGGGAAAACCGGAGCCCTTTCTCCTCCCCTGTTATACTGGCTTTGTGTTAATTAGACAAAACTCAGTTGGAGAAGCCTGAGGTGATGGTGCCCTGCCCACTTCCCTGGGGCGCAGCTGGGGCTGCCCGCAGCGAGTGCCCCAGCATCATCCACCCTCGGCGGCTCTGCGCGGTCCCCGGGGCACCTGCTGGTGAAGCTCCCAGCCCTGCTGCCACCTGCATTTGAACCTTCTCACTTTGACCCCAATTAAAAGTGGTTAGATATTTTAAGGCCATTCCGAATCATCTTCAGAGCTTATCAGATCTGGCAGCACAGTGCCGTACATCTATTAGGGGAGCTGATAAGACCTTGTCTGTCTTTTTAATGAAAGTCTACACGTACAAGATAATCATGCTGAATAGTACTCATTGGAAAACGTCCTAAATGTAATTTATCAAGTAATTTTCTAGCTGCAGTTGGAAAGCAGAATGAAGAATGAAATCTCAGGATGGTTTGGATTGAAAAGGAACTTTAAAAATGATCTACTCCAGCCCCGCTGCCATGGGCAGGGACAGCTTTCACTACACCAGGTTGCTCAAAGTCCCCTCCAGCCTGGCTTTGAACACCCCCAGTGATGGGGCATCTGTGCATCTCTGCTAGGTCACTGGTCCACATCCAGCTCTGATGGATGGCTTTGTGTGGCCTAAGAAGCAACCAAGGCAGCCGCTAATGAAAACCAGGTTTGGTCTTAATATTTACATTTGGAACTAGGGACAAGAAAATCCAGTTTAGGTTTTGTTTTTTATGCCTGTGAACTCTTGATACAACATGAAAAAACTATTCACAATGAACATTTACAGCAGTCATTTGTACGTGTTGTTGGATAAAGGCAAGTATTCAAGGATGAGGTGTGCATTCCCAAAGCACGGGCTGTGCACTGCGGCCATAAGGAAGTCTAATAGAACTGAAAATCACTTCAAACCTTTCCCTGGGGAAAGACTCAGGATGACACAGAGAAGAAAAACAACTGTTCCTGTTCACGTACTTTAATTATGGTCCTGTGAATTCATTTAACAAGAGGTTTTGACATTTATAGCCAGATTTATACTTCAGTTCAATTTTTTTAATAATGGATGTTTATTTCTCTCATCCATTACATGTCATCCCAGAAGCTGTACGAATTTATGGAAAACACAAAGTAAAGCTGATGTACTTTGCAAAATTAGAAGTTTTTGGCACGTGTGTGTCTTAAGCACACAACTCAATATGCTGTTGAGCTACTGAAAATGTAAATCTTTCAGTATTTAATTTCAGTAGTGACTGTGTTCCCATGTGGGTGGGGAAGAATTTTCCAGTTTCATTCCTTGGAGCTCCTGAAACTCAGAGGTCTTCCCTTCTGTACAGAAGGTGGCAGTGGAAATACAGGAATGAAAGGGTAACCATCTGCTTGCTTTTACAGAACAGGCTTGTGTTTGAGTATCATCTTGTCAGAGGGTTATTCTCACCTTCAAAAAAACGAGCATTCCCTCTTTCTCAGTTATTAAGGGTCCCATTCAGCCTCTTGCAGAGGATTAATTTACAAGGTGACTTGTGCTGACTTGGGAGGGAATTCTTGAGATGCCCAGTGTGTGCTCTGGGCCCCGTCCCAGACAGCAGCGTAGCTGGCTACTTCTGTGAAGCGTAGGGGTTTTCCAGCCTGTACCCACAGAGCTTTTGAACAAACTATGCAGGCTAATGGCGGTTATCACAGAACATATTAAAAATATGTCTGAGCTCCACAGATTAATTAGCATCCAATATAAATTCTCACAGCCCCAAAAGTTCAGGATAACCAGACACATGCGGAAGTGACTGCAGTTCATCAGTGCCTGCTGATGGGTTTGCATAAGCAACATTTAAGTGGTAATTTGATGTCTCTTTTGCCACGCATCGGTTGTCTTGTTTAAACAGTGCTTTTCATATGCATTATACTTTCTAGGTATGAGACAGGGCTCCTTCTGTACTAAGCTGATACAAAATTAGAAATGACAATACGAGTAATTTAAGCAACACAAGGGAAAGAGATAAACAGTAGCTTTCTTGTTATATTGCTGGGTAACAGGAGTACGCTGGCAACTATAGTTAGCTGTAGAATTTTTCAGCTTTAGTAACAGACGTGAGGTTTCCACTACTGTAACACAACATTGTTACCGGTACTAAGCAGGGCAGTTTTTAAATTAGTTGTTATGGAGTTTGGTGCTGTATGCAGAAAAAGCAGTCTTTATGCCTTTTACATTATTTTATTAGTTTAATGAGTTTGGCTCTATTCCTAGAAATGGTGTTGCCATTTTTGCTGTCTCTGCTGCTTCAAAATGCCATTAGGATGGGGATATATGGAGAAGCGTGACATCAGGCGGCAGAGTGGGTTTGGAAATTGCACGCTTGTGGCCATGTCACGGTACTTTCTGCTAGTGTCATCAGCCTAAGGATAAAAGCCCCTTACTTTAAAAGCGAATCAGGTCTTGGCTGCTTCTGGCACTGCCAGCCCTCAGCAGATAGTGCCTTATCTAGATTTCCAGGGGAGATCCTGTTGCTGCCCGTTGGTTTAGAAATGTCACTTTTGACTGTATCTTCCAGCTGAATAATTGAAAAGGTTTTTCTGCAGCTGCTTCATTTCCTGCACTAGTTCTGACCAAACCCAATGTTTTCTAGGAAACCTCCTGCTGCTTCCCTGCTGTCACCATGGAGATGAGGCTCTCGATGCATATTCCTTCCCTTCTTCTCTTGCAGAAGGGAAAAAAAGGAGTAATTCCTGCTCTCCTGCCCGCAGCTGGAGACAAACCGTAGTGTTTGCAAAAGCACTTTCATTACTTGATCGATATTATTCAAAAGTGCCTTAAATGACACCGCTGTAGTTCATCCTTTATCACACAATTAAAACAATGTATTTAGGGCTACTTTTAAGAGCCTTAGAGTTTATTTTGGAAGGCAGGAGAAGCCGTTTTTTCAGCCATCTTCTCTCTAATCTCAATTTGCTACTTCGGTACTTGAGGGTAGGAGACATCAAAGAAGCTGAACTATAAAAAGAAAAGGGGAAGAAGGAGGAAGGGAAATCAAAAACACTTGCCAAATGTCTCTGAAACTTGTACTCTCCATCTCAGGTTTTTTGGTGGCTGGCAGTGCTTTGCCTGTGTCGATTCTGATTATTGCTGTATGGCCTGGGGTGGCCGCTATAACTCTTGGCTAATTCCAAGGGCTGTCTGACTTAACCGTAGTCTGTTTGGTGCAAGCAGCTTTTCATTTCGGGTTGCCTGAAGGAAACCTACCAGCAACCTGGAAAGCCTCTCTGGAATATTGAAAGAAAAATAGGTGTTTTGCAGCAGTGGTTGTGAAGGATGGGGTCTGTAAACTGCAGCTCACGCAGCTGCCTGGGAAAATGCCTCTGCTGGGCAAAAAGCAAATGAAAGCAGACCTGTTACCATGACCAGTGGGGACTGTCAGTCCGGGTCCCTGCTGCAGGTGTGTGTGGTGCCTTGGGTGGTGGGTCATGGTTCCCTAAAGGCCTGGAGCAGTTGTTCTGAGAAGCTGATCTGCTTGGGACACAGGGCAGAGATTTTTATTCCTGCATTAAACTGAATTTAAGTGTTTCTGGGGGAGTGGAAGACGTGTGTGGAGTGACCAGCTTGAGTGAAAGCTCCCAGTGACAAAGAGTTTGCCTGACCTGTTCAGCACTGTCCTTTACTCTTCCAATTGACAAGTGCCATCTTCTTTCCAATTCCCTTTAGTACCGACAAAGGGGGAGCTGCCGTTTGCTGAGCTGGGAGGCTGTGTTTGAGTGTCCTGAGTGCATTGGTATCCCTGGCTGTGCAACCACGAGCTACCTCCTCCTTACTCTGTAGGCCCTTCCGGATGAATATTAATTTCATAATCGCGTGTCCAGGTCATGTGCAGGATCTGAATCCAGGTCACCATAAGAGAGAACGAAAGGCTTTTTCAAGCTGATCTAAACTGTGTGGACAGTCGGAGTGATGCAGAGGGGATGGGGATGGAGCACTTCATTTGGAAGCAGAGGCAGACGCCGGAGTCCCTGTGATGTGCAGGCGGAGGCTGGTTCAGGCTGTCCGCACAGGAGCCACAGAGCGGCAGCCTCGTCTCGGCGGTGAAGGGCTTTGCTGGCTGCCTGCCGCGGCTCTGTGCTCGAAAAATAAAATCCAAGCGCACCACGGAATGTAGATGCTGAAGATGAAACAAAAATAGATCATTTTAGTTGTAGGAGCTTAGAGCTCACATGCTTGGCTGAAATGGGAAGATCATTCTTTTTTTTGCAATATTGCAGATGCTGCAAGAGACCTCAAAAATCGCACACCATAAGAGCAACTTCTCAGGGACTGAATAGCTGCTGTTAGGAAAATCTCAGCGAGCTGAAAAAGGCGGGTTTGTTTTCATAGCGTTACTAAAGTATACTTTACAGCTTTTACCAAATGCTACAATTTCGAAGAATTTTTGTCCTAACTTGAAGAAAAAAAATTAAGCTTGCTTGAAATTCTTCCAGTGTTACCTCACTTTCTATGTTACCCATAGGGATGCTGCAGCCCTACTGAGTGCTGCTGGAAGGGGTGCAGGTGTCCCCACCGCCCGTGCAGGTCCCCTCCTGCTGCATGGTGGTGAGCGGGAGGACCCCGTGCTTCCACCCAGCTTCTGCCCGGTGGGACCTGGAGCCTTTGCTTAAGCCAGGAGGTCTAAGGGAGCCTCTCTGTGCCCTGGAGATGTTAACTCCCAGCAGAGGGATCGCACAGGCTGCTGAAAGCAGCACCGTCCTAAACGAGTGTGTGGCTCTGGTATGTGTTTGGTTTTCTTTTCAAACAGCCTTTTAGAGCCTTCTGCCCTTGTATTTATCTTCACTGTCTGCCAATTAACTGAGCAGATCTCTTAGCGGCTTCGTGAAGCTTTGCCACCCAGTACTCCCCTCCCCTGCCCAGTTCGGAAGATTGGTGACAGAGTCTTATGAACTTTGATTTTTCTGAAGAGTTTGATTTGGAGGTTAATCCCATGAGCATGTCAGTAGAAAGGAAGAGTGATGGGGAAAGCAGTTGCATCGTAAGGGTGGATTTAGGGAGCATATTTCCTGCAAAAACTAGGTAATTTTTTGTAGTTAAATCCTCGCAGCTTCACAATTTTCCACCAAAGAGCCATACTTTCCCTGTAGCGAGAGTGTCCTGCCTGCACACAGGTGCCCTGTGCACATCTGTAGGGTGTGTTGAAGGCAAAATGGGCCTTCTGGGTGAGTTTTCTTCTCCCACTTTAGCAGCCAGTGATGACGTATTAGTGAGAGCTGAGATTCTGGAGACAAAGAACACTGTGGTGCAGCCGAGGAGCTGGGCTGCCTGCTTCTCACATTGGTAGTTCTACCTGCTAAGGATGTGTGGTCCGCCCGAGGCACAGAGGCGGCAGAAAAGCAGCCGAGGGGACAATCGTGTCTGCCAGCAGCGCTCACTGTCCCCTTCTGCTGTTGATGGAGGTTGCTTGCCTGTTCTAAAGGACTCGACATGTGCACTGTCTGGGTTAGGTGTCCAAACTGGAATATAACCCGAGTTGTTAAACGTCCAAGTTTCCTGACTTCTGTTTTTGAGCGTGACCAGGTATGGTGATGTTTAGAAGACCGGAGGAACCAAATGCAGGACTGGCCCATGCTAGGTGGAGCTGGCCATTGCGTTTGCCACTAATGGATACAGAGAGAATATTGCTGAATAATTGTGTACTTCCAGTAATGACAAACAAAGGTTTGGCTAAGGCTCAAGAGCTGACTAAACATCTGGCAGTTCCCATCGCCTTACAGCCGGTGCCACGGCCTTTAATTTCCATGATGTTTCTGGCTATATTTCATATGTCCAATAGGAGAGGAAAGTTTGGAAAGGCAAACCAATAGATCTGTCTTTCCGTGCATGCATGGCACTGAGACCGGTGAGACAAATCGTGTGGCTTTGTAAAGTGCTGGGCAGCGTGATAAATCGTGCTGCTGCATTACACTCAGTCCACTAATCCATCTCCCTTTGATTCCCCCTCTTATTACAACACCCCCCCAATTTCCATCAACATCGTTCTGGGAAAGACCCCCACCATCTGAGTTGCTACAGAAATTTCTTCCTTTAATCTCTTAATGCCATTTCCCCTCTGCTACCCAAAGTCAGAAGTTGGCTGTGATTTGGAATATAGAAATGGCTTCTTTGGGATACTCCAGTCATGCCTTTAATTGTCTGTTTTCTCTAACAGGGATAGTATTGCCTCTCTTTGCATTTTCTGGAAATTAGGTGGAGAAGTAGAGTTTGGGCTGAATCTGGCATGCTCTGCCCTCCCTCTGTTTGCTTTGCTTGAGGTTTTACTGGTGGATTTTTTAATTAAACAAATTAAATGTGTTGGGAGCAAGACACAATTGTTCATAAATACTGTGTAAGACTCAGTCGTGTACCACTGCCACCAGTGGGGATTTCATAACTGACGTCAATAAACACAGTATTGTGTCTAAAGACAGTGCTCTTCTGGAGGTGGTTCTGTTTCTGAAGAAATGACCACATTTACTGACAAGCAGGATTAATCTGTTGGGTTTTGTTTGCATGGATTTTGCAGGAGTAAAATCCAGCTTGTTTTCCATTTCTGCACCATGAGAAGCATATTGATTTTTCTTCACTTCTGATTGTTCACATTACTGGATTGCTTTTAAATAGATGACAGAGAGATCATTCATTTCCCTGACCCAACATATTTTACAGCGCATTTCTTGTTTTATTTGTGTGTGGGTTTCTGCAGTTATACATTTTATTGATTACATTTTGCAAACTGCAGTCCGTGTAGGAGTGGAGAAACTGATCCTCCATGGGGTTTTTGCTCCCTTCCCCCCAGCAGCTTCAGCATCTACGTTTCAGGTTCCTGACTTCAACTTGGAGGTGAGGTTCAAAAAAGCCTCTAAGCCAAAGATCAGAAAATGCCAAATAATAAAAACACCATGGATAAATCTATAGAGTTGCAAGAGGTGTTCGTTAGTGACAGAAATATTGAGAGTGGTCAGTTGTGTTTCATCATTGTAGGAGTGCCGAATAAGGGATGATGAGGTCTCCAGGGGAGATTGAAGCGTTCTTTCAACCCAACAGACACAATAAATGAGGAAACCTCTGGGCCTCTTTTCAGTGCAGAACCCACCAGGCTTTGAAATGCTGTCCTAGCCCACACGTGCACTGACATTTATTTTAGGTACGTGCCTGAAGATGTAGTATCTTGCTCAAAACCAGGCTTGTCTGTGGCACAGGAGCAAGCCATCGAAGGGCTGCAGTAAAGGAGCGGATACCTAGTCTTATTTTTGTTTGAAGAGTAGCATTAGAAAAACCCCCAGCTGACCATTAGCAAAGGATGTAATGTAGCTTAATTGGCAGTGCTAATTTCAACGTACTTGCGTATTCCGCAGATACGTTATTTCATTTCTACAATTTACCCCTAGGGAGTGGAAAAGCGTATTTTTCTTATGTTTGCAGATAGTGATATTAACACCCAGGCCTCCTAAAACATGCAAGCTTGTCCTGCATGGAAGTCATGTCTATCTCAGCAGGAACTGCACATATTGCACAAAGCTTTTGCCCAGAAAGGTTAAAAACATCTTGTCTGTTCAGCAAGACCATGACTGGGCTCGACATAGTTCAGATGCCTGGGACAGAAGATGGCAGGGGAATAGCTAAACCACTGAGTTAATTCAAAACAGAATAAAAAATTTGCTTTCGCTATGTTGTCTTATTCTTTTGTTGGGTTTTTCTGGCCACTTTTTTTATCTATCTTTTGCTTTGAGTGTAGAACAGCAAACGTTGTGGAAAAGGATATTTATGTCTCATAGCTCTTTACACCGGAAAAAATAATGGGGCCTTTTAGTGCTCATATTAAATGTTATTAATATTGATTAAAGTATCATTACTATTATCAGTCAGCACTATATATGATGATAAGAACGCACCGTGGGTGAGCAGTGCCTTTCTCACTGCTGCTCCCTGTGAGGAAAACCTGCACGACCATGAGTGTCAGGAGTCCGTGGCAGGCTCTGCTCGGGCAGCTGCTGCCCTGCCTGCCGGCACCCTTTGGAGGGCGAGGTTCACTTTTGCAGTAAAGGCTGCAGCAGCTACATGCTAAATCCCTGCACATTTGCAGCACAAGCAAGTTGGAAAATCAATGTCGGCGTTGCATTGATCTGATTTATGCCTTAGGTGTAGCTTTAGGCTAAAAGATATTTTAAAATGAGATTTAAAGGTGAATTCCTTGGCTTCCAGGGCATTTACAATGGGCATGAAAGGCAGAACAAAACTCATCAGAGAGCTTGTTATGAATATTGAATGAGGGTTGTTCTAATGAAAGGTCCTAAAACTGAAGTGGAAGAGTCAGCTACCTGGGCATCTGTAGACATTTATGAATGCAAATATTTTTTTCTAGGGGCTAGTAACATGTCTTCCCCAGAGAAAGAGGCAGTAGCTTGGAGACAATGTTCCTCCAATTCTGTCTTTTTCAGGTCTCTTCCTGTCGGTCTAAATGAAATACCTAGACCTGTCTCACAACATATCTTCACTAGGGGAATATGATTGAATTTATGAATCGTCCCACATGTTCCGTATGCTTGTTGCTTTGTTTCTAGGGCATTTGCCAGCGGACTGATTCAATTTAGTTCAACAACAACGTACTAGAAAGCACTTAAATAAAATTAATGGCTAATGCAGCATTCCTCAAGAAGGAAGAGAGTGTGACTGTACCATGCTTGATCCTGTCAACACTTGCCTGCTGCATGCCTTCCTTCAGGGGGTGGGAATTGCCATGGACCCAGAGCCATGGAAATGCAGCTGCCCTACCAGCACTTGATGCACCATGGAGGTGCTCTCCTCCCCCAGGTACAGCTGTCACCCAGACGGGACCCTCTTTAATTTCACCCACATTTAGGCACTTGACTTTATCTGAGCCTGAATATTCCTGAAATAGCCTGGCTGGCATAATGATAGGACACAACAATAACTGCACTGTGCTGGAGCCGATCACCAAGGGGTGAGATAAACCTTCAGAGGTTTGTCAAATGCTCTTTAGCCCAGGTCCAGAGATCTGTCTCTAGAAATTCAGCTGTATTTTTGATCACAAGGTGTTGGATTTGAGGGAAATTTCTCTGCTGGAGGATAGTGGTGAAGTGATGCCTTTTGAGGCTGCGTCTTGTCTCACAAATGCAATGGTGATCTTATGGTTCGGGCGCAGAGCCACCAGCAGCTCGAGGTACAGGCTCTGCGCAAAGGAGCAGCGTTGCCTCACTCTGAGGGGATGCAATGGATGCGAGGATGACTGACCGGTACAGAAATCAGCTGAGAAGCTAGGTTAGCTTTTCTGCATGGAGGTGCAAGATGTGGTGTGAAGTTTTTCAGGAGGTGGGGCTGAGACCTCCATCCAACAGAGAAGGCACGTGTTCCTTCAGCCTGTTGTGGGGTTGGTTCAGAGCTCATGTGCTCAGCCCTTAGGAACAGCCTTCCCTGGTTGCTAATCCTGTCTCTCTGTGCACATTTCTTTTAAAAAGGATGCACAAATGGGTGAAGAGAGCTGTCATCTCTCTGTGGAGGATTGGCCCGCCCCGAGGATACTGTAAGAGCACAAAGGGAGGTGAGAAGAAACAGTACCCTGAAGAGTCCTCTTGCTGGAGGACAGCCCTGTTCCCAGCTCTGCCATCAAGAGGGTGGATCTGATGCTAGGCAAGTCATCTTGTCTCTTTGCATCCTTTCCCCTATGCCGTGTCACCTCTTTAGGCTGAAAGCCCTTTGGGAACAAGAACTGTCTCTCCCTATTTTCTTATCCGGTACCTAAAGAAACGGTGTCCTAATTTCAGTGAGGCCTCCAGGCAACAGGACAACAGTGCTAATAATGAGAGTTAATAATTCATTTATCACTTTACTCTCAGTGAATAATCTCCAATAATCATGTACAATTTGCTGCTTCAGTGAGTACCCTGATAATAAACAGAGCTGGTAGAATAAAGTCACAGGAGTAAAAATCCCATGTAAGAGGAGTGAGAAAATGGTCGAGACTAATTAATTAAAAAAAAATCCAAGGAATGTTTGTGCATAATCATTTGCAGTATTTGCCCGGTTCTAGTAAATGGTGTGGATAAAGTAAACATTTGGGAAGGTGGATAAAAAGAATAGAGTTGCTCACTCTCTTACAAAGGTATTGTTAGAGCACCAAATATCCAGCTGTATGATCCCAACAAGAGGCCCGTGTCCTATGGTCACAGGCAGACACACTGGATGATCTAGGAGGTCCTCTTTCCTTCTTTAACCTCGTTACGAGGTGAAGAAAGTACATTAAAAGAAAACCGCTTGCCACCAAAGCAGTTATAGAGGAATTAAATATTCACGAGGTCCAAATGACTGGGGCTTTCAGACTAGAAATCAAAATCAAGCTAGTACTGAAAATGCAGAGAAAACGACCTTTTCTCATAGTATTGTATTCAACACAAATAAGGGTAAGTTTGCATGTAACTACCCATCATAACTAAATTATATTTACTTTCCCCATTTGCTCCTGCCTTTCCTTTTCCCGTGATTACTAGATTGCTGGATTCACAGGGCTGGGCTGATTCATACCTAGAAGATCTGGCTCTTATTTCCATTTGTGTTTATTGCAGAGCTGTTTGTGAAAAAGGCAGACTCCGGCAGGACGGAGCTGTGTCAGGCTGTAGTGTTGTTATTGGAAACTGTGGAAAACCTGTCTCTGTTTCCAAATGTAAATCTCTTTCAGAAACAGATTCCACTTGACTTATATTGTTTTATTTGTAGCATGGTGTTTACAGTGACTGCTCACATTACCCCTCACTGATGTATAGCGATAATGCGTAAGTTAGATTTCACAACATTGAGAAAATTAATGCTTCAGAAGAATTTATCTCCCCCGTTATTGATGTACTGTTAGTAGCAGCGCACTAATATTCTCTCCAGAGAAACTGGCACTGACAAAAATCACTGAACGTCTCATCTAAATATCTGTGTAAAAGATGGCATTTCCGTATGCGAGAAGCATTATTTCGTGATAGCAAACTGTTATCTGTTTTCCCCTTTATGAGTTACGGGATATTTTGTTAGGTTTTTCTTGGCCAACTTTCTGAAAGATGATTTGGCAGATGTTATTTACTCATTCTTCGCTCTCTTACATCTTTTTCCACAGAAGTATTAAAGAATATAACTTTCATTTAGGCCACCGATTCCCATTAGTTTCGACTAGAAATAGCACGTCTGGATACCTGGGAGGATCCGAGCCTCCATGCTGACCTTTCACCGCTTTGGTTACTGCGCAGCTCTGGCAGACAGCATCGCTCCTCAGCCGTTCCTGAGAATGCTGTAAACTACGAACCCCTGATCTTGAACGTGATTTGCAAATCTTCCCACGCCAATACTTTTGGAGAGATGAAACGCAGTCAAAAGCCTGATGCAGCCTTTTTCCAAAAATGGGTTTGCACTAGAGGTGAGGTGTAATTTTATGTTAAATGTGATCATAAAGGCTTACATTTTCAAGGCATGTGAAGAGTAAATCACCTAATTCTCATCAAATGCTTTAGGCGTCTTTGAACATGACATGCACAAATCACAATTTTTAGGAATATCTAGACTGTGACCCAGAGTTTATAATCACTGGCTTGGGTGTGTTTGCGTCTGTCGTGTTCCATTGCGTGGTGATCTAAACGTCACATTTCAGGTGAAGTCTTTTTGGAGTTTGTTTTCTCATTGCGTTTTCTCTATTAGCAATATGCCCTTTCTTCCTGTGAAGATTAGAAGCTCCCTGTGAACATTAGAAGCTCCCTGTGAACATGGTTGTGAAATGGTTTGCAGTCTCTGAGGGTGAGCATAAATGATTTTCTCCACACAGTGTAAATGAACTAGAATTTTGCAAAACAGGTTCTAAGTGAAAAGCGGGTGTTTCTCTCTGCAGACGAACACCCTGCCGGTGGTTACCCCTGGGGATTGCCTAGCAAAGGCCGCAGCAAGAGAAATAACATCTGCCTTCCTCAGCTGTGTTACTGGGGGGTGGAGGGGCAATTTTTGGATAAGAAGAGTAATTTGATTTCTGAGCGTAGTGGTGGACGTCTCAAGCATACTAATTATTAGAAATGATGAAGGCAGTCTCTTCAAAATAGACCATTATTAACTGAAATGTCAACAGTAATAAACTTCACTGGGGCATCCGGCAGCTGCTAGATTAGCCTAGTGGTTTACCATCGACAGCCCTGAGCTGGAGTTGATCAGAAGGCTGATTTTTTTGGAGAAGGTGGTTTCCATCCCTCCCCAGCACAGCTTCTGATTGGGCCGTTTGACTGGAGCATCATCCCAGTGTTCGTTCCTGCAGTGGCTTGAGTCGTGCCAAACACTGCATTGTGTGAATGCCTTTCAGCTGCTCTTTCATTTCACTGGTAACCAGGTCTATTAAATGAATCACTCCAAATGAATATTCAGCCTTATGTAGCCATAAATTTGTGAATAAAGCCCCATAGGTGGGACGAACTGCTCACAGCTTTCCTGTGTGGAAACAGCATGTACATTTCTAGATAGAAAAATGGGAGTATAACGTTTTAAAGCTATAAAGAATTCAAATATGTAATGCTTTGGACAGCTGACTTGAAAGTAAAAATCCAGGCAGAGATTTACTCATTTTCTCATTAAGCCACCTGAAACAAATCACGATGGCTGCACAAGATGCTTTCATTGAAGGACACGGACATTTGCCAGTACTAATCAAAACAGTGTGGGCTTGGGAATGCTGCTGCATGCAAACTTGGCTGAGCAACAGGGAAGCCAGCCAGAGCCAGCGCGTTTGCTGGATCTCCCTCTACCTTGGAGCTGGCAGAGGGATGGCGTGCAGAGCTGTGGCAGGGGAGCATCTCCCAACCGGGGGATGAAAACCTTCCTCTGCAACACCACCCTCATCCTCGTGCCTGGGTGGTGGCAAGGGCTGTGGTGGGTGGTTCATGGGCATTTAGGAACTTTCTCCTCTCTTGTGCTGGTGCCAACTGATGCGCTGAGATTCACAACGTCTGATCCAACCCTCCAACTGTCCTAGCGACTCCCCAAGCAAGCAGAACCCATTTAAACCTTTATCTTATAGGCATGTCATGAGACTTAATGATTCTGACGTACTTTGAAACCCTTGGATGACAAGCAGGCAAAAATATTTCCAGTCCCTGGGGAGCTTTCCCATTCAGTGAGGAATCGCGGTGTTTTATTTAGTGAGCAATGTTGTCTGAGGGCTGTTCTGACAGTGATTATTTCTGAGGCAAAACAGCAACATGTTCACAAGGCGCTGCTGAATAGTAAATAGATTCCCATTTATCGTTGAAATACAGCAATGGAGCAAACAATCCCTGTTGCACCACTGCAGCAAGCCTGACCTGAGACTCTGCCTCCAGAAATTGCTCTGCCACTTCGTGCAAAAAAGGCACACGCAGAAATCACTGTGCAACGCGAACATGTCCAGGAGGTCTTACCTTTTTCCCTCAGGCAAAAATACATGGAGCCAGAAAATTCACCTTTTCTGTAGGTGTGTGTCTTACCTTGCTATGCATCTTTAAGTTGGATAGTAATCTCTTCTAATACCTTGGGGGAAGGACTGGGGCAGTTCAGCAGTGCTAATAAACAATGTTACGATAATGCATGTCAGGTAAATGTACCAGTTTTTCTACCATTTCTCTGCTACCCATGTGAGCAAGTATTTCCTGGTGTGTGAGCAGGCTGCAGAACCGAACCCTTTTCCATTTGAAAAAAATGCTTTACAAGAACAGAAATGTCTCTGGAGGTTCACTTGTCTGATACCCTAACTAGTGACTGTGAACACAGCGCATGCCGTGCAAAAGCCAAATAACCCTCCAGGAATTCTTCCTCTTAAAATAATTGCTAGGGCAGAGGAATACTGCAAACAGCTGTGGTTCATCCCATAAAAATATTCTCCCTCCTTTTGGAGCCTCGGCTTCCAACTTATGCCAGAGCCTGTCAGCTGCAGGAATAGTGGAACATATTTCCTTTGCAGAAATGAAATGATTACTGTTGAATAAATATGTTATGCATAGACCTGAACTATGCAGTGAGTATTGCATATGCAAAATGGAAAAAAGTGACAGTGTTTCACACTGAAAAGAGCTGAAGCTCCAGTTCATCTGCCTGACACTATGGCAGTGGAGCTGCCTTGTGTTAGCAACCTAGCAACGCTGAGTGTAATGAAAAAATCCCCTGAAATCAAATCAGCTCTGAATGGCATCATCTTGCCATTACAGTGTGCTCACCCAGACTGGGAAGGAGGCTGTAAAATGTCACGGGGGATGTTGCAATAGAGCGATTTACTTGCAAACTGAGCATCCTCCCGTTGACAGCTGGTCCTTCTCCACAGCAACATCCCCACCCGGGTGTGCTGGTGGATTGGGGTTTCGAGCCGCCCAGCGCCTCCCCTTGTGCTGCTCTTCTGCAGAGCCCGGAGCTCCAGCGCAGTGCGAGGACTGAGGGCCTCCTCTCGGGACACTCGTGCGGACTGGCGTGGAGGACGCCTGGGCAGACTGATTTATTCTTGTATGCCTTTCTCCCAGAAATGGCCCCAAAATGGAAGCCTTGCTGGTTAGCGCAGAATGTATGACTTTGGTCCCTAGTCCATCCACTCTGTTGATAAGATCCCAATTCATTTCAGAAAGCTGAAGCTTCCTGCCTGCCCTGTCAGGCCACAAGCAAGGGTCCTTTCTTTCTCCCTCTTTGGCCAAGCTTGGTGTCCATCAAGCTGTGGCTCGCAGCTGCTTTGTCTGTTGGGCTTGAAATCGGCCAGGTCAACGCCTCTTGTGAGGCAGCCTGGGGAGGGCAGGCGCCCTTGTACAAGCTGCTGCAGTGACAGATGGCACTGAGAGGGACACGTGGCATTACTGTTTGGCTGAGACTTCGTTATTGCAAGGAAAAGCTATTTCCCAGGTTTTGTTTTGCAGTGTTGTGAAAAACAAAAACTGAGGCCCTGGGGGTGAGAAGTCTGACTAAGCAAGCAGATAGTTAATAATTGGGCTGAAAGAACGATTACAATTTAGAGCTGGCAGCGGAGTGCTCCATGGGGTAAGCGTACGCTGACGCTCACCTGATGTGGGTGGTGGTGATATCAACGTTCCAGCCTTCAGACTTGCTCTGAACAAATAACACCATCTCGCCTTGTTCCGACTTCCCCATTCTTTTATTTCTCAGATGGCAATGCTTTGAGGAAGGAACTTTCTGAGCCTTCTGCATTGTGCCTTTTGCTGGGCTTCTCATTTGGAAGAGCTGCCACGCAGTAAAGGTTGCTCCTGAGTTTGCAGGTTGGTGGTGGGTGATGTTTGTCCAAGCCTGGCACTTTAGGGACAGCTGTGTGTGATGTTGTCTCTGTGCCCTGCAAGAGACCGTGTGTCGGGAAGGGGGACATATTTGGAAGCGGGGAGCTCTTTCACCTGGCTTTGGCACTGCAGCAAACACAGCTTGAAATAAAGCCCTCACTTATAGGGAACACATGGAAAGCTGTTAATGGGACTATTGCAGAGGGAGCAGAAGCAGCAAGCTTCACCTCCGGGTGACGAAAGCAGGATGGGTGAATTGCAGCCCACAACTTTAGCAGGGCACTAAATTAATCAGCATAAAATGCTCCACTATCCGCGTAGGTCACTTGCCTGAAAAATGGGAGAGGGCTGTGATGGTCCTACTGCCCAGTGCTGACAATCGCTGGAGCGGGGCTGAGCATAAGGAGCTGATGAATTGCCCCGGAGATAACCCAGTACCCACATCCCCCAGGCTGCAGGAATCCCTTCTGAACAAGTTCCTTTTATTCTCTAAATTAATGTCAGTAAAGCTGGAGTAAATGCTTTAAGAGGAGTTGAGGGCTAATAACAGATTGATTACTTTTTGCCCACCATGAACTGAAGCTGTTTTTACATTCACCCCTGGCGCTGAGGGGCTGGTTGACATGCAGAGCTGGAAGAGCTTCAATCGATGCATGGAGTCAGTGATACCCCAAGCCCGGGGAGCCCTGGAAGGCCGTCACCGCAGCCTCCGAGGAGAGCGGGGGAGGCGCTTGCTGGTGTCCTGGCCGCTCGCCAGCGTGTGGCGTGTGTGCTGGAACACAGGCTGGCACCGTTGCAGGACTCGGGACAACAGCTTGGCCGGAGTAGGTGCTCAGAGACACTCCAGTCTGGCTGCTTGGTCTGCTTTTCAACCTGGCCATGGAGTTAGTCTAACAATACTTATTTGTCACGAATATCAATTGCCTTTTGCGCTGTTTCTTTATTATTTTGACCATGGGCTTTGCCAAGTTGTAATCTAATCTTGAATAATTTACAGATGGCCATCATTTCAATCTCAGCCCTATGGGAACACATGTGATTCTCTAACAGGTTTTGATTTCCTGGCTGATTTAAATCACAAACTGAATAAAAGTCTCATCTGGGAAGGGCTGGAGCTCCTGGGTGCACTCACACCTTGCTTACAGCCCTGCCATCATCTGTACGACTGGTGGCAAAGGGCCGAGCTGGGGAGAGCAGGAGAGCGGGACACCCTGGGGCCAGAGGGGCTTGGGGTCCCTGGGCTGGGGCCCCCAGGCATTGCTGGGCTGTGGTTTGTGGTTACAGGAAGCTGGGTGAGAGCATGAGCCCCTGAACCCACTGATCCACGCAGGCCAGCTGGCTGGGGCTCGTCAGGGTGGCGCGGAGTGGGAGGTGAGATGAAACAGAGCAAACCCCAGTCTGTAGCTGCAAAGGGACATTAGAGAAAATTGCAGAGCTCACTGTGAACCGTATTTGACCTAGTTTTATGGGCTTGGTATTCGTCTGACAAAGTCAAACCCTCTGACAGGCTCATTTATTTCTGTAAGTCACGTCTGACCGGAGGAGATGAGCAATGGACACTGCCACCTATGAACCTGATGTATTGGCGAACTGTCATCAGCCCTTACTGTCACAGCTGTATTTCTTCCAACTCAGCATGTGGGAAGGAGAAGGTTTTGCAGGGAGCGGCGCTCGCTGGCTCCGCGATCCGCCTGTCATGCTGCTAAAATAGACTGCGCCATATTTGCAAAATATTGTTAATCAAGAGACACAGTTCAAGGCATTTGACTGGCACATCCAGTTAAGCAGTAGCAAACACATGTTGTAAAACTACTGTGCTGAGGCCACCTTCCTAATGAATGCAAAGTGGGAGCAATCAATCAGAGCCACAAGAGCAGTCAGCACTCAGCTCCCTGCATCTGCAAGCACAAATTGAATGAACAATAATGAGTGTTAGCTAATTAGTCCACACAGCTGCAATGTTACAGCCCCATATAGGACATACCTTGTTAAATTTCATGGTATGTATAATAGAGTGTCTAAGTTAAAATGATTGAGATTCACCATGAGCATGCCTAGTACGCTACAGAGAGGTAGATTCTTAGTAACGACTGCATTATCCTCAGCAGATGGCCTCTGGATTAACTAAAGCAAGGATCTCTTTAACAGTAAGCTAGTTAAAGTGCAAATCAGCTAGTGTAGCACAGCGGTTTGGTGTGTGAGTGCTTTGGCCCAGGACCATCGCTAGGCTGGGAGCAGAGCCCTCGCCATCATGGGACTGGCCGGCAGCCAGCCTTCTCACGCAGCCACTTCTCCAGGAGCTTTGTTTCTCGGTTGGTCGGGTCCCAGGGAGGATGGGGAAGAGGGCTGTGTCAGGGCGCTGCACTGCAGGGAGCTGCCGAGCGCATGCCATGCATGACTGGTTTCTTTGCAGCTGGTGGTTTTAAGGTGGGGGCCTTAGTCCTCGGCCAGCTACAGAGCTCTGTCCTTTGCAAATTAGCTTCCTCAGAAGCAAACGTGGTTCCCTCACCCCATGTTGCAGGTGGACCCCTGCCTGTGTTCAGGCTCACGCTGTCTCTAAACACGCTCCTCAGCAATAACATGTGTCTCCTGCTGTGACCATGTGGAAGATTTTATTTTGCATCAGCCAATAATCTTGGCGTTTTGAAGCGCTTGGGATGAAGCGATGCTGGAAAGCGAATGATAAATGACTAAGGATCGGCAGCTGAAAACATTCTCAAGCAGCCCTTGATTCTCTCAAGCAGTGTTTGATCTGGATGCACACGCTGATCATCAGCAGGGCTTAGGAGTTTTGGAGTCACTTGTGACTCAGTCCTGATTGCCTGTGGAGTGACCTGTTTACTTGAAGTGGTTGGAGCATCCCTCATCTTTAGGCTCCCAGTAGTTATTCCGTAGAAAAAGATACGTTCCAGCAGGCAGGTCAGCCTCCCCTCACTGACTGTGTTGAAACCTGAATACTCTGCCTGGGCTTGCAGCTGGATGATCAGAGGTCCTGCGTGGCGATAGTCTTACCTAACATCATCCAGCGGCACGCAGGGGTACCCAGGCTAGCTCTCGCTGAGCGAGTACGTCCCGCGGCTGCCGTTGTGTGCTTGTTGCGGAGCTGCTCCAGCTGAAAATTAACTCTGTGCATCCGCCTGGCTTCCGCTTTTCCTGCATGGAGACTAGAAACCCATTTCGCAGTAGTTCTTAACAATGACAGGAAGAACACCTGGGGCCAAATTTATTCCCAAGACAGTTTTATTCAAATCATGTCAGGAATTTGGCCGAAGAAGTGTTTCAGGCAATTCTTGCGTCTTTGTCACCTTCATGTTCAGTTATATCTGCTCTTCCTGCAAAATCTGTGGTGTCACTGCAGGGGATGGTGTTTAAATATTGATGCTTTAGCAGCTTATGTTTTTAATACATTTTAAATTATGCACATTTTTATTGGACTCATAGGTTCATCATCAAATTAGTCTCTCCCAGCTGCGTAGTAATGTGTTTAGTAGCTCTGTATTGATTTCTGCCTCAATCTTTCAATTCTTGGGACTGGATGCATCTTAATGCCTCGGCAAGGTAAACAAATCCACAGGCCTTTATCTGAGCGCCGCTGGTTAGTAGCCATAAATGTGTAATGAACAACTTGGTACCCTTGGAATTAGAACGTCTTAACAATCATTAGTTTCATTCCTTGCTGTTTTAATAAACCTCTTGGTTGCAGGCCAGAGCCAATTATACTTGTGCTGGGAGAATTATAAAACTAGGAGAAAAACTGTGTTACCACAAAAAAGTGAAAATTTTAACTGGCCTAAGACTGCAACATGTGCGGGCCTCATCTGTTGTCTATCTGAGGCTGAGAATTTAGTATTGGAGACAATATGAAGGGGATCTATATTTATTTTGCACTTTTATGGGTTCTTGCGCCGGTGTGCGTGCCCTGCAGCAATGGCAGGACCGCTGGGCTCCCGCATCCCTTGCTCAGGCTCTGCGGACCCGAGACGCCTGCTCAGTGGGACCCGACAGGTCATGTTGTGAGAGCGTCAGTGAGTTAATTCTGATTAAAAAGTGTTTTCTTAAAAGATCCCTGGCCAATGAGCTACTGAAATCCTTAGAAGCAAGGATGACTGTTATGTTATAGTGACTGACTTACCTATAATGGTTTGAGAGTGATGGAGAGGCTGTGGGCACTTGCCACTAAAACCCAGGCCTGGAGTCCAGGGGCTGGCTTTTCATTTCTCCTTCTTCTGCAGCCCTGGATGAATCATGGAGCATCCCCAGGGACCGGCTCTCTGCTCTGGTGCATCCTTGCCTGTCAGGATGAGCCCAAGGTTGCACATAGCCCAGCACAGCGCCTGGGAAGGAGCTGGGAGACTCCTGAGTGCTCTTTCTATTCCTGCTGCAGTCAGAGTGCTGTGCCCTGTCTGCTGTACAAGGTGAGGGATTTCCCTCCATGTGAAGCCTTTACTCTCTAAAAATGCAGAAGGTGGTGTCATCCCTTATTTGAAGGATAAACACTCCTGTGTAACTGGGTTTTCTTTAGATTTGGTGAATGGGCCCTGTATCGTTCAGCAGGAGTTTTGCAAAGTGCAGTGAGAAGAGAAGATGTATCTGCACCGAGTACAACTATTACATGAGCTCTTCCTACAAGAAAATCATTAATAAAAGATCCATTCATTCTTCTCCAGGCAGTTCTTATGCCATCACACACAAGATATATTTTTCAAGTGAGGTGATAAGTTTCTAGGATGTAACATCAGTTTTACAGTACAGCCGCTGGCATTAGTGAGAGGAGAATTGTAACACAAAACCGTAAAAATAACAGATGGAAGGCAGATATAATAAAATGGAAGCACAGGCAAATTATAAAACCATTCAAACTGTTCATGCAGATAAAACAAGGAATCAAAAACACATCTGAAATTTCAAGGACTGGGTGTCTGTTGGGGAAAAATGTTTGATTTTGGTTTTTTAGCGGTGTTTGCAGTGGAGGCATTCAAGTTCAAAATACCTGAAGGAGAGGCAGTGATTTGTGTTGCAGGGGGAACGTCTGCTGTGACACTGTCATTTATTGGTGAAGATCATTTTCAGTGTGGAGGCTTAAAGATGGTGCTTTTTTTCTCAACCCACACTGCAAATGTTAATACTCAGCTTGTGCCTGTGCAATTACTTTATTACAATGATAAAATATTAGCTAAATAATTTATGAAACATGAAAGGAAAAAGAGCCCTCAAAAACCTAAAGGGCAGCTGAATATGAAAGTTGAAACACAGAACACTGCTGAGATCTTCCAGAGCATTCCTGGGTGTTTGACGGGGTAGCTGCCAGGGGCAAGTCTGAGGTGGCACTGCGGTAAGGAGCAGACCCCGGTGAGAGTAGGGACATACCCCAGGGGAGTTGTGAGCTCCTGGGGCGTTCTGCAAACACACCATGCCAGGAGACAGACTGCCATTCAGGACTGGCTTTAAAAATGGCCATAACATGAATGTCTCATTGCTTTTACGGGAGGCTGTGGTCTCAGGGGTTTGCTGGGCGGACGGGATAGAGCTGGGGTCTATCTGGGACTAAAGGCCCATGTTGTGGGATGGTTTTTACTGGTAACCACTAATTCTCCCCGTTGAACTGGGACATGCCGAGAATCTAGTTTATCCTTGTTGTTCACTGGTGGTGTTAGACATGCAAGTAGTGTCCTGGGCTTGCCCTTGGAAGACCCTGTGATGTCCCCGATGTGCTGCTGCTCCTGCTCCCCTCCAGCACATGCTGTTCCTCAGTGCCTCGGGCTTGCAGACGTACTGAAAGAGCTTTGTGGAAGCGTGATGTCTGCCTGCGGGCGGGATAGCTTGGCGTGATGCAGAGCCCAGGACCTGTGGAGGTGGGCAGCTTGTGGGCACTGTTTCCGGAGAGGTGAGGCTGTGCAGAACGCTTGTGAGGCCATTGGTGCGTGCCATGGCGCTTGGTGCTGTGCTGTAAAAGGGCTGATACCCGTGACCGATACTCCTGTTACTGGGCCAACGTGCTGAAATGACCTTGCTGCCCTTCATGCATCGCTTACAGCGCTCATCGTGCTCTGTGATTTTGAAAGAGACAGTAACTGATCCATAAAGCCTTGTGGCTGAACACCCCCGGCCATGCAGACCCTGGCTTTGAGAGCTTTGCTGGCAGGTGAGCTCATGGCTCTCTGTTCATCATGAATACCACCGCAGGGATGAAGGGTGCTGGAGGCTGTGAGTACTGCGGAGTGTCTGGTAAGATGATTTTAAAAGACCCAAACAAAATACTAGGTACGTTGGAGCATCCAAAATCATCTAGCCAGTACCCTGTCTCCAGCAGAACCTGGACAAATACCAAGCGATCCGTGCGTACAAATAAGCCTCCCAGTTTCTAGTAATTAGCAGATTAGACATTTTCTGAGCCAGAAGTTACATTGGGTCCAAGGGGCTTCATAGCCACAGATAGGGTTCTCCTCTGAATTAATTGAATCCCTTTTTGAACACATTTATCCTTCTGGCTGTCATGCATCTCACAGTTTAATTACCCAGTGCCTGATAATTTAACTAGGTGCCCCTTTCCCATTGTACTGAGCATAAGGAACAGACATTCATAGTCTCACCTTCTTCACACCATTTATCCAAAAGCCCACTGCAGGTTTCTACAACATCTGGTGCTTATTAATGCCTCACTGTCTAAAGACACTGGACTGGAAGTCTGTTTTCTTTTTCTTAATGGTTTTATCAGTGCATAAAGAAGTGGGGGTTAAGATCCGTGTGTTCTGAAATCTCTATGCAGAAGGTAAACGAAGACCCTTGAGTGAATTTCTATTTGAAATCTTAGGATTTTCAAGCTAATCTCACATTTTTTGCAGAGAAGAGGAACTGGTTCACTGAATGTTTGTATCTAGTAGGACGTAATGCAGTAGTGAAGGTAAAGCAGTATGAGGGCTCTGTGGAGCTTTCCCAGTGCAAAAGCATATGGATGGGGCTGGAGATTATTCCGATTTCCTCATATTTCAAATGCCTGGGGTGCTGTTACAGGAGACCTTTCCTTCTAATAGAAGGGGTGTTATGAACTACTCTGTCTATTGCACTTTATCTGTATCTGTGAAGTATGTGCAATAGTTCATGAGAAGATTGCAGTAGCTGGAGCTCAGGAAAAAGCTCTGCTGTTTCAAGGACTGAAGCCACTTGCTCTTTGCTCCAAATGGCTCCTCTGCTCAGCTCCAACCCTTTACATGAGCCAAACCTGTTTCTAGGAGTTAACCCCAAAGTTATCCTTAATTGTGTTCTCCTGTGCAGCTTTGGCCCTAGTAGTTGTACAACCTGATCTCCAACAGTGTGCAGTAGAGAGCGAGAACATGAAGAAAACCGACATCCTTCCAGTGGCAGCATGTTGCCAACAATACTTTGACAACAGAGCAGGCAGGGTGAGAAAATGCAGGGCAGGGGACGATCACCATCCTATCCAGCCCATGCAAAGGGGCGATAAGTACTTTGAAACTGATTTGACATATGCTGTGCTGAGTAGTGGAGAGGTAAGGGGAAGAAGCAAACAGCACACAGTTTGGCACCTTGATTTATTTTTAGGAACCCTTGAGCTGTATAATTGACTCTTAGTTCTCACAGATGGGCATTATTACTCTAAATTTCATAATTCTTCCTGATAGAGAGCTCACTTCAGGATCAAAACATTCGGAATATTGCTCTGAAACATTTGGATCATTACAGTAGAGCTGGGTGTTATAGCCAGCCATTATGTTTTACTGTGCAATGGGTGCAATTAGAGGTACAGCTTCGAAGTAAAATGTGGGAAAATATGACTACTGGGGGGGCGAAAGGGAAGAGAGAAGAAGTATTGCCTGGAAGCTGGTTTTGCATAGATAAGAAGAGAAAGGTTCATGACTAGTTCATCAGGATGAAACCTGAAGTGTACCAGACGGGTCTGTCCTCTGGGGCATTTTTGGTACCCCTGGTTGCCACAGTGTCTATGGTAGGTGTCGGAGCTGAGGGAACACCGCGATGATTGCAGATTTCAGTGGGGGCTGCCGCCCCCCTGAAGCGCATGCAGAACTACAGGCTTGCGAGGGGATCAAGACACACTGCCTCTCCACCAGCCCACTTCTTTCTGCTGCAAGGCTGAAGATGATCTGACTCGCCTCTGTAAATCATGTGGTATTATATTGTGAGGCAGTCAGAAGAGAAAATAGCTGTCAAGATGGGGCTCTATGGACAAAATTGGGAGTGCTTTAACTTTCTTATGAGCTGTACCTTGAAGAAGCTTCTGCATTCTTGGAAATCCCCAGGACTGCTCATTGCCTCCCTCATGGATCCGCTGGCCTCTTGTCCTGGCACAGCTTCAGGTGCTTGAGCTGGCGGGACGGAGCCTTAGGGATGCTGTGACCCCGAGGGATGCCTCATCCCCTAGGGACGCCGTGTGCCCTAAGGACGCCGTGTGCCCTAGGGACACCGTGTGCCCGAGGGACGCTGTGTGCCCTAGGGATTCCATGTGCCCTAGGGATGCAGCGTGCCCTCGGGGCGCCTGGGCACCTTGGCTTCCTGGCTTGGCAGCTAGCAGGCTCGGGCGACAGTGTGGATATCAGCCCAACAACAGAGATGGGATAATTTCAGGTCTGAAACCATGCAACCGCTAACTGCTTTCCCCTGTGTCTGCTCCAAGCTGTTCACAAGTCTTGCGCAAACAGCCATGGTGCCGTGTCCCTGTGCAACTGCTCCATGGCTCTGGTGACCTCTTCCGCACCGTTGAGCTGGGTCCTGCAGTCTTGTTGAGGAAGGGGCTGAGCTTTCCATTTTAGAGGTTTTGGGGGTGCAGGATCTGCTTGGGGTCACGTGCAAGATGACAGTGATGCTTCCTCATCCTCTTCTTGCTTTGCTTCTGGTAGGAAATCTTTTTAAATTTTTTTGTTTGTTTTTTTCTGTTTTTCAGAGGAAGGGCAAAGGACTAAACCTTACAAGCTGCTCATTATCTTTTATTGATTTTATGCGATGATATACTTATTTATAACAGCATCAGGTCAGAATTAGGGTTTTTCTGCGGGGGTTTATGATGATGGGAATTTTATGACTCCTTGTCTTCCAGAGCAAATGAGTGATTAAAGTTTTCAGTGACCTTGTTGTGTATATATAGTTTTCTGCATTTCACTCTGGAAAATCTAAGCAAGAGAAAGCATTGGCCTCTTTGCAGTGTCTAAGGGGATTGGATTTGTTTGTGATTAGGTTTTTTGTTTTTTCTTTTTGGCTGGGATTACAAGGCTAATAATTTATCAGAAATCCATAGTTTTCTGTGGTTTTAAAACATTCCAGTGCATTTTACATTTAAATAGAAGTGAGGCCTCCTTGAAACAAATTTATTCCGGTTGGCTTTGCACATTGATGATTAAAGAATGTTGTTCAATTTTTTTGTCTCATTCTGAGCAATGTCTCATTAGATTTGCTTTTTATTGCTTTTCATATCCATCATGATTTGTGTCAGCAGAATGGTTATATAGACGGACAGCTTATTATCAGCTTTAAGTGAAGAAACAGAACACAAGAATGACTGCTAAAAAGGGAAAGGTAATTAACACTGGGTGCCAGAATATAAATGAAGCTTGACATTTTCACTTTGTAAATCCAAATCAACCCCTGTCTTAATGTTACAGAGTGCAGGAGGGGATGCTGCGCCTCTGCCCGCGGCTCCCCTGGTCTGCATGTCCTGCTGCAGCGTGGCGCAGTGCAGCGAGGCCCGGCATGGCTTCAGCTGCTGGTCTGGGACCTGAAGGAGAGGCAGAAGCTGCTGCAGAGCTGCTACACCCAGAGCTGAGCTCCTTCACCTGACCTGCGGTTAGCCCATGGTGAGAGCTTTTGGTTGGTTGGGAATTCAAGCAATTGCTTTTTCAGTGCACTTTGCCGTGTCGTGCCCCGTCCCCCCTTAATTTTCTTATCCTAATGTGATATGTCTGCGAAGTAATTAGGCTCAGTTATTTGATGTATAAAGTGGGAGTGGGAGGGAGGGTCAGGGAGGACAGATTAAAATGAATTGGGAATCTTTAACTGAAGAGAAAAGAGGACTGGAGGGAGACACGATAACTCTTTACAAATACTTAGAGGGACATAATAAAGAGGAAAGGGACCAATTACTCTCATTAGTCAGTGCAAAATGAACATGAAGTAATGCCTTATGCTACAGAACGGAAACATAGATTATGATGGAAAAATTCAAAGAATGACACCACAGAACAGGCTGCCATGGGAAGGCGTTGTTCCTGCTGCCCCGGGACTGCACTGGGAGGGCTTTCAGAGGTACTTCGGTCCTTGGCTGGTTCTCAAGTGTCTGTGCATGTCAGGGGGCCGGCTTGCCCAGGAACACCATCTTGCATCTGTAAGTTGCTGAATATTTTGAAAACGTGGTTGTGAACGGTCAGTGTCCCCTCTCCTCCTGGTCCTACTGCCCATACAGAAAAGCTTAAACTTTTGCCTATGGAAGCCTCTCTGCTTAACTGCTTTTCACTCGGTGAGCCTGGGGCAGCTGGTGCCCACCTGGGGATGTGCGTAGCAAACAGCTTTGGGGAGAAGGGGCCGTACCACGGACCCTGTTTTGCAGCTGTAAACTCTGTGTTGGAGACATCACCACGCTTGCCTGAGGCACGCAGCTGCATCAGCTGGGACGACAACCCCAGTTTCCCATGGCCCAGCAGGTGTTCTGCTGGTGCCCGGCTGTCCTTCTTGCGAGGAGGGTTTATGGGTCCTGCCTCTAAAGCTGTGTTATGGATCCTAATGAACTAGTGCTTGTTGGAGCTTTGAGCAGTACAGAGACCTGCTGCTGGACCGTTGTGGGGTTGAAAGTGCACTTAACACCTTTGAAAATCGACCAGTATAACCCCTTTATTGTCTGATATCCGAGCAATTAACTTGTGTCATCACTGTATAGTGTTCTTTTGCCATAATACAGCGTTTCTAAGGAGAAAATTAAACCTGCCAAGCGTCATTACGTGATAAGGCTACCAAGCAAGCAACTATTCAGATTTAGTGGCCTTGACTGAAGAATCTGGTGGAGTTCAGACAACTGAAGAATGCAAGCATCTGGCCGGACTTCAGGTAATTTACCAGTACATTTGAGAGATTTTTTTGCTGGCTTCATGTATGTTTGGTGATTCCTATTCGACTGTGGAAATTTTTCCTGTTCTCGTATACATCTTTTTACTTGAGGCGACACATTAGATACCAGCCTACAGTTTGTTGCTTCTGCTCCTTCTGGTCACGTAATTCTCATTGAAATGGAAGTGAAAATGAGAAAAACTTGGGAGAAATCTAAGTCGGAATCATGGCAAACGTATTAGCATTTGGTAAGCTGGGCACAAGAATCAATCAGGAAATTAAAAGAACGATGATATTTTCAGGTGATGAAACACTAAAATATGAAAGTTGCATTTGATTTGGATCCAGACTTAGTTTTCCCCTTTTAAGCTGTAGCTTATGAAAAGCTTGAGCCCATGCCAGTTACAAGTGAAGCCTTTGGGCTAGTGCAAAAGGGAGAATGAATTAAATGGTGTTAGGGCTGGAATTCTTGGTGAAGTCCTGATGAAATGAGAAATGCAGAAACAGGTCAAAGGACAGCGGAGGTGGCCATGTAGTCGAAACAAAAAGGCAGGCGAGCCTACTTACACGATGTGTTAATTGAGGCAATGTTGTTGTAGCAATCCCTGCTGGTGACTGTTACCGAGCAAGGAGGAGGCAGTAGAATGGCTATTACTTCTTTGGTAATGAATTCAGCTTGGCCAGCTCCCACTGACACGCACCAAAGTGTCTCTGATGGACAGAGACAACACTTCAGAAGCGTCAAATCCTTCGTGGTGCAGCTTTGGCGTAGGTGGTTCTCCTGGTGCCCCACCAGCCAGAGAGATGTGGCGATCTTGAGATACTCAGCATGGATTTCAGTCTGGTTGCATGTTGGTCTTCAGCTGGAAGGTCTTTAACTTACAAAAAAAGCAACGGAAAGTCTTCCCCCATCCTTCAGCTTCATGAGATTTTTCAGGCTGACTCAAAGCTCACTAGAAGGCTGGCTAGAAATGTTGGGGATGGTCCATGCTCTGGAGTCTGCAGTCGATGGTACGGGGCGTTGTAAAACAGTTTCTGTGTCTCTGCAAATAACCAAAAAGAAGAAGCAGGCATGAAACCTGTGAGGACGTGCTGTACAAATGGCTTCTGGTGATGGCTTAGGATGAAGACCGCCCCACCGCTGGTGCGAGGGCTGCCAGCTACAGCAGCAGGGCCAGGGGTGTTGCTGCTGTGCTGGATTTTGGCCGAAACAGCTCAGTATCCTGTGAAGGTGCTGGCTGAGCGTGTGGCCCGTGTCCTTCCGCAGGCGGCGTGGGGTATCGGGTGCTGGAGTATGCGGCGGTGTGGCTGCGTGCGGCGGGAGCCAAGGCAGAGCAGAGCCTGCCCGGGCTGCCCGCGGAGCTGGCTCTGACTGGGCTTGTACCTGCAGCCTGAGCACAGAGCGGCGCAGCAGGGAGAGAACATGGTTTTGCTGCTCTTGTGTGAAGCCTCAGTTATTCATTGGCAAAGTTATAAACCTTTTGCTCTGTTGTTTTTCTCTTTGGGTTTTCAAATATTTTTAAAGCAGACATATGTAGCTCTGCTATGGCTTGTTGAAAATACACGTAATGAGATTAACAAAGCACACTGTAAATACGGGAATAAAATATCCCAAATGCAATGTAATACAAAAACCTCAAGTAGTTATTTTGTGCTGATTTTTCTGCTTTGTGTGTATATGGTTCAGGGTAAGAAACAGTATATGCCCTTGTTATACACAAACTGCAAGCCTCATCCAGCTCTCCCACAAGCCCTAGCCAAATCTCCCCTCTTGCAGGCATGAATATATGGTCTAAAGCACAGAAAGCAAGAGAAAAACGGGACAGTGGGTGCCACAGAGCGATGCCACGGTCCCTTTCCTTGCACTGAGGCTCTGCCAGTGCCTGCGCCCGCCAAAGGATGTGCAGAGGCTGGCCAGGCTCACACCTCCCTGCTGGGGCACCAGCCCCTTTTTGTTTGAATTAATTCAGCTCCACAGCAAAACCATTCCGTGGGCAGGCAATTATTTTATTGCTCGATTTTTCTCATTCTCTTTTGTGGCCACTATTGAAGATACAGATTTCGTTACATCCATTCAATAGAAAGAGATGATAAAAACCAAAGGGGAAAGGCAAGAAAACACCATTTAAGAAATAAATGCAAAGTTATGACGCCTCTGTCTGCCTGAGAAAGAGATTTTTTATGCAGTTTTTGGCATTTACAAATCCTTTGTGAAAAGGTCACCTTGTACTTGGAAGCTTATTAATACAGAGGAATGGCCCAGAAAATGTCATGTCTTTTTACCATGATATTTACACAGAAAAGAGTGACTCAGCATACAAAGCCTCTCAGGCAGGATAGCATTAACGAGGCCGGAGACCGCAGTCGTGCTGCAGGGATAAGTGGTTTTGGCAGCCCGCCGCCCCGGCTGGCCAAGGAGGGGGTGCTTCCCAGCGCCACGAGGCGACGATCCTAACACCGTGGGACAAGGGGATGGCTGGGGTTCTGGGGGACCTGCCAAAGCCCACCCTGGCTGCGGTGTCGGGCGGGTGCAGCCGCTGCCCTTCGCACCCTTTGTCCCCCAGCCGGCCACGGCTTGAGGGGAGCAGCAGCCGGGAGCTGCGGACAGCCGGCGAGCGGAGCGGGCGGCCTGGGTCAGGGTGGGTGGGCGGCCAGCTCAGGGACCTAAGACACCTCGGAGACCCCCACTGCGAGCTGCCAGTGTGCCCAGTGAGCACAGATGGGAGTGCATGTATGTGGGCGTAAACATGCGTGCTGTGCACCGCCACTGACTGGGGCGGTACACACACCAGCTCTCCCATGTGTATAATAGGTATATATCTACGTAAAAATATATATGCACAGTAATTTTCTAGGAATGTACACACATTTTTTATAGTTATATATAGTTTTATGGCTGTAATTAGGTATAATATCTAATTATATATTGTGTGTGCACATGCAGAGGCAAATGCATGCACATGGACACCCACAGATGCACACACTACACAAACACAAGTGCTCTCTGAGTGTATGTATACATGCAACTACACTACACACAGAGACATGCTATATATCTGGGGGGATGTCTGTGTACGCATACACGCACAAGCTTGCTAGCTCGCACACAAAGCATATATATGCGCACTTTCCCATACACATACACACAAAAGAGCTTCTCTCCCCCATATACTATAAATACACACAAGCTATATATACACTTACACACTTGCTCTCTAGCTGGCTTTCTGTCTGTATATCTATACATGCATACATGTATATACCATATATTTGATACTATGTATTATACATTAGATATAACATATCCTAGTCATAATTATAGACTATCTATTACCTATACATAGATACGTGGAATATATGCTAGGTGTACACAGACACACTATATTTAGACATATACAATATACAGTGTATACACTATAAATAAACACAGAAACTATAGAGTCACACTCTTTCGCTTTCTTCTCCCCATTATATTACACACTGTACTGTAGATTGTACACATTCTATATAGTGTTTAACATATGCATTTTGTCTATAAACATTCCCACTAAGCCCCACCCCTGGCCGTGGCGGGGTCTGCACACTGTGGGGCGGCCACTGCGTGTGCCGGGGCTGGGGAGCGCAGCAACCCCGGCCCCAGCGACGGGCCTGGTGCCGTACGAGGGACCGAGGCTGGGAGAAGCACAGGGCAGGTGTCCCGTGCGCCGCAGTGGCCCCGTGCCCGTCCCGGTGCCCGCTGCCGACGTGCTCAGCTCAGGTACCCGCGGTGGGGCGGCGCTGAGGCACTGGCAGTGTGGTGGGCTGCGGCTCATCTCCCAAACATGGGCTTTGCTTTCCCCACATGAGCCATTTTTCTTCCGAAAATGTTCACATGGTAAATATAATGCTGCCCCGCTAAGAGGTAAGGGGTGGTCCCCAGCCCGCTGATAGCGTGACCTGTCCTGCTCAGTGCGTTCCCCGAGACGGTGTCGGCGCTGGCTTGTTCTTTTTTCCTTAAAATACAAACCCACTCTGTTTCCCAGCTATGATTTCCTATGCTAACATTAACATACCAGCGCCCTCATTATCGCCTGTTTAATGGCTCCCCACTGAACTGTGTCAGGTCTGTTATGTCGGTGCCATCGCGTGCCCCTCCCGGGAGTCGCACTGCAGCCGCAGTAATGATGATTAACGGGCTGTCGGATGCTCCGCTGGGCAGCATGACCGCGGCGGGGACATTTCCCGCTGACTGCAGGAGCTGCTGCTCGGGCACGTGGTGTGGGTTGGCACCAGAAAAACCACAGTACAGCAATAGTGATCATAGCAGGCCCTGCACAGCTTGTGAGGACCCCCGGGATGGGGGCTGTCACGATCTCCCCGCCCATGCATCTCAGAAAAGGGATGGCATATGAGAAGAGGGCACTTTTTTCCCCTAAAGCCTCATTTTATTCGCTTTGACTTGCAGCATTGTCTTGCGCCTCTGTGTGCTGCCCGTAAGCCACCCCGGAGCGTGGCAAGTGTGAGGAACCCAGCTGGAACCCAAGTGCTGGGAAGGGGTTGCTGCAGAGCCGTGCTGTTCCTGTGGCAGGCGAGCCAGAGCAGCTTCCCCCTGCCTTGGGGGTGCCATTCGCTGCCCCTCCACCTGCTGGCTTCAAGCACTAGTATTACTGGCATGAAGCTACAGCACATGCGTCAACTAGCAGGAAAATAACTTTTTATTGGGGAAAAGCTCACATTTAGCAAACTGTTAGATGTTTGCTAAATGTTTCTGCATCATCAGCAGAAAAGCTCCTAAATAGACAACCTGCAGCCATACAGGCAGCTGCCTGCCTCCCCCCCGGGGGCAGCGGGCTCGCCCTCCGCTGCTCCTGCGGTGTCCCTGAACCCCCACCCCATGCAGCAGCCCCAGCAGGACCCCTCTGCTCCCTCCGGGGCCTCCATGCTCTGTGCGGGCTTTGTGCTGGTTCCTGTGCCCCAGGGTGGCCCCTAGCACAAAGCTGGGCTTTGGCTGCAAAATTGCCTACTAAAATTTTATTTTAATTCCAAACTTGTTTTTATTTTTTTCCTTCCAATGGGACAGAGTGCTGTGAGCCCCCCAGCACTGGGATCTGGCAGGGACTAGGTCAGCCACCGTCTTTCACCTGCACAGTGGACGAATGGTACAGCAGCCCTGAGCCCCTGGGGCAGATGAGCCTTTCTACCAACAAGTGGATTTTGACAAATAAACAAAAAAGAACTTTTCTACCTTCTCCTGTGGATGCTGCAACTTAGCACCCGGGAACCACCAGTGATTTGGGACCAGTGGGCCCCCACACTCTGCCCAGCCATGCACAGCCCACGGGATGCTGTGGCCACCCGGGGCAGTGGCTGCTCCTTGCTGACAGACAGCCCTGGAGCGGGTGGTCCTTGCAATTTGAATGCACAAAAAAATGGGGACTGAAAACAGCCTTGTTTTGGCCTTTATCCATTACAGTCTGTATAGAAGAAAATTACTTTTCTTAATCATAATCACCACGTAATACTCTTTGCATGAGACAGGCCTCGATTTAGAATTTTATTTTTAATTCCTCTTGTTTCTGTGACCAGAAAAAGGAAAACATAAAAGGTTTTTCTTCCTTTGCTGCTTTTCGTCAGCAAACAGGTTATCTGACGACTGGCTGCAAAGTCTCCTTGGGAAGAACTGGCAGCCCCGGCGATGCCAAACCGTGCCACAGGTGCTGTCGGTGGGGGCGGCCGTCGCGCCCCGCCACCCCAGCACCTGCGTGCACAAGGCCCGGGGCGAGTCCCAGGGCTAATTCAGCAAAAAAGTGTCCTTCCAGCTTTGGTGACAAAATCCTCACCACAAGCTGGACCCCCCCACCCCGAGAGACCCCACACACGCCCGCTCCCCTTCCCAGACCCTGTTTTTGTCGGACTGCCGGCGGAAGCGCGGCCCAGCCAGGCTGTGCGGCGGCACGAGAGGAACACTTACCTGCGCCTTCCCCGGCTCCTTCTTCCACCGGTGCGGCTCCAGCTCCAGCTAAACGTGACAGAAGCCCAGCGGTGGCTGTGCCTCCGCAAGCAGCACCGAGCAGCAGCGAGGGGCTGGGGTGCGGGCCGTGGTGTGCAGCCTGTGGCACCGAGAGGGGAGAAAAGGGGAGCAGACCAAAAAGCCCGGAACTTGCAGAATCTCAGGTGCTTTTTGTTTCAGTTCCCTCAGTTAAGAAAATCTCATGCTTATTTTTTGAAGCCTGATGCATGTTTCTCTAACACTGTTTTTTTAATGATTTTTTTTAAACCTCAGCGCCAAGGAGCAAATACCACGGGCAAGGCGTTGATGCCTCACTGGTCTATCTTCCGTTGTGGTACACGCTTGCCCTGCATGCCCTTTTACCTGAGCAGAAGTGTAGGCCTCCCTCAGAAACAATAGCGTCCTAATTGTACCAGAGTAATTTTGCTGCATAAAGTGCCTTGTTTCATAACGACGTGATTGGTGCAGTATAATGAATGCCTGCGTAGAGAAATTAAAGTAATCAATTGCCAAGGCCAACACGTTTTAGAAGTACAGAAAAAAGGGTGGATAAGGGCTTTTAAGCCACCAGGAAGAAAATACGCGCATAATTGACCAGTTTTAAAATATGAACAAATATAATTTTTTCATCAGCTACAGAAATAAAAAGCAATGGCTATGTGGCGTGTGGACGTCCACCCTCTGCTGAAACCTGTCCATTGCAAGGAACCACAAAAGCCATTTCTGGCAGAAATCCTGGCCCCGCTGAATGACGGCGCCCCTCCGCAGGGCTGCGGGGCTGTGCCTGCCCAACTCCCGACTTCCCTTCAGCATGAAGCCAATCATCCTGCATGCAGGAATGCTGCTACTCGCTCATCTGTGAGGTTAATTAATGTTTGCAAAACACTTACAAGAAGAAAATGTACTGCAGAAGCGCTAAGCGTTGTCATTACAGCCACCTCGCTGGGGTGTTTTCAGGGAGTTTGCTTAAATAATGGCTGTAGAGTGCTCTCGGGGTAAGGGGTGCCAGGGCAGCGCACGGTGCCACCACCCCCCGGCCCGGGGGCCCCCTTCCGGTGCCGAGCCGCAGCTCCGCAGCTGCCCTGGGGTACGTGCAGCGGCTGCAGCCCCGCGTCGGCGTGAGGTAGGACATGCCCCCGCTTGCACAAGGGCTGATGTACCGGCTCTGGTACTTCGGCTCTTACTAATGAGCACTTACACCTTTTTCTTCGTAAAATCATTTTCATTGTAATCATGCTGGGCAACTCCAACACAGCAGACAGTATAATGAAGGTATGGGACAGCCATAAAAGACCATACCACAGATAAAACAGGGAATACATCATGTTTATTACTTGTTAGCTCAAATTGAATTGCACTGATGATCTGATGCTGAAAGCCAGTCAGAAATGAGTGGGGAACTCTGGTTTTACGCGGTTTCAAAACATAAGTCATAGCATCATCCCTCACCCACCTGCCTTTTGTTGGGAATTTATACAGTACCCAAACAAATGTCTGTTTAATTTGCTTCGAGCATTACCACATAAATTCCCCAACACTTTCCTGGTCCCCGGCTCCTTTCCTGAGCTGCCACACTTCACAGCCACTTCCAGACAAGGACAAGACTGTCTACAGTACTTTGAAAAGCAGAAATTGCTAAGGCTCTTTAGCCTTTCTTTTGTAAAACTCAATTCCAGCCCAAACCTTCATCATGATCTAATCCGAAAAAAGGGTAGCCATCCTCATACAAAAACCAATGAACAGTTCTGCCCCTGCCAGCTACCCAAGCACCAAAACTGTTTCAGAGCTGGCCGCAAATGAAGTTTTTCAGCCCTCCTATTCCCAAAACTGATTTCCAGTCCCTGTGTGTAAACTCAGCTTAGCCCAAATTGCCATCTGCTCTCACCTGTCCCCAAGCTGGCTCCCACCTGCCATCCCCCCAGGACCACAGGGGTCCCACACCGAGGGGACTGCCACCCAAAAATCCCCCAATGTTTACTTGCCACTCACCAGCCATGTTCTTCCTTTCACAAAGCCCCTTTGTCATTTAATCTTGGTGACAGGTCACCACAATCCAAGCACTGAATGCAGCTGTGATTTATTACTGCTGGACATGTACAGCTCTATAAAAAGGGTCATTTCTGCTTTTTTGGCTAGTACTGACAATTAGAGATAGGTGACCGTTTTTCTTATGAACTTTAGCTTGCGGCTTTTTCATTCCTGGGCAGCTCTAGAAGTTAACAAATTACAGGTAGGCTTCTAGGTGTGAAGAGGAAACGCCTTTTTTTCTCTCGGCACGGCCTCAGCTGTGGGGCTCTGGAGATGGGGAAATCCCACCAGCTGCCGGCCTGTTTCTCAGCTGTAGGGATACAACTAGTCCTAAGCACTGTTTTAAGTAATTTGCATTCTGCTCACTCATTTAGGGTTAGGGGCTTTTGTTGCTGCGCTCAGAAAACTTTGTTCATGTCCCTCGAGCAAGAAGGCAAACGGCAGCTGCAGGTTTGGCTCATGGTAACAGTGAGACAATTTGTGTGAAGGAAGTTTCTGAACAACAAAGGACAGATTGCTTTATTAAAAAACCCAACACCAAAACCTAATTAAGACTATAGTAAATTATTAGATTATGGCATCTGGTTGTCCGAGTCCTGAGATTGCACATGTTCTTGCTAACACTTTAGATTTTGTTTTCAGCTTGTTTACATTAATTTAAAATTCATTACAGGATGTCCTTTTGGACAAAGTTCAGCTAGCCTAAGATGTAGTATTATTATTCTAGGTCTTGGCAGCTCTTGGAGCTCCGCTTGTAACAAACAGTGCTCTCAAGCGCCGCCTCCTGAAGAGCCCCACAGTGACCGCAGCAGCTGGCCCACGGCCCCAGACTGGCCAGCCCATCCCTCTTTGCTCCTCTGTTTGTAAAACATCAGTAGAAACCGTTACACATAAATTTTTGCACTTTTAACTTTTTGACAGAAACTATTCATGCATTCAAATCAAACTGACACCTTGGCTCTGCGTTTCTTTTCAGTGAACAATTTAACTGGAAATTTTTTGTCTTGAGAAGCTGACCCTCGCCACAGCAGCGGGCGGGTTGTCTCTGGGGCGAGACCCGGTGCCACCTGATCCCCTTGCTCCAGGCCGGGGCTCGTACCCTCCTCTGCCCCTGGCAGATGAACAATGGGTTTCTGGATACTTGATCCTGCAAAACACGCTTCAAAGACACAAACAAACCCACGTGTGCGAGACCCCTCTGCGTCATTGCCAGCACTGGGCTCGTGCAATGGACTCAGTGTGGTTTAATCTTTAACATAGGGGACCTAAAAAGCTCTTCCCCTGCATAATTTTTACCGGGGTTTTTATTAGAGGGAAAAAGGCCATTAACAGTTTCATGCAACTCAACACACAGTGCACTGTCTGTATCTGCAGACTGTTCTCTACAATTCTGCTTCCTCATTAAAAAATCCAAACCAACCATTGATTACATCCCGCTGGCTTTAATACGCTCTGGGGACTATTGTTCTCGCCCACAGCAGCTGTAGCTGCCCCTTACAATGGTATTGACTTCTCACACCGGCCGTGTGGCGATTGTGTTACTGCTCAGCCCCATCCCCTCCAAACGCATCTAATAAATACATGCTTTTTCTGCGCTTTTGCGCCCTGGTGTTTTGGCCTTCAAGCATTGTGGCACGACTGAGAGAAGTTTAAGACAAAGAACTGCGTGGTCGGGGGGTCTTTGCTATTGGGTATTAGCATCTCCCGAGTACCTGGCAGCGCGGGGTGGGGACACGGCCCAGGGACCACAGCCAAAATGCAGGCAGCTGGAGAGTGCAATGATTATTCCCACTTTTAAAGCCAGTGAGCTAAGGTAAAGAGACATTATTTGTTAAAGGTCACCTGGGGGAGCCTGAACAAACATCAGCTCCATGCCCAGAGAAGGCCGAGCGGCAGGTTCGGCTGCCCCCCATCCGTGCCAGGTCTGGTCGCCACCACTCTCGGAACTGGGAAGAGGGAGGCCTGAGCTCAGGGCCACCAGCTCTGCTGCAGGAGGGGCCGGACGCTGCGTGCTCCCCGGTTCCCAGAATTGACGGTGAATGACCGCAGCCTGGCTGTGCTGCACTGGCTGGGGGTGCAGAGCACGGTCCGTGTCTGGGCTGTGCATCATGAGCCCAGTCTCCCACCTGGAACCAGCCCTGAAAGCAGGAGAGGACCCGTGGTCCTCATTGCCCTTCAGGAAAAGGTGCTGCGGCCCCAAGTCAGGATGCAAGGAGGTAAAATACTCTCTAGGGTGCTGAGGTGAGGCCCAGGGCAGGAGGGGAGCTGCTCCCTGTGCTGCAGAGCAGCCTTCTGCTGCGAAGCAACACTGCCCAGCTCCGTCCTCCTTGAGGCTGCAAGGAGAAGGCAGATTGTACAGCAAGAAATACAATATAAATGCTTTTCCTCCGGAATATTACTAAGAAAAAGTTTGTTCCTCATCTGCAATTTAACTTTATATTTCAATCTTTAATCTACAGCTTTTAGTGACGTTTGCAGCCATCTCAAAAGAGAGAAAGAGATGAACTTTTCAGACATGAAGGTAATATATTCACAAAGCAGAGATTAGAGGTTTAGGGATTCATTCTCAATTCTCCTTGATTTGATATGGGGAAACATCTTGAGAGAAAAAAGACCTTTTCAAACTTCTTTGCCTGTTAGAGACATTCAGGGAGCTTCACATCCTTGTCTTTTTCTGAGGACTTGTAGGTTACTTCAGTTACTTCAGATTTAGTCTCATCGCAGGCACATAGCCCTAGCTAATTCCTGCTCATCAGGTTTTCTAAAAATGATGTTATTTTCCTTCCCCTGTCAGTGGGGGGGTGAGGATATTTGAAGCCATCTGATCTCGTGAGGCTCTTTCCCTGCCCTGCAGTTGTCAGCCCTCGCGGTGTTCAGGAAGATGTTCCCGGAGGTGTTAGCTGGACACCGGCCAGCCCCGGCCACGGGATCCTCCCTGCCCCTATTGGAGCAGCCGTGGGCTGGAGGGCCATGTGGACCATGGGGCCCATGGAGCACCATGGGGCCGAGCCCAGCACAGACGCGTCTGCGGGGGACGGACACGATCCTCCAACCACGACAGCGCTGCTGGTCCGCGCCCAGCGAAGGCTGCGTCCGTCCGTCTGCTCAGCTCCTGGGGCTGAACCGAGAAACGATTACCTGACAGGGTCTCCCATTAGGGATGTGTACATATGCTGGGGGGTTGGTCAGGCAGGCTCAGACGGGCCCCGGTCCCTTTCAGACTGCATGAAGATCCCATTGCCTCGTCTCAACACTTCTATTATTTTTTCTATCTCCATATGCATAGATGAGCAGCTGTGATTTTCCCACAGGAGTTGCAGCTGATGCAATTTCAACAAACTTTCAAAGGAGAATTATTTTTCTTCACATGCCTCAACTCAGTAAGAGAAAATAAAAAACAAACAAAACCCAGCAAATTGACCTGGGAAGGAGAAAGCTCAACGGTTTTGCCACCTCACCTCCACATGGCATTCGCAGCCATTCCCTGCCCCTGGGGTGAACGCCTAGCACAGGAACCAGAGGGAAAACGTCCCAAAAATTATCTGCAAACAGAATTTAAAATAATAAAATGGGTCAACATCAGCTGTCACAGAGACTCTGAACCGTCCGAAGCCGCATGTTTTCATCAAAATCCAGTCTGAGTAAGAGCTATTTTATGACGTCTCCCATGCTGCAATCATCCCTTAGGAAAAGCATCTAAGACCCAGGCATGTTGACATTGACATTTTTCATCGCCAGCCTTCCCAGCTTAGTCGGTCCCAGGCTGAAGCGCAGCTCATGCCACCGCTCCATCCTCTTTGATGGACCTTGGCATGTTTCTGCACACCCTCGCACGCCCGGTCTCCGCAGCAGCCTGTGCCGGGCGGTTGCATGGGCTGCCTGGGTTGCTAACAAACACATTTCGCATTCCTCGGAAGAGCACAGCCGGGAGAACTCACCCACTGTGGAGGAGCCTCCCCAGGCCTGCGGACCCACCGCCTGCTGCCCTCGCGTCCTTCCTGCTGCTGTGGGCAGGAGCGTGTGTCTGCGCCAAGGGCAGCCGTCACCTCTGCAAGGGAGTTCTCTTTTAGTTTGCTGTAGCGGTGACACATTTTACCTTTAATATGTTTTGGCAGAACTGAGCAAAGCAGTGAAAATAGTTTTGAGCATGTTAGCAATCTATGCAATTCTTGTCAAATCACTGCTTTTTTAATGCAGTGCCTTGGATTGACCTGACTTACCTGTAAGCATACACAATCAATCAAGATCAGACTTTACACAGTATGCAATTTTCTCATTTTTAATAACCAGCACAGTGGAATATTTTGCCAGTTCTGACACGTCACAGGCTTACACTGAGAGGCGCTGGCTTGTTTAGCTTTCTCTAATCCATTACAAAATTTTCATTTTACTCTTCTCTTCATAGACGTCAACTGGACATGTAAGAGCTCGGAGTGGATTTTGATAAGATCGGACAATGGCGAGTGGTTTTTAAGATACAACACCTCTGACTGCACAAAACTCCTGAAATACATCCCAATAGTCACTGTGTCTTTCATTTTTTATTTCCTGTGGGATTTAGGGTTCCTGATGTCCTGTCCCACCTTGTGACCTGAACATTGCTTTCCTGTGAAGATATAGCTCTAGGTTGAAAGCCCATTAAAAAAAGCATGCTCTTGCTTAGTTACTCATGCATTGCTGTTCACTTATAAGCAGACCAAATTCTGCAAAGTCACTGGCAGAATTACTTTGGCTATCATCTCCATAACCAGCATCATGCCAATGAAAGCTTTTATGGGAATACAATTGTATTACAGGCTAAAATACCAACAGTCCAGGTTTTAAGAGCCACATTTGATTTTTTAACCAGGTACATTTTCCTTCTATCAGAGCTTTACAGCCTATATACTGCATTACTACTCAAATATGTTTTTAATTGAAGTTGGTTTTGTAATGCTGCTGCATGTGCATTATTTGACGAATGTGAATCATAGTAAATGCCCTTAAGCCAACCCTTTAAAAATAGAGAGCAAATTTTATAAATGTGCTTCGTAAATAGCAATATTTTCTAATTTCATAAAAAACAAGAAAAAATCACCAGCTTCTTTCAGAGATAGATTAGTTCCCTGTAGACAATACATTGATCCTAACAGATTTCCAGCTATTTTGAGGACTTTCAAAGAACAGCTATTACCATTCAATTATCATGCTTTATTAAACAAATTAAAACCTATATATTGCATGCTTTTAGTTAAAAAAAATAAAAAAAGTTCAGTAACCTTGTGTACGACACGTAACGTAGTGTTCAGAGGACTCTGGCAGAGCAAACGCGCAGCTGCCCAGCACTGCTACGTCCCTGCCCTGCTGGGCACCTCCGAGGGGGAACCGCCACCGTCCGTTTGCCCGGGCAGCCAGCGCCCGTCCTCGCCTGGCTCTCGGGGGCCGCCGCGTCTCACTGCAGGGAGAGACGGGGCAGCTGCAGGTGACACCACGCTGTCCCCCGTGCAGCTGCCTAACTATAGCTGGCCAGGGCAAAACACCTGACCGCTGCCCGCCGTCGCCTGGCGCTGGAGTAGCCAGAGCGCCAGGCTGCCCCGTGGGAGCTGCAAACCGTCTTCAGAACACGATGGTTGTCAGGTGCTTCACCAGGGAAATATAAATATCCTTCTTCTGGAAGCAAGCAGTCAGCCTCTGACATTACAGCCGACCACGATGAGCGCTGGGCTGCTGCAGATCTCAGGGCGACGCTGAATTTTACTACAAAACACAAGGCACTGTGTAAAACTTAATTGCCCCGTGTGTTGTAAAGCCAGGGACTGATCTTCAGTTGGTGTCAGCAGCACAGCTCAGTGACGTTTATCTCAGACAAAAGATGAGAGTAACATTTAATCTCCCCCGTTCTCCCCCTCTCACCCCAGCCCACCCCTGGCGTGTCTCGCTGTTACCCACCTGCTCCTCAGGGAGAGGGCTTGCTGCTTGGTGAGGACCTGCTGCTGCCACCTGCGATGCTCAAGGTTTTACCTGAAATCACTAAAGAAAATTGAAAGCGAGCCAACAAGTGGACCCATGACTTCTGAATCCGATTCCAAAGCCCTTATTGAAGGTCACCGCACACCTCTATTTAGGGATTTTTCATCTTCATATTTGTATAGTCCTCCATGACCGTTACAAGCAATGAGCGATCACAGCTTGTGTATACTTGTCTGCATAAACACCCACATATACACCCTTACATCCGAACACTATGCCAGAGAAATTATGGTTCACATCATCTCTAGTGTCATCTTTGATTAATTTGTGTCTTTTTTCTCATCGTGGCTCATCCCTCATTTCAAAGGTGTCCTTCAACCAGGACACTGGGAGAGGGCCGAAAAGTGAAAAACAACTCAGAATAATATAAAGGTAAAGTCTAGGAAAGCCTTTCAGACCGTCACACCTCTGGCTTAACACTCCCATCCCCAGATCGCTTCTTCCCACGTACGATTTCTTCTCAAGCAAATCAGCTTTCTCCAGAACGGAATCATTGCATCCCAATGGCCATAGATTCACTCTTACAAATTATTAATCAAAGAATAAAGGAGTGAATGCATATGTCTTTGAAAATAATAATAAGGCATTTGACAGCTAAATGGAGCCACAATACGCAGAAATATAAACACCCATGTGCAATTTCTCTGCTTTCTCCTCCCCCCAACCCCATGCTGTGTGTCTGGGTGAATCCATGTCTGAAGGTTACGCGAGTCCTTTATTGTTCACAGTTCAGGCACCAGAACCACAGTGGCAATAAAACAGCTGCAGGGGAAGGTCCCCAGCACTGCGGTCCCTCGGCTCTCCCATGCAGAGAGCAACTGTTCTGCCACATTACTGAAGGATACCCTCTGCCATCACACCTGTAAATCACAGCCACAACTTCTACGATATTGCTATGAAAATAGTCTGAAAACATCATAAACAGAACTCATCTGGGGACATAGTTCACCTTAAGGTTTGATGACAAGGTTAGCAGCACTTAAACGCAACCTTCAGCTCGAGGTCAGCCCTTTCTGCACATCCTATTTTAAGACCTGCATGATGCTGACCTCTGTACCCCATTCAGGTGCCCTCGAAACACCGCAGAGCAGGGGTTTGCCGTGGCTCTCCTTGATACAGCAGGAAAAGCACTTTACAGCCAGTGCGTCTTAAGTCTTCTAGCACATGCGGCAAATAAGTATATTTATATATAAAATTATATGACTGAGGCTAGTTAATTATAAAAAGAAAAAGCAACAATGCATAACATTTCCCAAGATTGCTGAAAGCCTTTTGAACCAGGCTGCCTTTCAACAGCAGTTATCAACTTCTAATTAAACCGAACTCCAAGCGCTTTTGCTGAAATGGAGCCAGTAACACAAATCTAATAGGACGTCTGTTGTCAAAACCATGTGAGTAAACAGTTTGGATCCCGTTGCAAAGACTGCCTTTTGCCGACTGGCAGCAAACCTTACTTTCTAAGACATGTATTCACAGGGAGCTGAATATGGTCTTGGCTTGTGCCACATTTTTTTCTCCCATATATATTTTTGCAATATATGAAATAAACCTACACCAGCAGGAGACCTTCCAAGAGGTCCGGTTGAAAAGAACATCCTTCTTTTTTGTTCAAAAATCTGTTCTGTACTTTCTTGGTCAAAAAGACATTTTGCAATTAAAATTTGCGTTAGAAATGGAACAGTCTTTCCAGCTCTGCAGATGGTGAGAAGAAGAAAACGTCGTCACTCAGTGGCATAGGTGCTTGCTCAGAAAACGAGTGCTTTCTTTTAAGCGTGCAGGAAGCCCAAGTGTGTGATTGTACAACATGGAAACAGCTTGTTCTTTGCCTAATACAAAATTAAACATTATGAAATTCACTAAGTGATATATTATATCCCATGAGAGATTAGCTTCAGAAATACAGAGACAGAAAAATACTCATCTTTCATTATCATGCTGTTTTTTAAACAGCTGGGAAATACTGCTTCCATCAGACCAGTCGACTCGACAAAAACAATGCTCTACCTCTGCCTCCCCCGACAACAACTTTTCCCATGGAAATTTTCCATTTAAATTAAATTTGCTCTTTATTACCACCCTCTTCTTCAATAATTTATTTTTCTTGCCACCATTTCTTGCTATTAACCTTTTTTCCCCCTGCATCTCTCTTCTTCATTTTCTTCTATTGCTGAGAGCAACAACATGTATCTGTGTGCATGTGCTGGGGAAGGAAGGATGAGGAAAGGAGAAGAAACAGGAGAGGAAAGAATAGAGAGAAAGAAAGGGTGGGGAAAATAATCTGATAAAGAACAACTGCTGGAAAGACCAGCTAAACTGATTGACAAGTCACTTTCATAAAACCAAAAAGTTTTCCTATTTTTCTGCAAACCGAGGTGAAGTCCATGGTCCTTTCTCCTCCCTGACTGCACCCCGAGTGCAAGAGGGAGTTAATCCCTTGCTGCTCATTAAAGCCACGGCTCTCCATTAAGAAATTTTTTACAGAGAACAAACCAAGCAGAAACAAATAACGTCTAGTTTCTAATCCGCTCTCGAGCTACTTTTACTGATGGCTTTTCATGTGCCGTTCTCTGAAGGGGGGAAGCACGCTGCTAACGGTGTGCTGGGTCTGCAAGCTGCCAAGGAAAAAAGCCTTACATTACAGGAGGCTACTGTAAAGGAAGGCTCTGACTTATGTATTTTCCCGATATATTTCAATGCTTGCATTTGCATTTGCAATCCAATGAAGAATTTATGACTGTTAAACTTATTCTGTATGTCATAATTAAATACAAACAACCATTTCCAAATAACTAGTTACCATATTGCATATTCAATTGTGCAATTAATCTCAATGACTCTTTCTCCTTGTAAATAAATATAGGCAGCAACATCTTCTGCCGTAACGCACTCGTAACTGCATCCAGCGGAAGATGAAGAGTCTATCTGACATTTCAAGAAAGAGCCGTTACCTGCTTAATAAATAGATCGGAAACCTTGTCTTTTTCAAATAGATGCCTTGTTCTCTTGCTAACTATTTGTTCTGAGGTAAGCTTCTGAGAGAGATTTATAGGACAAGTGCTGTTTAAACATTAATCAATGCAGAGACAGAGGGAAGCGGGCTGCTCTCAGAGCTTTGCCGAGGGATCTGAGACCCCAGGGGGACGCGCGCAAGCCGGCCCCAGACCCTCTGCCAGCGATGGCTCCACAGCCAGAACCTGCATGGTGGCGAGCGGTGGGGCAGCCGGGGCTCTGGGAAAGGCCAGTGTCCGTAGAGGCACTGACAGGGACCTCCTCACCCCGATCAGCTCGGACGACGAGCGGGCAAGGGGACGTGCTGGAAAAGAGGCCTCGCCATGATGAGGATAAACCCCTGCAAAGGGACCCATCTCTGGGTGTGCCTGTCCTCGCCAGCCCAGACGAGCTTCTGCTAGCAGAGGCTGGTGTCGCCACTGAGGAGCGGCCTCGCCGCGGGTGCAAACCGGGAGCCGCTCTCCGAGAAGCCGGGCCATGCTGAGTCAGCGGCACAGTAAGCCGTGTATCGTTAGCATTCAGCAGCCTGTTTCCTTTCAGGCATAAAAAATGAAATAGCGATGTGCTGATGGGTTGTGATTGGTAGATGGCTTCACATGAAACAGCATTTGTCCTGAGAACAAGGTGAAAAAAAGGCTTAATGGAGTTCAGCGAGGCAATACAAATAACGGTGTCCCTTTACATTACCAACAACACACACTACGCTCTCTCCGGATCCCTGCTCGCTTGAATACCCCACTAGGAAGCTTTTTGTAAATAGGATGTCTCACTTAATGTCCTCTTCCAAACATCATATTAATCACCCTTTAAGAATGCATGGTCTCAGGGAATAAAGACTGCACTGGGTGTACGGAAGACATCGCTCCTGATTTTAGCTCTGCCCTGGCTTTCTGCAAGCCCATGCTTATTTCCCACCGCTGAAGCCAAGACCGCAGGCCCCTCTGTTGTGGAGGGGCCACCTAGGAGGGCAGCTACCACACACGCAGGAGAGCTGGTATCGCCACCAGCACTGCTGCCCTAGGGCATCGGCTCTGCACAGCTTTGCCCGGGGTGCCCGCAGAACGGGGCCGTGAGCGGCTGTAAAGAGCAGGAGGGAACGGGGGAACCTCTTCTTGGGGGCCCTGAGCTCTGCAGCCTCTCTAAGCAGGTATAAAGGAGGCTGAAGGGTACTTGATAGCTCAAGAGACCGCTAATTGGCTATGAATGATTTCTCCTCTAGATTGCGTGTTTATACTGTCCCCAGGTTGGTGCTAGTGACTGGAAGCTATTTCTACCCAGAGACCTATGTGAAGTGAAGTTGAATGATTGTCCCAGGCTGGGCGCTAGGAGACTGGTTCCTGCAAGCTCCAGTTACTCCTTAGGCAGAGGAGGGAATGGCTGGAAGAACAACTGCAGAAGAATTAACTCTCCTCTGTCGCTCTCTGCCAGCAGGGTCAAATGTCTTCATGCAGCAGGCGAGCTGGGGTGTGCTTGCGACACCATCATGCACGCACGTCTCTTGCAATAGCCAGATTTCAGCTCTCCATGCTGTCAGCTCGCCAGCTTTCATAAGCACCAAATTCCCATATGAAATAAAATTCTTTAGAAGTATTTAATTTTTCATATGTTAATTTTTGTTTTAGCGCTATCAGTCCCATTTTCACAGTTGTTTATTTTCAGGGTGTTTACCCAATCTTTGCTGTAAACATGTTTTCACAGGTCAAAAAAAGAAAAAAGCATGAAGATCACAAAAAATATTTGTACCATGAAGATTTTCAGATCTACAATCAATTCAATGAGCGGAAAAAAAAGCTTGAGAGAAGCAGAATTTGTATTAAAGGGACCTGCTGTTCTGAGGTCCCCGCAGGAGAGCTGCCCCCCTTCGCCGCTCCCGCAAAGGACACAGCTTTGTACAGAAGTCACCAAGCACCGTGCGGGCGTTTGCTGGGGAGGGGGACCCAGCCCTGGCCCATGCTGCCCCTGGGGGAGACACAGCCCTGGGGGGGCTTCTAGAACATGTACACCACGGGCACCCCCCCCAGCGGAAAGGGGTGCAGGGGGGGCACGGCCCAGGGGGTCTCCCCCTGCGTTCATGCTGCTGGTTCAGGGGAAGGCTCCGGTTAAAGGGTCGGCTGCTGTGGGACACCAAAGCGCTCCTGATTGTTGAGCAATGTCCTGAAAAAATGATCTCTGACAACGAGCAGTGGCGTGCATCCACCACCCGCCAAGAAAACATAGCGGTACGGGGACATTTGCCACGGCCGTCACATATAAACATCCTGATAAGACAGAAATAGCAGCGCACAAAGGCCAGACGCCGAACGGCTGCCTGAATTCGGTAGCAAACAACACCCAGGTGTTTTAAGTGACCCCCCAGAACACTTTGCCCTAACTTTCAGCTGGGATCCGTGTCATGTCTGAGCAGGTTATACAAGAGATAGAAAGCTGTAGGGAAGAAAAAGGCTCCCAAAAGGCACAGTAACCCTCTCTCTGGCTTGCACAGATTTAAAGTGCTCCCACTGGGGACTCAAAATTGTGTCAAACAAATGCAACTTATTTTTTCTTTCCCCGTCTTGAGGTCCCTAACAAAGTTATTTTCATTATCTGGGAAACCCCTGGTGAACCGTTAGCATGCTAAGTAACCATTGTAAGTGGAACCAAATTGGGAAAGCAAGCAGACAACACAGGCAGCGAAAACAGATTTCATTTTCTATGTATCAGTTTCTATTAGTGTCAGCAATAGCTCTCTATGACACCCACTGTTTGTCCACGGTCAGAGTGCATTCAACAAATTGAAATTGAAATGTGTCTGCTGATGAGACTGATGCTGTTATTAGATTTAACTATCAATCACCAGCTGAGCGAAGTATAATGCAATTCATTAAGTATCAGTCCTACAGACATTTCACCTGAATGCTCTAAGCAAACCAGAAGCGAACCTCTCTGCAATGACTATTTCGTTCACAAACAGCGTCTGGGGAGTACCTCCAATGTGTATTGAGGTTATATGTCTTATTCCGCCTGCTGCTGGAACGGTTCCCTCCTGCCCTGCTCCTTCACAGGCTTGTGCAAAACCACTTCACCCGCCCGAGTCCTTTCCAGCGTCTGCATTTGATAAACTAGTAAACTGCTTAAAAATTAGGGTAGCCGTTTGCCCACCCCTCATTGCAGCTGCATGCGGTGCTCAGGCCACCCTCTGCATCTCAGCATTGACTCCTCCACGGAGCAGCAGTCCCTGGGATGGAGGCTGCAGAGCCTGCACCCCCCTGCTGCTTTCCATTGCCGTTCGGTCACCCAGGGGCACCCCTGCAGCTGCTCCCTACGAGGGGGTCACAGCTGCCACTGCAAGGGTTCCCTTCTGTACATCGCCAACCTGCCTCAGCAATGGAGAGGGTGCCTGGGGCTTCTCTCCAACCCCCCTCTCAGCTGGGGAGGAAGGATGGGCAGCTAGTGATAGGGAAGAATATTTACCTTCTAATTGCTAACGATCAACATTTTTCCTTGCTAGCATGTAAACAAGGAAATTTGGCTCTCCTGCCGCATTAATGCAACTTGTGAAAACTAACTTGTAAGGCTGAATGTTTTTTCCAGGGTAAGCCAATGTTCCAATTATCAGTAAATTGCTAGCACTTAGAAGAACGCTGCATATTAATTCAAAGCAAGTGAATGTTCATTGAGATACCCAGAGCAGTAAATAGCTCTTTGTGGGGTGTGTAAATAATCCCAGGGTACCTAGGAAACTGGGAAAAGACATTCTAAAAACTAATTTGCCTGGGCGGAGTAAAAATTTTAAAGGAAATTAGTAAAAGAAAGGCTTATCAATGAAATGGTTATCTTGATTTTTATGAGCTGGGCCATGTATTTGTGATTAGAAAAAGCAGCCCTGCGCTGCCCGTTCCACCAGCACCATGGGAAGGCAGCCCCTTTCCTTGGTGATGACCCCTTTTTTATTTGGCCGAGGAAGGACCCACCGCACGGAGACATTCCTTGGCCGGGGGGAGGACGGGCAACCTCAGCTCTGCCTTGTAGCCCCCGGGGCTCCCCGTAGCACACGGGCTGCGGAATAAATGCTGCAGTGAAGCAGAAGGAGATTCCTGGGTCTGGGTACCTGGGTTTGGTACCTACCCCACGAGGACCAAACTCTACTGCCCCTCCAGCTTGGTGGTGTTAGAGTCACTGCTAATGAACTGAGGGTTTAATAAATGCACACGCCTTCAGGGTTTTTTTCACAATTTTTTTTCTTTTTTAATTCGGCTCCCTCGTCACTGAGCTAATACACTAATGGATACTTTCCATTACCTAACAACTTCCGACCTAATGGGCACAGCAAATAAGTGAAAGGCTCATAAAATCAAATTTACTAAGCGTCATTTCTTTTGCTGTCCATTAACTGAAACTATTTATTAGGTTAAACAGATCTAGGGTATGGAGTTCTATCTATTACTGCTGTTACATGGATGCATTGGGACACCAGAAGCTCGAGCAGTTGCAGGGAAGAAGGGAGGGTTGCTCCTGTGGCACTCAGCAGCCCATGGGCTGATGGACACAGGGACTGGCATCGCCAGCATTGCCACTGGGAGCAGCCGTCCCACACCCCCTCGGTCACAGCCTGTACCCCCATGCCAGCGCCTGTGGGGCTGAGGAGCACGCAATGAATATAACCTTGGTCTCCACTCTTAACTCTGCATATTCCCTTCTTTTCCAGTACTTCTCCAACGAAGAACCTCCCAGCTCACCATCTGGGACCTGTCTGAGAAGTCCCTGAATGCTGGCATTCACTTTTGCTGCCTTCCGCCTCCTCCCCGGTCCAGAGCTCTCCCCACGGTCTCAGTCACTGCACAAGTGAAACCCTCTGGGCAACCAGTGCCAGAGCTCATTCCTCACCCTCTGTGGGGTCCAACACTGAAAGCATTCAAAACAAAACCATCTACCTTTGCAACCCAAGTACGTTTGGCCTGACTCACTACTGTCCTGCTGTGTGTGCTGTCGTTTCGCTACCCTGATGGGGATGCTGCTACTCAGAGCGAGCATCTGCCTGGGCGGTGCCGTGGCGACGCTGCTGAGCGCAGAGGTAATGTACCAGGAGCCATCACACTTGCACACAAAGAGCTGGAGATGTATCTGTATATATAGATAGACCTATCGATCTATCTATGGCAGGGTCTGGTATAATGTATGATGAAAACATGTCGAAAGAGATTAGCACCAATGATGCCTTCTGTTTTCTATCAAAAGACAGAATTTCAGTTTATGTTCTGGCATTCAGATCTTTGTAGAAATATAAAGAGCATTTCAATTTGATCAGCTTTCTGAATAGCAAAGAACAATCTGCTGCCCTTAATGGGTAATATCGTCTGCCATCAAGGCTGCCTTTAGGATTTCACCATCTTCCATAAAGAACAGTTTTACTGCATTATCAATGAAAAGAATGGCTGTAACAAAAGATGGGGTGATAGCAATTTTTTTCTCTAAGTCTGGCAAATTCTTTTCACTGAGGCAGTCATTTACATGAAGTTCATGTGCCTTTGCTAAGTTCCGAAAGAAGTTCTGGAGCGTCACACCCCCAGTGGGCTGCAGCTGGGTGTGCGTCTCACCTCTCCATCAGCCCTGAGCTGTTGTCAGCCCACGGGAGGCCCGAGGCAGAGTTATGCTGGGCTCTCTCCCCTTCGCTGCCCTGCTGAGTCCTGAAAAGCTGCCTTAACTGTTCACCCTGGAAATGGCACGTCGTGACAGGAAAGCACACGCAACTTTTCTTCACGTGCCATTTGTGTGACACAAGGTCGAACAAACCTGACATGGGATCCCTGACACCGGTAGCCTACATCGTGGGCAAGTGCACTGCAGATGTTTAGCCCAGAGACAAATGGGAGAACATCCACCGACGCATCCCCATGCCATAAAGCATCCCAGAGGTTCTCCAGCGAAGAGCAGGCACAAGGGCAAAAGGCAAAACACCATAAAAATGATGCAATGCTATAGGAAGGATGCAGGAAAGTTCATGGCCCTGAGCTGGAAGATAATTTGTTACATGAAAATACCCAGATAGTGCCGGAAGGCAGAACACTTGCTCCTGGTGCCATTTTTTGGAGGAGTGGTGCCCTGACCAGTCCCAGCCCAATGAGCTGCCTGGTTCTTTCTTCCTCAAGAAGAAAGACTCCATTACTCATCCAAGCAAGGTGTGGTGAAGCTCCAGTCAACGGATAGCTGCAATATTCCTGGGAACAGGAAAGTGCTGTTAACCTTAATGACAGTGTCTGGTTTATAAATACCAAAACCAGAGATAGATTAGATGAACTTTGAAGACTTTCATATATATGTTTTAAGAGATCTTGTTTGCTAAGCTTTTTTTAATTTTATAAACTCCCAGGGCCCTAATAAAGTCAGTCAATACACCATTACAATCATTTGGGGAACAGTAAAGCTTTGAAAAATAGCATTTGCTCTGTGGATTTATAGAAACTATTTGAACTACAGTAAGCCATGAAGATAACTCTGAAACATATTTTGATTTCTCAATAATTTCTTGAGAATCATTAAAAGAAATGAAAACTCTGCACCCTGGACAGACACAGGCTGGGAAAGCACTGCAAGGAGGGAAAAAATATTGTCAATACTTAAGAAAGTATAACAGGAGCGTTCCAAAGAACCGGGCTCGCTCAGCGGGAGCGGGGCAGCTGGAGCACTCACATTTCCATTTTCCTGACACACTCTGCCAACTAGGGTGCCTGCACACCTGGCGGGGAGTGGGCAGGGGCAGCCGGGCAGGGCAGGCAGCACCGCCCCGGCTGGAGCTCCTCAGCGCAGACCCCCGGCCCTCACCTCCTGGGGTGCTGCGGGTCCCTGCTGTGGGACTATCAGAGCTGATGTGGCCACAGATGAGGTGCTGCCACACCAAAACACAAGGAACTGCTTGTAACGACCCACCGTGGTTTGCTGCTTGAAACGGGTATTTGGACCCCAGAAGCCTTCCCTGAACCGCCCGTTCTCCTGTACAAAACCCACCTCAGCCCCTTCCGATCAAGGCGGCTGCCCTCCTTAGCAAAAGGGAGGCTCAAGCCATGCTTTGCCAGGGGTCTTGGGGTGCACGTGTGGATGCTGAGCTATGGGCGGGCCGGTCACAGCATCACCCGCTGCCTCGCACACGCCGCCTGCATGGCCGGTGAGCTCCACGCCTGCTGGAGCCAAGGCGCCTCTCCAGAGTTTGGGGATTTAGTTTTTGTGTTCCAAACTCCTGCTTCAAAATGTTAGTTTAATTGTTACTAAGGGTGAGGTGGCATCAGGGAGATGGCATCAGTCTCTGGGTACAGGATGACGCTGGCTAGGGACTGGAGTTGTTCCGATGTGGGATGGACTATAGGGTCCCTCCTGCCTCCCTTCTCTTACCAATCAGTCTATCCGACTATTTTCTGAAACAAAAATAAAAGTAGCAGCTCTTACTGTATCTGAGTAATGACATTTCAGGTTTAAAAACAGTGCTGTACCCACAGTTCAAAATGAATCAAATAGACTCTTTGATGTCTCTTGACCTACTTTTTTCAGGTCCTTTATGGTATCTGCTTAAGATAAGACCCTTGCTAGGGATTAAAGCATTCACGGCAAATGTCCAAAGGTCGGGAAAGGCCACACTGGAACCACAAACTAAGAAAACTGCACTTTGCAGGTTCAGTGTTGTATTTTACCTCTGGGACAAAAAGAAAAACATTTTAAAACTGGGAATTATCTTACACACCTGTGGGAAGAGCTGGAATCCCCGTTGACGAGCAGTGGCCTTCCAAGCAGAAACGAGCCTCTAAACATACCTTTCTTCCTACAAGTTGAGCAGGCGACATCAACAGAAATCCAGATTTATTTTTGCTTTTAAATCACTTGATTTTCTTTAGTAGGTGTGCTGCAAACAGGGATAAGGTAGGAAAGGATTTGAAGCAATTAAAAAATTAAATGCCTGGTTTTCCAGTTATCACCTGCCGCTTAGTTCGGTCTCTAGCACAGGTGCTACTTTGCAGTGGAGTAGCAAATGCATTGATAATATTTTTGAACTCCCAGCCAGGCAGCAGAGCCAGTCTCGTTCGGAAGGCCACAGCAGTACGAGCCCTGAGCGACAGCACAGAGCTGTTACGGCACAGGGAGCTGCAACCCCTTTTCTGCCACTTCTCAGTATGGTTTTTTTCTGTTCTCGCCCTTCGGGGCCAAGCAGCCGATCACAACCTGTGACATGCGTGTCCTGCCTCTGGCAGCACGTTCTGCTGCACGGGGCAAACTCCCGCGGTGCTTCCCAGCTGTGCGGTGCTGGGTTAGGACAGCAGAGCGGCTGCAGCCACACTCGCACCGGCACATTCCCAGCTGTCGGGTGCTGGCACAGCCGCGTGTGCCTCTCAGCACCAGCTGCTCCTCCCTGTGCATGCCCTGCCTCCCTGATCAGAGCTGGGAATCATGAACCGGCCCTTGGAGAAGACAACAAGGATGCACAGGTTGTTTTCACCCGTGAGATGCTCCTTGCAACAAGTGAGAATGAATTCTTAATGAATTGCTGACACTGTGCACCCAGCCAAGCTCCGTCCCAAAGCGTGCTCCATCCTAACAGGTCGAATAGGAAAGCAAGTCACGCACAAATTGCTTCCACGCAAGGAGCTCAAAGATCACTGTAAACATTCATTAAGCAGATGCACATCATAATCCCCAGGCCAAAGCTCCGTCAGAAATTCCCTCCAGATCCCCGTCGGGGGGAGGGAGGGTGTGAGAGCTTCTGTGCAGCACGGCCGTGCGGCGCGATGGGAGCAGGAGCTGCCCTGCTGCGGGGGGAGATGCCAACAGCCCTGTGGGGCGCAGGGCTGCCCCACACTGAACCCAGCACGGAGAGCTGATGCCCACAGCTCCAGGACACTGCCTCGAAACAACCCCTGGAAGTGGAAGCGCTGCACCTGGCTCAGACTGGGCACACTGGGACGGTCAGCCTTATGAGGATGTATTTCATAAAGTGAGCCTAGGTCTCCTACTTGTCTTTGTACCAGAGGCAAATAACTTTCAGTTGAAATTATTACATTAAGGTATATGCACCTGCATAAATCATTGCATACAGTTAAATTGCCATCAATTTACACCGTTTAGCTATTCTGCATATATTTCCCTTATTTATGATTTCCTTTATTGCCGTTCAGAGCTCTGTGCCCTAAGAGTGGCTGGGGAAGAAACTGCAAACAAGTTTGGCATCACATTGAAACTGTGGCTGCCACTGTCGACCCCGTTCAGTGGTGGTGTTCCAGGGCAATGCCGAGCCCTAGCACCAGACAGGCCACATCCAGCCGAGCACACGGGTCCCCTGAGAGCTGCCTCAATCTTCGTGTGGCTTCTGGGTATCGCCGTGATACAGTTTGTTACTGGGGTTAATGGTAGTTAAGTGGGTAGCTAGGAGTACAATGGTAGTAGATTTTCAGTTAATTTAGCAGATTATGTCAGCTGTACAGTCACAGGCTATTTAACATTCTCCTTCATTAACCTCAGTTATGATGAATTGTACTGCTGCGCACTGCACTTCAGATACCATTCATCAAATCCCCACAACTTGCGGCGACGCCACTGTATTTTTGCCCACGGTGACAGAGGGAAATTTCAATTGTTTCTGCTGCTTTCCAAACGAGGCTGCGTCAAGGCTCAGAAATGAACCGGGTCAGGCCTCTGGGAGCCCTTGGTGGTGCAGGAAAGGGGCAGATCAGAAGATGGCACTTTGACCTTTGGGTTGGATCAATATATGAACCGACGCCTGTTACTAGTGGAGACCAAGGTACTTTGGAAGCCACCTTGCAGATGAGCTGAAAAATTGCTGTCCTAAATGGTGAGGGTCTTTAGGAATTTTATTCTTTGTATTTAATGATTTTTTGGTCAAAGCTGGGAGAGTATCTTGGAGTTCTACTTAAAATCTTGCCTCCTTCTGGGATGCTGAATTTCTGTTCCAGCAGGGACAAGACTTTCAGTCTGAAGCTCCTGTACTGTCGGTGAAAGAGATGAAATTAGGTGTATGACAAATTGTTCTTATATTTCAGAGGAAGTTTCATTATTTTCATTTTGTTATGGTCCCAAAATGAAAAACAATTCCTGCAACAGAAGTCCTCTGGAAGAGGGAAAATTTCAGTTATTTCAAAGCTTCTGTTTGAACAAAATGTAATTTCACTCCAGCCTGACCTGTGGAAAGTGTTGGAAAATGGAAACATCTGATTCTGGAAATACAAAAGTGGACTACTCCTTGAGCATAACGTCACCGGCTCTGAATGCTGCAGTGCCTTGAAGTGGTTTTTCTTCCCAGTTCCCCCTAAAATACACATTTTGTTGGAAGCATGTTGCCTCAAACACTTGGAGTTACAACAATGTAATCTTCCAGTTGAAAAATTGTTGGCTGTAAGTATTCAGGCAGGCACTAGCCAAAATGTCCCGGGTGGCTGTACCCCACTTCCCGCTGCAGAGCAAAGCACTCCTATGCTTAGTGACCAGCGTGGGTGTTAATAAAAGGGAAAACAGTAACGCTTTCCTTTGAATCTACCAGCCTAGGGCTGGGGCTTTCCAATATTTTCCGAATAATAATCTGAATTAAACCAAACCATACCAGCCACTGTCAGCCTGGGAGTAGGAGCAGCGTGGGAAAAAGCGGCCGATTCCTCGTGCCCATAAGTCTGGCTCTGACCATTCCTGCTGTCCCCAACACATTGACAAACCTGTCTGCAAGGAGCCGAGGGGATCCGGACTCCGTTTGCCCGGGAGCCGAGGAGCAGGACAGCCCCGATGCCGGCAGCCAGGGAGCGCGGCTGGAGCAGCTCGGGGTTGCTTCCCACAGCAGGGTAGCACGCGGGGGTCTCTGCATCACACCCACAGGCATGTGCGCCCCTTGCACGGGGCACCAAACGCTCACAAACTCTCACACCATTTGAAAGGCAGCATACACTCTCTGAGATGGGCCATATCCTTGCTGCTGCGGTACAGCGATAGTTAAACGCTATATTATGTGGGAAGCCAGCCCATCCAGATAAGGGCAAATCATCCCTTATTACTTATTTATGAGAGTTAATTTCATGTTCTGGCATTTAACGTACCATATGGAGGAGAGGCTGCTGGAGCCAAGCTACTAGCAGCTTTCAGCCGCCTCTTTCCTTTTTTGTTTTAAATACTCCTGAACGTGACTGAAGTAAGGTTAATTGTATTGCTGCTTTTACTGTGAAAAATTACTTCTTGAAAAACAGTCTAGCTACAAATCAAAATCCTCAACTCTGTCAATGGGCAGGTTTATGCCGCAGAAGAAACAGGCATGCCCTGGCAAGGATACCAGGCTACCCTCATGCAGCAGGACTTAGCAAACAGAGCAGCTTTATAGATAGAGTTAAAAATTATTAGGTGTTCGGGTATGTACAGCCACATCTATTAATTTTAATAAACAGCACTTCCTCCTCGTATTTGCTCATCTGATGGTAATTGATAGGGGAACAGTCTGAAGTGATTTGCCATCAAAGCCCGTGTGTTGCATGCTGGGCAGCTTAGGTACCTGCTGCTTCATCCCGTGCAACCACTGTCCTCAAGAATATAAGTATTTTCTGCTAACAGAAACTAGTAGTATTTTCTGCTAAATTTGAAGCGTCTGTCCCTTTTGGGGAGCCTTTTATAAGGGTATGAAGGCCTAGGTTCGACCAGAAACTCCTATTGTGCAAATGAAATTAGAACTGTGCACATCAGTAGATCTGCACTGCTTCAGCTGTCCAAGCAGCTGATCTCTCTGACATAGATATAAATAAATATGTATATTTTCAGTATTTCGCCTTTTCAGATGAGGGATGTCTCCCAAGATAGTGCTGAAATAGAGTCACAGCAAGGTTGTGGCACTTCTGATATTTACTGTATAAGAATGACATTTATGATAATAAAAACCGAATGAGTGTTGAACAGTAACGATAGCAATAACATTTTGCCAGGGACAAAAAAAATGATATAATGTAATGGAAAGAGAAGTGCAGAAATGGCAAGAAGGGGACTGAATGGCAGAAATGGACAGTGCGGGGAGGAGAGGAGATGGTGGTGTGGAGGTGGGCTTGGTGAGCAACATCTCTGCTTGGGCGGAATAAGTAAGCAGCCATAAAATAGGCACGGCTGACTCCTCGCTGGCTGGAACAGATGGGAAGCAGGAGGAATCGCCGAGTGAGTCCTCCCATGGGCCTGAGGAGAGGGTCACAATAATCACAGCTGCTTGGTTCCTCCCTTGACATCCTTCTCCATCAAAGTACCAATTCCCACTCATTTTTCCTTACGTCTTATCAAATTCTCTTTTCTTCAGGAGATTTCCATGGCTAGTGAAACCTACCAAAACCTGTTTGTATCCTTCATTTATGAGACACCCTTTAACTTATCTGTGAAGCACTCTGAACACTGTGATACAAAACTGTTCTCATTACAGTGTTAAATTAAAATTTAGTAGAAGATGCACAAAGCAGAATAAACTTTCATTAAAATATAAACACTATTACTGAGAAAGAAAACAGGAGGGAGCTCCTAGGCTTCTTTGCATTAAAAATGCCTGAGATTTAATTTCACTGTGACATCTCCTTGGAATTACACTGCTAATTGATCAAATTTTGTCTGTCTGTTATTTAAACTTTCAATAAAACTTAGATTAATAGAAGGTGTAATCCTCCCGGGCAGAACAAATATTCCCATTGTTCATGTCAGGTATGGAATAGCAATGCCCCTACTAACAGCTTTTGCATTCAACCTGTGAACATGAAGTTAATCATAAAAGTGTAGTGATTCTTTAATTGCTTGAATGAAATTTTCTCTGTGTGTCATTTCTCCCTTCTGCTCTCTCCCACCCCCAGTCTCCACTAAATGCTGGTATAAATCTTTAAAATGATCTAGGTATAATTTTCAGGAATGATTTGCTTTGTTCATGACGCATACAAAAAGCCCCAGCTCACTCTGTGATCTCTCAGACGGGTAGGACCATCCCTCCCCCTGCCCTGACACTCCTGGCAGAAGGTGTTTTCTTTAAAAAAAAATTAAAAAATTAAAAAGTGAAGCAGCACAAGAATGATAAATGCCCTGCCGTGTGCAGAAAAGAAGTAAGTGGGGGTTATTACCCCTCATCCCTCCTTCTTTTTCAGTTATGGGGTCAAAACTTGCAGCAGCTGAAATCAGCTGGGTTTTACCCTCCTTTGCACTCTTCTGAATGTGGAGCTGGATCTCCAGCCTGAATCCGAGCAGACTGGGAGCAGTTCTAACCCACACCACCTCTCTGGAAAGGCACGGAGCCACCTCCTTTGCTCACGCCCCTCTGACACCGTGAGCAATGCAGCTTGTACGGGGAGCCGGGCTGAAACAAAATAACACACCAAAAAAGGGAAAGAGAGAAATTTTTGCTAAGCGAGCGGAGAGTCAAGGATAACATGCAGAGGGTCTGCCCTGTGACTCCAGGAGCGCAGCTGCAAACCTCTGGACATCTGAGCTTCTTTCTCCAAGTCCACTCAGCACGAGGGTCCCCAAAAGCACCCCAGGATGGTATAAGAAGGTACGAGGTTTTGTGTCAACCCAACAGCCCGGATGATTCTGCAGCGCTTGTCTCCTGACTCAGCAACAACTTTATACAATCACAGAATTTTTCAGGTCATTAAGCCCAACCATTAACCTAATGCTGCCAAGCCCGCCACTAAACCATGTCCCTAAGCACTACATCTACATGTCTTTTAAATACCTCCAGGGATGGTGACTCAACGACTTCCTTGGGCAGCCTGTTCCAATGCCTGACTACTCTTTCAGTGAAAAAGTTCTTCCTACTACCGAGTCTAAACCTCCCTGGCACAACTTGTCCTTTGTGATCTTCTAGAAAGGATGTCCACTGCAGTAAAAATTAGACCCCATCTCTGGCATCACAGAGGTAGGAGCCTGAGTCGGCAGGCAGGAGCATCCCGCTGCCCCCAGGATGCCCAAGGAACCACCGTTCAACCACCCTCCAGCTTCTGGACTGGCCTGGGAGGCCCCAGAGATTCACTTTAGGGTTTGTAGAAATTACTATTTAAGAGACTTTTAGTCACATAACCTTTGGACACCAACACACTGAGCATCCAGCTTCCACAGACATCTGCAGGAGCTGCAGCATTAAATGAGCCCTTCATTAGCACAGGTGACCTCTGCTTCCAGCTTCTGAGGATTTGAAGATTTTCCTACACAATGAGCATGCTAACTCTATGTATTTTTGGCTACTTCTGGGGTAAAACTATTTCTCTTTCTCAAGCTGAGTTTGAGTAGATTATACAACATTCAGGATGTTTTCCAAATTGGTTGTTTTAGTTTTCCATCTCAATGAGGACTAAAATCTCCTGCATTTTTAGAGGTAATTATCAACAAGTCAAAGTGCCATCTGTGGGATGAAGCGGTGCTTTCTCCATAAAACCTGAATTAATTTTGGATGCTACATAGATGGAACGACTCAAATACTGTTTGCAAATACTGATATTAACATACTACAACGAATTAGGGCCTGCGTTTACCATTCTTTTTCACTGGGAGAGCAGTGTACCTGTACCAAACTATTAATATTCACAAGAGGAGGGAATCATGCAGTATTTTGTTGTGATTTCTACTTTTTCAGCAAATCTACTGTCTGCCAGACTAAGAACTTTTGTACCAGAGAGAATAAAGAACAAAGAGGGGCACTAACAAGAGGGAGGAAAAAGTTAGGAAGCAACATCTAGTTTGTATTCCTTCAGTGGCAGAGTTTGTTGTGCAGTGCTAAATTAACTCCCATTAATTCATTGTGAAAACAAGCCTTAGAGAATAGCAAGGAACTTACAGTTTCTTCTCCTGAATTAATGTTGCGTGGTAGCACTTCATTTTAAGAATAATTAACAATAACTCAACAGTGGAAAAAATTGTCTTTTGATACATCTGAAGTGCATCAACAGTAGATGGCTACTGTTGTACCTGCTGTGATTCTTATTTAAAATACAGCCAAATATTTTCATATCCATGATTTGTCTTTTCATCCTCCTAGGCCTGGGCTATGTTTATTGCAAATACACTTTTAAGGGAGAAAGAGGAAAAATCTGGTGTGTCTGAAATAGGAATAAAAGTTTCAGGTTCAGGCGCTCTGCTGACAGCGAGCAAGGCATTACGGGGAGCGGGCAGCTGGGCAGGGAGCACGTGCAGGCACAGGTACCTGGAGTGAGCGGCCAGCGGCACCCACAGGCAGACCCGGGTCCCCTGCTGCCCGCCAGAAGCCCACCTGGACAAAGCCAGACGTGCATCCGCACCAACTCCAGCCCTCCACTCTGATGGAAGGGGCACTCTTGAGACGTCGGGCAAATGTCTCCGACGCATCTTTTTCACTGGAATGGCTGGTTCTACTGTTTCTAAATATAGTTTTTCTGGTACCACTTAAAACTTAATCATATCCTCAGTGATTCATGCAGGAAGACACTTAGCTAGATGGCTGCTGAATTGAAAATAACAGGGACACAAACACAGTTAAAGGAAGTTGTTCTACTTTTTCATTCTAGCATTTTCTCAACCAAATTACTGCTGTACCACTGGGAGATGATGCACAGAATGCACTAGTCCAGGCAACACACTTGGGATTTGCCATCAGTGCACATCCTACACGGTAGATGCTTTGCTACTCACATAAGCAAGCAGCGCTCAAAATCGTGTGGTGCACAAGCAATAGAAAGAGGGACGCTGATCTGCAGGTCAGATCACAGGTCCCTGGATGTCCCTCTGACATGAGAAAAGGCAGCAGTCCTCAGACCCTGGGGATCTCACTCCCAGACCGCCGGCTGCAGCTCTGCTCTGCGCAGAGCCCCTGCCAACCTACGGTTTGATTCACCTAAACTGAAACATATGGCACCGTGCTTCTCGAGCTGGCTGAGACACAGTTCCATGTTGGGGGCTTTGCAAAAATCTGCATAAATGATTTATACAGGTGAGAGGCACACACTGTCCTCATTAAGGTATCAGTGTGACTGGAAATGAAAAAGATTCATATCTGCTGCAGGAGGCTTTCAGGGATCAATATGTTCCAACATATGTTTTAATACTTCCTAGGTTCTCACATGTGTCTCATGAGATTTCTTTATTTATCTTTTTTCCCAAGGTTACGAAGCCAACTGTTTTCGTATGTGCTCTGAAGCAGCGACCTGCTTTTCATAATAAATCTCTTCTATAGAACGGGAAATGCATGAAGCTGTGCTTCCTATTCAAATACTCCATGATAAGATTATATTGTGCACAGAACCTTAGCTGCTCCTGCTGTGTGCTACCGTATTTAAGTGCTAAGCACACGTTTGGGTAGATTATTCTTCCAGGAAGGGGTTAACAACAACTTTTGTCTGCTACTGCTTTTGTTATATTTTCTCTCCCTTTAGCTCTCCTCCTTTTTCCAGAGGAGTCTTTCCAGAGTGTTTTGATGTCTCTGCAATAAAGATCATACTGAAAATGATAGGTGAGTGGGCTGCGTGGATTTGTACTTAGAATGGAATAAAGCTGTCCTCTTCAACGCTGGCAGTGGAAGAGTGCAGCCCACAGAACAAGATTTGATAGGAAAGGAAAACAAGGGAAAAGGGCACAAGTGTGTGCTGGAGCACGCGGGAGATATAGACCAGCACTGGCTGTTGGCTGAGTGGCTGGCCCAGCACCACAGACAGATTTACAGGCTGTTCTGTAATTTGGCTTTCGAGGCAGTCATGCTTAGTAACTAATCTGACTTCTCATCAAATCAATTAATTAACAGAGAGAGCCCAAAGGTCCACTTGCAGTCAGTACATGGCAGGATGCAGCGAACAACCTCCCTTTCTGACATGCAGGATACAGGATCCAAGAGCTCAGGAATTCAGCTGAGCTGTAAGCCAGTGGGTGCGCCCAGAGCTGTGCCAGCAGTGAGCAGGGGAGGGCTGCACTGCCCCAGGCCCCTCCGCAGGGCTTCGGCATGCACCGCCCCGCACGGCAGCCAGCGCTCCGCCGCAGGGTCGCCGACTCCAGCTCAGCCTCTAATTGGGGGTGCCTTGTTCTTCTCTTTTGTTCGGTGGATATGCGACCAGCTTTTTTCTGAAGCAAATGGAGGTGGTGCAAAAATCATTTGTTAACACCTCCCAGATTCCTGTGGTACTTGCGTCTACTTGGAGTCCATCATTGTTGGGTGGGAAAGGAAGACAGCAAGTTTTTCACACCCTGGTTTTATTAGCTGCATGACAGTATGATGCTCTTTTCTCTAGATGTTCTTTCCCCTTTCACAATAAAACTCTGTAGGATAGAAAAGGAGTTTTGCTGGGTTCAAACCTGTGATGAAAGTCCATTATGCAAGAATTCATTGTATTCCAAAAATCCTATCAGAGAGGCTAAAAGAAGGGGATAGAAACAACAATTGCATTAAATCCAAAACCAACTGAAAAAAAGAAAGCCTTTGCAATTGCATCACCCTAGTCAAGACAGCCCAGAATATCCCAGTATTGTACTGGTAATGCTATTTGTTTGTATTCATGCTACCATTTAACTGCCTTCAGTTAGTATTTTAGGCCTGCCATTTTCTAAGTATATAAAGTATAGTAAATACAAGCTTCTTACAGCATAAAAAGGTAGAAAAGCCAAAGGGCAGAAGGAAGCACACGCTACTCTGGTCCCATTTCACGTACCAGGGGGTGGGGAGTAGGAAACATCTGTGCCACGCTCACTATGGCAGGTTTCTGCACTGCCACCTTTGATACCTGCGGTCACCCAGGATACAATGCTACGTTTGGCAAGACTTGAGTTTGCATCTCCCAGCCACCCTACAAAAGACTCCATAGCTATAATTTGTAACCTAAAATTCCTAATGAAGTCTTCCTTGGAGAAACAGTTCTGTATCCTCTGACCTAAATGCCGTTGCTGCAGTAAATACTTTCATCATGCCCTGGAGTGGGGTCACACATCACTGCTCAATTACGTGGTTTATGAAACTTGAGATGTTTTTGATTAAAAAAGGGAGCTTTGGAAGCATCAGCTGCTGGGAGGGCTGACCAGTTTGATTTCAGTCGAACAGCAGAAAGTGTTTGTGAGAACCAAAACATCTAACAGGTGCTGAAGCCTTATTCCCAAAGTGTGAGATTCACAGCTTGAAACGATGACAGACTGCCAAGCCCAGCTCTGCTGCAGCACGCCCCAGGCAGCACAGCTCCTGCTTTCTTGCTTGGGAGGTTGTCTACAACTCCCTGGTTGAATCTACACCCATTTTCACCTATAGCAAGCAAACAGAAGTTAACCTGTACTGCAGGGGTGTTCACAGCCCCAGGCAGAGGGTACACAAGCAGGAACAGCACCGCTGCAGAAATAGAGAGCCAGAAGGGATGTAGAGAAATTACTTAGTCCCTTCCCTGTCCCAAGGAAGGACCAATAGTTCCTATTGTCACTCCTGGCAGAGGTTTGTCCCATCTGTCCTTAGAGACCTTCAGGGCTGGTGATTAACTGCAGAAGTAATCTCTGCCAGCAATTCGCCAGCCTCCCTGCTAATGCCTCAGCTGAACCTTTCTCACGACAGTCCAAGACCTTTATTCCTTGTCCCAGACACTGCATAAATGGGGAACATATTCTTCTCTTGGGCACAGCAAGGGCAGTTTGTGCGCTTTCAGACTCACCGTGGCCTCCTCAGCCCACTCCTCTTAAGGATAAAATTCTTTCAATCTTTCCTTATATTCTCTAAACAGCCACAATAGATATTATAGGGCAGAAATAAGATGAATCAGTATAAAACCGTGGGCATTGCCAGTTGACATGGTCCTGGGAATCGGAGGGCGTCTGCTTTTATTGAAAGCAGAAGCTGCAAACCTAGCTGAAGGCGATCGGCACAAGGACTTGGTGCTCTGTGGAGCAGCAGCCCCACGGTGGAGGCGATAAAGAAAACCACAACAAAATCCACAACACACAGCGCTCGCTCACAAGGAACCAGAGCACACGCACAGATTGCTGCTGTTGGCGCCTCACGCCGAGGCATGATGATGCCCTGCCACAATGTCGGCGCTTTGGCGAGGAACCTGAGTAACGGTGCATGCTGCTGGAAAGCTTCTCTTACGCAGGCTGCATGTTTCTTTTTCTCTCCCGCTGTCAATTTTAATCCACTTTGGTATTATTTTTACAATTTTCCTGATACAATTTCTTGTAAATTATTCACTGGGTTTAGGAAGAGCAGACCAGAATGAGATGACCCAAGAGCTGTCGTTACTTCTGCCACAGAGCTGCTGGATGGTGCTGCACACACATCAGCGCTCGGGCCAGCATTGGGAAGAAACACTTCAAGAATAGGCTGGCTGTCCTTTGTTATAGACCTGATAGGAGCATCTGCTAAAACCCGATTAGTAATTATCCTTGCGGCAGTACTGCTGGGTCTCACAGCAAGTGTAAAACTCATGCTCTTCAGATCTGTCCTTAGCCTCTACTGTTTGGTAGCAGAATACATTGCTGGTAGTCTGCGCCTACTCATGAAAGCTTGTCTGAAACTGCCCTCCTCCAGCTTCAGTTGTATCAGATGGTGTTGACTCCCTGATATGTTGCACAAAGGAGGACCGTTGGTACCAAGAAAGATTGATGGTGTTCGAAGTCCTCCTGACCATCAGACACTCATCCAGCAAGTCAGCATCAGAGCTGGTTTACATGGCAGACAGGCTGGAGCCTGGCCGTGCTGACCCCTGTGACACAGGATCTGTTTGCTTGGCAGAGCAGTCATCACCAGTTGAGCTAAGCAGTCATCACCAGTGCTTCCTTTTCATCCCCAGCAAGGGGGTCCATCCTGAACTTTGCCTTTCTCTTTGTTGCATAGCAAGTGATAACTGAATGTGATGTGATGACACAATTTTCACAGCTCATGGGCCCTGGGAACATGGACTTTTTTTTGGCCTTACTGCCTGAGAGACCATTTGAAAATAATTAAAAGCTGGAACCTTTTATGTGGTTTATGGTGCTTTGATCAAGGTTTTTTAATTAACCTATCTTGCTTTAAGCTACTGCAAGTTCATTTCACCCTCGTTGACAATATCATAATGGAATTGATTATAATACAATGGAGACCATGAGCAGCAGCGGCGGCCCTGGCTGCACAGCCTCTTTAACCCCTTGGCCTTCAGGCACCTCGTGAAGAGGTAACAGGGACGTTGGGCTGCTCCGTGCGGCGGGCAGAGGAACATGCTGCAGCCAACAGGCAGGGCACGCTGTATTAGTCCCCTGTCAGGCCATAGCTGGAGGGCCAGACAGCACATCCATCACCGTTCCTGCAGGTAGCTGAGGCCAGGGTGTTCATCAGGGGATTAAGTGGGAAGCAGCAATGGATGTGTGGCCAGGACTTGTCTCAGCATGCTGCTGCCATCGGGAAGTTAAGTGTCAGGTTGAAATTAGTCAACCCAGTCCCTACAGTCTGAGACACACAGTCCTTCTAAAGGGTAATGTGCTCCATCAATCTGTACAGAGATATCGAAGCCTTCACATGATATTAAGCCAGTAGGGAGGGAGTTATAAATGGCACCTGACTTTAATTTTGCTGCCGCTGCACTGCAAGGGAAGCTGCTCTAAAATCAGCTTTATCTGATTTATCTAAAATCAGTGGCAGGAAACCAGGGAAGATGACCACAAACTCTGATGGTCCTGCCAGGTCCAAGTTGGAGGCATGTCAGAAAGGACCAGGAGGAGGAAAGGATTTAAAGCTCTCCCGTCTTCCAGTGTCCTGCTGCCCCTACCGAAGTTTCCGTCAGAACAAACTTCTGTTCAAACTGCTAAAAGTCGGGGTATGTCCATTAACCTCCCTATGCTGGGCTCTGCCGCCGGTCAGACTGTTCGGACCTTAGCCTGACCATATCTGATCAAGGGGGATGACGGATGCCCCAAGACTAGGAGGTGCGACTGGCTCACTACCGATTTTCCCTAATGTGATGGCTTTATCTTTGACTATTCGGTACTAATCAGTAGAAGCACTAACACTAGGTCTCTTGGCTCTTCACTCAAGGTCGAAATATCTAGTGAACTTGATATTGAACGGGAGCCTAAAACAAATTTCAGCAAGTTAAGAGATTTACAGTATGCTGCGCCAACAGCTTTCTGAGACGTTTTTAAATAGGCTGTCCTAATAAAACCTACAAAGAGAGCAATCACATGTTTGGGAAATGCTGAATCATTACTGTTTTCATCTAAATGGCAAGACAGTGCAGCCTATTTAGGCTGGATAAATAAATTTTTAGCTGTTTCTTAAAACAAGTGTTTTAAAACCAGATTTAAAGTTTTATTCAATACCATCAGTTTAAGGGCAGGCTAATTAAGCCCGTGCTCTTTCAATGACCATTTCTCCCACCTCTGGTGTTTAATAGGACTGGTGGCAGCAAACCGGCTAATTTTACAGCTGTCACAGAGTCCTGGTTTGACCTTGGGTGATGCTCAGGACCTCATCCAAGCGTCGCTGAGGAAACCAAAAGCCTCTGCTATGACTGATGGTTTTGTTCTAAACTCGCCCTTTCTCCTGCCCTCAAAAAAGAAACAGAACAACTTTCTTCCATTCTCCTCTCATTTGTCTGGGCTATTAAGAACAAAAATCCCACAGGTGAAAGACCGTGAAACCCTGAAGCAAGGCAGCAGCAGGCAGTATCTGGTGCGAATTCAGGGATCCGTACATTTGAGAGATTCTCTGGAACTTAAGATTTCTAGCACTGAATAGGCATCTCTGCTTTTTGGTATCTTATTTATTACTTTCAGCTAAGTTGGGATCCCTGTCCAGACTTAGTGTTTGAGCATCTGTCCGTCCTTGTAACTTCACTGACACAGTTGCTTATAGGAGCGGACAGAGATGCCGGTATTTTAGACATTTTATGCTACTGTACACAGGTACCCTGTCTCTTAAAGCCAAGAAAAATCAGTTGGTGTTTTACAAGCCCGAATTCCTGCAAATTATTCTTTCTTTCTGAGGATCTTGTAGTAACAGGCATTTGCTCATGTAAGTCAACCAGAGCACCACCTAGAGAAAATTAACCTAATTATCCAAATACATTACCTACAGACTTGGTCTAAAATCTGTTTGGTTTTGTGCTAAACATGAACTAATTTGCTGTCATTTCAGATAAGCCTCAGAAATAATAAAAATTAGGCTTCATACTTTATTTTTAATTAAGAAAGAAGGTTATATCGTGTTATTCTTCCTGTCATTTAGACAGAGAATAATGACTGACAGACCTGCAGGTGAGGACACCAGATTCTCGTTGAGGAAACTGGGATAAGCAGCATTTTAAGCAAGGAAACAACAAAAGCAAGAAAAGGTTCAGGTGAAAAGGCAGCACAGCTTCACCGCCGCCGGCTGCAGTGTTCAGGGCAGGCGGCACAGTGCAGCAGGGAAACAGGCGGAGGGCAGAGGGGATGCGGGGACCCTCAAGGAAAGGATACAAAGATGTGCTTTTTCAGGGTATCCTCCTACTCTCTAGCTCTAAATAACACCAAACCCCTCTGCTTAGAGGGCTAAAATGTCAGGGAATTAAAATTAAAAAACCCAACCCAAACAGGTTTGCTCATACCAGGGCAAGTGACATGTTTTGGTTCAGAATGAATTGTAATTTTTTTGTTGGAGGGATAAGTAAAACACAGCTAGTGGGTTTTCTGCAATGATGAATCATTTCAGATTTAAAAAACAAAATCCTTCATCTGAGAACAGCAAGCTGAAGCATTTCAATAAAGAAGTGAAGTATTTTGGCTAAAAAAAGTCACACTCCTCATTCCAATGCCATAAAAAAGAGATTTTCTGAACCTGTTTCCAAAGCTGCCAAAAATGTGTACATTTTCATGATGTTACTCTCGTCCTTAAAAAAAAAATCAGTGAGAAAGATAAGGTAATTTCTGCTAAAGCCCCACTGGCCAAGAGGACGTGCTGCAGGAGAGGATGAACTCAACGGAGCCCTCCCAAGAGGAACAGGAGCAGCACCCGCCGCACCACCCCTGCAGCAGGGGGCTGAGCAGGCCGGAGGTGAAACTGTTTGGGAAGAGACTCGACAGGAGCCGGCGAGGGCTGCACACCAACACCTCCACCTCCACAGGTCCGCCTTGCCATGGCCCTGCGTTGGAGGAGACTCTGCGCTTGCCCACCGTGGGCACCTGTGCCCCACTGCCCCAAGAGGTTCCCCTGAGCAAACAGCTCCGTCTGCTTTTTTGCCCCTAGTTGGATTTGCCAGAAAAATCCCAGAAGGGACAGGGACTCTTATCCCACTGTATTTTCACACCACCTGAGCTACTCTTTAGTACCAGCAATCCCAGAGAAAACAAAGCGTTGGCAATCAGAAAGCATCTCGCCTTTTTACTGAGGAGGGAGAGGGTGAAAAAAACCCAAACCAACATGAGAAAAGCAAAGGATACAGGGGAAGGAAAAATTGAGTCACTTACATCAGGTACTTTCCTTAAGGACTTAAATACCTGTGGAAAATGTGAGAATGAAATAAGAAAAAGATTTATTGAGTCTCAAAGCCTCCAGTTAAAATTAAATGTGGTGAGAAAAGTGGCTTTCCACATTTAATTGTCTTTTCCACAGTAACTATGTGTCAGTCTCTTCTAAAAGCCTATTAATTCTGTAATTTAGTGCTAGCAAGAGCTGGGAGACAGATAGAACCACCACTAGGTTTTTTTCTTAATTCATTGACTAACTGTCATCGGCCATCAATGTTAGGAGTGCTTTCTCCTTGAAGGCTCCAAATACTAAAAATTAAAAACTTTTTATAGTCTATTTAATAAAAAAGTGCTGGCACATCAGGTAAAAGAATGGATTCTATGACATTGTATGTTAGGATTTTTAATTATGGCTAAAAATAACCTGACATGTCAGAAGAGATATAGAGAAAACAGTTTTCCAAGCACGAGGAAGGATTAGCTCATTTGACTTCTGCAGCTAGATGCAATTTATTTGTTTGGCCAAAATTTTGGAGTTTATTCTGAAACTATCTAGAGCTGGTAATAGAATTATTAATGCTGAGATGGGCTGGCAGGTGTATTTCTTGACATTTGAGGTTCTATAACAAGTTAGCTGCCAAAAAAAACCCCTTTTACCTCAGAGTCAGCAGCAAGACAACATTTGCATTTGAGTCTCTATAAATTGGCAGGAAAGACACTCAAATAAGTAAATCAAAATCATCGGCCTGCGAGGAGCGCTCTTGCTCCCGTTCTGCACATTTGCTCTGCTGTAGTGGGAGAGCCGGCCAGCGACGTGGTCCCTCCTGCCTCCCTCACCTCCACGGGGAGGCACCTGCCTGCTCTAGCAGCCCTCCTGCTGCTCAGCCGTGAGCAGTGCGGATACATTTTGGGAGTGCAAATACTTCCAGAAGGGCCCATCATCTCGCTGGGAGCTCCGGCACGCATGGCTGGCAGCACCCACCAGCCATCCAGGTACCCACTGGTACCCGAATCTACTTCTGAATCATCAGTTATTTGTAAATAAATTAACTGGGTGACCCTGTGTCACTTTTGTGCTTGAAATAGTATCAGCAATAGAACTGAGGCATCAGCTTAAACAAGGGCTAGCACTGGAAGTAAGTAGTTATGTGTGCTTATGTAGGAATGCAAAGGTTTTCCCCCAGCCTAACTCATCCATTACAGCTCCTTTTGTGTTAGTTCACATAAATCAGGATGCAGTTTTCCTGCAATTTAGGCAGAAGCCTATAGAAATGCGTTTCATTATTTTGCCAGCTGTTTCAGTTTTTCAGGCCTGCTGTGAACTACAGTAGATTTTATAACTGGCAAAATCTGAGATCTAGACAAATCTTTTGCTTATTTTAATGTATTTCATACAGTCTCTTATTTTGTTTCCCAAGCAAAACTTCCACGTAATTGAATTGACGTTTCCCCCGGTCATCTGTTGTTAAGTTCCTCCTACAAAGGTGATGAAGTCCCAAGGGAAACGCTGTGCTACGTTCCTCCTGAGCCGTTTCTGGCCACACGCTGCACCAAGGGAAGGGACAGCAAACCCCCTGCCCAGAGCAGTGCAAAGGACACAGCCAAGTGCCATCGTTGGACATGAACGGTTGCTTTCACCACTGAATTGGTGGCATGCACACCTTGGCTGGCACAATCACTTTGTCTTCCAGTGCCATGTACGCAAGTAGAAAGTCTTAAGCTGTCTGGGAATTTATTCCCCAGTGATTTCATCAGAAGAAGGGAGAGATTTAAAAAAAAGGAAAAAAAGAAAAAGTCCTTAGATTAAAGGTTTCAGAGTTCGAGACTGATTTTTCCGCCTACACTTTGTTCTTCACTTTAAAACCACCAGGCTACCTTTCTCCTGGAGCAAATAAACAACTGAATTTAAAACGAGACCCAGTGACCAACATGACATTGTGAAGGACATACCAATATTTGTCATCTCTCCAAATGAGTTGTGAAGTATTTATAGAACCATTTTCTCCCTGGCACAACTTAAACTAAGTACTAAAAGATGTGTAAACGTGGCACTTGAGGTTTAGGAGACATGGTAGTGTTGGGTTGATGGTTGGACTTGATGATCCTAGAGGTCTCTTCCAACCTTAATGATTCTATGATTCCTCTGGAGAAATGTGTTGGTGAAATCAGTAGAGCGAAGTCTGTCATCATAAATAGTAATAAATAACTACTCTGGCACAGTTGCTTCTTCAGCAAAGTTATTTGAATATTAATGGGTTTTAGAGGTATGCCTACATGGTGAAAATCCATGATGGTAATATCTCAAAAACTAAATACAGGATTCCACAGTCTTGATCACAAGGCAGAATTTGAATGAGGTTACTAAAGACAACTCTATATAGAATAGCCAAAACCTTCCCTTTAATGCCAGTGACTTCAAAGAGAGCTTCTCACTGAGAGCACCAAAGCCCAAATTACCTCATAGCAGACAATTAATTCCCAGCAACTGCAGTGGGACAGAATGGGCAGGACAGTGGTGTCAAACATGACGTGGGACATAACTAGGTCCTGCTGGGATGAGCCCAGACAGATCTGCTTCACTGGAGCGTGACTGCCTGGGAGACAGCAGGTCTTGGAGTGAGACCGTAGGAGCTGCAGAACCTGTCCCGGCTCTGCTCAGCTGTGCCGCACTGAATTATTGCATCCGCTCTAAAAAGCCATTTTAAAAAAGATAGGACTGCCTTCATTCTCCTTTGATTTTCTGGCTGTACTTTTTAGCTGCTAGTTCTCATTGTAAAAATAACTTACTTAGCACTCTGCAGCCTGTGTTGAGCTCCTGACTCAACCAAGCCTTCCCTGGCAGGACAGGGCAGGAGAGTAACCTGCACTTACCTCCATGGGGTGGAAATACCAGGTGCTAACTTGGACATTGCCGTTTCACAGGCTCACCCAGGTCCTTCTTTGCAAAGCCACATCGACGTAGCATTGCAGCACACGGCAGCTCAGCGCAGCTGCACAGCCCGCAGATGCGAAAGATGCGGCAGAAGAGAAGCTGAGCCCAGCACCTACCAGAAGCTTTGTTCCAATCACTGCAGCTCTCAGTTTAAATACCCAAAACCATTTGTTTTCCTCCTAGAAAACCCTCCTGACCAGCCAGCCCTGCACATCAAGCCTTACTTAAAGTGCTGCTGACATCTGCAGCAGCAAGAACAGACACCCCACCCCCAGCTGGGATCATGAGACTGACCCACGGATGCTGTCCTCTCAGAAGACATGCTTCAGAGTATGTGGCATGAGATGTGCTGGAGAGATGAAAGATTAACTAAAAGGACGTGAGATTAAAGGAATTCAGGAGAGTGTTTATTAACTTCAGAATTTTTTTAGTGAGTGCTGTGATGTCCCCTGCACACCCCCCTTTCCTCCAGCCCCCTTGGTCTCTCTTGCTGTGCTGCCTTCAAGCACCTTCCTGCCCTTTCTCACCAATCCCCAGTTATTTCTGCAGTCCTTTTTAAGTTCAGTGGCATTGCAAAATCCTCACTTCATCCTTTGCCTTCAGAACTAACAAGAGAAACCTGAATGTTTCCTCATGGTTCAAGGGCACATGCAGCCAGCTGCATCTAAACAACCGGCTGGTGAGAGACAGCTGGACATGGGAGGCAGGAGGAGCCACAACAAGCCCTGCCAACAGGCATGAGAGTCTCAGCAGCCCCACACAACCAAACCACGGGGGATTGGGATGCTCCTGACCTCCCCTTGAAGCCCCTAATCTCCAGCTAAGGGAAGTGAGCGTAAGAAGCAGTGGTACCTGGGAAGAGCTAAAAGAAAGTGAGGGGGATAGAGGAAAGCATGAGGGACCCAGCTGAGATCCTCCTTGGCTCAGCTGGCAGGTGGCTTTCACAGGGTACTTTTTCACCGAGGAAGATGTTTACTCCAGAAGAGCAGAGGATGAATGAGCAGCTAGCACAAACACCCAAACAAATTAAATTACGCAGAGGAACCTGCTGAAGACACTGTTTCCTGCGGCAGCCTGACCCATTTCAGTGTTTATTTTTAGTCTCATTTGGTACAGAAACAAAGCTCTTGAGATCTCTCTGTACATGTGCCTCTCCTGCCTGTATCTGTGCAAGTTTACTTCTGGGATGATTTCAGCCATGGGGCTGGGATGGAAATGATGCGAAGCCCCTGCAAGTTTCATGTCAGTAAGTGGCTGGACAGCTCAGAAATCCTTTTTTAATATCCCCAAGGAACAGGCTCAACTCTTTTTAAATGTCAAAGACATGTCAGCTCAGCCTTAAGACAATTCTGTAGGAAACCAGGTTTCACTGATGCTACGGCTTATGAAACTACCTGTTAAACTACTGTAACAAGATCTAATGTGCTGGAAACACAGAGGGGCAAAACCCTGCATTTGCTACTCAAAACCACCTTGACTTCCACTTCCAACTAGGTGATGGATTACATGTCTGGCAGGTATACATCCCCACGGCTATCACCACTTGAGGATGGAGGAACATTTGCTCTTTTCACACAAACCCTTGCTTTTTCTAAATGAAACTGTTGACAATTTCACCGTCACTCGAGGGGCCCAGTTTTTCCCAGAAGTAGTTCACAGTTTGAGCTCCCCTACAGAGCACGCGTGCCATACTGAAACTCCAAGATGGGTGCTGTACGCAAAGGTATAGTTATATATACACACCATCCCTTGACCTCCGTGTCACGGAAGCCGGCACCGTCCCCGGGCTGCCTGGAAGCAGAAGCAAGCGCAGGGCCGCCACTCGACCACGGTGACGGCCGGGGAGGGAAGGACCGGCCCCATGAGAGCCGCCGCGAGCGGCAGCCCCGGCAGCGCTCCCCCTGCCTCCCCGGCAGCGCAGGCTCCCACCCGCTTGGCGAGATGAAGCTCTGTGGTGTGCGCCCTGTCCTCTCCGGCGCAGCACTAATGTCTTTGGCTGCTTTGATGTTAGCAGCATGAGACATCAAAGCAGTGCTGAGATGCTCATTATACCCTTGGGTTCTTTTCTTTTATTCGTCATGGATTTCAGCCTGTTGTATAATACACATTTTTCAAGTTAAGCATCAAAACAATGAATACAAATGAGCACGGAAGTGTTCACTTGCTGAAGGAGGAGAATTACTAAGAGCAACATTGCGCAGTATTATAATGCATTTCTACTACTACACCATTCGTATTAATGTATTAGAGACATCTACAAAGACAAATTGCAGCTTAGTTCAAAGGAAGAACACTCAAATGGCTGTAAAACACTGCAGGCTGCTATCCGAGACAATCTCCCTGAACCAACATTTGGATTTTCAGCTCTCTCCTGGCATAAGGAACACTATTCTGCTCCTTCTCTCCCCAGTGGCACCGCTCGCCGACTGCGCGTGGGAGAGCACGTGTGCTGGGAAGGGGACGGAGCTTGGGTCAGCCAGCCCTGCCTATGCAGATGACACCGGCATCCGCGGGCATAGCTTGTGGCATCTCTATCCAAGTGGAGACTTAATTACTATACGCAAAGTATACTATATACATTACTATAAATTGCTCTGTATACCTTTGGTAGGGGTGATGCTAATAGAAACCCGGATCCATTTTACTTTGATTGTAATTGTACAAGTGAGAAAAATGCTTAGAACAAAGGTACAGATAAAATCCCACAACAGCAAATTTGCTGGAACAAAAAAATGAAGGAAAGACTGAATTCAATATCCAGCCACACACTGTGTTTTTTATATACACAACACACTGAGAAGAATAAACCAAGCTTCTATTACCCAATGTGATTTAGTTCTGCTGGTCTTATAGTATTCATTTATTTTTTAAACCAGATGAGGATCAAGGTAATGGTCTTTTGGAACTTTTGAGTGTGCATGTAGAATTAGTGGGTTTGACTGAAAACTCTTACAATCAAAAGAAACAAACATTTAGCCTGAGAAGAGGAGGGAAAAGCAACAAAAATCATTCAATGAAAAGATTAGTTTCTACAGCCTTCCCTACCGTAGAGACTTTTCCACACGTAAATCAATATAATTTTGCCACAGTAAAGCAGTCTTGCGGAAAGTTATTTGCAGTAAGACAGCTAGAAATAGAATAGCAGGAAATGCAAAATGTGTGAAAAGGTCTCTTTTCAAAGCTAATGAATTGGGCATATCTTCTCCCTCTCCCTCCAAGGGCCTTGCTTACTAGCTGAAGAAAAGCCAAGACCATTTTAAAGCTTATTTTTTAACTTGGCATAAATGGAAAAATTAATTCGAAGTCTGCTATGGCAAAGAAAGGGGGAAAAAAGGTGTACCAGCAAAGGCACTGAATAATATTAACTTGGTTAAAGCTATTAGGGTGGAAAAAACCCACCCCATAGCTTGTGAGGGCTGTGGATACACCTTTACTCCACCACAGAAACATTGATACTTCGGACACTATCACCAGAAGCGTTGAAATTGACTGCTACAAGGAGTTCTTCCAGGCAGATGGCTGAACCCTGTATCAAGGCACACCGTAAAGCACCTGCCCTGCTCTGAAGCCCCCTCCCTAACTCAATGCAACGGGCAGGATCCAGCGCTAAGACGGTTCTTGACCACTTCAGTCTCTTGACTTAGCTCTAAACCACTGACCTGCCATCATCAAAGGGCTGCAACACAGACACTGGCCTCTCTGGATACCAGCCGCCAAGCTCTGAGTCCACGCAGGGCGTGATAATGAACCCTGCAGTGAATTTGTTGGTTGCCAGAACCCAAACGCACCAGCCAAACCCTGCAGCAATACTGAACTCACAGAGCTAGTCTGGAAGAAAAACCTGTTTTTGTGGACTGTGTGTGGCCGGCACTAAGAAACCAGCCAGGAATTCAGTGCCCCTAAGAAATTCAGACCCCATCAGTAAGTTTATAAAGAGGCTGCAAACTCCTGGTAGGAGAACACAGAGCATTGGCCCTTGCCAACGGTTGTTCTCCCTGAAACGGCACAAGTGCCAACAATTCAGGAAGAAACCAGCATTGCTGCACTTTTGTTCCCAAAATGCTTGTTCTAACAAAAACTGCAAACACAACCTGGAATGGAAACCCTTAGGAGAAGGGAACACAGTAATTAGTCTCCATTGGCACAAAATGTTAATGAATTTTAACTCTGAAACCAAGAAATAGCCAGAAAAAAATTGGACTTGTATCGCTTTAGGTTTGAGAACACAACTGTAACAGTAAGAATGGTCTGGAGACATCAACTGAGAAAAAGGGGGTGAGGGGGGGAAACACTTTATGTTATTTTAAGGACTTTTCTTCAGAAATCAGGAATTCAGTGGGGAAAGTAGTACTCCAGTCTTCAGGGCCTCAACAGGGATCTCTAGTCTAACCAGAGGCAAAACAATACCTGAGGATCTGTGCTGATGGGGAAAGCCAACCCAAAGCACAGCTCTCTGCCTACAGGAACCACAGCTGCTGCTACAGGCATGAAGAAGCCCATATGAAGCTGGAAATCTTCACCCTCTCACAGCACCAGGCCCCTGACTAGCTCAGGAGGGCAAGAAAACCCAACAGGTCATTAAAAATTATGTAATATCACAAACCCATCAATTTACCTCAGAAGCAAATGTCAAGGCAGTGAAAGAGAGTCTCTGAATTTTTGATTATTCCTTTTCAAGGTTAGAGCCTGGCCAGGCTGCCCCCAGCTCGTCAGGAGCCAGTGGGGAACAGGGGTGGGATCTGGAGGCAAACACCCCACCGCTCTCCACTACAGGTATTTGCGCTGGGAGTTTTTCACTTTTCTCTACATTGTTCCCACTTTGATCAGTTCTGTTTTAGCAGCCTGCTGACTGCTTAATTGATTGAAGGGAGTTTAAGTTTTCTGGTACTTGGCTAGCATGGAAAGCAGCCTCTGGCCCTGTTAAGGGTGTCATGCCGATTTCTACTCTCTTCTGCTTATGACCTTACCCCCACACACCCACACACACCCCCACACACACCCCGTCAGTGCAATTAGTGCTGCAGATAAGCACCGCACTGCAGGTGGGCAGGCAGCGGTACCTGTGGTTTGGGATCAAGTGCTGCACCTGCAATAAGCTTTGAGTCCTCCTCAGGTTTCGTGTGATTTCTGGCCATCTCTTCTATTTTTCATTTCACTGTAGAAAAACAGCCTCTTTCACTAGGCCCTGACATTTCTGGTCCCAGCCTCACCAAAGAGCTTGAGGCATGAAAATATAATTTCTTCTGAAAGCTGAGCCCCAGCCAAGCCTCCTTCCAACCTCTGACAATGTCTCCGTGTTGGAGAAGACTCTTTTCTTTATAACCCAGCTGCATCCCAGTGGTCGAGCATATCTCCACGTGCAGCATCGAGCGGGCAGAAGCAGGGCTGCGGCTGCCAGAGGACCGGAGCAACGTCCCGTGGTGCAGGCGGCAGATGTGTGGGCAGGCTGCCGGCGGGGAGGGGGGATCTGCTGCGTGTTTCTATTCAAAGTGGGGCAAGGGGGGAAGGAGAGATCTGTGCAGTTGCATTTACTGCAGGCGGGATGTGCAGCGTGGTGGGGGATGGTCAGTCACTTCTGGAAACGAGGGTCCAGCAGGTCTGCTGGCAGGTGGTGCAATCGCCATGGAATCAGCTAAGGGAGCTGCTGCAGCTACGCAACAGGTTACCCACACACAGTGCGTTAGTATTTTACATAGAGAACTTGAGGAAAACTTGCCCAGTGAGCAAAGCCACTTTTGAAGACATATAAGAAATTAACAGAGGGAAAGGAGAAGATGGAGATGGCAGCCCAGACATGAAGGCCTAGAGTTTCAAGGATGACTTCCCTCCTTGTAAATGCTATTTGCATTTTTACTTTGTATCAAAGTGGTTCTTTCCGCGTTGCACGGGTTTTGAAGGAGCAGAAATTAAAGCTGCCTATAGTGACTGTAACCTATATAAATTAAAGTGCTCTCTGCAGTCCTTGTGAGAGAGATATGTAAGGTCACATCATACGTTACAAGATACCAGGGGATCTTTCTTAAGGTAAGTGGAAAACACGTAAAAAGCCACAACATCAATATCAAATTACTCAAAGGTTGTATTTTTCATCAGTTATTCAATGACTGATCAGCTGCGGTTGTCTTGCTCTCAAGATCCGTTTTCCTTTATGTGCATGCATAACTTGTATTACCATTAATTTGAATTGCCTGTACATATTACTGTGAAGATATTCTGTGCATCGGGGGAACTGCTCGCTGGGAGGGAAAGCGAGTTACTGGCAGCTGAGCTTCAAAGCACATGACTTGCACGCAAACACCCGCACACACAAAATGGTCACCTACGAGGAACCGAAAAATTCACCACTCAGTACAAGGTCTTTAGAAATCATGTGGAAAAGAGGAAAGAAAGATAAATTCATTTTTCAGTTCAGATTTTCCAGTGGGGAAGAAAACCAAAACCAAAGCCAAAAAAAACCCACCCAAGAACAAACTTGAAAAAAAAGGTTACAACACAGAAAAAAACCCGTTTGACCTTTGGTCAGTCATTCTGGACCGTGTGTGAGGAGCAAATAACTTCATACCCCCCCCACTACAAGCCCTAGGCTGTCCTCAGATCTCCTTCCTACTAACTTTTACGCAGTTCGACTTCCATGAACTTTGAGTAATCAACAAAAGTGTACCTCTGATGCTGAGTATAACCTTTTATCTTCTCAAGACCTGCTCGCACCTGTTTATTTCACGGTAATTACAGGGTTATTGTTTCTTCACTTTACCTGAAATTGTTTCTCCAAGAAAAGTGCCCGGGGGAGCGCAGGGAAGCCACGAGACTGATGCAGCCTCTCCTAGTGGGAGATGCTGCCCAGAGGACAGTGTCTGCTGCCGCAGCCTGCCCAGGGCCTTGGCTGCACCGACACCCGGCCCCTGTCCTCTGCCAGCAGCTCCCGGGGGAGAAATTAAAGCTTGGGCAGGGGAGTGAGCGCACCCAAAGCCAGGCCACTGGCTACAGCTGAGCACGGCGTGGCAAAGATGCAAGGGCAGCTGGGTTTTCCAGCACTGAAATGCTCCATCTGCCCCACGCGGCGCTCACCATCACCATGTTCCTATCGTGCAGAAAAGCAGCGTGCCTGAATCGGCACAGCCCACGGCAGCCAGAGCACCACGCACCGCTTCACCACCGGGGCAGGGAGCTTAACCCGGAGAGTGCGCGGCTCAGAGCCATGCAGTCACCCCGCAGCATCCACAGCTCCTGCACTGGGGGCCCGGCAGGGCTCTCTCCTGGTCCCGTGCCCCCTTGCACGTCCCCACGGGGGCTTCTTGCGGGTATCTCCAAAGCTGTAGGGTTTTCAACCAGTGCCCCGAACTTTGGAATATTGGAAAATTTCTGTCAGTGCCTAGGAAGCCGTGTCCTTTTGGAAACTTGCTGGGTGTTCTTATCAAGGAGGGTTTCCACCCCACTGTCATCCACCCTCACCACTGTCTGGTCCCTGCGATGGAGTCTGGGCGTCTACCCTTCCCTGCATCCAACAGAGAAAACCTGCTCTGCCAGCCCCAGCTGACGGGAAGCCAGCTCACAGCACAACCGCAAAAGCTGTACAGAACAACAGCATTACTGCTTAGACTCTTCCTGTATTATGAACACATAAAACACACAATAAAAAGTATCCAAGTGGATATAATAAAACTGAATTTAATGACACACACCATTGAATCTAAGCACATTTTAAATTCTCTGGCTCAACATACAACAAACAAGTCTTGCAATATGTGAACGTTTGTTAAAATCAGTTAATGATACTGTTTTCATGCTTAGTCTGTGAAAACAATGTAGCAGACCGGTATGTCGCTATAGTCCCCCGGCAGGATTAATGACTGACATCACCATAAATTCTGGGTAGTGGAATGGATTTTTTTGTTTTACTGGACTGGACTTATTAGTCATAATGAATAAAATATTCTATAAGGACTTTTTCCTTTTACTGCATGCTATGGGGTATGAACAGCAGTAATGGCTGAGAATAAAACTGCTGCTTTCTGCTTCTAGCTGCTGGTCACACAGAGGACAAACTTCTCTACTCAAATTAACCCTTTTAGCTCATGCAATTAAGATTTTTGTTTCAGAACTGAACGTCCTGATTTCTGCATGTTCAGTTGTCCCACACACTGCAGGCCTGGTTAAGTAGAGCAATTTTAAATTACTTGCTGCACCTTTTGTCCACCTTTACCCTCGGTTCAGGTTTCAGTAAGTTGCAGTTGTCACTTCTCAGTGACAGGATTCACTATCCAGTCTGCTCTGAGCACACATTTCACAGGGTGATTCATTACCTCTGACTGAAGAACGGTAAGTCAGGAAATTGGGAAAATGATGCATTCAATGGTTGCTTTCCAGGAATTTTTGCAGAATTATTTGCTTTCTTGCTTTTCTCAATGATCCATACAATTGCATGGGTCATTATCTGCTTAGTATAGAAGTTATTCATTTTTTAACAAACAAGCAACTTAAAATCTTCCTAATTCTCATAACTATGGGTCTGCATTGTATAATAAGCTGTTCAGTCCTACTGGCTTCCTCTCTCTAAAGGAGAGAGAAAGAGAGATTCCTTCCCACCCGACAGGATTGTCCAGATCGTATTTCTTAGTGTACAACACTAATCTCTAAGGCAAGAGGAATCCTTGATTTTGCAAGGCACTCTGCTACTTCTGCAGGGTACCTGATCAAAACCACTGTGCTTTAAGTTCTCTGTAATGGATGAAGGGTACGTAATACCACATTTCTACAGGGAAAATGTATGGTTATATCTGTCTTCTAAATGAGCAATGTTCATCTAATAATGGGATCTTAATGCATTGTCTTTATGGAATATGTCATTAAGTAGTCACATGGGTCTTGTGAGAAGAAAATCTGCTACTTCTGTGGTGCATCTGCTACCTGTTGCACAAGTATTTGTGCAGTAGGTGGTTTCTGAGAAGAGAAGAGGTTAGGTTGTCACTATCAGAAGAAATTAAACATTCCAGGTGAAATCCCAGCCCACTTATCCTCCCTTGGAGCTGTAGCAGTTTTACCCTCTGCTCCACCTGGTTGCACAAATGGCAATGGCTCTTCATGGGATGGCTTTAGGTAAAATTGTGGTTGACAGATTTTAGGTGTCTAAAAGGGAAAAAATGTCAATCAAGGAAACCATAATGCCAGTTACTCCCACCCTGTGCATCGAGAGATCCCCCAGCCTCAGGGAGCTCACCACAGGCTGGCTGGACTTCAGAGAGCTCGTCCTCAGCAAACAGTTCATAACTGCATATTGCTCTGTGGGATTCCTACGGATCCCAGCCGAGTGCTTCAGCCCAGGATGTTTCCCAGTGAAAGACTGGAGGTTTTGAGGAAAACAAGACTTCTCGTTCCTCTCTAATGGCTTTTTCCATCCTCCTGGGTTTTGGAGGTATCCAGGAACCTCTACCCGTCCAAAACACGTTGTTAAGATGAGATTCAGGATTTATCAGCAGGGCTGAGATGGATAAACAGATCCTCAGGCAGTGGGATCACAGGACTCCCCTTTCACAGCCCGGCCATGGCTCAGAAGTAAATGCATCGTTTTTTGAAATGTAATTTCCAATTGGCACCAGTGGTCTATGTAGATAAACCGCAACAAAACCACGCCGCGAAAGCAGAGGTCACCAAATGTAAGGAGATATCTGAGTAAGATGAGTCAGATGAGCAATTTTCTGGACATTAAAGTTGTTTACAAATGCAGCCAATTTTTGTTTAGTTTTGAATGAATTTGTGTACTTTTTTTGTCTTCTACAAGCACAATCATCCTTTCTTATCTTTGTCCATCTCCCCCTGGCATATGGTATTTTCATCTTGCTAATAGGATTACATATTTCCCTGCTAGGCTGTACCAGCCACAGAATTTCATTCCAGACTTTCACTGCTTCTATCAAAAACTCGCTGTTATTAGCAAGTGTCAGCCCTGTAGCATGAAGGCGTGAAAAAAAGAAAAAATAAGAAAGGGGAAAATAAAAATAAAAGGGAAAAAAAGAAGAGTATTAATAGCAGGTGTTGAAAGGCCCAGAGCAGCTGGTGAATGAATCCCTGGGGCTGGAGCCTCCGGCAGCATCTCAGGGCGGAGGGGCAGGGCCCCATGGCAGCAGCCTGGAGCTCTGTTAGGAGCAGGGGGACCCTCTGCCTCGCCCGTGTTTGTGTCCTGCTGTTCCTCCTGTGGGTGAACCAGGGGTGAGCATCGCCCACAGCAGCTCGGGAAGAGGGGAGAGGAGAGGGGGGCACCCGCGGGCTTTGTAAGAGCAGGTGCTGGTCAGTGCTCTGCGCCCCTGGCATTGTGCTAGGCGGGAGAGGAGTGACCAGATAAATCATTTATTTTTCCTGGCTATTTCATGTTCATGACAAAGTAGAAAACTAGCTCTGTTATTTCTTAGCGTATCACCTACATTACTCTTTGTGCCAGTTAAAAGGGACAGGACAAATTCAACCATCCTATGGGCAGCTGTATCTTGGTTTTGTTTGCTGTGTGCCAGGTCTCCTCGCAGCTGGGTGGTGCCAGGTAACACCACTGGAGATATGTCTAGTTTACAAAGGCAGACATGCCCATCCCTTCCCTGTAAATCTTGCAAGAAAAATTAATTAGTTCAGATGATAAAGGACCACGGGGAAAGAGAATCAAAGTTAATAACATATATTAATAAAATATCAGCATGGAAAAATGACTAGCTGTGTCCCAGCCAAGCCATCTCCATGACCATAATATGTCCCTGTCTTTCAGAGTGGTTATTTCTCGATAGACCAGGAGGGGAAGATAATGGAAATGAAAAAATGCTGTAAGATTTCAGCTACACATGGAAGTTCTGCTTGTTGCTGGTAACAACCTGGTGCCACAAAAGGAGCAGACTTGGTGGCTAACAGCAATGGTGAGCCTGGAAGCTGCTCCTGAAAGTTGTGTTGAGGGAGATTCCAGCCCAGAGCAATATTGCCTTCAGAGAGGGCAATTGCAAATTTAAATCTTAAAAAATCTGGCACTGAGAGCACTCTTGAGGTTTGACACGTCTGTTCTTGGAGAGAACCCCCCTATGGGAATAGGAGGCAAGCAGAATACCATTTCCCCAGGGGCTGTGATCTTGAGACCTCCTCGCAAAGGCAGCACCAAGTGCACCACCACCCTGGACGCCTCCGTCCATCCACGTACAACACTGCCAAGAGTGGTCCCCTCCATGCCGATGCCACACATCCAGACCCCAGGTGCAGTGGGCAGCGATGCCCGGGCTGGGCAGTCAGCCCCTTAATGGCAGTGCTGCTGTGCAACCTGCTGCAAACTGCCGGTCGGGTGCCGCCGCTGCCTTTGCTCAGGTACCTCAGAGCTGACTGTAAAAAAACCACAGCTTTTAAAACGTAATCTTAACTAGAACATCAGCTATAATAAATAACATATGTAGGAAGAAGATCTTCCCTCGGTAAATGGGCCGTAAGCCTGTTCTCACTTCCGTTCACTTTCACTGTGCTTTATTTCCAAGGAGCAGGTTTGCAGAGTGGGGTAATAGTGAGATGCCAAAAAGCTGCCGGTTGTCATCCTGCCTCAAAATGTGACCCAAATTTTCCTCCTGTCTTTCCGAAACATGTCGCTTTATCATTCCCATAAAATTTCCCTTGAAGTGCTCCCATCGGAAGTGAAGCGATGGAGGCACACCGGTTTATTTGTCATTTTGTCACCACCCCAACTAACTACCTGCCCACAAGCTACGAAGCAGTTAGAGAAGCAACACAGGCACCTTCTTTCATAGGCAGGTAAGAAATAACCTTTTACCTTCCACTAATGACGGGTATCCTCACCCGGGCTAAGATCCAAAGGGCAGTAACGCAAACAACAGGAAAAGCAAAGTCCACTGAGAGGGGCGCAAAATGCATTGTTTCCATCAAATCACCTCATCATAAGGGAAATGGAAATTCACCTCTCTCATCTTCTTCATCTACCAAAATAAGAAGAAAGCCTTAATCCAGAGCTTGCTTTCTAGGACAGGTCTCTAGACACAGATCTCCAACAGGCAGTGGGAGCAGAGCTCACATGCACTTGATGGCCTAAGGTGATTTCCTTTGTTTCATAAAATAAAGAGTAAATGTAAAGAGTACATTTAAAAAATGGTAATCGCTCCCCAATACAAACAAAGCAAGAATCTGCTTTGTTTCATGACTTGTATTGATTTATGTCACTCCAAAACTCTCTCACCATACAGTATTTTAATACCTTAGCTGTAAAATGACAAGATGCTTTCATGCTATTAAAGGAAGGTTAATGTCTTAAGGAGAAGAGTATATTTGCATTTAATGTGTGAATTTTAAAAGCTTTACCAGATTTCTTGAAGGCTGCCTCTAGAAAGTTGGTTCCTGTAAAGAGGAAAGTTTCTTAAATATAAGCGTGTGTAATACAGTCCTGTGAGACCGGCTACAGGGATCACGCTCTCCTGATTCCTTCCCCCCCTCCAATCTCAAAGTATGGGATACTTGAATAAGTGGCATACTTAAATAACTTTGGTCTGGCGCCCGAATAAGGAATTTACTCAAACGAACAGCGCCTGGCCTGCGCACCGCCCCACCCCAACGGCAGCGCCCGGAGGGGCTCCGGCACCGGGGTGACTGCGGGGGTGCGGCGGGACCGACTGAAAGACAACGTCGAAGGACCGCACCGGGTATGGCACCAGCTCCCACGGCAGCTCCCGCGACAGAAGCGGTTAACGGCCTCCTCCCTCGCCGCACCGCGGCAGCTCACGGCCTCGGGAGCATTCCCCCTGCCCCTCCGCGGCCCTAACGGCGACTCAGCCCGTGCCGAGCCGCCCCAGCGCTGCTCTCAGGGTGAGAACCCGAGGGCACCAGCCCGGCAGCCCTCGCGGGGTGGCAGACGCCAGCGGAGGCGCGCGCCCCAGGACACCGCAGGCCCCCCGGGCGGGCCGGAGCTGACGGGCCTCCCGGGCTGGTGGCCGCTCTGCTCTGCACCGGAGGGTGGAAAACCACACGGAGCGCGGCAGGGAGAGAGGAAATGCACACAGCTTTTGTGAGGGCTGTAAATTTGTCTTCCCAGTTTACCAGTTTTTTCCAATTATGAGTGCTGTAGTGTAGCTTCAATACATTAACTTTATGCCTAACTGAATAATAGTAAATTTTTATTTTTCCTCTGCAATGGACTCTTCCATGGGAGTCCTCCTGGAGCCGAGCTGTGCCAGGGACGGACGAGCCCGAACCCCGTGGCCATGCACTGCGGAGCGAAACGGCTCCCCAGGGAGCAAAGGGGGATTACTGTGTCCCCACCCTGGCCTCGGCAGCTGTGCCATCACCCATCACTGGTATTTCAACCCTTTAACCATCAACAGCCTCTGACTAACACTCGACAGTCAGGGGTTAAGATTTCCACCATGATCTATGCTCCCATTCTTATCTTTTGATATCTGGAAGTAGAGAATTTCAGCGAAAAAGGGCTTTACACTAAGATGACCATAAATCTCAATGTGTTTACAACAGTAGAGTGACCAGAAGAGTTTATTAAATCTCTAAAGGATTTGATGTATATCAAACTGTTACATAAAGTCAATACTTTGGAAGGAACTAGACAATAAATACTCTACAAGAGGCAATATTTCTATCCCAGAGAAAGCAATCACATAAAGATTAGGAGACCAATTTCAATACTGAATGTCAGTCTGCTGTAAGAAGACATTTATTGTTTTCTGAGTTATCACAAAGGAGCGCGATAAGCTTTAACAACATTCTGAGCCAAGCTAATCCAAGCTAATCATGCTATCAAAGTTAGAAATACTCTTCCACCTTTTAAAAATCACTTTTGCACTTTGCAAATAAAAAGAACTACCCCTTGCAGGTGCAACGGGAAGGAGGGAAGGAGAGTTATTAAGGCAGGTGGTGGGAAAAGTCTGGAAACAGCTGGCCCTCAGCTATGAACACGGTTAAACACCCCTCTGCGGTGCGTCTGGGACGGTCTGTGGGTGCGCGGAGCTGGGGCAGGGGAGGCACTGCGTGGGGGGAGCCCACCCAAGGGGGGCTGGTTCTGCCCCGGCTGTTTGCGCTGGTTCAAAAACCAAAGCATCGCCTTGTTACAAAGCCGGCCTCAGCGAAGGGTTTGGGAATTCATTTTTCTGACAGATCGCTGAAGAGCTGTGGCAAAAATATCAATATTCTCCATGGAAAAATGCTTCTTGCTTTATTTCTTCCCCTATAAACAGAATTTTCCTTTAATAGCTCAAATTGAAGAAAAAGAAAAAACTTAACCAGTTCAACTTGAAACAGAAGCCAAAGAATAGATGTCGTTGGGGGAAGAGGGCTCTTTTTCAAGTACCGACCAACTGGTATTTCAAGGGCAACTGCCTTTTTCATTCTCATTCCCAATTTTGCCACTCCAGGGTGCTGCCTCCCACGCCAGCCTCCTCCGCCCCGCGGGTGCTGGCGCTTGCAGCCTCCCGGGCAAACGGCCCGCACCGCCGGGACACAGACTGCCCCCGGCCGGGAGCGGAGCTGGCACACCGCTGCCCACGCAGCTGGATGTGGGGCGCGGCGCTGAGCTGCCGCATCACGTTCAGCATCTCTTCCAGCTACAGGTGGCAACAGTAGACTCCAGGAAAGAACCGGATGCGTAATCAGCGTTTGCAGTGGAATCATTACACTGTGAAAACTGCGCTGCTGCGTCGTGGCGCATGCGCTTCTGCAGATCTGCGTGTTGCAGCTTTGACCTTCAGCTCTGCTCAGTGCCGCGCTGGCATGCCACCAGCAGCAGAAGTGGAGGACAGCACTGTCCTTCCTCACAGCGTACTTTTCCTTTCCTTCTTGGAAGGAAAAGTAGACTAAAACCTGGGACATACTCAGATACCATGGGAACATTAGTTATATAAGTACCATAAAAGCAAACAGACAGGGACTCTGGCACGGACACTGCAAAGTGACATTGATCATGCCGGTAGGATGAGTTTTGAGAGTTTGGGGTTTTTTTTTGTCTGTAGCAAAACTACGAATTCCAACAACAAAATGGGAGCTTAAAAATGTGTTTTCTGTTTTTGCACACCGTGCGTTTCACCCACTGACATTCCAAGCATCAACAGAGAGTACAGCAAACAGTTTGTGTTCTGTGTACAAGCAGAAAGATAAGCCCTTTACAGGAAAGATTAGATGACAGTCGAAGTGAACATGGCTATTAATAACGAACTCTGGTCCAGAAGGGAATCATAAATTATACTTATCATCTTTAACTTGTATTCCTGGAAAGATGAGTCTAGCAGATTGTCATGCATAGAGAAGAAAGGAAATGACGCAAAACAGTTGCTCATTATTATCGAGGACTGAAACACAATGAAATTAACTTAATTATGAACGATTTTAGCGTTGCTGTACCAGATGCATCAATACTGTAACATCCCATACCAGCGGGTAGGAGATACCTGTGGTACCAAACATGTTTTTCAGTCTAAAGCGAACTCTCTTTCTTTCATAGGTTCTATACAGAGGTGCTCAGAGACCAATGTTTTGGAGAAAAAACGATGTGCGTGGTTGCTAGCAACGCCTCAGTACAGGCAAAAGATGATCAGAGTAGTCGATTTTAAAATAAAAAGCAATGTTGTGCTTAAGGGAATGAGCTGTGCTCTTCCCGTCTGTTGCAGACCTTTCCTGGGTGCCCTTCCATCAGCTTGCTGTAAAGAACTAATTTTCCACAGCAAGAGCTCCAAAGAGAATGCTATTGGCGATGGGAGAGATGATCCTCATCCTGAGGCTCAGGAGCTCCTGCAAGGGAGAACTTAAACAAGAGGGGAACAAAGTCGGAGTCACGGGAGCAGAAGCAGCCAAGCCGTTGGTGTGTCGATACAGGCAGCGGTGGGAGACTCGGCTGGGAAAGGGAAAGGTGAGTGATGGGTGATGCTCCCGTCTGGAGACCTGGGCACAGAGGGGAGCGTCAGGGTGTTCAGTCTGTTGCCAGTCATATTTCTGGAGGGAAAAAGAAAAGGACCCACAAAGGATGAGTACTAGACCAGGGGGAATTTTAGAAAACACAGAGGGGAGTTATGCAGCAAAAATCTAAGTCTCCTTGGCTAAAACTCTCTACCAGTGTAGATTAATCTAACTGGGGACACCAAGTCCAAGTCAGCACATGAAATACATCCCAAAATATTTTGCGAGTCCTTTTTTTTGACATTGAGATGGTCTGTAAGACAGGATGGCACCAAAATGTGATGTACGGCAACACTGCTTGATGGATCCGTAGGTTGTGTGACAACTCATGACAAACGCTCTCCATCTTCTGGCTGCAGCTTAATTTTCTAGGTCATTTAATAAATTATAAGAAAAGAAGTTATTTGAGGGGCAAACAGTAGAATGGAGTTCCAGTGACATGGTACCTCTCCCTGACCCTTTTTTTGTGGGATAAATGAGAGTAGATGGCTCTTTCTCTGCCTCTTTTTGCAAGGTGATCGTAATTCCATGATGACAGCATTTACATTTTGTCTTGTTTCGTGCGGGGAAATTGAGCTAGATACGGAAGAATCAAACATCCCAAGGAAGGATGTGACCATGGCACGAGCTCCTCTTTAAGGACACAGAACACTGATTAATTTCCACCAGAATGATACTAAAAATACATCATTATAGCAGCACTATATTTAAATCTGAGCTCCAAGCTAGCAGTAAGACTCCACAGCTCTGGGCAGATGTAGCTTTCCAGTTTATTGGAGTGTGGACAGAAGGGTGGTCGCCTGGTCAAAGCACCAAATGGCGTGCTTTGCCACTCGCATCCTCTGGGTCCCTGGCAGAGTTGCCTACCATAGTACTAAGCCCAGATTTTGCAGTTATATGGGAACTTAGACTCACAGGAAGATGTCTAAATAGGATTTAGAGATGTTTGGGTAAGGGACTTGCATCTCCCCAACAACCTTGAGAGAAAGGTAGAACCTACTTGGTATTACTGGAAAAATGCTCCTGAACCAAGAACTGCATTTTCCTCCTCCATTTCCCTGGCTGCAAGACGGGGATGTCTACGTCAGAGGCATGTCTGGGAGATAAATTCATTAGTGGCCTTTGCACACCCAGTAAACTGTAGGTGGATGCATCCAACTGACTAAAAGAGCCTGGCTCAAGCACAGTTTTTCTTCTAATACCTCTAAACAATCCTGCTTTCTCCTGTCCACGCTTGTGCTACAGCTGTTTGTTCTTAGAACAACAGAAATAAGAACAACAACAAAAATCAAGCCTTTAAGGGAAAAAAGCAAAAATTACCTTTGCTTTTGAGCAGGACAATGGTGGCTCTCATGCAGCTACCACCACAGGGAAAAAAGACTTTTTGAAATTAACTGTAAGCCTACAAGAGTGGCATATTAATAAAAGCAACTGGCATGAATAAGCTAAAATTCATTATCATGCTTTTCATAGACTAGCTACAGAAGCATTATTATTACCAAATCCCTCTGAAAACCAAGTAATACCTTCCCCCTCTCTCTTTTCCTTTTGCATACACTATCATGGATTAATTTATAATATTAATCGGAAAAACATTCAGCCCCTCACGGTTTGATGTAAAGAACTGAGAGCTATTTCATATGGCACATGAAATGCATTGCTGCTGACAGACGTTTCCGAACCATACCGTCTCTGGGGGGATTTCTGAAGGGCTTCTGAGCATCTAATGCCTTTGCCAGCAGTGACACAGTGACACAGTGCAGGGTAAGACAACCCTAGGCAAGGGGAGTGAATTTATATGGGCAAGCACCTGCCTCCAAGAAGCCTCAGAAACTGCAAATTAATTTCAGGGGAGACGTGCCTGCACTCGGTGCACCAGGGTAAGCAGGGGCTGCTGCACACCGCGTGCTGGTCAGGGTGCCGCATGGCACTAACCTCATGGCATGCAAACGGAGAAGAGCGTGCCGTGTTGGGCGTAGAGCTGCTTCCAGATTGGCTGCAATTTTCTTGACAGTGGAGGGTATAGTTTAGAAAAATTTACTTTAAGGCTGAAACCTGGTTCTGGTCATTGCCTTTGGCTCCCCTAAGCATGCCAGATTCAAGGCTCATTTGTGAAAGGTTTTTTTTGTTTCGTTTTATTTATTCTCTTAAACTTGTGCTTCACCTAAAGGGAGAGCTGAGCTCCAGAACCCATTCAGAAAGGTTAAGTGGTGCAGAGGAACACTTGCAGCCTGGGCTTTAAAGGGCCTGACAATTCATTTGAAAAGAACAATAAGTTAATTTTGCACAGCATATTTCTTCAATAAGCCCTGTATTTTTCTCTTGCCCCATTAAGAATAGGGAGCAGTTTCCCCAGAAGTAGATCTCACAGTCTAATCAAGCCTGTTCTCTCTAATTCAAGTTAATCATAGGAAACCGTTCAGAGAAAGATGGTCTCAGTGAGTGATGCTGTGTTGGAGCAGTCAATTAATATGGGGTTAGTCCTGTAATTATCACTCAGCAGAACAAGCACGTGAAGGGCTCTGAATGCAAATGCAACCCCGGCTGCAGTTCCCGCAGCCCGGCAGCTGAAGGGACCGGGGCAGAGGAACCTCAGGAGGAGTGTCCCAGCCCCGGACACTCATCATTAAGAGCAGTTCAGTAGCACAATTTAGCTTCTTGGCTTGATGGCACTGTAATTTCTTCCTAGGAGATCAGCACCAGGTCCAATGACTGGTGGCTTGAGCACAGAGGGCTGGCCTCTGCCATCTCTCACTGCATTTGCGTTACCCTCGGTGGTTCCATCGCCCTCATCCTACCCACAGACGCAAGCTCGGGTTGGCGACCGCTCGTTTTCCCCCTGCCTGATCTCCGGGCTTCACCGCTGCTCCCCGAGGGCTGGGCATGCGCGGCTCTCCACGCTCTGCCGCCCAGCCTTCGCAAGGGATCCAGAGCTCTCCAATGGGGGAGACTGGCAGAGCAGTCTCTGGCAGGGTGGCAGGTCACCCGCTTGCACGGGACGACACAGCCGTGCTGGAACGATTGTGCTGGGGGTGAGTGGTGCCAGGAGCAGCAGCATCACCGAGCCTGGGCTCACCCCCACGGCTGGACCTCCTGCAGCCTCTGGCTGACGCCGCTGCGGGGTCACCCATCTGCGGCTGGGCTTGGTTAGGGTGGCAGAGATGGGAATTTGTGTCCTCCTGGACCACATGGAGCTTGGGAACATTTCCGGGCACAGCGAGCCCCTGAGACTGAGAAACAAGCATGCTGCTCACTGCTTCAAGGTTTGTTTTCCTTGACATGTTCTTGCATCTAAATAAATAATATGTTGCTTTTAACAAGTCTGGCGTGTTTACTCAGTATCCTGTCTCAGCTCTCAGTGGGGAAAAAGGCAGAGCCTGAACCCGTTATACGTGCTGGCACACTCACGGTTGCTGCCAAAGGACTCGAGATCCTAAGGACACGGAAAGCAGAAGGGACAAAGAGGCAAGTGCTGCAAGAGCGTTCCCAGCTCTCGTCAGCCAGCACAGCCTTGTGTAGGGTAGAGGGGGTACTCTGCAGCACACCTCTACCCCACCCCAAATCAGTGCACTTAATACCTAGGCTTTGCAAAGAGAAGAATTGTTTTTTATTTGATCTGTTTCCCTAAGAACTGCTCTGTTTTATTTCTGATTGAACAATAATCTGCACTCTTACGGGGTTGGAGAACTTGGGTTTCTGAGGGAATTTGACAGCAGCTTTACTAGTTTATGGCAGAAAAGAAAAGGCACTTAGGGGGATTTTGTTTGTCACTTGAAAATTAGCCTAGAGGAAAGAGAATCTTCAATTCAAATTTAATTAAAAACTGATGAACCGAAAGCCTTGTAGTGGCTCTGTGAAGTCTTATTCTTACAGCACAAGAACACAGTACTGATAAGCAGCAAGAAGAAAATAAACACAGGAGATTTAAAACTAAAACCCAAAGAAAAACGGGCCAAACTGTAATCCAGTGGCTCCAGCCCATTGCTAGAGCAGTTTTCCCATTTGCTTAAACAGGGGGTTGTGAAGTGGTATGAAGGAAACTGCTTAGTTGCTTGCTTACAGCTAACGCCAGCCCATTAAACTTACCACTGTTTAATCTGTCTCCTAAAATCTTGAGGCCACGACAGCACAACTTTCAGGAAGGTATGCTTTATTCAGGCACAATTTACTTTGCTTGAGATAGAAATCATACAATGGACTCTGGACCACGTTACATAACAGAGTAGGCTGGGGAGTTTTTAACCAATCCTTTGAGGCCTTAAAAACCACGAATCAGTAACACTTACGTATTTGGGACCTTCCATTCTATTGATATGTACTGCGAGACTACCTACAGGCTGCTGTGCTGCTTGTATAAGCAGGCTTTTCTCCCCCATCGTAACTTGCAGAGCCTATCCTATGCTTCAAGCGAGGTGCTTCAGTTTTGTTCTTTCATTTGAGATGTTCATAATCTACAGCTGCAGAAAAGTTTGTGGTCAGCCTTGCACTAGGTTTACCAGGTATTAATTTTCCCAAAGAACCTAAAAGCCTATGTTACACAGGGAACCCTCAGAGGACATGTGCACCCTGAGATGGTCACACCTTGGTCCCCTTGCCGGTATGTTCACCTGCCCATCTCCGGCTTAACCTCCTTGCTCCACCTGTTCTCAGAGTCCTTTCCTTCTACTCTCTCTAACCTAAATCCACTAACCTCAATTAACTGAACCGCAAAGCCTGCTGTTAACGAGTCACGCATCTGTGTTTCAGTGTTTGACAAGATAAAATTCGGCTGGTTTTGCGTTATGACCTCCTGCACCCAGGGAGAGGAGATGCTGCCCCAGAAGTGCACGCACATACCTGCGCAATCACAAATCACGCCAAGCCTGGGTAATTACGTATAACTAGGGTCAGCCTTGTCCCCTAAAATATTGGAGCATGTTCATAAACAGCTAATAAACCCACAAATGAATAATGACTTTGCACAAGGGCAGGAGAGGTTAGGACACAGCTCAGCCATTTCAGTTTGCTCCAGAAAGGGAAAGCCAAAAGTCCCTGCAGTGGTCTGAGGGGTGTCACCAGTGTCACTGGAACCGCTTACTGAAGGCTGAGCAGGGCACAATGCACACAGCCTTTGCAGTCCTGCAGCCCTGAAAAGCGTGCGGGTGGATGTGAATCCCAGCAAATAAATCTCTGAGGCCAGAGTATATGGCTTTCCATATCCAGCTAGACCAATTTAATTAACTATGGGAACATTAATTATTGGATGTTGCTGTTTTTATTTCAGAAAAACCAACTGGCATTTTACCATATCAATATAACACAAAAGAGACGCTAAAATCAGCCTGGTCTCAGGCCTCGAACGCTTTAGATTGATGATACTTTCTTTGCAGCCCTTACTGGCAAAGAACAATTTTTAAAATGGCCCCAAATACCAACCAATAGACCAGCCAGAGGAATAAAATTTCCTGAGATACTTAAGAACTCCTGTTTATCACCCTGTGTAGGATGTGATATACATTGTTGTGCATTTTCTGCCACAAGTGATTTATGAATAAAGCATATAGTTCACATAAGCTTCATATATAAAGACCGGGAGCATTCTGCTACCTGGACTTGGGGAAACACATAGCAATTTTCTCCCCCCACCTTTGTTTGAACCACCCATTACTTTCTGAAAGGCACCAAGAGCCGCAGCAGGTGAGCGGGCTGTCTCTGCCCTCAGGACTGAGCTTACCGACTCTGTGCCACCATCGCTGTGACTGGGCTCCTCGGGAAAGGCAGTTTCAGCCCCCTCTGCTTGTGACGCTGCCATGAAGTCGCATCTCTTGCAAATGCAAGCCAAGAATTACCTTCATTACACAGAGGAGATGGGTACAACAATATCTTAGAATGAAAATAATGACGTTTTCCCCCAGAATCACTATGCAGATGAGTGAACACAGCACATCCAACAGTGCCCTTCTCAACAAAACCACATGAAGAAATGCACTCTGACATAAAGTATTGCTGTACTATTTCCCGACCAATCAGGCAGCAAACACGTTCCCAAAATTAAAGTTAACCTAATGAGATGCAAATTAGCTACTCTACACAGTCATTGCACATATTATTAAATACAGACCATACTTGCTTATTTCAGTTTTTCAGTGTTTAGCGAAAACATGCACTACACGAAGACGCCCACCCAGTCAATCATTTATCACTTCCCTGGGAAGACGGGAGCGTTATCCACAGGTACAGGAGCAGAGGTTTCCTCCACACACAGAGATGCTCGCCAGGCTCCAAAACGGAGCTCTCTTTTTTCCCCAGTTTTCAGTGGGTTTGGGGCTGGTAATTTCAGTGCAATTCTGATCAGCTAGTACTAGTCTTAAGTATGATTACAGCTTTTGTTAGAGATGGCAGAATCCCTCACCATAGAGCTTTAATCCTTGCCTGAGGCTTATAATTCACAGCAGACCTCCAACCAGGCTTTTAAGCCATTTTTGCTCTCTCCCAGCCCCAGAGACTGAGAGGAGCTCATGGCTCACGCAGGGGCTCAGGATGACGGGTAAAGGGCATCGTTAAACCACGGCGCAGATGCAAATGGCATTTCATTCAACAGATTAAACCGTTCTTAAACAGAGCCTTATTTCTCCAGGAGTGAACTTTACTCCCAGGAAATACAACTTAAAACCCCTTTAATTCAAGGATTTCTTTGGTCTTTTGTTAGCTTTTGGACTGGTGCAATCGTTAATCTAGAAGAGCGGATTTGCCAAATCTCTGGTGGAAACAGCATACAGTCGGTGCCTAAAACAACGAGCCAGGCCTGATCTGTATTCCCCAATAAGAAATGGATATCTAATGTCTTCTTTTGCTGAGAGGAATCCATTTCTGGAAACATGCATAAAAATCAAGAGCTTCTTTATGCGTAAAGCATGAGCTGCCTCATGTTTAAAAAAGGCTAGAAGTTAGGCCAGAAATACGATAAGCTAATGAAAAAAAAGTGTAAAAGTCCTTAATTCGATACGTTCCCCTGGCAGGGTTTTACTTTCTTTCTTGAGGAAACGCCACCTTTCCCCTTCCTCAGCACCCAGCAGCATCAGGCTTGCCCTTCTTCCGCACCATTTGCCCCAAAATGAAATAGGAACAAAATGAAAAAACAAAAGCTCTTTCACACCAAGCTGATGCAGTCTTACTGCTAAGTGCTTCACTATTTCAGAATAAATATAATTTTCAGTCAAGCACTGATTTTATGTGAGAGCAGAACAATTAGGAAGGCTTTAGGGTTCCCCCCTCCTTAAAAACAGAAGAGGGCAACTAGAAGAGAGGCCATCGATATACCCATGCAATTCCATTCCTTTTTGTAACTCTGTTATTATGGTTAAAAAACACCATTGCATGACTCGATACAACTTCTGACTTGCACCAAAAGAATCTTTCAGAGAGGAAAAGGAGTCAAACCAAAAACACATGGGAAACTTCAGCAACTCTGTGGTTCTGAAAGAAGTGGGAATGATAAAGTCTCCTGCTTAAGCAGCTTCTTCATAGTAGCTGGACTTGAAAGGAATTGCCACCGGTTCTCTCTTGCTTCGCCTGCTGGCAGCCGCCGAGCCTCACAAAGATGAAGAACAGCCTAGGCATCAAACACTATCGCCTCAGCGTTTCACCCCCACCGTGCCAAGGCTGCACAGACACGCGTGGGGTTTGCAAAGCGCCTTCCCTGGACTGATCAGCTCTTGCAGCCTCTCGCACGCCTCTTTTACAAATGGCGACACAGAGCGAACCCATTTCCCCTAACTACTGCATTTTTCTTTTCATTATTATCTCCTTTAAAAAGGCACAAATGGAAAATGAGATGCAGAGCCAGTGGCCTCTTTTGAGCTATGGTTATTAGCTATGTTGAGGATGAAAGTGGTATGACTCCCTAGATAAATATATAGTTCATTAAAAGTGTTCTGGATCACTATATTCTACTGATCAAAAACCTAAATCACACAGTTAGTGACATTAAGGAGCTATATCATGATTTGAGTTATATCTGGCTAAAGCCCCGCACGAGAACCAAGGGGAAGCCCAGGCGCTGCTCCTGGGCAGTGCCGTGCCGGCAGCCAGGCAGCGATGCAGCGGCGCCATCTCTGACCCCGGCACACACATCCCACGGCAGAATTTCATCCCCAGTTTTCAACAGCTCAAACAATTTGTGACGCTTTGGAGTAGCAGCCCGTGCACACGGAGAGCCTGTGGTCTCTTCACAAAAACGCAGTTTGTTATGTTCTTCTTGTTTGGATTTTAAATTGGCGTGCAAACCCAACTAGCGCTGCACTACAAAATTATTTTAAAAACCACAGCTAAGATGTGTTTCCAGCAGTCCCTCACCTCATCCCCCTCACCAGCATCCCCCACCTGGGGATGGCAGGCAGCCTTTCCGCGCAGCCCGTGCCGGCAGCACCCGCGTGTTGCCCGGCACCTGCCTTGCAGCCGAGCCAGAGCCCGCACGGAGGGAAGTGCCAGCAGCCTGAGCCTGGCCCCGCCGCACCGCTCCCTCCCCTGCGCCCACCGCGCCTCGCCCGGCCGCTGCGCTGACCCGCGGGGTCAAGGCTGTCCTCGCGCAACTGTCCGGTTCGGGTTGTACCTGCTGTTTTAGGAAAGAAAATCCCCTCTAGTGGTATAAACCAGCAGGACAAAGCTCTGCTCAGATCTGTGCGTGCCCAGGCCCTGGCGCCGAGGGGTATATTTTCAAGAAACAATTTCTCATAAGAGAAGTATTGTATTTTACAGAACCACTGATTACTGGCTCTTGCCTTTGAATGCAGCAGAATCATAGTTACTGCTGTGAAAGTGATGCCTCGTATTCGTGGGATATGTGCAGTCTTTAAGTGCAATAGTTCTGGGGTTAATTCAATCAGCAGTATCTAAATCATGCCTGATGAAATATTAATTCTGGAGAACAACTGCATGCTGATTTACTCTGAGCTACTAACATTGACTGAAGGTGATTTTCCCATCTCTCTTGTACTACATTTTCTTTACAGTACACAGCTTAATAAAGACCCAGAAATCAGAAACCCACAAAACCTCCTGTATGTCCAGACTGTGACTCTCTTGGTCACCTTCAGAGACCTCTGCAAAACCCCAGCCTAACCTCGTAAGTCTCTTCTACAAATGTGCCACTCTCCCATTTCCGATCATTTCAAATCTGGCTCAATAAAAGCCATCTGAGACAAAGGACATGAATACTGATGACAAGTTTTGCATCCGAATTATGTCTCAATCAGTCAATTTTAAGGAAAGCACAAGTTCCTCGTCCAGCTTCAGACTTCTTCAAGGACACCGCAAAGTCCAGATGATTCTGGTCTTTCCTACATCCCCTCCCAAGAGCCTCAGGAGGCGGCGAGGGGGGACGCCTGGGTCCCACAGCACCTGCGGCAGCTCCTGGCATGGCAGAGAAGCACTGGTGATCGCGCTCACCCCATTCAGGCAGGCGCTTCCGCTTCCCTCCTGGCTGCCCTCACCAGCAGAGGCCAGGCACCGCAGCGGGGGGCACACTGCCCCACCCCAGCACTGCCGTGCCTGACGCACAGCTCCCACCGGCAGCTCGGAACCCTCCCCAAGCTGCTACGCCAGAGCTGTGGGTAAAACCACAGTGCTGCTGATGCGCTGCGGTCTGCTGCCGTTCTCAGAGGTGATGGACCCCGAGGGGGTGCCCAGCACATATCCACGGCAGCAGGATGCATCTCTTGAATGCCAGATGCATAGAAGCCCCCTGAGGATTGCAGCACTTTCTTATTTTTAAAACATCAGAGTAAACTTAAACCAATGTTATGGCAGACAAACGGATCGGTTAGACCGGGACGCTGCAGCTGCACTTGTCATAGGGAGAAAGTGATGAAGACCAGCACTTCCTCACATGACCCGTGGGCACTCACATCCCATTAACACCCTAGTTTGTTTTAGGAGTTTCAATGCCTGTATTTTTCCTGGGGATTGCATACCAACTGGATCTGGAGGGATAACTGAGTGAAGATTTCAAAACAGTCTTATTTGACTTTGAGCTGGCTCAAATGTGTACGCTGAAGCCCTGCGACGAAGGCAAGTGTTCTGTAACAGTGCCGTTATCAGCAAAATTTTAGCATTAGGCAGTGCTGGCACTGAAACGGGTTAAATTTTCTGCACAAAAGATAGCCGTGTTTTATGCAGTTCTGGCTACCACAAAGTCTAAAGGCGTTACCTGTGTGTGGGTGAAGTCTCACCTTCGCTTTACAAATGAGGAAAACAAAGCACAGAGGGGATCCATAGAAATGCTGTATGAAGACCAGCACACCTGCCAGCAGCAAAGCCCTGAGATCCAGCTGCCTTGCCACCAGGGACACCGGTCCCCTTTGAGGAGGACGGAACCCCAGCACAGGGGAGGCACATGTGGAAAGCTAAGGATGGGTCTGGGGTGGAGGGGAAGGACCACAGCCAGGGAGATGGAGACGGAGCAGGAGCACACCAGCATGAGACCGCAGATGCCACTTGCCCGTGTGAGATGCTCCCAGCAGGACGCACCCTTGGGCCTTCTCCAGCTCCCTGTCCTGGGAACGCAGGCCCAGGAAGCGGCACCAGCGCCTGCCTCCACACGTGGAAGGTGCACGGAGAAGGGTGCTGGGTGGAAGCGGCTGGAGGATCTGGAAGGAGCAATTTTGGTGCCTGCTGCTGGCACAGGGCTCAGCCGCACTGCTGCTCTGCCCAGGCACCCCGCAGCAAAGAGGGGGCATTCCCCATGGCTCTCTGGGGTCCTCACAGCTGCATCGCCAGCATTGCCCTCTTTCCTGCAGGCCAGATCCATCCCTCTCCTGCCCTCCATAAGACACCCACCGATTCCCACTCTCCAGGAGAACCATGACCTGCTTTTTCTCTCTCCTGTTTTCCTTATTGCCCTCCTGCAGTTTATTTTTATGATGCCTGATCCTTTTTTATTTGGATGTTTCTGCTTACCGCACTGCTTGTCTACATTTAAGCGGGACAGCCCACAGCTGTAGGAACTGCTGCATTTAGATCACAGTTTTGTTAATCAAAAGCAGGACAGTGCCAGTTGTAGTCTGTTTCCCCCTCCCCCTTCCCTCTCTGGGAGTTCTTGTCTAGGCAATGATAAATTAAACTAGGCATCTCCTTTGACTAAGATGGATGGCAGGCTTAAATGATATCCACTGAACAAATGGCTGATTTGTGTATTCCTCCTTTCAGGATTAGGCTAATAAGATGTTCATTTATGGATCTATTACTCAGTCATTTAACTGCTTGAAATCAGAGGACCAGGCAAATTCCACCATCCAGGGATTGATTTCCATCTTTTTAGGCCATGTTTTAGCAGAGGGTTTGCTAATGTATTTAAATGTGACATATCATAACATTCATTAAACTGACACAGTACTTCAAAACACATTAGAAAACTTGGGGTGTTTGAAGTTTCCAGGTTTCTGCCACCATGTGGTTCTTCACCCCGCTTTTCCTTTTCTTGCAGTTGCTGAGAGCATGCACGGTCAAGTTGTTTTAGACTGAGACGTGAAAAGGAAAAGTGAAGCAAAACTCACTGCCTGAGCATGCTGCGGCGGGTCCCTCTGCCCACTGGGACACTTGGGGAACCCCAGGTTACAGCGGCCCAGACCGGGGCTGTCCCTGGGCAGAGCAGGTCACCCCAAGGTAGTTCCTGATCGCGGTGCGTAATGTAGAATTTCAGTATCATTTTAGTGGCACGTCGGCATCTGCTCCAGCGGTGGAGAACACAAGGTCACTCACACTTGATTTTTACGGAGGCATTAGCCTTGTTTATGCCTCTCTCATCAACAGAAGGGAAATGGTTTGTACATACCCCTCTCACAGCTGCTCAGCCAGCGCTCGGCTCAGCCGTCTGTCTGAACGAGTGCCGTGGTGGGGAGAGGCAGGCTTAGCGACCCGGGGCTGCGGTGTTCAGCAGCTAGCTCCCCTCGGGTCCCTGATTCAGAGACTTTTGGGGACAACAGGAAATTACACAGCAGATCTCTTTTTAGAGTGAAGATTTGCAGTCACTAATTATTCACACCCAGTATATGGAGGCTTTGTGTCCTGATAAACTGGCATGCCAGCATCTGTGAGGACAGCCTGCTGTGCTAGCAGTTAATTCAGGGATGGGGGCAGGCTTTCTGCTTGAAGAAAAATAAAAAGCATCAGCTGTCTGGTTCTGCTAAATTAAACCAGGAAATAACTAAAGACACTGGTATTTAAGCTGCTGTCGTTAGGATCCAGCATTAAGAGGCATTTCTGCGTGAGCCAGCTTTTTGCAGCTCTCCTTGCAGGACTCCTCCTCGCCTTGTCCCACACCAGAAGCGCTGCTCGCGCTGTCAGACCAATCTCCCAGGCTCGCAGCAGTACTCGGTGTCACGCTGTTGCTCAGACACCACATCCCGAGGCGTGGACCCATGCCTGGGGAGCGACAGGTTTGCTCACGAGCTCTTCACGCTGCTGCTGGGCAGGTTTTCTAACTGTTACCTCAGGTTGGAGATTGCTGGTATTTAAAATAAAATATTGGTGCGTTGCTGAGCAGGGAGAGTCACTAGGCAGGAGGAAGGTCTCTTGCAAGCTATGTGTCTCGATTAGAGCAAGGGATCACACAAGAGTGGAAGATGCAGACATCAGGTTGCTACAAGCTCACAGGCTGAAATACCTGGCAAAGGCAGAGCTGGTGGGCGTGCACTGGGAAGGCACAGGAACAGGCAGCAGCAAACATGCTGCTCATTTTTCCTGGCCCCTACCTGCATTTCGAACACACTGACGAGGCGCTCGCGCACCTTCCAGAGGGGAGGTTAATGGCTTTACCCCAGCTCTGCCACAAGTCCACACAAACCTCCTCGCTGACTTCAGGGCACTAAAGACCAAGCTTAACAGGCGCCACACGAGTCGCTCGGGGAATAGCTCACTACCCAGGATTTTGATAACGCTGCTGAGCATTAGAGACAGGAACACAATTACCCTCCAACAAGTATTTACCCGGCACTTTTGTCCTCTTGCCTAACTTAGAAGCATAACAACTTCTAAAGGAGCACTTCCCTGTTTAAGATCATTGGTACCTTCTGGAGACAGAAAACAGGAGGGCATGGAAGAGTTCTTAATTTATACTTCATCTACTGGGTCTTAGTTAATTTAACAGGTCCCTACATTCATACAACAAATTATCCCTCCAGAAAACTGAGCCTGTGCCAGGACATAACCGTTTCATTTAATATACCCGCTGCGTAATGAAAGCATATCTCTTTATATGTGCCGTCTTGTACGTTACATTAACAGAAATTCTTATGCATATTAGTGCTCTGTTTCCTCTAAGTAATGTGTCATTTCAAGCAGACAGTTAAGAAGAAAATACAAATGTAGCCTCAAGAAGTGCACTTTCATCTAGTGACATGCTTTCTCTCCTGTCTGCTAAGGATAATAGGAGTGATGAAATTTGGCATGGGGTCAGACGGAGAGAGCAGCAGCGCACTGCTCCCAGCTCCCAGCACAGAGGAAAGCCGCTGGCAGCAGGTGGTGCAAGCATTTGCAACACCTTTTGCCTCTGTTCCCAGCTCCTCTGGCTCAGCTTTCCTGCAGCAGGGCCCAAACAAACCCATGGGCGCCACGGGGCTGAGTGAGACACGCAAGCGGGACACGGGGGAGCCTCCCTCCCTAGCTAGGCCAGCAGCCTGCGGAGCCCAGCGGGGCCAGGGCACACACCACGCGAAGCAGAGAGCACGAGCACCCGCACAGCTCCGGGTCCAGAGCAACCTCGGCAGAGGCACGGCAGGTGCCATCCCAGTGCCAGGCGGGCTGGAGCTTCACCCCAAGCCATCCGCTCCCTGCCTGGCTGCGCCGCACTGCCCGAGTCTCAAGGCAGAAGGCAAGGGGAGGAGGAAACAAGGTTGCTGGCAGGCAACGGGGCTGTGGGGAGCAGGACCACGACACGATGCTCCCATCTGCAGTGAGAACCTCGACAGAGCAGCCTGCCCTGCTGCCGTGGGGGAACCGCTGGGAGGGAAGAGCGGCGCAGAGCCCACGTCCTTGCCGGTGAGCGCAGCCGGCTGCTGCTCACCTGCCCAGACACTGCAGGCAGGTCCCTGCTCCTGGTCGTTGAGACATCTGTCTGTCCATCTGTCCACCCACCAGCCCTTTCTCCCCACTGGACCTCTGTACCCCGACGGTGGCTCCCAGGGACACCCCCCAGCAAGCACCTCTGGAGGCAGCGGCCCCTCCACAAAGCAGCCCTGTGAAAAACCATTTCCATGCTCGTTTTAATCTTTTTGATTCCACCCGCTTTCAAAAAATCATTGCAGCCCACTGAGCTGTGACCAAGTAAAAAGCTCAGCCCTACATTAATTTTTCTCTTTTGCATAATGCATTTAGGAGTGTATCTATTTCTTATTGTGGAATAATATGCCTGGTTTATATACGGGCAACTTTTTGATGTACTGAGATTCTGTGCAAATTCACTATTCATCACAGAGAAAACCAAATAAATAGATACCACTGAGGCCCTGTTTCACAGCCACAATTATAATCTTTTCCAGGTACTACTTGCTTCATTATCTGAGTGAACAGTTTTATCTTACCCACAAGGCAGACCTTCCAAATTCAGTTGAGCAGATATAGCCTTGGTTATTTAACTCAGTCTAAATGGTACTCTAATATTCCTCTTAACTGCTGCTCTTAAACGGTTTCCCCCTATAGTTGTTAATCACACTAAAAGGTATCGGATATATAATTTCCTTTAATTATGTGAAAATATTGGTTGCTTCCTTTCTTTGGAGCGTTATACACAGAGCAGCAATGATTAATGCCAGGAGTTTCAGAAGGTAGTTGGAGAAAGCTCATAATTGTTGATTTACGCCTTAATTGGAAGACACCTGCGCTTTTTTCCCTTTTGATTTTTACTTTCTGTTTGAGTCCAAAATTATTCTGCATGTGTCATCATTACATTAATCAATACATGTTTTGTCTTCCATAAATCTGCCTAATTGCTTTTCTCATTTAGACAACCCTGGAGTCATTTGCTAATGAACATTGTCACACACTAATATGGCATGGAGGATTTACATGTGGCACTCTAAGCGGATTTAGGAGGAGAAGGGGAAGACAAGCAGCTCATCGTTACAGGTGCTGGAGCCTTCCTGAGCCATCGGTGTGCAGTTGTTGTATCACAGCCTGGAAACTGAAGACTGGCTCCACTCGCCATCAACGTGGTGCTAATTGCGCCATGTGGAAGCTGCTGCCTACCCCTCCTCTGCCACAGCACGCTCCCGTTTGGCACGGACAAGAGATTTTCTGTGGAGGTCCAGCACTCAAGGCTGTGCACATGCCGGCTTCCATCCCCAGGAGGGGGGATATGCAGGTAACGGGCTGGCGTTTCAATACAGGGGGATGGTTTATGCTCAGGTTGCCTCTAACCCTCTCCTGTGATCAGAGTTGCCACTTCCCAAGCGCCCACACCAAGGCCTCCTCTTGAAGCAAGGCTTTGGACACCAGCAATGTCCCCAGACCCCAGCTCAGAGCCACAGTCCAGGGTAAATGCTATCTGTCTCCTGCTGATCTGCAGACTCCCCATTTAGAGAGACAAATGCTTTCAGCTGGGGCTTTATAGATATTTAACTTGGCAAACCCTCCTCTGACAGAAGAGCTGGGGACTGGTGGCGCACAGAGATGAAGCACCAGATGTCCTGGCAACGGCTGCCAGCAACTGAGGAAAAGCTGGTGCTGCACAAGTGGGATCTGCCCCCCCCGGCTCCCTCGACGGCAAGGGGAAGCATACATGTTTCCCGGAGACCTGAGCCCAAAACGAGGGCGGCTCAGTGCCACACCACAGGAGGAAAACAAGGGGCTGTGCCATGGAGAGCATTAACGGGGAAAACATCACCTTCATCACGGGGCTGCAGGCTTGCCCAGGAGGGGACACAGCATGCACCCATCTCATCCGGGGGCTGGCTCTCAAAGGAAGTCAAGATAAGAAAAAGAGCCACCCGTTGCGGTCATCACACCCGTACTCTAAGTGTTTCCTACCAGGTGCAGCTGAGGTCTTTTCATCACATCACGAGCCCCCAGCCTGCACATCTACCAGGGCAGGGGGCAGAAGGGACAAAGCTCTGCTCTCACTGAATCAACCTTCTTTTAGAGAAAAGATGAAAGCTGAGAATATTTAATATCTCTCTGGCTCTGGGCTTCTGTTCTCATATTGTCACAGTACATTTAAAACTCTGCCAATCCTCAACAATTTGTAAATATTCCACGTCTTTCCTTCACAGCAGCAGGTCCCTGCGAGATCATTGCAATACATGTCAGCCTCTACTAATATTTGGTACGAAATATACAGTATAAAAGATTTTAGACCAAAAAACCACCACTTCTGTTGGAAACGGAAATGCTTTCAGACTCCAAGCAGGGCACTCGCTCTGCCCAAGTTCACGTCTAGCTGATAAGCTGAATTCAGGGGACCTTTGCCTGAGAAAATACCACAGGCTCCAAGCTGGGGGGTCCTTCAAACCCACATGCAAGAAGGGTGGCAGAAGAAACTGAAGCGATGCAATGAATAACTGAAAGTTTCTAAAGAATTGCTCTGATGTCCCCATGTTGCCTTCCTTACCGCCTTGCAGCAAATGTTAAAGAGGGAGGAAAAAGCTGAGTGCCGTCCCCAGGGCAGCCCAGGCTCTCACAGCCACCTTGCTGTGAGCCCTCCAGCAGCACAGGTCATGTCTTCTGGGATAAACACATGGGCAAAAATTTGTAAAGTGATGGGAAAAAAAGAAGAAAAAAAAAGTGGTTCAAAAATACATAATCTTAAATACAACGCTGATATTTTCCGCACCCCATACATAAACCTGTGCTTGGGTTTTCCTACCATGGATCCGGAGTCCTTATTTTTTTTGGAGGCCACAAATGATACTGAGCCTTGTATGATACTGTAATAGGAAATGCCTGAAATGACGAATTAAGAGAAAGAATATTTGTGACAGTGATAAAGGGAAACTTTAAGGCTTGTATTTAGATAAATTGGCTGGAAAATTTGATCCACACAGTCTTTCAAATACGATTATACAAACATAATTTGCATAAATATTATAATTAAAATTGTGCCTATGGCATAATAAAAAGGGAAAATGGTATTAAATGATCAAGGCATTTGAACGTTTGAAATATCACTGTGTGATGTTTCATGCTATCCATTAAATAAGTAATTTATTGCAAAACCTATCAAAGCAAAGGGAAATTAAGTCAGATAAGTCTGGCTTTTTCCTTTTGCAGGTTTTTTTGCAGAGGATATCGTTACTTTCAGAACACATTTGATTTTTCCAAGGTACTAACTCAGAGTAATTATAATACAGCATCTGCTTTAGAGCTGCGACACTGGGCGCAGTAGCCGCAGCGCGTGCTGATTAGCAGCTCATGGCAATAGGGGACAGCAATCACCATTCTCGGGCAGGAGCCCCATCCTGGAGCGCGCGTCCCCGCCCAGTGCCACCTCCCGCCGCCCGAGCTGTGCAGAGCCCGCTGCGGCCTCGGGCGTTACTGGCGGGCAGCCTGGGCACAGGCTCACGGCTGAGCTCGGGCATCTTGGGAGGAGAGGTTCCCTCTCACCCCTAAATGCCCCCCCCAAGACCAAAGCTGGTGTAACTACACTGATTTACACCATCCCTGGGTATAACCCATTTTACGTCACCACCAGCTTTCTGGGGCTGTGAAAGACCATGAACAAGACTAGGCCTTGGAGCCAGGTCTGGCTATTTTTAGTTCCTCCAAAGCCATTCAGTCATCCCTGACACTTACAGAGCAATTTGTCACACTCATCTCCACACCTCCTTTTGATTTACCCTAGCCATAAATAGCAGCTTTCCCGTTCCTGGATGACACATCTTCATCCCGCTGCACAGCCCGTGAGGCCCCTGCAGTGGACCATCGAGCGCTGCAGTGAGGGGGTGAGCCATGCTTCACCTGTGCAGGGCACTTCCAACCCCCACGGAGAGAAGGGGTTTCTCACCAGCCGTATTATGGTTGGCATCTACGTGGGCAGGCATGTGAACGACCAGTGGTGTCTGTGGCCAGGAGAAAAGCCACGCTGGCTGGAGCAGAGTCTTTCACAGGTGAGTCTCCGGAGAGGAGCTCACAGGACCTGCTGGGATCCTGGAAGTATTTCCATGGGGATGGCTCTTCCCCAGATCCCCACAGCAGGGCACCCACCTGCCAGGACACCTCTCTGCCTTCTGGGACCAACCTTCGAGCAGCAACGGCAATTAATTAACGATGGCTTTAGCTAAGCGAAGACAGCAGCACCCCCCCAGCCTCACTGGGACTAGTTTCTGTATTCCTCTAATGTTCTCCCCAGATTTGGCAATCGTACCCAGAAAGCTGCCAGATACCCTCGGTATTTTAGCAAGTTACTTCTAAATCCAGCCAGCCATGGTAATCACTTTGCAATTTAAAATCAAATACCTGAAAGAGTATATGTGATTAGAATGGATAAAGCAAAAAGTGAAGGTGTATCAAGAGCTTCAGAGCCAAGTTCCTCTTCAGCAGGATCAGATTTAAATCAATAGGAGAAGATGAGTTAAATTAACAGTTGTAAAAGTGGACAGAAACGCCACCCCCCTCCTCCCTGCTCAGCTCGGGCTCCTCTTTGATTACTGCCTTGTCTGGGGAAATGCCAGGCTGCGCTGCAGGGACAAGTTCCCAGCCACTGAACACCTGAGAAGATACGCGGGAAAGCTGTGATTACACAGGTCTCCCTGGGGGTTTTCTGAGAACCTCAAGAAACTCTTAGCTGGGGGTAAAAGAAGAGAGATTCGGTAGCCGTACGGTCTACAAATGTGGAAGAATTGCAAAGCTGCTGATATTCAAGATTTACAGAATGGCCTCTCTATCTTCCAACGGAGATCAGTAACAGCGAAAGGCAGGAACGCACCTTTGAGCGGCGTCGCTCTCCGTCTGCAGCCCTTCTGCACGGGGCACCTCCCACTCAGGCTCTCCTGCCAGCCGCCCTGGGCTCTCTCGGGAGTGGGACGCTTGGGATCAGGAGGGTCTCCATGCCACACCGGGCACAGATGGACATCTCAAAGGCCGTGGGATTGGCATGGTCAGACAGGCTTTCGATGGAGGGGGGCTGAAACGGCCCTCTTCCATTGAAACAAAGATGGCCCTATACCACTGGGAGTCATCCTTTTGAGCAACCTATTCTTCCTTGTGTTGGGTTACAAAAAAAAAAACAAAACAAAAACCAGAAAGAAAAAGATAGATGATCTCAGAGGAACAGGGAGAGGGAGCCCCTGCAGGAGACCGCAGGAAGCGGCGTCCCATCCCAGGGCTGGCCCAGCCTGGCTGCAGCGCGCCGTGTGTGCAGACCCATGGGGGAGCTCCTGCAAGATGCCACCACCCTTTCTCGCCAGATGTCTCTCCATGCCGGAGCACTGTTATTTCTCAAGTGCCTTTTTCAGGCAGGCTCTCCCACCCTGCCTTACACTAACACATTTTTATACAAACAGATTGTACTGCTGCTAAGCTTTTTGGATTGGGAAGAAACAGTAATAGGCTGCTGTGACTCTCCTGTTAGCTGCTGTTTTCTTCTGCCCACGCTGACTCCCACAGCCCCTGGCTACCTGCGGTTCTCTTCCCTGTGCTCCCCCTTCCCTCCCAGGGCACAACCCTCCCTTTGCCCTTGGCAATGGACCGCTGTAGCATCATCTTCGCCCTGTCGTGCTTTGCACTGCAGGGTCTCGTTACAAGAGGTTAATGAGTGATGGGCAGGCAGTGTCTGACAGATGTGTGTGGTGTGGTCTAAATGGCTACTTTGATTACATGCAGGAAGCATTAAAAATGGTACTGAGCATCACATCAAGGTGGTGGACTGTGTAGCAACTGATGGGCAGTGTAAGAGGCTGGAAAAATGTGTATTTCTCGTTTACGCCCCACCTGTTCCCAGAACATGACAGAAATCAGGCAAAGTGAGCAAGGAACATCCTCTTAGATAAACTGTCTGTGCTGCAGTGTTGGAGAGAGCAAGACCGAGCACAGCCTGGGTAAGCAGATGGTCCGAGACAGTCCCTTGACACAGCACTTGACCTGTCCTGCTGCCCTGTGACTCCACGGATGCCTTTGCACTGGTGCCTGTTTGGGCACACTCCTGATTACACCTCTCTCTTCCCATGGGTGTCCCCTGTAACACAAACAAAATTGCCTCCAAAAATAACAGGAACACCCTACCCCTCTGTGCTGGCTCCTACTCAGGCTCGGCCAACACCGGCGACACCAGCGCAGGAGGATTTGACTCCCGCTGCCCTTGGTCACTCCCTGCAAGTCCTCCCCCCAAAGAGGGATTAATCTGAAATAGGCCTCAGTTCATGACGTGCTTGATGGCACCAATTTGTATCTTTTTCTCACAATAAAAAAGGCAATAATGACTACAAGACAGCGAGGTTTGCGGTTTCAGCAGAGTAACAGGATTACAGAGCTGTGGGTCCAAACCTGGCTCTGCACAAGAGACAAGGCTCAGGAAGAGGCAGTGTCCCTTATTAGAGCCACAGACACAGCTGGTGAAACTGGGCAAGCTTTCAGGAACCTGAGACCTTTGCACCAAAATCCTTCTCCAGTTTGACGACTCGAACTTCTTCCTTGCTGCTGGCAGCTGGGGAGGGGATGGATGGTGCCAAGCGGCCGGGTGCCTTCTGCCCGTGCAGAGTGGCCCCGGCTGCAAGCGTAGGCTGGCGCCAACCATCGCAAACCAGTCCTTTCTGCACAGGCGATGAAAGCAAACGCTTTGTCGTGCTGGGCATGGGCCGCCGCGGTTCAGACACCGGCGCCCACCCTCAGTGGTGTCGCAGCCGGGGCCCGGACCCCCATGCCCAGCTCAGACCCGCGAGCTCGCGGCAGCCTAGTGGCTTCTGCCGGGGAGAGGGGGACCTGCGCTCATGGCATGAGCTTGCCATTCGGAGAGAGCAAATCATGCTGTTTATATATTCAGTCTGTTATTTCATCCCCACGGAGACCAAAGGATGAAAGGGCAAGTAGAAAATGCACTTGGAAACAACCTTACTTATCAACCACTGTTCTGTCCCTGCCGCTGCAAAGGTCTCTTTAAGTAAACTGGAAAGAATAATAAGATAATAAAGGAAAGAAAACTTAAGAACACTTTACTGAAGCATTTAGACTAAACTGCTGCAAGGTATGTCGACCCTTTGATAAAGCAGCCCCTATAAATCCTCTGCCTTTTCCACCTTCAGGCCTACAAACAATGCAGTCTCGCTCCTAATGTCTCTTCCACTGCTGAAAATTTGCGACATCAATAAAATCCTGGTTTGTCAGTACAAATGGAATTTTAAATTGAATTCTTATCAAATTAGCCTTTCATCAAGGTCACGCAATATTGTGTGAATAACCTTTTCAGAAGCTGTGTACATGGCTGCTGCCAGAGGTGAAAACGAGACAAATTCTAATGAGATTACTCAGCTGGAGCACTCAATAACATGCGATGGAGTAGACGGGGTGACATTAGCTTTAGTGATAATTTAAGTAAATGGATATACTGATGCTTGAAGCACAATGCTTTAACACCCACCCCCCCACTGGACTATGAACACATGCACTCGCAGCACCTATCTCATGGTTATTCAGCAGCCAGAGAGCACTGTCACGTCCCCAGCAAGATCCAAACAACATTTTCTGGAGGGAACTGAGATGTATTGTAAATGTATCCCCTCTGCTGGCTCCCTGTTGCAATAAAATTTCTCTTAATTTCAGGCAAAGAGCGTTTTGCAACATTAGCAGCTAGAGGGATTTTCCATCAGCCTTGTACCTAATCACCAAACTTGTGGGGAAAAACTGCATTTCAACATTATCAGTTCAGTGCTGCCAGGAGCTGAGCATTAGCTCAAAGGGGTCTAAGATGCGAGCATATGCTTTGAAGCAAGGCCTCGCTCGCTAATCGCGTGCTTGACTCTAAGCTGAGCCCCGGGATCTGTGTAGAGCACTGCATCCACCATTGCCCTGGCCCGCGGGGGTCAAGCAGACCCCCAGGAGGGGAGAAACGCCTCCCTCAGCCCCACCAGCACCCACCGTGCCGGCCCCGGGAAGCACCGTTTGGTAGGAGCCGTCTGAGGAATCTGTTCTTGCCAGAACAGAATAATTCTAATAAACAACCACGAGCTGCTGCTGCTATCCTTTCAGATAACATCTTCTTGCAATCAAATACGATCAAATTACATGATTGAGAAACAAAATATACAGCTGTCTAAAGACTCCTTCCCAAATAACAAAATAGACACATATTTGACAACTCAAAAAAATATTTCAGCAAACATAATAGAGAAGATAATGATAATTAGGCTAGTATTTTATGCCATAATGCTCTTGAATGCCTACAAAAATACAATATTTTCAGCAAAAGATAATTGAAAAGATTATTTGGCTTATCTAAAATAAGTTTTCCCAAGCCTCAGCATGTCTTTTGCAAGAATTCGTGCAGACATATGACGTAATGCTGTAGGCTCAATGTACTGTTTATCACTTTAAGAAAGAGGTGGATAAAAACACGGAGGTTTTTGTTCATGACAGGGTCCCTTTGGCAGGAAATGGACATAATCGCTTTTTACCCGACCCATAGGAAAGCAGAACCGATTGAACAAGTCCAGGACAAGAGCAGCCAGCAAAGATAGAGGCAGGGGATGCTCAGGGGCCGCAGGAGACAGCCCACGCCAGCAGCCATCACCGGGCGTGCAGGAGGGCTCAGCCTGGCAAATTGGGGTATTTGCTCACACAGGTATGAGTTGATCTAAAGATTGTGCTCTGACATTTCACTGCAAACCCTCACAATTTGTTCTTTGTTGCTAAGTTACGTGTTTATCTGGCTCCTGAGCGGATGCCTCCAACACAGCACGTAAGGGCATTTTTTGCAGTGAGATACAGACTTCTGTGTTCACTTCCAGAGGCTGCCCAAGCCGAGCATTTGTTCTTAGTATGTGTTCTTGCTATAAAGATCTGCAGATTGAACCTTTGTAGGAAAGAGAGGTCTAATTTAAAGCCACTTTCTGTCTACAGCAGGGATTTGTAGGGAAAATCCAGGCTCGGTCGCAACGGCACAACCAATGCTGCGTGAGTCTGTGGTACCCAAGGGCTGTGGATACAGCTGAAGGAAAGACAACATCTCTGAGAATATTTTGAGATTTCAGACTGGAGCATTTCAAATCAGAACAAAATCTGAAGGTCCACAAATTCTCTGTCTTTATCCTTCCCTGCTCGTCCCCCTCTCCAAATGCTGCAGACAGACCGAGCGACAGCTTTTGCTTTCAACCAGGTCTGTACCATGCTATGGCATTTACACCGGTGATCCCTCCAGCTGACAAAGGTGGCGGAGAAACATTCTCATGTCTTGTTTTGGGGTGCCTTGGTTCCCTCTTTCATGTGGCTGCCTCCTGCCACCCCAGCCATCCCAGCTGCACACTCCTCACCTGGTCTCCTGTGGCCACAAACAAGTGTCTTCCCAGTGAACACCCTTGGCTTTCAGAGATCTACTATGCTTCATTTAAAGCTGCCTTGTGATCCAGGGGTTTTTTAAGTCTCAGCATTTCTAAAAATATTTACCCCCATTCAACCAGTAATTGTGGCTGACTGAGCAGAAGCTGGAGAATGAAAGGGTTTTATGCTGGTCCTTGGTAGGTTTAATCTTCACTGTTGCTGTAAGAGACAGCTGTTTGCAGACCAGAAGGGCTGTTAATATTTGCTTTATAGGGCAACTGAGCACAGACCACACAGAAAGTCAAAAAGTCCATTACTGCAACTCCTCTTCACATGCAAAGTGAAGCAGCCTCTTACTATTCAAATGCAGAAGCCTAGAGCAGGTCCTCGGCAGAATTTCACCCAGAAGTTGCTCTGCTCGTAGTAACTGGACTTCTGGCATGAATGAGGTTTACCCAGTGTGCTGAAGGGCCTGTCGTTTGTGTTCAATGTTCAAAAAACACTAAGCACAACGTTTGTGAAAAGTGTCAAATGCAATAACGTATCCTTGTGTTTAACTCCAGGCCACCCCTTCGCCAACCACACTGAAAAGTGTTAGAATTGGACAAGATTTCCCAGGAGTAAAAGAAATCCATGTTCATATGCTTAAAAAGTCTGACAGGTGAACAAACTCTTCTACAGGGCAACTGCAGACGCTCTAAGTGACATTTTAAATTCTTAAGATTTTTCCATTTGCAAATAAAAGTTGCCTCGCAAAATGACAGGCAAACCAAGCAGACTTCCCAGAAACGGGTAATTTCTGTGGTCTTCTAATTGTTTTATTTTCCATAAGAGGAAAAAATGATCAGTGGTCGGGAGAAAAAAGCCCGCTCAGAAATGGATTTTTCCATCTATCCCTTTTTAATCGTTTGTGGAAGAAGAGTAATAGGCCAGATACAGTGCTAATTTTTATTGTAAACTACTCTGGGAACATATTTTGCTCAGAGCCATTAGCAGAGAAGGCAGATTAACTGGAAAAGCTAATAGTAGAGTGCAGTATAAATATTTACGTAGATGTTTGACTAAATCCTTTACTAACAGGTCAAATGTTCTCCACATTTTTCACCTTTTGTTATGAGATTTTTATGGGTCAATACCTTTCAAGGCTTTAAAAACCCCATGATGGAGGAGGAGACGGCCCCCCAAGGATCCTGGCTCTCGCTGCTGTGCTATTTCCGTCATGCTGGCGTTAACAAAGGAGGAGTACACTTAAATTCCTGTGCCTACAAACTCGACGGTGACGCCTCAGAGCGGAAAGAGTGGCCAAGGGGACTCTCAGGCAGCAGAACCCGCCGCGGCTCCGTTGCTTCCCCTGCACCCCCCAGGCCCCGCGCTGGCTGCCCCGAGCGGGGCAGGACGCTGCTGCTGCTGCTGCTGCTGCTGCTGCTGCCCCCGCTCACGCGGCGCTGCCGGGGAGCGGGCAGCAGGCACTGAGACGCGAGGGAGTCTCTTACAAGAGCAATTAGTCTTCTAGCACTGCAAACATTACATGTTTCACCCTCCCTTTTGTTTCTCATTTTTCACCTACATAATTCTGAGGTTAATAATGATTGTTAAACACACCAAAGATCAATACCTCCCCAAAATCTCTGAAAGCATGCTTTTTAGTTCAAGAAACTGGAGGTTGCTCTGGAGTCCTGTTCTAGTTTTACAGCCTTGACTTTATTGGAGAGGATTTGAAGTCAAACCATACACTCAGACCATCAACGAATGAAGGTCTGGGCAAACTCGATGCATCAATTATATTATCAAGTGGCTCTAGCTTACTGCTGAGAAGCAGGCTTTAAAAAAATGTGCTTTAAACTCATCAATTTTCCATTTCATCCATCCAGTAAAAAAAGAGAAGATTATGGGAAATCATCACCTCGGGTCACACATGAATTCCCCATTTAACATGGCTTTGATTAACATCTCAGACTCTCCTGGTGTCATGACCAATCCAGCTAAACCTGCCAGCCACGTCTGCACCCGAATTAACCCCATGAGCGCGGGCACCACGTGCTGCCAGAGCCACGACGACAGCTGGGCCAGCCGCCCCGCAGCCGCCTGTCCCCCCCAGCCCCACAGGTAGCCCCTGATGTGCCCACCCACACCATGGGTGGGTTTTTGTTTGGTTTTTTTAGGGGTTTCCTGGTGTGGTCAGCTGGTCTTCTGAGTATTGTTCTTTATATGCATATATACGTACCAACAGACACGTCTCTCCGCCACCCGTTACATCAAAGACCGGTCTGAGTTACAAGCACTGGGACTGACTAGTCATTATTCCATGTTGGTTCATTTCACCTCTGCCCCGTAAGAAAAATCTCAGATTATTATTTGTAAGAAAGGGATTTCTGAGCCACTGTGTCCACACTGGTGTGAGCGTGTAATCCATGTTTAGAGAAAAAAGCTCTGTATTTCTGCTTATTGAAGGCACAAACCTCTGCCAGCATCCTACAACCAATGTGGCAGCCCTGCTCAAGCATGAAGTGGTCTGACAGGCTTCCAAGGGCAATACCATGAAATGAAGAAAGAAAATGGCTGGCAGAACAAAACAAGGGCATAAAAAATGTCCTGAGTCCCTCCAAAAGGAGGATTTCTTTTTTTTTTTTTAAGTCTCAAATTGTTCTAGGAAGTGGAACATGTCCCACGTTCCGCAGGAGGAAAAGAAGATCAGTAAATCTCAGCAGTCGCTGCCATGACCCAGGGAAAGGATTTTCTGTTCTACCTGTTGCAGCACACCCGCTCCCAAGCAGCAGCACACGACGTCTGGACCCTGCCGGGCAGCACCTCTGCTGCTGTGCTGGGCCACGGCCACCATCCCTGGCAGAGAAGGATTCAGCGCCCGTGCAGGCGAGGCCACCACAGCTCCTCTGCAGTTTTATCTGATGCCTGAGCTGCTGGTGCTGCTGCCAGAGCAGGCAGTAGACACACAAAAGGGACAGGAGGGTGCCAGTCCTACGTGAAGAAACAGCACAGTGAAAATAAGAGGAAATGGTAAAAGCTCTCTAGCACCCACCACCATCGCTCCGCCACGGTCAGAGTAGGACAGACTGCGAAGCCTCCGAGCCTTCGCCCCGCCACAGAGCCTCCATCTCACAGCCCGCCTGGCCAGGTAAGCACAGGGGGCATTTCTCAGGTCACACGTTTTTGTTGCGTTTCATCACACATTCACCATTTCAACCAATTGCTCGTTCTGTGTGTACGCATTATAAAAAAGAAGTTTGAAGGTTGCTTTTATTTTTTTTAAATCACAAAACTACTATAACTAACTATGATGAATTTTCTAATTATATTCTTCATTTTACAACTTACCCATCCTTACATCCTACAAGGAAAATTTCTTACATTGTTCCTTGCTGGATAATCATTAATTCTGCCTGATGCTAAAAGAGGTCTTTGATATTTCATTCATGCTGGGATGATAATAGGTTAGGACTCCAAACTCATTTGAAGGTCAGTAAGATGATGACTCGTGTCTGAGAGATGTTTTATCTCCATCAGGGGATTTTTCCCCTCCATAATACCAATTTGCTAAGCTAATATAACGATGCCTATCTTTCTGATTAACTAAATTTCAGTTGGTCATAACGCACACATTTTTGATGGGAACCTTAATGTCCACAGATCAATCAAATGTACATGAACAAGCCTGGTAAGTCACACAGGCTTAGTTCCCCAGGAGATGTGTAAGTAGGCAAGCTAACCCTCCAAATATTAGGTTTGCAAAAGGAAAAAATTTAAGCATAAACTGTGGCAGAAGCGTGACGTATGGCAAAGTATATCTGCAGAAAGGCAAGACAGCTGGTTTCTGTCTTGAAAAATGGAAGCGAGGTGAACAGTGCACCTTGGACAGGAAGAGATCTTTGGGAAAACATCCTTATCAGCATCATTAGTGATGGGTAACTGGCAGCTCCGAGCCCAGGAAGACGTACGATTGCTTCCGCTCTCTCCCGTTGCTCTAATCTATCCTCAGATGGCAGAAGGTTCTGGTTTTCACTGACAGCAGGGGAACGATGCTGATTTACCCCAGCTACACGTCTTACCCTGCAAATGCTGAAAGAGCCTATCTCATGGTTCTCCAGTCGTGCAGATAATTTTGCTCTTAATTAAAGAAATGCCACAATGACAGCTGGGAATTAGCAGCTGTAGTTTGACCAAGTAAGTATGATATCTCCTTTAATTAAAAGAAACCCCCTCAAAATTTCCCTAATGAAATTTCTACTCTGATAAGATGGAATAGCTATGAATTCACAAAGCAAGAAATAACTGAGAAGCGCAGCAATTCAGTCAATGCAATTTTCTTGCAGGAAAATACTTAAACTAACAAGAAAAGAAAAAAAGCTGTAGAAGTTGCAAAAAGTCAACTTTCCAATTGATTTTCAGCTTGACTTTGTAGAGTGTCATTCCTAAGTAATGACTAGAAAATGTGTAGCATCCAAATTACACACAGGAGCATGACACTAGAGGTATTGAACTTAGATTTAACTGTGATAGTTTTAAGTATGTTACACAATATATTTTCTTTCATAAGGAGGCAAGGACGTGCAAAAAAGGATATTAAGCCACCAGAGATTCGAATCTTTGGCTTTTTTTAATATTGTCTCTTTTGCCAGCCTCAGAGCTACCCAACATATCAGTTATTTACATATTCTTACGCACCAGACTTCCTCTCTTGATAGATAAAGTATGTAACTCTATTTAAATATGAAGAATCTCTCTCTGGATTTTTTCTAAATAACATCAGATATGTAAAGAGGCTCCCGCTGGAATCAAATTTCCTCTTACTAGTTCGACTCAATGCTACCCCTCTGGACCAAGCCATTAAAACGCTTTTCATGTTGGGCAAAGGAGCATCAAGGGCTTCACTCCCACCTCTCCTGTGGCAGGAGCCACCCACTGCGGCCGTGGGACAGAGGTGGAAGTGGAGCATCACTCACCTGCCATGGCACGCCACCACGCTCATACATGCATTGTATGCAAACAGAACAGGAGTGTCTCGCCCAGTTCTTCCCTTGCAAAATAATAACGCGATCAGACATACTGTGACTATTAGCAAGTGATTCAGAAAAACTACAGGAGCAGAAACCATTAGGAGCTGATGCAAAGCGTAGCCAAAGCAAGCAATTATTTCAGAGTTGAGGTCGCTGCCATCTGAAACAGGGATTTTCTCAATCTTTCATAGTCTTTGTGGAAATTATCATTTGCCTCCAGACAATCATTTCACAATAAATTTGGAAGAGGACATGCACCACCTTTGATGTCTTGTGGACTCTGTGTTTTGCCATAGGGAGTAAGTACACAAAAAGTGGAATCTAAGTCAGGTTACTAAGGGCAAGTATAAAAACATAAGACAAATGTACAAGGACAAACCCACAAAAGCCAGGAAAGCAGGGGAGAGACGCCAACAGCAGAAATCCAGGCTAACCAAACCTTTCCATCCTACCATCACCAAGAGAAAGCTTGTGTGGCTGAATACGTACCTGCAGAAAGGGGACAACTGCTCTGCTTTGAAAAGAAGCTGCAGAGATGGGTCTTGCGTGTCCTCAGGTTGCCTGGGCTGGCTGAGCTTCTCCCTGCACTACCACGAAGCCTGCCCAAGGCCACCTCAGAGCCACGCTCGCGGCAGCTGGGGCGAGAAGTCAGGGGAAGGAGGGGCCAGCCTGGCTGCGGGTGGCCTCTGGGGCTGCTCCCAAGTGGGTACCAGGAGGGGGACAACGATGTACTTTATTAGATTAGGTTTCTTGTATAAAACAGACTCTGCTGAAAATCATCTGTAGAAGGTGATGGCCTTCATTTTATTTTAGATGAACAATGTATATTCAATGGCAATTATTTTGGTTTTAGCAGTAGTGCAACCACCTAACATGTCTTCTACGTAACAGGAAGTTTATTAGCCTAGATTTGCCTGGACAAAAAGCCAGTGGGTCAGATACTAAGCTGGTACAAACTGATTTAGTTCCATGAACTTTGATTGAGCACCACCAATCACTGCATAAGTAATGAACATAACGGCAAAACTCCCAGCCCTTGTTGGTGTGGCAGATAACCTGATGTGACAAACAGAGGACAGTGACTGTCAATAGTATATTGATTTTATAGGTGTTTCCAATAACAGGGACTACTGAAGTTTCCAAAGGCAGGGACATATAGTCCTCCCTGTTTAATGACTATATATTCATAATACCTGGGTTGTGCTTGGAAGAACGTCTCTTGTAATAGCATAGCCCTTGCCATTTCAGAAGGTATTTCTGCGTGTTTGCAGTGTGGACATCCTCAGTGCCCCGTTTTGCCTCAGGTCTGCATTGCGACTTCCGACATTATTCCAGCACCCCAAGCCTCTGCTGTAAGGCACAGTGCATGTTCCTGTCCCCTTTGAAAAGCACTTGGAGATCCAGGGTAGCAAAGTGCTGTTTGATAACAGAATTGCTTTTTGATCATCAAAGCATATGTTTAAAAAAAGATCAATAGGATTACTGCATGGGCAAAATCAGAACTCCCCAATGCTTGGCATCCTGGCTCAAGCATATAATCCTCCACCCTTTTGTCTTCTCACCAAAGGAAAGCGTAGAAAAAAAGAACCAGCAATCAAGCCCGCTCTGCTGCAAAGAAGGTCAGCCTTCCCCACCACTGCGGTCTGAAAGGCTCCGGCTGGTGCCCCTCCTGTGCCCTACCTTTGTACTGGAAGGAGGGCAGTCCCATTTAATGGGATTTTTTTTTTTTGCCTCAAGAAAACCATTCTGGCATCAGTCTTTTCGAACAAATTACAAGGTTTGCACTGCAATAACAAACACCAGGGTGGAGGGACTGGGTTGCACTTGGCTGACTGTGATTTGTTGGTAAATAATAAATCAGCTAAGCATTTTCCAGGGATGCATGGGATTTAGCTATCAGCGTGAGGGGAGGTGGACTCCCTGAGAGACCATGTGCAACAGCCTGTTTTCTTCAGAATTTCCCAGCTTAACATGAGCAACTGCTCACTGGGGAGAGCAGGGACCCCTTCCCTCCTCCAGTGCTAGGTGCAGTGCCAACCACTTGCCACAGAGAATTCCCAGAACTGATATCGCTGTTCAGCTGGGATTTGATAAAACAGGTTTTATCCTAATCCCATCTTCTTTTTCTTTTCGCTTTCTTTTGTTTATTTGGTTTTTGTTTCAGCTGTTTGCTGCTTCAAAATGACCTACTTTTGCCCGTGGAGGAGCCGCAGTTGTGCTCGCCTCTAATGTTATTTTCCTCCTCCCCTCACGTCTGAGTTGGCTAAACCCAGGACTGTGGACTCTCTCAGGGCTCAGCTTTTATGTTATTTACTTATGCTGCGATTGGTACAACGGGGCTGTGAGACCTGATGAGGCTCTTCCAATTTTACTGAGGCAAAAAATTACTAATATTAATAACTGAAGTAGTTCAGAGAAGCAATAATTGTTAGCAACGTACTTTCAGTGCTCTCCCATCCCTCTGTGCCAGCTCTCCTCCTGGCACGACTTGAAGGCAGAACTTCCCCTGTGCCCACACCTGAGCATGCAGAGCCCCGGCCCCATGCCACCCCCCCGCCGCCCCCAGCGAAGGTTTGAATGCAAAGGTGGAGGCCGAGGGCTGGCTGTGAGCTGGGCTCTGCACTGGCACACCTTGGCTGCTGCAGCTGCAGACCCAGCTCCCTCCTCCCGAGGCTTGTGGCCCCGAGTCCAGGAATCTGGTAGGACACGAGCGCCGGTGAGGCACCAGGACGGCAGCGCCCAGCTTGCTGCCTGTGCCAGATGGCGTGGAGGAGAGCAGTTCATCCCCAGCATCCCTGCAGCCTGGCACTGGGCACCCACAGCCGGTGGAGCGATCTGCTGCCACGCTCCCTCTTGCTTTTCTCCAGCTGGGGCAGAGGAAAGAGTTTTTCCTCCCAAAGCATGCAGCAGCACCCAGAACCGACAGATTCAGCTCAGCTGGGGCCTGAACCTAGAACTTACTGGGCAGCAAAGCTGATTCGAGTGCAACGCAAGACATGCCCCGCTCCGAGGTGCGCTCACGCGCTGCCACGCTGCCGTCAGCTGGCCCTGAATCCCTGGGGCAGCTCCCCGAGGGCACCGAGCAAACTTTACTACCATCTTTATTACACTTTGGTGTATTTCTGCATTGTTCTCAATGGAGTATTCAGAATCAAAGTGATGTATTATTTATAAGGAATAAATATTAATCAAAATCCATAAATATTTATTCATGCATAAAAAGAGAACGGCCATGGATAATGGCCAATGAATGGTACTGCATGTCCTTGCACTCGGGAAACCTGGTAAACAGTATAAATACATCAACCACACATACAAATACACTCTCTCTCTAGGGCCCAAATATAATACCAAGTGTAAACACTCAGTGTTAAAATCAGCTACACGACAACATTTTTTTAAAACGACAACAAAATAAAGCCTAGGGATTCAAGGGGCTGTTGAGGCAGGCAGGATTTTAAACTACCTCATACACCTAATAGGGATGGGGCTTAGAGGATGCTGCTGAATGAACACCAGGGAAATGTCCTCTGCAGCGAGGCTGTCCGTCAGTCCAGCCGCGTTTGCCCACAGAAAGGGTGCGGGGCACCGCTGGACCACTGCTCTTGGGGTAAGGTTTGGCAAGAGGTCTGCAGTGCAATTCTTCATGTGTTTTTCTCAGTGCTTTGGCCTGGTGTTACCTTCTTATGGAAAATATTTCCTGGTGTATAAACCTCTAGCTCTTTATTTGCTGCAGTTCAATGTTATGTAAGCAGGTAGAGATTCATCCGCAGCCCCAGAGCAGCTGCCTCTCGCACGGACCAGCCTCTAACCATCACTGCCTGATTACTGAGGGGCGATGCAAGCTCAGGGTGGCTCAGAGCACCCTCTTTGCACAATGCCGTACCAATTTGGCCAGAACGGCACCCAGAACAACCCTCCTAAGCCTGGCCGAGGCCTCTGGATCGTTAACGGGAACACGACACTCACCCCGGCACGAAGGCGGGAAGGAGGTGACACGCGGCGCGGGTGTGTCACACACGAGTATTAGCGAAGCTCTCCTCTAATCTCTGAACCCGCTGATAAACTGCAGTCACGAGGTGATACTCAGTCTGTATCGTCCCAGTCCCAGGCTGCAACCTGCACCGGAGTAATTCATTCCGTTGACTGGTTTTTTTTTTCCTTGATAATTGCTGAAGATTTCTGTTAAACTTGTATGGCACAGCATCAAGATAAAATGCCACGGGGAACAAGGAAGAGTAGATTAAAATTTTGTCCACCTATACAAAAATCAATCAGCTAAATGAGTCCAGCCCTTTTGACCTGAATTATAAATAATGAAATTTTCAGGCTCTTTACCAGCATGGAAAAGTGATTTCTGAGGTTCAAGCAATCGAAACTTTGACCTCTGTAACCACCTGCTGCTCGTAAGCACAACTGGCCACGACTTCCTAGGGAGTAGTTGTCCTGCAAGAGCAGCAGAGCCACCAAACAGCCCCAGCAGCAGGAACATGGCTCCGGGCCTGGGTCCCCAACCCAGCCGGACCCGCAGCACTCCTCTCGCAGCCCCGCTGCTGCAGCCCCCTGCCATCACCCCTTACAAACGGCACAGCTGCCCCTTCTGCCAGAGGCACGTGTGCCGTCCCCTAGCAAACTCCCAGGCGGAGCGATATAAAAATTGCTTTTGAACAATTTTGGATTTGTTCCTGCCAGGGAACACGGCGGTTTCAGTACTTGTCTGACAAGAGCACCCCACGCTGCTGCTGGCGAGAGTGGGTGTCAGTCATCCGTCCCGAAACACCGCACCACGAGCCGGCACAGCACACGAGAGATGTACGGGGTGGCGCGGTCATCCCAGCGCCTGGAGCCACCGCGTGGCTTCTGGACGCTGCCACCACGTAAACAAAACAACAGCAGAATGTATGTAATAAATTCCCAGAATACCACTAATGCTTCCACAAGTAACGACAGCCCCCGCAGTCACTAACCAAATTCGCTAACCAGGCTGGGCCAGAGGAATGCTGGCAGACCCACGCGTGTTGGTATCTGCTGAAACAATACCTTCTGTATTCTCTGAAAGCAAATGAACGGTCCGTTTAACGGTATGGTACCCATTTAATATAACTGCTAAGATAGCAGATGGTATCCATTTAATGCTAGTACTTTTACTCGTTATGGCTATTATTTAAAACTATATTCAAGGGTTGCTTTCCCCTTTCCTTCCCTTGCTCTCAAACTAATGTTCAAGGGAATATTTTAGACATACCACAAGGCACCAGCCCCGCTCCACAGTACTGGTGATAGCCTTGTCGGGAAGTTTACCTTCTGCATTTCAAACTCACCAAATCTCCAACTTTAAGGTTCTTTTCATCACAATAAGCAACACCTTTTTTGACTCTACCATTTCTCTGCCCTTGAATACCTTTCTGTTACTTGCTTCTGCAAAGCATCTGTCTATTCTGGAGAAGGCAGTAATCTGAACCTACTCCTCCCTTCTCCCATTGCCTCCCATGACCTGCTCTTCACCTCACAAATAAACATGGACACAAGAAATAAGCCATCTCCATGCTGCTCAAATTTCCTCCAAGTGCATCACTTCCTAGGTTATTAAAATAAATAAATAAAAAACTTATAAAGAAAAAATATTGGGAAAGGTGGATGGAAACAAACATGCAAGTCTTTATGCAATGTCACGTTGATTCCCTGTCACAAGAGATTTACTAAAGAAAGGGGGGAAATAACCAGTCAAGTCGAGAATACTTAGAAAAACTGAAAGTCAAAGAAAAATTAGGGCTCACAACCACAGTAGGAGCTGTTGGTGATCAGTATGTGCCACCATATGTTTTAATAACTTCAGATTTCTCACATGTCTCCAGGGAACCTCAGAGGGGTTTTCATGTTCTTCACTCAGTTTTCAAACTTATGGCTCTTCTCATCAATAAAAGATTTGGTTTACTCACTGTGGCAACCGTATAATGAAAAACAGGTGCAGCTATGTAATATTTCTCTTTAATTACTATTTGTGAGGTGAAAAAGAGGAATTAATTATTCTGCATTGTTAGAACAGAATGAACCACCTACTAATTACAATCTTGATTTTAATTCAGGTGATGTTGCACAGCATTCTATTAGTCCAAGTAAATATTAGCACTAGTTTTAATCATTTTTTGTTTTCCTCCCTGCATGAAACATCTACCTGATGGGGACGAATACACATAAGTTACAGAGTTATGGCTTCTTCCTCTCAAACACCTAGTCCAGGGACATAAAATGTTATTTTTCCCTTCAAATGAAAGAAGAGCCATCTTTTTTTCTTTCCCCCTGAGTTATTTTCTCTAGCATCAAGGGTTTTTTCTATGACTTATGGGTGAATAGTGTGAATTCAAGGAAAACCTAGTCTTCCATTATTTATTCATACTATCCTTCAAAGTCAACCCACTCAAGAATTCACAAACATTTCTTTATTTTAAATGTGTGCCTGTTTGAATGGTTATGCCTGTTAATAGTTAACCTTGTTAACAAGCTTCTTGATGGTCAATTTTTAATTCCTGGCAGGGGTCTGATGTCCAAATCTTACCAAAAAAAGGAAGAAACACACAGAAATCCCTACCCACAAAGGAGTTGTGTTAGCACTTACTGAATGCAAGTTTGTGATGACACGTGCAGAAGGCTCCAGCATTACTAAATTATGCATGGCTGTGCATTCAGCACATCCTTTGCTTTATTTGCAAGAGTTTCACTTGCCAAAGCACTCTAGGGAAGAAGGGAAGGCTCTTGTCAAAACAAATACAGTCAACCAAAGAGAGAGGCTTTTACCAATTAATTGATAATGTTTCTTTATCCTTTTCTTTTTCCTCTTTCTCCCTCTTGCTCTACCCCCTTTTAAGCAGCCCTCCAGGACTGTGGGGGCAACGAGCAGCAGGCGCAGTTGGCAGATAGCAGGGACGTTTGCACTGGGACACGCAAGGCTGTATCGCTCCTCACCCCTCCAGTTTGGTGGTTGGCACCGGCAGCATGGGAGTCACACGTGCGCATTCTCAGTGCCACCGCTGCCAAGTGCTTGGCACAGAGGAGCCGGGGCGAGGTGCCTCTCCAGGGCTGAGCCCGCGAAGCCAGCAACCACCGCTTGTTATCCGAGCTGAAGGTTGCTCCCCAGCGCACCGCGACAGCTGGGACAGCAGGTCAGCGGCACTGGCCAGGGTTCAGGACTCTCCAGGCATTTCTGCCCAGTGCACCCCTAAGGTGATGGCCACGCAGGGCTGCGCCCGCCCCCACACCACGTGCACCGAAACCCGTACAGCCCGTGCTCGCGCTGTTGCTGGTGCCAGCGCTGAGAGACGCAAGCTACAGCTGATCACCGTCACGAAAAGCAATGTTTTTCTGATGGAAAACGATGTCTTGTTGGAAACAAAACTCTGCTGCCCATGCTAGTGCTGATTAAAAAACCTGTGTTTTTTAAAAAACCCCTAGAAATACACTACCTTGAATCTGTCAAATTGTTCTGTTTTGACTTTATTGGAGAGGAGAATTGGAGGGGGCTGGCTTTGAAACACTTTCTTATTTTGAAGTTAATTGTGCTGTTATTTATCATTCAAATCATTAGAGAATGCAAGCTGGTACAAAATAGTACTATGTGCTGTACAGATATCAATATTAATGTAAAATACAATCGAATGAAGCACTGATTTAGTTTAACAAAATTATTTTACTGCAGCAAAGCAAAATAATTAAAAAATATTAATAGCGCAGTAAACCTAGGGTTTTTTTTGTTGTTCTTTTGTTCCAAATTGGAACAAAATTTCAAGGCTGCTAAACCCCCGTAAAACGAACTCTGTTTAAACTGTTTGTTTAAACTTTTTTTTTTTAAAGTTAATTTAATTCCTAGTCACATCCTGAAATTCCTATCAATCAATCCAGTCACTCTGGTATATTCATCAGCTATATGTGGTACTAATCCAGGCTCTTCAAGGAAATAACTAGCTGTTAAAAATAATTTGGAAACCTCTCCACGGTCCTGTACCGCTCTTCCCAATTATTAAGAAGAGAGTCATAACCTGGCTACCTCTTCCTGACATCATTAGACTTGAAAGGGGGGAAAAAAGAAATCTACTCTATCAACTCGGAAGTGCTGCAGAGAGCAGTTAGAAAACAAAGCTTTATCTTTGTTCCCTTTCTCTGGGCCAGCACTGAAATGCAGGGACAGTCCTGGCTGTGCCCCGCAGCACAGCACAATTCCTTGCAGCAATGCCTGTGGCTGCTCCTGCAGCCTTGGTGCCGGGCACCAGCCACCTCTGGGAGCCGGTAGGGGCCACAATCGGGCACAGGGGCCTGATTTTGCACAGGGGCATGTCTCTTGAAAGCTGCAGGGAGCGAGGGGAAGGGCAGCCCTGGGAGGTGGTGCAGGCAGTGGAGTTTCCACGCTGGCCCTGAGCAGCAGCATCACCACGGGATGCCCTTGCCTGACCAGAGTGCCCCGCAGCGCTGCAGGTGATGAACCCCACAGCCAGCCCAGCTCCAGTCCAGAGGGTTTTTTCAAAGTGTTAGAAGACAATAATGTATCAGGCCACTGCTTGGGTGGTTTTTGATGCCTATAAGGTAAAAAACAAATCCCAGATCTTGGGTAGGTGTGAATACACAGACACCCTCAAAGAGCTGTCAGACAGGTGTAAGCTGAAGTTGTGCACAGCTGAAGGGCTTTCATTTGGTAAAGCAAGGCATCCTTTTGAAGATCAGTTCATGTGCAGTGCTCTCCTTCTGACATCTCCCTGTGAACCGAGGTAACAGAGGGCTGCCTACAGAGCCTGGCACTGGGATGCAGGAAATCAAGTCTCAGCTCCCAGCTCTGCCCAATACAGGCAGAAAAGCCAAGTCTCCCCAATTTTCACTTCCCCATCTATTAATGTTCCAGTTTCACAGCGGCTCTGCCTCCCTTGAAACCGCAACCCCTTCAAAGCAGGGGCTGTCCTTACAAGCTGTGTGTTCCCTGTGATCTCAGTCAGGGATATTCCTGTTGCCCCAGGTTCACACCTTGCAGCAGGATTCATAGGCTTTCTCTCCTGATTCCACATTCCAGTCCCATTTCTTGGGCGACCCTACATGACTTGCTGTGCCAAATCTCCTCCCGCTGCACAGGTACCAGGACCCCAGTTTCTCAGCAGTGATCAGCAGTTCATATACCTTGCTTTTTTCATCTGTACTTAATAAAGCTTGAATCCTGGGGATCCTCACCCCCACACACAGTTTCTGGGCCTCCAAGTTCATTTCACACTGAACCCAGAAACTCACTCACCAGCCCTGAAGGTCTTTCCCCAAAGCCATATTCCTGCCTGTTAGCCAAGTTTCCTGACTCAGACCCTTAGGATCCCCTCCATCCCAGCCCACAGGGCAGGCAGCCGCTGACAGAGACGGAGCTGATTTGGATCCACTACAGCTGTCCTCTTCCAGCCTGGCAGATGTGTTTCATTATGGCTGACTAAGATAAATGCCCATATTTGTGGAAGTCTCCTAAGCACGGTACCCACGGCAGTGCCAACCAGATAAGATGCTTGTACACAATGCATTACAACGTGTCCTGTCGGCTCTGCCAGCCCCTTGCTGGCGATTCAGGAGACTGAGCTGGAAACAATTAAAAATGTAATGGTATGGCTCTCTTACCTGGGAATTGACCCAGAAAGGAGATTAGAATAAGACTATGGGAAAAAGCATGAGATAGTTTACAGCTTCACATCCACACCTTGTAGAAAAATGCACAATCATAAAACTAACCTTTTAATCCCTTAATAACAGCATTTTATAACGCTCTTCCAGCTATCTCCTTAGAGTAGTCAAGGAATATTACAGCATCTGCTTATGTAACATTGCATCATCACGTGGATCCTACAAATATACTTATAAGCCCATGGATATTCACCAGATGACCCCAGTTAAGAAATTAGTCCTTTTCTGTATTTACTCATCCTACAGTATCAAGTCTGGGGTGAGAAGCAGGGTGGGAAAGCAGAAGAAATGGACTTGGGGCATGAACTCAAGATGTTTTTCCCTCACTCCAAAGAGTTGGTCTTTGGTATTCTGGTTGTTCTGCTGGGATTTCAGAAGTGTCTGTTATGTTCAGTCACCTTTTCTACTGCCTCATGTTTTATTCCAGCTTTTGTTTTTTTGTTTGTGGTTTTCTTTTTTTTAAAAAAACCTTTTTTAAACCTTTAATGTTAATGGACATTTATAGTCCCCATTTTTTGGCCATGTGCCTATTTTTTTCTAGCAGTGGTGTATAATGCTCTTTTACTCCTCTGGAAAATATTAGCTAGATCTTATCCTTTTCTCCCTTCAGTTCAGTTCTTATGTCTGTCCTGTCCTTTGTCACCAAACAAGGCAATAGTTTTCTTAAAATAAATACACTGGCAGCAAGGGCATTCAAAGTTTCATTTCATAACAAGATATATGAAACCCTTTGACCTCAACAGGTGGGGGGACGGTCCTTGGGGTTTGGCTTTTGTCTTGAAAAAGACAGACCCCTCCCCGCTCTGCACTGCATGGAAGCAGTTGACCCATAGCCACCAATCCCACTGGCCTTGCAAGATCCACCATCACTATGCTTGAAATGAGTGACCTGACTCTGGACTTGAAGTTAGCTAATCCTGCATAACGCAGCTGTGTGGAAACAGGTGGAGAAGGGGGAAGTCATCGGTTCTTTGCCATTACTTCTTTCCTTTGCCTCAGTTCCTAATACAGACTTTTATGTACAAGGAACTCCAAGAAATACCAATAAAGTGGGGGAAAACCCATGAGCTCACAGATGGTTTGAAGCACAGTATAGATTAATTGCAACTTTCCAGTGCTGGAAACTCTAACCTATGAATACATAATCATCATAGATAACTGCTGAACAAAACAGCTGTTCAGGCACCCCATTACATATATTTATAGTGGTGGCAATTCAGAAAAAAGATACTGCCTTACAGAGAGAGTTAAGAAGTGATGCAATTTGCAACACACACATACATTAAACAACCATAAAGCTCCCCTACTGCATTGGCACAGTATTGTAATATATGTTGGCATTATGTCAGGAAAAGCAGTTTCCTAGGTTCAGCCACATTAATGTTCATCCTAATGAACTCTCTGGAGGAACTGTCATAAATGACAGAATAGCATAAAAGAGCTTTGCTTCCAATAAAGGCCAGCGATAGCATACACTATGATTATATGCAAGGGACAAGCTCTGATCTGTGATGTTTTGAGGCAAGGCAGTGATATTTCTGGTTTATCAGTTATTCATTGGGTTAAACTTGTTCCTTTCATCTCTGCAGTAGCATTTGAAGTAAGATTCATGGAAAAGAACTTTAAAGATGTCCTCCAAAGTTATTAGAGATAATAATTGAAATAGTTCTTTTAGCCGACGATAAAGTCGATTGCTAAAATTATTCAAGCTTTTAAAATCAGATAATAAACTTTCTTCATACTGGTAATCAGCTCATTTGGTTGCAAAGACCTTCTTAATAAATTCAGCTTGATTAACTCTGGTCTAGTTATAGAAGGTTATTCAGTATTGTGTAGTTTATTTTTGGTGAGTTTTTGTTGTGGTGGTTTTATTATTATTATTACTGTATGAACTCTAGGAAGGAGGAAGAGAGAGAAGACCACATTTTCACGTGCGGGCAGCTGCCATACCTGCTTTGAATTCAGTTAGGCTTTCTTAAATAGTTAAAATGAAGAAGATGGGAAAGGAATGTTGTTATCCCTCTGGTTTCCTACAGCAGCAAGTTCTTGGACTGTGAACTGTTTTGTTGAGAGACAGCAGCTCCCCGAGCCGGAGGAGGCCAGACCTGGGACCCCAAGCTGAAGGCATGCCAGAAGTAGCCTGATACACCCAGACGTGGCCCTGTGCCTCGGCATGGGCTGTGCGTGCCTGCCCGCAGCAATGACACGCCTGACCCAGGAGGGTGTTGTGGCCCTGCTCAGAGGGGTTTTAGGATACCCTCCTGACAGGAACCGCAGCTGCTTTCCCCAGTGGCGATACAGGCTGTCTGCGATGGCATATAGCCCTGCCATCTACTGGAAGAGAAATTATAGGTAATTCAGAAAACCTGGAAGTCATGCTGGATTTGAAGGAAACCATACTGGAAAGCTTCCGTGCATACCAAATCAAAGCTGGATAAAATCCATCAAGTCATTGTGCTTTTGCACGTCCCTAATCAGCATGATCAGATGCATCTCAAGTGCTGCCAGCATTTTATCTGTGCAGGAAGTCCGAGCTGTGCTTTATTGACCCTTGGGTTGTGCTGAATAAGGCTGAAGAGAGATATCGCCCTCTCTGAAGAGTACACCAAGGAATAGCACACCTTTGGGAAAACCAGCATTTCACAGCTCTGTGGGAGTGACTGCTGGGCTAATTACACCCACAGAGTATTACAGCAGTACAGACCTACCTCGACATGGAATATTTATTTCCGTCAGTCACTACTTTTATAACACTCAGGGAAGTTCACTCACAAGAAAGCATTTACCCTACAAAATATGCACAGATCTCAGGAGAAGTGACCATTCGTAAAGTGGATGAATCCTACCCAGTGACTTGAGAAGCTTGTCTCTCCCAGCACACGTTTCCTATGTCCTAGCACAGAAATTGTGCCTTAGATGCCTAAGACCAAATTACAGCTCTTATTTTTGCAGTGCCATCCAACAGTAGAACTTAATTCAGCAAGCAACTAATAAACACAGCAAATCTCTAGTACCTTGCAGGCTATTTCCTACTTCATTTCGGGAATGTAGGTACATGCTTTCCCATTCATAATGAATGATATCTGAGGACAGCTGCATTTACTCTATTGGTTGCTCCTTACATGGATCTTTCCCCTTCTTTTCTTCATTCCCTTTTCAGCTCCTTCTTAATTTCTGCTCCTTTTGATATTTTGTGCCTCATTCCCCCTCCACCTCCCCAGCTGATAACAGATAGAGTGCATGGGATTTCAAGTCACGCTATCACGCCCAAGATATTTGAACAACTCTGTAATTAGTCCAAACCCGTTCCATCATTTCTTTTTGAAAAGAGCAATTTTATATAAATTGCAACTGCAATCTAGTTTCCAGAGAAACAGATACTCAAGTTTAGGATCCAAATTCCAGCCCCCATGCTGCAGCCCTCTTCTCCCTTGGCACGGGATATAAGCCCACGCAACAGTAGAGGAAAATGCAGCCTGACACAGAATAACTTCATCATTTCCATGGCCAGCAAGGGACAAGACACCAGATGTGCTGTGTTTCACACACACAAAACCTAATAATAGTCCTCTGGAACCAGCGTGTGCTGGGATCAATTAAATTCATCCGCCGCCTCCTCCCTGACCAGCACTGTGCCAGCGGTGCAGGCAGAGCAAGGTACAATTCCCACCTTCCTTCCTGGGCTCTGCTACAGCTTCTCAGGGAAACAAACACTGCTGGGTTTTTGCAGTCCACATTCTTACTCTTTGTTTCTTTGCTTTCTCCTCTAACTCCTACAAAGGGGTGGCAAATGTGAGCTAATATAGCCTCCTGTGAGATTAAAGCAATTTAGCAAGAAGATGTCCTCATTTAATAGTCTCACCATCTCCTTCATCCTGACAACATGTCTTCAGCAAGCCATTAATGTCTAAAATGTAGTAGGGATAGGAGATAGGAAGACCTGTCACAGCCACCAGTGAGCCAGTTCCACAGCTTACCTGCTGCTGCAATCAGGCACTGAGAAATTCCTCTGCTGTAGATTTTAAAAAAAAAAAAAAAAGAAAGAAAGAAAAATCAATCACCATCATCCTGATGTGAGAAAATCCCCAGTGCTCCAGACATGCCAGGCAATTCATCACTATCCTCATAACATATATCAGTCCCTTGCTCCTAATCAAAACTAAAACCACCAGGAACTGAACGTATGGAAGGCAGTCCTGTCTCTGAGGAGCACCTTGTGCCCCTTTCCCCCCAGAAAAACCCCTAGCAATAACTAACATAAAGCAGCCCACCCCAAGGAAACAAGAGTGCTTCAGGCTTTAAAAGAATATAATTTGAGGTGATGACATAGTCATTATCGCAAGCCTTCTCCTGAAGTTAGGAGCAAGAAAGCTCTGGAGACAGCCCAGGGCTGAGTCTTCAGAAGAGCTTCAAATGGTGCCAGCCAGTCCACTCCTCTCACTCCCCACTGCCATAAAGCAGAGCCCCCTCACCAATAAGAAGCCAGTTTCCAGTTACCCAGATCTCTCACATGGGTTCAAGCAGCTACAGAAACCCAGGACACACAAGGACAGAGGCTGAGTGAGGGTCACCTCCCTGCCTTTTATGCACCTACTAACCCATCCAGCTCCTGGAGTGACTCATCTCAGCCAATTACCCTGCCGACCCTGACAGCTGTAGAGGATGATTGAGCCCCCCGAGCTCTGACTTGGCCTCCAGAGGTGCCTCAATTTTTCTGCTAGAGAGGGAGCCTAAGTCACCACCATGAGTAGTTGGCTGCCTTCTGGGGGCTGGGAAGGTGGGAAGAAACCCCCTGGAAGGTACCGGCAGTAAGACTCGGCTCCAGAGCAGGATGCAGGTTAGATCCCAAACGACATCAGCTGCATATGTGCTGCACTGCAGGTTAATTAAATCACTCTATTGGCACCTGTAATTGAAAAGCAGAGCTGGGTGTGGGGTCGCCAATTTTGAAAAGCAGGCTTTCGGTTTTTTAGGCTCCCTAAGCAGCAGAAATACAAATAAAGGCAAAGAAAATGTAAACACCGCCTTGCCTTCCTCATGGCTTGTTTCTGAGAAATAAGCCAAAGATTCCTTTAAAAATCCCTGTATTTCTAGCTTTTACTCACTGCTTGAACAAATGCCATGCTCCCAGAATACTCTCCCATCTGCTAAACGCTTACAGAAATTTTGGTTTGCTCTTCGTTTACCATCTTAATGAATTGCCCTGAAGCTTACCTTTCACTTCTCACCTTTTACTTGTTTATCAACTCTTTCTTGCCACATTTGCTAATTATTGTAGACATTTTTGTTTAAGGGAGATTTGCTCCTTTCCTGCCAATCTTCTCCTTCTACTTGACCCTGCATTAGAGTTGCTTATCAAAGTAAACACAATCTGCCTGGTTTGCATATGTAAGAAAAAAGACAGTAAGTGGGAAACAAACAGGGAATGTTACAATACGTGGTGTTTCTGCTTTGCAAGTTCTCCACCTCTACCTTACTAGAAGGAAGCAGTATTTTGTCAGAGGAGAAGAAAAAGTGTACAGTCCCTCCTTCACCAGCTGCCCTGTGTTGCACATAACTAACGATCTGGGGGGGGACACCACTACGTAAAGCAGCAGAGGTGCAGTGTGAGCACTCTTTCTGTAAAGCAGCAGATGGAATTACATAATCTGAAATGTTATATATGTGTATATATATTTATATGTCCATTTCACTGAAGCGGTAGGAAATTACATCTCAGGGACAATGACTATTGCTAGTCGTGGGGTGGGTCTATAAACCGTGTGACAAGTTGAGCATGTTTTTGGCTCAAGAACAAAAAGTGTAGGAGCAGTTTTCCATCTCAAACCTTATTCCAGCAGAAACAAAAAGGAAATAATTTGTGCTAAAACTCATCAGAGAGAAAGTAAAGAAATTATCATTACTTTGTTTCATACAGTGTTTGCAAGATTAGTAATCTGCAGCCACACTATAACCGTAAAGCTTCACCGCGATTCCCCCGGGGAGGATCCTCTAGAGGCCAGTGTCACCCAGCCCTGGAAGGCTTTGGGAAAGGGGCAGAGGGGCCTTTGCTGTGGTGGAACGTGCTGCATTTCCTGCACTTGCGCCAGGCGTACGCCGAAGATTTGCTCTCCCACCGCCACATCCCGTTGCCTTTGCAAGGGTTTGCATCCGCACGAGCTAACCCGTGCTGTAACCTGTGGCCGGGCGGGAGCCGGCATCGGCCAGCAGCAAACCTGGCAGTGCCCGGAGAGCAGGAACGCCGCATGGTTAATTCCCAGCTGCTAGAGGAGATGGCAGAATCGCAGCAGAAAGAGGCCCCAGAGTACATCAAGGTAATTCTCTTCAGCAGCTCCCCTGCTCTTAAAAGGTCTCCGTAGTGCTAGAGCTACAAACCATTGAGAACACAAACTTCCCAGCACTGACTCTGCTATTGTAATAAAAGTCTGTAACACAGCTGGTTAAGTCTAAATGCCACTCAAAGGAATTAATGTGAAGAAACGCTGTGTTTGACCTTCTTCTGGAGCACTTCAGGCTTTCAAAGCAGCACAGAAAGAGTACAGTCATTCCTGCCTCTCCTCCCTGCCACTGAGACTAAGAGGAGAAATTCTGCCTGGCCTGGACGCAAACAGTTACTCACAATGTATAAATAAAGCTTACTCAGGTAGCGATCTTGAAGGCACTTAGGATAATCCTCATGACAAGTACCAAACTGGCTGCTGAGCGTTTGCCAGACTGGGCTTTAAAATAACATTTTTTTAATTTGTAAGTGTGTAGCATGCTTTGATGAGTAACTGTCTGAGGTCAGACAGAAGGAGTCACTGCTGAGTTCAGCTCCCATGAAAGCAGTGATATAAATAGCCAAATCTGTTAAAGAATGTGAAATACCAGGTATGCGCTGCATCCTGAAATCCTCTGAAAATCCGGCCAAATCTGATGGATGCCGATGACGCTCTGAAAACCTAGGCTGGAAACACGCTGCTGCAGAACTGGGTAAGTACCCGAGACCTGTTGGTTACTGCCCCAGACGTGAGATACGTGTTGTTTGAAGCCTGCTGCTGCACATCCTTAGCTGTACCCTGCCGGTGTCAGCAGGCTGAGGCACCACGGGAGACCCCAAAGCCGTGCGGGGGGGCTCTGCTGGGCACAGCTGTGGACATGGCTGCGGAGCCCTTTGACACATGCTGCCAGCATGAAAGAGCGATTAAAGACAGTGTGGATCCCAGGTTTCTGTGCTGAAATGACTGTGGTACACAGGGCACCCACCTGGCACCTATATAGGAGGAAGAAAAATTTTTACCCCCATTTTCAGAAAAAATGGCATACTTCAATGCTGATGTTTGGCCTGTCCCCTAAAGCAGAGCAAGCTGAAAATCCCCACCATTGTCAAATATAAGTCATATAATATTACAATGCTTGTAACAGCTGAAGATTTGCTGAAGAGCTGGACCATGTTACTCAAAAGCCACAGTCCCAGGAGCTCCCTGGCCCTCAGCGGCAAAAGCCACAAGCCTCTTGAAACATGTTTCATTCACCTCATGATAAGGTTCATTTGCTCAGAAGTACCCATGAGGTGTGATGCGGAGCCGGCTGCTCCCCGTCCCCAGGAGGGCAATTATCCCACGATGACCGTGTCATCCGGGGACTCCTCGCTCCTGCTCAGATGCTGCCAGGACAGCTTTTCTGCAGATGGCTGTGCTCGGTCCGCTCATCGGGGACCGCAGTCACACTGCTCTCCTACTAACTGCCTCTTTGCATTACTAGTAACGAGGCACCTTCGCAACGGGCTGCATCCCCGCGACACGATGTGCGGTGCAGGGCGCTCCCCCCGTGCAGTGTGGCTTCGGGGGGGAGAAGCCCCCGACTGCAGGTGCGTGGATTGGTGTCTTCACAGTGCCAATGCCACCAGAAATGGGTTTCCCACTTGCGCTCTGATTCAGCACATGAATAGCTATTACCACACATCTTTTGATGATAACTAGCCATTTTGAAGGGGAGAATAGGGACATCACCTCTGGAAGCTGATATTATCCTTGAAAATGGCTGTTGGCCTTTAAATGTGGAAAGAAACAAGAACAGGCTTTGAGAGCACATTAATTTAAAATGTAATTCTCATCCTCTGCCTAGGACTCATGTGGGATTTATGCTATTAAATATTAAATACCAAGACCTTTATGCAATGAGGCAGCTTTATTGAATAAAATTATATCAAACAACAAAAAAGCTTTGCAGATATTAACCATATAACAGGTTTCAGAAAATATTGCAGAGTAAGGACACAGAGAAGTGCCTTTCAGCCAGTGACTCACCTGGAGAATTCCTGTCCCAGGGACGGGCAGGTAACTCATGCCCAGCGTGCACCCAGGGGCAGGAGGGCTGGTTCTTACAGCTACCCTGCGCTGATGTCTGTCACCCTTCATGTAGGCAAGACTTCCACATAAAATAAGGCGTTTCTGAAGTTCAGCTCCTTTTCCAATTTGTGTAAAGTCCAACAGCAAATGACAATTTCCTTTTTTTATTTTTTACTTTACACTCTAGGAAATTGTTTTGAATATTCTGCATGAGAATGGTGATTACTTCTCTGGGGCTGGCTGTCGGAGTGACATGGTGCTGATTTCATTCTGTGTCTGGATGAGAATACAAGCATTTCTTGAGCGATTACAGAAATTGGCTTCTAATTAACATTGGTGCCACTAAATCTCAGTTCTCCAGGGCTTGCAAATAAATAAGCACAACAGAGCCCCAAATATGGACAAGCTAAATGGGCTACACTAAATAAATATTCCCCAATTTTATTATGTTTATCATCTTTGGGAGGGAAGAGGAAATGCTTTCCAAGGCTCAGTGGCTTGACTTCAAGGAGTTCAGCTTCCCTTCTCCTTGGTCTTAGCCCTGGCCCTTGGCTTCTCAAAACCTAGGCATTCCCAAATTCAGAATGCAGAGCACCATGCTGCAGAACACCACCAAATTAAAAAAAAAAGGGGGAGGAGGAAGATGACCTCACTCTATCCATTTATGATGCCATTCTACATTTAGTTTTACCATAGTCAAGAATAATTTAAATAACAGCTATAAAAGATAATTTTGATGCATTTAAAATATTTTATATGCTTTTTGAAGGAAACAATTTTCTTATGTAATTTCTATTTCAGAAAAAACCTCCAATTTTCATAAATGTCAAAAACAGCTTTTGAAAGCACTCTGTTAAGAAAATTATTGCTACTATTATTATTTTACATAAAGAAGACTCTAAGAGTAAGCAACCAAAATTCCTCTGCACTCCAGTACCGTAGATGGAAAGATGTTATTTTGATGCAAGTCCTTGACAGTTACAAGCATTTTGGCTGCTGCACCATAAAATTAATAGTATTGACATTTCATTTCATGCAAAGCAGCATTCAATCACTTCTGCCAGTCATGTGTCGGCCCGCCTTGGATGGGATGTCAGTGCTTAACTCCATTCCAGGAAATTTCATCCAGCTCCACTTCTATGTTTGATGTAGAAGAGTATTTGGTATTTCCTATGCAATGCTGCTGATTTCTTTCTGGTGCTGAGAGCGCAGCAGCAGCACTCTGGGATGCCTTGCTCTCGTGCTGCAAGCCCCTTTCCCCTGTTGGCTGCCTTTCTAGAACTGTCGTGGCATCCGAATTCCCGCACTTTCAGCTGGCGAGGAAGCAGGAGACGACTGTTCTGGGGTGCAGCACGAGAAGCTGTTACTCGTGGCCCTTTATCAAAATAATCTCAGAACAATCAGGTAGTGAAAATAATCTTTCTGACATTAGTCCTTGCTCTCCACTCGATGGGAAGGACAGAGTTTCTTTCTTCAATCTTAAATGTTCATTTTAATGCTGTGACATGCTTCTTCACTTGAAGTTTCCCCAAATTAATGAATATTCAGTAATGTCTTTTACCCTTAGCTCCTCTCAGAATTTAAAACAATGGAATATAATGGTTATTATCCTACTTCACGGCCTGACTGATACCCAAACGTCATACCGGTTAACTCATCTCTACAACTGTAGAAGATCCAGAGACTGGTAATGTTGAAGAAAAGAACTTCATTGATTTAAATGGACCGTATCTGATCTGTTAGCCTTGATTTCAGACAACCTGCTTAACTGTAGTCTGGAACACAGTTCAGTATAAGCACAGGTTAAGTACCTACTCAACATGACTTAAAATGGCACTTCTCATTATATCTGAAGTTGATGTCCTTAAATATTTTCCTAACCCAAAATGATAAAGTCTGTTACAAGAGTGCCATTTACCTGCAAGTTTCCAAAGCACAAACTGGGAGCAGGCAAAACCACCTTGCTAATAGAGCAGAAGAGCCTGGTCCTATTTTTGACCAATTCACTGGGGGTTTCTTGGTGGAGGGAGAAGAGAGGTTTGGGAAAGCTCTTTGGTGAACACACTCACCTTACAAAAATAGGACAAGAAGGAAAAATCTCTTTCCCAAGTTCTCAAAATGGACTCAATGTTCAGAGAGAATTTTTTCGAATGGAAGGCTAATGTGATGAAAAGTAATTGGGAACCTGTTAGAACTGCTTTAAAAAGATTGTCTTTGGGGAAAACATCGTTTAAGAGGAAATAAAGAAATATAGGAGCCTGGAGGCTAAGTAACTTTCAGTAAAGTAAATGGCTTGTTTCTGAAGCCCAGGCAGGGAGCCCTTCCAAGCTGAGCACCTTGCGCTTCTCTGGCAGTGCCTGGGTGGCAGAGCCGCACTCCTCTCCTCCGGCCCCAGCTCAGCCACGTGCTCACATGGCCAAAATACTCCGTCCATCCCAGCCACTGTGAAAAAGTCCCACAGAGAAGCCCAGGCAGTAGCAACACAAGTACCATGTAACAGTATAAACACGGGCATTTGTGTAATTTCTGTTAGAACAAGCGACTAAAGGAATTTCTGTGGCACTGTTTGCTGTGCCCAGTTTAACCTATGCCGCAAGAATGAGATTTCAAAACGTTAATGTTTCCCACGTGCTGTGGAAGAACAGTCTACCTTTGGAATTAGCCATCTCCACCATTTCTGTTGCATCTGCTTATAGCCCAACAACCTGCAAAGGAGACAGCTAGCCAAAGTAGCAATAAAAATCATTTACAAGGTCAAAGGAGTGCATCATGCTTTGGGCATTAAATGCCTCAGCTTTGCCCTAAGCTGCATTGATAATCGGCACCAAAGACAGCAGGGAGTGCTTTACATGAGGGTGTTACACTGCTCTGTGTCCATATGGCTGCGTGGTATTTTGCTCTTTTTTATTTTACGGTTGGAGAGATCGGAGTTTTCCTTGAAGAGCTGGCAGGCAGAGCAGACAAAATTCCCCAAGGGATTTTCCTGTTCTGGCAGCTCCCTGCAAGAAGAGTCCCTCAAGGGCTCTTGCAGATGAGAGCCGTCTGGAGCAGCAGCGATGGGCCAAGACACGGAGCTATCGCGCAGGAGTTTGAGGACAAGTCCTCAAAGAAGTGCTGGAGTACTGGGAAAGGAATTGCCAGAGAGCCAGCCCTGGGAATCAGAGCTGAGCAAAACGTTCCCTGCAGGGTCAGCCATCAAACACGGCTGTGCTCCTCCCTGCAGGACGGCACCCACGCCAGCGCGACAGCGAGAAGGGGCGATCCTGTGCCTCAAGCGCAAGCGAAGGTCCCTTTGAATGCCAGGAGGATAGTGCCATCAGGCCTCAGGTGAAGGTGATTATAACACACACTATTTCTCAGATTGGTTTATTTATTACATGGGCTCCCTCTGGTTACTGCCATAAGGCCACAAATTCTGAAACTGGATTTAAAATATTAAAAAAAAAAAAAAAAGAAAGCAGGCTGAGAGATTCGGAAAGCTTGGCATTCTCCTGGTGCTGAGCCAGCCCGAGAGCACGACCCAGATCACAGGCACCAAGCCCCTGAAAAGCTGTTCCTTACGGCCTGATCCATAGCACAGCAGCATCAACCAAAAGACCCCCGCTGGTATCGAGCGACGTGATGCACGTATGACTTGGCAACGGACGCGTTCATACCCTCAACAGAGCTGTGAGGGGACACTCTGCTTAGGCTTAGGGGACCCTGAGGCACGACGACGACGGGGAAATGCACAAGTCCCTCATTAGATTTTGTGCAACCATTGTCTTTTGTTCAAATGCATAATCATGCTCTTCTTCAGCAGCTATGTTTAATAGTGACTGTTTGAGGAGGAAAGGCATTATTTTACAAGAGTTTTTAAGACAAGTTAAAAGGCAAAAACATTTGATTGCTCAGTACCAATGACTTTTGCATCCTTCTATCCCCATGTCTCACTGTCTGCAGACTTCTAAAATGAAGAATTCAAGCAATTGTCTGAAATGAATAATAAACCAACATTTCAAAGGCAATAAAATGGCTTGAAACAGATTAGAATGAAATTTAGAATTCATATATATTTACAAAGGAGACCTTGGAGGAGGCTAATCCAGACAGGTTTAATTAGTGAGGAGGCTGGAGAGCCGGGTTTCTGGTAGTCCTGAGAGAGCCACAGATGAGGTCCCCAGGAAAGCAGGTGCCCATCAGGCACCTCGTCCCTCTGCCCAGGGAGTGAAGCAAGGAAGAAAAGAGGTAGCACCCTCCTTCCCCCCACCCCAGCTCATGTTACAGTAATTCCATTCAGGAGTTTTAGGACTAAAATGACTTGTTCTTTCAGTCAAGCTGCATAAGGCCTTTGCTTTTTAAAACAGCCATGAAAAAAATACAAAAACTTTGGTAACACTGCATTATACACACACCTTTTGGAGAAAACTATGATATCAAAGCAATTTCCTCCTTCGTTGATGGATAGCATTAGCTGTCTTCTATGCAAATCACTTATGCCAATCACCATTTTGGCCTTGCTATAATATAATGATTACATGGACGGAGGCATCATCGTGAGCAGTGGCAGCAATGACTGAGCAATTCCACAAACAGCTGCAGCGAAGGGGCTGCAGGTTAAAACGTCAGCGGCGCACATGGAGACCGTGCCTCTTGCAGTCATTGTATGTGAGGAGAATTGTTTGCTGCATCTTGCAAAGGGTTGAACACATTTTCCCCTCATCGATATTCACTATAGAGACTTTAAAAATTGTCAGCAGGCTGGAAGGTGGCAGGCGCCATAGGCGGTGACTTCATGAGGCCATGGGGTCGGGACTGCCCCATGGCGGGACATCACCACCCGCTTCTCAGCAGCTCTGTTTTGCTGTACGGACAGATGCTGGGTTGCCGTAGATGCCACAGCAGACCCAGCAGTGCCATGGCCCTTCCAGTCATGATCACATTGTTAGGGGAGGTGGGGCAGACAGACAGACAAACCGCTCTGGGCCAGGAGGTGCCTGCACCTCCCCGGAGCATAACCTAGGGACCAGCCCAGTGGTGGAACATGGGACTCCTCATCCAGATCATCACCACTGCAAACAATGAAATGAAGTCCAGTTCTGCTGATGAGGGTCTCTGGAGATGATGAACAAGTAATGAAAACACAGCATCTTTTCCCTCAAAACTACAGCTGGGCCCCAGACGTGCTGAAGTTTGCAACTTTTCCTTCCATTCCCTCATTTCTGACACCTTTGCACATGTATCTTTGCACAACGGTTATACAGAAAAAATAACTTTTTCAAATGTTTGCCTTGCCCTCAGCAAAAGGGAGTTGTTGAGCAGACAAGGGGCCTTGGAAAACTCTGGAAAACCTTACAACCCCCAGATGCGTGAATGTATTGGTGAGGTTCAGATTGACACGCGCCTCTCCTCCTGCTCCAGAGGGTTGGAACAGGCACTGCCTCCTGATCCAGAAGTCACTGGGTGACCGTCGGCATCACTCTGCCTTGGCATCTTGTTCTGATAATACTTCCAAAAGCACACAAACCTCTTAAAACCAAGAGGAGCCAGCAAAGTAAGTGTGGCCTGGGAAGCATTAGGATACATAGAAAAGATGTACAAGTAAATATTGCCACATAAATAATGACAGCTTGACACTATGGCTAGTATTTTTCTACTGATATTTTGATGTTTTCACTTATGGTCATTATAACTGACATATTCCTGTCCCTGAACACCAATCAGAGCTACCATTAGTAATATTCTGACCACAGGCAAGTGCAATAAAATTCATCAAGGTGTTGACACTTAAAGATACAAGCAAATGAACATGATAAACTGCCAAGAACTATGAGCAAGAAACACAATGTTCTTTCTTGGTAAAATAGCACCTGGCAGGGATGGTTATTTTGACTTTGGTTTTGTGTAGACAATAGCTTTCCAAATTACCCAGGAAAACCATTTGGCCTCTCTCAGCAGAATGGGTCAGCAAAAACGGCACTTGTGCCCTTGAAACCAAGGCATTGGTGTGCTGCAGCCTGCTCGGGGCTGGTCTCTCCTGCAGGGAGACACGGGGCTGTATCCTGTTGTCCCACCCTCTTACAAACTGGAAATGAATAAATGTGTGTGCAACTCCTAGTAAAAACCTCTGCGCATTTGCCTCCCGCCCCATTTATATTTCAGTTTTAACTAACCTGCGTATTACACTTCAGCAAGATTATTGTGTGTATATGCCTAGTTTGTATGAAAGAACTGATAGATATTTCCAAGTTCATTTCCCGATCATTAACTCAGTACTGCAAAGAGAGTTTGTAAAATAACCGTTCCCTTCCTGTGCTTTTTTCCTTATAGCAGCCATGGGTTCCTCAGATCCCTGTGCAGCTGTAGGCACTCCTTCCCAACGCTCCTACAGATTGCCTTGATTCCCTGGGATCAGGCCACGCAACTTGTCACCACAGTGCCTTGTTGGAGACAGCAGCCAGGGTTGGATGCCTCAGAGGGTGGTGTAACCACCCCCACCCACCACCCTGCAAAAAAAATATCTGTGGACACATGCAATGAACTCTCAGAGACATTATGTAGATATTTGTGCTGCTGTAATAACTCTGTATAGTTGAAGCCTGCATTCAGTGAGGTGAACGATTTTAGGCATGTTCATTTTCACACTACCAGCCTCTGTGCTCAGTCGTTTTCAGAGAAGCAAACCATTACACAGCAAACCCTCAGCCATAAGCCCCGTCCAGGACCAGGCTGCAGACGCTCACAGCCTTCCTACCCTCGTAATCCCACTGCTTTAGCCACATTCACCTGAAGATGAAAGCTTCATGATGTGCCACATATTGCGACTAAATCACAGCCCAAGAGCCTCAGAGAGACATAGGAATTGCATTTTCCTCTTGCAGCCCGGTGGGACTGGGATGCGTGCAGAACCTGTGCCCCCTCTTCTCTGACAGGAAAACCTGAAGGACTGTTAGCAACAGTTGTTACACAGCTTCGCTTTAGTGGAGGATAATTGGTTTTCCTTCCCCTCTAGCTTTTGTATTACAAAATCCACTCCAGTCAAATAAAATATTTATGTTATTTTAAGCTTCTGCTACTCTTAAAAAAGTAGATAGCAGTAGATCACAATCATTACTGTGCAGGAACAATGGCAGGAAGCACAGCAGAGACATCGGGTCCTGAAGCTGGCAAAGGGTGTTCCCCAAATACACTTTGGGAAGACGAGAGAGATGCACTGCATTAAAGCGAGCAGGATTTCAGAATGTCTGTCTTTACCTTGGTAGAGCTGAAAACCCCATGGCTCAGTCTCACTTAAAAGCTTTCTAAACCCCCAACGCTACCAGAGGTGGAGCGAGCAGACACGGGATGAGGCTGACCGCCCAAGAGCACCGACTGCAACAGGGATGCTCTCCCGGGCCGTGGTAGCACTGCCGCGGCCAGCGCTGACCACGGGGACACGGTGCCACCTGCCCTCCCACCCCATCTCACCTGCTTTGTCTACTGAGTCACCAAAGTTTATGGGGAAGCAACTTGGCTTACCTTGATTGAGAGGATTATGCCCAGCATTGCAGAAGCAATGGTCTTCTGGTCCTTTCTCTGTTTTATAAAAAGCTTTCACTTCTCAAGGTGCCCTTAGGCTTGCGACATGTTGCACTAAAGAAAATGAGGAAGATGCTGTTGCTGAGTAACATTTTTCCTGGCAAACCAGTGTGGCAAATTCCCTGGAAAAGTGAAAAATTCTAGTGGGCAGTCCAAAATAATGGATTGCACCAAGAGAAGTAGTTTGACAGCAAATGTTTGATTTTAATTCAAAGAGAGGAAAAAAAATGGCTGGGCCTAAACAAGACTGTTGACCATGAAGTAGACTTTGCTGTTACTGAAGTGCAAAGGCTAATTTATCAAGCTGTAATGCGAATCTCATTGTCATTCATCTTTCATGTGAACATTTGCAGGCAAGAGTCTGGATGTCAGGGGAAAGCCCTGTAATTAATTTATCTCTGTTGTGTAAAAGGTAACAGATCTGAACGATGGGTTCTGTTCCAGCACAGCTGCCTCAGATAAAAATCAAGCAGATATTTAAGTCTAATTTCTACTTTCCTTCAAAGCAAAAATAAATAGCTGCAGAAAAATAGGAACTGTGAAAAATACGTAGTTTGGAAGAAGGAAAGAAGCAGAAGCCTACCTCCAAGAAATCATATTGGCAAGAATGACTGAAAGCCTCAAGGGGGAGGAAAAGAAAAAGTGTGATTTGTTTGTAATGGGAGAATTTTACCATCTAGCCTAAGGTATCAAGTTAGGATTAAGATCAAATAACAGAGGCAGTGATCAAAGTAATTTGCTATGGATAATTTGCCTTCAACATATTCAGAAGGCAATGTCAAGGCTTCCTACAGTTACGAAGTCCTGGCTTATTCTGTTGTGATCACTTTAATCAAGGTTCTTTATTTTTTTGAAAGCATAATAGGCGCTGGAGGACCTGACGCCCACTGGAAGTCAGCAAAATTTGTGTGCTTAACAGTGATTTCTGCCTTTTGACCTGGCTCCCTCCTACGGCTCCAGCGGCTTTGGTCTGCAGCACAAAGGTAAGAGCTTGTGCCAAGCCCCTTGCACAGCTCTCACAGCACTGCCAAGCTCCTCGCGCTCACAAGGGTAAGAGACCCGTGGCATGCCCAAGAGCTCGGGGAGCCCTCCAGGCCCCTTGCTGCTGAGGACCGTGCCTGGTTTGTGAGGAGGCACACCGGTGTGCATCCTGAGGTACAGCGCGGAGGGGCTGGAGAAGTCCACCACACACCCCCGAGCTCTCCAGTGGGAAGGACCTGAGCAACAACAGCCATTGCTGCATGCAGCACGTTCTGCCAGCCAGAAGCCTCACACAGTTACCTGGCTGCACACTGTGGGTTGGGCGCGTTTTTGGTTTGTGTTGGGTTACTTTTTTCTGTTTGCTTGGTGGTTTGGGGGAGTATTTGGTAGTACTTTGGGTTGTGGGATCAAAATCGTGCAGACACCTTTAAAAATTGTGGTGGATTGTACAACTACATTATATAGTTACAATTAAAATTATTTCCTATGGCAGACAAACTAGATGGATCAGTTTTAAGTACAGATGTCACACTGAGAGATGCAGTACTGATACACAGATGCCCAGGCAATGGTGTTCTCCCATAAGATAAAGATACCTCTGATTAACAAAGTCTATACACTGGACTCCAGATATCCTACATCAGTGAAATGGAAGAGCCTTTTGGAGAACTGTTGTGTCAACATTGCTCTCAGGAAAGGCAGAAGAGTCAAAGGAAAGAAAGACGTCTATTTTCTGGTAAAGGTTTGTAATGTCTCTGTCACATCATGTTTGTACAGGCCTCCTCAACCCCCCCAGACTCTCAAGGTTTGATTTGGACAGCTTTGCCAGTACTGGGGAGGAAGAAACTACTCACCTGTGCAGATCAGAGAGGGCTGGAAGAAAGGCTTAACAGAAACTTGCTTTTCTCACTGTCCAAGCATAAGTTTATCATCTCCTCTGACTCTCAGCTCAGTTTTTGAAGGCAACAGCTCATCTAGCTCCACTTAGCATCACATTCAAAGCTTTTACTTGCTGTAGCACTCCCTCCTCTTGTGCATTTGTGATTAATTTCTCTCTTCACCTTTGAAAAAGCAGAACAAGGGGAGCCAGGTATCTAACTCCTTTGAAATCCCAGGCTAATGGTTTATCTAGTGAGAACTTTGTCCATGCACTAAGAAAAACTCCGCAGTACAAAGCACAGCGTTGCTTCCCTGCTGCAAAGCCCAGAAGGCGGCCAGTTTTCCTTCCTAGTGGTGTGTAAGTTCTGCAAGGGCAGATAGCTCTGCTGAAATCCCAGCGCCAGGGCTGCACTGCGCCACGCCGGCTTCCAGCCACACACATTTTCGGAAGTGGTGGAGTTTAAAATGTCAAGTTTTCCCGAGTTGCAAATTACCTCGACTCAGATCCCGGAGGTGACTTAGCTGAGGGCTCTGTGTCTGCATGCCCGGTGTGGTTCAGCAGCACGTGATTCAGCTGGGGCAGCATCCTGAACAGGAGTGGAGGTGACTGGAGCATATTGGTGCTGTTATGTCTGAGCAAACAGAGACTTCTCAACTTGCCCGTAGCTACACTTAGCAGCAGAAAGCAAAAGTCAAATATACCCATTGTTATTATTCTTTATCAGGCACTATTTTATCGTTTATTCAACAAGGCTTTATTTCAAGACAAAGCAGCCCTACCAAGCGAAACCCTGCAGACCCAGTTCTCAGCAGTGCTCAAGAGCTGCAGGGCGCACAGGAGCATGCCTGCACTGTGCACAGCTGTTTTCTTTAGAAAAGGGCCTGGCAATCCCAAGGGCTTAAGTGCTCCCACTGTGGCTTAAGGAAACTCACCACCGCTCATACTTACCCGGGCTCACAGGAGACCGAGCACTGCAGCTCACTATAGCATCATTTATCATTGCAAGACAAATACAGCGATCAGAGGATTAACAACAATCACACTAAGCTCAGCAAGTTACACTGCTCACCTGGCAGGATGGTGAGCTTTTCATTTCAGATAACACCAGATACTCTCCTGCAAGTGGAGGTGTGATACGCTCAGCACCAGTGATGAAGCAGGAGTGGCAGGTTGGTGTCTGCATCGGCACCACTGATTTCAGCAGAGTTATTCCTCTTTGACAAAGAGAAGGATCTGCCCATCTGCCTGAAAACTGCATGACACACAGGCTCTTCAAAACCCCTCCAGGTCCAGTAAGTCCATTCCTCCCCCAGCTACTGAGCAGGACGTGCACGCTACAGCCGCCCTGTTCTGTAGTCCAGCCCTGTACAACCCAAATTTGCCTCAAGGGTATCATCTTGCTACAGCTGAAGTCAACAGCAAAATTTTCATTGACTTCAGTGCTCTGGGACTATGCCTTGAAAGAAAACCTTACAAAAATGGAGTGAAACAAGGAGAGAGGAAAAAAAAAAGATCCTTCCCAGAGTAAGTGGATTTAATCCCCCTTCCTGCTTTAATCTGAACTTCTTAAGACATTAAAATGAAATTGAGAAAAAAAATCAAATACATTTCTTTGGACCAGATCTTATAAACAGGATTGACCAACCTGGTAGCTTTCTATGATGGCGTGACTGGCTGGGTCGACAAAGGGAGAGCAGTGGATGTTGTCTATCTTGACTTCAGTAAGGCATTTGACACTGTCTCCCATAACATCCTCACAGACAAGCTAAGGCAGTGTGCGTTGGATGAGAGGACAGTGAGGTGGACAGAGAACTGGCTCAACAACAGAGCTCAGAGGGTCGTGATCAATGGGGCAGATACCGAGCTGGGAGGAGCGGCTGATACACCAGAGGCTGTGCTGCCATCCAGTGAGAGCTGGACAGGCTGGAGAGCTGGGCCGAGGGGAACCTCATGAGGTTTAACAAGAGCAAGTGCCAGGTCCTGCCCCTGGGGAGGAACAACCCCCCGCACCAGCACAGGCTGGGGGGGACCTGCTGGAGAGCGGCTCTGCTGAGAAGGCCCTGGGGGTGCTGGGGGGCAGCGAGGTGACCCTGAGCCAGCACCGGGCCCTTGGGGCCAAGGGGGCCAGCGGTGTCCTGGGGTGCATTAAAAGGATTGTGGGCAGCAGGGCGAGGGAGGTTATCCTCCCACTCTGCTCTGCCCTAGTGAGGCCACATCTGGAGTGCTGCGTCCAGTTTTGCCCCCCCCAGTTCAAGAAGGACAGGGAATGGCTTGAACAAGTCCAGGGGAGAGCTGCCAAGATGACTGGGGGGTTGGAACATCTCCCTTATGAGGAAAGGCTGAGAGACCTGGGTTTGTTGAGCCTGGAGAAGAGAAGGCTGAGGGGGGATCTCATCAATACCTATCAATATCTAAAGGGTGGGTGTCAGGACAATGGGAATAGACTCTTTTCAGTGATGCCCAGCGACAGGACAAGGGGTGATGGGCACAAGCTGGAATGCAGGAAGTTCCACTTAAATATGAGAAAAAAACCCTTCCCTGTGTGGGTGCCAGAGCAGGGGCACAGGCTGCCCAGAGAGGCTGTGGGGTCCCTTCCCTGGAGACATTCACACCCCACCTGGACGCGGTCCTGTGTCCCTGCTCTGGGTGTGCCTGCTCGAGAAGGGGGGGTTGGACAAGATGATCTCTAGAGGTCCCTTCCAACCACTACCATTCTGTGATTAGGATTTGCAATTAAGTACAGGCACTCAGCTGAGATCAGGAACCACAGCAACTAACCACCTGAGGGTGACAGTGGTCTTGGAGTGACCTTGTGCCTGCAGTGATAAAACACATATCATGTGTTTAAGGAAAAATATAGGTTAGACCTAGCAAATGAGACCTGTGAGCTGCAGTTGTGGCAGAGCCACAGAGACACTAAATCAGAGCAGAACAGGGAAACCCCTGGGGAGCTAAGAGGTAATTAAGCAGAGCCTACAAGGATTGCTCGGAGGGAGAACATCTCTAAGAACAGTCTATGGGAATAAGGCCTCTGGGTTCTCACTCTATGGTAGATTTGTACATGCTGTGGCACCTCCTTTCTGGCTTAGGAGACAACACTGAGCACTTCCACCAATGTCCGTGCTGTGACTGCAGGGTGTGAACATGCTAACACCACTCAGAAGAAAAATCATAGGAGATCTGGTGATGATTAGCACAAAACAGTCCACCTTAAACTGATAGCTGCCCATAAAGCTAATCAACTACCCGATAGCACAAGAGAGAGAGAGAGAGGAGTCCGACATGGATTTCATCTGTTTGCAGTGGCAATAAATCTGAGTGAAAATTGCCAAGCGCCTGCTGATCTCCACACCCAGGCGAGGCCAAGGTTCCCAAGAAATGACTAAACGATGATCATTTAATAGCAATTCTGCAGGAGCACCAGAAGACTCAGAAGAGTGACTGAGACTTGCCTGAACTGCCGTTTGTACAAATGCATGCCACAGAGACAGTTCTTGCCCTTAGGCAACTTTTGATCCAGAAACATACTTGTACAGGGCATAGGTCCAGCTCAACATGGGTATTTTGTGGCAAGCATAGAAAGGTAACCCTGTTGTCAGAAGGCTTCCCATTCTGCAGTACCGAACCTCAGGTGGATAAATAAGCAAGCGACTAGAAAGAGAAGGGAGCAGGACAGCTGGGTCTGCATAAATTAGCAGTCACAGTGGATGATGTATCGATATGTGAAAAGAAGAAAGAGCAGACTGGGTCGCTGTTTGAAGCCGATGCATTAGGTGAGCTAATTAAAGAGACAAGAAGGAAATTATAGTCAGTGGAAAATGAGGTAGCTGGTGTCTGGAAAATGAAAAAACATCCTGCTGACCATGACAAGACCTGCCAGACGTCTCTCTACGGCTGTTGCTATGCTCTGCACAGGGATCACCATGGGCCAAAATGCAGAACTGGTTTTTAGGAGGAGGAAAGCACAGCAAGGCAGAGAAGCACTGATGAACCCTGAAAACAAAAATGAGAGCAATTCCTAGAGTTGGAGATCTTATTTTTTTTCTACTTCACATCATCATGCAACTTTTCAGATTAAAGCAACCAGGGTGCCAGCCAATACTCTGATATAATCCATGAAGATGTAGGTGTCTAGTGACTTTTTTTTCTCCCATTTGCTGGTGTTTTTGGAAGTCAGCCTGTAAGGATGTTCTTGCCAGCTGGGAAATCCCAGAGGACATGTTCCTTCCTCTGTTTTGCTGGCAACCATGAGGAAAAATTGTAATGAATGACCTCTTTTCTTTTTTTTCTTCTGCAGCAGCTGGCTCCAATACCCTTTCCCAACCTCTGCTTGCATCATCTACCAAAACAGAATCTCATTTCCTAGATAAACAGACTTCTTCAGGCTTCTTAAGATAATGCTTAATAAAAAAAAAACAGTACAATGGAAATACTTTGCATGGGCTTCCCTCTTTTAAATGCACTTACTTTTTTATTTAAAGAGCTGTTGAAATAAGTAATTTTCCCCTCCTCTGTTAATCCCAGCTCTCTGCACATCAAGACACATCTTTCTAAACTGGCCATACTGAAATTCATTAGATAACCTTCAAATAGCAGAAATGAAGCTCTCTGGGATTTCTCTGACAAAATAGTTTGCCAGAAGAAAAATACTGAATCGGTCTTCTTCAGAAGTGTGCCAAAAAAAGCCAAGAAAATTAGACTTTTTTTTATTTAACTATTTCTTCTTGATTCTTTATTTCAACAGAATTTTAACAGAGCGGAACGTGGCCCTTTCTGCTGGTGATGGGGCAACAAGCGCTGTGGTTGAGGAGCAGCTCGAGCTCTCCTGGTCGCTGGCAGCTCCAAGCGCCGGCCCGGGAGCAGGGGCAGCTCAGAGGACACCGCGCCAGGCGCCGAGCACCACGCGGGACCCAGCCAAGCAGCACCCGCTGCTTGAGCAATGCCGCCTTACAACGGCCAAAAACCATGGCCCAATACCCAGGGTTAGCAGAAACACAAGCCTCCCCCTTTGCCGGGAGCATCAGTGGCTTCAAGCGCTTAAACCACAGTGCTCATGAGAGGCGACACGAGCGTGGTAGTAGCTGAGCGTTTCTGACATGAAAACTGCCTGAAAACTGCCTGAACTGAGAAATCTGTTTGACCTTTTGAGACTCGGAGACTCTTACCAACCCACATTTCAAGCAGAAAAACTTTACAGATGTCACCCGTACAGCAGAATGAACTTCATGGGTTATATTTACTTCATTTTTCTTTACGACGATTACCTTTTGAATAGCAACTGGCAGGAGATTTAAATAGCCACAAAGGCAACAAACAACTCTGCTATAAATCTTGCCTGCAAGCCCTTTGCAGCAGTGCTGCCCATCTGGCACAGAGGAGAGGCTTGGGTGTCATGCAAGAAAGGTTGGGACTGGAGAAGAGACAGAAAGGGAACATTCAAAAAGGGAGATCTCAGTTTTTAGCAGACCAGAGAATGGTTCTGCAGAAACCGGTACTCGACTGATGTTTCCCGGCCCCCCCCACCTTAATATTTCCTTTTTCACATGATGTTTTCTCCATTTTCAGTTGTTCTGGTTCGAGTCCAGTTTGCTCTGTGGGGATGATAGGTCACTTAGCAACTAAAATTAAAGTTCGATTATTGTATTAATATTGATGCTATCATCACATGAATCATGACTGCATGAGTAGGAGGAATAATTTCAGATTCTTTAAAATATTGATTTTGGAAAGGTGCCAAAGTGCAGGCACAGGGGGCTGAATTCCTGCTGTCACAGCAGCTCAAGAATGAGCATCACCAGCCACGCCAGGGCAGGATGGAAATCAGAAAAAGCCGAGGGAAATTCTGGGCTATCATTGCAACAGACCTACCCCCAGCTCAGTACATAAATTCAGAACAGCACAAAAATGTTTTCACATTTGAAGGAGTTGATGTTCTCCTTGCGTACAGGAATATTTGACGACAGAGACCTATCAAGTTGTCACTTGCATATATCACTGTAACTCATTGGATAAATGGGCTCACCCTTCAAACTTATGAATGTTTTCAAAGATAAATTTAGGAAATTAAATCCCAGTTTTTTCTTTTTCCACTTTTCTCTTCCTTCGCTAAAGCCTGTCACACATTTCAGTTAAGATGTTTCAAATCATTTTCTCCATTTTCACAACAGTTTTACAAACTAGTTCATTTAACTAAAAAATAATAAAAACCACCCCACCAACCAAACTAATTTTGTGTCAGCTTTTCATTGCCACTAAGTGTGCTCATCTTTGCTCTTTCTGGGCTTCATTGAGACCAACTCTGGAGACACAAGCTCCCAGCATGTATCAGGCAATGAAAATATCATCCTGCTGTTATTGCAGAACTTCAGCCCAGGCTAATGGGCTGAAGTTGCCCATGCCAGGCGAGTAACACTAATGACAGTGCCTGGCCAGAACTGCTGAGTTCAAAATCTGAAATTAAAGACAAGGAAACCTGTCTGTTTTCACCTATTCCTCTCTCAACAGGGCTCTACACACCATCCATCTTCTGCCCGAGACAGACAGCAATTCAGGGTATGCCCAAGCACATCCTCTACTTAAAAACATGCAAGAAACTATCATAGTGTTGCATCTGATTTCAAAGCTCAAATGCCTGTACCTGGGCACGTACTCAGTATTAATACCCTTCCTGAACATTAACCACAGCAGTGACCTCTTGACAACTTGAAGTTCTCCCTCTGTAAAAGCAATGAAAAATATATGGTAGTTCTTACAAAAGATCCCTGCAGCGCCTGTGTGATAGATCACTGCTAGAGATGAGAGGCAGAATGTGCCTTCAAAACTTGGGGTGGGGGGGCACGGCAGTATTCAGAGTCACAAAGATGAAATACCCCATACCACTGAATGTCAAAAGACAACTGAAAGGTGTCTGTGTCCTGTTTGCACTGAGAATGATTTGCTTTCATCTTGGATTGCAACCAAATGTGCCTGCTGCCATGCTTGGTTTAGCAGCATGGAGATCCTGCTTCCTAGGAGATGCACGTAAAGCTTAACTTGTACTAAACCGAACCCACCCCAACTTTACATCTAGTGTGAGAACAGCCCCAGGTGGGTCTGCGGGGGCTCAGCACAGTCAGCACCTGGGATATCTATCTCCTGTCACATTTCAAAATACTGAACGCCCTTAGGAAAATACTCCTGATCCCATGCCCAGCCCCTGCAGCATCTTCACCCCCAGGTTCCTGATTAGCTAGTGGTCATACATTTTTGACAAGCCATTAGTTCTTGTGCAGTGCAGACCATTAATCCTCGAGGTGGCTGTCCTCCCTTCTTTCTCATACACCTCCCAGACAGGCCTCTGTTACACTGGAGGCATACTGGTATTAGATAGCTTTCAAAATATTTTACTAAACTTACAGCATTATAGTCTACATCTTTCTGTTCTTCTCACTAGCTTGTGCCCTCAAATTTATGCTCCTTTAGGACTGTCATCCCACATGCATATTTTTAATGTAATGGGTGCTTTAATGGGATCCCTCTCAAAGAGCTGTCTAACCCTTCCCCAGGGAAGTTAACATCCTCTTCTGTGTTTACGGTTGGTACTAGCAGCTTTTTTTTAAACCTAGTTTTAAATTATACAATAGAGTTTTCATTTTTTTCCCTTGGCAGAATAATTCTGTATGTTCTCACCTAAAAGTTGCCCCCCAAAACTTGCTCCTCTTTGAGGAGCGTAGCAGTTTGGGATGGGTCCATCTCATCTGGAAGCCAACTCAACTGTACCACATGGGCAGCCAGGGAGATTTCCAAGCCTGTAAACATGAGTGTTGGAAACCATACCTGGAATTCATAGGATAAGGTCAGAAATAGAAAGTAGTCATGAACATAGAGTTCTGTTAGGACTCACAACACTTGCCACATAAAGAACACCTAGATGGGTTATATAAATAACATTCTGTGAAAATGTCTTTAACGGTGGCGCTTTGACACATCTTTAAGATCATAAACTTCACTCTTTTTAATGTTTTTGGTAAGACTTATAATGAGAAAAGACAATTCTGAAGTCCTGACATTAATAAGTCTGTTGTAAAAAGGTCACCTTCCCCTAAGAATGTTTTATTATCAGTGGAGCAGAATAGCTCTGAATATGTAATGACTTTTATCTGATGATTGCCCTGTATCCTTTTCTAAAGAAGGCTTCAGATGTTGATAATTTACATATAAGCATTGAAGTGTTTGGCAGCAGAAAAACAAACTGGTTCAGATAAATTAATTATAAAGCAGCTATAGAAGAGGCATGAAAATTAACTTCTGATCTTCATGTGTCTCTAAGAGGTACTAAAAAGCACCACAGGACTGACTGCCCTCCAGGACACTATGTACATCACTTGCTGGAGCAAAACACATGCAGTGGAGATTCACTATCTGTATAAATTCCTGTAAAGACTGTTTCTCATTTGCATTTGTTTTTTTTCACTCAACCACTTGCGTCTGGCAGCATATAAAGGATTAAGAGGTGACCAGAGAGTATATATATTAATTTTAGTGACGACAGGAACTCAGATTAACAACTAAGACCAACAACCATATGCAAAACAGAGCTACCTGAAGGTCACTGTCCCCAGTAGCTTATAGACCAGGAGAGACAAATGGGAACCTCACGGTCAGGATCAAATCACGCACGCACGGGACAAGTGAACCCATCAGATGACCTCAGCAGCTGTGAGCACAGCACTGCGGGGTTTGCATCGCTGGGGGACAGAACCGGTTCGGCACAGAAGTGAAGCAACTCTGCAATTCAGAAATGCTCCTCCTGTCTGTCTGTCATGGCAAAGAGGCAACCCCCTGAAAACAATGCACGTTCTGCACTCGTTTCAAATTAGAAGGTTTCCCCAGGAGAACTGCGCGTTCATAAATAGCTGTGCCAAAGCTTGTTTGTTGTTTTGAGTCATTAAATTACATTGCACTTAATTACTCCCAATCTACCACCAATGAAGGTTTTCCATCAAAACCTTCCTCTGCTAAGAAACCATTTTTATATACTAATGATCTTATCTCAAGAATGCTTTTCAAAGAGCATTTAAACAACATCGTGCTCCATTTACCAGGGGGACGCATGGTGGAAAGGAAGTATATTTTTAAAATCAGTTTTTCAAGAGAAAATGATTTTCTAAGCATGCTATCTAGGACAAAGGCTTTGCCTTATTGGGAAGGCCATTTATCTGGGGACCAATTAACTGCTGAATTTCATCAGCGAGACAATGCTGTGCCAATTCATCAGTATTTCAAAGGAAGTGCTATGGCTATATTAACAGAGGATGGTACTTCACTGCAAACTGACAGCTCCTGACTCCACAATAAAGATCATTTCTGGTTTCTGCAGGGGAGGGCAGGAATACAGGTACAGTTGGATTTGGGAGGGTTTGCTTCATTTCATCCCAGCATTTGGAAATAACCAATGTACAATTAGCAGTACCAGCTTAAGAGCTTCTCCCCTGTACATTTCTGTTTATCTCAGGAATATGCTTTTCTAAGCTGGCTCAAAGATTAACTGCCCAGCAATACAATTCTTTACTCGGAGAGGTTATGGTATCTCCAAAAATCAGGTCCTTCAGGAAAGTAAATACAAGCATCCAGAAAGAAATAGGTTTAACTGGCCTGGCATAGGGAGAAGGGTGCGCTTTGGGTGACACGAGTTTTCAGCAGTATGCCACCTCTTGTAATGAAATCAAGCTCTTCCCACGTGCCAGCACATCACAGAATGAACAGAAACCGTTTCGACAAGCGAGAGACTGAGAAAGGGGATGGAGAAGAATCAGAGGAGTGAAGGCAGGGCAGGCAACAGTGAAGATCATCCATTTTACCAAGAAACTGGTGAGATTTGAACTGGAAACACACTTGGCTAAACAAGGAGAAGCAAGGACAAAGGCAATTTAGCCTGCAGTAAAAGCGTGAGGATATGTGACTCTCCTGCAGCTCTTTATGAGTCAGATTAGCTGAAGTTAAACCCTTGAGGTGCTTCCAAGCATGTCCTGTGTCATTTGCACCAATTACAGGGCTGCTGTCCAATCTGCCCTCCAGTTTGCAGCTTAATGTGAAACAGGAGGAGCCTTAATATCTCTGTATCAGGAAATGAATATTTAACCTAATTTTTCTGAATCCTAATTGCATCCTTATTCTTCCTAATACCGAGGCAATAAATGAGGCATTTCAGATTTAACCCTGGCATTTCAGCACACCATAAAAAAAATACACAACAGATTAAGCAACCATTAGATATATTGTTCACTCTCAACCAAGGCAACTCAAATGCCACATTTCACAGATGGGTCTAGCAATTGATGTTCTGTGCGGGCAGGAGCAGCAGGGTAGACTGATTAAACCAGAGTAACAACATAATTTGGGGCTGCTTCTTCTGTCTTATTACAATAAGTTTGAGTTGGTTTGTGCTTTCTCCTTTGTCACCAGTGCATCTTTTCAGATGGAAGAAATCCTGTTAAGCAAATGCATCCCCAGAACAGAGTTAACTTGTGAGTGAAGCGGTGACATTTAAGGCCGTGAGCACCAGGGTGTTTGTGTTGAACTATGCTCCCTCATGTCTCCATTAAAGAATGAACCACTGACGGGTGAAAATATTTATGGTTTCCATAAAGCTTGCTTCATTTCTCATCTTGTCACGGATGAAACACTTTCTTAATGTCTTCTACATCAAAGAAATAATTTCTTTATGTGGTATCATCCAATCTGATTTCCATTCCCAATCTCCATTCCCTCAGAAATCTGAACACTAATTGATATTCAGTGCATAAATTGTCATTACTTTTATTAATTATATCACATTGTTCAACACCCAAGATAAGGGGATTACTGTTCTCAACACCAAACAGAGATACCGTTCCTGTCAGGAGAGAGAGGCTGAGAGGAATAGGTAAAAAAGTCCAGAAAAGATGCTTCACTAGTGAAAGATGCCTTTTATCAGCACTTCTGGGCTCCGAACTCTCCTTACAGCCCGGACAAGAAAATAATGCATTCCTACCATCAGAAGTAAGCCACCTCCCCAGGCACCACTCCTGTTCTGCCATTTCCCAATAGTGTGTAAGTACACACACACTCGCCACGGCAGCGTCAGCGTAGGCAGCACCGCTTCCCTGTCTCGGAAGGCACCATTGAGTTTTAAAAATTCACAGACAGGAGTTCACAAAGCTAAAAATCTGTATGTTGGCATCTGTTTCGGGAAAGCAAGAATGGGCTGCTTCTGCTCATTCACAGGTAGAATTTATTCAAACCCAACTAGGAATAGATAAAGATTTGTTCAGAGGTTGCTAAGATGTAGAAAGCAGAATGTATCTGAAAAAAGATTCAGTGTCAAAGGGGCAGAAAGGACCTGCCGCACGTCTGGGAGAGCGGGAGACGCCTGCAGCCCCGCCGAGGCTGTGGCACACCGTGCGGGGCCGGGTGAGAGGGTGGGCGCCCGCTTGCCTTGCTCTGGGGGGCTCCCGGCTCCGGCAGCAGGCTGCTGGTGGTTGGCGCAAACATCCACTGCCACGTGCACGCACTGGAGGGAAGCTCTTTTTATTACGGTGAGTTAGAGCTGCAAGGGTGCACAGCTTCAGCAGCTGTTGTAAAGCATGCAGCAGAGCTCAGAGCGGAACACGACAGCCTCAAATTCAAGTGCTTGTTCACGTGTTGGACAAACATTTTATTTCTTTTGTTTACAGCACCAGCCAGAAACAGCACAAAACATCTCTAATTTCCAGCTTTTCAGCATACAAAAATCAGTGTCTCTTTTAATATCTATTGACCTCCAGAACAAAACCCCCCCTTACCAATGATTTTTGCGTTGCAACAGTCTCAGACAACTCCTGCACAGCTTACCCTGGCTGTAATCTTCAGACTACAGCTAGCGTAGCAAAAGCAACATGACTTGGATGGCTCTTCATGTTGCAAGTACTGTGGCATCAGAGCTTCTCCGTGCAAATCTGCAAGCTCCAGCAGCTGCAGTGGAGTGTGAGAAACCCCAGCATGCATCAGAGCAAAATAAAACCCGGCAAACTGTCCTCCTCTCATTGCAAATAACCATGTTTCAATTCCCACTACCCATTTCTAGAGAACCAGGGAAAAATAGCCAATTAATGGAGTTTGATTTACCTCTACTCATTCAGTCCCCAAATATCAAGGACATATAATTGAAAACTGGTCTGGGACCTTCTCTGCAGCTCTGAAGCAGGACAGATACCCATAACCTCACCTGAGGCTGGAGGTTTGTATGTTGCAAACACTGAATTTAGGGGGAACCTGTAGGGTTCCTTTCATCTTGTGGTTTTTGTGGTTCTTTTTTTTCTTACGAGGAATAGACTTGCAAAAGGACATATGTGCACAGCCCAATTCCCAATTGCACATTTCAGTTTTGAGTCCAGAGATGAACAGGCTGCAGTGGTGTGAATTGTTACAATAACATTAAAAATTCAGTAGAACTCATTATCCTAAGTTTAATCGCTCCCTCTGAATTCTGTCAGACTCATTATGTTGGTTCCCTTTTTGACATGGTTTAAGCTCCTCCAGAGAGCAGCTGCACAATAGCAATAATAATGATTAAATTGCTGTCATCAAAAATAAGTAGGCTAAATTCACACTTACAGCCACTTTTTGAAGAAAATTATCACCGTACCAAAATTATAGAGCTTATGATATGTCCTTATGGAGTTAACTAAACACAAGCTCACGAAGAAAATGCAGTAGGAGCTTTATGAACACAGGCCTCTAAAGCGTCTAGATCCCATCACTGATGGGAGGTTAGGCTACAGAGGTGAGCAAAACTTGTACTTTACAAATACAAACTATCTGACAAATAGTTTCAAGAAAAGCTGAAGTATTCACAAATCCACACTAAAGGCAGGAAGGCAAGATATGAAGATAGAAGTATTTTTAAAATAGGCATACAGCAAAGCGAGTGCACAAAGACTATCCCTGTAACCATGGCCCACGCTGTTTTGGAGCACTCGGCATCCCAAGCGTGGCATGCTGTTAAGTAAGAGCTTATTTAGTGCTCAGGGGTCATCTGGCTCTCACTGAGCTGCTTCTGCGGGACCAGAAAGCCTGGAAGAATTGCAGTTATCTTGGTGTTTCTGCACTTCCTGGTCCTGGGGAGTAAGAAAATCATGGGAACTGATACAGGCCTAGCAGACTGTTCCCAAGACAGATCTCTGCTCTGTGAGGCAACAGAAGGTTTTAGCAGAGGAAATGAAGTACCTAACATTTTTTTCAGGAAAGAAAAAAGGCGACATTTAATCCAAAAATGTTATATTCTCTATCTTTGGAAACCTGCGGCTCCCTGCCATCGCAGGGCTCCTGCCTCGCAGTGCGGCGCACTGGCCCAGCACTCTCTGCCCTGTCCCCCACGGCCACCCAGCTCCAAAACCACATTCAGCAGCACAAGCGAAGTACACGGAGCCGGTCAAGGAGAGACCTGCTGTTCCCATGAGGTTTTGAGGCACAGAGGGAGGCTTTTCAAGTCATTACAGGCTTCAGACTAGGGGTAGTGGAATTCATTCACCTTTTTTGCAAGTCATATTTGACTAGGATTCTTGTATTTCCTTAGAGGACTGTGCTGTCGGGCAATGCACAAATGTCATGCATTTAAACAGTCTGCTTTGCAATAAAGTACCCATTCAAGTTGGCTTTATTACACTTCAATGTACTGTACATATTCAGCTCGATTTTCTTCTCACAAGGTTTCATAAATACAGAACCCAATTATTGCGTATCTTAATCCTATTGCCCGAGCACTAGGCAGGAGCGGCCATCTCAGCGAAACTCCTCTAGAGCAACTCCTCTTATCCCTGCAGAGAAACACAGAAAGCATGGCCCTGCACAATGAAGGCACAGACTTCAGTTGAATCCCAGACCTCGTGTGAAGATGAAACTTCCACTACACAGCAGATTTCTCAGGCAGGTAAAGCCCAGGAGCACCCCCAGCTTCCCCAGTAAGGGCCCCCTGGTGCCCAGTTCTCCTTCCATGCATGCGTAGGTCTGCCTCTGCCTTGCCAGCACGGCACTGTCCCTCAGACCCCCGCTGGCCCTCCTCGCCCTTGTCCCACGGGTGGGAATCGCAGCTACCTCGCATGGCAGGACGCCGGAGCTCTGCCCACACACCACTGAAGGGCTTGTAGGCCCTGACCCAAGGGTCCTGCTCGGGGGCTGGGGACACATATAGAGGGTCCCCCTCCAGGGGCTGGTCCCCAGCCAGCAGCACCCCAAATCCCTGTGGGAAACAGCATCTGCTACTACCCAAAGCTCTGATCACCTCCAAGCCCTAAGCTGGGTTTTCAGAGAACAAGGGGGCCTGTCATCTCCCTGCCCCTCCTGTGCCGCTACTTTAGCCACAGCCAAGCCCAGCCTGCACTCCCTTGTGCCTCACGTTTCAGCTCACAAGTCAGAGAGGCGACAACCAACAAAAATCAGGTTGCACAAAACACCACATAGTACCAACCACACACGTTAATTCTCCTCTGTTGGTTACCAGATTTCATTCTATCAAACAATGATAATCCTGGACTTATTTCATCTTAGTATTAGGAAAATAAAATGCCAGAGGAAATACTTACTTTGATCATTAACTGAACCATAGGACCTAATCTATATGACTACTTTATCAGAATGCACTGACTCAGAAAGATCCCATAGGTTGATGCATTATTGGATCAAGAGGAAATCAGACTCCGACTTTAGGGATACTGTTATCTTGAGGGGTTCCTGAGGAATTCCCCACATCCCCATGCCACAGGTATTGTGTGTGCAGGAACAATAGCCAACAGGAAGGTTATAAAACTAGTTTTACAACAAGCTGTAATGATTTTCTGCAAGGTGCCCTGGTGCCATCAGCCACGAGCAGGGACACAGCCCCCACACCCTACCCTGCGAGACCATGGGGAATTTCCATGCAAAGCATCAGCAGGAAGACGTAGCTCACCTCAATCTCTGCTCCACCCTCAAGGAAAATGGATCACCACTTGGGATACTAAGGAATAATGCAAAACAAGCTCTGCTGCTCAGGGTGAGCTCAGAGCATTCTGCACAGACCCCACACACCCACCAGCCACACCACCACAGAGGAGCTAGGCATGGCCACCTCCAGACCTTCTTCACCTGGCCCAGGTGTCCCCCCCCAGGCTCCACCTGCTCCCATTTGGGCAACCAACGAGCTGGGTGAGGCGTCAGCAATGGGGCTTTGGAGAGGATGCCTGAGCCCCAACCTCTGCAGACAAATGCAATCAGTTGGGAAGCCTCAGCAAAGCCTTTTCACAGCATTTAGAATGCACCTCCATCAAGAGCATCTAGGGTCCTTCTCTGAGTCAGGAGGGACTGGAGCACCCCAAAAACATCTGTGTTTGCCGGCTGTATTAGTAGGCCTAAAAAAAAAAATTTTTTTCTTCCTTCAAAATTTCCATAATTTCTGATCTTACACAGTTACTTCAAAAGTATCACCATACATAGACACCTGCATCTAACAATACATCTTAAAGCATATCTAAAGACAATACCTCTTTTTCAATAAAGGACCCTTCTGAGATTAGTAAGATTTAATCATGTACTCTAAATTAAAACACAGGTCAGAGTTTTCTTGAGGACAAGTAATGTAAGCACACGCTTACTTTCTGGAGGGGAGAGGTTAAAATAGAGCTATATATAGGTGAATATCATCAACCAAATTTGTAATTAATTCCAGCAGCTCATTAACTGCAGGAGTGAAATCACTGGAGCTTCACTAGTTTATGAGACCGACGGATGTCTATCCATTTACTTACTAAAGTATGTAAATCACGCCATGGTTTTATTATGTAGTATAATGACTAATGTAGAGACACTGTCCATCACAGTTGCAAAGAACCAAAACAGCATTTTAACTGACATTCCACTTCAACACCCAGGAGTTAAGTGGGAGATAAACAATATATAAACCTTGTGCTAATTTCTCCTTAATTTATCAATATTTCCACCAAGAATCAGTAAAACTGCCCTTCAGCTGCCCTGATAAGTCATGGTTAGATGAGAACCTGAGCTATGTCTGGTCCCTGCAATGTGCTTGGTCCTTTGAAGCATGCTGGGTAGGTCCCAGTGTGCACCACTAAAAAAATGAAAACTGAACTGAAAAGTTGCTTTGAATTATTATTAACAAGCACTGCACTATTTTAATTGGCCCCCGATGAATGCTGGCCTAAGAGTGGGGACAATAAATTGCCTTACGGTGTGAAATTTTTGTTTTGAATCCAAAGTAAAAAAAGTCCCCCAAACCCATAAAGAACACCAAAGTGCATAATATTCTCACAGAGCACGTGGGGAGAGCTGACAGTACCAGGTCTGTCAAGAGCTCTTCAGACACCTGCCAGCTACACCGATGCTGAACTCAGACAGCCTTCATAGCTCACATGGTGAAATGAAGTCATTCATCATTTTCTATTTGAAAGGAAGAGCTTGATGAGCAAGGTGTAATTAATTCGAGTGTTTCTGAGAGCCTCAGTTTAGATGAAGATGTTCAGCTTCAAATTTCACTAAAAAAACCCAAAGCAAACCAAAACAACCCCCCCCCAGTGCTGTCTAACTTCTGTACTACTAAAACAACAATGTTGATTTTGTAGCCCGGGTGAGTAAAAGGGGGTTTATCCACGCCGGCAGTGGTTGCCTGTCCTTCTCGGGCAACCTGGCACTTGTGGAGCAGAGGCTGAGCTCTGAGACAAGCCAGGGCGACCCACGCTCTGCATGGAAATCACACCCATTTCAGCTGAGCAAGTCTTGCAAGTAAGGCAAGAAGGCTGTTTGCCAGGGTCACCCTCAGATGTAAAGGGACAGGGAGGAAAGGGAAGAGGAGCGTATTGGGGTGGCTTCCAGTGTAGAGTGGGGTGAATCCAGGTCATGCACCCAGGCCATTGGTTTGGCAAAATGCTTCCTGCACTCTGTAAAGAGAATTAAAACCAGAATAAACTGAATCAAAATTATTAGGGTCTAATTTGCTGAAAGATGTATGAATGAAGTGATACTGGGAGTCTGCTGCAGTAAGAGTTGTACTGGAAGCTAGAGGGAGAGACAGAAAGAGCCACAATGCTATTAAAGGAAAAAAATGCTATTGGGAATTGTATAATTCCAGGAGATTTTAACATCTCTGATCCTGACTGCGAAAATGCCATCAGTAGTGGTACAGTCAAATATCCCTGGATGCAGTGGGTCGCTGGAACTGAATCAGGATGAAGAGATGCTATTCTTGAGTCAGTTTTTGAGATCACTAGGTTGGTTTTGACAAAGTTGGTTTTCAGGCTGGAAGAACCGTTTGACCAAGGAAGGCTGAATTATGTTTCATTCAGTTTCCTGATTAGGTTGGAAAACAGAGGAAAAAGGTTTTTTTGTAGTTGATCCCAAATAGTCTTATTCCAACTTTGAACTGCAACATACACTAATTCATATTTTTGCACCTGGATGAAAGCTCAGCTTTACATACAAGCCATTAACGTTCTGGATAGTTTGAGGACTTTGTCAGCTATTTGAAACACGCGGCCTCGTGCAGGCAACTTTGTTGCATCGTCATTGTGTTTATTTCAAACATTAGGTCTGTTTCCCCATGAGAAATGCATTCGAGGGCGTTCCCTCGTGCTGCACCAAGATCCAGGCATTAACCAAATCCAGCTTGTTTGCATGAAGTAGTTTATACTCTAGTGTGAGTTTTCCATGTGACAGCTGTGATACCACCCCCCACCCCCGTTACTACATCACTGCAGTTACACCTTGCTCGAGCTAAAATTGCTCACAGAAGTGCTCGGATCAATGTTGGATGGTAACAAGTGCAGGTAGCATTGGTCCGAGTTCCATTTATAACTGTATTCCTCTTTGGTGACCAATTTAACTGCACTTGCAGCACCTGGCCTTAGGGTGGATCCGCATTCTGCACTCTGTGCTTTGCTGACCCAATGAACTGTGCTTAAGAAGAAATTGTTACCAAAGAAGATTAAACTTTATCTAGATCAAAGTTCACAGGCATTGCACAAACAGAGAAATCCCAGCAGAACCTAAGATAATTGCTGTTAGGATATAAAAAATGTAGGAAAAGGAATGCTGCAGAATTATTTACTTTCCTACTGTGGTCCACATTGTTGAAAAATCTATGCTCTACTCAGCTGCCACTGCGTTCTAGCACTACTAACCTAAATTTAAGCTCATGAGTTTGAGATATCAGCGAAAGTGAATATCATCAGAATGTGTGATACTATGATAATGGCATAATTCCACCAAAGGTGCTCGATCCATACCAAAACCCATCATCTGCCAAGGACGTCTCTGTCAGTGCCATGGATGATGAATCAGTCTGCACAGCGATGCGGCAGTGACTCAACCCATGCTACAACCACCCCTATCTGTAGGAGAGCTCCTCGTTAAGAGTTACAGTACTATTATGACAAATCGACTATTTTTGACCTCTGTAAGATTTTGGGTGTTTTTAATTTTACATAAGCCCAGTTCTGCACACTAGTTCTAGATCTTCCTCACATTTTCACTTGTGCAGCTGCATCCATTGAGCTGTAGAAATACTGTCCTCTTTACCCATGTCAGTGTTTGAGAACAGGCACAGCACTTGTGCCTCCTGTACAGCATGAAAACAGCCATGGTGAGATCACATACCCTGAGATGTAGCAGTCCCTAGTGCACTGCTGTGCAAGGCTGTGGACAGCCTTGCTGATGGAGGTGAGCCCAGCTGACGGTTCTGTGCAGTCCAGAATGGGTGTTCAGGTGGAACACGACTGGTCACGGACACAGATATAGTCTTACTTTTCATATCAGGTAAATTAACACTTTCTTCTCTTATACCTTTTGCAATGCTGGTGCAGTTACTGCAGCATTATATTTTCTATGCAATTTCATTACTGCCATGTGAGACAGAACTCGTGTCCCTCTGAACAGCGCTAAGGGGAGCTATCCTAGATCTGCCAGGTATATCTCTGCACTGGCTCTGCAACTCGGAATTAATTTAAAACATAAAATATTTAGCAGAGGCACAGGGAAAATGGGATCTGTACTTTAAAGTCAACTGTGTGTCTAGATAGCACTGGTAACTGCCACGCAGTGATCTCAAGTGGACTCAACAGTAGTAGCAGTAGACTCAAGCAGTAGTGATCGAGTATTTGAGCTCAAAGCTACAACAGTCCATTTTTTGTATATCAGTAATTTTTGGAAAGCATATTATTTTAGCTTCTACAAAGGCTGTTTCCTTGCTGGAGGTAGAGTGAGACCGTCCTGCAGGAAAGCAGCAGGCCACTGCAACAACTTCACAACAGACAGGATGCATGGCTAGCATGAACCAACAAAGATCCACCCCTGTCAGTCAACGGAGTGGTGCTTGTTAGCATCAGCGAATGAACCAGCTCCATAATTGAAACCAAAACTGAACTTCACTTGGTTAATTTAAAATTGCACTGGGCTGTGTAATAGCTGTTGCTTTCTCTCCCTGACAACAGGGTCAAAACTTGTGCCGCAGTTACATAAAGGAACAGAACCATAAGTCATGTAAATATCCTCAGCCCAGTCAGCAGCACAAGGATGTTCAGTGCATTTTTCATTTTAAGGACAAAGCACGTTCCCAATTAGTGCTTAAAAGGAAGCTTGAGTCCTTGATTCATCAACCGAAACAAATTGGAGGACTTCTGAAGAAAAAAAAACATCCTAGAATAACATAATACCCAGGGTTAAAAGTGAGGAGAGGCGAAAAAAGGATAAAGGAGAATAGGGTAGAATAATAGAGCACAGTGCCTTTATGGTCCCAGTGGAACTGCATCCATCGATAAAGTTAAGAATACACATAAAGACGTTCAGGAGGGTAATGAAGACACAGGACAGTCATCCCAGAAGCCTAACAAATGCAAGGACAACAAGATTCATCTCTTAATAAGGGCTTCTTTTTATTTTGGATTAGGAAGTGGTTCTGCATAAGTCACTTATACTTTCACACCATATTAATTTTCAGGGGGAGACTTTTCAACTTCCTAATCACCATCTTGCTGCTCTAAGGTGATCCTGTTGTGCTTTCTGTCTTTTTCTCCATTTTAATTCTTTTTTAATTCCCTGCTCCCCTCAAACACACAGAACAAAATCCTGGGTGTTTTAAAATCCCCTGAATTCTGAAATAATTTTGTCTTAAAGAAAAGTACAAGGATGCATGTGTCCTTGTTCCATCCAGCACTGTTCGATTTAGAGTTTTAGTTAACACCTGCATTGCTATGCTCAGCACTTTAATCTCACAACCAGACGTGGCTCTGGAGAGATGCCCACTGAGATGGGCCCAGCCTCATACCTCGCCTCCACAGAATCTCAGGTCAACCACCTGTTAGGTGCTTTGACCATACATACCCCCACGCCTGCCCGGCAAACCATGCTCTAGAAATGATGAACTGCAAACTTCTGCTACCACTCTAGTTGGCCCTGGTCAGGGTCAGAGTCCCAGGGGAATAACCAGCAGGCAAACTTGAAGGCTTTGATGGTGAAGAGCAGAGAGGTGAAGTGACCTGCCCCGCATCACACCACAGGGGAGACACTTTCCATCACTTTCGCACAAACTGGTCCTAGAGCCACTGCACAAATCCTTCACATTTCAAACGTGGAAGCAAACCTCACCCAGAGCTGAAAACTGTTAAATTCTCATGACGTCTCTGTTGTGATCCCTTCTTTTAATTAGTGGTCTGATGGCAATAAAAATGCTGAAATATTTTTGTCTACAAAGGAATTTTTTGTGTGTTACCATAGCTACTCTCAGGGTTATCACTGTCCATTGCATCATTTAAAATACTCAGGGAGGACCATAAATTTCTTGTCACAATGCCAATATGTGCAATTCTATCTCTAGATGTATTCAGGCGTGTTTTCAGTTCATGTATTTATTTACAGCATACACTTGAGGGTGTCTTTCCAGGCAGAGTGTGGTCTAAAAATAAACATATTTCCCTTTGTCTCTTACAGTGTGGGAGAGCTTCTAAATTTTGGGCAGCACATAGGGGACACATTTATCTCTTTGCAGAGAGCCAACAGGAGATCTCATCGCCCCTTAAAATCCATTTCATCTCTAAACAGGGGGTTTCAGGTATATACATGGCCTTAGGGAATTGTTCCATATCCCCATGCCTTGGGGATTTCTGCCTTGGAAAATCATGCTTACAGGTCTCCAAACAATGCATTATTTCTTAAGATTAGTCCTAAATTGATGTCTTTTTAGTTTGTTAGGCTGGCTGTTTACAGGTGAATGTAGCCAACCACTCATGGAACTGTTCTTTCCAGCAATCTTGCAACGAGTTACTTATTATGAATTCCTGCTGGCTGGTACACCAGTACTATTTTATTCCAGCAAAGAAGAGCAAACAGTTCATTGGTTCTCAGTGCCCTGCTAAATACTTCAAGCATGTCAAACCAAACTAAATTCAAGCCATCTCAACCTTGCAGGTAATCATCAGCTGACAGAGAAGTCTCACAGCTGTATAGGGGTCCAACCCAGAAGATTAGTTGCATGAAAGCATTTGCCAGATATAACTTGTGACTTCCATGTTACAGAAAGCACGCTATTTTTTGTATCATAGGTCAGTCTAAATGTACACTGAAACCAAGATTTGTTGATCTGTGGTGTGTTGATTCTTGTCTTAAACTGAGTTTATTTACCTCCATTCTTGGATGAAGATTACCTTTCTTTCTCACTTATTTTGGACAAAGATGTGTATTTTCATCAAGCAGTGCTACTTCCCAAATACCTGATTATAGGAGCTTAGTCTGAGGAGAGCCTATGCCAAGGAGGAGTACTTACTGGACGCACTCAGTCAGAGACTCCTATGGGATTCTGCAGAGCCCCGCTGGATATATTGTGCCTTGTGCTGGATCTGGGTTTTCCAGCATCACTTGGAAGTTAATGCAGCACAAAAAAAAAGTCAAGTCCTCCTAAAGAAAGCAATAACGGAGCCAAATCAACCTCCAAGTAAGCTCCATCAGTGCTGTTGCCACCCCCTATTCATCAGGAACAATGAGTGCAAGCATTGAGATTCCATGCTGGTTTTATAAACAGAGAGTTGCCTTTTCAGTATGTCACATTTAGGCAAGAGAACAGATTCTGGCTGTAAAAAAGTACCCTTGGAACCTGTTTTTATAGTTCTTACTTGAAATATTTCTAAACAGTCCTCTCATCACATGCATTTAAACAACTCCAGCCTCAGGAATATAATAACCTATAGCAAAAACACAGACTTTTCCAGAGCATAAACGCAATTCTTACATGCAGGTCACAATTTAATGAGTTCACAGACAACAAAGACCCCAAATGAAAGGGGAATCAATGCTAATTATGACGGGGAATCCCAGTGTCTCTACTGCATCCGTAGTGACACTCACCTGCAACCACCAACTTTTCACATATTGATTTTAAGGTTAGCATCAGACACAGCACCTTGATGTGAAATGTGTCCTTCTGCCCTCAGATTTGCACTGACAGGATCAGACAGCCTATAATTGGTAGGGGGGGAAACATCCCATACTCCCTATGTATAACTGGAACAAAAGAAAACCCAGATTCATGAATATTTAACAAGTTCTCACACTCTCATTCATGACAGATGTATTTTGGATTTAAAAGAATGTCAAAACCATTCACTGCAATTCTCTTGTGCAATTAGAGCAGTCCCTTATCTAGGAGCAGTCAGTTTTGTGGTTCCATCCCAAACCCACTTCATGAGAATTAGTTTGGGGTTGGAACTGTTCAGAGAGGAAAATGGAACCCATACAAACATGAGTCATTTCAATTGCATTTATCTTTGGTTGTTTACATCTGCTATATATCTGCCAGGAGTTCAAGTACGTCTTAAACGCTGCTCCCATTATTTCTTTAAAAGAGTTACCCAGACAAAAGAATCATATGCAACCAAAAATGTCACCTAAGAAAGAACATCAGTTTCTGTCACCAGAATTGTTACACCACAGGACGAGCCCTGCTGGCATCCAGACTAGGTTGGCTGTGGGGAAGAAACGCTCACAGAGCTAGCACGAAGCACTGCCCTGTGCCACAGCTGAAAGTGTGATTGGCGGCACATGAGGCCAGGCACGCCCAGCTGGCTGACACAGGGGATCAGGAGCCTCTCCCCGCGATGTCCTGGAGCCTCTGCTCCGCCAGCAGCAAGTGCCAAGGTGTCACCTGCTGGGACAGAACAAGCCGTGGGCACCTCCCCGGCTCTGGACCGGCGAGGTGGAGCAGGAGGGCTCCCAGGCCCTGCCCTGAGCCCCAGCCCTCCTCTGGCCACCCAGGCTTCCCCGAGGGTGAAGGTACCCCCTCTGCCTGCTCCTCCCTTGCTGCGGGGAAGGGGGTCTCGGGGCTGCCTCCCTTCCGAAGCCGGACGGCCGCACCACAAATGGCTTTTCTGTGGGGGAGCCTGTCTTTACTCATCACTTGGGAATACATGGTTGGAGCCACCAGAAAAGCCGTACAAGGGAAAGAGAGGTATATAAAATGCTCCGTTAGTGAATTTAATGCCTAGTGATAAAACGTTTTATCCATTCTGGAGGACAATATTTAAACAGATGCTATTAGTGGTTGTATTTCAAAAGTCAATGGGGCTAAATAAATCTACCATTTACTTCTACTAAAAATGTTATGAGGCCAAGCTCTTTTTTCTTTAGGTGTTCAATTAAGCAAAAATACATAGATCTCCCACAGAATTTAAGACTGCCATGAAGAGGAAAGCTTTTTGGTTAAGCTTTCATCTCTTCATGTAAAGAACTAAATTGATGATTTTTAAATAATTTACATTCCAGAAGTAGTATTAAAAAAAATGTCTCAATTGGAGCTAAAAGCATCGTAAATATAATTTCCTGTCAGATTATATGAAATACTCTGATGAATGAATAGTTCCTAAAAGGACACTAAGTGTGGACTTGGAAGGTCTGACTCTGGTTTTCTGAAAATGCCAGCTTTGAGTAGTGTGCCATTTGACTTCATTTTTGCTTGCCTTGAGCAAGCCTTTTGAGATACAGGCGTGCACTTTTTTTTCTTTCTCTGATTTATTACATCGATGCTTATATTTTAAAGAGCCTTATCCATCCGAGAAGCAAAGGGAAACCAGTCATCAACCCAGAATTTGGGGAAGGGTAGGGGAGAGAATGTGACTCTGTTTATGGGCTGGATAAAGATCCCTTTGAGCACATCACCGGCTTGCCAATGAATGCAAATGTCTTTTTTTCTTTCAGTGTGTGTGTGGGAGGGGGAGGAGACAGAGGAGGGAGTCAGTGTTATCTCTGCTGTATAATGCTGAATTAAGACAACCACCTGCCCATCATCTACTTCCAAATCCTTTTTGCTTTTCAAAGATGACTGACATTTCACAGCCTCTTGTTGCCCATCTTGCTAAAATATTAATGCATCCAAAGATTCAGATGGCTGCAACCGTCCAGAACAGAGAATCAGAAATTAAAAGCAAACAGGCAGAACAAAACCCAATAACGAACACTTGGTTCTGAACTTGCTGTAAAAAGAGCACGTAAGCATGCATTCAGTTTGAGATGTGAGTGATCCTTTTTTGTTATTAATGCAATATTTATTAGGACTGGCTCCTCTCCTTGTGATTTCCGCCAGCTCTGTTTTCACACCGTGCTCATCATCACAGCTTTTCAGCTTCTGTACCCAGCTATTGCAGTGCCCATATACTGCCCAGTTTGTCCAGCTACATTTCTTCTATGGATCTTTCTGTGTCATAAGCTCGCATTGTGTAAACAGCCTGTTTCTCTGTATGTTTATAATTGCTAATCTAAAAATTAGATGGGCAATTTTCTTGTCTCATTCTTCTTACATATTCCAGGGACACTCTGAATATTTGGTTGGCTTGACTGAGGACATCAGCAATCTACAAGTAATACAGACTAAGATTTTTCTTTCCACAATCAACTGACCATGGTTAATATTTATGTGAAGAAAAGGTAGCTATGAAGTGTGGAATATGAGCAGATGCCCTGAACGCCTCCTCTGGAAGAGATGTTAATTGGTGTGGAAATATGACTCAGTAACGCTGTCAAGGGTTCAGAGATCTTCAATTCTTTTGTCCCATCCTGTAATGTAAAGCCAAGTGAGGGTACCTAAATGATGATAATAATTATGATTATTAACAAGAATAATAATCTCAGGAATGGGTGTGGTGCTGCTTGGGGCATAAATAAAGACCCCCTCTCCTCCGGAATCATACCCCAACTAGCTCTGATGGAGAACCGCAGAGGGCCAGTGCAGAAGGAGCTTGGAGACCTCAATGGGAGCTGAAGGGAGACACAAGAAAACAGACATGGATGGAGAAAGATACATTGAGGATGTGGTTCTTGTGCTAATCACAGCTCCTGGCACAGGTGAAGACCAAGTGAGTACTCCTTTCTCCAGCCCAATTCCCACCAAAGCACTACAGCATGAGATATTGTTTGCTGTAAGCATTTGGTTTTTTACATACACAGCTCTGAAAATTAGAATACATTCAGTTAAGGGATTGTGCTGGATGTCACTTTCCCTTGCCTCAGGAAATAATTCTGACAGATGTTTATAAATGTGTGAGTAGTGCTTACTTCTGTAATGCAGCACTACCTTCCAAAAAAATATTGACGTTGCTCAAATTATACCTGTTTTTAATTGTGTTATGGAACAGCATTCTTGTTTTATGTATTGGCATTTTCTTGATGCATGGAGACTTTTTATAGATTTGTTCTTCCTCACAATAGAAGTCCCTCCCCCGCCCCCACCCCCACCCGAAAAAAAAAGGAAGGAAACTACTAAAGAAACGTTTCTTCTCCTACAATTTATTCTAGAAAATCTCTTTACCCTCATCCCACTTCACCTTCTTTGAGAGTTTCAGGCAGATTTCACAAGCAAACACATTAGCAGAATATCTCCTAAGAGAGGAATAGGGCAAAGGAGAGGCAATAAACAGAAAATAAGCTCTGTGGCCCACTAATACTACAGAAACCTGATCCACCATGATTCAGTCAAACACCAGCACATTGAGCCTAGCGTTTCCAAAGAGGGGCCACCATCCTGCAGGACAGCTGGGGCATGATGTGCTCTCTCATGTCTCATCCCTGAAATGGTCCCTAAAGAACCAAGATAGTTCCAGGCACTTCAGAGAGCTCACAGGTAGTCCTGAGCCACGATGGATATCCTTCAAGACCTGCCTTGGTACTTGGATTGAGAACGCACAAAGACATCCAAGTCAGCCTAATCTCCGGTTCCAGCAGTGGGCTGAACTCGTGAAGGTAGGCATCCCTGGCTCCAGCACCAGATTAATCTTGGTGCCTGGCTTGTTGCATTTGCTATGACATTACAAATTTAGGGTATGGCTCAGAGGCATGTTGTCTGCACTGTTAGACATCTCTTCTCTTGCAGCGGTGTGTGTTTCGTGTGCTTCTAGGTGATGGGACAGCAGTGGCGAAATAAAAAGAGACAGTCCCTGTCCAGTGTTGTTAAGATGTTGTCGTTTCAATTTTTAAACAGATGAAGTTGGCACAAATTGAATGCAGCTCTTCAGATGCACTAAATGGCTTTAGCATAATTGGTGGAACTGACCTCTGAGCCCAAAATGAAGTACTGTTAAAAACACAAGGGATGACCTAACATTTCATACCGCCGCTGCTGCTAGTCAGTCAGCGATCTGGGTACCGCTGGGTAGGGGACATGCATCTGCGCTCAGGAGCCCTCTCAGATGCACAGCACTGACACTGAACCGCTACTACTCGTACTTCTTGGCAAGGTGCATGGTCCCGTACACAAGGAATGACCTTGGGCTCTTCCACCAGCCTCCTCAGACCACCAGTCAGCCAGTGCTGAATCTGCATGAGGAACCTGGCCCATCCCCATCCCTACGTGGTCTCACCCACTGATGTTTGGGAGTCTACAGCAACGGGGACCAAGCCAAAATTGTCTTGGTATCCTTTACGATATGACTGCATGGCTAACACCTTCATCACAGAGTACTGCAGCAACTTGCAGGTCATCGGGATGCTTACAACCTGCTATGTCTCTCTTTGAGTTTGGCCAAGACAATTAGATGTTATTCTGCTAGCAGCATAGAAAGATACCTCACTACTACTTTCTGTTGCTGGTAATGTGGCTGGCCTTCTCATCTGCTGCTCTGTGACATCCTGTTCTAAAGGCTAGACTGAAATTCAAAGCAACAGCAACAGCCTTTGATGTTTTCAGAGGTAGGAAGAGTGCCATTTGGACTGCCAAGGAACACTACAGCTTGCAGAACTATCATTAAAACCTGAAAAACCTACCTTGGCATCAAAATATCAAGCAGACCTCACTGCTCTGATGATAAAGGTTTATATTTCATTACACCAATGAACTCTGATTACTTTGCAGAGCCACTTCTCCATCCCTAGCAATTTAATGGGGTGAGAATTTGTGACCTTGTGTGTACAATTTAGAAAGTTTCTAATTTGCTAATCAAGGGATTGGGATAGAACAATCATCTTCCTGGTATTTATTAGCAGCATTGTAAAGGTAATTATGTGGAAGATGTCCCGATATTGATGGCATACAAAAACATAAGATTGGATAGAAATTAATTACTAACAACAGTTCTGTACTGTGTCTTTGGGAATAATTGCAATGTGAGTGACATACAATGGCTGTTCAGCTTCCCACTAGATCAAAGCCCTTGCATCACCCACGACTGAGGTGCTACATTGGCAGGAACATGAAGACTAAAGCCAAGATGACTGATCATACCTATGGAGGATCACCTGTAATTCTGCTGACCTCAGTCAATGATGCAGTGGCTTGCACAGGCAGCTCCTGCAGAGCGAGTTGGCCGTCCATTAGGCTGAAGATGAACAGAAGCTGCCATTATGTGAACAGCAGCAGTTTAGTTTCAGGGCAGTTAAGCTTTTTGTTTGCCTGTGGTCTGCAGCTGAGGCAACTCTTCCAGGTACAGCCCCAGCAGGACCTGACAACCTCACCCCACGTTCGTGACTGAAACACCACGGCTGAGCTGCCCAGAGCTTGGCCCGCAGAGCACTGGGCTCTGCGTGAGGATCGCCGAGTCCGGTCTGCGGACAGTAGAGCAAGACGTGAAGGAGCAAGTGACTCGTCCAGAAAACCACAGCGAGAGCTGAGAAGAGACACTGAACATTTCTGTGGCAGAAGTCCTACCTACCATGCCAACCCATCCTCCCTGAAGGGGGTGAAATGTATAACTCTTAGAAGAACACCATGCTCAGTTAAGAGTAGAGATAAGGCAAATACAGATGTTATGAGAAGCGCTAGCAGTTTCCTTCCGCTCAGACTGAAATTCAGAAATGATAATGGCTAAACCGAAGGAGAGGAGGATGAAAGGGCTTCACTCCCGGGCATGTGACACTACTCCCCTTTGTGGGACCAGATGCGAGGAAAGCGAGCAGAGAAGAAAAGCAAAGCTGGAGCTGAAAGGCTTTTTTTTTTTTTTTTTTAAAAAAAGAACGAACAAAATGAAAATGATCCTGAAAGAACAACTGCTCCTTTCAAAGCCATTAGTTTGGGAAGCTGGCTGTAAAAGGGTACATTTTTGAAATGTGGCTGCGGTTACCAAGCAACAGCTGAGCCCCTGCTCCACTGCCAGCAGCGCCTCTGAATTCGGGGAGGGAAGAGCGGGGAGCAAACCCCGCAGCTATACCCCCCAGCACTGGAAATGGCCCCAGGGGAGGGCGTGCAGCGGGGCAGCGCAGGGGGCGGGCACACCCTGCGGTGTGCGGAGCTGAGGATCCTCCGCAGGGAGCGGCCACAGCCCAGCCCCTGCTCCGGGAGCAAACCGGAGCTTTGAAAGTAATGAGGATGGAAAACCAACGGATGCGTTTCACTTGGCAGAGTCTGATGGAGGTACAGGGAGAAGAGGAAAATCTGAAATAAAGCCAGTAACTGCAGCAGAAGAGGTCTAGTTTTAATTGGGTGTAACTATGAGCATAATTTGATGTATATTACAAAAACTAAGGGAAACAGCAAACAAAACTCTAAAGTTAACCGTTCTCACATGCGTTGGACATCCTGAAGAGTTTTGCGGGATTTTGTATAGCTCAGGGATCTAACAATGGAAAGAAGAAAAGAAATCCTTCTGAGACCTAACGTTTCGAGGCTGTTCTGCGCGCAGCTGAAAACCCACAACTCCAGCTGGGTCCAGAGCTCCACAGCGTTTCATCCCAGTAACTACAGACAAGCATATCATTACACTTATCTAATCCAGGAGCTGTTTTGTTACCTCCATTTCTGTTCTAAATGAGAATTAGGCACAATTTGCTTCATTTAGGCTCTGAGTTGAGCAGGCAAAAATCTAAGCTTATATCTAAGCTGTACAGAGAGATGAGGGGGTTTATTTCCACCCACTTGGTGAATAGAACTGGCCCCAAAACTTCACAACCTCACACTGCCCCAGACAATTCCCTGGCAGCGTGCATCCCCAAACCCCCTGAGTTTGAACTTCGGGATTCAGAAGTCTTGGCTTGAAGCATTAGCAGAAAAACAGTGATTAAATGTTTAAAGCGATTAAAGGACTGCTGAGGACACCAATACCAAAAATGCCCATCTACATCTGCCCTGTTCATCACATAAAACATTAGGACTGGGGACATAAACCAGTTGTCTGCACAATTTGGTGTCACGTCACTGATGCTGACTACTTGCACAGACTTTCTGAGTGCACAGGAAAATTCTGTTGTAGATAACTGAGAAAAGAAAGGTTTTGCTGTACTCCGCTATTTAATTCTGTTTACTGTCACTAATGGGACTGTTATTATTTTCTTACATAGATATATTTCACACTCTTTGCATGCCACCAGGCAAATGTGCAGTCTTTTAAGTCTTGAAACTCATTTGAGCATTGCTGAACACTTGCTTGTTCCGATGTTGCCCTTGTCTTTCCTTTGTGATCCCTGACTCCTGGTTTCACCTGACGGTTTGCCATGTTCGTTGCTTGTGATGTACTTAAAACTGGAGGGAGGGGGCAGCTTTTGCCACAGAAAACTTAACTGGCCAACTCGATAGCGCTGCCAGACAATAACCAAATTCATGGGCACCAAAGACAGCAGACTAATTGCCATGACTCCACTCAAAGCTGGGAAAAGGTAGTAAAGTGTTAACTGCAAGGCCAGCTTGCAAAGAGCACGGTAAAGTATCCTGACTCTCATTTAATCTCTGAATCAGTGCGATCTTTGTTGTGATGGGTGTTCAGGGCTCGCTAATCGTTGCTGTCAGTTCCTGCTAACAAATGATTGAGCCAGCATGGGACAAACCCCCTGATCTAATGCTCTAACAACTTCACTTTTCTCTGCAGAACCTGCAAGGGAGGCTATGAAGCTTTCTGAGAGGCACTGGCGCTGTTATTTTATGAAGTGGGCAGCCATTGAAGAAATTCAAATGTTTATGGCTCAGGTGACTTTCTGTCTACTCAGGTTTATTATCGTCCACTAAAACTAAAGAACAAGACATTATTTACACTTGTCAAAAGACCAAGCCTTCAAGGAGAAAAAAAAGCAGACTTATTTGGTTGAAGACTTTAGCTGGTGTCCCTTTGTAATTACTGCAACGTAAGGTCTTATCAGCCTCATTATTCCTTCACATGGTCTGGCTGAGCAGCTCCAGTAAAGCACCCCTCGAAATCCAGCTCTGGGTCTGACTGGGAGGGGGGAGGCAACATCTCAAGAACTTGGTGTTGTGCAGGACCTATTGCATACCTACTCAAGACAGCAGTGACACAAGGTGCTGGTGAAACTGGGGGTACATTGGGCTTTCTTCTCTTCAACACACAGCTGCATTTAAGAGATAATACCAGCCAAGAACATCAAAAGGCACTACTCAGAAAAATACTGGTACTTTAAGCTAAATGTGTTTTCTGAGGCTGAAAAGCACTCAAATAGGAAGGACAAAGATCGTAAGCTGATTTGGCCTAGGACTGTCCATCTCCCTTGAGCTCAGCACAAAGGGATCCCACAGTTAGACACACAATACCAGGAAGGAACATATATTCGAGTTACATTTGAAGGCACTTGAATAGCAGGAAGCGCTCTGCTTCATGCAGTGTGATTGCAAACATGTTGTTTTCTTCTAGTCTGTGTACCTTCACGAGCCTTAGTGTTTACGCACTCAAGACCAGGACGCTCAAAGAGTCAAGCTCCGCATTTTGCCATTGCTCCCTGGCTCCATTCCTTGGGCTATTGTGGGACCGGTGGGCTGAGCATAGAGATACCGCATGGCTGGGACCCGGACACACACCATGGAGCAGTGGTGGGTCCTGCCAGGCTTGGGCATGGCCGGCACTGCTGGCCCTGGTGGCGAGGCCCTGCTGAACAAATAGGGTGGGATTTGCAGCTTGTCTGGACCCCAGCTCCCCTGACATGTGGCCACCCCAGTAGGCCAAAGTACTTCTACGGAGACAGAAGGTGGATGTGATGAGCCAGCAGAAACACATAGGCAGAACAGAGGGGACTACAGGAGATGTGACCAGTAGCATTACACATATTTTGAAGTCAAAAAGAATGAAGACCATTTAGTCCATCTTCCTATAGAATACAGACCATTAACTGCCCAGTAACTTGCATCATAGCTGTGTCCTGCAGTCATGCTATACCAGAGATCATCTCTTATGACTAAGGTTGTTACTCCCCAAATCATAATCAAATCACCTCAGAGGTTACAGGTATGTAAAACTGCTTCTGCACACATATTGCAATAGCCCTAATACATGACCGACCAGAAGCGTTACTATGCTCTTTGGGTCCAAATCTTTGAGTGGTTCTTTTAGCAAATTTACCTTTAGCAGCCACTTAGAAACAATTCCTTTGCATCACCATCATCTCTTAACGGTCAGGTCAAATGATACCCTCAATTTAGCTGCTTCTGCATGAAGCTGAAGCACAAAGACCGACAGAGATCAGCAAAATGTTGATTTTTACTGCAAAACTAAAAATAAATTCTACAGCAGAACTCATGTCCATGTGCCTGTCTACTCTGCTCAGTGCCTGCAGCTGACTCCCTTGAATCTTCTCCTGTCCACTGGCAGCACCTAGCTGTCTTGATCCTCGTCATCAGTACAGAGAAGCCATGTCATCATCTCATTTTTGTTCCACCAGTTGAATTTCTTTTCCCAGGGATGCCAACCACGCCACCAATACTCTCTTGTGCAGCAGTATGTGCAATTGCCATCTGTGTAGTTGGCCCTTCTCCAAAAATATTTAAATATCTTTGGAACTTGTAAGAGTGTAAATGAAACATGACAAAAACCATAACACAACATAATGCATGCCTGAAGTAAGGGAACATCAACCAGTTCGCAATGTTTGAAATGGGAAAAAAACCCTGCACACGTGCTACACAATCCCCCTCTCCCACCAGTTTGCTAGAACTCCCTCCACGCCTGATTGCTTCAAAGCAAGCCTGCTCCCAAATCGTGCGCACAGTAGCTGCTTTCCACAAACCCTTTCCATTTTCAGTTGAATCCAACCAGTCCCACGTTTCTGTGCCAGTGCTAGGTGGTGATTACTGAAGCAGTAAGGAGCCGCACAGCTTAATTACACACAGCGCAAAGAACTGTTGCCACTTTTTGTTATTTGAAGCTTCCTCTCACCATTTTATCTAATGCTATGTTACAGGTGAGAAACAAAATCTTAATGACATTTAGGCCAGCAACATCCTGACTGAACCTCATCATATTTACCTGTTCCTTTTCACAGCATATTTCAGTCTCTAATAAACTGGAAGTTGAGCAATAGGAAGAGCTGTAGTTACAGCAAGCCTTATTTATGCCAAAAGTCTACCTTGAGTCAGAGTGTTCAGGAACATAGGTGTATAATGCGCTTTGTAGTTTAAGATAACATAGTCCTCTAATTGTAATTTGATGTGACTTAGAAACATGCCATCAAGAGTAAGTTATTTATACAACACCCACGAATGTGCTAAGGTTAGATAGGAATCAGAAACCCAGAACGATGAAGGAATCCCCTGGTATCCACAAGAGATAAGAGGAAGCAAAAAGGAAAAACACGTTATGAGGCCACCTGTGAAACCAGACGGAACCGGCTTTGCAGGTTAAGTCTACGAAAGGTGAAAAGGGCAAGGGGAGGAAGACTCTGAGCCTTCATCACCATGACCTTCAAAGAGACCACCCGAAGATTCCACGGGTGCACAGGCAGAATAATCAAGGGCAGGAGAAATTTAAATTAATTCTGGGAAACCATTACCATAACGATGTAATCAGTAGCAGAAACAGTATAAGAGGATGAACACTGAAACAAGGGGTGTGCGTGCCTTTGGAGGAGCAATCCCCCACGCTGAAATAAACATTCCTGCTTTATAACTCTTGGAGTTGTAAAGTTTGTTCCACAGCTCAACCTTCACCTTTCAAATACCTCCTGAATTTGGAAGTTAACTTGGCTTTCCTTTCTTACATCTCTTATATTTTTGAATGTTATTTCACCTCTACTTAGACACTAGGAATATGTTCGAGACCCTTACTATGTTATCCTTTTTGCTTTGTTCATTTATCTTTTAAGGGATTGTTTCTTCTAATACTCTTATTGGGAACAGCATCTGTTCTTTCAGACCCCGCAAAAGTGCAAAGTGATATCAGCTGCTTCCAAAGCTACAACCCACCCTAGCAGCAATGGTAGTAGGAAGGAGGAAACTGTAGCTGGAGGCTGCAGACCCAGACGGGCTGACTTGTGCTGCACCTTCCAGCACCTCTCCCCACCATTTTGAACCACACTCCATCATTACCTGAATCAGATGCAACACTTGTTAGGAATCACGCAGTACCGCTATACGGATTAGCACCATTTTAGCGTCTGCCTTTCCTTCCATGGCTGACGCAAATGCGGAGAGATGTCTCAGGAACGTAAGATTCTTTGCTGATCTGCACAATCTTCAACAAATGCTCTGTGCATGGCATTTGACATATTGGGTGCTCCGAAAACTTTGGGAGTTTTGCCAATGATCGTATTAGACCTGAGAGTTTTCCCTGCGTTACGCATAATATGGCATTTATGTTATGAAACCAGTCATTCTGGAAAAAGAATGACGTTGTCAGCCACTGCACTAAAAAGCTGTTTTGCTCAGTCATTTCATGATATAACTGAAAATTGTAGGTAGGCATTACATGGAATGCCTAATCCCTGAGTATTTAGGATTATTAAATAAAAAGGACCAGAAAACCATTTGCTTCATTACATTTATTTATGAAACCACACAGTCTTTTGGATGTTTCTTCTTGAAACCACACTAGCAAAAACTGTCACTTTCCTCAACCGATCCTTACTTTTACAATTGAGCCTATTTTCTGAAGTGACTGAAAGTTTGAGTCATTTAGCACAAGAACTGCTCCCACCACAGGATTCAGAAAGTAATGCCACTCATTTTGTAATTTCTGCACTGTATTTTGTGCAACAACCAAGCAGAACAAGAAAGTGCTTATGATTTTACTCAGATGCAGAATGCCTCCAGCTGCCACTCCTTCCATCAAATGACTGATTTTACAACATGACCGTAATGCGTACATGCTTTATTTTCCTAGTTTTGCCCCTTTTTCTCTTAGTGTCATTAGATATCATTTTTACATGTCTGCATCCTGCTCAGCTTTTTACCTAGTTTTCCTTTTCTTTGCTCATTCTTATACTTCTTTGCCATATAAAACACCAGATTACTCTTTGAATTTACATTTCCCTCTCAATTTAATAGGAGCTGCAACAGGCACTTACGTGGGTCTTACCAAGGTACAACTTCTCTGTAGACAATTCAATGACACAGACAAGAAAATAGTGTGAGTAAAACAAGAATAATGTCCTGTAGGTCTGAGTCTGAAAACACGTGAAACAATCTCACACATCATTCTTCATAATAAACACCACTCATGCCTCTTCCCATAGAGCGCATCATATTTTTAACCTCGCCTTCTGGACAGCAGGTATCCCCAGCAGTCCCATTTGAGGGAGCAGAAGGTGGTGGCACAAGAGCTAATGCAGATGGATGCTGAAGGCCCATTATTCACAATCACCTTAAAGCTTTTCAGGTAGGCTTTCCACTGCTCACCCTTTAGAGTGATGACTCTGCTTTGCCATACTCAAGACTGTGTTAGCACTTCAAACGCAGATGAGATATTTCTCTTCAAGGCATTTAAACTGCAACTGTGAACAAAATATTAAAACGATTGCCCCCCACCCCCCCGTCAGGTTGGATTAAACAGAGGTGATCATCTTGCAGCTTTGAGGCAGAGCGTGCACTGTACGATCAACCCCTGCTCCTTGTGAGGGATGGAAAAATTCCCCAAGGAATGGGAGAAAAACAGTATTATTAACCAGACAGGAAATGGGGGAGTGAAGAGATTATGGCCAGGACTCTGATGGGTATTTAGGCTTCCATCTCTCTCTGAAATCTGTAAAAGGCACGAGAAGTCTCCCTGTCAAGTCTTTTAGGTCCCGTATCTTAAGACCACATGATGAATGTGTGGCAAAGCTGTGAAGGAAGCCCAGGACCCCCAGGTTAATGGTAACTGCCTTAGACAAAATGCCGGGTTTCTCTTTTTCATCTATATTTGAGAGCAGAATTTGGCATAACCGCATTATTGGCATAACAGCTGAAACGCCCCGCCCACCCCAGTCACCTGCCTCAACAAAATTCAAATGCTTTTCCTGGTTCAGATGGGTTCTGCAGTTAATTTCCTCTGGTCAGAGTCTATTCTCAGACCTAGAAAGTCCTCTTTTACTCTTTATTGAAGCCTTGCGAAATAAAGTATTCAGCTAGATGCGCAGGCAGGATAAGATGCCACGAACAGTACTGCCTCCTAGGACTTAACTGAAATCCAGATGTTGGTGAACTGGTATCCTGCATATTCTTGGCTTAGAAAAACCAAAGTGCTGTTGGTGAGCATTTGCAGAACAACTTCAGATTCCTATCACCAGCCCTAGTTTTCACATCAGTTTCCATATAAAGGCTGATTATCTCAGCTGCCTTTGCATTTACCAAAAAACACAGCATTTTCACAGAAGCTTTCATTACATGTAACCCGATTAAAATTTTTTTTTTAACAACATCATCCAGCTCCATGTTCCTGGGTTCACCAGGCAGGGTCCTGCTCTCGTTTACAGAGTGGTTCCCACTACCTTTATGGGAGTCACTTCAGATTTACATCAGGGCACAGAAAAAGCAGAGCTTGGCCTCCTATTTTCTCAACTGGAACACTCTATTGATTATTATTTTTTCCATGTCATAGCATGTTAGTAACAAAACCGAGCCGATGTGAGCAATGTGGAATGAAAGATAATCGCAACATACAGAAAAAAAAGAAGTACCAGCACACCAAAAGGTAGAGGAGACCTTGCAGATTTGATATATAAATATTTTGTAAAAGATGCAAAGCATACTTGCTAAAATGGCCTCCCCAAAGCTACCATGGATTTAATCCCTATTTGTTACCCTTGGGTAAGAAAAGCAAAATTAATGTCACCTGCCAGATGGTACTACTAGCGATTTGTCAATTATCTAATCACAGAATAGTAACTCTTTTTTTTTTAAATAGCTGTTCAGCGTGATGCAGGTCTCACCAGTGCTGAGCCTGGTGACAGGAAAGCACTTCACTATGGCATCTAATCTGGTGGCCTCATAAAAGTATACATCAGTTTAATTCAGCTGGCTTAATTAAGCCTTTGCAAACCTTATGTGGACAACCTTACTTCAATTTATGATTGCCTTGTTTTATTTACTGAAACTATGTTATAATTCCCATCTTCACAAAACTGAGATTTCAAGGCTCCCCATGATTATTAACATTACCCTGTCCAAAGGGTTCAGCAATTTCTTACACAGTCTCGCTAGACAAGCTAAACTGAAATAATAAAGCAAGCTTTAAAACCGTCTTTTGTATATTTTAACCAAGTTAAATTAAATCAATGAAAATTTGCGTACAGAAAACCTCTAGATGCCCAGCCACACAGGTGCTCTGCACGGGAGGAGCAGAGCACTACGCACGCTGCCGCTGCCCGTGCCCGCTCCGAGGGGCCAGGGCAGCTGCGCCCCTACAACCGCACGCTCCTCGATTGCTGCGTACGGTGTGATGCAGCATCTGCAGGGGACACAGAGCATCTCCTACCCCCACCCCGAAATACCCCCCTGCAATAACTTCAGGAGAAAGAAGTGTTGCCTACTCCCTGGGGATACAACCCTACCCTTCCTTTATTTGCTTTGCTTATACCCCCCAAACGGTGCCGATCCAAGTCTGGAACGAAGTGATATGACACTGCTGTTTGCAGTCTGTAACCCCCTCGGCTGGGTCACCTCGTGCGGGCAGGGGTCTTGCCCGTGGCTGCACCGAATCCAGTCCCCACGTGGTATTTTGTACGCAAAGTCCTGGAAACCAGCTGGCGTTAGAGTGTGCTCAGTGTAGCAGGGCTGATGTTTTATAAAACCTGGCAGTTTGTCTGGGCTTCGCCCAAATTCAGGAATCGAGGCAGAGCAGCTGCAAGACCCCTAAACGACAGTGGTTGTTTTCACGTCAAGTCTGTGAAAACAGATCGTATGTCAAAGCGATAGCACGTCCCTGGGAGACGCCCGTAATGCCAAGCAGGTCTGGCCGCCGCCTGCAGAAGCCTGCCAGGCGTGTGCAGACCCGAGCTGCTGCTCACTCTTGCAGCAAAGGTCCCGAGCGGCCGCTCCTGCCCGCATGCACCTCCAGAGACCCGCGCTCCCAAAGTGTGCCTGCTCCAGCGCAACCTCGGCTCCTGCCGGCACCGGCTCGCTCCTGGCAGGGCTCAGGCAGCCCCTCAGTTCATACCTGCTACATCAGGGAAAGGGCTGCTTTGCTGGTGCAGGTGTTTGGGGGGGGGAGGTTCGCCTTCATGGCTACGATGCTGAACAATGCCACATCATGGGCGCGTGTCTTGTGCTGCTGATACGCTCTAGTGCGAATCCGGAGTTTAGTATATTTTCAGCATCGTTTTTCTCGCTGATAATGCTGGACTTCATTTCCTGCCACTGCTTCACCTGGGCAGATTCCTGTAATTCTATTGATTTAGGCCCCAACCCAGCATAACATTTAAAAACGTGATTACATTAAACATTTGATTAATTAGATTTCAGTAAAATTAAATTAATTTCAGACTTTTACAGCCTTAAAGCTGTACGCACACAAAAAGATTGGATGGGCTGCAATCTAACGGATGCACAACTTCTCGGGGTGAGAACACATCTCCAGCCACTAGTATTTTAAAATTTTAATGTTACATTCCTAAGTCTCAGGGTTCTCCATTAATCTAAATTCTCAAAATCATAGTACAATTGCAGCCCTATCAATACATTGCGTCCGAGAAAAAGATTTGTTAAGAGCAAAAGCATTTTAGCTGTTCATTTTCACATCTTACTGGGTCTGAAGGATTGTCAGATTTATGCGAATGCTGTAACAGCTTGAAATCCTTCCTGGATTTCTGTATATGAAAACTATTTGCAACTATTGCAAATTTGTTCATAGCGAGATCTTCTGCCAGAAACTGCAATTCTTTTCTCATAGACAAAGATAGGCATATCTTGTGGCTAAAAGGATTTGCAATTGTCATTATGGTTTTATATTTTTAATTCTATCACACGGCCCAAAGTACGTGCTCACAGCACTGCGGCACGCAGCCGGACGCAGCGAGGGACGTGACGAGCAGGGCGAGGCACGTGGTGCTGGGAGGCACGCCGCTTGCCCACGGGCACCAGGACCTTGGGGCAGAGCTGGAGGGAGAGCCCCAGGCCCCAGCGACCCCCGGCCAGTGCCAGTGACTGCCTCACCCGCTCCCCTCGCCCCCTGGAAACGCCGCATGCGAAGGGGCCAGGCACAAAGCGCCGTGGTCACTGTTTGAAGAGGCGCTGCCAGGTGCTGGGTGCCGGTGGCAGCAGCCTGGGCTCTGCCTCCGCTGCGCAGTGCCCGCACGGGCTTGCTGCCGGGCTGAGGGGGCTCTGCTGCCCACCCAGCCGCCGCTTCCCGACTGCCGCCTGGGCAAAGCTGCTTGCAAAGGGATTTTGGGGAGGTCAAGGATCTGGCCCTCGGAAGGTAATGAGCAGAAATGCAAAGTCCTTCCTTTTTGATCTGCCATGACTGCAAATTATTTCCCATGTTCTGTAGCCAGAAACAGAAGTTCCTGCATTTGTTAGCTTTTAAGGCAAAACACAACAAGACAAAACAGCCTTCAAAAAAGGAAAGAAGTAGTAAACTGACCAACTGCAGTAGCCAGGCACAGCACAGTTTGCTTCCATAGGTCTAAGACAAGAAACACAGACGTAACTAAGGCAATGCAAACACAAAAGTGGTAAAATTCATCCTTTGATGTTGGTGCCAACTAAAGATCGGACCTTTCCAGCACCGCTGCGCTATTTTTGCAAGGTGGTGAACAAGTGAGATTAGTCTAATGCTCCCATCTCTGTGTGCGTTTCTAATCCAGGTCTGCTTCACAACTAGAGTATTTTGAAATTAGCTAGCACGTGTGCAGAGATCTCAAATGAACAGCCAGGTCCCTCTTCTCCTAAACTGTGTGGGGATGGGAAAACTAAGAGTAACTTCAGTAGCGTTAGCGTCGCGTCGGCAGTTCAGATGCCACTCACGGGACACGCTGTGTGGAGAGAGATCCACGCACACAGCATCACTGAAACCCGCGAGGCTAAGTACTGTGCAGCATACAGAAGTGAAACGGGATCAGTCCCCACGTGACATCCCAATTCCCTCTTTCCCCTCAGATCCCAGAAAACCCCCGAGTGCTGCTTTCTCACAGCCAGGCAGGTGCTTGGTCTGACATCACTGGCCCGCACTCCTCAGCACAGGGAGTAAACGACGGTCCCCATAACCGCATCCAATTTTGGCTCCAAGGGACAAATCTCCACAGGTTTGATTTAAATATGCAAAGACCACGGGGTGCTTCAAAACCACAGACAGTTACAAGTGTGCAGCCTACTCCCATTTAAATGCAGATGCTTTCAGAATAATTATAAATTGATCAATCTCCTTGTGAACCAGTAGCAGAAAGGAGTCTGTATGTGCAGTGAAGACAGCAGGGCAGGCAGTCCTAAGGACACCGAGCAAACTGCCTTTCAGCTCTCACATTTATAAATAATTTACTTCCATCCACCTGTGCCCAGAATAACAATTTGCTGCCTGAAATCTCCAAGCTGGTGTCGGGAGGCTGCCAGGGACTCGCTTTCCCGGGACCCTCTGGACCTGTTGGGAAGGGGTCTGGGTCTCCAGAGGAGCAGCTCCAGAGGGATCTGCCCCTAGTGGGAAGAGGCACTGAGAAACAAACACAGGAGCATCCGTTCAGCTGATCGCATTAGGTCTTCACGCCGCTGCTGCCGCCACTTAGATATCTGCCTATGCAGCCATCCGTGTGTTCAGACAAATATATAGACAGATAGAATGTAAGGGTAGGTCTGGAAACGTCTGTAGCTGCGGAAGGCTGCAGAGCTCTCCCGCGAAGCAGACGTAAAGGAGAGGCTCTGTTTCCCCGAACAGGGGGAGCGTTACGAAACACGAGTGTACCGACTGTGGCTGAGGATTTTGGCAGCGCAGCGCTGAGGCTGCTTCCATCCTTCTGTTGGCGCAGGAGGCCATGGAGCGTTTCTCTCCCGCCAGCCCCTGCACGGTGCAGGACGCCGGTGCCCCGGCCCGGTGAGCCGCAGGGACGCCGGTGAGGGACCGCGACGGTGAGCAGGGAGCATGTGCGGGGCTGCGTGGCGGCTGGGTTAGTTACTGATATAAACAGCTGGAGGGACCGGAGCGCCAGCAGACACAGGCAGAGCACAGAGGGGTGCTCAGGAGGATTACGGCTCTGCGCGCTGGAAGCGGGAGCCAGGAGCAGGATTAGTGGGAAAGGGCAGAGGGAGCAGGATTTATCAGCTTTTCAGAGATGCATTACAGCTTTTTTATAATATTTCACTGGATTGTCTAGGACTTTGCCTGGCTACAACAGCAGTTCCTCGACCATAAAAGAAAGGTGAGTTTTTTCCTCTTTTTCTTATACAGTTGCATTATCTGCTTCTGCAAGCTGTTTGTCAGCTGGCCTTGAGACAAGTAATAACCAGACAACTTTTTGCAGAGGCTGAGGTATTAACATTCATTGCAGCCTGAATGGCTGTTTGATGTATTAAATTTATCCGTGGCATCAAAGTACACAAGGCTTAGCTGCATTATTTATAAAGATTGCAGTTTGCTCTCGAGACGCCCTTCTCTGAGCACCCACGAAACATTATACTTGAAAAGTAGGCATGGATGATGTGAGTGTGTTTGTGTCACACAGCCTGGTGAGGCAGACGAGAATGCTCGGCTTCTCTAAACAGTTTCTGAAGCATCATCGTGCTAAATAAATAGGCTCTAACTATTTTTGGTAGGTGGATGTTGCAGGAATTTGGATGTTGAGGGGTTTATGACACTTCTTAAATACCTATGATTTAGTTACAGGTCTGAATGTTATTTTCATTCCAGTATATTTCCTTGCACCCAGGAAAAGATCTCATCTCTAGCTACTGTGGGCTGAGGCAAAAATCAATACATGGCACATATTTTTACTATAATCTCTCACAAAACTTCAGCCTATAGCCACAGAACTGTATTGGGTTTTCTGGAAATTGCAGATAAAGCATCATTTGCTGGGTGCTTGAGTTCTCAATATCAATGTACATTATGCATGAATGGTTTATTATTGATCAAAATACTTTCTAGGTTCAAGAATACTGTTTGCTGATAGGTCTCAGTTTATCACTGAACAGTGACAGCAGATTGTATGTTTTCTTTTGAGTACGCATCCCTCTGTGCAGAATGCATACACATATACATATATACGTGGCTGTATGTACACATACAAAATGTAGGCATGTATATGTCAGCATCTTTTCAATACTGGCATGGAATCAGCCCTCCTGATAATTACTTTATTGCTAAGCTAGGTAAAAAGTATTGGATTGATGGAAAAAATACCATATTGCCATGGTATGCTTTCTGTTACAAGCTGTCACCGGAACACTTTCCAAGTCAGCACTCTCTCTCACAACAAGCCTTCCTGGACCAGCTGCCTCCTGCAGGCTCTTCTGCATCCCTCAGCATAGGCTATTGCATTCACCAAAAAAATTATTGCCTAGATTTACACCTACCTATGCTAGAAAATTGGTCTCAAAAAAGTGGAATATCTAGCAAAAGAGCTGCTGTGACTGAATTTGCACAAGTTAGCGCTGACTCTCCAGCCTCAGGCTGTAGCTCTGTTCTGTGCCATCGCCTTTCACTTCAAAATTATCTGAATTATCTGTTAACTGCAAAACACCTCCCATATTGTATACAGTGGATATCATGTATGTTTTTACCTTGTGCATTTTCAACTTGATTTGACTAGTTTACCAACTACGTAGATTTTCTCCAGCTTCCTGCTATCCCTGCATAAAGACTTTTTTCTGCTTTATTTACCACAGTTCATCATTATTTAAGAGTTTTAACACGATATCAGCATCAAAGATAACTTTGCAATCTGATTACATCTTGCAGCAAGTACACTTTCAACACAGTGTGGGAAGGGAGGGCAGGTGAGGGAGAAAATGCTAAACTGGCTAGAAAGCACTCTCAAGCTGCAATGTTTGCCGCTACAGCATGTGGAAAAACTGTGGTGCTTTTACCTCACTTCTAGTTTGTTGACAGACTTTATGTTGTGCTTAAAGTAACACTCAAAGCAGCACAGTGTCAGGAAAGAGTTGCCCATGAGGAGAGCATGTGCGTAGAGTCAGCAAAGGTCCATCCTCTAGCAAGTAAAAGTTTGTAAGTTGGAAGAAGTGCTTATTGCTTCTGAAAGCCCAGAGAGTAAGGCCAGATCTTTTGGTAGGGAAGCTGGCATGACACGTCAGAGCTTCAGTGGTCAGGACAGGTTGAAGGTCCCTTCATTTATGTCTCATTGGGCACCTCATTACTGAAAATATCTAGATTATAAGCTTCATTTTGATGGTAAAGGGGTTGAAGAGCTAGTTTCTAGTTAAAAGCCAAATAATTCTCTAAATCAAACGATTGGAAGTGACTTGGAAAGAGATGGGGAAGAAACCCTTCTTTAATATTTAAAACCAAACCCTCAGCAACTTCTGCAGCAGAGGAACTGAATGATGTGATGTGTTTCACATGGAGGGTGATGCAGGATGCGTACGACCAAAGCATGGGCACTATCTCACCCTCAGCTCATGTGCCTGAGCTAGACATCCTGCCTTGGACCAAAGAAGAAAAGCAACCTGAGTTTTCCTCTTGCCCTGCAGGAAGGGCAGGGATGAGAAAACAGGAGAGCAACAGAACCGGCACAAGCTGCAGCAGCTGCTGGAGCCATGCGGTACCTCGCCATGCGAGGCTTGAGCCGCGCCAGCGCTGTCTCCTGGCCGTGCTCTGTGCAGGACAGCTCGCGCTGCTGGGACAGTGGCTGCGGTACTCCAGGGCCTGCGATAAAAGCCTTGCCTGCAGGGTTGTTGGAAGAGCCCAGGGTGAATGTCTGCCCAGGGCCAGAGCTGGAGAGTGTTTCTGCCTCTTCATCTGAAGCCAAATGCTCTGGGAAGGCCAGGCTGTTGGATTCTAGATGAGTCTTGTCTGAGCATTGCATTGTAACTGCCAGAAAGGTCAATGGTCAGGTTATATTCCTTAGACTTGTCTCACAGAAAAGTACATGTTTAAGTTGGTGAAGGAAATGAGTAATTCTTCATCGAAAATTTTCTTTCTGCTGAAAGAATATCCTAGGAAAGGTGACGGAATTATGAAATCACCTCTTTTTCTTTCCTTTGCATAAATCCCTGAATTACATTGTTAAGTTAGTGAGACAATTCCAGATGACACTTTCTTAAGAAGATAGAAGAAGTAACAATGGACCAGAGCCAAAATCCATCAGCGTGAACCTATGTCTTGACCTGAGTAGATTTTGGCTTAAGACAGTAGAGCACCAGGATACTTCTTTTAAGCTTTATTTTTAGCATGTGCTACTTTCCACACAAACGTGATCCACGGTTTCATTATTCTTTCTTATGCTATGATTTGGAAACTGGGATAATGTCGAATTTCTCTGTTGATTCCACTCGAGGTATGAGGGGAGAGTTCAGACAGCTCACCTTTGTTGTCTTTTCAACCCTTTTCTCAAAACTCAAGAGATGGCTCTGGCCACATATGAAAGTATGGCTGCGAGAAGCACTTGCTGTCAGCTGTCTCGGGACTGACACTGGCAGATACTCAGGGCTACTCAGGGTGCTTTTAGCTGTCAGAATAAAGGGAACTGCAAATATTTGACAGGAGCCCAACATTAAATTTACAGCTTCTCAAGAGTTTTTCTTCCTACGTGTATTCACACAGTATGATGTTGGCCTTGACCTTCCAAACAGCCTCAAGAAAATGGCAGTGTGTATCCCAAAGAAAGGCTGTGAGCCAGAACCCTTCAGCTGGGTCCTGACTACATTCATCCTCCAAGAAAGCTGACAAAAGAGAGGAGAAATGTGGAAGAGGGATGGATTTTTCTAAAAATAGTGTTCATGAGTCCAATTCCCTTCAGTTTACAATAGAAAAAGTAGTCTTGCTTCTGTGCCAAGAACTCTGAATTTGCAAAATCCTGCTGGTCTTCAGACAAGATCAACTATTGATGAGCTGCAACCATCAATGCGGTATTGGCCTAAGTTTCTGCACTGAGCAACCTATTAAGGGACAGTCCTCAACTGGGCAACCCTTCTCCTGCAAGTCTGGGACTATTCTTTAGTGTCTTCAGCCTTTACCAGCTTTCATAACATCACTGAAAGTATTCAGTCTTCTCTTAAAAATTTTGTAACTACTCCTTTAGCTTTGGGAGTAGAATTGCTAAGAACAATTTTTCTTCTACTTCTCTTTACAAATATATGAATGCAGCTGCCTAGTGTGACATCTTCTGCCACACTTTGCGAGATCATTTTGGAAGCAAGGTACTGACCTGCTTTTCCTTATAGCAACTTTTTAATGGCAGTTATAAATCTGGTGTTATATATATAATGAAAGAAAAATAAGGATTAAAAGAAAACCAGCAGTTTAAATTGGAAATGCCTTGGGTCTGGTGCTTAGTTCTGTCAGTGCTCTCTGAGACACAACGTGCTGAGCTCACAATCCATGCTCTGGCATTTCTCAGTGCTGTACATAACCTCGCAGCATTGCAAAGACACCAAGGGAGTGGTACATTTCTAGAGTGGTCTGAAATGAGTAGCACATGTAGAGTAGGACAAGTCCCTTCTCTGCCTCCTTCCAAAAAGAGCTTCCTACAGTCACATCAGTGGTGCAGGTGTTCCCTGCCTGTTAACCGCATCATTTCTATGAAATATTAATAGAGCTCTACAAAGATACAATATCCTTAACCAGGCATAGCTGCTGTTCCTAGCATCTGCAGTGAGTTCAACCGGGGGGCTCACATCCCCTCGAAAACTGCCTGCTGACGGACATGGTCAGAGGAGCTGGGCATTACATGGCCGCCAGAGCTCATTTCTGAGGATACCACTAAAGTCCCCTCAGAGATTGCTGCCTCTGCCACCCCAATCTTCTGGGCAAGTCCCCACGGGAGCAGGCTCTGGGCGATGTGGCCTGCAGGAAAGTTGCGGAAAAGAAAAGCAGCTTTTCCGTGGGTGCCCGTAAGGCCATGCCTTGTCCAAGCATTGCAGATCCGTGCAAAAACACTGGGAGAGCATCTCTTACAGCTGGCACCCAGCACCACACACGCTGAAGCCTGACAACACCTGAATAAACAAAAAGCCCACCTGCAACAGCACTCGGGAGGATTCCCCAGCACTTGTACTGTGGTCCGAAAACTTGGCTACCAGCCAGCAAATCCACTGGTGATCAAGTCATGCCAGATTTAGAGGAACCTTTCTTTTAAGATGTTGGCTTTCCCAGAGACACTGAGAAGAATCGCATCATTGCCCATTTTAGGAAACAGATTGGAACGGGTGAATATTTTGGGATTCTAGGATTTCAGGTAACATGCGTTTTTCAGCTCTGCTTTCAGTCCTGCTGCTATATAAAGGTCTTACAGAAAAAAATCCTCAAACTATTTTTCCTAATATTTCCAGACAAAAAATTTCAGGCCAAACAGCTAAAAATGCTGTTCGAACAACTGATGGGTTATCCAACTTCTGAACAGTTAAAAGTTCACCTGTCACTAATAAACTGAATAAATACATATTTTACAAAATAAGATCACTCACTGTTTTTCTGAACCCCATCATATTCTTGCCCTCAATAACCAGAAAGTTATCCATTTTATAAAAACACAGCCACCAGACACATGACCCTTTTAGTGGTACAAGGGATCCTTTCCTTGCTGAAGGCGCAGCACCCAGCAGATCTCTACTACCACTGACCATCTCCAACGCTGACCCTTACCAGTGCTAATTATTTTCTTTTTTTTCTGTTGCAGCATTAACCCTTTCATTGTTCTCTTCATCTAGAGTTCTCCTCTGCTGTTTAGCAGTTCTCACTGCCCATCTCAAAGTCCTTTCAAATATAATGTTATAATTTTACTAACTCAACTCTCAATTAATAGGTTCCTAAAACCCCTTTGGCTGTGAGAACTGATAAATAGGAACAGAAGATTCTACTTTTCTTCTATTTCACTTCATTCATTTTAAGTGAAAAATGTATGAAAAAGACAAATGATACATTTTCTATTACCAGATACTAGTTCGTATCTTCCTTACTCTTTCCTTTTTAATATCATCATCGAAAGTGATGCACTTCAATTCTTTTAGGCATACTTTGATGATACTGCAATATGCAGTTTATGGAAAAATCAAATGACATTTTTTTATCTCAGCAGCACTCTCTGCTATTTCCCCACTAAAAAGCAAGATTTAATTTTTGAGTTGCACATTTGCAGCAGTTGCTGTGGGTGGAGAGTCTGCTTATTTATTTGGTTGGTTTTTACTACAATGTACTGTCATGGCAACTGTAGTGAGGGCGAATGCATCTGGAGGTAATTTATATATGTCATATTGACTGCAGTAAAATTGGCTTGTACAATTTAAACTTTGTCAACCACTGGGCAAAGGCAAAGTTAGCCTTTTGAGATCCAGAAGCAGCTTCTCCTTAGTAAATAAATAAATAAACTAGACAGAGCAACAGGAGCAATGCCAAATGTTTCGTGGTGTTCGGAGGCAGAGCTTGCTGCATACTTAAATTAGGTCGATATCTTGGGCAGTTTACCCTAGTTCTGCTGATGCATAGTAGGCTTTTCATCCTGCTAACGTGGGAGGCAGCGATTGCACCCCACACAGGCATTGCTTGGGCAAGCGGTGGCCTGCCTCCTGTCTCCCCTGGCATGAGGGGGCATCGCCGCATGCTGCCCAGACAGAGGGCAGGTCCTCTCGTCATGGGGACGATGCAGCTTCCAGCTGCTCCACTTTACATCACTGCAAACTTGAAAGAAGCTCACCTGAAGCCCGCTGAAAGACTCAAGTACACAGTGGTTTTAAAACGGACTAATTTGGGCCGCTGATGCAGTTTCAAGCATAACGTGCTCGACCTCTGCTACACAGCTTTGATGGCCCTTCTCCAGCTGAGCTGCCACTCTCGGCATCGCTTATTAGCAACGCCTAAAGGTTCCCGGCTGCCGCAGCGCTGCCTTTCCAATGCAAATGACTTGGACACACTTGAGAACTTTGGCTAGAAGCATTTCTTGATATTGTAACTTGTGAGTAAACCAAAAGAGCTGTGAAACCCTGAATTAGAGTTGGGCAAAAATGATTGCAAGTCTGATAAATTTATCTAGCTTCATCTTGCTGCTAGGGGGAAAAAATAAGTCTTAAACCTTTTGAATACCTATGTGATTGCAGCCATTATCATCTCACTGATGAGGCTTTGCGGCAGCATTTTATTAAGAAGGGCCATCCCTTTGCGTTATAGATGGCAACTCAAACAGTGTGCTGTCTGCTCAGCCGCCAGCCGCCGTGGCGTGCGCTGCCTCCTCCGCTGGCCAAGCCTTGCCTCAAAAAACTGTATGCGGTAAGGAGCATGGTAATTTCCCCATCAGAATCTCAAATGGTTAACACATGCATGTGTCTTTCTTTTAGATTAGACAGCCTCTTTTGGGAATAGCTCAAGTTTCCAGTAGCCCCATTTTAGGAACAACTAGTGAATCAAATCATACCTATGCTGATAGACAATATTTCTTCAGAAAAATTAGCACAGTAACAATCTGCAGTATCTAATTATGGCTAATTTCCTGTTCATCTGTCTGGGTACTTCTGACCCTTTTACTGTAATTCTTGAGCACTCACAACGTTGATCAGAGATTTTCAATAATTTAACTTTAAAGGTCAGCTCTTCAGCTGGTGTAAATCAATGCATTTTCTTTGGCTTTGGAGCCGACCAGGAGGGAGTTGTGATAACTTTTACAGCGAAGACAGTGGTCTTAATTTACTACAGCATGCTATAGCCTCATAGCCCTTTGCACCTACTTGCTCTCTTGAGGTCACTGGCTGCTAACAGGCCCACAGGTCCTGGTGGAAAGAGAGTAGTAAGTCCTTGTCAGAATGAGGTCTTGGAGAAACTGTAGAGATAAACACATAGAATATTTTTGGATATTTCTCAGCCCTGTACAGTTCAGACCAGCATACATGAACCTATCAAAAAAGAAAAAGCATCTAAACCAGGTCTTCAAGACCACCTGATTTATAAGATTAGAAGATAGGGACTCCTGCCTTATGCCAACCCCATTTAGCAATCCAGGCTGAAAGGTCACACAAAAGGAATTCAGGTTCAATGGACAAAAGATTCCACTGAGCTTTAATATATTTTCGGTCCAGAAATTTTTGGGCTTTGTTTTTGATTGCTGCCTAAGATAGAAAGAAGTTGCACTACTACATGAGAAAGGGAATGAGTGGAGACTTAACTGGTAGCATCTATTTTAAAAGGCATAAGTGAATACCCATGAGACTTTAAATCAGATGCTGAATCAAGAGATATAGTGAACGGATGTTTCTTTGCCATGACTGTGGATTTCAAGAGTGTGCCCACAATGCAAGTGAAGCAAAAGCCATAATATTTTCTTTTCTGGAAAACACTGCATCTTTTCTCAACACTTGCCTGGCTCCACAGAGAAGTGATTGACTGGGAAAACAGGAACTTATGGGGAGATGCCAGCTTTTATTTGCTACGGGAGGTTAAAGGTTCCTTAGAGCACAAAGGAGCTTTTACTGCCCAGACAATCCCATCTTGGTGTACAACAGCACAACTGAAGCCTGCAAAGCTCAGAAGCAATCAAGAGAGATCTGGTGAAACTTGAAATTAATTTTTTTCAAACATTCGCTAGTTTTTGTCCATGCATCTACACGTCAATATTTGGCAATAGAAATCTATTAAAAAAAATAGGAGGATCTCTAGTTTCTTTTAAAGTGACATGCACAGCAACTCACACAGCTCTGTAACTATAGAACCCCCAGATATCCTTCCAGCATAGAGCCTGACTTTATTGTGCTGCAAAGAGATTAATAATTATTATCTTATCTATTGTGAGTTGATGTAATTTCTTCTTTCCCCCCACCCACACTGCTGTTTCCTTCTGATCTGCTTTTGTAGCTTAGCTACTGTTTCACTGAAAGGAAGGAATTTGATAAAACCTTCCTAAAAAGATGCCTATACTGTGGCTGCCCATTCCAGCCAGTGACAAAGAATGGAGATGTCGGCTGTTGACAAAAGAAAATAAAGAACTCTTTTTTTTTCCAAACATCCCAAGAGAAATAACCTCATCAAAAAGGTATTTCTTGTGCATTCCAAGTTAAAAGAAAGAAAAAAAAGCAAAAGTAAGGCTGAAGATCTGAAACTAGCTTCTGCTTAATCAATCATTCTCATGGATTATAGTTTTTAAAGTGCATAATTATAAACAACAGATGGAGAAACACTCAGCTGAAAAAAAAAGCAGTGGGTGGGGGAAAGTCACCCTGATGATGGGTATTTTCTCTTTGGATGTAAACCAACCCTCCCCCCTTGGTATTTCAGGTTTCAGCATCGGCTGTTAGGCAGCTCGGCAGAGCACGGGGATGGCGTCGCCCCGGGTGCGTGCAGAGCCCCTCGGCCAGCCGGGTGCCTGAGGCTGGCGGCTGTGCCGCCCCAGGCTGCTCTCTCTGCCACAGCCAACCCGGGAGAAGGCTTTTCTTTGGCAGAAGGCACCGAAGTGATGGGCTGAACTTATGGGAGGAACCAGCACCCGGCCAGGTGGAGATTCAGGGGCCCGTTGGGAGGCGTGAAGGGCCCAGTTTCAGTAAGGGCATGGCCAAAGCTTTCTTCAGGCTACAGAAGTTTCTCCGTCGGACCCAGTTTCTGCTCTTCTTCCTCACAGCAGCTTACCTGATGGCTGGCAGCCTCCTGCTGCTACAGCGGACACGCTTGGTTATCCAGCAAGGTTCACGTGGGACCTCTGCTAATCAGGCCCTGCCAGTGCCGGATGGGATGGCTGGGGTTGGGATCATAGACCCCAGGATGCTGCAAAACCCCCGCCCCGGTCCCAGGCTGTTGGTGGGCATGGACGCGCTGCAGGAGCCGGCCCTGGACCAGCGGCACAGCCCGCGGTGGCTCGTGTCCCGCAACTCCGAGCTCAGGCAGTTGAGAAGAAGGTGGTTTCACAGGTTCATCAGTGATCAGGAGCCCGTGCAAACAGTGGGATTTAAAGCAATGAAGCACACTGCTGAACACAAAGGTAAGGGACATACCCCCAGACCCATTCTCTGGCACCCACATAAACTGCACCTCCTCCTAGGACTGTCCCAGGCAGTGACTGGCGAGCACCACAAAAAGTCTGCTGGCAGAAATGCCTTCCTCCTGGCTCATCAGTACTTTCTAACCAGTCCTTAAGCGTATGCATAGGCCAAAGTACGATCCTGACATCCCTGGTCATGCTGAGCTGTAACTTCCTCCAAAAATTTATTTTTATTGATTGAATGGAAGCCCAGACAGTGAAATATGCTTCCCTAATTTAAATTATTTTCTCTTCAAGCAGGCAGAGATGAACACTGTGTAATTGATTTTCTTTCTTAGAACAGGGAACACTTTAAATGTGGGTTTTATTAAATTAACTATCCAAAACCACACAACCCTTTAAGTCTATGAGTCCCTCCTCGCTGCTACAGCATTCTAGTGTGTACTAAATTCTGCTATGGTAAACACATTCGCTGTTTGCATGACCTGCATTCTGTGACCATCTCTGCAAACACACTGTTGTTAAGGGGACAAGATGTGGGCCATACAACCCTTCTTCCCTTACCGAGGGCCAAACCTGCACCACAATGAAACAAGGACTCCTGGAGCAGAGACAATTTCCTGGTGTTTGGTGAAATTGCTGGAAATTTGCAAGAGGCCAAGGGGGACGCAAGGGGAGTTCACTCTGCTGCACGGGTGCAGCCCATCAGTGACCAGAGCAGAGGGTACAAAACCGTACATTTTCCAATTCAAATGGAAAGCCATTCGGGTTTGACAGAGATCTGCGTTCACTTCACTGTGAGCCTGCTTCTGCTGCCCTAACTGCTGCTGATAAATACGTGCATGGACACGTGCTTTGGTTCGTTCAGTAGGAAAGCTTTTAAGAAACTATTTGCTAGACCAAGCAAAGAATCAGAACAGGAATCTGTAGATGTTCACATTTCCCGCATGGGTTTATACCCTTACGACCCAGCACAGAGAGCTGCATCATCCCAGGCTAGTTTGGGATGGCACCCCCTCGCTGGGCCCAGGACACGCTCCGGGGAGGTGCACAAAGCTGGGCGCCCACGGTGTTGGGCTTTACACAGCTGAGCGGCTCACTGCGCCGCGGGGAGCTGGAGTCCAAACTCTGCAGTCACCTCCGCGGGCTGAGCAGCCCCAGGGAGCAGACAAGCTCCTTAAGGAGCCCAACGCAGAAAGCATCAGGATTCAAGCTAGGTGACTGTCCATGCCCTTGAGGCTGCAGCATCAAATTACAACTTTGCCATCTTTGATCCACTGCCTTTTAGAAGAACTAGCTGTTCTTGGAGATATTTTACTGATAATAAAAAAAGGAATGGGAGCTGGATGGCTAGACACCACATCACTAAGCCACTCTTTAGTTTATTACATAAATTTACACAAACAAAGGGGCACCTTCTGCAAAAATCCCACAAAATGGGTGCCACCTCATGACTCCTACTGAGAGAATTGTTAGAAATAGGAACAAGAAGGTGATAGCGATGGTGTATGGGAGATGAGTCACAGCATGAGTCAGGCAAACTGTAACCGCTGGAGCTTCCAAGAGTGCTCCACAGGCGCTTCATAACACCCCATTGCTAGCAGGTTTTGGTGGCAAACAAGAGAGGCTGCAAAGCACAGATGTCCCCAAGAGAACCCCACTGCATTTCGTGACTTGGTCCAAGCACAACCTGCACGCTCAGAGCCAAAGAACAGCCCCCGTGCTGGCATGAAACATGAGGTTGGAGCTCCTCCATCCTGCACGCCAGCGCCCAAGCCTGGTGCAGGGGAGTGGAGAGCTTTGGGGAGGGGCCCTGTTCCTGCCAGGAAGGGCTGGATGCAGACACTACCAGCTCTCTGCAGGAGGGCGCACCTTCAGCAAATACATCTTTGGCCAACGCTACCTACTTTAATAAGCTCTTCATGGACAGCTGCAGAAAAGAATCACATGAACCCTCCAGGCTACCACTTTTGTACCTGTGCCTCATAAAAACAGCATTTAATATTCCCAAAGTATTCTTTTTTCACTCTTTTTCAAGCAGCAGACACCCTGGTCTCAGCTGCTCAGTAGAAGCCGACAGCTTAACCAGGAGGGGCTCAGGCAGGGTGCTGCCTGGGCAGGCTTGCTCTTCCATGCTGGGAGATTTGAGGGGGCAGGGAGGAAAGCAACACAATAAAATAGGGCACATTACATTCCCTTGCTCCGGATGCCCTGTGATTTATACTTCCATGCTGCACATGCTCTGGCAGCATGGATAGTTTTGGTGGGTTCCATGTAAAGTAGTAAAGAAGTAAACATGGCTCACTGAACTCAGTGAGTGCCCACAAGCCCTTTGGCTTTGCCTCTTCCCCAGTCCAGACCTGTAAAGACAGCACGCCAGGTCCTCCCTTCACAGACTGCAGCTGCTTGGGCTGCTCTAGTCCCCTTCGTGTTTGGTGATTTCCCCCCCCAGCGAAAGAAAGAGTAGATAAAAAGTAGAGAAACATGGTGAGTCTTTATGAGCTGCTCTAATGCCAGGCAGAGTATGAACCTGTTCTTTAAAAACTTCAAAGAAAACAAAAAATATTAATTTTGAAAATTACCCATAAAGTTAGTTGAGGCTAGTGGCTGTATCAGCCATTAAGCTAGTGCCTTGCTCAAGTTCTAACTGCTGACTGAGAGGAGCCAGAAGGACTATTTATTGCTACATCCCACTGAATTATGTTGATTCAAATATGCATCATTTGAATATCTGACTGAACATGAAGCAACATTATTAACAACAGTATTGTTAACAAGCATTGGAATGCCTTTGAAAATTAAGATAAATTAAAAACTTAACTACCTACATAGAGCATGTTGTCTTCCCACACCCACACTTCTAGTAAACTTACAGGCTCGTTATTTCATTATGGATCCCTTCCAAGATATAATGAACAACCCCGTGGTTATGATGCATGTGAAAGTTTCAGCGCTGCCCTGTGGTTCCCGCTCAGTAAAGCGGGACGTTGCCTTACCACGGAGGCTGTACCTGCGCTTTCCTCATCAGTGCCATCCCAACAGCGGCCGGGCTTCCCGACGCAGCATGGCTGCTCCGCCCCTGCTCGCGCACGGGGACTGCAGGCCACCCCTCGGCGGGCTTCCCGGGGCAGACCCTTAACCTGAGAGGAGAGCGATGGCATCTGCTCCGGCATATGTGAACACCTCCTGGCTCTCTTTGCCTTGCTCTCTGTCCACCCAGGATCACGCAGCCTTGGGTGAGAAAACTCATGTCCTTTTTCTTTTCATCTCCACATCAAGCTATCTTGCCTGCTTACATTGCAAGTGGCTCAGGGTGGGGACCACGTCTAATCCTGCCAGGAAGACTGGCAAATACTATTAAAGCAACAAATAAAACCAGGAATTCATTAGGGAAAATATTAAAAAGTTCTGTTACGAAGGCTTCCAGTGGATGGGGTGTTCCATACTGTTTCCCCTGGCCTGGTTATGCCATTGCGCAGGACACAGAGGTGGCGGAGGCTGGACCGCTGGCATGGTGTTCAGCTCTAAGACCACGGAGTCTCTCCATGACTCATTCACAGGAGGACGTGAATGAGCTATTGATGCCAGGGCGGCGGCAGCAAGGCAGGGACGCAGGGAGGAAGGGGAGATGCCGCCTGTGTCGGCTGGCCTACCCGTGCCTCCCGACTCGGGCTCTTTGGCCCCACACGTGGAGTTTTCTTCTGCTACTGGTTTGAATCAAAGAACCGAAATTGAAATTCTCCAGTAGAATGTAGAACATCCTCATTGCGGGTGTGTGACTCCCATCTTGTTGACAGCGTGCTGTGGGTGTACATTCACAGCTTGTGAATTTTCTAATTGAGTGTTTGCAAATTGCCAATGTGCAGGTCTTTGAATCTGCTGTTGTGGTTGTAATATTTAAGTGTTTGATTTATTATTCCTAGATCAAAAAATCTGTTAGAGTAGCCTGAACCTTCTTTTTCTTGTGGATTATTTTATTGTTAATATAATGCTTTTTAGTTTCATTTTTCATCATATATTCTCTTCCCACCCACAGTTCATGTTATTTAATTTCCCTGTGTTATTATCTCAATACTGCTACTTCTAAAATAAATTTTCCTTTTTTCCTTCATATTTTAATGATAAAATGTACTTATATACAGACAATTGTTGTTTAATAGTGGGTCTCTACATCATCCTTCCAATCATTTATTAAAACACGGGCTGGATTTTTATAGTATTTTGTTCATGGCAACAAAAGAGAGGCTTAACATAGGATGCAGTCTAAGAGAAATATTTATCTTTCATATGCTAAGTAAAGCAAGACAGTCTAAAAGATTCATTTGCGCTGCAGAAAAAGAGATAGTTCAACGCGATAGCTAGACAGTACTGCCTAGTTAAGACTGAAGTTATCTTTCCATTATAGCTTTCATATAACTCTATGTACCCAAAGAAAATTGATTTTCTTAATATTTCTCTTGTACCATCTTATTCTCAACTGGAGATTTTCAAGAGAACTTGGGAGAAATCCAACAAGATTTCTCAAAGTTTATACCATTTTGAAGACTACCTTCTCCTTTATTTAGAAATCCGCCCTGCTTTGTCACTGAAGGGAGTCGAGCAGGCGGCAGCTGCCCGCCCAAACCATAGCACCTGGGCGGCTGCAGACTCTGAGTCTACAAAGACAGACCTGCTTAAAGCAACCTGGGTAAGGGAAAAGTCTCCTTTCCCTTCTGTTCATTTCCATTGGACGTTTGAGCCTACCCCTTCCATAGCACCTACAAAGATTCAGTGCCAGCAGACAGGTCTGCAGAGCAGGCAGGACCCCAGACAGACTGTGACTTGATCGAATACAGCCCCGCTTGCAATTTATGGCAGTGAATTGCCACTGGATATTCCCCCCCCCCCCCCCTTCCCCCATCTCCATCCTGTGCGCGCCGCCTAACTGTGGTCTTGCATGCACACAGGCACCTACATGGGATGCTTCAGCGATGATTCCAGGGAGAAGACACTGAAGGGAGCTGTGTTTTATGACTTAAGAAAAATGACAGTATCTCACTGTCAGGAAGCTTGCGCTGAGAGGTGAGTGGTATTTTTTTCACGGCAAGTTTTCTCTTTTCTGACAGTAAGTGGAACTGAATTTGAAATGGGAAAAGCATCCATATGTTAAACATGTAGCATCTCTGAAAACTGTGATTATCTCATACCTTCAGGCATGGCGTATCTCTGCTACCTTGCTTAAAGTAGACTATTTCACTGCTGCCTACCCTATCCTCTTTATTATAGCATGACTACTTGCAATATACTTTCTCTTGTCCTGGTCAAAAATTACTGTTTTGTTAGATAATCTCCATTAGATATTTGTTAGATGTTGCCCTCTAGCACAAGCCTTTGATCTAAAATATTTAAAAAAACCCCAACCTATGAATAAACTAGCACTCCCAGAACCAGGAGAGAGACGATGACCGGGTGCGTGGTAGGGAGCCAGGCTGTTCCCAGCACAGCCCCAGCAGCTGCTGGCCATCGGGGAACAGGCAGGCACAGCTGCTGCCGCTGGTCTGCTCGCCCTGGTCAGCCAAGGCAGGGTGCGGGCTGGGGACAATCTTTAGTTACTGGGGCAGGACTGTAAAGAAATATTTATGGAAAAGACTTCCTGTTGCTCCCAAGCACAAGAGAAAGCAGAAGAAACAGTGCAATTTAGAACTATTCCTGAGAAATTTGCTCCCTTTGGTCTGCAGGGCAACACAGTACCGATGGAGCCCTTTGCTTTAGGGGTGCCTGAATTGCAGCTTAACCCCATGTCACCGGCTTTCAGACCCCCCCATTCCAGCCCAGTCCCCTGCAGCCACACAAAGACGACCCAGACAGAGCTGTCCCTTGGGTGAAGGAGCAGTACTCTCCTCTCAGGTGGACAGGCCGTCAGGCCTCGTCAGACAGTTTTTGAAGGACACAGCTGGCGTGGTGTGGCTGGCAGAGGGGTCAGCTGTGGGGTCTGGCTGGAGGGACCCTCACGCACCCCACACAGGTACGATGCATGCTTGCCTTTGGTGTGAGAGGCCCAAGGGAGCGCTTTGCCCTGCAAAGGGGACTCAAGCGTCTGCACACCATGACCGCAGGCTGCCGCCTCCATGCAAGCGCTGGCTCCCGCACTGCGAGCCCACCCAGGCCGGGCGGTGGTTTCACGCGGTGTAGGAGGCGTTCATGGCCTGCAGCGATGGATCCTGGAGCCAGCGTGGTGGTGGGAAGTGGGCCATGGCTTGGGGACCTCAGGAGAGGCAGCAAGCCCTGGGTCTGTTGTTTGAGCAACAGTGTCGCCTTGGTCGAGCATTTGAAAATTGCCTGACTGGATCCAAAATGTCCAGCTCTAAATGCCAGTTAACAGAACCTTTGCAATGGGCTTTCATCTCTGTCACTCTAAACCATCTTAAATATTTCTGACCAAAACCTCAAGCCTCTGGGTGGGGGTGGCATCTCCCCCATCAGTAAGGCCATCACATCTGTGGTGCCAGGTAGGAGCTGTGGCTCCAGTGGGAATGGCACGAGCACATCCACGCAGACAGAGGTGGGGTTGTTTCTCAGATACCCACAACGGGAGGCAAAGCCCACCTCCCCTCCCGAGGACTGCCCTGGGCAGGCTCTGACCGCCACCACTTCGTGCCGTTGCCTGTGGTACAAGGTGGCTGCCTGCCTCGAAGAGGCTGTGCTGGCCCCCGGGCTAGCTGCATCTCCGGAGCAGGGCAGAAGTGTACACCGTGCGTGGGGACAGGCCTCTCCCTTCGTTAGGTATAAACTCAGGAATAGGCAGGGTGCCAGCACTGACAGCGCCCGGTTTTGTTCCCTGCAGGGCTTACACCTACGCGGGCCTGGCGTACGGAGCAGAGTGCTACTGTGGGAACAAGCTCCCAGCGACCGCCTCGAAGCCTGAGGAGTGCAACAGCGAGTGCAAGGGGGAAAAGGGCTCTGTCTGCGGAGGGGTGAACCGGCTGTCTGTCTACAGGGTGGAGGAGCTGCGAGCAGGAGCGAGACGACGTAAGTGGGTGTGCGACCGGAGAGAGGAGGCTGCTCTCCCCAGGAGTGACGCTTGCCCCACAGGGAGAGATGCCATGGCTGGGCTGAGCATGTGGGCTGCCCTTGCTGCTCATCTCACTCTGTTTGTCACCAGAGTTTGAAACGGCAAAGGCCAAAGGTGCCCATGGGGCATGGTGTCCATTTGCTGCTGGGTCCTGGCTCCTTCCCCGAAAGAGCAGTGCTGCTCACTGCCTTGGAGTGGCGAGACGTGTCTGGTGCAGCTGCCTCTGGGCTGCCAGATAGAAAGTTAGTGTCACCAGGGAAGAAACAAAATACAATGCAGAGCGTTTGCAACCACAGCAGAATTTCAGCTGAAAAACTACTCCCTTCCACATCCATTGTGGGGGAACAAGCCCACGTGTGTTTAAGAAACACCCTTGAAGTGGGTGCCATAAAAGGAAGGGCAGAAAAGCACTCGTATCAATACCACCCTAAGCTCAGAAATTATCCTAAACAAAGTGCTGTGTGACTGAAGCAGGAGAATAAGTAGAGGCCAGAGAGAGAGGCACACCGGTCTGTCTCCTAAGTGAGAGAAATGAGACCAGAGTTTTGCTCTTCCAAGGACTTCTGTTCTAGCAGTGGTTGGGGCTTTTGTTTCATCTTTAGATGACAACACTTACTCTACTTGTCATTCAATTAGCTGCCATGGGAGATGTGTTTTGCATTGACCTTTGGGCCAACACAAAGCACATATAATATCTAAACAGCTGAGCAGTCTTTACTTTTGGCAAGCTCACACAACCTCAACGGATGTTATTTGCTGAGAAGAAGCACCAAGACCTTAGGCTGCGCCAGTATTGATGCTACTTCATTTCTTCTTAAAGACAAGTCAAGGTTTGTACAATAATCCACCCAGCTACATATAAATTATATATCAAAGGAACACAGACCTAAATTGCTAGTGTCAGGCTGACAGGCACATTGTCAGGTTTCCCGGGACATGCATCACTGTTTAAGTCTTCAGCATAAAATATATATACATATTTCAGAAGAAAAAAATTAATGCCACCTTTTCCTAAGCATTAATGAATTAGTCACCAAATTAGCCTAGCCTGGAGCTAGATTTGTATTTTGTTTGCCCTTAGTAATACCTGATATTTGACTGTTTGAAGAATCCCACAGACAAGCTGAGGGACCAACAGAAGCATTAATCACGATGAACAAGTATATTGGAAAGTAACTCTGAAACTGTAATGGCATCCATGATTTACGCTATGTAATATAGAGAACAGACCTTGCATAAGGCTCCTCCTTATGCAAAACAGATCCAGAGGCATCTCTATTTAAATCTTCCTAGACATGGGGTTTGCCGGCTCCCCTCTGTTCCCACCTTGGCTCCCTGGGTGCCATGAGGTGTACAACTCCTGTGCTGTTCAGCTCTTGTGCTGTGGGGCTTGTGCCCCCATGTCCCAGTCAATCCAAATAAGCTCCAGTTTGCAGCTTTTGCAGCCCGGGGACCATTGTGGCACAGAGTGCTGTTTTCCTTGGAGCAGGATTCAGCCACCCTTCCTCAGAAAGCAGGCAAACAGCATAAATACAGCACATTTCCAGTGCGGTCTGTGGGTTCTCTGCAAACCCTGCTCCCTCCCAAGGGCCGGTGTGGTCAGTTCAAGCTTTATTCGTGACCTGCTGAGACAACTCTGAACATGTTCATAAACCTTTTGTTTCAGGAATTAAATACTAGTGTGAGATTTAGTAGGAAGTCTTTCAAGAGCACCCTGAGAAGCCAAAAAACTTGTTTCTTTATCCTTTAGTGCCATGCTTGCAGTGATCTTGTCCCAGGGAGACTCCTGTTTCCCCCCCAGCTTGCATGAAGTTATTTTATTTTCTCATCTCCTGAGTGATCCCAAAGATACAGCATTGCTTTTAGTAACTGGTCTGAAGAGTTATTAGAACATTTTTTAAGCAGCTTCTCCTTAGATTTTGCTCTTGGCTTACACTGGAGAATCTGGGCGCTTCTACCAGGAAATTCATGCAGAACCAAATTTTTCCTTCAAAACTGCACTGCATCTCTCCTATCATCTAACACATTTCCCACATCAGTTCTGGTGAGTATTAAGTTAGCCACTGGGTGTGGATCTGGACTCAGACAACCCAACTCATTCCCAAATCCACCTTTCTCCCTATTGAGTCATGCTAGCCAAATTCTGTCAATAGAGAGCACACGGCAATGAAGTAAACATATTTTCCACCTTTGTGGAGCCCACAAAATCCCAAGAATTACAAAAGTGTCATAGAAGAAGCAGACTTTTCTTTCTGTAACCCCACACAATGTCATTTTCTTCATTACCATTAGTTCGTCCTTGCAAATACATGGCCTTATTTGGAGCAGTGAGTTTCCATGTGAGCTTTGAGGTTTTGTTTCGTTCTTTCAGGGGACATTTCTCTCTTAAGCAGGAGGGAAAATTGTATTGCTGCTTGTAACAAGTAATTGGGCCAAATCCTGACTTCAATCACAGTGATGCAAAAAATGGAGCAATTCTGCCAAGCTCACTAGCATTTATACAGAGGCAGGTGAGATCAGAGGCTGTTGCTAAAGACTTGAAGAAAGCTGTTCTCCCTGAACAGCTTACAGAAGCCTAGTTTAGATTTTGAAGGCTCCAGCAAACTCCCTTGCCCTGAAAAGAAAGAGTGGGAAGAGGAGAGGGATAGCTCAGCAACTGAGCAGATGTGCAGGAAGGTGGCTCCCTGTGGGGGCTTTCAGGATTCGTTTAAATTCTTTTCCTTTTCCGGTGCAGATCATGGGAAGCTTTGTAGATTTTTATCAGGGCTTTTAAGTCTTTCAGGGGAAGGCACGTCTTCAAAAGAAAACTTGGACTTGCGAACAATAGCAATGCCCTCCACTGGTGGAATTTAATTTAAACTCTCTGCTGCAGCCCTGCTTTCAGTGGTTAGTACAAAGCTAAAGGCATGTGCTCCTTTCAATACCACAAGATTTGGTACACATTTTTCTAGTGTATATCGTGGTTTCTCTTATTTCTACAGCATTTGGAATATAAAATTTATTTTGTTATTTTTATCTTCTGAACCTAATATTGTTCTTTGTGAAAGAGGCAGGATACTACGGACATTGTTTTCTCAAGAGAAACCTATTTCATATCCCTGCAGGGAGGAATGTTATCTATCGAGGATGTTTTAGAGCTCCAGAAAATTTAACAGACACCTTTCCAGCCTCTTTGATACAGCCCAATTTGACGGTGGAGATGTGCTCTGAATTTTGCTCCAAGAAAGTAAGAACAGTTCTCATTTCGCATCCTTTCTTCTTTTTTGTTATTTTAAATTTTGATCTACCAAGAGAATAACAGAGATTAGTGCCTTAGAGCTTTGAATTTGTAAATGAATTTCTAAAGGACAAAACCCATCAGAGTAAATACCCAGTGATGCATCTGTCTGGTCCAACTGCTCTCTCGATTGGGGAAGGTGGGAGGGAAAGCCATCAGAGTGATGCCACTAAACATAATGCACAGAAAAGCCATTCCAAGTGACGAGTATCAACCATGAGAAAATCGATACCATTTCTGTGCCACATTCAATCTGAGCCCAGAGCCATATTTGACCCCGGGGGAGACCTGGGTGGATGAAGCTCATGGGGAAACACGCTGCTGGAGGGTGGATGTGGGCTGGCAGCACCCAAAACGTAGCTCCAGTGCCCCCTCGGGAGCTGGTCCCCGTTCAGCTCTCAGGGAGCCACTCGAGGGTGCTGCAGGGAGAAGCGATCCCCAGCACCCTCCATGTGTGCAGCCCTGCGTGCTTGCTTCCAGGGTGGTTGTTGTGGCCTCAGGCTCCTTGACAGTGCAGCAGCAGGCACTGCCATAGCAAATGGGGATTTAATGCTGAGGTATCTACACACAATTTTTACACCGCTAGGAACACGATACAATCTTAAATATAAAAAAAAAAAACCTGCCAGAGAAAAATTTTAGCAGATAAGCACACTGAAATCAGGTGGACTTTCCTGGTACTTTTATACCAATGTGTCTCTTTCCACACTGGACAAATTTATACAACTTTCACTGGAACCTATGTAATTCAAATCTAACTTATTCTAATTTAAAATGAAATTATTGTAGAACTTCATGTGTATACATAAGACTAGAAGAAAACAGTGAATGAAGTCAGTTGTGTGCTTACTGCCTTTTGGACAGAAGGCAAGAAGGGACATACCAACACCTGTTGTCCTTGCGCACACTCTTGGCCTGAAGCATCACCTTGGCTCATCCTCCACACTTATCGCAGAGTAAGACCACAGATTTGAAAACTGAAGGAGTTTGACTCTGACAGACTCAGGTATCCTCACAGGCAGGAACGTTTGGCCCAGGGCACCCTCTGCTTTAGTGGCTGTTGCTGTGTTTGGCTCCCTTCCCTTCCTCCCCATTCCGATGGGGCTTATTTTCTTTTGTACGGAGAAGGGTTCACTGTGTGGTCAGATTTAGCCTGCAGCCACGTTCAGCCTCATGCACTAAACAGAACCTTCAATTACTTTGTCTTCTAACATCACAAAATTGATTAAAACTATTAAGGCATGAACAACAAATCTTCTTAATTACTAGGCAGAGTGGGGAAGATTTTCCCAGTCAACATGTCCTCTATATCAGCTCATCAGTGTTTTAAGCATGCATCACGGAATTAACTTTGTGCAGCGAATTGCAGTGAATCACCCATATACCCTGTGTATGGTACCTTACAGACATGCATACAAACACACCCTCACACCCTCTATGCATGTAAGTGCTCAGTAAAGCAGGAATTAATGAGCAATTCTTCCCAAGCTCTGCCATTAATCTATTGTTTAATGGTTGAAAAAAGTATCTTGATCTTTCTGTGTCAGTTTACCCACATGTAAAATCATTGTATTAATAGTTACTGAAGAAGTGCAATTAATTATTGTTTCTCTATCTGGGAGAATGGTATGAAATATCTGGAGAACTTGTTTCCAGACATGCTCTAACATGTGGTTGATGTTTTTAAGCACAGTCATGCCATTCTGGTTTTGGGACATGACTTTTTTAAATAAGTAGGTTTTTCAGAAATGTAGTACCTTCAAGGATTTCTGGTCATGGAGCCAAAAAGTGGAAGCATCTCAAATTACTGGTGACTGAGAAGGACAGGAACAGGACCACAACCGAAATGTGCCACATTAGCATGACACTCTGCACAGAGGGCATGGAGAGGGCTGCAGAAATGTTAATGTTAAGAGGAAAAGGTACTGAAAGCAAGTGAAGAAAAGGTTTGGTACTGCCCTCATTCCTTCCCTAAAACGGTGCAGGTAACCCCTCTCTTATCCTCCCCCACCCCCACTTTAGCTCTGCTAGGCACCATTGCTACCCTTTGGGAAATAGTAGTCTCCAAAAATTTTGGAATATGACTATTAGAGAATATTTTCCTACAAACAGACTGGCAAGGTCTCCCTCCACTTAAGCAGCAGCAACGGCGTATCCGCAAGTCCAACTGTTACACACCGATTGCGCTTTAACTCTAGATACCACGACAAGTCCTGTTATGACACTACAAATGTTTTTTCCAACTTTGGTTCCTTTCCTTTCAAATATAAGATGGACAGCTTCCTAGCCGATAGCAACATACTCAGGCCTCCTGAAGGGAATTATCCCACCAATTTCTATGTAGTCTGACAAAGCCAGTGGGCTTTTTAAAAGGAACTAGTTGGATGCTTAAACACATGAATAAGTCTTTTGCTCTTTGGGACTTAGAAGAAAAGCAGATTGAGGCACACCATATTCGTTTGTTAGCCCTGCAAATTGCTTTGTGCATACGAAATGGTAGGGCCAGCCCCTGGAAGCATTTGAGATATGAATTTGAGGTAACAACTTCAGATGAAACCTTAATTATCAATTTCTTTCTTAATTAACAGAGTGATGACATGGCTTAATAGCAACCCATTATCACACCACAACACAGATCCAGGAACGTGTTTCTGTGCTAGGTCCCTTGGCCAGAAACCATAATTTTCATATATGCTTTTTTATAAGCCAACCTGCATACTAAATGAGCTGTCTCCATTTGAGTTTGTATTTTTAAATAAACAGTCCTTTTACGACTCAGCTGCCATATGCCATTGGTGACGATAAGAACACAATCCTGGAGAACACTGTTGAGGAGAGAACCCCAGTATCTCAAAGCATCCAAAAGCCATGCCAGCAGGTTTGCATACCTGAACACTACTAGCTCTAAAGTGCTTTTTCTTTTCTTCATACTGCAAGATACAGAATACAGCAACCTTTTAGTTTCAAAAACAGACCTGCTGTTTTGGATTCCAGATGCAGCTACATGCCATTATTTACCCATAAACAAAAGACTCCTTAGATTTTGATCCATATCCCGTTGTAGAATTCATACAAAGTGTTTCCATACATTCATTTTGATTTTTTATTTTTTAAAACACAATAAAACAAAGGTAAGTAGGCCAGAACCTCAGCTGGCACAGATAACCACAGCTTTATGGCAGCAGTGAGAGAGGAGTATTTCAGATGAGGGTCACACTGGGTGTAATAGTGCACTGAGGAATTGTCCCCTGACCTCAGCAGATCACAGCGTAAGACAAGGATGTGATTGCCTTTGTGGGATTTATTCTTTGCTCTTAGAATAAGCAGTTCAATGTAACCTTCAAGAATGTCTTCCAGCTTTGTTGCACAATGAACGCGCCCACTTTTAAATAAACCAAACCCATTGTGTTTACTTGGGAGACAAATCTCCTTCCATGATTAGCCCCCCATCTCTCACTCTTTTTGGTAGATTCAGAGAAAAATTTTAGCTGCATCAGATAGGAGAGATAGTATAGGAGTTGGAAAAGAAAGGAATTCAGCAGAGTGATTAGAGTAGAAACAGATAAGTGTATTTTTAATCTATCCATAATTCTTAATTTGGATATGATCTAATAAAAAACAGTGATTGTTGTCATGTGTGTTGATCATGTATCATCACATCATCTGTGTTGTTACTGGAGAACAATTACTTTCCTTACAGCACTTAAACTACCTGTTGAGGCTTCATCTAATTCTTATGTAAATCATTCCACTGACATCAACTCTCACTGAATGAGAGTTTGCAGGATGGGACACCTGAGCCTGTCAACGCATGCTCAATCCAGAAAAATGCTTATCCACAGACCTGCAGATTTCTCTGGTGGTCCGCCTGTGTTTAACTGAAGCATCGCAGATTTGGACGCCTGCTCAGTTTAAGGACTAGCCCTGAACTTAACAGTTACATGGTTGCTTAAAGCCATAACCATGCCTTGGGGCTTACATAAACGCAGAGGTGAGCAGAGTGGATGGCTGGTAGTTTTGATTAAATACTGTAGGAAAGTCAAGACTGAATACATTACTTTGCAATTACTTTGTGCACCGCGTCAGGTAGATGCACAGTCCAAATAATCAGCCAGCTGATTACAGCGCTTTGCGCCGGCACTGTGGATCCTGGTGTGATCCCCAGAACTACTCTCGTGCTGCTTTCCCTGTCTGTGCTGCCACCACTGAAACTTTCCCTTGTGAAGCCTGCTCCCTTTCTCCCCTTACCTCCAACCAATCGCTGCCCGAGCAGCAGAAAGGCTGCGCAGGTGGGGGGCAGCCCGACCACCCCGCGTCCCGAAGGGCCGAGCACCTTGCACCCCCGTTGCCCCGAGCCCCAGGCAGGGCGGCTGCAGAACAGCTCCGTATTGACCCGTGCTTCCGCAGACACACAAGTCCGGGGAAGCGTTTGCTTAGGTCTCCACAAAACCTCCAGCCTCCCAGAAAAGTCGATCGCTTGCAGGCGCCACTTGGCATGAGGTACAAGGAATATTTTTATTCTAGGCTGTGTTTAATGGCGGGGACACTTAATTTCTCAAACTGAGAAACACTGCTTTATTGTAAAGGAAAAATTTCTGTTTGCAGGCAGAAACAGAACTATTTTGCCCTTGGATCAAATCTGTAAATAGTTTTTGACAATGTCATATCTCATTCGCTAAGCAAACGTTGGCTGTTTGGGCACAGATGGCACATGTGTTGTATTTGACTCCTTATCAGAGGATGAACACGTGGGGAAGAGTGAGAGATAAGCTGCTCAGCAGTCCTGTCATGCAGTCCCAGACTCCAAAAGACTTTTAAAAGGCAAAAAGTGTTGATATGGAATAGGCGGAACTGAACGCTCTGCGCTCAAATAACCCCTGAGCTTCCTCCAGCCATTCTGTGGCTGCACCAAGCCCATCTCTGCATGCCGATGCACCCCTGCGCCGCTGAGCAGTCCATCGGGGGGGGGGTAGGTGGGGGGGGTGGGGGGGTGGAAACTCAAGGAAAAGCAACCCCAGCTGTCCCAGTAAAGAGGAAAAAGACTGAATTATAGGGCCAGATTCAGCAAAGTAGTGAGTGTGTTTTGCCTATAGACCACATAAGAAACTGCTAATTTCTTCAGCAAATAATTAGGACACGATTCCCTCAAACTTCTCTTAATTGTCACCAGTATTAGCCCAGCCTCACTGGTCTGCCACCCAGCAACACTGCTTTGCAGCCTGTTGCCTGCTTTGGGTAAGGCTTGTATAAAAAAACCTGAATTACTTTTCATCAAATCCATTGCAAAGAAATTTCTTACAGGCAGAAAACTTCCTTGGGAATTGTTTCCTTGAAATGAATGCTACTTATAATTTTCCTGTAGTTGCATATTTTACACCCTGCTGAGATACCTGTCATTTGCAGCGGTCAGTCTGGATTTTATACGTGGTTTCCCTACCTAGAAGCAAAGTAACATAGAACAAGAAGAGCCTGTGCCTAAAGACAGAGCTCAGGTGCCAGCTGAGCTAACCCTGCGTGCACCAGCAGGCAGAGCCGTGCATGCCCTTAGCTCACTCCCGGCACCGGGTACAGCTACGGCTGCACTCAGGCACCGCAGGTCCCCCCGCCTTTCCTGGTGCAGCCCCACGTTCACCACCAGCTCAGTCCCTCTGAGTAGATGTACCAAAAATTACTGGGTATCGTATTTCTAAATAGCTTTTCCAAAAATATACAGAGTAGCTCTCAAATTCTATAGCAGCCCCCCTATGCACATTCATTTTTTGCAAACTGTGAAGAAGTCAGGCTGAGACACATACTTTTTTTTATGGTTTGACTTTTTTCCTTTTATTTTTAAACACGATTGCAGCAGTTAGCGGGTCCAAATTTCCTTCTTCGCTTAAATTCTTTAAGGGCAAGTTTCCTCCACACAAACTGGTAAAATCAACTCAATAAGGCAAACCTTTTAACATCTGACTCCTCAGTTTGGGGGAATATAAATGGAAGTTTAAAAGATGATACAACTCAAAATGCTCATTTTTGGGGGTAAATAAGAACAACTTTTCCCATACTGATGTTTTGCAGGTGGAATTAGGTACTAGGTGCTGCAGGAATATTATAAAGTTATTTGTATGAATAATGAAAAAAACCCAGAATATTGTGAATATTCAAGCTTTACAAGGCTTGTGTCTAGAAACCGATTTTTAAGCAATTGCCGTATGAAAGACAGTAGTAGTATAAGCAGCATAAGCTTTACCATGATATATCAAACACTGCTTTGATCTTGACAGTGGCCTTGTGAAGATTTATTTTTCTTTGTATAGCAGCAGCATTCCCCACAGGCTGTTGATGCCACGGCATTTACGCACTGATCTATTTTCTCCCTTTCGTAGGAGTTTCCCTTGGCAGTCATCCGAGGGCGGGAGTGCTACTGCGGCTACCCCACCGGGCGCTTCTCGCTGCATGACAGCGCAGACGGGCTGCTCTGCAGCGGGATGCACAATGCCAGCAGCACTGCCGACGGAAAATACTGCCTTGTCTATCAGACGCCGGTGCAAGGTACGAGCTCCAGACTCGTCGTGCCAGGGCCAGACCCACCACTGCTGGAAATAGCCCCTGTGCCCCTTCTGCAGTGGGTAGAAGTGACCGAGTTTACAGCAGTCTTAACCGCAATGGTTGGTACCACAATACAGGCAGGAATTTATGTAACAGCCCTTAGAGAAATCCCCGCCCTTGCAATCACACTTGTAAATATGCAGCTTTCCATTCTCTCATTAAGCAGCACAGCCTCCCCCAACCCTGGAAAAACAGAATTATTTTGCAGATGGAGAGGACAAGGCAGACCCTGGGAAGGCAGACCCCAAGCCATGCAGCACCCCGGACAGCCAGGGCCGAGGACCCCATACTCTGATTCCAGCCACAATCATTAAATGCACACCCAGACCCCATGCTATGCAGCCACCAAGGCAGCTCTGCAGGCTCTAATTTTGTTCTACCCATCTTCCTCTAAAATATTCATCTGCCTACATGTTTGAAAGCCAGAAAATAAAGCAGAGAGTAAGGCTCCAATCCAGTAAAGCATTTATGTTGCACTGGCAACTTTACCCATGCAATGAGTTGCATTGAGTCCAGTGAAATTTCTCACAGGCCTAAAATTAAACAAATTACATGCTTTTCTGAATTGGTGCTGACCTTTTTTTAACCCGACACCTTTTTTTTTTAATTATTTTTTCCATCTCCCAGTCAGAGGTAAACTGTGGACACCAGCACATGCACATGAAAAGATCAAGAAAAAGGCTTGCTTTCATGAAATTGCTAGTACTTTCCACATCTGTGTGGATCAGTAGTAGCAGAAGACAGCCTCATCTGGACTGTGCTGGCACTTTCTAGCCAAGGCTTCATCTAGAGGTTGCTTTGAAGAATGGAGAGAGTAATTCCTAATTTATTTTCTGGCTTCTCGTTGAATTGTCACAGAGGGTCAAGACTGGTTCTCATCCTATCCTTGCTTTTATTGGTGCACTAAGAAAAAAGGTTAGGATTTACAAAAGCGTGTATGGAAACCAGGTGTCTAGCCCTCATGAGAGACTAACAAAACGTGGGCTTGTCACTGCCTTGGCCCCGTCAGAGAGGAACGCCAACCTAGAGGTTTAACTGACCTCCAGCTCCTTTCAGTAGGGGGGCGTTTTCCTGCATTATAAAATTCACAGTTTCCACATGTAATGGCACATTTCAGGTTTCATTGAAGAGCCAACCTGCCAGGCAAATAGCCATTAACAAACAGGCATCAAGGGGCTTTTATCACAACTTGCTGGCAAGTACAATGGTTTGCCGCAGCTCTATCAAAAAAGCGTTGCCTAACACAAAACCAGCGAAAACCTCTTCTGAGGATAATCTCTTTGGCCTCTTATGGCTGAATTAATTTTGGGAAGTAGCTGACTCACAACTGGACTTAAATTGATATCCTATATTCGTAAGAGAGAGAAGAAAGAAGCAATAAACCCTGTAATCAAGAGCTGTCAGTGGAATTATTAAAAAGCCACAGTGCTAACAATAAAATATCTTCTGTACTCACAGACACCCGCTGCACGGACAGGAAATTCTTAACCACCAAATCCAAAGGGTTCGTTGCTTTGTCGAGCTTTCCTGGGGCTGGGAATACATGGGCTCGCCATTTGATAGAGCATGCTACAGGATACTACACGGGAAGCTATTACTTTGATGGAGCTCTCTACAACAAAGGTACTGTATCCGGAGGGATGGGACACACAAAGCCCTTCCAAGGCAAAGCTTTATTTACCCTCTCTGGCACCCTTCTCCTTGGAGCCAGCAAAGGCCGGCACTGTCAGCACGTTCGGTAAAACTCAAACGCGTGCCTGGAACGAGCAGTCTCACATGGTGCAGACAGCAGCAGGGACTGCTCCAGCAGCAGGGACTGCTCCAGCAGCACGCTAAGCCTGACAGGCAGCTACTTTCACGAACAGCCAGGCTCTCAATTTGCAAAATCTGTGTGTCGTCTGCATCGGTGCTGCTGTGCACGTGTGTGCACGCAGCTCCCATCTAAAAGCCTGGTCCAAAAGACCAGATGACTAAAAAAGTTGACTAAACCCCGAGGGTGAGACACTTCAGTATGACATGAAACACAAGGGTTGGATTTTTGAATGTTACTAATTATTCTGGGAGGACTGTATCCTGATGGGGCACAGTATTTAGCAAGTGCCAAGCATTGGACCTGTGAAAAACAGCCCTTTTGCAGCAAGGTCCTGACAAAGTTCTCCCAGTGGAGGAAAGCCTGCCTCCCTGCGTATGCCCCCACTCAGCGGCCGGGGCTCCAGCCAGGGACAGGCTCCTCCTTACAGCAGGCTTGGAGAAGCACACAGGAAGATGGTTCCAAATCCAATAAAGTCAATAAGCCTTGCAAGGTCAGTGGGAGGTCAAGAATAACATTCAGCCCTGGTGCCAGGTCCTGGGTGATGGGTTTAATTGACTGGTACTTTCACAACAGTTTCACACAACTGTAGAGAACATTTTGGAGTGTGAAAATGCACAGACAAATAATCGGGTGAAAAATCCTGTTTTGCAAAACAGGTTTTAAAGGAGAAAAAGACCACTGGAGAAGTAGAAGGACCATCTGTGTGAAAACACATGAAAGCGGCAAGACAGAGATTGAAATGTTTGACTCGGCGATCCTGTTGATAAGGAACCCGTACAAGTCGCTGATGGCGGAGTTCAACAGGAAATACGCCGGGCACCTGGGCTACGCCACCGACCGCAACTGGAAGAGCAAAGGTAACCCACTGGCCTGGCATGGGCTGGGGGCGCCCGTGCCCTGGCCAGCTTTGGACGGTTTGTAGCTTGTCTTCTCGGCATGCTGGGAAGGGGATAATGCACTGGGACCTGAGCGAGCGCTGCAAATGAATTCAGTGGGACATGAGTCCCAAAAGCACTCAGACCTGCACTTTGGGAGTGGTTGTGGTCTTGCCATACACCCACCACCACAGAGAGGAGGATAGTGCAGCGCCGATGTTGCGGCCACAGGCATTCAGCAACATTGCTGGCATCATACAGTTTGGCAGAGAAAACACATCCAGGTACAACCCCCCTGTGCAGAGCCCATTTGCCAAGCTATGTGAGGTGAAGAAAATTTGCCCCTGCAGCATTTAATAACTGTGAGAAATCTAATTTAAGATTTGGAGGATTCAATGGAACATGACATTCCCTGAAGGAAACTTTACAGCACTGCACAGGTGCTACTGCACTGCAGATAAATACAGACAATAGCAATAAGGGGGCTTGAGAGTCAGTGTTCCTTGACCACATGAAAAGGCTTCAGAATATGCCTGCCATGCTTCATGCATTTGACTGGCAAGCTGGATGGTGTGCCTACAATTTCCCCACTGAACACACTGCTGCTTTCAGACTCTGCAGCAGAGAAGAGATTGGGCTTGCATTTCTCCTCATGTATATTTTAGGTATTACAGCTGTAGCTTGACAAACCACGCAGCACGTGGATGTGGAGGGTTAGGGGAAGTGTCCTCTGTCACAGCATATTTCTTTCCCTGGTTCCTGTATCACCTTTCATCAGTCACAGCTAAAACCTATTCAAAAACAGACAAAACAGCCCTTAGAAAAAGGAAAAAGTCTGGAGGGAATGGCTTTCCAGTACTGCAAACTACAAACTGTTACATTTCAGCCACAAATGTTCTTTGTCCAGCCCAAAAGCTTTAGCTAAGACTATCTTGACCCTCAGAAAATTAAATTATCCCAGACAGTAAATAGAGATTGAGGTGTCATTAACGCCCAAGGCAAAAGTGGGAAAATAATTCAGTAAATTTTGTCCCAGTGATCCTGGCAAGTGACCTTAAAGCCCTCCCACGTGCCAGGAACAGAAGAATCTTCCCTATTACTCCTATTTCCTTACCCACTCTCCCCAGAAACAGGCCGGTAAGCTTGCAGAAAGATATGTTATTCAACAGATTTGGAAGTCAGGAACACCTTGGGCCCCAGCCAAGATCAGTGTCTTAATGCTGCATTTACTTAATAAAAAGTTAATATATTATTATATAATTGCTATAGATTATTTGTTTACATATATATTAAAAATTAACCTGTCTCTTTCTCAGTCTACACTTGAAATGGAGGTAGAAGGGTAGGAAAACCACAGAAGTAAAAGAATCTTCTTGAAGTTACATAGCAAAGAACTCCTTAAGGCACTATCCAAGCGGGACCCGCTGCCCTCCCTGCTTGTACCCCTTCACCAGCTTTCAGTCAAACTCTTCCCCTGGGGGGTTCTGCCCTCCCCGAGCCCCTGCACGGAGCCGCCTGCCTGGTGCACACGCTGCTGGTGTGCAGAGAGAGCTCAGCTCCTACAGATACGGCACAGTAAAGATGCAAAGTTGCAGCTCTGCTTACTTGGCCACTGCCATGCCCTGTCCCTCCCCTGGGGCCTCCTGGCAGCTCCATGACCTCCGAGCCCTGTTAAGAGCCACAAATCCTACACGGTTCAGGTGACTGGGAGGCAGCAGGTTTAAGCACCATCTGTCTCCATGCCAGTAGCTGCAAAGCCCTGTTGCTGTGCCCCAGCCGCTGGCCACACTGCATTCCCCCAGCACATGCCCGTCCAGCGACATCAGACCATGCCCAGCAGCTCCAGTCTTGCTGCGCAAGGTAAGACTTGGAAAACTGTTGAAAAGCAGCACGTCTAACACGGTGTCATTTTCCTGGTTTCTGGTCCTCTAGAGTGGCCCGATTTCGTGAACAGCTATGCCTCCTGGTGGGCCTCCCACGTCCTGGACTGGCTGAAGTACGGGAAGCACCTGCTTGTCATCCACTATGAGGACCTGAAGCACAGCCTCATCCCCAAGCTGAAGGAAATGGTGGAGTTTCTGAATATGACAGTGACAGAGGACCGACTGCTCTGCGTCGAGAACAACAGGGATGGGAATTTCAAGCGGTCTGGTGCTAAGCAAAAGGATTTTGAGCCATTCACCCAGGAAATGAAAGATCTTATCAACAGATACATCCTGACAGTGGATGAAGCCCTGAGGGGAAGAAACTTCACAGGGCTGCCCAGAGAGTATGTGCCAAGATGATAGCCTGGTAACACTCTGCTGTGTTTAAAAAATATTTTTTTCTAAAAAAAAGAAAAGAGGGGAAAAAAAGAAAAAAGAAAAAAAAAAGACCAGAGCTTTATAGCAGTTAAAGCAAAGATACTGTGGAGTCTGCTGAGCAGTGCAAATTCTCTCCACTCTTGGGTGTTCTTCAGGGCACTAAATGCTCCAGAAGGCAAGTAATGAAGGATGGAAATTGGGTTATAAACCAAGGCAAAGGCTATTAGCGTCCACCTGCGTGTGCCCCTCCCTGCACAACTGGCTCAGAACTTCACAGCAGAGCACCCCTGCTTCTGCGGCGGGCATCCTGCCTTCTCACCCTCACTGCCATCACAGACCTGCCAGGGGCTGCCTGGGCCTTCACAGCAACTGTGTTGGAAATGCACATACGTAAAAAGGGAAAGGAACAAAAAAACCCACCTTAACACTGATCAACAATTTTCATCTGGGCATTTAAGAGAATCAGTTGCTTTCTTAATTTGCTGGTTAGGTCATCCACCACAGCAGTGTCAGAGGTGCAGGGGGAGAAAAGCACCAGTGGGCAAAGGAGTCCTGATGCTGGGTAGAGAGGTGCCCAGGCTCCCCTGCAGGAACGGCATGGGCCTGGGCCATGTGAGCTCCACAGCATCCCCCATGATGAGATGCATGGCTGGGGACATGTAGGAGAAAGCAGAAATTCAGCATGGCTGGAGGTGGAAATGCCTGGGTGTCACCAGACCCAAACCAACCCAAGACCTGGCCCCAGGGGCAAAGAGAAGGCTCTAGAGGGGTGGGAGAGGAGGGGCTGCCACCTATGTGAGGGGCTCTGCACAGGTTTCTGAAGAGTCACTGTGGGTCCTGGGAGACGCTGGGACCAAATGTCACTGCACTGAGTGCGCTTGGTGCTAGAGGTGGCCACAGCCAGGCAGCACTGACATGAGCCCCAGCCCTGCCAGCTCCAGCATGGGCAAGATCCCACCTCTCCTCCCATCCCTGGAGGAAGACCTGGGCAGTCCAACCTGAAAAACATTAAGCTGCTTATCGCTGCTCTCCAGAGCCACCCCAGCTGCAACGCGTGTTTTATTTCTAACTCACTGCAGTTCCCTGCGGTTTGTTTCATCCCGCGCTGGGCCATGTGTGCTGTGCGGAAGGAGTGTGGTGCGATGCAGGGGCGGCCGGCCTCGTGGTCCTGCCCATGGGCAGGAGCTGCCGGAGCAGCTCGGAGAGGGCTAAAGCGCACAGCCCAAGGGGCTGCCCTGCTGCAAGATGTTTTTGTTCATGTGAAATAAAGGATTCCTTAAAAACTTGAGTGAAAATACTAGTTTTAATAAAACAAGACGTTTATATAAAGGGAGCTGGACTTCCTCTGCGTGTGTATCATTGGTGCTTTAAAAAAAAAAATACAGGACATGGAGCACATTTTGGCCTGAGGGTCTCCCTGTTTGCTCTCCTTGCATGGCTGGTCTTTGTGTTCAGCACACCCGCTGGCATGGGCCTCACTGTGGGGTATTGTGGCCCTGTCTCCAATCCCCAGTTCCTCCCTGGAAGCAAAGGCCCCAGGGGCTGCAGGGAAGCAGAGCGGGATTGCAGTCAACTGAGTTGGTTCACAAGGAAAGCCAAAGTCTCCTTTTGTTCACCCAAGCGGCACAGCTTGAAGAAAAGCCACTAAGTTAGGATGCTGCAAGTCCAGATAAAGGCAAGTAGGGGGAATTTTTTAAAAGTACTTGCTTTGAATAGCAAAGCTAGTCATATTTCTAAAACTATAGACGCAGTGCACTGTACATTGCCTTCAAATCCGCAAATCCCGATTTCAGTGAGCTGGAGCCTTCTCTGCCCTTGCCGTAGGCCCGTTAGTGCGTGCTTGCAGGGTAGTGGGCAGGCATCAGGGCACAGCGTGCATGAGGCTGTGCGCAACAGACACTGCGGCACCGGCACGGGGTGCACCCCTTCCCAGGGCACCGTGCGGCTCCCACGCAGGAGCGTGGCTCACACACAGGCACGCATCCTGCGGGAGCAGGGCTTCCCGGCAGCCTGGGCCGGGGATCCAGGGAGTCAGGGTGCAAATACAGCCATTAGAGCGCCTGCTGGGGAGGAGATGCCAGACACCGGGCTTGCTCTGCCTGGGACCGCTACCTTGCTGTGCACATTAGTCTGTTTTTAATATTGTCTCCACAGGTCCCCTACTAGCCTCAAAAACAAACCATATTTTGCTAGACAGATGTAGCAAACACCACAGAGAGTATATAAACACACAGATACAAAACATATGCATGAAGTCGATAAATTAGGATGCCACAAAACAGGACTATCATCATGTGACTTAGTAAAGAGCAGATTCTTTTTGAAACAAGGCATTGAAATGCTTCAAAGGTCCATTTGGGCACCAGCTGCTGTTGACAGATATGGGTCATGCCCCATGGAGTTTGAGCCCAGCCTGTACAAGGTGCACAACTATTTCACAGAAAGAAGTTGCTCTCAGCCTCACCGAATCACACGCATAGACCACAGGCCAGAATCTGGGCCCACCACAAAACCTTAAGATTATGAGAATGACATTTTATTATATTGCTTTTCTAGCCTGGTATAGCTTTACAGGATCATTTAAAATTATTTTGATCATTTCAAGCCTGTAAGTGTGGAGAGAAAAGACAGTTTGCAAACTCTCAAGAAGGCTATTTAATTGTGTGCATGTCCTGTAATGAAGGCTCTAGGTGGCTAAAATTAGAACTGGCAAAAATTGTGAGTATTCATTAGCTCTGTGAATGCCAAAAGTCAGCGCATTTAAAAGAAATTGTAGATAACCAGTTCTTAATAGATGAGGTACAGGGACTGCCTCTTTATATTTAATATAAAATATATACACACTTCATGTATATTATACATATCTACGTATACGCACACATACATACGTATCAGCTTGCTATATATTCTGCAAGTGTTCATTTAACACTGTAGGAATAGGCAAGGACTTCTTGGGCCATTGCACACAATCCCTGCTACCACCTGCATTGCCGCATGCAAGTTATTCACATAAATACATTGACCTCTATCTTTAAAATATTTGCTATAGTTTTACCCCTCACTCTCCTAGGAAGAGGGTTGCAGAATCTTTTTCCTGTAATGGTTAGGAACCATCTCCAAACCGACAGCCTGAACATACATGTAGTTCACACTGCCCTTTGGGGTTTTTTTTGTTTTGGGGGTGGGTTTTTTTTGAGGAGGAGGGGGGGCAGCATTGTCTTTTAGGTTAAGTAGCCCATCTTATTTGCCTTCAGATGTGCTCACAGACCTCAATTGTTTCTTCTCTCAAGGGCAAATAATCTGTCTTGCTTTAGCCTTGTATTGTAAGTCAGCAATTCAACAGCATTTGGAAAGACAAAGCTCTCAACCACAGCTGACCTAAGCACTGCAGTAGGTTTGCACAGCTGACGCTGATGCTGGCATGCTGCACTGCACAAATTTTGCACAGATATTATACCCATTCATGGAGTATGAAAATATGCATTTCTTACAAAAAACAGTAGTTAAGTTGCACTTATGTCACCGCTGGGTGCACACAGTCTTGTCAGACATGCCAGAGAAGGGAAAATGAATCACCGCGTGCAGCTACTGCTGTCCAGGTCAGAGAGGAAAGCTTGTGTCTGCACTCCTCTCCTGGAAGGCCACCTCCCTCTGACCATAGAGGACGTCTGGCAGATTAAGTCCCACAGAACTTGACTCAAGTAGCTATATTTGTCCCATTTTCTCCAGAACTTGGTTTAGAGACTGCACATCCTTGACACTCTATCGGGTTATCTCTAAATAGACACTATCCTAAAGTAAGATAACATTTTAGACCCTCATACATTGCAACCTGCCCAGGTAAACCTCTCCCTGTATCTGAGCAGGTGAAGCCATGGTCAGAGTCCAAAACCCATCACCAGGATCAAGAGGACAGAAGACTCTGAAGCAGATTGCTATATCCAGTACAGATTTTGGACCAAATTTTACTGAGACTCCTCTGCTTCGTGCCAGGTCAGGGAGTGACACTAGCATTAAATCTACTAAAATCAGCCAAATTAAGTTGCATTTGGGACTGTCATGCTGTAGAAGCCGATTGGTGCATATTAGGTTTCATTGAATTTTTTCTCCCCCTGCATCCATTTTAATGGAACATAGGGGTAGATGAAGAAAACTACTAAAAAAACCCAAGCAATTTCCCTGCAAGGCAGGTTTTCCTACACTCAATAAGCTCTACACTTATCACGCTGAGGTTTAATTAACCAGGATGTTTTAGCCAAGAAAAGAAAAAAGCTATCATGCCATTAAAAGCCATGTTGATGTTCACTCCATGCACATTTTCCTTCTTATTTCATATTCAATAGTAGCATATTAGAAATGGAAACATGCATGCAATTCCCTCAAGCTTTCAGTTTTCTTCAGGAAGTTAAGGCTATGATGAGTCATAAGTAGGCAGCTAGAACAAAGCAGAGATGCTACATTTGAAAAGGAGAAAAGTTTAAACATTTGAATTTTTCAAAGTGAACAACTGTCACAATAAACAAGTTGGAATCGAGATTCTCCATTACATTGCAGCTACATTTTGTCTTGCTGCACATCTGGATTCGTGTTACACTGACCGGTCTCCTGTCTGATCCCAGCCTCCCTCCTGTTGGCTCAAGATCTCAAAGCCAACCTCCAGCCACACCACCAAGTTCAACCAGCTTTTCTCTTAAGGAAAGAAGTTGCTCACACTTTGCCTTTCTTCTCTCCTTCCACAATAGCCACTGCCGGGACCTACAGGACAAAACATCTGCAGACGCCCTCCCCACCACCCTGCAACGTCCATCTTGTCAATGAGCACGTTCCCCTGGTCGCTCAAGCTACCATCCCCACAGATGACAGGCAGGAACAATGCAGGTGTACACATTCCCTACAAACCAAGCCAGATATGAAACTGCTGCATGCACACAAGCTTACGACAGACACACCCTGCAACGGCACAAAGCCAAAACCAAGTTTCGCCAGACTTGGTTTGAAGACAGGAACAAAGCTGTTCCCTGTCAAAGCTGAGGTCCTGGAAAACTTTTACATGTAGGTGGGAGACAACCTATGTCTAGAGAGAGACTGGTCTCAGATATCTACTTACACCTCAAGTGCATTTGCACTCTTCTGGGGGCGGGGGAAGAAAGGAGGCAAACCTTACTAGAAACAGAGAACATAATAGGAGAGGAAAAGGTTTTGCTTCCTGGAAGCCAAATGCAAAATAAAGCCTTTAAAGCAATACTAAAAAAAAGCGTGGACGTCATCACCAGCCTTCCTATGCAATTCAGCCCTTCTGCACTGCTTTATTAATTTTCCATTAAACTCATTTCTACTAAAACCTATTATTCACTTCTAAGACCAAGCTACTATCTACTACAGCAACATTAACCTCCATAAAATAATTAAAGGATGGATTATCAGCATGAGACCTTACGTGCCACCTCTCTGGAACCTAATGTGTCTTTCAATGGCCTAGAATATAATGAGATGTTCAAATATAGAAAGTTGAGTTACCACTTTTCACAGTTGTGACATTTATTCAGCCAGAAAGACCCAACTTCTCAACTGCATTACTTATAATCTACTTTTGACCCTGGGTAGTTGAGAGTAATCTTTAAGGAAGCTATCCCTTTGAATGTCCTTTTTATATTAGCATTTAATTACTCTAACAAATTTCCAAATGTACAAATTATAATGGACTGTAAATCAGCTCTTGCCCTTTGAACCACAGTGTTTCATAGGAAGACATTTTTTAGCTTTCATCATACTCAGACCAGCAAACATATCTCTCTCGCAGCATTTGTTCTTGTTCCTTACAGCATCTATTTATCTTCAATTAATGGTGCTCAGGTCAGAAGTTTTTCCTATCACAGTACTCAGCCTACCATCCAAACACCATGGGCCAGTTTCAACCTGCAGGCCTCTCAAGTGGAACCGTGATGCTGTTTTTCTTACAAATACAGCAACTCACATATCTGTCCAAGAAAATGCAAGTAACATATCAGACAGGATATAATTTCTCCACGTGGAGCATGTCATCATTAATGGATGTGTATTTCTGACCAAGCTATCTGTGAGAGCAAAGAGAAGAATGACTGCCTTCGGTCATGTGTAACCGTGTCAAGCACTCCCATACATGAGAAGAGACATGACTAAAGTGCATTATTAAAATGAAAAGTTTTATGCAATAGTTAAGATGGTGTGATAGGCCCAAAGATTTTAAAGTTAAATCAATTTTAATTAATGCAATCTCATCACATCCAGCTGGTCTCTCCCCACCCCACCCCTTACCACAGAGCTGTGTCTCTCCCCTATTTTTGGAGCCTACTCCTCCCTCCCTGCCCAGGGGAGGGTAGTCCACAGCCACCAATTTGGCTCCTGACCACCCTGGGGACACCAGGCAGGATTTTTCTGAGGTTCAAGGCTCACCAAAGCCTTAGCTAGAGCTTCTTCAGGTCCTTCCTCAGTGCAATGAACATCTGGTTGCCCACCTGGTTACTGCTGTTGCCTTTCAGCAGCACCAAACATAAAGCACTGAGATTTGCAGACAGGAGATGCTATGTAATTGCAAGCTTTTACAATTATTGAAAAGGAGAATAATTTTCTTGTGTGGACCTTAGTGGAGAGATCTTTCAAGGTCAGTTCTGCATCAGTGGGGCGGGTCAGAAGAAATACTGTGTAGCTGGAGCAGTTCCTGCAGATACGCATTGACTGGATTACAAGCAATTATCATAAAACCACTGCAGAGGCAGAACAAATGATCGTAGCCTTTGGTTTTTCAAGATATGTCGAAAGTCTGCATTAGCCTATAATGCTTCTAAAATAAAGCACTTACCACTGTCTTTGCAAAATTATACAGCTCATTTCGTAGAAGAAAATGCATGTCACAATGGATAAAAAATACATAGGGAAATGATTTAAAGGAAACACCTTGTTAATGACAAGAACATTTCTTTGACGAGTAGGGTTATAAAGGAGCGGTCTGAAGTAAAACTGCATCCTTCATGAAGCATCAAATATGCTGGAAAATAAACCAAATCTTCCATACTGCCTTACCCTATTAAAATGATGTTCTGGAAATTGTCAAATGCATGTGAGTACGTGCACATGTGACCACACGAGCAGTCGGTCCCACGTCCTTTGCAAAGGGACCAGGAGGCTTGTCCCTGCCTCAAGTCCCCTGGAGCTGCCGCGCTGCCTTGGGGTGCGCAAAGCCAGGACCCCCACCCCATGTCCCCCACCGGGCTCTGCCATCCCTGTGCGGGGGAGGGCGCAGCTCAGGCAGTGCCATGCGGAGCACCCACCGCCACAGAGGATGGGAAACGGCTGCATTTCAGCCACCGTGCTCCAATGGAGTATTTTTTGTCAAAAGACTCTGCAAAACATTTGTTTTCTTAGAAACTATTTCTTTTACAGTCACTCATTTAAATGGAATCCACTGCCTGTTTTATGCCTCTCTTCATTCCAGCAGAGACTAAATTAAGCTTTGAAGTTTAGTGAGAAATCCCAAAGGCATAAGACTTCAATGCTATTTCCTGAATCTTGGGAAATTAAAGAAAGAGGGAGAGCAAGAGAAAAGAAACCACTCTTTTATTGTTTTCTACAGCTTGATCCTGAAATGACTGACTTTGAAAATAACCTTAGCGCCTAAGTTTATGCATTATTCATATATACTAAAAAATGTAAATATAGTTTTCAAAGGTTAAAATAAGAGTCCTTTCCTATACAGGTTACAATTATTTAATATTTTGACACAGAAACTTACATTATTAATATTAAACAGCAGATGGGGAAAAAAGTGACCTAAAACAAGCACGTACTTTTCTCCTCAGTACGGAACATCTACACATTGCTCAGAAAACTGGCAGACTACAAATGTGCATAAGGTTTTCCAAAAAGGAGGGAAGAATTGAGCATTTTAGTTTTGCATAAAACTGTGTAGCTGCCAGTTTGCTGTTGACTAAGTATGTAGTCTGTCAAAATGTCTATTTGCAAGGATTTTCCTGGCATAGTAATAGTCTTAGGAGATCAAGTCATAGTATTATTTCAGTTTTGAGGAATAATAATGTCAATTTAGTCCCAATTAGAAGCTAAATTAAGGGTTTGTGTTTGATTACTACAACAATAAATAGGATGCACCTGGAGTGTACCTAGTACACACAAGTCTGGACTAATTTAAGCCTGTCCCCTCCTATACTGCAGAACTTGCATTCAACTATGTATGGAGATGCTGTGAAGTTTAGATAAAATACTTGCCTCAAGGAGCAGATCAGCTGATGGAGGAATCTTTTAATTTTTATTGGGTCTTATTATAAAAGACACACACATTTTGGTGGGTTTATATTTTTCTTCTACTCCAGTCCAGCTCAGCCCATGGCCCCAGCAAAGTGCGAGGAGGAGTAGGAGGACCAGGGGATGCTCCCTGGTCCATGCATCCCCTGGTGCCAGACTGGAGGGTGGGAGCAGCGAGGACGGGCAGGGCTGGTGGGACGCCAGCCTGCCCACACACCCACGGGAGCTCACAGACCACCAGCACAGCAGCCCAAAGCCATGGCCTGCTGCCCCTGCACACCTATCTGCTTTCCAGGGCCACTGTGAGCAGTTACGCAGATCATGAGAGCACGTGAGAGCAGTCACGATGCTGCGTGGGTATCCTGATACCACGCTAGTGAACGGCTTCTGCATGACAAAGAACGCGGCTGAGGTCAGAGTCCTTATCCCTTGAAATGCTATGTCTTGCTGGATATAGTGTTGAAAATTGTGCTCCAGCAGCGGTGGCTGGAGGCACAGGCGCTGGGTTAGCATCCCTGCTCTTTGCAGCAAGCATAGAAACTGATAGAGCAGCAGCGTACATTATTTATTGGAAATGCATTATGCTACAAGCACAGAGAGATGTGGCAAGCACAAAAGTTTCCTGTGTATGAAGGACCTCTCTAAAAAAGGCATGGTCTTAATTATCCGCTTTAACAGCTGTTGGATCATGCCGACTTCTCTGGTTTGTGAGGCATCATAAAAGCTAGGACCTGATTCTGTCTGCTCACACTTGCGTAAACGAGAAAAACTGCAGAAGTCAGCTGAGTAACCCGCATAAAGAAAGTGAGAAGTCTCACCTTTCGACAGGCCCTCTCAAACGAGCATGTCATTTAATCATCCTTTCTGAGACTGGAGAAGAGTGAGGAAGCACTCTCAGCAGAACACCAAAGACCTCAGCCAAACCACGGGAGACCCGCTCTGTACAAAGCTTAACAGGTTCTACATCAGGGGACAATAACTGTTAGTGATACTTGCATCATATTTTGAATCCACCCAGGGCATTTATACTGTAGTCAGGTATATTATTCCTGAAAAAGATGTATGGATTGTAGACAGACCATTACTTTTCTTACAGCACATTTGCTATCGAGAAGGTCAACCTCCTATAAATAAGCAAAAAATGTCTTTCCTATTCAAAGTACTGGGAAAGTTAACTTTAAAGGATGAAATTCACTTTCAGACCAAATGGTAGCACCAGCCCTTTCATTTTTCCGGTCTGCTAAGGTCAATTTTGAATGTTTAAATTGAGCTGTATTAGTTCAGAAGGCCAATAAAGTTCCATTTGCAAGACAGTTTTTCCCATGACGTCAGGACCCTCAGCACAAGAGATCTTCTCTCACAGCACCTCAGCTGCAAGAGATATTTCAACAACAGCTCAAACTGTCCATGCCTACTGCTTTAGGGAAGAGGAGGAGGAACAACCATCACTAGTGGAGTTTAGTCTGCACAACACTTCAAATTTGCAAGTAAAACAGCTCCTGAAAGGAAGGGGCAGGAGAGGTCTGACGTAACTGCACGCCTACTTTCCCTCCCCAGCCTCAGTATTCAAGGGAGTGAGATGGTAAGGTAGCAAGGCAAATCCTGTACTTTTCAGAGTAGCCTCAGTCTCTTGCTCTCACCTGGAGGCTGCAAGAGCAAGATTCTCCTGTTCTGCAGCATTTGAGCAGCACAGCGCCACTCACAGCACCCTCCTGTATCACCGAGCCCATCGGAGCAGATCAGCACTAATGTGTACGGACCGGGCAGGTTTGCTGCGTGCACTCATACAATCGTCAGGACAGCCCACCTAACCCTACCTGGATTTACTTAACCCCAGATTTACTTAACCCAGTGTCAGCTATCTCCATTCAGCCCCTCATGGTTAAGGCAGAGGACCCTGCGGTAACTCATGCAGCAGAAAAAGCCTTGGAGCATTAGTAGTGTGACAGGCACAGGAGGAGGAGGGGGTTTCTGTGAAGGTACTCACTTGTAATCGCCTCAGCTAGGAGAGCTTACTGTGGGATTAAAATTAAGCATGACTAATTTTCAAGTTCCAGGATGAAATTTAATGGGCATATTCTAACTTATTTTGTCTATAGCAAGTTGGTTCTCATCTGGCTGTCTCCAACACATGTACAAGAAAAGCATGCCAAAGCATGCAAAAGAGACAGTAGCAGCTTGCTTTTAAAACCTTTGTGGTCTGCAAGGGCGAATGCGTATAAAAGTGATGAATGTGAGAGTCCATGTTTTCTGCTATACACAAGCAAGCCAGGAGATAGAGAGAAGAACAAACTGATAATGACAGGCTTCACAACTTGCCGAGTCCCTAAAGACCCTGGCGTGGATGCGGATGGAGCAATTCCCCATGCTAAATACATATACAGTGGGGAAAAAGTCATTAAAATTTCATGGAAACTAAAATAAATTGCACTCTCAAGTGTGATTGTAACAAACCAACCAGAAAAAGAAAAACTCCTCAGGGTAAATCAGTCCATTTCATGCCTTGAGATACCAGATAAAAACTATTCTAAACCCAAAATACCTCTGCAAATTCTGTGCTCTTTAGGCAATGTCAAAGATATCATTTCACCCACCGCTGTCATGATTAAATTTCCTTATTGACGGGTGAAACAGGCCTAAGCTTTAAGCATGCATTCATTTCTTCTAATGTTCATTCAGAAAGGAGAGAGACAAGAACTTCTGTCTTTGACAACTCTTTACCAGCTGTGAACAGGATTAATCCTAATTACCAGGGACAGAAATCCTGTTAGGCTATCCAGCCCAGAAACTTGATAGCACAGGATATTCCCCCGGGCTTCTAGGTTATTATCTAGTGCTTTGTTTAGTCTGTCTTTGAGTTTTGCATTGATGCCCATAACCAGTACCCAAGCAGCTCTCAAGGTAATTGTTAAGAAAGACCAATAAATTTCATGGACTCTTCGGTTCTCCAATTCAGGTCACTTAGGCGCACTAGGCGAGGGGTAAGGTACCAAATACTGGATGCTGACAAGAATATCCTACACCCTTTTCCTGTTCTGTCAAAAACTTCTTGCGGAAAAAGCTGTTCAAAGTGCCCAAATTAAGGAAATAGACTTGGGGGAAAAAATTGCAACTTCCATTGAAAGAGATTTGGTTTAGTTCAAAGTACACTAGCTTTACAATTTCAGTTTATGATGGTTTGGTTTTTAAGCTATCGAAGGTGAAGCAGCATCCTTTCCAGGCCTGTTTTCTTCTGCAGACTAATTACGTTCGTGCACACGTAAATTGTCCTTTCTTCTCTCATTTAAAGCAGCAGCAATGTGAGAGAGTAAAGGAGGTAAATAAATTGAAATCTCACATTTCTTCTGGGACAGGAAACAAAATCTTCTGCTCATACCTCCAGCAGCATTAAAATGAAGTTCTGAGCTTTTTTTAAACATAGAGGTTTCTTACAAAAGCTTATACAACCTCAATCTACTCTCCAGGTACAGTAGGCACAACAAAATTATTTTTAATGTACTTTTTGCATTATTTGACCAAGGATTATTAACGATGTTTTATTTGCTATTGCTGTAAATATATGGCCAGTCATAACTGGAACAGAAGACGCAAACCACGAACCAATGTTCTCTGGAGTTGTGCGAGAAAGACTCTTAGTTTATAGGATAATCATAACCTGGTGCATTTCTTTCAGTTAGAAAAGCTAAAATGCTTAATTTTATCACACCCGGCAAGATATATACTAAGTGTAAATATAGCCAAGTTGGAAATTGCTGAAGCATTAGCATATATGCAAAGTACTTTTAATCAGAACCATGCAGAGTGGAACTTCCAAAACAACTTGTTTCCACAGCATTTTATGAAAACTGATATTGCTATTTGTACTCGACTAACTTCCAAAAATAAAAATAGGCCTGCATATACAGCGTTGAGAAATAAAAATTACATAGTATCAGAACACAAAATTCTGGTCGATCCTGCCAATTTACCTGTACTAGGAACATAGTAAAACTTAAAAAGTAGCAGAAGGAAATATGAGAATGGCTTTTATTTAAACAATCTAAGAATTAATTAAAATAAATATTTTATATTAGTTGCAAGCATCAACAAATGAACACAACATTATTCTAATAATGGCTTATTAGGTTATTTTTCTGCTAGAATGCAATATTGATTGGAAGTCCTTGGGATGGAACAAATTGAATATTTGAGCAAATTTAACAGCTGTTTACTTACAAAAACAGATGCTTATTGTTTAATTTGAAATGAGTCTATAGGCAAGTTCTAGGTGCTGGAAAAGAGGCCCCAGTACAACACAGGTCTAAGTGGTAAGACCTGTGATTAATTAATCCCAGGCAGTTTTTCCATGTGCAAAATCATGACTTAGTCCAGCCTTTCCCAAAACACACCATCTGAACCCACGTTTTACTGGGTGGTATTTTAGTCGATTAGTCAGCCCCGTGGAGTCAAGCGTGCTGAAAAGCAGGGCTGGCATCCAGGGCACGGCATCACCCCCTCCTGGGTACCTGGCCCCACCGTGCTGCTTGCCAGCATCTCTTGGGGGGTCTCTGCCAGGGTCCTTCTCCTCCTCAGCACCCAGGCAGCTGAGCACAGAGACCGAAGCAGTCCCAGACCTTGCCCTTTGCTTTGTCATGTATTTAACAAGAGATTCACTAACAGCTTGCTAGGCACAAATGCTGATCTACCAAGAACTGCGATGATGCCGAGCCAGTAACAAACATACATACAGAAATAATTACAACGTCCAGAGATTAGTTACCCTCCATTTGTGCCTATTGAATCCACTGCACCTTGGACTAAAATTTCTGGATTCCACAGCTACAACATAATCAGTGCTGAGGTCTCAAGGCTACAAACGTTTAATTATCCTAATTCAATAAAACACTTTTCAACCAGCTTGCTGAATTTTTTTTTTAAAAAAATCAGAAATAACACACAGCAAGACAAAAAATTCACCTTGCTTCTCAGTGTGCAACACAAAACATTTCTGTCTTGACCCTGGAGAAGTGTCCTTTGTCACAACAGCATGATTTGGTCTACACGTCTGCTTTGATCAGTATTACTAGCAGCACAGAACAGTCTTCCTGCTTCCAGTGGGGCTGGCCCCAGGTCGTAAAACAGGCAGTGCACATATTTAAATTCGAAACAATAGCACATAAACGCTCTATAAATAATCTTCAGTGTGTCAGCAATAGGCAGAAGCCTTAGGAGGCAGCTAAAACCTCTGATAATGCCCATGTTCATATCATTCCTGCTTTCTTAGGTTTTAATTTCTGCAATATTTATGCTGATTTAAAATTTACTAATATTACCAAGCTTAATTGCATACTTTTAAATTAAACAAGTACTTGCAAAGTAGAAGGTGATGGTAATTAAGAGAACAATACCACAAAACACCAAACTGGCTTATTCTACATGAGCTACACATAAAATACACATTTTGTTTTAAACACACCACAAAGACCTTAAGACTGGCTTCTTTTTGACCAGTAGACAAAAGTAGTAGAGAAAAAGCTTTCTCCTGACTTCAACCTAGCTGCTAAATCTGGACACGAGAGTGGCACCGGAGCCCCGCTCTGTATCACAGCCCCGGTGCGCCGCACAGGCAATGAGAGGATGGGCTCTACACCGGCAGCCACCACCGAGGCTGGAAGGGCTGGCTGGGACAGGCAGCGGCTCAGCACCTGCAGCAGTCTCTGCCTGCTGGCTCCCTCCACGCTATCAGGTCTTGGTTTGTAGAAGATAACAGCAAATTTGAGGAAAGGCATTCAAAAGAGACAGCAGAAGGGTGCCACAGCATCTACTTTCCAGTCATGGAAGAAAGCATTAACACAATTGCATCCACAAAGCTTAAACTCCCAGTTTACAAACAGCAGTTCTGTTGTATTACTCAGTATTTGGTCTTACAAGAAGTCAAGAAGAAAAGAGCAAGCAGGTTTTTAGTAGTAATTTGTCTCAACACAGGCTTTAAACCCTTAATTTATCTCTGTCATTGACAACATTTAGCTTAATCTGTTGCTCTGTCTCTTTCTTATTGCTAAGAATCCCAGAAGGATAAGGAACTGATATACATAAAGAACTGAATTTCAATTAATGCAGGCTAATTTTTCCAACACATAACTAAAACATTTTAACTCACTATTTTCTCATTGCTGAGCCTCTAGAGAAAATGCTTCTACATATTTATTTTTTCCTGCAAGTTAGTATTTATCACCCACCATGGCTATGTCAATGCCATGAAGGTTTGCAAGCAACGCCTCTACCTTCCACCTTCCCAGAAGTAAATATTTCAATTAAAATAAGAAGCAATTTAAATATTAGCATGAGGTTTCCAAACAGATTTATATAACGCCCCAGCTGCACAGTGTCTTGTTCTTGTTTGGTTCATCATTTTAAAGGAGAACATACAATATTAACCAAATACACTTCATGTTCTTTCTCCGCAGCATCATTAACAGAACGAACACCAAAGCACACATGGAAAGCACGTATCTTTCTGCGAAAGCGACAGCTGTTATATGTTTAAGCAGAGCCGCTGCATGTGTTCCTACATCAAGACAGGATGAGTCAATAATGCCAGAGCAGCTCCCAAGGAATGGGTGTGCAGGAGGGGCCACTGGGACCCAGCTCCGAGGGACCCCTCTGCTTCCCCAAAACCAGCAACACTGAGCTCATCAATGCCATTAGCAAGGACCAGTGTCCTACCAACCTAGAGTCAACAGCCAAGAAATCGTCCAACACAACAGTAACAGCTGACCCTAAAGACAGCTGAATTTCTAAACACTAATTATTTTTTGACAAAGTCATTGAAAGGTTTGTTATGCTGCTCTAGTGAATCTGAGCCTTTAGCCTGGCTGAAAGCTTTCCTAGATCTGAACATGAAAAAAAAGGCAATGTTTTACTTACGGAACCAAGCAGAGGCTTGACAAACCCTCAAGAGCCAGCAGTCCTGCAGTTCTTCAGCATTTCCCAGTTCATCAGGAGTTTCCTTCACCAAAGCGCCCACTCTCTGCCTCAGCCCAGGCAAGCCGAGCCTCAGGACACAGCAAAACCACGGATACGAGCCCCTGCCCGCAGAGAGGCAGACACCAGCAGCTGCCACAGCAGCATCCCCACACCACGGCAAAGTCCACCAACAGCAGTGAAATGACCCACTCAGCTGCAAGCAGAGTCCCTGCTCCCCCTGAGCACAGGAGCTGGGGCGGTCTGAGCCACCCATGGTCCCACCACGATCTGCTTCCACCCCATCAGCACTGCCACCCTCCTGGAACCTGGGCACCAGCCCAGCCCCTAAGCAGCAGGGCAGAGTTAGCACCTTCTTTAGAGGAAGAGAAACTGCCTCAGCTGTGAAGACCTCTGGCCTTATTCTGACCTCTGAAAAACAGCTGGTGCCCCAGAAGACAGGTGAAGCATTTCTAAAGTGAGTAAGTCAGTTAATCCTGATAGGGAGGGAACACTTCCCTTTCTCTTCCCCATGACGACTGATTGGAGGCAGGAGTGGGAACTTTTTGGCATGGTGTTGCTAAGAGTAACTCTTGCTGATACTGTGTTTGTTAAGGCTGCATGGCCCTTTTTGGAAGGATCTAACACCAAGCTTAGTCCTGAGGACTGTGAGCCCCGGGGCTGAAGGTAAACCTGTGGCTAGAGGAAGCTCCCCTGGACAAAGCACCGCAACCCAGTCTGTTAGTGTTTCAGCAGGAAACCAAACCCTGGTAATGTCAGTGCAAGGGTGATTCTGCAGCCTCTCATGGTGTTTGTAGCTCAAGCACTTTTATCACTCCACTTTGTTTTCTCATTCTATCTCCATAGCCATGATGTGCCCTGCCAAGGGGCATGGAGATGATGCCTTGATGCCTAAGGGATGGGGCACATCCATAATGCTGGCAGGGCAGGGAACCGTGGGGGGAGCCAGAGCCACAGGGTTCTGTGGCAAGGGTCTGCCCAGGGAAGAGAGGGACAAGTGGCTCCATGCTGGCGTAGGAGCTCAGGCACAGACGAAAATCACCACAACCATGCTGACCTAGGGACTGACCCTGAATTACAACTTTCAGTTTCAGCCTGTTTTTAACAGCAACATAAACAAAATAGAGCCCCAACCTCAGGAAAAGAAACATATCTTTTTAGTTAATTAGGCCAAGCAGAGCTTTCTACTATGGCCTCATTTTCTCCCAAATTAAAAACAGCCTTTTGATTTTTTGTCACTGAACAGTCTTTTCTTTCTAAGAAGTCAGTCTAGAAATAACTGCATTGCTATCTGACAAGCGTAGAGATAAGGGACTGTTCAGGCCCTTTCCAGAATTGGTACATGCTTTGCATTTCTCCTTTGTGCGACTAATTCATTCATCCCCTGTATCTGCACCCCATTCAGATTTCTTCCCTGCTGTTTTCCACATAAAGTAGTGCTTTGTATCTTCCAAGTGTCTGTTTATTGACTGAAATAAAGAAAACAAAACTGTACAAAAAAGGCCATGAACATCCTCTTCAGCTTCAAAAATAATCGTGTTTCTTTTTGTCTTGAAACCATAATTAACGACTTAGTTGAGAAACCCACTTTAAAGAAATTATATTCTTCCATTGTGAAATCTTTATTTTTATACCTCTTATTTTTTAATGTCAATTTGAAAAAGAGGATGACTTATTCTCCCCATCAGTTACCAGTTTTAGGACTATTTGGCATTTTCTTTTGGTAAGAACTGGGACCAAACCCGTGCAGGCACTTGCTGCAGGAAGGGCTGTCACCACCACAAGCTGCTGCCACAGATGGCTGCCAGGACGTGCTGTACCTGGTAGTGCTGGCAGGATTTCTCCTCATAGGGTGGCAGTGTCTCTCCTGCTAAAAGTCGGGAGATTTCTCTTTCCTTCACTTTCCCACTAAATATCCACACAGAAGCGCATAGACTGGTCACAGTGCGTGAGTTACACACGGAAACCTTTGGAGGATGCTTTTCTTTACCAAAGTGTCTGTTATTCCCTCTCCGTACAGTGCTTAGACTGGGGGTAATACTGCCAGGATCCATCCTGTCAACACCTGAATCAAATAACTTTTAATAAAAGCCATAAACTGTTTTTAAAAGTCATGAGCATGTCTCCAGCAATTGATAAAACAAGCTTGTTATAACCATGGAAAGACTCCAAACACAGGAGATGATCAGGCTGGATTCCCTAAGAGTCAGGTACGTGCACTTTGAGCATCCTGTGGTCTGCAAATAGACTTTGGGAAGAAGCCAGAAAGCTTACAAAAGGATGACTCCATTAGTCTGAAGGTAACTGTATACTCGATATTCACCTACTTATGTGAAAGGGTGCAGCCAATGATAGTTAGAGGGTAAATGGGGCATTTGGAAAAACATTTGAGGAATGCTCCTGAGAAAAAATGTCTCCAGCTGGAGAGCTGCACTGAGACATTAATGGAACTAAACTAACCTAACAGCCATTAGGAAGCAACATCAAAGAAGCAATGACACAGCCTGACCTTCCTGGGATTGAAAATGGTCTTTCTGGTTTCCTCTGAATTTGATTTTAAACTAAAAGCTCCCTGGCATGGAGTCTTGCCCTGCAAGTCTATGGGCAAGAGGGACAAAACCTTCCTCAGGATGCTACACTTTTAAAGGATGCCACACAGGCTGGGATCACTGGGGTCGCTGGCTCCAACGCCCCTGCCCCCAGCTTATGAACACCTGCTTGGCAGCAAGATGCTGCAGGACAAGACCAGGAGCAATCAGAGGCTCTGGGATCCACCAAGCTGGCAGTGGTTTAGAAAGGCAGCCCCTTAACTTTGCAATCAATGAAATAAGGGCAGTCTTTTCACCTACAATATAAGGATTTACAAACAGTCCTGACTACCCTGTGGACACTGGATGCCCCCTGTGCAGTCCCTAGGCCTGAGGGGGCCGTTGTTGCTCCCTTCTTGCCCATTTCTGCCCTCTTCCCAGCAGTGCTCCCAGGAGCTCAGTTCCCACCGGATGAGCACCCACAAAGGGCACCACACAGGATAGATGGCAAGGGGTAACAGAGGGTGTCTGCTCCCCGGCGTTGCCTTCAAGGACACCAGGCCCTCTCATCCCTGCACAGAGCAGAGGACTGAGTGCTGCTCCCAAAGCAGGGGGCCAGGGCACAGGGCCACCACAGCAGCTGGCAGGGTGCACCCCACACTGCACACACCCACCGTCAACATCTGCAGGGCTTCTTCAGGAAACTCATGCCAAATGACTGGTGACAAGCGGGAAGGTCACCATAATTGTCAGAGACAGGCAACCTTTGAGGCAGAAGTGCTCAGCAAGAGTTTCACTCCCAGCCCCAGTCAGGCAGTAAGAGAGAGGAGAGCAGTGGAGGGGAATCCCATCTCGTGCAACGTGTCATTGCTTTGGCAGCACTCTGCTTTCCCTGCAAGGAGAGCTGTCCTCTCTGTGACACACGGGGGATCCCTGAAGGAACAGACAGCATTAGGTCTTAATCAAAAGTCTCTGCAGGCCAAAAAGATTTTTTTCCACCTCTTTCTAGGAGTGAGTCTCACAAATCATGGTACAGTATCACCTACTAGGTAAGCAGATTAACAGCAGCTTTCTCAACCTATGAAATAAGACCAGTTGTTTTGGGTTTCCATCCTTTTATTGTATTTTTACTTTATGGGCTTTGTAGCCAAAGGAAGTAAAAAGGAAGGGAAGAGGAAGCAGCAATGCTACTGCTCAGAACACCTCCTTAGAGAGCAGTAATCCCCCTCGTAGTGCAGGGAGGGCTGTTATCCATACACATTCATACCCACCACTAAAGGTGCTATTAAAGACAAAACTACATTTATTATAGCAAAGATCAGGCATGTTAAAAGCTAAAATTTCTGCTCCATTTCTGTTGGAAAGATGAGTAAGTCTGTGCCACAGAGCCCTCAAGATCCCTTTTCCCAGAAACTCCTCCTGTCACCTAGGCTATTGAATCCAAACCCCAAAAGCAACAGCAGAGCAACCTTTCAATTTGAGACAAGACTAAACAAATGGTGCTCAAAGAAACCAGATTTTGAAGAAAAAGCATGCCAACAAGTTTGGAAAGCTTCTGTCGCTTTCAAGACCAGATAAAAAGCATCTCATTCTCTGCTCTCACCCCCACTAAATTCACCTGAGTTTTGCCATAAAGTTAAATGGCTCAGGAGTCAGTCATCCTGCTGTTCTAGTGCTGTCAAGGACCATTTCTTGAGCTGGTAAAAGTTAGCACCATTCCGTTGACTTCAAACAGATTTCTTTTGGTTTATCAACTGCTGAGGATCATATCCTTCAGCCATTTCAGGGTAATAAAAAGGTTGTTTAAAAAACCCATTATGACTGATAAACAGCCCATGCAAGGAAACATTAAAAAAGATTTCTAAGTACAAGTTGTAAGTCTGCCTCAATGATATTTTTATATTGCTATTTGTGCAATAAAGCAGACAAGGGATTCATGAAGTGACTTGGGTTTGGATACACAGAAGGGCAAATAGAGGGGGAAGTGCTGCACTGAAGTAGCATAGATTTCAGAAGATTTTAATGATCATGAGATTAGGAAGAGAAATGCAGTATCACAGTCATTATAGTCACTACCTCTTCCAGGACAGTCAAGCAGAAGGAAGGGGATGACCCACATGTCGGCTTTATGTGAAACAAATGAGAATTTAAAAGGTAATGTTTACTTAAATTATTATATATACTAGCTGTCATTCATAACTTTATTATGTTTGAACGTAAAACAAGTATTCACAGAAGTGACATGAGTTCATGTACTTTGCCCAATATCCCATCCCAACCTATCGGAGCAGTTAGACCCAAATGCCAGTCACTGATCAGAAGGACAGATGGTAGTTTTCATTTTGCAAGGATTAATGTATTGGCAACAGGCAAGGTTCAAAGACACTGTCTTCATTGAACTTTAGAAAAATATCCAAAAGCAGTAACAAATTAGACTAGGTCTTCTGCGTGTGGCTTTTGCATCATGCAATACCCAACTTACTGCAAAACAAGTAGTCTGTGTCCTGTGAGCGGAATTTTGCATTAATTCAAAAGTTTCCCATGCTTCTGTTAAGGTTCTCCATAAGTATGTCAAGGGATTGTACAGGATCAGCCCACCCTGTTCCTCTGCTCTGGGTGAAGACAGTCCTGATTTTCTGCTAGCAGACCTGTCCGGACCAAGACGTCTATAGCACAGGCACTCACCTTTCAGCCTCAGCAGCTATATACCCTTTGCGGTCAGTCGAGAGCATTGGGCACCATTGCTGCATGACTCCTTTGATGCACGTTATACATCTACTCTAAGATAGCACTTGCACTCCTCCAGACTTTGTGTTTTGAAGTTACTGTTTTTCAGAGTAAATAGTTGTTGTTCCCATTCAGTTTATAAGTTTATACCAACAAACTGCCTGAACCATTCACCCCTTCTGGCCTGCAGTCAGAAGTCACCAAATCAGCACTTGGCAGCAGTGATAGAAGAACACCACTGAAAACATGGGGCTTTGTCCTTTTATGACAATGTGGTTATACAGTAAGGTCCTCACAAGTGCTTAGCATTTGGTCTTGTAAATGCCCACTGTCCCCAAGACGGGGTGCATACCTGTACCATATAACGCAGCTCTGTTACAGACACCAGCTTGTTTGGCACCAGCCTCATCGGTAGATGCTGCGCTGTTAGCCTCACATTTGAGCAGGGTTGTCAAAAGATTGGCAAAAACAGGGATGCAGTTTTACAAGGAAAAGCCTCAAGTGATAAAACTACGGTCTAGTAATTTCCACAGGCTTCTGTCTCTGTTGGGAGTGATAGTATAATAACTGCCAAAACAACTACCAGACTTTAGGAAGAAGAATTTGTAACCACCCTGAAGAAGGAAGTATCAATAATTCTGCTGTTTTAATATTCAGCACAAAGTCGCCCTTATATTTGTATTTTGGCCGGTCACAATGACTGGGGTGAGAAGGTCTTGGCACCTGAAACAAGGAAACAGCTCAGCAGCAGCAGCTTACCAGAAACAAGTAGGGCTTTCACAAGCAATAAAAAACCCACCAACCCCACCAAAGGAAGTAAAAAAATATTGCAATTCTTTGGGCTGAGCGTGAGCCCTGAGGACCTCCAAGAAATGGAGGTAGGAGAGGTAATGTCTATTAAAAATCTCCACAGAGCTGTGGGCCTCAGCACCCTCCAGACAGCTCAGGCTGGCCAAGGTCATCCCAGGACATGCAAATTTAAAGGCTGTTGAGAGATCTTACAGTCCTGAGGCAAACAATATGCTCTGCTGGACTCAGCCAAATGCAGCATTCAAGGCTAAATTCCCAGTTAATCTAGATCAGCCACGGATTTGGCAGAAGCACATTGATTTCTGGGAACCTCCTTCTACAGATGATGGCAGAGAGGCCAAGAACATTATCACCAAGCCACAAACCCATTTTGGCCAGACAAAGCCAGTTTGAGCTGCATAGATTAACATCCCATGAGCTCTCCAGGCAGGGTTCCTTTCCTGTCTCCTCTGTCCTGTCATTCATGTTTTAAGTCCAAGCGCATCATGTTACTCCCCATGACAGCAGCTCTCCTGAGCCTAATCCTGCACCTTACTTTTGACAAGGAAAAGGCCCCTGCCCCTTGCTGGGCCCAGCAGACCCCCTCCCACCGCACACACCCTGCGCCCCAGGTCCCGGCTGCGCAGAGCCAGCTCAGCTCCAGCCACCGGCTCCAGTGGCTGGGCTGAGAGGCCGCAGCTTCCGAATGACCTCGCACCAGCCGCTCCCCGCCACGGGTTCCTTGGTTATCCACTGCTTCAGTGCTGTTCTGCTGGCAACGAGGGCGTGCTATTTCAGACAAAACCCAGGCAGATAAAGAATGACCCTAAATAGAGTACAAACAATTCCCATTTAAGAAAAACAAATTGCCTTCTTTGTACTTACTTTCATCTGCTAAATCTGAAATTAGTTGGCAGTTGATGTCAGCAGCTGAGGAGACCTGGGTGGGGCCAGGAGCAACAGCAGGAGATTTGAACATGGTGTAGCCAACACTAGGCCTTGGGCTCCGAGGCGAGCACCCCAGTGCCGGCCTGGTCCGCAGCAGAGCAGTGCCCTGAACTGGGAGAACCTCAGGGGAGAGGAGAGACCCTTCGGGAGCCTGCAGGTCATGCGACAGCGGCTGAGGAGACCTGGGCGGGGCCAGGAGCAACAGCGCTGAGCCCCCCACACCTGTAAAAGAAATCCCTGGGGAGCACCAGCAGCAGGGCCTGGCACGATGGTTCACACAGCAGACTGAGGCCTTCGCATTATTATCCAGTACTGCTTTTTCATGTAGGCAGCGATGAAGTTGCAATAAGCCCAAGGGCAATCAAGAGAGACTTCAGGGCCTCAGGACAACTGGTCAAGGGATCAGGAGCACAAGTAGTGTTCTTTATCCTTTCAGTTGCAGAGAATGGCGGGGAAGAAATAGGAAGAGCCAGCAGATCCATACCTGGCTCCAGCACAGGTGTCACCAACAGAACTTTGACATTTTGATCACAAGTCAGTCTACATGACACCAGGCCTGCTGGCGACAGATGGGGTGCACCTTTCTCAAAGGGAGAAAAGGATCTTTGCCCAGGAGTTAGCAGGGCTCATTAAGCCTTAAACTAGATTTGGAGGTAAGGGATAACACCAGATTCCCTAGAGATAAGCCTGGGGGCAGCACACCAAAATCTGAGGGACAGTGTGCTAGCAAGGTCCTTTGGTCTGCTCCATAATGTGCTGAGTACACTGGAACACATTTGAAATATCTTTATACTAATGTGTGCTCATGGTGAAACACTGGCACAGGTCACCCAGAGAGGTGGTAGATGCCCCATCCCTGGAAACATTCAAGGTCAGGTTGCTGATCTTGAATAGTTGAAGATGCCCCTGCTCATTGAGGGGAGATTGGACTAGATGACCATTAAAGGTCCCTTCCAACCCAAACTGTTCTATGATTCTGTGAGGAACAAACAAGGAGTGAGAAGCTCTGGCCCAGTCCCAGAGCTACATCATCACTGGCATAAGCAAAACCTGGTGGGATGAATCTTGCAACTAGTGTGCCATGATGAATGCCTATAGGCTCTTCGGGCTCTTCACCCCAAATGAAGGCAGATTTGTTCTTTGGTGCCACTGAAGAGAGATTTTTATCTCAAGCTGTGCTGACTATGAAGCAGGAAGCTAGCATTAAATAAGCTCTATAAATTGAAAGGTACAGAAAATTGTTGTGTAGTTACTTAAATGCAGAGGCTTTGCATTTTACTTTGTGGCCCATTCTTCCAGCCATATAAGGTCTTCCCAGAAATAAGATCCATCATTTAAAATGAAAACAAGCCTTTTTTCTTAAACTGCTCTCAGAAACCTTCCAAATGAAACCCAGCTACATCCAGCACTGCAGACTGACAAAGCCTAAAATAGTAATTCCCAGAGAAACAAACCACTCCTGTTAATCAGAAAAGCATGTTTACTTGGCAATGCGATTATGACAATTTAAATGTTAGTATTAGCCATTTTGCCGGTGCATTTGTCATCAATAAAACAGACACAAATATGTTAAAACTCTATTAGAGTTTTATAATTCTAATAGAGTTGTAAGTAAAAAGAACATCCCATTTTCCCAGGGAAAAATAAAAAATTAAAACCTAAAACACTGAGATCCTGTAAAAAAACCCACTTAACACCATATGCTGTTACACCAGGAGTGACTTCTGTGACTAACTGGGTAAGAGGACTAATGTCTCCAGAATTTACCTGGATGCTATGCAAACTCCCACAGCAGGCCATCTATGTCAGCTCCAAGTTGCTGCCTCATATTTAACAGTTCAGTTTTATTTCAACATACACATATAATTCTGTACAGCTGTTACAAACATGTAATTAGAATGGTGAAGGCTAAAGAAGCCCATTTGCCCTTAAAACCAAGACTTGCTTTTGACTACTCTGCCTCTCCTGCACAGCTGACTCACTGCCAGAGACTCAGCAATCAGCTCCTAATTCCTCAAAGACAGCATTCCTGCCCATGAAATGGTCTCTTCAGGCCACAAATGACTGTAGATGGATTTTGCTGAGGCATTAGTATCTAAGAACCAATTTTTATATAGTACACCAATACAGACTACCATCTTAAACCAAAAGCACACACACATATAAAAGTGGATTCTCTAATACTTGCCAAAGTGCAACACATGGGTTTAAAATGCTAATTTCAACATCAGCAGTTTTCACATTTGAACTGCACGAGCAGCCACACAAGGTCACCACCAGCCAACTCCCCCAGGAAAGCCATTGCTTTGGATGGGCTGCAGCAGGACAGGGTTGAGCAGGGAGCATGGACCTCACGTGTTGCGGAGGGACAGACACGAGTGCTAGAGATCGGCACAAGCCCATCAAAGCCTTGAGTGCTAGACAGGAAGCCACAGCTCTCATGTCTGTGCATCTTGCCAAGGGACAAAGCCATCACTCACAGGTGCATGGTCTGGAAATGTCCTTGACTCCAGGTCAAAGGGGGACCATGGCCACTGAACCACAGGAGGATACAGGGTCACTTCGCCACTCCCATGATGCAACATGTGAGGGTGGTCAGCGGAAAGTCTCACACATTAAAACCCAAAGCTTATTTATATTTTTAATTACACCAAGACTAAAAATATGACCTTGGTCTCTGTCCTCAAGACACATAGTGACCATGACCCAAAGCACTCCAAGACTCTCTGAACTTCTCAGCAGTCACACGCTTCCAGGTCAATACAAAGGTCACACAAAAAGTGATTTTGTTTTTACCTTGCAAGTATCGGGGATCTTCAGGAGGTTTGCCTAAGTCTTAGCATGCTCCTGCAGTATGTAAGCAGCACAGAAGCATTCACCACCCTGCCACAAAATGCCCATGCAGCATTGCTACGCTTGTCATCACTGGTTCATTTTAACTGTAGGCATAAATAACACAATGAATATTAAGATCTCTGCATACACATTGCCACTCTGAAGAATGCTAGTAATTATTGTTAGTGAGATAATGCTATATTGCTGGAGAAAGAACAGCCAAACTTACCTTCCTCACCAGCCAACACCCAACCGATTTCTAACCCCCACAAATTTATGTACTATAAGACACCGTGCACTGATTGAAAAGTGGGGTTGAGCACTTTAATTGTTACTAAGTTAAAATTATAGCTTTCCAGTTGGCCATAACCATTGTATTTCAACCTCAAGCAACAAGTGTGTGGTTTTGTGCATGTGCGCATATGTGAAAGGGAAAAAGAAACCTATGACAAATAACTGTCTTCTCCATTTATTAGTTTTTTCCTTCATCCTTACATTGCTGCATTTCCAAATGAACCAAAGAATCTGCAAAATTTCTGCCACATTTGCAAAAACCTAAAACTCTTCCTTTGAACTCTATTTTCAAGGGTTTTTCCAAGAACACTTTTGGTTACCAGATTTTCAGTGAGCGTCTAACTTAAACAATGAGATTTAGTTATGTTTTAATCTTATTGGAGAGTATTATATATAGCATCCAACAAAAGCACCAGCAATCATGGGCTACACACAGCAGGAGCCAGTGAAAACTACCTGAAGCCTCAGTTACCTGCTAGCAGCAGTTTGACCACAGCGACGGTCCAACAGATCTGCCGAGCATCTGCAGCAGCAGCCCCCATGTTGCCCTCGAGCCACCCACCCTCCCACGCCTGCTGGCAGCCAGCATCCCCCTCCCAGCCCAGGATCAGAGCCTGCACCCTCTCTGCCACGTCAGGCCACAGCACCGTGACCCATTAGTCATGTACGGTAGCCATTGTATAAATTAACTCAGACATTCAGTGGAAATACAGTTATGATGTGAGCTGGCCTCCACTGAAGATTATTTACTCACCTTGGGTGAAAGACCAGAGTAATATTTTTAAGTTTGTTTCAATTTTGTTTCAGCTACAACAGATTTATCAACAGTTTTGCATTTTCTAAGACTCCAGAGTTCTTGAATTATTCAGAAGCAATCCTTTCTGTAATCAATCTTTACAATGAATAGGTAGCATACGAGATTACTCTTAACAGAGGGGAAAAAAACCCAGTATACACACAATAGTTGATGTACCAGTAGAGCATGCGTCCCATTGGAATACCTGCAGTCACTGGAGATGCAGGCAAGTAGGCTTTACCCTACACTCATTATCACTGTAGTATCTGTATCAGAACAATTTAAGGCAAGAGAAGAATTAGCAAACACTATAGGGAATCAGTCAGAGTTAGTAGCCCCTGGGGAAATCTCTTTCCAAATGGCTCCTAGTAGGAGGCAAGACCTGTGAGATAAGGGGCAAATAACCAAGACGATCTTGGATTAAATGATCTCAAGGAGGGGCTTTGGCTCAGCTAGCATTGAGCTAGCTTCCTTAGGGGCTGGTTTCTGTTCTCACACTTCCTAAGGTGAGAAGAAAGCGGGGGGTGGGGGGGGGGGCTTCCCCCAGGTGCTGGTTGAGGGCAGCTTTAAAAGGTCTCCATCCTCCTCAGGAGGAGACACATCTGCCGGTGTCTCTCTCCAGTCCTGTGCAATGTGAAAAGAAATGACAAAACAACTGCACAAGACCTGGAAGTTAAAATTATTGCTGGGACGCATATGTAAATACAAACCAGATTTAGCTGTTAGGACCTGAAGAATTGCAGAGCCAGACGAGAAGTCCTCCAAGTCCCAGCACAAGGCTTTGAGCCATTCCACTGTCTTGGAGGAGGCAGGAACCAAGAGTCACATATTTTTCAGGGCACACTGTAATGTGCCTCCCAAGCTCCAGCTGTTACAATACAGGTGCTGTTATAGGTGGAGTTCAACCTGGTGCTGACAGAAATACATGAATAAATGTTTCATGTGCCATATTTAACAAGAATTTAATTATGTTAGTGTTTTTTACAAATGATAAGTATCTTCTTCAAAACTCCTGTGCTATATATAATTGATGCAACTGATGAAAGGCAAAAAATGTGAATAAATTTGCTATTTAAAAGTCTGTTTCATTTTTTCCAAGAGGATGAGAAAATTCACTTCATAGAAAAAATGGCTTAATACTGACATATAGTAAAATGCAAGCTGAATTTTTACATAGAAAGAGCACACTAACTAGCAATGAAAATCCAAACTAACAATAACTAAAGAAGAATATACTTATTGGGCCACACTGATCTCTTGTAATCACTTTGGCCTTCTTCCAGACATGGCAGGAGTCATTTTCACCTGGTGAATTTGTTTCTTGTCTGTGACAGGAGAAGTCTGAAGGAAGAAAGGAAGAAATTAGTCTTAGGAAACTGAATTAGCAGGGATTTTCTGGATCACTCATTTATTCATTATGTCAGTTGTCTTTGAATTCACCTTTGTATTGTGCTGGCATTAGAGTTGTGGGATGAAAAGGTGGAGTTTACCCCAAAACCCCTTGAGCCAGAAGAGGTTGCTCCTCCTGGTGCATCTCGAGGCCTGCCAACGTACCCTCAGATAACAGAGAGCAGCAGCCATTTTGCTGCCAGTCAGCCAGCGGAGATTTGAACATAAATGTTTTTCTGAGGTAGTCTGCAGAGTAGGCTGGGAAATCACTCAAAGGCTTTTGAGATGTTTGCTTGTAATCTGGAGCATCTACGGAAATGATGCCTGGGGAGGAGCAGGGGGACAGCCAGCCACCAACCCCAGGGGACACGAGCTCACCCCTCCACATCACCCCCCAGAAGATACAGCGGTGTGGCTCATTTATACTAAGGCAACCTGGATCACCTTGACTGCAAGAAGGGGCCTTAAAGAGGACACAATTCACATCTGCAGACTCCCAAACATCCTTTTGTGTTACCAGAACAGTCAAAGGCAACTGCAGTGTAAATAAGAACAAAGTCTTTAAGGCTGGAAGTAAAGACCAAGTAAAGTTATTTTACTCAAAACACTGAAAGTCCTCTTAAATTCAGTCCTTTCTCAGGTCTGTAAATTACAGTAATTGGAGAGGAAAAAAGGTCAAAGCTTTTAAATAATTTATTTCAGTAAGTAACAGCTTCCCCACTCCTTGCAGCCTGATAAAAAGAAGAAAAAAAGAGGCACAGGAATTACACCTATGGAGAACAATGTAAAAATAGTCATGTTCTCCACTAACGTTTCACATCACTATAACTCTGAGCTTACCTCCCTCAATGAAAAATAATGTATTTTTTTGCTTTGGCAGGGAAAACTCAGAGCTGTTGTCCAGCAATCAGTCTGAAACCTCCTGTGCCTTGTAAAGATATACATACCAGAGGGACGCTCAATAAGGTAAAGTGTCAGCTACCCTTTCAAAAGGAGTCAGGATTGCCACCGGTTCTGGAAAAGCAACCCAGTATCTATCATTTTACTCTTTGGTGATAATATTTTGCCCTCCCTTTCTTCCACACAGTTAAATTTACTATGGTGAACTGGCATGCAAAATTGCCCCTTCATATACATTGTTGTTAAATTACTCTAATTAGTACTAACATACTGTACTTATAGCATTTACTATGCTTGATGGTTCCATCAGCATAACCTTACTGTGATCTATAGCAGTAAGGATAACAATTAAAATGGTATTACTCAATTTTAAACAGCCACTGACAAATTCTACCCACATTTACAAGCATCATTTCAATCATATTTAGCCACATCCATAAACGCTATTAATATTTCCATACGGCCTTTTTGCACTGTTTTTCCTGTGTATAGGGAGAAACAGGAAAAGCCCTCCAACTGTTTTGAGCAGGACTGGGAGACAGAAGGTCCAGGGCCATGATGGGGTACTTGCCTCCTATGGAGGTAAGACTGGGAGCTGTCAGGAGCCCAGGAAAACTTCTGGCAACAGTTTCATCAGTGCTGGAATTCCCCCATACAGCTCAGTAAGATTCAGGATCCTATGTCCGTTAGGCCCTTCTGCAAGTCCTGATTTATTGCCCAGGAGGGATGCACTGACTGCACCTGCCCAGGTTGGGGATGAGTGGGACCCGGCAGGGCTCGAGGGCAAACACGTCACAGCTGCACGCCCACGTAGATGGGGTAACCGTGGCAGGAGCCGGGAGGGCATTGCTGGAGGGCACAGCGAGTATAGCACCCCAGACCTCTTGGCATACGGGAGGGGAACAGCCTGCTGCCGCACCACCCGCCTTCACTGTGGCCAAGGACAACTACAGGGACCCGAAAACCAAGGGCAAGCACCAACCGCAGCGATCTTTTTTCTTTAAAGGAAACACACAGGCTATGCCCTGTTTGCCACTTTGCAAGCTGAATTTGACCACCGAGGATTTTGAGGGAGCTGTTATACTTGGTAAAGCTGTCAGTATTTAAAGCCCATCCCATCAAAACCCAGCATAAAAATAATTGTAATATTAGCATTTCCCATTGGAAACAGCAGCACAGAACAAGTTTATGCAGTGGTGAACAGCTGGCAAATGTGAGCTTATATGTTGTGTCTGGCCAGATTTATATATCAGGAGGGTGGAATAAATGACAGGTTCTGATGAATGACAGAGACATAGATTAAGCTTTGCAACAACATTCCTCCCTGGCATTCCTGCATTTCCAATGAAGCTAAGGGTGGTGTTGAAACTTTTCGGGGAAGGACTGAAGCCTCCTTTGGCCAAAACGGAAACTAGGAGAGATGCCTTAGAGGTCACTGGGAGGACCACACTGTGCAACAAACAACTTGGACCAGAGCGCAGGCCAGAGATGCAGAGCTCCAAGTGCTGCCAGCAACTACCACAATCAAAGAGGGATTTATCCACTAGGGTCAAGCTTCTAAATAATTATTTTATGGCCTATGTTATCTAAAATGAGGTGCAATTTCAAATCCCTTAGCTTTTGGGAGCCCAGCTAGAGACACTGCGCCAGGGATTGCTTCGTACTGCTCCACCTCTCAGTTCCCAAAGTCATCAGAAGTTAGGTACCCCTGGGACCCAACAAAACAGAGGAGTAATTCCTCTGTTGGAATTATTTCCAGTCACATGGACCTATTCCCTGTGCAACATCTTAGAGCCAGAGCCAAGATTTAGCCCTTGGTTAGAAAGAATATTTATACACCTAATTCATACAAGTTGAGTGCAGGACCCACCATAAATAGGTAGCTTAACACTAAAATTACTTCTAGAACTGAAGTCTTCCATTTCTCATACAGAAAAGGAAATCCATTTAAATACTAATAGCATTAATCTTTCCATTACAAGCAGTGTTTCAGATTTGTAGTCTGGTACAGGAGAGGAGGGTGAGGAGGAGGAGGGGTGGAAGTGACCTCAATTCTGACAGTCACATAATTTTGCAGCTCAGAAGTTATTGGAACGTTTCAGAGCATAATGCTCAACAATTTGCATTCCAGATACCTTCCATACAAACTGAAGGATTGCTAAAGGTTGCATATCTCAACTTTAATGCTTGTGCCCTTTTCTCAAATTAGCGATACTGTCAAGCTCTGATGAGATCATATCTTTGACACAGAGCAAAATTATAGTAACATTCATGTGTTATCTTATCCAGTACAACTCCTATTTCCGTGGGATTAGAAGAGGAAAGAAAGTCCCATTACACTATATTAAAGAAGGTGATGGTCACCCTGTAGCTGTAGGAATGTATTTGAGCACTACATATCACATCCTGTGAAAAGAAAGTAGAAAATGAAAATTCAAAAGCAGCAATAAGGATCTACGCAATCGTGTAATACAATCCCAGATACAATTTAGTGCTGATTATAATTCTAGGTTCCCACACATAAGTGAAGAAAATCAGATGAAGTCTGGGGGACTGTTTCCACATATATAATTTAAAAGGGTGCCTATAGCAGCTGAGGATCCAGCGTATTTATGTGAGGCAGGATTTGAATAGCCTTTACAGTTTGAACAGTACTTACCCATCCCAGCCCTAGAGCCAAAATCAAATGGGAGTCATTCAGCCGCTGCCTTCCCTGGGTTGGTGCAGCACATGAAGCTCACCAGGTTCTATAGGCTTGGACAGGCCTTCAGCCCCTGCTCATCAAGGCCAAGACCACCTGTTTAAATGCTACTGGAAACCAGTACTTACCTGCAGCATCACCTTGCACTTCAGCAAGGCTTTTTCCAGCTCCCACTGCCACAATAAGCACGGCACCCCACAGCCTTCCCACAGGCTACTGCCACATGCAGGGCTTAATGAAGCTGCTCTGCTGCCTAATGAGGCCATGGATGTAGGGCTCAGATTGAGTGAGAGTAATAAAAGCACACAAGGATCATGCCACAGCTGAATTGTGGGGTGTTATTTAGACAGAGGCACTTAAGTGTGATAAAAAAGGCTGGGTTTTGTTCTGTCACCCATCCTGAGCCTAGAACGGTTTTGAGTTTCAAACACTCTGAATTACTATATGGGAAGACATACACATGGTCTATGCCCTTCACAGCACAGCCATTACACAGGTCTAGTTTCCCCACCTTATTAATTCAGTTGCTTTCACAACAGTCCAGTCCATATGAAAATAATGGGATTCCTCAGGATTCCCACATTCCTGCCAGCACAGCTTCTGGCCGAGCAAATAGCAGAAGTTCCAAGAGCTTCTACAACTCCATGGGACTGGTAAGAAACTGGGAAGCCACCTACAGGCTGGTGGGAAACCACAGCATAATGCACCCAGCACTCAGTACTGTTTATCTGGACCTACCAGGTCAGCACCCACTCACACAGAGCACATCCTTGCTCGCAGCTTTGACTCCCTTTTCAGACAGTAAAAAACAAAAAAAAATTCCATGGTAAATAAAAACCAGGACGATACCCCAGCCAGAAGACTTTTAGAGTACATGACTATAACCATCGATAGTATAAAACCAGAGGTGATGTACCAAGCTGATCCTAGCCTTGAAACAGAGGATGCCAGGCCAGACCCCACTGCATCTCCCCAGTACTTCACCGCTCTACAAATTAGCAGAAGTTGGCTCCTGCTGGTTTTTATAACAGCCAGGTGCTGCTCAGGCCAATCATTGATCTCTAAGAGGCCTGAGATCCCTCTATAAAAAAATTAAGTGTTGTTTTTAATCCCAGTTTCTATAAAATAGGGCTAGAATTTTTTTTTTTGCATACTTCTGTGCCTGTTTTGAAGATTTGTCAACAAATATCTACACATAGTTTTGAGAAATCAAATGAAAGACAAAAAAAATAAAGTGGCCCAGGATACAGCTAGGCCTGATCAACAAGCCTAAAGCCTATTGAAAGCCTTGGAGTGCCTGCAGACAGCAGGAAAGCTAAGAAAAAAAATTCTCATTTGATACTATGGAACAAAGGTGCTTCGAGCAAATGCTGTAGGTTCTTTCTGAGAAAGTTTCTTTGTCATAAACGGAACCACTTTAAGTGACTTCCCCCAATGCAAAAACCTCCCTCCAGAAAGCTTTTCTGTGTCCGAAAGAGAAGGAGATGGAGAAGCACTGGGGTGTTTCTCATGGATGATCCTCTATACTGGGGACTGGCTTGAGTGTCCAGGGCGAGGCCAGCGTTTCGATTTCAGTGTTCAGCAGGCGGCACGGTGCCACTGAAACGGAGGGAGCTCTGCCAGGTCACTGCAGCTGGGATCTGGCCGCTGCTGTCTGCTGAGGAGGTGGATGAGCAATCCCTGCAGAGCAGCTGAGGTTTAGCCATCTGATGAGAACTCAGAGCCTGCTCCCCAGGCTCCTCTGGAAATCCCCAGCCATGGTGAGCGCCGGAGAGAGAAAACATTTGAGTGATGGAAAGCTTTCCTCAACACCTCCCAGTGAAACCTGCTTGCCATTCAAAATTTTTGCAGTCAGTAAGCATGTAATTTCCCACTTCTTGTGCATGAAACCGAGAGGCAGGCTTTCCCAATCCCCTGCATCTTTGCTATTAGCCTGCTGTTTTCACACAGCCCCTCTACACACCAAATGATTCAGGCTGTGCATTACCCATGCCCAGATCTTAACTGCCACGCAGTAATTGCAGGGTTGGGAACGAAAACATTACTCAGCTCACCATGACTGATGTCTCTTAACGAATGGAGAAAATGCAAGCCAAGCACCCTCAACTTGCACGCCCAGACATGCAGATGGTTTTGATAAACAAGGTGATCTTCTCTTTGAAGAGCCTCAATGTTGGCCAAAGTCAGCTGGTGGCCAGGGGTACTCAAAAGAATTCCGGTGGCTTGGGCAGAGTCCGTGATCAGCTTTGCTGAAAAAATATGCTCTGACATCTGCATAAGAATAACTGGGAAGGGAAAAACGAGCAAATGTGAAACGTAATTTGAACATAACCACACACAAAAGGAAAAACAGCAGTTATAGTGCCTTATTTCAAACCCTTTCCAAAAACTGTAGGTGAGAAATTCTTGTTCTTCTGATACGAGCCCATGGGAAAGGAGAAGAGAAAGTTTAAAAAAAGAAAACGAAGTGTTACCAAAAAAGGCAGAAAAATTTCAGACAGGAAAAAGTAGTGATAATATCCAAGGTTTTTAAAACTCCGACTGAGCGTGGATTAACCATGTTGTGTATGACCAGCATGAGGTGGGGCTTATTTTTCTTAATCCTTCATAAACTTGAAGTGGCTCATTTTGCATGCCTGAAGCAAAATTAATTACCACTTCTGAAGAATTAAGCTACTGTACACAGACACACATATGGCATGGGCACACAAGACTTAATCAAAATTTCTGGAAAACTTGGGACAAAAAAATAACCCCATGCTCTTTGGAAAGGAAAAGAGAAGGAACCCTGTGAGGTTTACCTCATCTGTCAGCATGGCCTGTTTGAATACTGACTTGAGAAAGAGCATCTCCCTCCCTCCCTTCCTATCCATCCATCCAGCATCTGAGCATGCCAATGTATCAGGCTCTGCAAGACAGACCCTATCTTGCAGATAGGTGAATAGACCCTATTATTTTATTTTAAATAGGCTTTTGGCTTGGAAAATTTTGCTATTTCCTCACATTTCTTGGCTTTGACTTGCTGGTGCCTTCCCTTGTTAATAATCTGAACAAAGTACCTGTGTAATCGTAGCCTATGTTGTGCTTTCAATCTCTCTTGGGTGTATTTAATCATTACAGAAAAACCAAGATCATAATGAAAATGCTGCAAATCGAAGTTTTTAGTTAGGTATCAATATACTAGTGACATGTTGATAGACCCTATTCCAAGTATTCAAGTATATGCTCGATATCATGCATACTCCTTTAATATCAATTAAATATTGTCTCTGGCAGAACGGCAAAAAAAGAACTGATTTAAAGTTAGTTAAGAGAACAGACGTTATTTGTCCAAGAGGAGCTTAGCAGGAACTTGGCTTCCTGAGAAATTCGTCCTTCCTTACACATAAGCATCGTATTTCCTTCCTGCTTACGCTACGTGCTCACCCCTAAAGCTGGTTTCACTGGTACTGCTCATGGACCAAGAGCTGCACATCTGCTTTAGTAATGCACAGAAGGGGGGTCCAATTGGCAAGCAGAAATATTACTGCATGATTAAGGACCTTATATGATTGGAAAAATCCTACTTTCAGACACATGCGCACCCTGAAGCATCAGTTTTGATTTGATGGCTGGGAGGGGGTCTAGCAAGAAAATGGAGAGAACCAAACCCTCACTGGATACAACTATAAATGTATGGTTGTGTACAACTGCACTTAGCCAGCCTAAAGAAGCCTCTTTTTGCTGATGCCCATAACATGCCAGACCATCCTTGTTCTCACTAAATCAAGGCTCTGTAACACCTGTTGTGCCACACGACTGAGCCTGAGTTTTGTGCCAAGGGAAGGCAGCAACGACACCCCTGAGGAGCGAGGCAGCCTTGCAGGGGGTCTGTGGCTTCCCTGCTCTTGCAGTTGAGAGTCTAAGAAGGGCAGGGCACGGCCACAAAAATATTAGAAGCATGTATGCCCCCCTGGGGATTAAGAAATAAAGGTTAGCATTTGACTTATATCATTAATAAAGAGTAGTTTCCAGAATTTTGCAGCGTGCACAGTGCCAGGTGGGTTTAGACAGGTAGGCCTTCAGCTGTGATAAGTTTGCAGGCAGTGGAAAAGAGAACAAACTCATAACTCAAACCTAAATATTAAATTACAACTCCACTTAATGCTACCTCTGAAAAACGGATGGATGCAGGGAAGGAGTTTTCCACAGCATGCACATCCCGCTGGCAAAGCTGGGCTGGCCTGATGCTGCAGGAGGGGTGTGTGAGCCTCTTGACTATTTAAATCCCAGACTTTGAGGGCTACAGTTTTTGCAGGGCTGTGAATGGAGAGGAACATGCCTGCTTGCTTGTCCTCACCAAATGTCCCACCGTGGCGAGGCAGGGGTTTGGGAGCCCGCCGGCATCTCATCTCACAGGGGCAGCCGGTGCGGTGCTGACCCCTCGGGATTCGGGGCAGCTGGGGACTTCGTGTGAGGTGTCAGGTTAAATCCTCCTCCTCTGCAGCAATGCGACTAAGGGCCCCTGGGAGCGGGCAATTACATCCCATATGCCTCTGCTGCTGTCCTTTCATCCCTTTTTTCCCCAAATACTGGATTCTGTTATATATACCTCTTGATGAGGCCCTGATTCAGCAAACTTTGTAGGTCAGGCAAACAAACCATCCTGAAGGCCAAAGTTAAAGCCGAGTTCATCTTGCTGGGGTTGGGGACAGATTTACTCGTAAGATGCCAGTGAGGGGAGGACTGGGCCTGTTGTCACAGGGTGTTAAATGGGCTCAATAAAAGTGGAGCCATTAACCCATATATTTGCTGTGCTCAGTGTCAGCCCTCATTGATCCCTGGATGCTCGCAAGGTTGGAGTTTTACATATTCAACTATCAGGGGAGAACATTTAAACAAAAACTGGTAATAGAGTAAGGGCAAGAAAACTTCTGATATATCAAACCAAGGTGGATCTGAAAACCACTCACCATATATTCCCAGATGTTTACTATGCATTTATAGAGACAGCACTTAAATATGAAACGTTGCACTTCATTTGGAAAACCGCTGCCAAAAACATAGACGTTTCATAACTGGTCTTGTTGAGAAAAGGATATATACATCTTCAGTCTAGGAGAAGACAGACCAGGTGAGAGCCATACCTAGACATCGAGAGCAATAATTTTCCTTCATTACTTATTATTGCAAATGTGTGCCCTTTCTTGGAGAGCAGGCAGAATAATTTAAGCCTTACTCTTTCACTACTCACCTATATTATCAGAAATTATGTTGCCCAATATTAAGGACTGAAGATTCCTTTCCATACCATACCCAGCAGCCAAGATGTTTTAAACCTTTCCATTTAAAAATGGGAAGAAAGGGAGACAGAAAAAAATTGGGTATGCATTGCTGTAAGAAGTAACTGCAAGGAGAATCATAAACAGACTCCTTTTTCCTCTGGACAGCCAGCCCTGAAGCAATAAAGAGAAGAAACACTTCCATTAATTTCTGCTTGGAGAGATCAATACCACAACACCAACCAAACCAGATCCTTTTCTCTCCTGATCCACTGCAGGGCTGGGCAAAACTCCCATCGCTGGAAACAAAGCAGCACCATGTGCCAGCCCCCCGCTGTGGTCACCGCCCTTTTTCAGAGGAGAGAGGTGGCTGCTATCGGGAGGACGTGGCAGCCGCCCCGGTTGCGACAAGGTCCCGTCGCAGAAGCACCATGCCAGTTGTGCCGTGCCCTGCTGCTGCCCTTCCCGCAGGCTGCTCTTCTCTCTCATTTACATTTGCTTCGCATCTTTCTTCGCTCATCACTTAGGCGCTTTGCTCTTTCTGAGACAGTGCAGGAATATAAAATAAATAAAAAGGCCATTAAATTAAAGTCTAAGTGAGGAACAGTTACACTCCCATTCTGCAACCCTGCTGGCACAATGGGAGGGACTCGTAGGAGCAGTAACCATTCCAATACCTCCCGAGGAGAAGGAAGCACATATTCTGCTCGTGTGGGAAGGAATAGAGGAGTGCATTTCTGTAATAGGAGTCACTTTGGCCCTGCTCATGCAAAAGATCACTGGTTTTTTTTTGTCAGAATACAGAAAAAAATCATCCCTTTTTGAACTCATCACCCACAAATCGCCATTTTGCTCGTTACACACAGAAAATTATATTTGTGCGCTGAACATGGCTGGCAGTCATTTGACATATTAAGCTCTGTCCCACTTCAGCTGGTCGTGGAAGCCTTCCACAGCTGACAGAGAGACACTTGCACATACCCAGCTCTTTGTCTTGCTTATTACATTAATTGAAACTGATGTGGTGGAAGTTGCAGGAGGTGAATTCATCACACTCTGTATGAAGGCTGCTGCTCAAAAGGGAATGGATCTGCTTTCAGAATGTCTTGCTTTAATGTGCCTAGTGATATTTTGTTAAAGAAAGAGACATCTAGTATTTAATGCTCTTCATCTTTTAAAAGCGAGCAAATACTTGTAATTAAATTAATTATGATAATCATGCAGGTGTCTCATGTGTACTGTAAGTTGGGTTTTGATTTCCAAGACGTTGCCTCCTAAAAGGAAATAGTTTATTCCTTTGTTCTGCTTTGCTTTTGATTGGAAGGACAGTGAATAATTAATTATGGCTGAATAATTAATTACAGCAAAATTACAGACTTGTACATTACTACAAGAAAATGACAGGTTTTCCCTATAGCTGCCTCCCCTGGAACGGGCTGTTCCTCCTGGAAGCATGGGACAGGCTCTGGCGAACCCCGAGGCAGGTGGCTCTCTGCTGTTTTGAGAGATGAAAGAAGTCGGAATGGTTTCCTCAGGAAAGTGATCTTAAATCATGCGAGAAATGCCAGGCAGTTCTCAATGCACCTTTACCTCGGGGGCGGGAACAGCAATTTCCATTTCAAAAGCACTTCCACAATTTTAAAGCAGGTTCTTCCAATTAAGAACAAAACATTACATTTTCCTTTGAATTTAAATTAGACAAATTCAGGCCATTCTTAACAGCTAAGTCTTACTGAGCAGTGGAAACCACACATCTATCTTCTATTGAAGTATCCCATGTACATCTGTGAAAGGAAAGGAATAAAAACTCTCCCCAGTCACCTCTCAGTGCAGGCACACCGTGAATTTCTGCAAACAGGACATTGCCTGTTGGTTTTTCTTCATAAGAATTTTGGCTAAACCAGGACAACTGCTTGAGGTCCCAACCAGGCAGAGCTGGATAAACTGCAAGCATGGATGAAATACAAAGGAACACAAACCGGGATTATGTGCATGTATTCCCAGAAATAAAAGCAGGAAAGTCAGCACTGAACCCGTTTCCCTCTGGAAGCGTAACAGAGGATGCTTTTCAAAGCCCTTTGGAAGGGGTTGTTGGAGCGAGATAACTGGAAAATAGATAAAATGCTAATTTGCTACCTTCGGGAAGACCAGACAGGCTAAATGCAGGTGTGTGAGAGGGTCTCTCGCTTCAGCTGCTCATTTTGTAGCCCTGGCAACCTTTTGCCTGGTCTTCCCAGCTCCCCGCCCCAGGAGCAGGGCACTCTGTGCGCCAGCGTGTCCTGGCTGCCCGGGAAGAGGAAAGGCATTGGAAAGCAGGTTTGCAACACTGGAAGAGTTCACAAAGAGTTTCTACCTCCTTCTCCTAAAACCTTTGCAGCTTAAAGTTGCATCAATAGCTTGAGGAAGTGGGAGAAATCATAAAATGGACCTTCAGTTAAAACAGCCCAGATCTGACACAATTACTGAACAGTGAAAGAAAATAAATGGCCTTTAATTGCTGCGGGAATTACGCAGCGTCCTCACATTGCTCAGTTTTAATTTCTGAATTAAGAAGTCTCTCTTCTTAATAGTCACTCCTGGTGACTAACTGTTGCCTTCTGCTAGTCCCATAAGGTGCCCAACAGTCAAATTATCACGTCTTTATTCTTCAGTAATAGCTGGGCTCATTCAAAGGAAGACCTCAGTTCAAGGGAAGCTCATGAAGAAGTTTAACGGTACATTAAATGATGTTGAATTACACAGGAATTTACATGGATTTGCATTTTACATTTATATTAATGCAAGATGAGTTCATTATGATTCATCTAACGATGATGAATGCTAAAGGAATAAGTAATGATCATGATATTACCATTGTGCCATAATCCTGTCTCTGCAATTTCAGTCTCTCTCCTATTTTCTACAAAAGCAGAGAATTGGTTACTATTGCTGGCAATGTGATGATGCTCTCCTGTTACCATCCTGACTCAGGTCTAACTTTTTTGAGACCTTCATGGGTTTCTGTGAGCATACGGCTTAAAGTCTTTGCCCATTAGCATCTTTCCAGGATTCAAAACAGCTGAAAAGTCAGTCATGGTCCTTTCACGTTTGTTGATTCTGCTGCCTTTCCCCTTTCTCCCCAGGGGTTGCTAGTGGCCTGCACAAGCTCAGCCAACACACAAACATGTTCCTCTTGTCCCATCTGAGGTCTTAGATCTGTCACAGGTGCCAACAAAACTGGCCAAAAGATGCAGATAGATTGGGGGAATGGGGAGAGAAGGGCTTGTCTCTGTCATCCACAAGCCTGCCCCGTCTCCTGCCATTCCATACCGTTTCTCCCTGGATGCATAGCCTGGGGCGAGCTGCCAGCTGCTGCTAACACCCACTGGTAGCATCCGCAGCTGCTGCCGTCGGGTGCAGCTCCTGCACACCCACCCACCCTGGGAGTGGACAGAGCCGGTGGTTGCACGCAAAGTGTCTTCCTAGCGCTGCTGTGTCCCACGAGGGGGGAGCGAGCGAGCGGCTGCGTGGTGCTTGGTTGCTTGGGTGCTTGGCTGGGGCTAAACCACGACATTTTGTTAAAGAGTCATAAGAGAAAGAGCTCGCACACTTTGTTAAAGTCTATACGTTTTTAGAGCTCTTTCTTCCTACCCATGTTACAGTCTGTAGAACGGTGTTGATTGATCCCTCCGAGCTTACCTTCAGAAGAGTGAATGTTCTTGCTCTTTGAACTTCACACAATGGAATTCTGTGACGTGGAGAAAATAGGTAGGAAGAAGGTGACCGGCCACTGAGCATAAGGATAATTGAGGCTAGTTCATACCTGCAGTTAATTTTTTTATGCTAATGACTTCAGTCCTGTAAATTTAAAGGATGTGGCCTAAACTTTGCCTTAGGTAGGAAGACAGTTTGAAAAATATCTGAGAAAAATCCTGTCCTCGTAATTCCTGTAACAGCTATTCTGTTTCACATCTTTTGGTACATTATTTTGCTTTCTTAATGCTGCTTTAAACCCCTTTGGCAGGAACAGCTAATAACAGCTTGGAAAAATTAATATGTATGTTAGATGGAAACATTCTATTGTTTCCATGGATACCGGTGCAAAATCCCTTCTGTGATATGTCTTCCTGCAAAATGTTTAATCAGCGGCAAAAGCGCCAAATACCTGTAAAGTGGAGAAAGAGCTTAAAAAATCCTATTAGACCTCTCAGAACATTTCTCAGCTCCTGCAACGATGTGCACCTGGCATGCGACAGCCGTGCTGCCCCATGGTTTATTCAGATTTCTTGCTTGTTTCGTAACCTCCAAGGCCGCCTTGTCTTAGAATAAACTCGGGGAGATTAGATTATTTTCCTTGCTGCTGGCCCTTTGGGGATGCTTATGGTTGAGTGGATTTCCAAGCTGACATTGCCCTGGGTTCCATCAGGCTGGCTGTGTCAGCGTGTCACTCTGCTGGTGGAGGCTGGGGAGAGGAGAAGCCTTGTGCCGTTTTTCCCCTGGGTCAGTACCCAAGAGGAGAGACTGTAGTGTCTTTCTTCTTCCGCAAGACCTTTAACAATCCAAGGCAAATGCTCTTTCCCCGACATTCCTGCTCTTCTTCATGTAATATTTCATAAAAATTTCTACTGGGAAAAAGGAAATTTCAAATAGGTTTCATCTTCTGTTGAAGAGCATTTGCCTCTTCCCCAGTACCTTTTCTTGCTTCAGGAGTCTTGCAGTGCTGTCATTTCACTGAGAACCCACCTTAACCTTCAGTTATTAGTGATTAACGAGGAATCTTTTAATTATAACAGCTGTTATTTTAATTACCAAAAGACCCCCTGCACGATCCTGCTGATAAACCACAGGCTCAGGAGCCCTGCTGACACAGGTCAAGCTCACAGGGCTGTCTGTCCGTCCGCCTGCTGCCCCTGCAAGCAGGCACCCTTTGCCTCAATCTTTTGGGAAAAGGAATTGGAAAGAGTGAAAGCACCTAGGATCACAGATGCAACTGAGCACCATGTCATGAACACAGAAATATTCCTCATGCTAATAAATATTAGGTGTATTGGTTTGCTGGTAACAATAACTAGCCGTGCAAACTTGTCATGTGGCTATTTCATAGCTCTTATCACCGTTTTAAGGGAATTTATCTCACAACCATCTTTCAAGCAATCAACTCACAAAGCTCTTTTGAAAACTTCTAGAGATATCAGGAAAGGATGCTCTTCTCACACCTTTTAATAAGAACAGGGGAAAAAAAGAACAGTTTTAGACTGATCTGTATGCTTTTACAGCAAGCCTTGCTGTGCAGTCAGTACCATACAGTCAAGACAGTGTCTTTAATTTTGAGCTCCTTTCTGAGTTCCTCAGGAAATTTAGACATTTCAACATCCACTTGCTGGAACGAAAATTTAACATTATAGAAATTTTCTCCAGAGTTAGAAGTGCTGAAAAGCTGCATGTGAGGAATGTTAAGGGTAGAACCTTTCAAGAGGCACTGAAACTGTGATTTCAGAGAAGCTTTAATTTCAGTTAAAAAGAAAAAAAACCAACCCCAAACTATCAGAGGGCAAAGAACATTTAAAATGGCAGCCAGTTGTATTCACCAGGTACAGTCAGCCCAAGGCAGAAGGTCCCTGTTCACTGGGGCAGGAGTGGTAGAAAACTCGTTGCTCTTGATGAATTAAAAAACACTTGAAGAGGAGAGAGAAGGTTTTGTTATCCAGTAATTTCGATGAGATGCTATGCTTCCCTCCTCCTTTCACAGACCATGGTGCTATGTGCTGTTAACACAGCTGCCTTTTCTTTCCAGATGGCCCTTCCACTTAAGGGGAATGAGAGACCATTTCTTGCATAAAGCAAGTACGAAGCAATGCATCAGACAGCCGTGGTCCAGCCGGCAGGAGACTCGGTGCCTGCCATCAGCTTTGCAGGGTCTGATCTCTCCCTCTGCTCTCCTGCACAGATCTCCCTTTTGCTGCATCTCCCCGCGTTTGCAAAACATTCTGAGACTGGTGGAAAGGAATTGTAAAAGGTAAGTATTCTCCAAAAGAAAAACTGCCTCTTCGGTTACAGTTATCTCAATTAAATTATGTCCTGAAGTAAGTGTTCGGTTACTCTGATAGTGGTGAATTTCAAAATTAATTTGATTTCGTTTTGCTGGGCAATATTTCCTCTTGGGCTAGCAGGTGTTCTGACCTGAATGCTCTCCTCCCAGCTGTTATTTTCCTTCTCCTTTTGCATCACTAACATGAACATAGAGTGCCTTGAAGAAGGGGAGAGTCTTCTGACTGTTGGTCACCTGTGGCAGGTAGCAGGGGCTGCCCTGAGCAGCACTGCTGACCCCAGCCCTGGCCCTGAGAGCCCCAGCACCCACAGACAGCATCCGTTCCCCTTCCACACATGGCAGTTTTGAAAGCCCCACTGCACAGGACCAGGGTCAAACCTTTCTGTGTGCATCCCTTGGTCGCGTATCGCTACAGGCTCCATCGGCTGTTTTATCTGAGTGCAGTGAGTAGCACTTGACAGGTTATTGACTTGCAGTGATACACTTTATTAAAAATCAGGGGGGACCGAGGCTCTTAGCTCCTTATTAGAGTGCAGACTTGTTAGGAAAATTTAGTGATATGAAAACTATTACTGTATCCAGCAGAAACAGTCCTTCTGAGACATTCAGAATAGCAAAAGGTTAAATTAAAACTTCCCTGCTGCAGCATAATCAGGAGATGGCCAGGCACAGCCTCCATGTTATCATGCTGTGCACGCTTAAATTAGAACAGCGAAGCGGATTTTATATATATAGCATGAAAATATTATAATACATAGACCTGCTTCCCCTCTCCAAATGGCCTCCTTTTCCACTTCTGAAAGCGTTGGAGCTTGATTCAAAGCTCGCTGAAGAAAACGTGCTTTTCATATCAGAAAATGGGCTTCAGATGGCCCTGCAGTTCTCAACTCTGCACGCTGGCAAAATGCTGGTTAAAGCCTAGTGATCAGGAGAAAAGTAAAAGCCCTCACAGACACATCTAGTTACAGACCACAGGGGCCATTGTGGCATGGATATGACACCTTCAACCAATGCAATGAGCAAAGTCTTTGAAAACTGGCCAGGGGCCAACCTTGAACCACCTCTGCTGGATATCTTCTCTGCCTGATAATGGCAAGCACAGCTCAGTATTACAGACAGCACCTGCAGCAACAGATGCCAAAAACATGGCCCAGGGAGAGGAGCGGGGCTGCACGGCTGCTGTGAGTCCAAAGCAAAGACCACTGTGAGTCTCCTCCAGGGATAATCATGTCTTCCCTCTCTTCACTGCAGAGCCACTGGCCTCCACAGCCAAGGGTGTGGATCAGTGTCAGTACCGGTGTCCACCCCGAACGTGCATCAGGGGGCATAGACGCAGATTTCATGGACCCAACGCATGAACCGGACGCAGAAAATGTACATAGTCCTATACTAATCATACAGAGCGTTTTCTACATGCTTATGTATCAGCATAGAGCCAGCTGGGCAAACCCAGCACCATAAGCGAGCACAGCTGAGCCTTGATGGTGGGTAGCGATGGGGACAACTTTCTCATAGTCTGCAGAGCACAAACTTGTTTGAGACTTCAGCCCGCGGCACAGTCAAGCTGAAGATTTGTCTAACCCCAGCATGTGAGCTGAACAGTGTCAATAAACAATTAACATGCTCCCAACCAAGCAATTAAATCAATGGCAAGTGGGGAATTCCAGCAGACAATGCAATTAGTGTATTTACTACAAAAATTGCTATATGTAACTACTGCAAGGAAGAAACACCAACTAAGGAAAAGCTGGGGCTGTTTGCTTCAATACTTGCCTCTGCAGCGGAACAGGATCCTGCAGTGGGGGTTAGGGAGTGTGATTCAAAGTGAAGACAACACTTATTATTACAAAAAATTATTGACGAAAGGGAAGAATGTTTTTCAACAGCAGTACCATCATCTGTGTTTGAAGGAGCTCACACGCTATATGGCTGCTTCAGGAAAGGGATAAGGCGCTAGTGGAAGGGACTGAGCAGTAGGTGTTTTACTTACAGGACGATTAGCTTCTGAGCTGTAGGGCAGCAAAGTGGGTAAAGGCCATATAAATCTCAGGAATATTGTATTGTTATTAAGGGTTAGTATGTTTTAATGGGAGGAAAATGAGATTCAGCACAATGGAGTCTGTCTGGGCTGGCACTTCTGGTCTTTCCTCCACAACTCTGTCAAATGAGGGCTGAGATTAAACTCTCCTGAGACGTTTTCTGTCTCTCAGCAGAGAGCAGGAGCTCACAGTCCTGTGGCTCAGCAGCCAGTCTGACCACAGGACGCTCAGTACTGCAGAGCAGCCAAACCCCAGCACAAACACGTAAAAGTGAGTCCTCCGAGCTGGATCAGCGCCCTGGCACTTCCTATGTGTCTCTTGTGCTTAATTACAAGTCACATTGCACATCCTGCTTGAACTGCTGAGGAGAGCAGCTTAGCTTGGAAAATTCAGAATCCATCCGCTCATTATGCAAGATAAAATAACTCTCACTTCAACGGGAGCTGACATGGAGCCTCGAGAAAGAGCAGATCTGTGAAACGGGGGCTGTTTGATCCGTGCTTTGCTAACTGTTATATCAGCCTCTCTCAGGAGATGAGAAGGAATATTAGCAGGAAATTACTTTCCATGTAGTTCGAGCTGTGTTTTGCAATGCTGATTGAGGTGGAAGGTGAGCGAAACAATTGCTAAATATCAATAATATTATGTACACAACTAAAATGCAGCCAACAGTCTTTTAATACAAAACAAAATGAGGTTGTGAGCCCGCACAGGGATTCAGTGATGTTGCTAGTTTAAATTTTCAACTCAGTGGAATATTTGAAAATGTAATTTTTGCCTCTTTCTCCAAATCCCTTTTAGTATTCACAATTGGCTTCTCTGTGAGAGATTTCCAGCTCTGAAAAGTTGTTTGAGCCACACAGCTAAGGATTATCTCTAATAAAGCACTATTATTCAGGACAAATCTCTGTAGGCATGTTTACTAAATAGCTCTGATATTTTACAGAAGAAATTACATTAATTACAACCATACCAGAAGCAAAAATAGGTGGTGAAATGTTTCACTCATGGACATCATAAAGGAAAAGATCAATGTGGAACCTTCTTTTGGAATAAACACTTGAAGTCCCAGACAGGCTTTTGTTATTTCAGAGTTTGTGAAAGAAAAGAGACAGACCAGCAAAAAAAAGCAGAGCAAGGAAGAAGGCAGGGTGCCCCCACCTGTCCGTGTCCCAGGGAGGGACCGTTTGAGGCAGGGACGTGGTCAAGCCCCATGCAGCCGGGCAGGAGACGCGGCAGGAGATGCACGGGGTTGCCACGCAGCCCCGACCGCTTGCTGCTGGCAGAGGCAAGCGCGGTGTTCTGCGGACAGCCATGCGCAGCCCCAGCCGAGCACTCTCCTCGCTCCTTGCTCCCACCATCGCCCCGTGGCTTACAGTGCCACGTTTGTCAGCGAGGGCCTGGCTGCCCCACGCCAGGCTCTGCCGAGGGAGCGGAGGAAGTTCTGTGGGCAGAGGTGAGGCCGGAGAATCACAGAATGCCCTGAGTTGGAAGGGACCCACAAGGATCAACAAGTCCAGCTCCTGTCCCTGCTCAGGACACCCCAAATTCACACCGTGTCTCCGAGGGCCTTGTCCAAGTGCTTCTGGAATATCGCCAGGCTGGTGCCATGATGCCCCCCTGGGGAGCTGTTCCAGGGCTCCACCACCCTCTGGGGGAAGGGCCTTTCCCTAATGCCCAGCCTAACCCTCCCCTGGCACATCTCCCTGCCATTCCCTTGGGTCCTGGCATTGGTCACCAGAGAGCAGAGACCAGCCCTGCCCCTCCTCCTGCCCTCGGGAGGGAGCTGCAGAGCGCCATGAGGTCTCCCTTCAGACTCCTCCAGGCTGAACAAACCAAGTGACTTTAGCCACTCCTCATATGGTTTCTCCTCTAAACCCTTCACCAACTCTGTGGCCTCCTCTGGACACTCTCCAGTAGCTTTATACCCTCAATGTCCTGCGGTGCCCAACACCACCCACAGCACTGGAGGTGAGGCCGCCCCAGCGCAGAAACCCCCCCACCCTTACCCACAAGCATCACTGAGAATAGGATCCTTCTGTTCGCTTGCTGATCGCTCGCGGGCTTCGCAGGCACCAGCGGCCAGGAGCAAATGGCACTGCCTGTTCCTGTTGAGGGAACAGCACAGTCCTTGGGCCGCGCCATCGCCGGGCACAGCTCCGCTCGGCACAATAACTTTATGCCAGGAGAGGATGTGCTTGGTTGATGGTAAGGGAGACAGTTTTCCCCACAGAGATATTTGTTCACTAGGTCTGTTCCTTCTTCTGTCATTGATCTAGTGTCTGCCTTTGAGCAGTTTTTCTGTGGGTACCAGCCTCTGACTGCTTTGTAAGGCACTCAGAGCTATAGCTGAGAATATCTGGGCTTGCTCCTGTCCATAGCGAGTTTACAGCAGAGACTGCTCCGTATGCCTCGCACAACTCACACTCCCTTGAATCAGAGGGAGTTGCTAGGCTCTCCAGATGTTTTCTAACACTGAGGTACTTAGTTTCTAGTGATGAGCTTGGAAGCCTGACTTTTAACTCTTTTTGAAAACCACAGCCTGTGTTTGTTCTTGCAATTGGATAAGGAGAAACCTTTGTTTTGGCTGGATCCTTCTGACATTTTCAGTGACAAAAATAAATTTGATTTGCACAAGTTGTGAAGGAATGGGAAAGATGTTATTTCTAAAATGTGCGTGGTGTTATTGGGTATGATAAAAGACTGAATGAGTCAGTAAATGTAGCAGTTTAGTAGCTTAAAAAATATAATCAATAATCATGCAGCAAGGTCTACAGCATTGGAACAGAAAAATGTAGCTGAAAGCCTGCCTGTCTGGGAAAGTTAACCCTTGCCTTTACCGGTCCCTTGCCTGGGAAGCAGTGGGGCAGTTCTTCAGTGAGTCATGTTCATGCCGGGGGTGAGATCGACCAACACCCGATCACTGCTGACAATGCAAGTGTTAAAGAGGGAGCAGAGTGAAATTCTCCCTCTGCCAAGCACACAAGGATTTTAGTGCTTCTCACCAACTGCTGGCTTCAGCCACCATCCTGACCATGGGGGCGACAGAGCCAGCACGTCAAACAAGGGGGAAGAGTCAACCCTAAGAGGAAATCTCACCTTAATACCAGGCACATGAGTGCAATTCATTTCTCCTCATCACCCTTAAACACAAGCAGAATCCAGAAGAAAGGTCAAAGGAACTCATTTTAGGGCACCATCACAGACATGATGGGAACATTCATAAGTGTAGAAGACCAGGTAAACTCTTACAAGTTATCTAAATCTACTTACTAGACCTTCAGAAAGAACTTATCTCAGCAAGCTATCCATAAACAAACGTATTTGCCTCATTTGTATTGCCTGGGCTCCCTTCATGCTCAACAGAAAGAAATAGTGAGACACCATTCATGGAGTTGTTCATTCTGCCTATCTTAGACACCTTTTTTCTGATTAGATTTGATTCTGATTTGACCCATCTCTGATTTTAATCATGTGGAAATGCTAGGAAGAATAGCATGCTAATAAAGGATTTTTTAATCCTTTTTTCAGGCAAGGGGTGGAGTCCCATTTCTGATCTCCGTGTTATGCACATAAGCTTCATTGATGCGATTTGTATATAGAAGAATTTGGTCTTTGGGCTTCTCCTGTGATTGCATAATTCTTCCCCTGCTGATCAACATACCCAAAGGGAAAACAAAAAGCTCCACAAATTGCAGGCTTCCAAGTTGCCAGAGAAATGGTCCAGAAAATTAGTCCTTCTTCAAAAAGGAAAGAAAAAATATTGTTCCTACTTGGGAGGGAAAAAAGAAAATTAAAAAATTTTTACTAACTTAGTAAAAAAAAATAAAACAACAAAGAGGTTTACATATGCACTTAACTTTGATACATAAATAAGGGAATACTCTCACAGCAAAGGAGAATCATAGCGTTTTGCTGGCCAGAGGTCTAAGTCTGGCTCCCCCTGAGGCAGAGATGACGCTGCTGCGTTAGAAAGCACCCAGGAAAGTGGGGTCCTGGACCCCATTAGAGCACAGGGTCACTCCCAGGTGACTCAGCACACTTGCCCACTAGGAAATGAGGAATTAAAGGCTGTGAAAAGCATAAGGATTATTTAAATTATCTGATTCAAGATTTACAAAGTAATTTCTGCCAGTTTTAAGTCAAGCGCATGCCGGCTCCCTCTGACTCTCGCTGCAGGGGCTGCGGGGATGGTGGGGTATCTCCTCCTCTCCCCACCACTGGATCTTCCCCTCAGAGATGCTGCAGGCCAGACGGCTGCAGATGCTCCCTGCACTGCCAAGCAGCTCCCCAGAGCCCCTTTGATGACAAGCAGGGCAGAAGCTGCAGCCACGTTTCACATCCACCGTCAGGTTACATCTGCCCCCAGCAATGGCTGCTTGGGTCGGGACGATGCTGCTGGTCTGACTGGATGTGACTGGGCCTGATGAGACAAGTTCGGTAGGAGGAGAACAGATTACACATTCCTCTCCACAAGCTGAAGTAACACAAAAAAAGCACAGAAAGGAAAAGGCTCACTGCGGGTCTGCTGCACAGCACTCCGGGCCTCCTGTCCCTCTCGGCCCCTTGATTGCGGGAGAGGCAGCACTAACTCAGCCTGCTACAAGATGAATAATTCATACCTAGTCCTTCATTAGGAAACATGTCTTCTAATCTGCCCTACAGGCTGCCTGTGAACAGGGTCGCGACTTCTCTCAGCAGTTTCCCACAGTTATTCACCGTGTAACGCTGGTGCACGGCTCCGGTGCCTCTGCAGAGCGTGGGGCATCGCCCAGGTCCCTTGCCCCAGGAGCCACCCCTGCCCTGCCCCTGCTCTGGGCAGGCTCCATCCCCTCCCGTCCCTCCACCTGCTTTACTCCAGTCCTCAGATTCATGTTCCCACCACCTGCGACCACCACACCAGTGTCTAAAGGGGCTTCAGGGAACACCCCAACATGGCGGTTCTGGAGGCCCTGACAAGAACTGAAACACCACCTTGTAAAGTAACACCAGACCCTGACGCCACTGTTGTTTAGCTCAGTATTTCATTCTGCAAAAGCACACAGAGTCATTTGCTCGCCTGTACTGCACAGGCCTCCTTGGCATGCAGGTTGGCCTTTGCATCCCTCAGGAACTAGCTAGTTAGAACTAACTAACTCACCAGTTAGAGCTCCAACTCTAACACAGGTCAAAACACTCTGGCAAGAGTAGCTTCTCGCTGCTGCGCCCAGGAGTCGGGGATTACAGAAACACATGGAAAAGAATTTAAAAACCCAGTTGTTCTTTAGTGCACCAGTATCGCAGAGGTGACCCGCAATTCCACCTGAGTGACAGGCGCGTGTTCCGCTGTTTCTTGTTTAAACCCAACTCTTCCACACATTCCGTTAGACTTCTCCTTGCAGCAGTCTGAGTGGAAGATCAGCTCCCGCAGTCCGTAGGCACAGGCGGCCTATCGGACCCTCACTGCTTTTTCTTACATTTAGAGCTGTATAAATATGCAAGGAATTAGTCCTCCAGCCAAAGGTTCTCTCGTGCATGGAGCAGGGGTTTCTGAGCACGTCACGCAAAGCGTACTCTTAAAAATAGCGTAGTTGGCTTCTAATATTTTGGGTCTAGAGGATGGCTTTCAGTGTAATCATAAACAAGTGTTACTGAAGTGTAAGTTCCAGAGACAGGATTTCATATATATACACACACACACGTATATGCCTGTGTGTACACCCTGTGACTCACGGTGCTTGCCCCGTTCCTGAGCCAGGGTGTCAGCTACCAGCTGCCAAACATCACCTCCACAGGCTGGGCATGCTGGAGGCGTGCGAGGAGAAGGGCTCCTGCCATTTTCACCTCTCCTGCCATGGACCACCACAGCCCTGTCACCTCCCCCCTGCCCCTGAGCCCTGATTTGGCAGGCTGGGCTGCGGGCTGGGAGCTTCTCACTGTCTTGCAGAAAAGCAAACAGTTTGAACAGGGCAATTTAAAGGGTAGCGTGCCTCCCTGCAGCAAAGGAAAAACAAATGGCCATAATGACAAGTTACCACAGGATGCTCTGACTCAATGGAGCTGGGCTGCTTCACTGCTTAAGTTATTTCCAAAGCAGATGTTTCCTGTGCGTGATTATTACACTGGTAAGTGCAAAACAGAGTAGGGAAGGCAGATGTTATCTTGACCTCTATTTTCAGGAGCATGATGGCTGATTTTTATGTCTGGCACATAATCTGAATGTATTCATCAAGGAGAACATGATGGAAAAAAAGGACAGCAGCAGTGATAGCAGCTGTACCCAAGAAAAAAAGTTTCTTTTTGCTTGTCTGAGTAATGAATACAGAGGAAAACAAGAAATGACCTTGAGCTCCTTCCACCTGCTTTTGCATTTATTTGCTTTATTTCAGTATTTCCTGTTTTCTCCTGATTTCCCACTTCCTCTGCGTGTTCAGAGCATCCCAGGACACTCCACTAAGCACTGCTGCCACGACTGCAGCGCAGGGGCTGCTCTGGCTGGCGCGGGCATTGAGCCACAGGCAGTGTTTGGGGAGCCCAGCATGTGAGCCACCAGCTTGGGACCTAGTCCTGATCCCACCAGGGACCTGTTGGGGGGCTGGTTAGTAAGGTCCAAGTCACTGGAGCGCCTCTGACCAACAGACTCCATGGCTGGGGACGCAGAGGGTCCCTGTCCCAGCCCAGCAGCCGCCCCATCCCCGCTGCCACACTCTCCTGCCTCCTGAGCCACCACCGGGCTGAACAAAGAGCGCAGTGGTGGCCACACTGCAAAACTGTCACCTGCCCCTTCCCTACCAACACATCTTGGGCCACAGTGGGAGAGAAATTGCTCCTGAGGAAGGTCTGTGCCCACGATTTTCAAACTGTTCCCATAGGGTGTCTCAGGCATGCTCCTTTCTGCACAAAGACAGGGTGCCACAAACCACAAGTCATTCTGAAAGTATTAATTAATGCGCTGATTTACTAGCATCCAAATCTCTGTACTACTTAGACACCCATTTGCACAGGTGACTGCAACTCAGGACCAGCTGCTGCTGTCGCCCATACCCCTGCCTCCCGAAACACCTTGGGCTGCGCGCTCTCCCCTTCGCTGCATACAAGCAGCCAACCCACTGCACAACAATGCAGTGCTGGGATGGGGATGTCTAATAGGACTGGCTGGGATCCATGCTGCTCTCAGCAGGAGTTGCCCCAAAGCTTAATGAGATACAAAAAAATCTGTTTTAGGAAAAAAAAAAAAAAGAGGATTTCAGCCAGTACAAGGTCAACAAAGTCAGAGTTCCTGTCAATGTAATGAAGATGGAGTGAGGCAGATTTAGATAGAAGAGAGAAGGGTAAAAGTAAACTGCTCAGAGCAAAGATGACGCCAAGATTTCTGGTCTCGGGACTCTGGTGAAGGTCTAAATCCAGGGAAGCAAGAGGAGCCGCTAAAGCCGACAAGACAAACAAGTCTTTCCTCATTAGCAGCAGAGACAAGACTGGTGCAGCCACAAGGACCTCAGAAGGATTTCACCTGCCAGGAGGTGCCCATGCCCATGGTGTTCCCCAACGGCTGCCCGGTGCAGAGCCCAGTGCCCACCCTGGGCCATTCCTGCAGGAAAGGAGGAAACCATCTGCAAGCAGCCAGTGCGACGACAGACAAGCCACGCACGGCTGTTGAAAATGAAATTATTCGGCCTGAAGTATTTGTTCAGCTTCAGAGCTCACACGCTAGCTGAGGAACATCCTGATGGGCATTATCTGCCTCAGGTCTGACGCATTTAGCAAGGAACCACAATTGCCACTGTAAGAAGAGGAGGCACTTAGCAGCATCTCCACTTAAAAATTTCAATTGTCTCAAATATGCGCCCTAATATGGATTTAATAAGATTGCCCATGTTAATTATATAATCATTTATTGTTAAAAGAGCACTAAAGATTTAATAAGAGATAAATCCAGATGTCTTCTAATTAGTTGAAAGCTGCATGAAGTATGAAGGGTGAAATTTGTTCCTGCGCTGCTCAGTGTTAGTCCGATGCAGAATTTGACTTCCACTCAAACCCTGGAGGCACAAGTACTATGCTGGTCTTGATCTGACCTCATTGCACAGAAGCAGACTTCACTGCAAATGCATAATGACCTTTTCATCAATACTAGAAACTTGCAAAGAGGTTATTTTCAAATCAATTTAATGCTTCACCTGCAATTCAATACCAATGTAATTAGATCAAGATTATGCACATTCAACTATTACTCACTTTGACATTTGAACAGAAGAAAATAAAACAAAACTTCCCTTCAAAATATGAATGTAAATGTGAGATTCTAATGGGTATTTTGTGAAGGACCATTTTTAAACATTTTACATGCATGTGTTCATTTGCAATCAGGCTTATCGGACACTGCTAGGTGTGAGACAGACTTTGCTCAGAGTCCTGAAAACAAGATCAGGACCTGGAGGAATCATGGATCTATGATCTGTCTTCCTTCCCATGAGTAGGCCAAGAAAATATTTTTAACTTGACTTTTAAAGGTCTAGACAATGTTTTGCAGAGCAATCTGGGCCGAGAAGACTTTTCCACAATGGGAATAAACATCCGCCCGTGCTTTAGATTAAAAACTTGGATGTAAATGTCTGTGGGATGGGAGCTCTTGTTTTGCTGGACCGGAATGGTTTGTACAAGCACCTCAGTGCAATGGCACAGCGCGTAGGGAGCACTGCAGGGCGGCACAGCCCGGTTAAGGGTGGCATAGTTTACCCAAAGCATTTGATCTTTTCATTCACAAAGCATCCCTCTGCAGGATGGGAGGGGAAAAAAAAAAGAAAAAAAAATCGATGCCTTACTGCAGATGTTCTATGATTTTAATCCTTCCCTCCCTCCTCTTTTCTCTTATAATTAATCGTATCACACTGCCTCAGTTTGGATTGGTACGACTGAAACTGTGCTGATCACTGTGAGCATCCCCTCATAAATACTATTATTTGCTAATATTACACAACAGAATAGCTATCACTTCTTGCCTGGCATTTTCTAATGATCATTTGATTTGGTGAATCGATTTTTGAAAGTTAAACATCTTATTAAGTAATTGTAATAAAGTTGCTTGAAAATACGGGGAGGAGAGAACGCAAACGAACACACAGGATGCTCAATTGGTGAAGATTTTGGGTGGAAGATGTGGGCATTGGGTTGAGTTATTTAGAGGCACGAATAGCCTGGCTGGCTAGGCTGGAGAGTAAAGCAAGCTTCTCATAGTATAATTAACGATACAGAACTAGTTGTAATATAGGAGTGTCATGTATTTCTTTTGTGATATAAGATGCTTGCTACAGTGATAACAATAGGGTATCAATTATCCTTTTAAGTTTCTTTGCCTCTGATGTGTTCATTTTCTTTGCTTGCTTGCCTCTGTTTTAAATTATTCAGCTGAATTTAGAGTTCCTGAGTGGGATTTAGAGTTCCTGAGGGGGGATTAAGAGCCCTGCGGAGCCGATGGAAGCTGTCGTCAACTTACCAACCCACCCGGGACGTCTCCCCAGTGCTTTCCTCCTTCCCACCTCAGCAGGGCATCCCCAGGGGTCCGAATTGGGGGGTGCAGGCAGGCAGCTGCTCCCCGGGCTCTGCAAGCCGCGACAGCGGGGACAGCACGGGGCGGCCCTCACCATAGGAAACCCCCGAGCTTCCCTGTGCCAGCTGACTTATTTGCCTCCCCTTGAGTGAAATCATTTGCTAATGTAAGAGTGGGTCTAAAGTGTTTCAGAAGAATGTATTGAGGAGCTTAGATCGCTTACATAATTTTGAAGATTTCAGATCAGGTCCTCAAGAAGGACTAAAGTTTCTGAAATAGCACGCCTCTCCCCAGCACAGAGAAGTGTAGGTGGTCTCACCGTAAAACACAGTGACTTTATTTAGACCTCATGCAAGTGAAATTTAGTCACATCACTCCAGGCAAGCAGGTATTAAAGAGAGTTTTGACTTGAATATCAAAAACATCTGAAGAAAACAATATTTGTTAAACAAAGAATCATTTGGGATAAGACTAGCTCATGTTAACATAAAAAGAACATGCAGGGGAAAAAAAAGAGAGAAAGCAAGCAAACTTGGTATAAATCAAGTCTAAGCACTCCACCAATCATCAGCTCTCTAAATCAAGAAATCTGGCAGATTTTCCAAGTGAGAATCAATCTTCCTGTCTCTGCAGTAAATACTGTAATCCTTTTTCCAGCATGGTATAGAAAATGTAACTGCCACATTCAAGATTTATTGAAAAATAATACTGTTTGAACGTTGCTGTTCCAAATGTTTTTAAACAAGAGGTCAGAAGAGTTAGCATGGCTCTATTCACCTCGGTTCAAAATGGTTTTGGTGAAAGACATCTCCAGCTGATGTTATCACACACGTGTAGCGCAGACCCGAGCTGTAGGTACCCTCTGCACGCCTTCACAACTAAAGCTTTTAATGCAGCTGCAACTACACCATACATTTGCTGGAAAAGCTGGTTTCCTTCACCCTCCCGCATCCCTGCCAAGCACTGCTCTGGCAGCAGGGCTTCACCTGCATTGGGGTGGGGGTATTCGAAGGCATAACGTCTTCTAGGACCATGCTGGGATGCTGAATCATAGAATGTCCCGGGTTGGAAGGGACCCACAAGGATCATCGAGTCCAACTCCTGTCCCTGCAAAGGACACCCCCAAAGCTCACTCCAGGGAATTTTGGGGAGCAGCCACCACACTCAGTATGGTCATGCCTACAATACTGTCGAGGCAGGACCACGGAACCAGCTGCCCCTGGCACCCCTGGCCCAGGCGCACTGGAACGCCCTGGGCAGACCAGGCTGGCACAGGAGCAGCAGGGACGAGCAGTGTCCCCGGGCACACCTGCGGGCCAAGCTGCCTTCCAGCTCTCAGAGGAGGTATTCTTGTAGCTTAAAGGCTGGACCAGGGCTTGGAGTATCAGACATCCCAGCTTTGACCCTGCCCTGAAGAGGTTTTAAGCAGAGAGAGGAGCAGCAAATCTTAGGCTACCATCATCCCAACATTTACCGGACGGGGAGCGGAGATGCAGACAGAGGAGGTAACTCGCCTGCAGCCACACGGGGAGCCCATAGCAGTCCCTTATGGCATGTTTGTACGGCGCCCAGCAGAACAACAGCAAACTGTGACTGTCTACCAGTGCAGACCCATCACCAGCGTACGTCATCATACACACGTACACCAAAATCCTGCATTTTCCCCTGCAGCAGTGGGTTTCAAATTTCTGTCATTGCAAAGCTTTGAGTAGAAGAGCAGCTGCAAGTAGAGTTTGTATAAAAACAAACATGGCCCAAGTTGCCTTTGTTATAAATTTTCCACATCTCAAGAGCAGATTTACTTGTGCTTACCTCACTCCCCATCTGTCACACACCCGAATGTTCCTGCTCCAGCTCCTGCAGCAGGTAGTACCTGTTTCCAGAGCCTGAGGAAATGCACCTGCCAGCTCAGCTGACACCCCCTCACCTCTTGGGAGTGGCAGAGATGCTGAAAGCACAAAGAGCTCAGCGTGGAGAAAAGTACCCAAAAAGCGAGGACAGTGAAATAGGCAGGAAGCCCAGGCTAAAATCATCTCTGCCCCCCGTGCCCCTGCCTCCCCCAGCTATTTCAGAACTGCAAATCAAAAGCTCAACCCTCAGAGGACCAAACTGGGATAGGAAAGGAAACCGACTACTGTCAACATCATCGGAAAGTGACCCCTTAATTCTCAGTACAGTGTTGTAAATCATTGCTGCTAACATTGGAATAGGTTCATACAATAAGAAATTCAAGTGATTTTGTGGAAATAACCCTGAGGCAACGGGGAAAGGGAGAGGGAAAAGCCTATCATATTAAGAAACTGTTTAAATTAATAAGTCACTGAAATAACCAAGACAGCTGAGGTTTCACTAGAATTTTTAGGGACACTTTTAAGGCATAATAGTGAATTGACAAAAGGTATTCTTCTCTTTGCCTATTGATTAAAGTCTGTGGGACTTCAGCATGCTTACGACGAGACCAACCTGCAAGCGTTTCGCTGGCCCGCAGCTCACGCTGCTGTTGTACCGATCCTCCCGGGTTGTTACTGTCATTTATTAAGCTGTAAAGTTGGCAGAATTGCAATGAATGGGACCCCCTGGAATATTAGAGTTTTTGACACTTTGTGTTAACACCAGCGTCCTGGCTTAATTCCAGTTTGCTTAATTATATCCCAGCACTCTCAAATCCCCGCACTGTTAGCTGGGGAGGACGATCTCCCTTTGCCTCTCGGGCCCTTGCCTTGCTCTGCAGCACGGAGCAGCTGCAGCATCCAGTCCCGGGGGTGGCTGCATTTCAGTGGTGGGTGAAATGATGGCTGTATATCATCCCTATACCCACTAGAGATTTTTTTTAAAGTGCATGCTTCGAGATGAAATCTTACGTAAATGGGAGAATTACATTGTATATCCATTATAGCCACGGCGGGAGGGGGAGGCTCCGAGCAGCAATGTTACGGAGCGGCACCGTGAAGAGCCCAGAATTCAGTCTCGAATATCCCTTGATGTCGAACGAACAGACAGATGTTTTTCAAGCTGGCCTGGCAGGTAGGCGGCACTGAGTCACAACTGAGCTTCCTCACTTGACCTTCAAGGGAGAGACTGATCTGAGTAAAACTTTAATAAATGCATGTTATATTTATCACCAGTGAGGAAAAGAGGAGGAGAGGATATGTTGTTTCCTTCTTGTTTATCCTGTAGACTCTCTAAAAACTTATAATGAGAGCTCGGTTCGGTTTAGTTTTTAACAAAAAGCAATTTGTATGCCAGAGAGAAAAGCTGAGGTTTGATTTTCCTTCAAAGTATATATGATACAACAACGAATGTGTCTGCAAAGCAGCAGAAAGGGACCTTGCAGATTTTTTTTTCTACATTGGTAAAAATGTTTATTCTTTTTCCAAAGGAATATATGTCTTTGACTCAGTTTTCTGCAAATACTTTCACTGTCTCAGAGGCCAAAGTAACATTGAATTTGAAAATGCTTTAAGTGTCTCTCTGGAGCTGCAGTGCAGATGTGTCACCTTCCCCTTTTCCCCAGGAGCTGGGCTCGCTTATCCCCCCATCAGTCAGGAATATGCCCCAGCAGGGAGCAGTCTGATGCTCCTTCAGGTGAATATGCAATAAAGACGGGATCTGAGCTGGTGTTCAAAAATCAGCAAGACCAATTTCCTTTAAAAATTAATTACTGCTGACATCTAATACAATTGCAGCAGGCAGGCAGACACCAGCAATTAATTAATAAGCAGTTTTCAAAAAAGAGAGTATTGATTTGTTGTTCCTCATAAACCTGGAATATTAGATTGGGGATGAGACAATTACATAAAGCAAGGGAAGAAAATCGGCCTTCATGAATAAGACAAATGGAAAGGAGCCTGGGTGTCTCTGATTTCCTTACAGGATACTTGCATCCCATCAGGGTCACTGCACCATAAAGGCACATTCAAAATAGCTAACTCATTCTTCGGAAAAATTAAGTCTCTCCAAAAAATAAATACTTAAATAAACTGAACAAGCCACAGACAATGCTACCGAACTGGAGCCTCTGATATACACCCAGCAGCCGCAACCCCCAGTCTGAGGGACCACCCCATCGCAGCAGCTTTGGCATATTCATCCTCCGAAGCCACAAGGGAGGAAATGTGCTGCTGTCCCCTTCCCGCAGGTGGGCAGACGAGAGTCTTTTCTGAGGTTAAACAAAGAAGCCCTGCTACAACAGGGTCTCGCATCCATCGCCCCAGCCGCAAGGCTGACCCCCTAACCTCTGGCACGCCTCTGTGTCTGCACAGGCTGCGATCGTCCCGGCAAGAAATTACGTGGAAGTCACACAGGTTGCCAAGGTATAACCTTGCTGCAGTGTCCGGGTGCAAGGAAGCAAAGAGGCAGCAGGACCTTTAAAAGCTGGTGAGCAGGGCTGAGCACAGCTGGCTGTCAGAGCTGGCTGTCACAGCCGGGCAACCCAGCAGGTCCCCGGCAGCTCTGGTGGCTGCAGTTTGCAGGAAGGCAAATGGTGCCTGAAGGATCCTTCCCAGGACGTTTTTCACTCTTGCCTCCCCAGGCACGTTTCAGGTACTTGGAAAATTCACATGCTGGAACCAATTAAAAGAAACAACCTTCACGAACACTCATTTTTAGATAGGTGCGCTCTGTCTCCTCCAGACAACAAGGTGATACACCTGGAACCACCCACAGAGACCCCGGGAGAGACAAGCTCTCCCTGTCCCCTGCTCTCCCACCCAGCACAGAGCCACTTTGCCGCTTGCTGAGCAGCCAGCAAGGGCACGGCCACCGCTCAGAGCGGGACGTGGCTGCCGCGCACAGCCCAGGGTGAAAATTTCCCAACAGATCATTTCTCCATTGGAAAATGTCAGTTTCTCAGCCCTGGAGCATTTTCTGTGACCAATTTTGTTAAATTCCATCTTGTTTCCCTGCAAGCCTCCTTCCCTTCCAGACAGCCGTGGTACGCGTGATCCCGAGACAGCACGGCCCCAGTATCTCACTATCAATCACACTCTGTTTTGTCCTGGGGCAGAATTGTCTCTTTTTAATTATCTGCCCTGTGTGACTCCAGTTCATCACTCCAAATCACCCCTCTCTCTCTCCCCCCATACATGTTATTTCCCCCTCATAAATATGCTTTCCCATGAGATGGAAGCTCCCCTTCCCATTGTGCCCGGTGCAGGTAGCAGCACCGGGGTACAGGGTGCCCAGTCCTATCCCCCAGTGCTGCTGCTCCTTTCCAGTCGCATTCCCCATGCCTTCCCCATGCCCGCCAGCCCAAGGGAACTGGCTTCCAAAGGAAAAAAAAACCAAGCCTAATTAGTACCTGTCCTAAGCCCACATTTTTTCAGCTGGCTCCATAATGAGGTCGCTTAGATTAGAACTACAGAAACACAAAACAACACATTTCAGGGAAATTGGATGTAGCGACAGCAAGTTCTGTTAAAAAGGATTTTTCAGGTAAATTCTGCAAGAAATCTTGGGAATCCAACATTTCTCAGTGACCTCAAAGGGGCACTGCACTGCTTCAGCTCTCTCGTATCTCCCCAACATACTCCAAAGTAATATTTCTTGTTCACAGCTTTAACTTTATTTTTGAAAAACATAAATTCAAGGATATTTTACAATTAAGTGTCATTCAAAAGCCAGAAAGGACACATGCTCCCTTCTCAGAATGCCTCCACAAAGTGTGCCAACGTTTGGGGTGTTATTTGGGGGTTTGACTGAAACAACATCCTGATTCAACAGGGGAAAAAGGTTCCTGCTGAAAGATGCTGCCCTCCCCTGCCAGAGTCCTTTGAAAGCCTCTGCGCCGCATCCCCAAAAGGAGGGCGGCAGGACCCGCGCCGCGAGCAGGCAGGCACGGCCACTGCCCTGGCCATGACTCTGCCCTTCCCTGCCTGCCTGCACCCTAGCAGGTCACCCGCCTGCTGCCGGCTGCCTGTCCTCTGCCTGCCTCTTGCAAAGCCCAGGGAGGTCTCCAAAGGAGGAGCATGTCATTCGGGCAGCGAATATTAACTCTGATGACCCAGTGTTTAATGACAACACAGTCACGCACACAAATCCCAGCGAAAAACAAGCACCGGCGAGATCTCGGGCAGGCTGTTTCCATGGATGAAGGGCAGAACCGCCTGTTGGAGCTAGCTGGCGGAAAAAACCCAACGTTCTTTGGTCCAGAATTTCACGCTCCCTTCCTCCCTGCAGCGAAGCGCGTGGTTTGTAAGCTGTCAATTCCCATTTCCATTCCTGCCACACCTGTACCCGTAGAAATGAAAGGGATGCTGTAAGTCTGGGAGCTGTTAGGTGTGTCTGTGCCTTCTCCAGCTGCCTCAAAGGCTCCGCTGAGGTGCGCTTCCTAACCCACTGCCATGTGCTGCTGGCTGCCGCGAGCGCGCTCTGGTGCTGTTGCCCTCCGCAGCAGGAGCGTCTCTGCAGCCCTGGCAAGGCGCTCGCCCCCGTTGGCTGGCGGTAAGCGGGGTTTGTCATGCCCAGATGGGACGTCAAACGCGCAGAGAAGCGACAGAGGCAGGTTGAAGGGACGGCTGGGGTCGAGGAGGCAGCTTGTGCAGCGTCTCAGTGAGATGAAACAGCCTCGGCTCCAGGAACATGATGAAAGTTGCTGTTCAGCGGGCTGGATGTCAAGCCCGCGTTCACACCTGAGTGCTGCGGAGCGCGATCTGCTCCGTGGGGCAGGGAAAGCCTCGAGCGGTGCAGCGTGAGCCGTGGAGGGGGAACACACCCCGGTTTCACAGCCAGCCTTCTGCCCAGGTAAAGCCAGGGTGTCCCACGGGAGCCGCGGGGCTGCCACATTTCACATTGCCTGAGGACCAAGTTGGTGGTGAGCAGAGGTAAAGGCACCTGTACAGAGGTGCAGGTATCCCACTGTGCTGAAAGTCACTGTGACATGGACAGGACCACCCAAGTAACTACAGACCTGAGGCTTTATTTTCCAGTCTAAGTCTTCCTATATTTCTAATCTGTGGCCAGGCTTCCAACAACCTGCAATGATGCAAGTAGTGAATGAGGCTTTAAAAATACCTGACAATCCTATCCAGTGACTCCAGACCTCTGGAAATGTGTCTCTAAGGGGCCTCAGTGAAGTACTGTTCTCCATACGTGCATTTTTAAATCGTTATTTAAGATCTTCAGTCACTGGGACACCCACAGTTGCCAGTCCCTGGATCCACATCCAACTTAATATGGGGGAGATTTTCAAATGAGTCTTTCAATGTCACCTGCACTCCACAACCTCCATCTGTTCTGCAAACTATCCCCCGGAGACTGAGAACATGTCACCTCCCTGATTTACACAACATGCCAGGGAACAGGGACGTGATCACCTTGCCCCTTTAGTGTTCAGCATGCTGACAAACAACCCAATATTACATTTTCAAGGAATTAAAGCCTGACTCAGAAAACCGAGGCTTCATTAGCAGAAGCTGTTTACCTGCCGCCAGGATGAGGATGGCTGTTCACCCCATAAACCGCCGTGGGTTCGGTCGGGGAGGGCGCGCAGACTCGGGTGCTGCGCAGGCGCGTGTCAGCGCGGCTTCACTGGCTTTGATGAGTGTGAGGGGGACGTGCAAAATCTCACTGTTATAAGTTTTTGGCCTGAGAAAATTATTCTTCTTAAACTGTGCTGGCCGGCAGGTCACCTCATAGCCTCACCTCCTCACCCTCCGTCACAAACCCTTTTTCTTTTAATATATTTTATCCTGTTGCCTGTTTCCAAGGAATTTGGCAATAACTCCAGGGCCTCTAAGTTGCCAAAATTCTGACAGGTTTCACCCCAAAACAGGCTGTTGGCTGCAGAGCGGGCTGACCAGCAGTTCTGGGTCAAAGGAAATCCTCCTCCCTGGTGCTGCTGCTCACAGAGGTGCTTTCCCTGACAGCACTGGCCTCTTCCCAAGAGGCGTTTCGCTCTCCATGACCGCCTTCCAGGCAGGACGCGCTTTGCTGGGAGCAGACAGACGACTCCACCGAGCCCTGCACAGGGGTAAATCCAGGGGCAGGCAGCAGCTGGGCTACTCACACGTGCAGTACAGGTGCATATGCACAATGTAACACCTGAAACCACAGCAATTCTCTGCTGTGAAAATTTACTACCATTCATCCAGCCAAAGACAGAGCACCGAGGGGTTGCAGGTGCGTGAAGCAGCGAGAGAAATAAAGTGCATCGGACAGGCAGGCTCCCCGGCAGGGCTGGGTGGGGGCATGGGGGGTCCCAGCAGACTTCCCATTACTCTTGTAAGTACCAGTTCTTGAAAACCATTGTGAGGATGCACTCCACCCCAGGAACAGCTTGTGTAAAGCTAGAGCAGCCTTATTAGAGAGTATCTGAGCACACCCAGGCTCAGGGTGGCTGATCTCATAATTTTCTTGGAAAGTTATATCTTCCAAATGTAGAAATACGTTTGAATAGAAGGCTTCCCTGTACCCCTTTCCTCTGAAGTCTGCAGTACTCTGAGGGTTCCCGAGAAGATGGTGCATTTCCAGAACAACGCAGAACCCCCCGCAATGACCTGGAGGTGTGCAGTGGGAGTGGGGAGGGAGCACCAGAACACGCAGGTTGCACGTCAGCCCTGCCATATGTCACATTTGGAACAGGGGTCCTGTTCCATTCCCTACTCATTTATCTTCCTTTTTATTTTCTTTCTTGTTTAAAGTAGTAAATAAAACAAATACAGCTGGTCTTATGTCTTGTTTCTTGCCTTTTTAGTGGTTTAAGCCTAGGTGACAAAGACTGAACAGCATCTGAACCCTATGGGATGCTGTCACCCATCCCTGGCAGCATTAGGAACATCATCTCACCTTTCTCAGAGGTTTTAATAGCACAGCCCTTTTGCTTCTGCAGCATTTAGGTAGGGTATCACACTCAAAGGACGCATCTTGTGGCTTTTTCCTCCAAACCAACATCTGAATATGTGTGTCTACAGTCTGCCCGGACCATTTCTTGACAAACCTGAGGTTTAGTCCTTCCTTTATAACACCTCCTCCAACACCTGCAACTCTAAATGCAAAATATTGTTTTCAGAAGTGACTGAGTCAGTTTTGGAGATGGGAACAAGAAAAGGATCATCAAATACACGATTTCCAATGAAAAGCCTCCACCTGCTCAAGCAGGTCACCCAAAGCAGGCTGCCCAGGACCACCACCAGTTGGGTTTTGAACATCTCCAAGGATGAAGTTCACCTCCATCACAACCTCTCTGAACAGCCTATTCCAGTCCCTGACCATCCTCACAGTAAAGAAGTTTAGGGGTTTTTTGTTAGGTGTAATTTCCTGCATTTCCATTTGCACCCATTCCAGTTGCAGAACTGGAAGATGAATTTTGGAGTGCTCCATGCGCGCTCAGATTGCAACACAGTGGCAGAAGATCTACCCACGGGACTTGCTGTAAAGGAGCAATCCAATCAAGGGGAGTGCTTGTTTTCACGTCACCTGCAGAGAGAACCGCTCTTCATCTACTCAAAATAAGCCCTGCTTCAAAAACCATATTGTGAGCAAAGCTAATGGGCAGAAAATACCAATCTGCCTTTGATTGCATGGGCAGGAGACCTTTGTTTCTCCCAGGAGAGGGAACAGGCCCTTTGCAATAAAGAGCACTGGCACCTTTTGTTTTGGCCTGGCACCTTCTCTGCGCACGTGAGGAGCTGGCGTTGCCTCCCTGTGACCTACAGCATCCCTCCTAACCTACCCGCTCCGCGCCTCCACCGGGGCCCCATTGCCACCAAGCGACCCCAGCAGCCGGCGCAGGGCAGACCCCACGGTGGGAACGACACCTCCCCCTGCGCAGAGAGACCCCCCTGGTGCTCTGCCCTCCGGCGCAAAGAGCAGCCCTCCTCCCTCCTCCTGTCCGAGGGGGAAACAGCACTGACAAGCAGCACTAGGCAAAGTGTGTCATTGCTTAATGTGCTCATCTGCTTTTATCATGGCAGGGCTATCCTCCCCCTGCTCACCTCTGGAGCATGAGACCACATATTATAACTGCCTGGCGAGCACTGCCACGCGTTGAGAGCTGCACCGTGTCCGATGGCTGTGCCATGTCTGATGGCTGCCCATTAAAAATAGCATCAGAGGGCAACCACACTCCTGCCCGCCACCACCGCCTTGTTAAAGCCGTGTGCATGGACTATTTCCAAGCCCCAGGCACGCTAACCATAATTACAGTCCTGGGGTTGGGGGTGTTCCCCTGCCAGCGGGGTGCAGCGCAGCCCAGTCCTGGCCGCGCACCCCTGGCGCCGTAGCTGCCAGGCACACACAGGCCAGCGGGCTCCAGCTGCAGGTGAGACCCTGCTGGCACGGCGGGGAGCGGAGCGCCTGCCACGACCCTGCGGAGGCAGGATGCTTTGGGAAGCCAGAGCCCACCCCTCCTTCATGAGAAGGGGAAATGTGCTTGTTTTGACCTCGGTCTGCTTGCTCACATTTAGCAGATCCACTGACATCGTACCCAGGTCTCCTGCTCCAAAGTTTAAATATTATTTAGGGGTCACTCTCCTCCTTTGGCAAAGGCCAGCAGAAGGCTCCAGCAAAGATCTTCTTAAACAGGGACAAGTAAATTGACCTTAACATTTTTCAAGAGGGGTTAATTTCATTTTAAGGTCCAATCCTTGCTTCCTATTATATTCAGAGGAAACAAACACAGAAAGCATTTACTCTGCTGGGTCTTCCCTCATATTTTGATATTCTTCCTTTGCATATACACCAACAATACTTAGGAATATTCTCAAATCAAACCTTGCATGGCAAAAAAAAATAAATAGTTTCCAATAAATACATTTCCAGGGAAGCCAAATGACCTAATTCCATGCCTTAAGTCAGGCATGTGCTTAAATACCCGATTGAATCATAGCCTCAGTTTCTGTATTATGTATTTTTTCATAATTAACAAACAAATTGAGAAAGAAAAAAACCAGCTAGGAAGCAGGACAAAATAAGAATGGCTCTTTTTGCCCTGCATTGCAATTGCATAGCAGAGATAATGCAATGCTCTCACTGGATCCTTATGCACTGTGACAAGGCAATTTCCTCCAGGCTGCTTATTCACTATTCAACTCGTGTCTTATTGACTGTATAAATCTAATGTGAAAATAATTCCTTATTTCCCTTAAGATAGCAATATAATGAGAAAATAGCACACCCTGTAAAACAGCTAGCCTTCACAAAAGTTTTAAGTGGTGTTTTTGGGGCGTGTGTCTTCTCAGGAATGCGGTGGTTGATGCAGATGCTCTCCAACGCGGCCACACGCCGCTATACGGGCCCCAGCTCGTCTGGGCAGGAGTATGGGGGAAACCTGCACAGGTCCCTGCTGGGCCACAGCATCTGCCCTTGGCTCTGCCCCGGGTGGGTGCAGAGCAGTGCTGCACCTCCCGCACGGGCGGTGCCTGGCGGGGCTGAGCAGACCGGCGCAGCTCCCCCAGGAAAGCAGGGGGAGAAGGCGAAAAGAGGAGAAACAATTGCCAGCTTCAGCTCGCTCTTGCCATTGCTCAAATGTGCTCCAGAGGTGCAGTAAGTCAGGGAGAAAAAGGGGACGCGCGGAAAGGAGAAGGCAGAAAACGGAGAGGCGTGCTGAGAATGCTTCCTAGCACTTAACACAAACCACTGAACATGTCCAGAGATTTCAATTCCCTCAATTCCCATGCCCAGACCTGTGCCTAAACTCGCAGCTGCTTCCAGTGCAGCCCCAGCACTGCAGCGGCACCGGCTCTTCCCCCTCTTCAGTTACAACCCCACTCCCAGGGACTTTCCAGAGCCAGGTTATAAAGCATCCCACTAATTCTCAGGTTCTTGTATGCCACAGTTAATTATTTAGTGATAAAAGGTTCCCTAGTGAATGTGTCGCAGGCTTCCTGTGGAAAGATCAAGCTATAAAGTGCTCAAGGGCGAGGACTGGCGATCAAAACTACTATTGTGGTTTGTTCTTTTGGAGGCTCCTCCCTGCAGGAGGCCAAGGCTGGCTGGTCCCCCGGGGAGCTGGAGGCATTTCCTTCCAAAAGACAACTTCGGTCTCCCCCAGCTCCAACAACAACGACAAAATGTGCAAAAATGCAAAATCCACGTGTCCCGCTGTCACCAGAGGCTGGAAGGTCCCCCTAACCCTCCCCTGCCTGGCGGCCGGGGTGCCACTGGAGCCCGGCGGCTGGCCAAGGGCCAGCAGAGCAAAGCCGCCACAAGGCACTGGTCTCCCAGCCGCACCCGCTTTGAGAGCTTTCCTCCGCCTCCAGCACAGCCTCCTGCCTGATGTTTTGCAAAGGGAGCCCTGGCTGTGACCTCCAGGTGCACAAATTAAGGCAAGCTCTGCCACAGAAGAGCAGGTTTCGTCCTGGCATTCGGGCTGCGTTTCATTTTCAGCATCTTCCTTTTGTTGCATTGCATTTTTTCTTCCCTTGTTATTTAGCACTTTAGAGAAAAACAGATTAGAAATGTCTCACCAGAGGCTTTGGTTTGGGGAAGTAGAAGGAAGCAGTATTAAAAGCATATTGAATATTCATTCAACAATGAAATCCTAATTCTGCTTAGCAGTTCATCTTATGGAAGCACATTTCAAAACGAAACTTGAACATCAAGGTGAATATTAATTATGCTGCTGTTGGTTTTTTCCTCAGCGGATCTCATTTCTAAGTTGCAGTTCTGCAGAGTCTTGTACACAACTAAAGTTATCACTGAGGCTGAACAGAAAAATAACATAGATGAGAGTTATACGTGCGGGGCGTGTAGCAAATACTAAAGATTTGTAAAACACAAAGTCCACAGAAGTTTAATAAATAATAACAACTACTCAATCTGTAGAGGCTCTCCAGGGCATCACGATTTCAACAGCAGCTTTAAGCCTGGGTGGTATCTCAGGACACAGCCTCCACACAGGGGGTATCCCTCAAGGGTGGCTTCTTGTCCTGCTGCCCATATTCTACTCCAGGGTGGACAGTACCTCCGGAGGAGGAGGAGGGGAGGACCAGGACCCCCAGCTGCTCACAGGGCTTGCCCCATCTGAGCACAGGAGAAGGAGGGGGCACTATTACAGACGAGTGATGCTGGGTCGGGGTCTGGCTGGTACCTTGCGCCTTCACCGTTTTTTGTCAGCCACATGCTGTCACCTCGAGGAAGTGCATGACAGGAGGAAAAGCAAGTGTCTCACTGTCAGCTGTACAGTACTTGAACATAACGGCAGGGCCAGGCTTCATGCTGAACTCTCCAAACACCTATTTTCTATTGAAGGGTTTCTTTGCAGCCTTTACTCAAAACTATTCCCCAGCTTTTCAGAAACAAAGTCCCAGTTCACTGTTATCAGGCATGAATTGTAATGTACGTGTGCAAAGGAAGTAAGAGGAGTCAGTTTTTATGGGGAAGCTGCCTTAGGGATTTCATTCAAAATTATCATCTTCAATTTTATTAAAATCAATAGGAGATTTTATTACAGTATAAATTAAATGGGGCTATTTTCTCCTCAGATACCAGAAGCAATAGTATGAAAATCGCTTCAAGCGATGATATTCATCCAGATGCCTTAGCTAATGTTATCTATGTACAAGTGTGGAGTTTCATTTCTTTTTCTCTTTTATTTTTTCATCCCTTAAACACCAGGCATAGTTCATGAAATATGGCTGAGGCTTACAGATGATACTCAGGTATTTTTTAAAGGCTCAGGCTTGGTAATGGTTGAAACACTGGAGGGAGCTCAGGAAGGACCTGAGAAAATTATTGAGGGCTGTAGGAAATGCTCTACAGTGAGCGATTAAAGAGCTCGCTCTGTTTAGTTTATTAAAAAGAAGGCTAAAGGTGACTTGATTACAGGGTAGTAATACGTTCACGGGGAGAAAAGTACCAGGGACTAAATGGCTTTCAGTCTAACAGAGAAAACAGCAACAGCGATCAGCAGCTTGCACCCTGCCAGGCACGCGTCCTGAGCGGGAGAGCAAGGTGCTGTTGGGATGAGCCCCTGGCTCTCCTGGGAGCCAACGCTGGGCGACCCTCCCTCGCAGGTTTACACCGCTGCCAGGAACAGCTCCTGCTTTCTGCCCGTCGCTGTGCCAGGGGCCGCTGCGCAGGCTGGCCGCCTGCCGGCTGATGCGCGTTTAGGGGGCACTTGGCAGACAGCGGCCACTTCCAGAAAGCAGCAGGGACAAGCAGCCGGCTGGGAGCGCACTGGCAGTCCTGTGCTGGCTGCGGGTTTAGCAGCTTAAAGAGATTTGGGTTCACATTTTTGCAGGTAGCACCTGGTCTGCTAGAGCTAGGAAGATTTTAAACACACGTTTAGGTGGGAGTCTAGTAATAGCACTGTTTTGAGAACTGAAATTTCTAAAACCAGTCAGAAAACTGAGGTTTTGATTGAAATGCTGGGGGGGGGTGTGTGCTCCAGGAAAAACCTGAAATGCTGTATTACAGTAGATGTGAGATAAGCTGTAATAATAGCCAATATTCTGTCAAAGTTGATCTAATAATCACTTAAACTGGACTTAAGTGCTTGAAAGGTTAATGTGGTAACAACTCATTTCACCAAGCTGCCATATATCAGTAGACAAACCATTTAAATAAATATATACACACTCAAAAGAGGGTCAGCAGGGCCCCATAAATGCAGGTCATATTCTGAAATGTTGCCAGTTACTGTCACTCTGAAGGGAGAAATTGATGTTAGGCTGATTTACATAGGGAGAATCTGGCCCTAAATCCCAAAGACAGAGAAATTAAACACAGACAACAGCCGGTTACATGATATTTAAAGTTCATCCCAACGCACGATACAAAACTAAAGCATCCCCAGCCCCCCACAGATCTTACAGCCTCTGCAGAAGTCTTGAGCCAAGAGGTGTCTGTTATCACCCCGGGGACACGGGCATGCACAGACACCTTGACAGCTGCCCTGTCTCAGCCCGGTGGCTAATCGGGCTCAGACCACCGCACAGCGATCTTGTCGCCCAACTATGCAGAGTGATGCTGGCAGTGACAGAAGTGGTTGCTTCCAGGCAGGGCTGGCAGCACCCGCAGCAGCTCCTCTCCAGGAGAGCAGCAGTCCAGCCTGCTGGCCCACCCACTGCCCCCAAAACCAGCAGAAATGCTGTGGCTAGGAGGTGGATGGCTGCTAAAATGGTCTTCCTGGGCCCGAAGCGGCAGAGCTGGACCTGAGCCTCAGGTACCTCCAGGGGCAGCGGTAAGGCAGGGGGTTTGGTGCAAAGATGCTGCATCCCCTGGCTCCCACCACCCCGAGCGCGCCCATTAGCTGCCCCCCTCTCGCTGCCCTAAACTGCCTGAACGCACACCGCACAAGCCAGCGGGTGAAGATTAGGGGAGGTCAGGGAGGCTGCAGACATCCACGGCCCCACCAGCAGGGAGTGGGTCAGGCGAGATCCGGATGCGGGGCAGGGCAATGCCCACGGCCACCCCCCGCCCACGCAGCCCCTCAGGCCTCACAAATGGCAGGAAGAGAAAAATAAGGTCCCACCTGCAGGTGGGCTTGGAGTTTGTAAAGCTGAGATACACAAATGAGGGGAGCAAGGGATTATTCACTAATAAGAGGGGGGAAGGGGAGGGGAAGAACATAAATAGGGCTGTTCTGAGATTTTTGTTTTAACTAATTCCATTGAATTGGTGGGGAGAATTTACTGCAAAAGGTAGGACAGAAACAGAGATGTTGGGGCTCTCTTTCCCCCTACAGTGTCTTATACCATTACCCCACTGGCAGCCTCCGGCAAGCCACGGGGTACCAGCCCCTCGCTGTTCTGCACTGCAACACTTACTGAGGTGTCACAATGACAAAATTTGTGTAGCAGCACCTTTAGTCTTTTTCAACATAGCAGGTTTTAAAGCAATTCCTTTTCCACTTTAAATCAGACCTTTAGTTTCTTTGGCACTGGGAGAGGAAAGGGATGAGCGTTGAATAGTGATTTAAAAGTGCAAAAATAAATCCTAAGGCGTGACAACCTTAAGGGCTTTCAGGGGCCTTTGCACTCTCCTGTGCCTAAGCTTATCTTGGAGCTCACGATCGCTCTTCCTGAGAAAGTGCTGCATATTCACCCCATCCCAAAACAGATCTGTCTCCTTCCAAATGGGATCCCTCCCTATTAATGATGGAGACAGCCCTTGACAACTAGTTTAGATAAACTGCTTCACCTTCAGATACCTAAGGTTTAATGAGATATATCCCACCCTACATACAGCCCCACGGTGTTTCAGGAGCTGCTGCAGCCCTGAGTTGACGCCTTTGGGTCTCTGCACAGCAGGCGTTTGGGCTGCAAGCCCTGGGCAGGCTCTGCCTTTGTTCAGACTGTATGTCACAAGGCCCCGACACCCCACCATCACCTCTAAATGCTATTGTCACCATCACAGCAATCATACATAGCAATTAATGTCACCAGGACTCCAGTAAAGGCATAATAAATCATCGAAATAACTGGTAAAAATTAGACACAGCATATGCACTTGTCCCTTGTATGCACTTGATGCTGATCAAAGCTAAGGACTGACATATTTATTAGAGGCAGACCCAATACGGACAGCAGCTGGGCCAGCTTCCCACACACAGATTTCTCATCATTTCTATTTAAGCCCTCGAAGCTTTGATAGACACATTTCCAACTCGCTATGGTGTCGCTGCCGGTTCTACTACCACCACAAATACATCACTGCCTGCTTGCTGAGCTCCGAAAGGCTGCATGTCCTGAGGGACTCCCAGACCTGCTGGTATCACGGGGAGAGCTCAGAAAAAAACCTGTTTCGTCTGAAAACAATCCTACTTGTGTAGCATTTATTCTCTGCAGATGCTGCGTCTTGTTCTTTCTTTAATTGGGCCATTTGCATAAAAACTAGATTTCTGCATCCAAAGTTTATCAATTCTAGTTGAGGTTTTTTGTGCAGGTTTTTTTTCCCCTCCACTGCATTAGTCTTTGGTTTGGGGACACGACAATTTCTATCTTGCTAATTATGATGTCAAAACCAAAGGATTAGCTATTCCTCTAGGAATATATGCAATAAGAGGTGATTACACAGCATTCCTGGTTTTGTGCAAAAGCCATTGGCATAAGCGAGTAACACAGAAATAATAAGGACCAAATGCTGGCTGGTCTCCGTGGCTGCAGAAGCAAGCAGAGCTGGACACAGTAATGCTGCCTTTACACCAGCCGAGGACAGATCGCGTCCTCTCATCCACAGCCCCCTTGCCTGAAACCTGTGTATCGTGCATAAGGGTTTTTTCAATACCTTTCACCCTTGTTATCGGTAAGGGAGTTCACATACACTGGGACAACACCGCCGGCCCCCGGTATGACTACCATCATGGGAGAGCAGGCGTAGCTGTGTATTAGGTCCTTCAAAAGCCATATATTCAGTGGCACTAATTTAAAAAAAAAAAGAAAACCACCACAAAAGAGTAAGCGCAAACCCAAACCTACTTTCCCCTCTTGTAATGGTTACATTATTGATCTTTTGTTCATAATATTCAACCTTGATTTTTACATAATGAATCAACAAGTCTTTCCAGCCCCCAGAAGGAATAACAAATCTGAAAGCCGTGACTGCACAAAACAATCCAGACGTTATTTCATGAAACTTACTTTGCATGTAAGTATATTATTCTCTAGGACAGAAGAGGAATGGCTTAGTCATATGTGCTTTTCCCCACTCCCCCTCACATCAACAGCCTTCTGACTCATTTGAGCGTGACATTTTTAAACAAAAGCGAATGCAGCGCAAAGCCAGCCTCTTGCTTACATTTTTCCCTTGCATTTGGGAAACCTGCATTCAGGGTGAGCAAATCTGGTTACCTGCCCGACTTCATCAGTCTGCCTCTGGGCCTCGTGAGGCAGGTGGAGAGCTCGCCACCCAAGCGCTCTGTGGCTGCTGCGCTGGGGGGGGCCCGTGCCTGCCACCAGCCCCGCTCCCCCCACGCCCGGCAGGAGCTGGGTGATGAGCAGGACCCCTTCCCCACACCATCCCCAGGCAGAGTCGGGGCAGCCCCCAAGCCCCAGGCAGGTCCCAGGTCCGGGTGCACAGCGGGGGCAGCCGTGCAGCTCATCCCCGACCATCCCCGGGCAGCCGCGCACCCGCAGGTGCCCCACGAGCTCTGCAGAGAGAGGCTGAGCTGGGCTGTGAACAGGCAGCGCGGGGTCTGCCAGCGGGATTCAGCTGCTGACCCTGGAAATGCTCCCCCTTCGTCTTCTCACCCCCGTTTTTCAAGACAAAGCCAGGGAAGGTGGGCGAGCTGTGCAGCTCTGGCGGGTCCTGTCCACCCCGCCCGAGCCCAGGTGCGTCCCCGGGTACCGGGAACTCCTCCGCTGCAGCTCATGTGCCTCAGAAGGAATCAGGCGCTGCTTTTCCTCTCTTCATGTACAGTTCGCCTGTATTGAACAGAGCCATGCAGCGCAGACTCTATTTTTCCTATTTTTAAATCACTGAGCTGAAAAGCCTGTTTTTAATGAGAGGAGACGAGCTCTTTGTTAGAAATGTGACAAATAAGGTCTCTTGTACGAAAAAGAAAAATTCTGCAGGCTATTAGAAGAGACACATCAAATACAAACTGGATTATAAGCACAGCAAAGTAATTATTTCTTAGAGAGATACCATTAAAATAGTATGTAACACTTTTTAAAGCCCTGATAGACAGATAATGAACATGGGAAACTGATGAACACAGACAGGAGCCGAATTTGTTAAGAAGGAGGGGGCTCCCATGGAGACACCAAGAGATGTCGCAGGACCTCTGAGCTCTGGATCCCTCAAGATGCCTGTCCCTGGGATGTCCACACCATCACCCCACCCTGGACACCAGTTCAGGCTCTACTAAGGAAAAGCTGGTGGTGAAATCAGATCAGTAGAAATCCAGACCAGTGAAGATGGCAAAAAATAACCACACATGCCACAAAAAGCAATAATTTTTCATTGATCCCATTATTTCTGAGAGAGAGGAATTTCCCCCAGAGAGTGATAGAGTGGAACTGTACAAACAAGGGATTTTTTGGCTCACTGACCAACAGAAACAATAAACATTTTTCCAGGTAATAGAAAAAGTTGCAAAATTCATAGTTGAAATTGAATGAAACACCTTGTTTACCAGCTGAGGTTGGAGGGTTCGTTTTTCTTTAAATGAAACCAAAATAATGTTTTACCCTTGAGACTACAATCTTTTTCTTAAACAAAATGTAGAAACAAAAATGTTTTAACTTTTTAAAAAACGTAGATGGTTTCTGTCAAAATAATGTAATGTTCTCAGCACACGTTTGAATAATTTCAGTCAATCTGAGTACGAGGTTTTGGGATAGAAGACTGAATTAAATAGAAAAAATTATGAATCAATAAAACCACTTGAGGAAAAAGCAAATTCTCAGTAGGAATCCGATGGTTTTTAGCTACCTGGCCATGTTCAGTCACACTCATGGGATCCTGTCCCGTCCTTCATGACAACTGAAAGAATTTTAGTAAGATAAACACTGGAGGGCTCCAGGGCTTTTTATTGAAACTCCCCATCAGATTTCTCCAGAAATCCATATCTGATCCCAGCCGCTGAGCCGGTGCATCGTGTCGGCGGGAGTCACCGTGCACAGAGCAGCTCTGGCTGCCGCAAGCGCCGCCACCCCCCGAGGATTCAGCACCTCCCAGCAGCACCCATCCTTCAGCCTGTGAAAAATCCCTCCCTTCCCAGGTGCTTTATAGCCCTTTGTGGTGCAGATCACTTAGCCTTGGCTTGGGTTCTTTAAAACTGACTCACTGCATCAAATCGGCACAGCCAGCCATTGTGGAAAGGCGATGGAAAGGTAATTCACAGACCTGATAAAAAATTAATTTGCTGGTCACGAGCGTGAAAGCCAGGACTCAGCTGGGTTAACCCATTTCCAGCGATCCTATGACCTTCCTCGATAGACAACCTTACTGTCTCTGTGCTGCAGTTCCTTATGCACGAGAGCAGGACCATGCATGGTAGACCAGAAGAAAGCCCTGGATCCTGCAAAATGTCCCACAACTACGGCAAAAATCAGCATTATCAACAGGATAGCAGGGTTTGTGTTTCATTTCTGTCCTAATGTGTGACACACGACAGCCTTCAACATCTGCCTTTCTTGAAAGGACTATGAGTCAGCCAGGACAAAAGATGTTAAAGTTGAGAGGATTGCTTCTGAGGCTTAGGCAAACGTGAGAAACAATGAAAATTGCTATGTGGCACCTTTATGCTGCTGTGGACTCCAGGCATACTTGAATTTGAGTTGTAAGGGTGAGAAATTGAAGCCAAATCCATTGGTACCACCCACAGCTTTTCACAAGTTTATCCACATAAACCATTGTCAAACTGGGTTAAGTGGCCTAATAGCCTGTATTTACGGCAGATCATAACACAGAACTCGGCCAAGTACATGCTTATTAACTGAAGTCCAATCGCTCCCCCCCAGACCGCTCTTCATTAACTCATTTCATTAACGAGAGCGGGAGGGGCGAGAGCCCCCTGCCAGTCGCCACAGTGCCACGGCCGCCAGCAAGAGCCGAGCGCTCACCGTCCGCAGCGCGCACACGCGAGTGCAGAGCGGGCTGCGCCAAAGCCGTCGTCGCCCGGGAGCATCCCTTGGATAGCACTAAAACGTTAGCGGGTTCGCGTTATTGATCCACGGCGCTGCAAAGAAGCCGGATTTGAGCACCTGTTTCTAGCGCTAGGCAAAACTGGGGTACCAGCAAGAGCCCCTGCAGAACGGACCCCAAGAGGTGTAGTGATCGCTAGAGCTAAGGTACAGAGATTTAGCTGAGCATGGAAGGGTACTTTCTAGGAAAAAGACAGAGTGTTTCTTTTTTTTTTATTGGGAAAAAAAAAGCAAGATATAGTGTATGAATAGTTATCAGAAGAAAGTACACGGGACCTTTCTTTGTATGCTACAAATGGATGCCCTTTTAACACGCTCTCAGACAGACATTTACGGATGAGCATGCCCGTACACCTCATCAGACACGTTCCAGCTGCTCACAGCAGTCTCCCGTCTTTCTACACTCTAAACCCCCCCATCCTTGTGATCCTCATTAGGCATCACTGAAAGAAACAAATATACAATACTCCTGTTTTCTTCACAGAGAATTTATGTAGAATATCATCATTAATGTATAAAAGTATAGACATAAGGCCAATTTTAAGTAGTGAAATAATTAAATATAGCAACAGACAGGCAGGGGATGGGTAAATTCTTCATCATTTGACTCTTTAAAGATCAGATATCTTTTGGAAAGACACAATTTATTTTAAACAGAAATTCTAGCACTATACAAAGGAATTACAGAGTGAGAGCCTAGGCTTAAGGATGTGTAACATGGCACACAGAAAGATCCTGGCCTTCAGGTATACAAATAAAATAGACTTTTTCCCCCAGGGTTACTATGTCACAACAGAATTAAAATTAATACTGTATTAACCCCTTCCCTGCAGAAACGTCCACTGGCTACGTTTCTTAGGCACATTTTTTATTTCTGCTGAATTTAGGAGTGTGGAAAGAGCATGAAAGCAGTTGCTGTCCTTACTCTAGTTTGCCAGCTACGCTATCTCAGTGCAGTAATCCCCAGTACAGACAAAGCTCAAAATATTTAGACTCTTTACTGTGACTGTAAGATATGTTCTTCAAGACAAACTCCCCCAGCAGTGTTTCCAGAGGTGTTTAAGAGAAGTAGTTATTGAATAGACACTGATGTGGTTGGGACTGATGCTGTAATTGCCGCTGAGGACCAGAGCTACCGACTGCAATACCAGCCCCCAAGTATATTGGGTGCTTATAGAACTAATCAAGATACTACAAGTTGTAAATAATAATTAACAAATGTAAGTGAAAATGAACTGAATTCTAGCCTCACAGAGTTTACTGTTTGACCCTCAGTCTAGCTGCTTAATAGAGCAGAGCAAGACGAAGTGCCTGCAGCGGAAGCACTGGAGAACAGCAGTACTGACCCTTTCGACCCAATGGACGTAAAATATGGGACACTAATTTGCTTTTCAAAATGTAGGGCAAATGACCAAAATAAAAGATGCAGCAAAATTAGTAGAGCAGAAAAGTCCAAATGATGTGGTAATAATTCATTCTGTTAAAATCAAATGCCTGTTGACACATGGTGTAATTCAATATAGCTATTGTTACCACTTCATGGTAGCAGGGGAGGAACAACAGGTCATGGCAAAGAGTGCTCTTGCCTTTCTTCCTTTTGCTTTTCAAACACCTTCCATCCCCCCTTATTTTTTTAGCGTACTGCTGGCAGGAAGTCAGATCATCAGTGCCTGAAAATCAGCTTCCTAATAGGCTTCAGTAACCCGTTTTGGACAGTAAAACCTATTCTCTAGAAACATATGCATGAAATAAAAAAAAAGGATGTTTATGCTCTGTTTTTCAAAACTTATGTAGCCCCAGCTCCTACTTATTCCTTTTTCTTGCTTTCGCTTCACAGAGCACATGAAGGGTCACTGCATTCCCGTGAACATGTGTTATTTACAGGAGGCATTCGATAGGAAGAGAGACTGAGGAGCTGCTGCTTGCAAGGGGGTGGGGTTAAGCAGATCGGTTTGATTCCAGACTAGATAAGAAGGTGATCGGGAATCTGGGCACAAAATCATTTCTTCATCATCCTCAGTTAAATCTATAATTCCGCCAGTCGACCACTACTTCAACTTTGTCTTTACATGGTTGTAGCAGCAACCATACAGTTTCATGCCAGTAGAGGCTATCAGGTAAAACACCCAAAAATAAAATGTTTCAGATGCCAAGAGACTGGGAATTCGTCTTCCACAGCAGTGGGAGGTGAATAAACTCAAGATGCTTAAGCCTTAGGAGTGAATCTATCATAACTAGGTCAATCTGGACTGACACAAGGGAGCTTAAATGAGGAAACGCCCATTGACCAGAAGACTTAAGTGCAGAAGAATCCCTGGGCATTTCAGAATATTTGTGCGCTGCTATTTCAGATCTGTTCTCACGCCCAAGTTGATGCTCAGGAACAGAGGAGCTCACTCAGGGAATCTGGCCCCACGCAGGGTAAGACCTGGCAATGCACCCGAGGTACCACAAGTCCCCTGGCATTGGATTAAAAAAAAATATCAGCAGGAATGGGAAGAGCACTGGCAAACCCAGAGCGCCTAGTGAACGTGGGAGGCTTGGAAGGAGCTTCAATGAACCCGGTGGTTCCAATCATCTTTAGAAGGTCATAATATAAATTCAGAATTAACACATACTGTATGGTCTAAACTTCGGGTTTCGTTTACTCAGATTTACACCAGCTCTTAGGGCTGTTCCCTGGGACCTCATTTATATGGGAAGAAGTTCCCACCCTTTGTTATTCATCCAGTGAGACAGAAGCATGACACATTTGCCTGGCGGGCAAGATCTCACGGGGTGTCCAGCGGGTGGGGGCACAGCGGTTGGGCAGCGGGGCGAGGACCTCCAGACAGCCTGCGCAGGGAGCTGCATTGCCCCGACTCCTCGACGCGGACTGCCTTTGCTGTTCTGTTACTGCAATGGCAGCAAGCTATGGGAGAGATGGAGGCAAAGGGACACAATAAATGGAAAAGGAGAAAGAATTTAAGAGGATTTATTCCCCTCATCTCTGTAACAGGCATGGAGTGCTACAGATAAAAACCGCTCCAGTCCAAAACGTGCGAATGCATGCCTGGCTCTTGATCATCTGCTCAGACAGAATGGATACAAGTCTTAATTAACGCTTGATGCAGGGTGTTGTAATAATGATAAATGGTGCAATGAAAGTGAAGAAGTGTTTTCTACTTCCTGCATTTGACTTCTGCAGGGGAAAATGGCTCATCCTCTGGACTGTTGTGAAGGTATCCATCACTGTAAGATTTTCACACTTACCTTCTTACACAGAAAATTGCAGTTTAAGAGCCTGGCGCCATGTCTGAAGTAATCCTATTTGCTTCATACAACAATACACATGGATGTTTAAGAATTTCTGTCTTAATTCATGCTTTCTGCTTGACATTTATTTGTGTCACCTGCAGTGCTTACCAGCCGCCGTCGTTACAAGCCGTCTGTGCCACAGGGCATTTCAGATGACTGGGAATTCCACGTCTCTGGAGAAAGATGGATATCTCCCTTCCTAAGAAAATTATGGGGCAAAATATCTACTAGCATAACTTTACCAGCACTTGACCTTATGTACAGAACTCTCATTTATCCTGTGGGTAATAATGGATGTAGAGCAGCATTTAATCCCATTTTTATGCTCCTTTAGAGTGCTGTGAAGCCTTTCACCAAAAACAGGCCCGCCCATCTGTTGAGATGAAGACAGCTAGGAGATGATAAACTTCCTTGATTTTAAACGTTTCCAGAAGTCAGAGAGCCTGAGACACTCTCAGGACCCTTGAAGAGGCTGATGCACGAGAGGTCTCAGAGCAGCTCCATGCACAAGCAAGGGGGAGCAGTGAGGCTCTGGGGCAAGGTCACAGCTGGCACTTGCGGGGGACTTGTAGCCCACACCCACGTGCCTCTTTGGGCCTCATAAACACCCAGCAAGCCCATGTGGGGAGAGCACCTCATGGCAGAGCTGCCGCAGGGCTGCCGGGGAGGAGAATCCGCGGCGCGGGGGTGGGTACTGGGCTCTCGCAGCACCCCGCTGCTGCCTGTCCTCTCTTGCTTTCCTCCCTTGTCCTCTGCATATGGTAACATGCCACCAGCATTCCTCCCTTCATAAGTGCACTGCAGAATTCCTCAAGTGATGAGCACAGGCTTTTAACTCCAGAGTCTCACTAATGAGTAAACAGACCTGGGAATAAGGTGCCCGAGGACTGGGGTAGCAGGCAAACCCTGGGCACATTTGGTCTGAGACTCTCTTAGTCCAGCTGTGCACACAGATCCAGAAAAATAACAGCTCTGCCTGTGGAAGGTAACACCGTGATTATTCATCTGTGCTGTGCAGTGGGAAAATGCTGAGAGAACCCCAGAAAGGGAAATGCATATGGGTTTTTTCTTACCAACAACCCACACTTCTAATTAATTTGAACATTTAGCCATTCTAATTAATGAGAAAACATTATTTGAAAAACAATGTTTAAATACTTTAGTTTTAATTTAATCAAATATTTAATAGCACTGTAATTAATCTTCTAACCGTTAATGAATTAAATCATGGTCCTCCTGCAGTTTGATTTATAGTGTTGACTTAACTTCAGAAAAACTATCCAGCACTTGATCCTCTGCTGCTGTATTATGAACTTAAATTTAAAACAATAATCTCCATCATGTGGGCCAAGATCTGCTGTAAACCAGCGAGTGCTATTCAACTTCAATCTCGAGCACACGCTTTCCTACACTGTTAATATTTGCCACTTATTATATACATTCTTCTTAGTAAAAGGTATACTCAGAACATAACGACTGCACGTACTGGACTGATATAACATGCCTTGAATAAGGGGAAAGGGTAAGTTGCTTTACCTGATAATCAGGGTAGAACCTGACAATAAGATTTGGTTCTCCCAATCCTCTGGGCATCAGCTGAGAATTAAAATGGATTAATATTTTACCAAGGGCCACTGCTACCTAGTGCAACCTTTATGCCACTGCAAATATAAAAAAGGTTGACCACTTCACTTCTATTTTATGAAAAAAATGTGAATTTGTAGGACAACCACCACAGTTGTTCTATCTTTTGTTGAGTAATTCCTGGCACACCAGTCTTTTCCCTTCACAGACAGCTTTAGAGCTTCCAACCTTCCTGCTTTAATTCTCCAACTGTCTAGAAAATAGATTCCCATTTCATTTTGACAATAAGATTTTTTTTAAAATATCCACAATCACACCAGAAAGCAAAAACATTGCAAGTTTTCAAGAAGTGAAAATTTCAGTGACACTTCAAATACATTTCAGGATTAATTGGAATACTTCCCATATATTTCAAATATTTGCTTGGTTTACAGCCCTTTGTTTATAAAAGGGTTTATACAACCGATGAAATATGCATTGAAACAAGAAATCACTTCCAAACAAAATGACTACAGCTTTTTGTAATAAAAATGTCAAAATGGAATGCCACAACATTTTAAGAGTGCCAGTATTCCCATGTTTTCTCATAACAACTGAGATGATACCATCTCACATATGGAGACAGAACATGTCCAGTGGCCTTGCTGAGACAGCAAATATTAGAGAAACACCAAGTTCAGTATTCTCCGGCTAACTCTAAACTCAGGGCCATGCCCTCCCTAAGAGGGGGCACCTGCTCAGCCTGAGGGTACAAAAACAACGCGTATGGTATTTATTAGTGCCTTTTGAGGAGATTCATAGAGAACTACAACAGCCATCTAAAACTGAAGGAGCCTATTGATTCCCATGGACCACTACAAGAGCTGAAATGACTAGTTCCTGGCTGAGGAACCTCGTTAAAATTTGAGGAACCATGTCCATTCCCTTGGCCATCCGCCCAGCACAGGAGGGCTTTTCAGTTTGTTATTACACCACCGATAATCTGAATAAAAGAAGCATCCAATTTAACAGAAAGAAGTGAAAATACATTTTGCAACAGCTGTCAAAACCTAATTACTTATCAAAGCATAAAAACAAATCCAACAATGTCACTACTGCCATGAGAGATTAGGTACTGAAACATGGTCGTTCCCATTTCAACAGCCATCAGCCAAACAGTAATGCTCCCGCTGCTGCAGCACTGTCACTAGGGGACACGTGAAGCTGGTTTACAACCTGCTGGGAACCCAGGGTAAAAAGCTTTTCCATGAGCAAGCTGGAAAGAGAGGATTTCAGCCTCAGGGGGAGAGTAGGTCTCAGTATTTCAGACGTTCCTCTGCATTCCCGTGTCCGCAAACACAAGGTGCTTGACCATTACACAGAATTGCTTGGAACTGTGACTGGGAGCTGTCGACAGCACCTTCTAGCCTCGTACAAAACAAGGGCCAGACAATTTCCCAAGCACATTCAGTAGACTTGGGAAAGAAACATCCATTTTTCATTTCGGTCAAAATTTTAAATTAATGTCTTCAAATTATCAGTACAAATTTGAAAACTGACTACTTTCTTCCCAAAACACGACAACAAGATTGAATGATATTTGCCAATAGGATATCCATCCTGTAGCAGCCTTTAAACCTGAACAACTCACCATCTGTTCAGAGTGGAGTTAAATACTCCTCCCTCCTGTGTCTCTATTTTCCTGCATATTCATTTATCTCCTTTGATTCTTTCTTCTTTCTTCTTGTTCGCTACGTGCGGTTTACGGGACTGTGATTAAACCAAGACAAGCAGCAAGGGGCGCGGCCCATGGCGAGACAGGCATGGCAGCTTTTCCCACGCGTACGGCACACGTGTCTGTGGGTTACTCAGCCCTTCCACTGTGCTGCCAGGAGGTGGCTGTCCCCCGCTCCACAGTCTTCCTGACTCGCGTTTCTCTCCCTGTTACCAATATTATTACAGTTAATAACAACAACTTGTGTTGTTGTACGCTGATATGCCCCAGGGGAAGAGATGTCTGACGTGCTGAATGAATAACTCTTAATACTACTTAAAAGAAGTCATCTTGACAAGTTGACGTACAAGATTAGTTGTCATGCACTGCAGTGCTTTGCAATGAGCTTAGACTCGAATGCAGTGTACAGTTCTATAGACAAAGCATTAATAGCACAAAGGGAACCACCCTTGCATCCTCAGCTAGTGTAAGCCAGCAGTGCTTCACCGAAATCCGGGCACCTGCTCTGAACGAGGCAGCTGAGAATTAGCCTCATTTCCGCTGTTAAACCTAGTTACATCTCACAGTCACCACATGGTTTTAGTCCTTACGGGCCTGGAGCCTGTTACAGGCCAGGCATCGTGACCACTAAGAAGCAGCAGCGAAAGAAACACACTCCATCTCTTAGGGGACTTGAAGTGTGCGTAATTTCCAACTTTATCAGCAACGTCTCTCTCACCTGCGATCCCAGAAGCCTCTGGCTTTGAAGGCATGATATGTCCCTTAGCTTCTATTACATCAGGACTCCTTTGAGTCCAAATAACAACAAAACCCCCAAATGTAAAATACAGAGCTTCCTGGGGGGACTTGAGTTTAACGCACTGGGACCAAAAGCCTCAGGGTTATTTCTCAGCCATGAGGCAAGATACCACGCAGTGTTCCTCCCCAACATCCATCAAAGCCCCGGTATCGGTTGTTTCACCACAATCAGCTATTAAGAAATGAAGACCATTCAAGCACTTAAAGCTGTTTTTCTGGACATTCACACAGGAGGTTTCTGGACTTAGGAGATTTCTGACACAGCTCGGTTGCCTCATTCTATGACTGCAGGAAGAATTGGCTCCCTGTTAACAAGGCAAATGCCTGTTTTATTTTAAAGTATTTTCTAATTATTTTGAAGTGCTGACTTCCCCTAACGATTGCACAGCACACTGGATTGTAAGCATAGATGCAGCCTGAGATGGTTGCCCCTTCTCAGCAAACATCATCTTTGCAATGAAAGCCACCTCAGCAGGACCGGTGCTGCACACTGCCAGGAGGCACCTCAGGTAACACAAAGCCAAACTCACTTGGAATGCCTACCGAAATCCATAGGGGTTTGCCTGGAGAGAGAGAAGTACATACAGGTCAGGAGAGAAGTATGGGTAATAGGAATTAGTCCCTGTGATGATAACATTACAGCAACCCATCAGAGGTTTAAGGAAACTATGAGAGTTATCCGGAGAAGCTTTTCCCAATGTGTTATGTCCCTTATTCTTCCCGGACCGAACCTTCACCTCAGTAACCAATGAACAACTTTAGGTAGTTTCAGTTCAAAATTACAGAGAGACCGTAGTATTTATTTTCATTTTAACATAGAAGCAGACAAAACCGTCATCTCCAGATTAAGCTGCACTTAAAGCTTTCTAGATTTCTTAAGAGCAGAAACAAAAATTAAGAGCTTGATTTTGAAACTCACATTTACTAAACCAATGCTCACACAGAACACCAAGCTTCAAACCACCCTAGATACTGCTAGGCATACCTTAATGTTAGCTGGCTTTCAGTAGCCCGCTGTTTGCCACAGTGACTTTTCTGTTAGGTTTCATGATGTGCAGAAACCTAATAATCACTGTAATCAGGAATAAACTGTGGGTTTAATTGACTTGTACGCAGATGTATTAAAATTGTTGTAAACCAGAAAAAATTAACATTATAGAGATATACTCCATCACGTATTATTTATCCCCATGCCATTAGCTCATTAAATTAGGAATGCATAAAGTAGTCACTGCTCAGTAACTAAGTCAAATTAATACTCACTTAATTAAAATACAAAATAAGCTTTAAGCAATTCCATTTAATCTCCCTGTTTACAGAGCTGACTGCTAAGCAGGCGGTGGCTGCAGGTTGCCTGGAGGTGCTGTGAGACAGGAGCGCCCGGGCTTCTTCCACAGCACTGGGTGGCGCAGGGGACAGCTGGGTGACACCAGCTCCTCGTGCCTGAAAGTCGTTGCCGCTCTTCATGACACACATGCGTGTTGGGGGAATCTTACCAGGGCTGCACCAAAGGCACCGGTTATTTTCAAGGCCCTGCAAAGTTCTCATTAACCACAACACAAGGCTTTTGTCTGTTTTTCCACCCCAGCTTCAACCTGAGTATCCCAAATCAGGACAGTTGTACTTCTTACAAGCTCAATTCATTTATTCCTTAACATAACTTTCCTTGTTAAATTAGGAAGCAAGGATCCAGCTGAGAGATGGCAAATGTTCAAAGCGCACACAGCATCTTCACCACAGAAGAACAATGTATATCTTAGTGGTTTGTACTTGTTCTTCCCTCTTTACACTTTGCCATCAGATTTCTGAGTATTTTTATGACTTTATTCCCCTTTATACAATTCTTCAAGTCTGGCTGCTACGGCAGTCCTAGGAATATGGTATCTGCTGCTTCCAAACATTAGAATAAACAGGACTTAAGTTTGAAGTAAAAAAACCAACCAAACAAAAAAACCACCCCACAATACGAAACAAAAGAAACACCACCAAACCAGAGTATCTTAGTTCAAATGTGAGTTTCTCAGAAAGTAAGTTATTTTGAGTTAAAAGAGGAAAAAAGACAGAGCTTTATTTAAAATCCAGTAATGCGATCTCATAGATTCCCACTAGAAAAAGCATAGATTGCTGAAGACTTTCAAATCAATCCTTTCAGAAAACAGGAAAAGAAAGGTGATTGCTTCTAGACGAAACCTTACCATATCATCTCACCCCTGCAGGGGTAAGGGAAGAGGACTTCACATCTAAATGCCAGCCGTGCTTCTGGGCTCCTTCAGGCCGCCTTGCGGCTCCAGCAAAGCCCGCAGCACCACATGTTGCCCAGGCTGGGCACTCAGTCCCTTTGGGGTCTGCTGCCCTCCTCTTCTGGACAGACAGCTCCCTAAACTGCTCTCAGCTTTCAGCTGTTTCTCCACTGCTGTTATCAATATCCATAGGAAGTAAACCCTATTGATTATTTTTTTTTAATTGGAGACTTCAGATGTTTGGCTGGCAGCGCAGACTGCAATTCCAGGCTATCCATGCCAGCTCCAGCTGGCACACCGCTCGATGCTCCCCTCCTGCCTGCCAGAGCTCTGCCCCTGGAGAGGACGCGGAGGAAAGCAGGGCACTAGCAGCTGCGCAAGCCCAGGGCCAGGAACGGGCCACGCCAGGAGCCCACTGCCCCTTCCTGCTGCCAAGCCGAGGTCACCCCATGGTGCCTAGGTGGGCTACCAAGCAAAATCACACACACACAGTGCTTAGATATTTCTTTTGATGCTTCAAAGGCACACCCTGGTTGGTGGTCACTGGTCATTTCAGTACCCCCTTTCCCTTCTCTGGAATACACCGTGCACATGGTCTGTGATGCAGCTAGTGCTTAGTTAAAAAATATTTTCTTTCCTGTAAAAAGCAAGGAATAGAGCCCATATTTCCAACAGCCTAAAATTCATCTGCCCAGCATAGCAACAAGAAAAGAGATATTATTCTGAAGGAGAATAAAAAAAAACCTGGATGGCTTTAGCTTGAGGAAGCTGGGTTAGCCAAAGAAAAACATCTAACTGGTAGATAAATGCACCATGTTCAGTGTATGCTTAAAAGTATGCAAGGCTGTGTTTATGCATGAGAAATAGGAGAAAGAGCAAAAGCAGTAGGAAAAGGCTACGTTCCAGGCACTTCTGCCCTAGAGCAAACTATTACTACTGTTCTTAAGTCTCTTTGAAATAATAATAAAAATTAAGGATGTATATTGAGTAAAGAGTTTTGGGGCCAGCCTTTTTTAATATCTTTATCGATGATCTGGATGAGGGGATTGAGTGAACCCTCAGTCAGTTTGCAGATGACACCACGTTGAGTGGGAATGTCGATCTGCTTGAGGGTAGCAAGGGTCTGCAGAGAGACCTGAACAGGCTGGATCGATGGGGTGAGGCCAATTGTATGAGGTTCAACAAAGCCAAGTGCCGGGTCCTGCCCTTGGGTCACACCAACCCCAGGCAACGCCCCAGGCCCGGGGCAGAGGGGCTGGGAAGTGCCCGGTGGAGAAGGCCCTGGGGGTGCTGGCTGACAGCCGGCTGGGCATGAGCCAGCAGTGCCCAGGTGGCCAAGGAGGCCACCAGCCCCCGGGCTTGTGTCAGCACTGCTGTGGCCAGCAGGAGCCAGGCAGGGATCGGGCCCCTGTGCTCGGCCCTGGGGAGGCCCCACCTCAAATGCTGGGCTCAGGTTTGGGCCCCTCGGGACAAGGAGGACATTGAGGTGCTGGAGTGTGTCCAGAGAAGGGCAACGAAGCTGGGGAAGGGTCTAGGGCACTAGTCTGATGAGGAGTGGCCAAAGGAACTGGGGGTGTTTAGCCTGGAAAGAGAAGGCTGAGGGTAGACCTTATCGCTCTCTACAACTACCTGAAAGGAGGTTGTAGTAAGGCAAGTGTTGGTCTCTTCTGCCAAGGAATTAGTGATAGGATAAGAGGAAATGGCCTCAAGTTGTGCCAGGGGAGGTTTAGATTGGGTATTAGGAAGAATGTCTTTACTGAAAGAGTGGTCAGGCATTGGAACAGGCTGCCCAGAGAGGTAGGGGAGTCACCATTTCTGGGGGTGTTTAAAAAAAAATTGTGTAGACATGGCACTTCGGGGCATGGTTTAGGAGGTAGAGTAGTGTTGGGTTGGTCACAGAATCCCAGGCTGGAAGGGACCTCAGGGGTCATCTAGTCCAACCTTTCTAGGAAGAGCCCAGCCTAGACAAGACGGCCCAGCACCCTGTCCAGGCGACTCTTGAAGGTGTCCAAGTCAACCACTTCCCTGGGGAGATTATTCCAATGGTGACTGTCCTCACTGTGAAAAATTTCCCTCTCGTGTCCAATCAGATTCTCCCCAAGAGAAACTTGTGTCCATTCCACCTTGTCCTCTCCATGGGACTCCTTGTAAAAAGGGAGTCTCCATCTTCTTTGTAACTACTCTTTAAGTACTGGTACATGGGGATAAGATCCCCTCTGAGCCTCCTTTTCTCAAGGCTGAATGAGCCTATCCTCGTATGGCAGCTTCCCAGTCCTTGGATCATCTTGGTGGCCCTTCTCTGGACCCCTTCCAGCCTGTCCACATCCTTTTTGTATAGCGGGGACCAGAACTGTACACAGTGGTCCAAGTGTGGCCTGACAAGTGCTGAGTAGAGCGGGATGACGACTTCTTTCTCTCTGCTGGCGATGCCCTTTTTGATGCAACCCAGCATCCTGTTGGCTGCAGCAGCCACTGTTCGCTCATGTCCACCAGGACCCCCAGGTTCCTTTCCACAGAGCTGCTCTCCAGCCAGGTGGATCCCAGTCTGTGCTGCACTCCTGGATTATGTTTTCCCAGGTGAAAGACCTTACACTTATCCTTGTTGAACTTCATAAGGTTCTTCCTGGCCCACTCTTCCAGCAGATCTCCCTGCAGAGCAGCTCTCCCTTCCGGAGTGTCTACTTCCCCACTCAGTTTGGTGTCATCTGCAAACTTCATCAGCCTACACTTTATCCCAGTATTTAGATCACTTATGAAGATGTTGAACAACATTGGGCTCAATATTGATCTCCGGGGACTCCACTTGTGACAGGTTGCCACTTGGAAAAGGAGCTATTTACAACCACCCTCTGGGTGCAGTCTGTCAGCCAGTTCCCCACCCACTGCACAGACCACTTGTCTAGGCCATAACACATTCATTTCTCTGGGAGGAGACCGTGGGGAACCGTATCAAAAGCCTTGGAGAAGTCCAGGTAGACAATGTCCACTGCCTGCCCCATGTCAACCAGGCAAGTCACTTTGTCGTAGAAGGCCACCAGGTTTGTCAAGCACCATCTGCCCTTAGTGAAGCCATGTTCCCAGTCGTGTGCTTCGTTTGACTTGTGATGGCCCCCAGGAAGATTTGTTTCATAAGACTGATGGGCCAATAATTAACCAGATCCTCCCTCAAGCCCTTCTTGTGGATAGGGGTAACAATTGCCTTCCTCCAGTCCTCCGGGACAGCCTTCATTGATAGTTGGACTTAATGATCCTAGAGGTCTTTTCCAACCTTAATGATTCTATGATTTTAAGATGAACTGAAACATACACTTTACGACTGCACCAGCCCAGCAGAGATGATGGGCATGAGGCTAGGCTGGAGTAAATTTATAGGATCTCTAGACCTTAGAAAACCTGCTCCTACTGTGTGGACAGGCAGTCCCCTCCCACCCTCCAGCCCCAGAAAGGGGGTGGCTGCCCGGGGAGCACCCAGCAGGCAGGGGCTTGGGCCAGCACGCTGGCACAGGACAGGTGCCCAGCCCACAGCCAGGGGTGCAGGTGCTGAGGTGCTCCTGCAAGAATCTTCATCTGCCTTGGGAAATGGCTGAAATAAGCATTTTCCTTGTGTAACTCAGGCATTCCCTCCATGTCTGCTGTCCTTGAGTGGCTGCAGACCTGGAGGTCAGCTGAAAATTTATGGCAGCATTTAAGTCTGTTCAGGCTCTTTTTAATGAAATGACATTGAGGAAAAGAGAGAAGCTGGGATTATGATAATACTGTGTTTTAAACAGAATGATTTAAGGCTCCCCAGAGACACCTATTTTGATAGCATGGCAAGGGGATGATACCCTTGCTGACAAACAGGCTTTGCGGTGGCATGGAGCCTCACGAACAGTGGCGGTACAGCACAGACGGCTCCACATCAGGGCAGCGTGGGTCCGGACATGGCCAACACCGCAGAAACAGAGGGAGATGAGGATGTGCAGAGCTGAGACTTGGCTGCCAGACAAGGTCTAAGCATGTCATCGGGCACTGGCACAGTGCCTGGGTGCAAGCATGACCATCACGGCCATAGGGAGCACATGGGGGCTGGGAGGCACCCGGCGCTGAAATCAGCTGAGAGACCTTAGAGACCCAGAGCCCTAAACACACTGAGAAGCATTCCTGCAGCCTACATGCTCTGGATTCCCATTTTATAGTTGTAAAACAGCAGGATCAGTTCTGGACACAACAGAGTGGTATCGTGAAGATGGGCATATTTGACCTCAAAAATTTTATGACGCAAGGCAAAAAGGTGCTCAGAAATGTATACAATATCTATATCTAACACGGAAAAAACAGCATCCACAAGCACAGTACAACAAATGCATTAGCCCATTAGGTCTGGATGAAGACACATCAGAGCAAGTCCCACTAGAATCAAAACTCTGACAGGCCATTAGCTTAAACCCCAGGATCATGTCTTTTTCTACCCTGTAGAAATTCCCTACCGCTCAACTGTAGGGAATGCTGTTCATTAATGTTTCCTTTCACATAGCACAGCTTCCCAGTGAGAAAGTACTTCTCCCAGTAGTTTTATACTGGGGGAGGTTAAGATTGGTTTTTTCCAATCAAGTATTTCTCCCTTCTTCTCTGTTTGCTATGCAAGCAGATTTCTTTGCTGTAGCCTTAGCTTCATTCCATCTTACAAATGGCTCTGCTCTCCAGAAGGCAAGCGGCTTTTCAATGAGCAAACCCTCAATGTAATGGATGAAAAACGTTATAAATAACTAATAGTGCTGCAAACACTGAAAGACTATCCATCTTTCAGTAAACTGCACATGGTTTTTGGGATTTGTGACTTCTCCAGATCACCTAAAAGTAGTGTATAAATATAAAATATTGTAGCTATCACCCTTTATTTCAGCAATCAATTTTGTTCCTATGTGATATTCATGTTTTGCAAAATGGCTCTTTAAAAGGGGTTCACTCTGCTATTCGTGAGCTAAGTGAAGATATACTGTTGCATATAGAGGAGTAAACCAGGGCAGAAGTGAAGGTGTTTTACAAACTAATTAAGAGTGTGGTTTTCTGAGGAATAACAAGGAAAAGGGGTCATGTAAACTTTGCCTTAGACAGCCCCTGACTCCTCCAGACATTTGTAGCTGTTTTCTAAGCATGCCCTTAAACCTCGCTAATCCTCAACACCTGCATTGCAACATTTACCTGCCTACACCACTGGTGTGTAGAAATAACATCATATTTATTAAATACTTGCTTCTTGTTGTTTGGTTGGATTTTTATTTGCCTCCTGTTTAGCAAATTGAGTGCTGTGAATTGACTCAGCTTGGCCAGCTTACTCTGAAGCCAGCAAAAAATAACGAATGTAGCCAAAGAGGAGCATTTATCCATTGGAAATGCCATAATGCATTATTAGCATTTGACTAACAGCACTGTCTTAGCATCCCCGCCGCTTTCTTATACTTTGTACATGATTACACAACTCGGCTCCACAGTCCACTGAGGATCAAGTTGCAGAGGAGATGACCGGCTCACACAAGGCACAGGTTAGCTTCTCCTTGGAGTAACAACATCAAAATGCCACTTCATTTTTAAAAAACCTTGCATTCTTCTGCCTATTATAATTGCAAACACAAAAAGTCTGCCCTCCTGTGGCAAGTTAAGGGTGCACGAGTGCAGAGTATTTACTGACACTGCACTTCTGGCAGAGCAGCAGCGCTGGCCTGGATGCTGCCTGTTACATGTGCTCCAGGGCGATCACCCAGAAGGTGCATTTTGCAATTTTTTTATCTTGTAAATTAATTTCGTGGGTGTCTTGTGGTTGTTTTCCATCTGTTCTGGCTGGTTAGGCTGTCTAGGAGCCAGACCTGAGAACACAAGGTGCCTTGCAGCTATGTACGCTTTCCATGGGGTGCGGTTCAGGGGCACCTGCCGGCAGGTGTTTGCATCTGCCCAAGCCTGGATTCCTCCTGCTGTGACAAGTACTTTTATAGCTCCTTCCGTGCTGCAAATGCACTTACATGGTCTGTAACAGCCACTGTAGAATTGTGATCATGGCAATTTGTAGCAAGCCTGCTTCTTTGGATGCAAATTAACTATTTTGGATGACTTAACAATAATCACAGTCATTCAGTAGACAAAAGAAAGTGGAAGCTTTCAGGAACAGGGACAAATATCACTTTCTGGGTCAGGAAATAACATAAAATAGATAATATTTTGAAGACCTAAGGTCAAACAGCAGTACAGCTGAGCTCACGTCCCAAACAGATTTACATCTCTGCATTTTCCTGGCACTTGTACATGCTACAGCACTTTTTCAGCCACACCATGGAATAAGATTTTCAAGTCATTCCTGCTCCAGTATGACTCACTACAGGCACATCTCTGCATTGACCTTTATGTTAATCTCTGACATATTCATGGGGGTGGGGTGCGTGAAATGTGAGAACACAGTACATTAAATCACATCCGATGCCATAGTTCAGACCCCTGTAAATTTAAATGTACTTGCAGTGCACCCCATGAGTGGAGCCGTTTCCTACCAAACCACTTGCTAAGTTGCAATCCTGTATAAACACATCTACCTCAGATCCTCATGCTACAGTTACCTGCTAATTGGTCTTCACCCTAGTTTAGTCTTTTTTTTTTTTCCTTTTTTTTTTTTGCACATAGAATTCTTACAGAAAGCACCAAAGCAGTGAAGCACCTGGCTGCCAAATTTCTTTGCTCCAAGTTCATTCTACAGTAAGGGTACAGCAAAAAAAAAAGTATGTTTCTCCCTCAGAAGTTTTATAGAATGAGAAGGGCTTGAAGCTCTCAATGCTCACTAAATCCTTGAAAATTTGTAATATTTCTGATTTCCCTGTCTCACGGCTCATTTTTCTCCTCTTACAAAGCGTGAAGGAAGACGACCATGAACCACAAATTCTTGGAGGTGTGACTGCGTGGATTGCACAACCCAGACAACATTATTAATCTCATGAATAAATCAGAACCCATCAATAACTCCAAGGTGGAATTTCCATGCAAAGGTGCTTTCACAAGGCCCTGTTTAAATGCTAAGTATTCCTCTCAAGTTCCAGTGCTATATTTCAAGTCCTGAAAGTAACATGTCAGTTCAGATAGCAGTGGTGCCACAGTCACACCTAAGGAGCCCATACAGCTGCAAAAGACCTTGCTGATCCCGAGCCTCCAGGGATTAATCCACCAGCGGTGATGGGGGAGAGCCCAGCTACAGGCTGTTCACCAGTGCTGCTCAGAGCTTTCCTTCCCAACAGCCCCATCACAAGTAACCCTTTGGGAATGGAAGAGGCAAACATCTCACACCCCAGAAAGCTGCTCTTGAGATCAGAGGAAAGGGGTGAACAGAGCAAAGCCCTGCAAGAAGCCTTCATACTGATAGAGCTGTTGTGACTAAAACTTGTTGCTTTGGGGGAGTCAGAAAGGCTTCAAGACAAGAAGCTCCTAAACAAATTTACAGTGATGACATTTGACCTTAGAAAAGCAGGTGTACAGAACCATAGAGATAAGGAACCGCAGAGCAAACACTAACCCAGAACAGACCATCCCTCAAGGACAGTACATATGTGATCTCAGAACTGAGTTCGCACGAAAGCAAAAGTTAACTAGCGGACACAGTGAGGAAGAGTATATCCTTCATCCAGAGACCCCTGACGGCCACCCCGAGACACCAACAGGCATGTGCAAAGGACATTTGCATATGATAATGAGTTCTTGGAAAAATAATGCATATGTATATCTTTTCTCAGAAAACTAATGAATATGTATGTACAGCTTGTATAAGCTATGCAACTAACCCTGTGCGGGCACACACATGAGGAGGAGCAATCCTCTGTGCATCCAGCGCTGAATAAAGAATACCTGCTTAATGCTCATTCAGACTGTTGAGTCCTGATTTCAGCTTTTCACGGCACCAGTATCTCCCTTGTTAATCAGCTAACCAGCCCAGCACTGTTGCACTGGCTCACTGGGGCAGCTTTTGCTACCTGCAATGCAAACCGCAGATCTGACACTGGTTATTTTAAATGTTAATTAGCTTGTGGTGATTTCAAAACTTTTGCTCTCAAGTGCCATGTCCTACATGAGCTCAGCCAGGCCTGAGCAGGTCCATGCCCCAGCTGTCCCTCACCTTTCCAACCCCAAGGAGTAATAAGGGATGAGATGATGCTTGCTGGTGATACCCAGCTCCTCTCCTAGCAAGGAAAGCATGCAGGAGCTTGTCTCAGAGTGGGAGAGAGCAGCAGCACCACTGCAGCCACTGCAGACCTGCTCTGGAAAGGCACATGGAGGTGGGCCAGAGGACAGGCACTGCATGGCAAGCGTTGATCCTCAGGCCTTTGTTTGAGGCATGGCTCCACACGGAAAGGCACCCGTGTTCATGCAGCACAGTGCTCGATGGCATACCTGCTCTTGGCACCCCACGGGAGGTCCCAAGTGGCACAGGGACAGTGCCCCATGCCTGACGCAGTCAAGGAAAAGGCACCAGTGCTGACACAGAACAGCCGTGCTCTGAACAGACTGTATACATCCTCCAGGGAAACGGCTTTCCTGAGACAGCCAAACCACCACCAGTCTGCTGGCCAGGGAACTTGGTTAAGCCATGAATAAGCGTTCAAGTTACATGCTGTTTGGCCAGACTGAACCCACTGAGATTTGCTCCCTTCTGCATTTGGCCACTTGCTGGAAGCTGGGCCAAGCCCACTGCAGCCTCCGTCGAGAGCAGGTTCTGCCACAGCTGTGCCAGCCAGACTGGCAGGACCTTGAACCACAGAGCATCTCCAAGGCCCATGGGCAGGGGTCTTGCCCCAGCTGGTCAGGGTGGATGGACCTGAAGCTCAGCACATACCAGGAGACCCCACGGCCAAGAGTGCAATGGCAGAAGCCTGACACCATGGTCCCTACTGACTCAAGCCGAGCTACAGACTGGGAACCTGCACACAGTGACCCACCATTGCTCCTGATGGTGCCAAGACCTCCTGTCTGGCCACGGGCACCGCTCAGCTCCTGCGTCCCAGATTTGGTCCCTGCTTTGTGCCTCCTCTGCTCCAGAGATGTAGTCAGAGCCACGGGAACACCCTGCAGCCCTTGGTGCAGAAAGGGGAGGCGAGGAAGAGAGTGAGAACAAGCTGCCCTTCTTTCCCCTAGGAGTACTTCCAAGATTAATCTCTGCAGAGATAAGAGTCCTAAAATATTTATATGAAGAATTTCATGCTTCAGTGTAAATCCCACTGTAAGCCCTACAAGAGCGATAGGGTTTTTTCCTCCTCCCCCCTTTCTCTCCTTGGCTCTGTCTCTCCTCACACATAAAAATAAACTGATAATATCCAGCTAGGCTGAATAAATTCAAAGCTATTGAGCTGTAGAATTACAATTGCCCAGAGAAAAACACAGAAGGAAGCAACTTTCCTTCCTACAATGCAGGGGTGAGTAATGGAGCATGAATGTGTGAGCTGAGCTCCTGCACCCTCCTGACTGACACAAATACATATCACCTGGAAGACGCCAGCTCAATTTGAGGTCAGACACTGTATGTGTTAGAGCTGAGTGAACAGTTAAGCTTAAGTTTGCAGATGACACCAAATTGGGCGGGAATGTCGATCTGCTCGAGGGTAGAAAGGCTTTGCAGAGGGATCTGGACAGGCTGGATTGATGGGCTGAGCCCAATTGTATGAGGTTCAATAAGGCGAAGTGCATTGCCAGGGGGTGAAAGAACAACACTATCATCGTAGCACAGAGCTACCAAATAGCATAAAGAAATCAAAAGTAATTGTGAGAGGTACAAGCATCATATAATTCCTAACACCAAGTGCCAAACTTCTGAGAGCTGCAGGACTGCTAAGCTCCCTCCAAAGACGAGATATATTTCAGCCTACAAACCGGTGATGCACAGACGAGGTCGTAGCTCCTGTGACGACCGATTCACTGAACACAAGAGCTGGCATCAAACTGCTGCTCCACAGAAACAATAGTGGGACACTTTGACCCTCAAACTCCATGACAACTCTAGTACCAAAATAGTTTAATAATAGTAATCTTCAATTTTAGAAGTAGTTTAAGCTTCCTCCATTGTGATTATTTTTTTTCTCAGTCAGCTGTGGTGCTTTTGACAACCCCAGGGTTAGCATGCCTGCAAATAACCTGTGCAGAGAATTAATCAAAGCTTCTTCACCACACCAGTCTGCCAGTTTGCCTGCAATCCAGAGTTAAGCCGGCAAGGGAAGGGTCGCCTTAGACATAATTGTTGTTTTTCCTGTTGACATTGAAGCATGGCTGCTGATAAGAGGGCTCGCTTTGAAACACGGCAAATTTCAGGTAAGAAAAGAAAAGGATCCATATAAACTGCTCCTTTCATTTTGCACAAGCCACCGGAGAGCTACCAACCCCCTCCAGCACTGCTTGGGCAGGTGCCTTGTGCCGGTGTAGAACCACAGGCCAGAGCCAAGATGTCCTTGCTCTTCCTACCAGAGCTGCCCTGCCTGCCCCCTCCCTCCTTGCCCTTGCCCAGGCTGCCCAGTCTGGGGCAGGTTTGTCTGAGCACAGGGCGAACACGCTCCCAGCTATTACTTCCAGCGCGGCACAAGGGCTAAGGCACCCTGAGGGTTCAGCTGGTGCTGCGCAAACATCGTAAGTGGCAGGGAGTACCTGGAAAAGCTTCCTGTTCTCGATGAGCAGGCAAAGGTATTTATCAAATTATTGTTAGCTATAAATTAAGCAGAAATGTCTTTTTATAAAGAGTCTTTTTCCATCCACAGAAAGGAAAAAGAAAAAAGCCTTCACACACAGGTGCCCGCAAACAGCACAATCCCATGCTGCCTTTTCCAGCATCCTCAGCCTTTGTCCTCTCCTGGCAGTTGTTCCCAAGCCCTGCGGTGCCGTGTCCAGCTCATTAAGCACACGCCTTGTGCTTGGCAGTGCTTCCTACGGAGTGACAGAGGACAGGGAACGAAGAGGGGTTACGGCACCCTCCAGAGCCCTGGGACAATGGGCACTGCCTCCTGGCTCCCAGCCTTTGGAAACAGCAACAGGTGCCTCTCACCAGAACCCGGGGTCCTACTGCACACAGGCAATAAGAATCGGAGTGAATAGGGCTGACAATGTAGTTAGAGAAGATATACATTTTTCTCATTGTTGCCTGCTAAATTTAAACATGACAAAGCACATTATATTTCTGCCTCAACTTTATCACTTTGGAAGACAAAAGCTTGGATGTTTCCCAAATCACAGTCCAGACTAGAAGAGCTTTTTGTTAAGTTTCTAGCAGAAATAGTTATTTCAGGCAGACTAATGGAAGCGTTGCAAGGGCAAATGATGTGAGCCCACCACGTGGGTTTTTTTGGAGGATGAGAGCATGCTGAGGGAGCCCAGCTTACAAACAGGACAGGACCATCCACTGTCTGGTGACCAGCACACAACAACTTCTCTTACAGTTCTTAATTGTAGTCTCACTCCATTTGAAACAGCTTTGAGCTGCTTTCAGACCTTCCCTGACCTCCATATCTACACAATGATTATTCTTTTCACATTGCTGTCCCTAGAAAGCATCTGCTTCTTTTTCCTGTTGCTTATACCCTAGAAAAACCTATCATCCCCTATTCCAAAACCTGCTTTGGCCATCTGCATCCTTCCTGCAACCGCCTCAGGCCTTCAATGGGACCCTGAGACATTTCCTCTTCTCCCACCTAGGTCCGTTCGCTGGTGACAATCATCATACTGCAAGTCCCTTAGACACAAAGGCACATCTCTGAACAGAATGATCACTCCCACATGTACAGAAAGATGCTTTAGAGAATTTTTTTTTTCCTCATGCAAGAGTGAGGCTGTAAACGGAAGGGCTCCTTTTCTACAGTCTCAGGCTTCCCCTGCCCACATGATCTTGGCTGTTTACCAGTGCCAAACATTTCCATTTGTCACCGGTGTTTTATGGTTGTGACACTGAATTGCTTATGCAGGCTTCCAGGGCTGAGGGGCTAAAATAAAGCTAATGTAGTATAATGCACTATAAGGATTTTTCACCTTCATTTCTTTGTTGGCCTCGGTTTAGTAAATCACCAAAACCACAAGGGCGCCAGAATCCCATATGCAGATATCTGGAGAACTTTAGAATTGCATTATTTCTGCTACTTACAAGAAGATAAATTATTCTTCAACATTTAATTTAGCATGTTTTCATCTCAGTAAACAGTTTATCTAGTGAATACAATGCACAGTAGCAACATTCATAGTCTGCTGAAGCAATTTCTGTATTTCTTCAGTTAATAAAAATAAGAAAATTATTCCCAGCATTTTAGGAACAGTTAATGCTATGGTAATGTGGTAAGATACATAATTTATTGAAACATTAATAGGCAATCTCTTAAAACGTATTAACAGCCTCATATCATGGAGGAGAGCCTGAAGTGCAGTCTCAGTAATATGCACCTACTTAATTTTGAAGACAGTTCTGCCCTTAGCAAGCAATCCTTCCCTGGGGTGATCGGCTTTGGGTGAGTACGATCAAGTGTTTGGCTTTACTGAGCCCAGTAAAGGCTAGCCCCTATCAGCACACACCACGCTAACGGCGAGTACAGCTGCGGAACTCCTCGAGCATATACTTAAGTTTACAGAAAAGGAGAATTTTGCAAGGTGTTTCCAAGGTCAGCAGAACAGGGCAAAAGGCTTCAGAGTCAAATGAAGCCTATGTTTCCAAAAGGAAACAAAATGGTGGCAAATTCATGCCTCCTGTAGTATCATTGCTTCTCTTAATGTAAGAAGTACATGCACTTAAGAGACTAACACTGGAGAGAAAGGCCGGGAATGTAGCCATTAGCTTGTCATCTCACTGCACAGGCCACGTAGATCATTCCCAGCCCATTACTGTCGACAGCTTCAAAGTTTGATGTGGTTTTTAGAAAGTAACACACAAAAACATTTCAATGCACTGTTCCATGCTGGGCACCCATTAGAGGAAGCAAGTATGGTCTAAGCCTTCCCATGTAGTTTTAATAGGGAAAATAAATGAACTTTTCTGCCAATATTGTGTCACCTTGTAAATTCCCTTCACAGCAGAGCAGCAGAGTGAGTAGTTACATGAAGCAGACACTGGATACTAATCCACCATTCCAGGGAATTACAGCACGGTCCTGAAAACAGTTTCCTATTAACGCCAGTGGGCTTCGGCTCAAATGGTTATTTAGCTATATTTGGTGGCTATCTGAAGGGGCTGGCTGCTGAACTGCTCGCTTCTTACGTTAGACACAAGAAGCAGCTACCTGGGTATGCAGCCCTAGCGTGAAATTAAGGAGTGTTTAATATCTGGTATTGTGTCATCCAAACTCTGTGCGAATGTTACACCACCGTGGGTGCTAGAAAGCAAACCCTTAGTCTTTAATGCCAGACAGCTAGAAAACAGAAGAGAGGTTTAGTCTCGAACTTTTGCATTGAGGCAAGACTAATGCAATGATTTGGCTGGATGGAAATGTCACGCTGAGTACCCCCACCATGCAGATTATACCTGCCAGTTATAGAAGCACTCAGTATGACGAACAAGCCAAAAAAGAAAAAAGAGTGCAAAACACTCATTGGTGTAATTAAACAACTAATCCAGGTATCAACGCAAAAGGTGCATCTATGGTGGGACAGGGATGAAAAGGCACGTGCATTGTATGGTGAAAGAACCAAAAGCCAGGCAGAATTTGTTCTTTATATCCACATCCATTTGCATTGTCAGTCACCTGCACAGAATCAGTTAGAGTTTTGAGCAAGATATTTTCCAGATCAAAAATATTTTAAAGTTCTAGCTGTGAGGACTTGATATCAATGGACATAGAAATTACTGTAAAAACCTGTATAATACAGTAGCAAATTGCAGCCTTTTTAAAATTCAGTTGTGGAATTCAGTAGCAGGGACAGTGGTAAATGAAAAGAAACAAAATCATAATGCCTTCAGGACAGAAACAAAACCAGATCCTGAGCTAGAGTAAATCAAAGCAGGTCTACTGACATCAGTGGAACGACGTCACGCGAAGCATGTGGTCCACCATTGATAATTAATTCCTGCAGGCCATTTTCAATGGTAGGGAAGCGCAGAAATAAAGCACTGGTCACCTGAGAGCAAACAGAAAGCACAAGCTTGCAGGTGGATAGAAGTACTTCAGCCCTTCAAAAAGCCTGTATGTGAAACAAGACCATTCTGAGCTTCTTGCTGCCGTGACCTGGGTAACTGAGTCCCAATAATTGGAGTAGATCTATAATGAGAAGTACAGGAGTGGCTATAATTTTACATTGGAGATTTCTTACTCTGTTGCTTTCCTCAGCACGAATACTACAGAATGAGTGAAAATGATGAAGATAAACAGCGTGGCTGTTCCCCCCCTCGCTACAAAATTGCAGTTCTAGTGTCATAAATTGTGATCTCTATAGGGACAGAATGAGCCTGCTTTTCCAAGAATTACTCTTGGGCTTTGTAAAAGTCACACACCACAATACATTTAATATAATATCAATTTTATAACATAGCATTGTGAGACCTACAGCATTTAGCAATAAACTGTAAGTGCTGATTTGCCGTTGCCAGAGCTGTTCCCATAATAACATTTAAAGTACCATGTTCAGTAAAGCCTTTTCTTCACTATACATTGATTTGTATGATCTTAGTCAGAAGAAACCTAGCTGCCTTCTGAACACGTCAGCAGCATAACACTGAGAACAACCCGAACATTTACTCGTTCTCACTTCTAGTCACCTTGCAGGTGTTCTCCAAGCATTCAGAGAGCAACTCTGCAAGGTGTCCTCAGTTCCCTACCAATTCTCCCTAACTTTCACCTCAGGAGAGGGAAAAATAAGATCTTTCCCTTTTAGCAGTGCTAATAAGACAAACTCTTACTCAGGGTAGGTGGAAGAGCTGACCAAGAGGGTTGGGGAGCTTCTTCCACCATCAGTGTAAGTTACAGGCTTTGGCTCACGCACGCCGGTACCAGGGTGGGCAGCGCAGGAGGGAAAAGTTTCCACCCATCACAACACTCATTACAGGGAACAGCTGAAGCTGATATTTTACAGCACTTTCCACTAGTCTTTTCTGTAATAAAAGGATAGAACAACCCAATTCCTTGAAATGTGATTAAGACGCAGGGCCTGATTTCTGCCTATTGCAGGGTATCCTGACTAAGCCTCTTTGACATGTATTCATTTTTCAGATCAATGCTTGTTATTAGCTTGCATGGTTAGCTTTGTTCTTCTATTAAGGAGGGACACCTGATGTGCCCTGACAGCTTTACTCATATTTAAAAGTGACTATAGGCAGGTACACATATATAGGGTTACTCCAATTTCATCTAGCTTGTCAGCTGCTGAAAATAGATTGACAAATACCTGCTAATAACCTAAACCAGTGGAAGAAATCAGTCTTAGGAGAAAAATAGGCAGACTACAATTTTTTGGGTTCTCCAGAAAATGGTTTTCCTTCACAACTCAAAGCTTCAGAAATTTCTACAGAATGTGGAGCAGCTCAGGACATGTGGAAACAGGGTGGTCCTAGTGGTTAACTATGGATTTAAGAACTTGACCCGACTGTACCAGGTCATGACCTAGCCTTTCTTTTTCAGCATCACAAGCCTGGTTCCCTCCTGAGACAGGTTACTCGGTCCTGCGGAAAGCAGCTGTACCTTCTATGGAACACAGACATCAAAAAAGTCAGCTAGACAACTTCCCCATACTTTTTAAAACAGATAATTCAGTCTGAGAAAGGAATAAAAAATACCGTCCTCCCAACCCCATGTTAAACTTCTAATTGATATTGCAATTATTGTTTGTGGTGTTTGGGGTTTTTCTTATTACTGTTACTGGATTAGAAGCATTTGGGGAATACTCAAGTTTTCTGTCCTCTTTTACAAAAGAGCCTTACGTGACTTGCTCGGGAGCCATTTCTTCTTTGAGCAGCCCATCAAGTTTCCTTACTTCAAATTATTTAAATCTTCCAGCTATAGATTTGACCACTGACAATATGCTTTTTGTTAGATTCCCACATGAATGATGATTTACTCCAGAGAATGGCAGTGGCCAAGAGGAAGCCCGAGTTCTCACTATACACAGGCATCCCCATCAGCATGAAAGCACCTGAGGCTGGAGAGCCCAACTGTCTCACCCTTAGGAAAAGATGACAAAGAGCCTTGCATTGCAGAGGACATCTCTAGAGAAAACAGATTCTCACACACTGTCTCCTTGAACTAAGAAACAAATTCTTAAAGAATATTTCCTTGTGTGCCTTATTAATGGAAACAGCTACATAGTAAGGAAAAAAAATCAATAGTTTGCTAAAAAAAATCCATAAATCTTCTACAGTATAAATGCTGTCTTCTTTATAGTAATGGTCAATACTGAATATTAATTGAAAATCAATGGTACCAATAATATTTCAGCTAAATATGGACTATAGCTCAAAGTTTTCTTGTATTGCCTGTGTGATGCTTTCTCCAATATAATCTCAAGCACTTCATTTTTTGGCTATAATTAAAAACACTATCATGTGCTGCCTGAAAACTGATCACAGTCTGTTCACAAAAACCTGCTAGCAAATGTATCATCATGATCACAGCCTTACACAGAAACTTCTCCATGGAGCCAACACGATGGTGTACATCCATTTGATGATCAATTAGGCATTTGGGATACACAAGGAGAGATTGTTTTTTCCCATTAGTGGGTACAAATGCTGCAGTTTAATTTAGCCAAATTATACCCTTAGTACCTTCCTAGAAGCATGGTGTTGAGTGACAGGCATCTTGATTTTGTAGAACAAGATCTGAAAGAGCATGGCACAGAAATGCTGTCTTTAGCATGTCCATAGGGCCATTTCACTGCCTATCAGGACAAACGTCCTGGGGCACTAAATAGATTACATTTATAATAATTATGTTACAATTGCAGTGATGGATTCTGACAGCTGTAACTTCTGCAGGGTTATGACTGGAATGCAAAATTGTGTATTATCTCATCATACTTGCAATTCACTTCTAGGACTTCAGTTTCCATCAGCAAGACCCAAAAAAGATGAAATTAGCATTAGCGGTGGTACATTTCCACTGTAGATTCATGGCAAAAACAACGGCCTCATCTCAGTTAACTCTCATATTCATACCCCTAATAAGGTACAGGTTGATATTAAGTCTGGTAGTAAGAGAGAGCAAACAGATCGCATTGTACTGAAAGTCTAGAAGAGGTGCAACAGCTTAGTTTATGGAAGTCCTCTTTGACACTGAAGTTAAAGTCATCTATCCCCTAGCACAATCTATAAAAAACAGAAATACAGAAAAGTTGCTGTACACTGGTTTTCTTTTACAGTTGCAAATGAACATCAACATAAAGGATAACTAGTGCCAGTAACTTAAAAGGACAAGGAAATTCATGGCAATAATTAAAGGTAATTGAGAGAACGTGAGGATCTCTGGTTCTTGTCCAGTGGAAACGTTGTCCACATGAGCCTCAAGTCGCATGCTTTTCTGGACAGCTATTCTGCAAAGAAACAATAGGGCCTGCAGTCTAATAATTTATATTTTACAGTAACAGTAATTTATTTTTAAGTCTATCTTGTCACCAACCTACTGAATCCTCCTACAGCTCCTCCAGAAGATATCCTGAGGGTTGACCGAAATGGTGGACATTGGACATGGCACATCTGCTTGCAGGGCAGAGGACAAAAATGTCTCCAAGACTGATCACCTCAGAAGACGGATGCCCACCTCCAGCCTGGAAAGCCATCTATCCTCTGTGCCAGATGGATCCCAGCTTCCCTCAATCTGTCCTGTTTTTATTATACACTTAAGAACTTTCTGCTCAAACACTTCGTTTCCTCCCACCCAGGACAGCACGGTGCCAGGGAATCAGCCAAGTGAGGCATCCCTTCCCCCGTGAACCTGGCTCGCTGGCAGCTCCCACCCTGCCTGCATGGGACAGATTGCCCATCCTCTCAAGGCAAGTGCTTTATTCCTTGTAATGTTTTAAAAGCCAAAATCAAGAGAAACAGCCTTCATTTTCATTATTTCATTCTGAACCCATTCACACAAGTGTGTGGATAAGCATCCGGGGTCTGCTGCGCGTGTCCTTCCTGTATCCAGACGTGTGCCTTGCTTTGTTGAAGAAAAGCATTTCTTTCCATTTTCTGACCCCTCATCCAGCTCCCTTCTCTGACCTTTTCTGGTTGGTTGGTTGTTTTTCTTTAAATAAGGGGGAAGGAGAGAAGACTCTCTCAGCTGGTTAAAACAGTTTGATGCCATGGAAAATTGTCTCTGACACAATGAGTGCTACACAAGTATTCTCTCAGCTGTGTTTCAACAGGATCTTTGCACATTGATCATCTAAGGAACTGCAGACAGAGCAAGTGCAGCCATTTTTATATCTTGTGCCATAGGCATGAATCTGGGGTGCAGCCCCCAGACGTGCTGAGGGAGAAGGGCTCAGCATGCAAGAAACAAAGGGCTAATTGCAGGTGCCACACGATCTCACTCAAAATTGAAATCATTATCTGGTTGCTATCTTTCATTTCACCATTTCCCAAATACTGTTCCACTAATATTTATCATAGCTTTGTTTTAAGGAAACATGTGCTCCCTAAATCTAAATATTTGAAGAGTTTTGAAAAAACTTTGTCCAATGTAAATCACATTTGGCAACCTGCTCCCCTGTATAACTAAGTAACTTGAATCTCTCATAGCATTTCTAGATCACATCTTGTTCCTGCCTTCCTCTTGCTATAGTTCAGGCTGATGTTTAAGCATACTCCTATATCTACACACTATGTAGCCTGGCTAGGCCTACAGGCAGAGAATTACAAGCAGGACTAAGCCCTTGGATTGCAACAAGTGAATTCAAGAGGAAAGCTTGACAACTATGAACAGAACCAAAATGAATAAAAGAAGGAAGTGCTGGCAAAACATGAAGAAATTCTTATCTGAAGTCATTCCTTTCCACAAGTCTTATTTCTTTCCTGTGAGATTTCCAGAAGTACCATCATGATCTCAGCATGCATTTACCCTTTATGTTGGGAATGCCTGAAAGAGCATATTATGTAGAGGCTGCCCTTACAGTAAAAGAAGAGGAAAGATTCAAGATGTTTGTTTGGGGGTGGTTTTTTTTTAACTAGTCTGTGCATGTATTTACATGGCTTCCTAAGGCCCTTAATACATCCAAAATTGCGTAAAGGGGAGCAGAGTTAGAGCTGAGATAATGTATTTTCTTCCCCTCTTTCTAAACCAGTCTAAGTTATCTGGATTGCACGGTTCGGTGCATCCCAGCTCCACGGCCATCTACACCCACACTACCACGCACTCATGCCATTCCTACCCATAATTTAAGTGGAGACAGGTTCTCCTTACTTAGTGCAATCTAGAGCTACAAGCAACTTAAATGAGACATGGTTCTAACCGCGTCAGAGGCATTGCGTGCCTTACATGCAACAAAGGAAAGCATCAAGTAGGATTTTGACCCCAACACCAATTGTTGGCGTGTGGGGCCTGAGGGATTAATTAATTCATGAGCTCAGCCTACCTAAGGCAGCACATATCTGCCATAAGAGAACAACAGAACGGTACAACAGGATTTTGTAGGTGAAACAGCTACAATTAAAATCCCTGGAAATACAACCTAAGATGTAAAAATAACAAAGTTGTGCAAAATACTGTGCAGTTTCAAACCACAGCTAATACAAGTCAGAATGGGGGGGACGGGATGGGGGGACACGACCCATATTACAACTATGAAATAACTTTTTTAAAATGCCAAAATGCTTTATATCATTTCAGTTTGTTTCAGTACAAACTGCCAGCAAACTTTGGTATGAAACATGAAGGCATATAACTTCACTTTTAAAATGTATGTTTTGACCATGTATTTTTTGTCCCTGACCATTTCCTTGATATCAATACACTCATTTTCAGTGTTAATGAAATAATTCCAAAAGGGAAAATGTCCCATTGGAAAACTCTCTATAGCTGTAATCATGAACCATAAGTCCAGACTGCCAAAAGGCACAGCACGTATTTTGGTAAGTGAAGTGCTTCAAATCAACTATCGTCCTGGAATACCTTAATTCAGCTCTTGACTCTGAGGTTACCAAACCTCTGAACATAGGTCATGGGCTCAGTTGTGCCTTGCCATGAGCACTGATGTGAAAGGAACATCTCCAGTGACTATAGGACTCTCCAGGACAGTAGAGACCAGGCATGCTCTTTCCTTGGTGCTATTCTTAGACTGAAATATTCATCCTTAAATTGCTTCTGTGTCTCTAACCAGGTTGTCTGGCAAGCTGACAGACAAATCTTAGTAAAAGACAGACTTGATAAATATGCCAGGAGAAGTACTTGCAGTCTTTTTACACAAAGAAAAAAAAAAAAGGGGGGGGGGGGCGCGCAGGGGAATTAGAGTGAGAATAAGAAAATGCAAATTGCTCAGCTGCCCTTGCTCAAAGGATGACTTCTGTAAAAGGGCAGTAAAAAGAAAAAAAATCATTATTTATGTCAAACAAGGCAAGGCAAAATATTTAGGTTATCTCTTTCTTTGCCTGAGGTACAAAACCAATCTTCTGGTATCTCCTAGATCGCAGCAGGAGAATGATTATTACCAGGCTTGCTCCCACTGAAGTTGTAACAAAGACCCTCCCGAGCCCCACACACTGACTTGAAGGTGGGACGTGCCATCACTGTTCTGCAGCGCAGAGCTCGGGTGAAGGCTTGGAGACAGCGAGCCAGAGGATCACAAAGACAAAGAGAGCATTTCTGTTTCTTTCTACTTGTCCCAGGGTCTGACCCCAAGGCTGTAACTTGAATCAAGGATCCTCTATAATGCATGAACAAGAAAGATGCTTTCAACAAATACAAACTTGATATTCTTCTGTAATCGCATGTTTCACAGAGCAGAGTTTCAAAGAGTTCTGGGATATTCATGGTAAGCTGATGAGAGTTGCAAGACATCTAAATTCAGGCTACCTGAACAAGCTGCCCTGGGCTCCCTCTGCAACAAATGGGTCAGACACCTCCCGAAGTCACGAAGGGTGCCAGCGGGAGGGCTAAGTCACCCCAGGTGTACCTGTCTACCTCTGCTGAATAAAGAAATAAAGTAAAATTAGATGGGGTGGATCCAAAGCCATCTTTGTAATGTTATTAGTATCAGGAGGTTTGGGGTTTGGCTTTTCTTCTTCTCTCCGGGTGGGACCTGGACACAACGGTCATCTTGTTGTCCTTCTGCCTCTCCTGCCTCCTGGCAGGGTGCCTTCGAGGGCAAAGCATGATCTGAAAGCTTTCTCACCAAGCCATGTCTCTCCAAGACTGAGCCCACAGATAAGTGAAGCTGTCATTCTTAATAGCTTTTACCCAGCCTGTAGAGGTAATGCAACGATGCTTGCTTTTATGTGTACGCATATGTCACTTCTGTTAGTGGCAGGATACACATGGGAATTAAAAGGAGCTGGCTAAATTCCCCCAGGCTCAGGTCTCCAGTCTGAAAGATTATTGGTTCTGAGCTCTGGCATTGCTTTGCCCACAAATAAATATAAAAAAAATCCCCTGCACTTTCAAAAGACAGTGATAATTAAAATTTATTCTGCAAATGACCCAGCCTGATCCTAAAGACTGATCAAGTGAATTTTGTTCTTTTATCAGTGACTTTTCTTGGATGTTATGCACTGACTTGATCAAGCTAAAGGAAACAGAAGGAAATCTAAGATTATAATTCAGAGGAGAAAGGATTCTTAGCAACTGTTTATTACTATTTAATCAAAATAAAATTAGGTGAAACAAGGCAGAATGGTGGTCCTGTACCACTGTGTTACTACAATTTAAGAGAACACAACAGGTAGTCATTTATTTTCTCTCCAGTTTTGCTTGAGGGACCTTAGAAAGTCATTAAAACCAAAATGAAGTAAATGCACGACAGGTGAGAGAACATTCAACAAAATGTGGATGGGCCAGAAAAGTCAGAACTATGTTTGATGTGTCTTTAACAGGGATAAGCAGCAGCCATGGGAGTCAGAGTTGGCAACAGCTCCTTCCAGCTATAAATCCAACGCACCAAAACAGATTGACCCCCACCAATTTATTTTTTATTTAAAGTGCATACCAGTGTAGAAGTCTTCTCCAGTTTTACCACACATTACACACAGCTAAGTCCCTTACCCCAGCCAGCCCACTGCAAACCACCCCTCTCCACTGGGCCGGCCAAGAACTGCAACCAAGCTTGTTACAACAGCGCCGTAGCCGCCTGCACTGAGCTGCTTTCCTGAAGCTCTCAACAAGTCAGTAGTACTAAACGTACTGGCCAAACCTCCTTTCTCACTGGGTTTCCTGCTGTGCTACTCTACAGGGTCTGTTGTCCTGAAGGGCTCTCTGCAGGTTCCCTTGCCGTCAGCCTGCCAAACATGAGGCTGCCTGTGATTTATAGGGTGACTAATATTGATAGTCTTCGAGAAAAGATTTACAGATATCAAACAGTGACCTTTCCAACATACTGATCTACACAAATCTGGCAAAACTGCGTTCTTCCCATAGACGTACACATCCCTAGCGTCCAAAACATGCCTGTTTACTTGGTGCAGAAGGTGACTGGAGAGGCAGTAGGAAAACAGAACAATTCCCCCCCAGCAAATTGCACAAGGACACAATGCAGCACACAACGGAGCTGAAGAATGCCTTTCTTTTAACTTAATTGTGCTTTTTTTTTTTTTTTAAGGCCCTGAAGACAAACACAGCATTTATCACACCATGGGTTAAGACCAGTTTGAGGCTGTGGAAGGACTGTTTGAAAGCATAGTGAAGTATTAGCAACCCAGTTCTGCCAAGCTCAGGGGAGGCAGCTCCAAGCACAGGCTGCAAGTATTTTTCCTTGGCAGCCACTGAGTGCCTGAAGAGCTGGCAACAGCTCTGCTCCTCCAGTGCAGAGACAAGAGCATTTATGCCCCCAGCCAGGTCTCAGCATCCTGCTCCCATGGGGCTGAGCTGTCGTGAATGCAGGGCCTGATGATAAATGGGGCAAAGTAGTTTATCAGTGGTAAAGGATACATGAAGCCCTGATCTCTCCCATTCACAGCCTGTGTAGTGGCAGAAGAAATCCTGTTTCTTTGGACAAATGTTTTAAGCTACTTCCTGAAGTCAGTGATGCTCTATCACATCTCTGCCTGCAAAGCATTTTGGACTAACATGCTCAAAGCATGTTGCCCGCACCCTTGGACGCCTCTGACCTTGAAAGGTTGGCAGCCTGAGTTTAAAGGGTGCTGATCCTCAGAACCCACTAATTGCAGTGGGTTTTGCAGCTGCCCAGCAGTTCCCTGGCCAGGTGCAAGGGAGATGCTGTGTTACCACCTAGTAAACTTTCCTCAGCTTCTAGTAGCTGAGGGTACAACCTGCTTTGCTATCCTACTGATGATTCCCCAGCTCAGCAACTAACTGAAAATCTTCACACATGACAGATTAGTTGCCATATGCTGACTCTGAAGCTCTCAAAGACGACCCCCAGTCTGTTTGTCCTCATACAGCCACCCTACGCTTCTCCCTGTCTCACGCTACCCACAGATGGGCAAGTTAAATTCGAGCTTGCTCATACTTTATATCTGCCTGACCTGATTCACTAACTACAGTGAAGGCATTAGACATTTCTGATACACCTTGCAGAGCAGAAATGGTGCGCTAGGTCCACATGCCGAGTTTGCATTACTGAAAGGGAAATCTCTGGTACCCAGGGAGATTTCTTCCAACTCTCCACTGGTTTCTGCTTCCTTCTGACCCAGAAAAACCCTCAGGAGTAACCTCGAGCCAGGCTGCTCCCCTGCCTCTCCACGAGCACACAGCAAGGTGCAGCGAAAGCCTGAGCCCAGGCAGCCAGGGCATGGCACGGCACTGCCTCCTTCGCCTGCCTGCAGCGCTGCCCAGCACCTGCTTCTGGCCACAGAACGAAGCCAGGTTGGCTTGTCCCAGTTTGCTCCTTGCCAGTCCTGGTGCCATCCAGGGCCACCCCCTGCCTGGCTCCCTGGCCAGGGAGGCCCTTCTGGCAGCAGAGGTGCAGGAGCAACACCCTCCCAGCACGGGGCAAGCCTGTGCAGGCCAGAGACACCTCTCCCCCATCCTGGCTGATGGGCAGAAAGGCTCCCACCAGGACAGAGAGAGCACGTCAGCGCTGAGACCGCCTGGCGCTGCTGCTGAGCACGTCCCTGCCACACACAGGCTCGTGGAAGCTGCTGTCGCCGGAGCAGGCGCGAGCATAGGCACACCGCTGTTACATTTACAGAAAGCTTTGACAGTTCTCCGTGTTGGGGATTAATGTGAAGTGAGGCTACAAGGCAGCATTACCAAGCAAGCACAGCATCAGATCACCCAACAAATAGAAAATGGGAAAGACTGGACCCTACATGCCCACCACAGGTCACCAGTTAGTTGGTATTTTCACACGTCTAGATTCTGATTTGTAGTAAAGTAATAAGCCATATTGCCAGCTGCTGTAAATCAAAGCCTACAGCACCCCGCTGATTTATGACACCCAGGACTCCCGCCCTGTACATCACAGCTCCTTCCTGGCTGGGAGCTGCATCGGAGGACTTCACAACCACTTCAGAAACCTCTAAAATGTAATCACCTCTACAGTGGAAAAGCTCTGGAAAGCTGAAGGTAAGTCTATATCTGAACTGCCGTGGTTGTAATGTGTTGAGATCTACAGCAAATTAGCGTCCATGCCATTATTCTGTTCAAAACCAAACCATGTTTAAAGCAAGTTTAAAAAACACTTTCTTTATGCATTTTGTTCAGTCTCAAAGGAGACCTTTGTTGCTAGAGAATCATTATGCTACTGTCTGCACCCCTGAGGTACTTCGTCAAGCAGTGACAGGCGTCCATCATGCACTGGTTCACAGCTGCAAATAAACCTGGCAATGGCAGTTCCCTCCAGCTGCTCCAGGGCAGCACGATCCCCCTCGCCCGAGCAGGGACAGCGCACACGCAGCGCGAGCATGTGAAGAGAGTCCTCCTGCCTCACCGCATCGTGGAGTGTCTTGAATTGGATTTCTATCTTCTGTGTCCAAAATTAGCATTGCTGCAATCCTTTACTTTCTACAGGTCTAAGTTCAAAAGTAACAGCGTATAAAAGATGCACAGAAAACATTGCTTACAGCCTTGCATTCAACTGCCGTTAATTTTACATTCAATTTACATTAATTTTAATGAGTAAGTTCATGCAAATACAAAGCCAGAAATATCCACTTATCAAGGATCCTTCCATGAAGGGTCACTACATGCCCAGAACAGGCTGTTAAAAACAGTCAGGATAAAACACACTATCAGGGAAGAGGAGGAAGATATCAGATAAAATTTAGGAACAAAGGAAGGGAGTAACTGACAGAGGAGATAACGCAACTGAGCAGCAAAATTCGACAGCCCTATTAGCAGTTCTCATGCACAACTGCTGAGCCATCAGTTAAAAATCCAAGCAAAATGCATCACCACTAATGGCAGATATCTGTGTCAGCATCTTCTGTAGGGCTGTAAGGGGAAGCAGTCACAAATTAGAGGGCTGATAACCAAGGTGGCAATTCCGGTGACAAGAGCTTTCTGGCAAGCCTGAATGGATAGAGAAAGTGAACACTGAGAACCTTTTCCTTCCACTCAGACCCTGTGGAAGCAGCCTCAGACTTGGGAAAACTGGGCAAAGCAGCCCCAGCTGCACCCACTCTGCCTTCCCAGAGAGACCAGAGCCTCCATCACAAGCCTTTTTTCTCCAAAACCCTCCAGCTAGCAAGTCTCCCTGGAGCCCTTGCATCCTGGAAGGTTTATGAATTGCCAATGTTTATATTTAATCTGACTTTCAAGAAAGATGCATTTGCACTTGACAATGGCTTTTAGTGAAGCTGTTTTAATAAAACACTAGGTAGCTTTAAAGCCTTACTGAGATTGCCACTTAGGAACAAGAAAAAAAACAAAAGGGAGAGAAAAGTTGTCAGCCAACATCAATGCCACTTGACTTCCTTTTAGTCACCATGAATGTCTCGCGTATGAAGAGACATACATCCCTCACACACTATTAAAACTCAAATTATGGTTACCCCTCACCCAGGCACAAGCCTGTTCCTGACCGAAATAGTACTAGGTGTCAAAGACAAAGAGCAACAAAAGGAACCTAAAGAGGGGGACATTCAAATTCAGTTTGATTTATTTAATATGAAATCAAAGTACTTTACCCAGCTGGTCACCAAGGCATCAAGATCAGACTGAAAATGAGAGGGAACCCCTAAAAGAGGTGAGAGAGGGGGCATATCACCTGCAGTGAGCAGCAGAGTTTCTTGATCCCTGCAGGTACAAGACAAACTGTGGTACTGGTTTGCTTAAGCACATTCTCCTTATAATTAAGTTTAAAACAAGTCTGCTCCACATGGCAGCCAACTGCTACTGCCTGGCCATGTCTCATCTGAGGAGTACCGAAGTGCTTTCAGGGGGAAGTACGTATCTCCGACTTTCATTTTGGCACAGCAGGAACACACACCACATTATCATTGGGTCCGATAAAAACCATCAGTTCAGGGGAAGAGGTGAACTGGGTAGCTGCTCCAGCCTTTTCATCCACGTTGGTGAGCCAAGATAAGCTATGGGTGCCCAGAAGCAATGAGAGGCACTCCTTGCACGTCCGCCCACCCCGGAGTTAAACACCAGTCACAGCAGGCCCTTGCTGCACAAAGGCGGGAGAACACCCTTCTGGGAGTAACGGATGTCCCACGCCATGATCACTCAGAAAGGAGGTGCTTTGGTTGCATCTGTCTCTGCTGATAAACATCAGGACTCAGAGCCCTAAACCACACTTCTGACCAAAGCCCTGCATCTGGCCAGTGCAGCCACCTTTGCCTACACCAGCCACAGATCCGATTCTTGCACACCTCAGCTCAAAATCTCTCATTAGATTGTAAAATCCAATTCACAATCTGTCTATACTGTCATATTGTTTCCAAGAAAACCAGTGAAAACACAGCAAAGTACATTTCCATGTACTGCATTTGTGACAGTGAGCTGATCTTTTCATAAGGAGTTCAGACCTTAGAGGCTTCCCCCCCCCACAGTTCCCTCCAGGAAGGGCCCTGAAAATAATAAAAATAGCAGTATTTTTCTAAAGGATTGGTACAAACAGCAAAAATTCCTCACTCCAGAAGCACCCTGATGAGCCAAGGTGTGCAAGTTTCCCAGCTTTATATTTCCACAGCCTTAGTCCACTATTTAGAAACACAGGGCTGCCACAAGATACCAGTTCACACCCTCCCAGCCTCGCCAAGGCAGCGCCGCAGCCGCTGTGTCCGCAGCCCCCACCTCCAGGCAGTGAGCAGGTGGAGCTGGACCATCCCAGAGCCATTCCTCTGCTCTGCCCTCCGGTCACCACCCGTGCTGCCCACCACGCCGCACCGCGAGGAGCGAGCGCCCCTCTCCGAGGCAGGATCACCGCCCCCATCAGCGGGGGCCACCGCACCGAACGCCGCGGGGATGCGCGCCCTCAGCTCCGCAGCACCTCGGAGTCGTCGCAGGAGCGCACTGTGCTCCAAAGGGGTGATTAAACACAGACCGCTGCTGAGGTTACGTTCGCTGTGCCTCCTGCCCAGGGCGAAGGTCAGGCTGCAGGCAGTGTGCCGTTTTCATATACAAGCGATGTCTGGCAGAAGCAAGATCTGCACCGGTTCTGAGATTTGCACCAGTTTCCCCCTAAGCCAAGAGCCTGGCCATTTCGGCCTCTCACCCCATAACAGAGGCCTTGCTCACTTCAGTGAGAAAAGAGAAGAGTTATATTATAAAGGATTAGCAAAAAATGACAATTCCAACAACTGGGTTAAAAGTCTGTCAATGGAGAGTAGATCTGTTGGCTACCGAGATCAAGAGCGCCTTGCACGGCCATTGAGCGACCCTACATCCTCTACGGTGAAATAATGATTGATTGCACCAGCCCTATGCTGAACTTTGCTTACCTTGCCTTGAAGACTGTAGGGAGAAAACAACATAAATAAACAGCCCCAAGGTACATTAACTCCACTGGAAGGAAAACAGATGATCCTGTTGTAAAGTATTCATTCAATAATTCTTCAAAACCGTAACTACTGATGTAACTTACTACCGCTATGATCCAGCCATTCTTCCAGAACTGTCCTTCCCACACAGATCGTTGGGCATCTGAAGCAAAACTCAAGTATGGCATCACTAACCTATTTGTTTTAGGTTTTTGATTTTGTGGGTGTTTGTTGTTCAGCTGGTTTTAAGATGAGAAAGGAATAAATACACCCAGCTATGTTAAGCCCAACACGGTCAAAAGCGCAGCACTGCGCTGCCTCCGTGTTTCCCCCCAGCGAAGGGGCTGCTGGAGGGGCTCGGAGCAGTACCGGGCTCGGTACGTGGTCACCCAGCTGAGCTGAAGCCAGCCTGGCGGAACAGAACTGGAAAGCTCTGGTGCTATGAAGTTTCCCCAGACCATCCCCTGCCCCCTGAGCTCAGGGTCAGAAGGCAGTGCACATCCGCAGCAGTTCCATCCAGCCTCAGGTAGGTGAGCGAAGGAAGAGGCAGCAGCTGATGCCTCGTGCCGCTGCCCCGTCCCCATCAGCCTGCCCTGGGCTAGCCCCAGGCCAAGCACCAAGGGCGCCGTATGGACGGGATCAGCCCCAGATGTGCTGCGTTGCTGCCTGCCACTCCTGGCAGACAGTCACACCACTTACTGTGTTACTTGGCCAAGTACAAAATCAAATTAATTTATAGAGGCAGGAGGCTTTGATGCAGCAAACAGGAGGGCTGCTTTTGTTAATATTTGATATTTTTGTTACAGCTGAATATAGTTTCCCACTTTGCCTAGGCTGAGGCTTTAATCTTTGAATTAAGAACTTCTCTATAAAAGTTCAGCAGAACACATGTGGTACATGATATTTTAAAGACTTTTGTCCAGCTTCACCCGTGAAAGCAGATGTGAAATGCCTCTCTGGACCAAAGCCCATCACATCCTGGAGGGGAACCAAGAATCAGCGTGTGCTCAGGTTTCCCTCAGCACCAGCAGCACCAGAGCCAGCCCGTGCAGAGCTGGTTGTTACCAGCACCAGGGAAACACCGAGCACATCCCAGGGCCTCTCCAGGCACCTCTGAGCATCAGGAACCAGTGCTGGTAAGGCTGTGGTGGGAAGTGTCTCCACCCTGAAGCAAAACACCCTGGACAAGGCTAAGCTTTACCCAAAAAACAAAAAAAAGGTGGAGTGGGATGTTTCCGTGAAACACAAATACTTTTTAGGAGAAAAGAAGGATCAGTGAATACATAATTTTAACTGAACTTTTTTTAACGACCGCTAATTAGCATGTATTTTAATAACTATTGGACCTTTATACAAAAAGGAAATAAACCCTGCTGAACAATACTTCCTGTAACACAATACCGTCAGCGATGCTTCCCTATGGCAGACAATCAGAAATGGAAATTTATTTAGCACCTCATTGATTAATCATTATGCCACAGCTCTTCAGCAAAATGGAATTAAAAGGAACCATATAATATCGTTATACAGTTCGCTTGTGAAGAGCAGAGTGGGACACATCTTACTGCTTTGCATGTTTTTTATTACAATTTCACTTATTTGGATTTTACTCCTTTTTAAGTTGTTTTCTGACTTATGTTTTATCCATTGTATTATTGCACTTTCAATGGCCTGTAGCCCAAATGGAGTCAGATAATTATGCCCTGAATAAATGCTAATATTTACACCAAATGCTTTAAATATCTGCATAATTGCTCAGACCTGTACTTATTTTGCTGAGCTCAGATCCCCCATCTCCAGTGATTTTTCCAGTCTTGCTCAGCAGGGAAAGAGCAGCCCTTGCATGGCAAGCACCACCACCGGCACGCCTGAACTCCACTTGTGCAGAGGGACCACAGCACCCCACCACAGCTCTCCCACCTGGCAGATCACCGCAGCGGTGGGGGGAACCCACACACAGCCCCCAGGTGCTGCAGGTTGCCCAGCCGTGGGGGGGTAACCCCAGGTGCCATCCCCAGCCTGCGCTCATCCGCCTTACCCTCAGAGCAGAGGGGCTTTGCCCCAGTCCTTGCTCTCCTACTATACTGAATCATAGAACCATTAAGGTGGGAAAAGATCTCTAGGATCATCAAGGCCAACTGCCAACCCATCACCACCATGTCTCCTAAGCCATATCCCCAAGTGCCACGTCTACAGGTTCTTTGAACACCCCCAGAAATGGTGACTCCCCCGCCTCTCTGGGCAGCCTGTTCCAATGCCTGACCACTCTCTCAGTAAAGACATTCTTCCTAATACCCAATCTAAACCTCCCCTGGCACAACTTGAGGCCATTTCCTCTCATCCTATCGCTAGTAACTTGGCAGAAGAGACCAACACTTGCCTCACTACAACCTCCTTTGAGGTAGTTGTAGAGAGCGAGGTCTTCCCTCAGCCTCATCGCTCTGAAGCTGGCCACTACCCAAATGCAGCAAGAGGTGTAGATACAAAAGGCTGGTGTGAACCCACACAGACTCAGAAGAGCAAAAGAAAAATATTTAAGTGTTTCAGAATATTTTGCTTGTCAGAAACCAGCCCGCTGGGACCCGACCTTCAAGAGACCCTTGAGGACGGACATATGGCCGGGCAGATAACCACTGACTAGAGCGAACCACCCTGCTGCCTCCGGGTAGGACTCAAAGCCAAACTTCACCTTGGCTTCGTTTGCAAAACAGGTCAAAAAGTTTTCCACAAGACAGTCAGTAAAGGCAACACCTCCATGGAAAATTCTTTACACATATTATTCAGGATGATATTTGTGTTAATCAAGAATTTGTAGGTCAACGACTTTAAAAGCCTTTAGGCTACAATTAAGTGCCTGAAATTCACAGGAGAATCAACATGGAAATTAAAACTAATTACATTGCAAAATAACACTTACTGTGCCCTTCTGTAGCACCAAAAATCATGTCTTGAAAGAATTAATTCTCATTACCAGGGATTAAAAAAATAAGAGAGGAGGCCTTCTGCAGTGTTTTAAAGCTTCTAACGGGTTATCCAAATATGGGCCACAGAATATTTTCAAATATATCACATCTGTAACTTCAGGTATCACAATCTGGCATTTGCCTTCTGTATTTTCATATAGTAAGTTTACTTGGAATACTTGCGATTTTGCTCCTGATACTGGACAGTCAGAAACACCTGTGCAGCCTCCAGCAAGGCTGGGTTTACATCTCACCTGCACTGACAGCGGTGGTTTCACTCCTACATCATCAGGGACAACACGGGAAAGTTCCTTTCACCACATTCGAGTTCATCCTCTATATAATGCAAATACCCAATGTTAAGTCCTATTTTGAATCATTTAAACTATACCTGTCTACAAATATAGTAAATTAAAATTGTGTTTATTTGTATCACCTACTTTCATTAATGATGTCTTAGCAAGGTATTCTAACCGTATATTTAAATTTAATGTAATTAGTCCCACTGAATTTAACAGGCTATGAAATCAGGTATGTGTCTGACTTCAGGAGAATAGACACAGGGGCATCTTGTTATTTCTCTTGTCATATTTAGGTAAAAAAGAAAAAATAGGAAATAGGAAATGCAACTACACTGAAATGGCCTTTTTTTGCGGCAGGGTGGGGAAAGCACCAGATGTAAACTTCATTTTAGCAGCAAGGAAAAAAGTACTGTCAAATTTCTACTCTACTAATGTACAAAGAGTTTTTATTTTACCCTCTTTGCTCTAAGCTGGAGCCGTAAGGTGAAATATTCTCTGCTAGTGAAAGTGCATGCAAGCCTGAACACACTGGAACTCAAGGAGAAAATTGTACATATACAAAACTTACAGTAAATCCCTTCCCAAATTACACTGAGATGAGTTACAACCGTTGGAAAATTTGATCATCATATTTCTGGTTCAAGTTTATAAAGTGGTTTTCTCAAGTCATTTCCATGTTTTCTGGGCCGTACCATCACCCCTGAGCAGCCCATAACCCCCTATAACAGTGTAGGTCGTGCTACCAGCCCTTAGTCATGAACCTTGACAATAGAACACATTTTAGAGCTGTATTCACTTGCCGTCACCTTCAGTGGTGAACAGACATTACTCCAAGGCCGGTCTGGGGCTGGGTTTCATTTCCCCAGGGGCTCCTTGCCCACGGTGGCGTCAGGCTCACGGCCACAGCTCACACTCTGGGTTTTGCCTCTTGCCCAGTGACCTGGGACAAGTGAGTTAACGAGTTACTCGGAGAAGACAACATAAGGGGTAAGGCTGAGCCCTCTGTCACACCCGCCCAAGCTGGCAGATGGAAGCAGAGCCAGCGCCAGGTCCTGCACCTACCTGGGGGTGGGCACCCACCTCTCCTTGACAGCCTGAGATCCCACAGGGAAGGCTCAACCCCATGGGTTTGGGATCAACCTGGGGCAGCTCTGCAGCCATCGTGCGGCCAACACACACAGCAACGCTCAGCTGCCATTCTCCTTGAATCACAGGTTTCCTCTAAATCCTGCCATCCGACAGCTCCCCCTCTGATGCAATATTTTAAGATATCTAGCACAAGAGCCAGGTGGCAGCCACTCAGCATAAAACCAGACATTTTTTCCCCACTACACAGTAAATAAATTGCATTCCATTTTTTCAAAGCTTTTCAATTCCATTTCTATTCAAAAGTTTTAAAAGTTCACATTGCCGGAGGAGTCCAATCCCATTATGATTAGGTCTGTGTCTGAAGCAGTGTTATATGTGTGTGTATATATATATATTTATGGAGCTGCAGCTTCTTCCAAGAGGATGCTTTCAAGGAAGTACAATCAGGTGTGACGCCTTTTATGCAGTGCAAGGCAAAAGGCCTTTAGTCTTCTGTGTCTAGAGTCCTTGGGGTTGTTTTTTTTTTGATAGCTTCTGTCGTACACCTTCCTGTTCCCCCAAGGTACTAGGAAAATAACTAACAAGTTTTCTAATATAACTTTTTTCCTACAAGACATGTATTGAGACATAATGCTTGATCAAGGAAACAAATCCTTACTTTATACCATTGTGCAGTCAGCCAAGCAATTAAGTTCTTATAGCTTCAAGATGCCTCCCAAGACTTCACGTGTTTTTTTAGAATGCAGGTCAGAAGGGAACCAAAATAAAAACTAAAACCCCTTTTTCCAAAGCAGCTATGCATTTCCTACCTTCCCAGGGAAGCCGATTCATTCTCCTCTGGCTTTATATTTTTCTTGCTTTCTTAATGATGCTCTGTCAAGCACATGTTAAAGTTCCAAGGAACCGACCCCTAATCTGTGCCATTTTTTATTTAAATTGCTGCTGCTTCCTAGCAAGCCAAGTCTGCAATAGGCAGATTTACCAAGATAGGGAGGAGAGAGACTTGTTAAACAAAGCATGTGTAATGGTACCTAACTTGCAAATATTTATCACTTGTAATTTCACCCGTGATCTGAGTACTGGTGTACTGAGGCATGCTGTTATTTACATGACAGCGTCCTAAAAGTAACTGATGTAGTTTTTAATGGTTTTACCACGTCTTTCCCAAAAAAGCTGTTTTCAAGCTTTGGAAAGGCACAATAGAAAGAAGAAGGATGACACATGGCCTTGCTGAAATTACATGTTTTCTCTTTAGATTGCAAAGAGCGTGCAAGAAGAGCTGTCCCACTACTCAAGGGGCAAAGGAAAATCCAGACTTCTCTCTCCACTTAGCAACAAATTATATTTTTCCCTCACTTCTAATAAATTAGAATCCCATTTTTCCTCAATCTTCATCTTTCCAAGCCTCACATGAGAATAGCACAATAAAAATCAGACATGCATAAATTTAAAAAATAGCTATTTCCAGATAGAGTTTTATGACATTCTAACATAGAACAAACTCAGTGCAAGCAGCAGGGACTCGTGCACACACAGCACCTCCGCTCTAGCACCGATAAGGATGATAAACCTCCTTCTAAGCTAAAACCGTTGAGTTTAATAGTTTTAGCTTGTACTTTAGTCACTGCTAACTGTTGCCAGCTCTGACTTTTACTGGGAGCTGATTCCCAAAACACCTGAGCAAGCAATAGCTTGCTTCCCTAGCTAAAAGGCCAAGGAGATCAGACACCAGTGAGGCACAGCACCAAGCAGCAAGTGCTGGTGGCCCCACACTGTCACCAGGTCCCACAGCACCAAGGCTTTGCCCCGGTGATGCTTGAAGCCAAGGAACTGTAGCACTCCCAAGCACCAGGAACAAATCCAGCTCAAGCTAAACCTGCTAATTACATTTTGCTTTCTGATCCATCAGGAACATAAGAAAAATAATGAATTGTCACTGAAAAAACATGGGATTTCGGCAAGTAAATGTTTGGAGGTTTTTTTTAGCTTGTCTTCTGGCTTTGATACCTTCTGATTACACTCCAGACATTCTCCGCCTTTTCTGCAGTCAGAAGCAGCAGAAATCTGCTCAGCAGAAACTCACTATAGTAGCAGGATGTTGCATTAGGTGGATGCTTGACTGAACTCCACAATAATGCTAATGTTTTAAATAACCTTTACATTTCTCTCCCAATAACCTGATTTCCAGGGTTGGCATTTAAAAAAAAAATCACAAGACTACTAAAATGCAGTGTGGAAGATTGATATGATATAGCTCTAAGTACCTGGGGAAGAGAAGTTTTTTTAAAGTTTTTCAATTATTATATGTAAATGCAAAGGTTGAGCAGCACAGCACTTCATTTGCTCCTGATTAATTTTCCTCCCTGAAAATTTTCCCTCTATTAAAATTTTAGTATATTCACTTCTGGTCAAAATGAAGCAGCCTGTTGCATACTAATATTTAAAGCAATCTCTATATTTAACTTTTAAAATATTTAAAAAGTATTAAGATAGATATTTGGGGGGTGGAGGGAGTTGCACAAACCAATTAACTCCTTCGAAACACTGCCATTACTGACAGAAGCAGGTTAGCTCATGGTGTTTGTGAGATCATGCTCCAAAGCCACATAGCAGTTTTGCAGATCCTTGTTAGCTGATGTTTCAGACACAGCTGAAGAGAGAATGTCAAGTGGAGAGCAATGAAAGGACTGAGCAGAAAATTCACAGCATATGTACACCCATGCTTGCTGGAGTCAGACCTCCTCATGGATGAGTATAGGAGAATGCTCACCCCCCTCCCAGGAACTGCGCCTTTATGCTTGCCAATTACTTCCTCGTGCTTATCATGGGAAAATTTACTGACAGTAATGCCAAGTCAGGCATTGTTGTGCAGGTAAAACCATCTTTTCAATGGTCAACAGGTTCAGAAAATGCTAAAAGGAAAGGATTCTTCCTGTTCTGCAGACAGATATTCAGACATCAGTTTTTTGGTAGAGGAAAGAGTAAATCTGAAAAATTCCTGATGACTTCTCATTTAAGACAGCGGAGAAATTTTAATACACACTCTCCTGCATCAAGCAGTTTTATTTCACTTCAGCAGGCGGTGGTAATTTTATTCACAACTAGCAATAAAAGATTTGCCTTTGTCTCCAGTCTCTCAATGAGATACCAGAAGCAGTGATGGGCACAGGAGAATGATGCTTTTTAAAAAAAAAACACCATTGTGTTTAAAAAGGTGACAAGTATTTCCTCGGTCTGTTGCTTGGATTTTTCCATTGTGAATCACTGCAGCTTAGATAAATGAGGTCACTGGGTTTGAAATGCCAGGCTTCATTATCTCTCCCCACTCAAGCAGTTGGACTGGCTCCTGTGTCAGTAATTGGTTCACCTGATATTAATAACAAGCTCCCTGCCTGTAGAAACCATCTATTCATACAGTGCTAATGGGAGAAAGAAGAGGAGAAATGAAAACTATGCGGGTAAACAAATTACGAGGTTATGCTGTTGTTGCCTATCAAGTGGTGAAAGGCCATTTACCAACGATTTGGAGAAGGCAGCTCAAGAAACTTTGTTTCTGATACATAAGGGAGTACAAGAATTGCACAAAGTTTTAGTGACCACGAGTAGCTGGTTGCTATTATTCTGGTGAAAAAGCAGCCTTTAATGAACATTCCCATGTGAATATTGTAGAATAATTATCTACTGCAAGATGATAAACAAATAGAAGCTCACTTTCAGGAAAGAAGCAGAGCCAGAGCACTGAACAATGAATGATAAGATCATGTTCAACTGTTTAAAGGCCTTTTCTAACTTAAACAATTCTAGAAACCCTGCTTACAGGGAAACTACTCAGAGGATTGTCTTCGCTATGAAAAAATGTAAAAAATAGAACACCTTTGCAGCTGTCAGACAAATAGCGGAAAGGCGAAAATAGTTTTTCAAGTGAAGCTAACTTGATTCCTGCCCTCTTCCCAACACTGCCAGGTTGCTTTTTGCTAGGCCTTCAGGTAAAAGAAACCCTGAAACTGGTCAGTGTCCTTCTGTTGTATTGAAGCCAGCAGAAAACTCATTACAGGAATTTCTGCAACAGTGAGATTTTTTTTTTAAGAGCATTCAACGGTAGATTAGACCTGCTCTCCCTGGAATCAGTGGGAGCCCCAGTGCTAACTGAGGCAAAGAGAAAAGTTAAGCCAAAAGGAAGCTTCAAGTCTTTCAGAAAACTGCTACAGATGAACGACTGTCTTTCAAATGAAGTGTTGAGTTGCTTTGTAGCTCTGTTTAAAGACACATTCACCACGAGTGCCATTGGCACTAAGCAGAATCACCTTGCTGTGAAGATGAAGGCTTCCCCTGCATACGTTAATGCATCAGTTCCATCGGGAAACTGATCCAGGCTCTTTCCATACACACACACACGCCCCCCAGCTAGGTCCAAGAATTACCACCTCACACCCATTGGCGTTAGGCAAGTCCAGAGAAGAGGACAAACCTGTATGACAGCCCTGGTGCTAGGAGAAATTTATTATGTCCTAAGACCCCTTTAATGAGCTCAAAGGCAAGGATGCAGATCCCCACTGCTTTCAATGAAAAGGAGTCATCTGCACCATTACAATGCACAAATGGGACCGATGACCACAAAAGCACTGGGGCACCGGCTGTTAGTGTGTACCCAAGGTGCTCAAGATAACGGTCCCTGGTCGGGCCTGCAGCTACGGCTGGTATACACCTAACAGTCCGTTCACAAAGAGTCTCGACTGCCTGTTGTCACAGCGAACAATGCCACTTCAGAGATTTGAAAGGGATACATACAGAGTTGTCCCCCCCTCCCCACTCTGGCTGCTTAAAGCAATTAGCCTAGCAGTGTTTGCATTGTACCTACTGCAGTATGGAACACCTCAAGTCGGCACTTTGCAAGTACTTCAGCCTTAAGATTAAATACTTATTGAAAATCTGGTGTGTTAAAGAGACTATCAGAATGCAATTTCCTATAATTTTGGGAGCTTGCTGAAACAACAATTTATCCTTTTAGGTTCAACACAAAAATTTGGGATGGAATCCAAGCCTGGTGGGCTAATCATTAAGTAAAATACTACCCCTGCAGCTTGCCACTCCACTTGGTAAAACAGCCTCAGATTTTTTACCTGAAAAAAAAAAAAAACAAGAAAAAAAACCCCTTGCAAACTACTTAACTTTAAGAAAAAGAACCGAAAATATTGTTTCCTATACGTTGCAACTTACAGCAGTGAACAGCAACACCAAATGGAAAATACATTTTCTGATGTAGCTCAGGGATACATACAGAAATTCTTAAAAACATTTAACCTACCTAAATGCCGAACTCCTAACATGAAACGGTTCTCTAAAAGATTGTACTCAGACCTGGTTTTCTCAGATTCGTTTCTCCATTTACTGTTATGCATGTGTAGAATTCTTACAACAGGGCCGAGCACGGCCAGTGTTTGCCGTGTCCCAGCTCCGCAAGCCCGGCCTCGCAGGAGACCAGCTTGCTTCTCTTAAAGGCAGCACCAGGAAAAAAGATGCAAAATGTAACAGTGCTCCTTCAGGACTGGATCCCACTTATCGGCCCACATCCCAGGGCACCATTCATCAGACCTCCAGAGGCATCAGACCTCTCTACCTCACCTCATCAGGGCGCTCCTTCCCCAGTCAGTGAGCAGCAGGTACTGCCCAGTCCGGCAGCCCCCCCACCCACTTGGGCAAAGGCTAGCAGTGATTAGCCCAAATGAAGTGGGATTTTAAACCTTCGTGTCAGGCAGGCATGCAATCCCAGGAGAAATGTGCTTTCCCCCTAGGGTATCCATAAGATGCATTGTTTCCATCTTCTCTCAGCCATTTTAAAATCCAGAAGCCTGTTTCTCTCTACACTCCCATGGCTGAGCTTGGGTTACTGCTTTCTACACTCCTCCAGGGCCACAGTGTCCTGACAGTCGCACTACGATACGGTTTCCTATTCCTTCCTACTGACCGTACTTCCCAGAAGCTAATCTTCCCCTTCACCATACTTCACTTCCTTCATAACAAATTTTCTTGGCAACGATGGCTAACAGTCTATCTCCACAATTAATTTGGTTCAGAAAACTGATGACCTGCCATCCGTGACATGATGCAGAGGGTGCAAAAAACAGCTCACATGCTTGCTTTTCATTTGAAAAGCTGCTGTCTGATCTCGTTACTTTAAAACTGGTGTTCACATCCTCTTCTGAGCTGGTGCTCCTTTGTGATGACAGTCTATTTTGTGTCAGGGGTGACCACTGTCTTACACTGAAGCACCTCTCCGATGGGGTCAGATGTCTACAGCAGCAGCAGCTCCACCTCAGACACTGACACGTCTCACTGTAGGACGCAAAGTCACATTCAAGGTATGGTTTCTGAGATTATTGGTGATGCCATGTTTGTAGCTCTCTAATGGACAGAGAGCTTAACTGGGATAATAGAGTGTAAGAGGGCATTGACATAGCTTATCTCTTACTAGCTTCGCATTCTGTAAGGCAAGGGTGTAAGGAAACAGAAAAGCCAGGAAAACAAACTGCGTGGAAGTAGCAGGAAAAGCTGAATAAGCACAGACAATGCAGTGTCAAAAAAATGCAAAGAGCAAAGGAGAAAAATCCAATATGAGTGCTGACCAGAGACCTCCATCTTGTTTCTCACCCTGCATGAGCAAGCAGAGGTCCAATGATCACTTGACTGCAGCACCATCTCCTCCTCCACACCTGCAGCTGGCTTAGGTCCACAAATGGAAAGCAGTGCATTATTAGCTGATGCTACTAATGTCATTCCTGCCTCTGGCTACAGCATGACCTTCAGGTGTATTTACTGTAATGTCTCAGCTCCTGACTTTAACAGACACCAAGCCATGAATAAGATTTCCTGGGGGTGGAGGGGGGAAAATAATCTATAACTACCTGAATTATCTTTGAAGTCAGATAGACTTGTGAATAAGGATGAGCTGGTACATGGGACCTGGTTTACCCAAGATGCAAGTATACAACTGCAGTGGAAATGCAGAAGATATTTGTCAGCACGAGGAGTTAGAGCACAAAAGTCTGGCAACATGTTTGATGCTAGTTAGCTCTGCATGAGCAGAATGCAGCTGCATCTTACAGAAGCTATTTATGTGACAGAGGAAGGGATGTGAAAACAGCAGGAGATGGAATAAAATCAGAGGGAAACCACTCCAAGCCTGACGCTCAGTACCGTCAGGACTGCGCAACATGCTGTACATCACAAGAGGGGCCCATCCAGTGCCATCAGCTTCATGCTCCTGGCATCAGGAGGTATGCAAGGTACCATCTAAGTCAACTGCTGTCAGCTCATATTGTTCCTGTGTTAATTAATCTCGCTTGCCTGCATCCTGGATATGGTGAGGTTTTTTCCCCAAAAGCTCCTGTCCCGCTATTGGGCAGATGAGAACACCAACACCTAGTCCTGAGCCTGCATCTGAACTAGGCAGCGCACTGTGGATTTCATCTGCTCCCGCTCTCCACAATCACCTAAAATTCATTCTTAGCTTTGGACCAAGGATTACTCAAGCTGCATTTCAGATTTAACTCAAAGCTATAACACTTAACACTCTCTGTATGCAGATGTAGTAGACAACACAAAGCAAAAAGAATGAGACTCCTGGTCTTTATTCTATTAATCTCTAACAGTACTGCGGAATTAGGATCATGTGCTGCATAGCTATTGACTCCAGCAAGGGACAACCTACTGGAGGGAAGCTGTTCTAAGAGCCTGGCTTCTGTCAGAGCGCTAAAAATCACTAAAATCACACAATACTGGATGACTTTAAGTTTTTTCCTCATCTAAACTTGGATCATTTCACAGGTCAGCAAGTGCTCGGGTGTCAAAGATCAGCAGGGCCAGGACATTGCTGCTCAGGGCCCAGACGGCCCAGGGGGACTGGGGAGACAGTCAAGGATGTTTGTGTCACACCACCCAAAGGTCCACCCTGCAGACAGAGCAATGTACTTTCTTGTTCACCATAATGTGCAAGAAACCTAGTTTAGATATGAGTGCCGCATGATCTGATTCAAATTCCTTTAGAGATACATACTCTTGTATTGATCCAATATCTACTGGCTACATGATTAGAGACAGATTTAGGATTTTTTTAAAAAAAACTCACAATACCAGCAGCTACTGTTGATGAGATGTTTTGCTGGCAAAGTTAATGAAAGCCCTAAGGTACCCTTGGTTCAAGCACACTCTTTACCATTTTAAGGCATATACAGTGATTCATGGAAAGGAACAGAGCTCCAAAGTGGTACTAAATATAGTGATAGTGCTGCAGATATTACAAGCAGGTACTCTGAGTCAGTGTAAGTGGTGTCTTATCTTTTTAGATACCCGTCTACTGGCCAATGTATAAATATAACTCATCTTGGGTCTTTTGTTCCTTTCAGGATAATGTTTACCCTTCAGTGGAATGACATGCTCATCTGGTAGAAGCACTTCAGCTACACAGATGCTATGTGATTGTTTCCTTTTATTCACACAAGAGGTATCTGAGTTTATATAAAATGCAGATAGTAAGTTGGCTTGACTCCTAATTTGGAGCTCTCTATTGTACATTCATGGCTTAGCAGAAATCCAGCCAGGCCCTATTTATAATATCTATAGTGTTTAAAATCATTAGCCTTTCTACCAAGGTGTTGCAATTGCAAATGGCTGAAAAGCAGGATGGTGTTTCAGCCACTATTCAGGTATCACCCACTGTCCCCAGGCAGTTCTCACACAGAGAACTCATTCAACTAGAGCAAAAAGGAAAATTGCTTTAAAGAGAGCACCAGTTACTATCTTGAAAAAACATTGACAGTGTTTGCATTAGCTTCTGGAGATATTACATCTAAAACCATACTAATGATCTGTTCCTGAGAGAAGTAGATGACCTGCAAACCAGTCAGACCAGGAGGTGGGAACTGTGGGAAGTTCCTCCAGACAAAAAAAAAGGCAAAACACCTTCTCACAATGGCTAGAACCAGTGGGGGAGAGCCAAATACCCCACTCCTCCACAAAAAAAGAAACCCGCAAAGCTGAAACTGGAGCAAATGTCTACAGGAAAAAAAAATGCTACTATTAAACTCACAGAACTAGTAGAAACCACCTCGTTTTAACTGTGTTCCTTCACACTCTTCATTTATGTCAGAAAAAGTGATAAAAGTCAAAGCACTCCTAGAAGTAACTGCTGATGCCCCATCTCTGCTTGAGCTTATCCATGTTTTGTCAGGAGCCATTGTTGATACCAGCACGAAGCATTATTACGAACCTCTTCAGTATCTCTCGAAGTGACACAAAAACCTACCCTCAAAATTAACCCCAAATGATCCTCACAAGAACTGGGGAGCATTCCTTGATTCTGGGCTGCCCTATCATCCACCCACTGTTTGCAGAGATGATACTCAAAGGCTTCCTCCTCTTTGAATCTTCAAAAGAAGACTGTATCAAACAAAAGGACAGACCACTAACATCTCTTCACTCTGGTGTCAGAGTCCACAGTAGAGAAATGAGTAAGAATGACATCAAAAATGGAGAGAAGAACTTTTCTCACTTTCTCCAGAAAGCTATGCAAGACTCTCTAGGCACAGGCATCCATGCATTGAAAGAAAATGTCAAGCTTGACAAGAAAATCAAGACAGGAACATCACAGAAGAGTTTAATAGGTTCCTCCACATGCCAACCATCATGGCCAAGGAGCTCCTAAGGCGCCTTGCAACAAAGTGCACTTCGCTTTCTCAGGCATATCACTGCTTCAGTGTGGTCTTCTATCAAGCAATATTAGATTCAACTTGAATAAAGGTGTAAAAATCTGGCTATAAGGGTTAATTCTGGTCCTCATTTCCCAGACTGCTCTGATTTTACATCACTACTCTTGAGCCTGTGGCTTTGCACAACAGACAAGGGTATTTCCTACTTTTCCCTGTGTCAGCCTTTTTCAGTGGCAACAGTCCTACTGAAATGAAGCTTTTTGTTTTGTTTTCTTTCAGCCTTCAACATGAATTCATGACAAACATGAATTTGTTCCCTCCTTACTGCCTTTCTGAAAAAGAGGCATTTCTCCCGTATATTTGTCTTTGAGCTTCCCCAGCCACTAGCAACTACTAAAACTCAAGCTCATCCTTTGATTAAAAAGTTGAATGCTATATAGCAGTTAAGAATTAACATGCTAATGAATTTTCCTAAATAATTTAATCCAACATTACAATCAATGGTAGTGATTGTCTCTGTGAAAGGAAATTGCGAAAGGACAACTACAATCGCTCTGCAGACAAAATCCTTTGTTATCAATTAAGGTAAAGAGCAAGTGTCAGTCACGTTTACTAAAAGCAAGCTCAAGATTTACCTGGTAATGGTCCAATATACATTATCTCAGTGCTGTAACATGATAGTGGGCAGACGTCTTTGGGCTGACAGTGTTTAAGATTACCTGCCACTTTTGAGGGAATACAGAGCAAAAACCTAATCTTTAGCTGATGTTGAGCAAACAAGGCATCCCAGTTTTGATTTCTCGGTCAATAAAAGATGTGTAAGGTACTTATAAACTCTCTCTTAACCTTACATCTTGAAAAATGCCAATTTGCAGGAAGCAGACATGGATATTAGGTAGTCTTTGTTTGCTGGCCAAAGTCACAATATTGTTACAGCTGATAGCACTCAAAAATAACCTGCCGGTGAGAGTAGGAGAAATTGAGCAAGTCAAAAACACTTCCCACCTGAATGTTTTACCTACCTATCTGGCATGAGCAGCCTCATACCCTCTGAACGTGCTTCCTGGGAACCCCCACGTGAGGCAGCAAGTGGTTCGCTCAGAAAGCATACTCTGCTACTCAGAGTGCAGGATGTCACACTGGAAACCCTTTTGGTAAATAACCTTTCTGGGTCAGACATTAGCATTGCACTCTGGTTAATTATATCAGCAGGACAATATTAATAGCAATTCTTACTTCATAACCGTTCATTTCAGACCAAGAGCTTTTTGCTCCAGCAATTTATCTGGCTGCCAGCTTTGAACTTGCTATTTATCACAGTCTGGGGGTACTAGAGATGCCTAACAAGTCAAGACCCAATCTTTTCCATCTCTTTCAGAGCAACGCACCTGTTGCCTGGTGCAAAGTCAATTAAATATATTCCTGTTGATTACGTAGCCTACAATTCAGCGCTTGGTACAGAGGGAGGGCTGGCTGCGTTCAGTAATACGCTCTGCCACAGGAACCTGAGGAAGTTCAGAGCTCCCATTTGAAAAAACAACATGCAAGGAAAGAAGAGCATTCCTGTTACTCTCAGCTTTTTTTCTGTCTTGCTAAAATACAAACATTTGTGCTGAGTGATATTATACCCTTTCATTGCTCAGAAGGCACAACATGCTATATGCTATTTTTGCAGACATCACCCTCTCAAGACAGGTAGAAGACACGCAACACATCTGGACTTTAAGCTAGGTGAGCTCCCACTGCCCTAATTGTGCTATAATAGCTAGCCTGGGCCCTAGACACCCACCCAGCACAGCTGAAAGGCTATCCTGCCTTTCATCCCATGTTCAGCAAGCACAAGAACTGGATGAGGCACTTAAGGAATGAGGCACCTTGCTCAAGGTCATGTGCTGATCTGGAGTGCGGCCTCTCCAGGACAGCCCCCTGCCTCTCACACCACATCCAGTAAGCACAAGGGCTCGATGTGGCATCAATTTCTAAATCTTGCAGAAGAAACTTGCATATTAGACTCCAGCTTCAAGTCCCAGTAAGGTGTGAATTATTATCCCACAGTGCCCATCTAAATCTTATAATGGCACAGACTAGGCATTATGTGATGATAATACCCACATTGTAGAGCCTTCTTCCAATAATAAAAAGGACATAATGTTCAAATTAGTAGGTATAAGCCTTATTATTCTCTCAGACAGTTAGGATTTTCAATTTGTAAAACAAAATGGGTATGGGTATACCCCCACTAACTGGCTTCTCAGAGTGCAGGATTTATTGCTCTGCCTCATGTTCCTAATTTGCACTATGACTGGACGAGGCATTTGTTGCTTGGAACAGGCACTAATGTATCTTCTCTGTCTTTGAATGAGCTTTCTGGAAAACAAAATGCAGTTGCAGTAACCATTCCTTACTCAGATTCATCTAATGATGTGCAGTGTTTCACAGATTATTCCAATGACAGAAGAAAAGGAATGAAGGATTTTAATGGATGCAGGGATACTAAGCATAGATGGCTATCAGCAGAAAGAGCTACTAATTCCCATGGGCAAATTTCAATTGCACTATTAAACTGTCTCTGACAAAAGAAATCTAAAAAATTCTCCGCGAAACCAAACAGCCTCTCTGAAGAAAATGCCACGCTTTTGACAGAATTGTTCAAACACACATACAGACTTCAGACCATCTGCAGGCTCTGCTGACTTCAGTGAGAGATAAAGATTAGTTCATACAAGTGAGGATCAGACCTAAGGATCGGCCAAGTAGCCATGTGGGAGAGAGCAGATAGGAGTAACTTAGTCCTTGAAATCTTAGAAGTCTGAATCAAAGACCAGTGAAATCGATGAGAGTCCAAGGACCTCACTGGGCTTTGCTGACATGTCCAATTTCATGTAGCTCACTCCACACAGCTTCTAGGTTACTGCTTTCTCTATGCACAGCCCCATCCTAGACACTCTGCCCTGCTCACCTTGGGTGAGAGGAAGAATAGGCAACGAGAACTGAGAAGACAAGGAAACTCAGCACCAGCCAGTTCCATAAATTTTGCAGTTTACTGCAAATATTAGTATCCGGGAAATTTGGATACTTTCTGCTTATGCTGATAGTGTTGGGAAAACAACAGCAACCTTAAATCACTAGTTAGTGGTCTGAAAAGAAAGCCGTGGGAAGGATGGAGCCATCTTAGCATCTCTCACCACCTCCCTCCCACCCCCACCACGGAGGGCTCGCTGCAGCCTGCTGCCGTTCCCGTGCCTTATTTGGCCTAAACACCAATGCAAATTCCAGCATCTCCTGCTTCCAGACACGCAAGTTGAAAATTAACTTTGCTCTTTCTTGCCGACAACACGACATCCATCGCAGTCAGCTGCTGTGCCTCAGTCAGCGACGGCATCAGAGAACAAGCGGTGTCAGTACTGGTGCGAGTGGTCTTTGCTGCAGCTGCACACAGCGGTTCAAGGCCTGTTACACCAGGAAGGAAGATGCTAAGATTCACAGGGGTTTTTTGTGGTTTTGTTCCCCAGGGCTTCAAAGGATAAAAGGAAAATGGGGATTTCAGAACCACTCAATGCCCAGCTGAGCACAAAGTCAAGCCATCGAATTTTCAAGTCAATTAACACAGTAGGAGGGCACCCAGCACTTCTGAAAAAGCATCCCTTATTTAAATGCCTCAGTGAAAACTGGGCTCCCTGAAACCGGGTCTGAACTTCTAATGTCCCTGTTTACTAGCCCTCTGAGTTATACTTCATACTTAGAAAAATGGTTTTTGTCATATTGAGTAACATCTACCTAAAGCAACGGGTTAACCCAAATAATTTTCCAAATTCCCATTTTTCCAAGAGATACTTAAAGCACTCAGAGAGTGGCTCCAAGTACAGTCTCCATGGGCAGGCTCCGGTAACACAGCAGGAAGGGAGAGGAAGGCAGAAGGAAATTATGCATCAACTCATTCACCACTCAGTCTGTGCAGCTTTTTCACACTTTGTCTTACCCAGAGACATCTTTTGATTTGTTTCCTCCCCTAGAGACAAAGCACTGACAAAATTCAAAGGAAGCAAAACTGGCAGAAAAACACATCAACTCAGAAAATCTTGTTTCAGGAAATCCTGGCCGGTTCTTCAGCTAATATAAATTGCATCGCAGCAATAAAGTAGTGACAATTTCAGCAACTTTCTGGCACTTTCAGTATCAAGAAACAAATAAGTATGAAAAAAAATCACATTAATAAACTGACATTCATAGTAGTCCGTAAAAGTACACCACACCATCTCTACCCTGTCAGCAGCAGCTCTGGCTGAGACAGAACTGAACAAAGGTTTAGAGCATGTTTTTAGATAAAACCAGATAATTTAAAGCTCCAGCATGTTTTCTTAGCAGATTAACTTCTTTATAGACATAAAATGGAATCAACTTTTTGACCGCTTGCCTTCATTCACATTTAAAGTGCAATTAGTTAACCTGTTAAACCAAAAGCGTAACACATTTCTTGACTACTCACAGGAAAAAAGTTAGATATATGTCCAAAAATATAATCCAACTTGTTCCATAAACCGTAAGGATAATTACTGTTGCTTCTTCTTGGCTTTGCACAAGGGGAACGAAACAGTTTATGAAATTACACAGCCTACTGTTCCATTTTCCCCCATCCATACCATTCTAGGGAAATACACTCCACACCAAAGTTTCATTTCCCAGGGTATTTAGCCCAAATCCTCTTGGTCTTAAACCTGTCCTAAAAACATAACAGGCAAGTGATGGGTGCTGGAGAGGAACCCTCACGCGAGCTATTTCTTTAGGTGCTGTCAATTGGCGTAAAGGGGGCACCTCTCCAGAGCAGCGGGTGTCATTGTGGGGACAGGATTCTTGGTACTACTACTGCGAGTTATCTACCTGAGAACCCACGAGCAGGGCTGAGTTCTTAACTTATTACACTAGGCAGGAAGTGGAAGTATGGAGAGAAAGGTCACAGCACATTCCTGCTGGGGAGCCGTTTGGAGTCATAGGCTATAGTCGGAAATCCTAAGCACAGCTGATTGCATGCCTCCAATGGAGAAACATGTATGCACACACAGACTCCTGTCCTCCAGCTAACCTTCTGTCCATGGAAGGAGAACAGTCCTTCAGCATGCAGAAATGGAAGCAGCCACAGTCAAATCAGGCATTCCTTCCTCCCCGCCTCCACCTTTTCAAGCACTATTGCTGACCAAGATGAACAACTCACTGTATCTTTTCTAATGACTATCTATTCCACAGCTGACATTTTGTTAAACTACAGTAACTGACATATCCTCAGGGACATTCTAATGATCAATTAAATTTGTAAGCTGTGGCTGCTGAACTTCATCCTAGGAAGGCTGGCAAAGGACGAGCATCAAGAAAATAAGGAAAGCGAACAGGAGTTGAAAACAATCACATTTTATCCTGGGGAAAATAGAACTTGTAGTGCACTACCTCAAAACCATACAAGATTAACATCCCAAATCCAGAGCTGAATTATGTTCAGGTAGCACCTCTAGTCTGTGGAGCCAGCTGGTCTGTTGCTTCTGTGATATCTGTGCTGTAAGAGACTCAACCAAGAATGGATGCATCTCAAAACAGGATTTTTCTTTTACCATCAGTCTTGAGACTATATCAGAAGAACAAGATTTTGAGATGAGATAATGTTACCTGGGCTGAAATAATGTTGCCAGTCAAGAGCACAGGAGACTGCTCAACAGTGGCCAAAAAAAGTGAGGAAATGGGTATATTTAAGATCATACCCCGGCCCATCATGTCAACCAAGTAGTATGTTACTGAAATGAGTTTAACATACTTAGTTTGAGTACAGTTTTTGGACTAAGTGGCCTCAGAGGCAAAATAGTTACGCACAATGCCGCCTGACCACAACTCAGGATGCACCGATACCAGCCCATTAGTCATCCATGGTTCCCAATTTATAGAATTAGACACAACTGATATATTTCAATATCTTCTGTAACTAAAGGTTAGATCAGCTATTAGATTTACTGAAGCCATTGTGAGGTGGTTCAGCTGCTGCTAGTGAGAGTCCCAGGAATCACATTTCTTCCAGGGATGGGCCTTTCACAAAAGCGCAGCTGAGCGCTCAATCCACTTACTCCTTGGACCAACTTTTCCAGCCACGGGCTGAAGGTTGTTTCCACAGTTCTCTAGGACAAATATCCTGCAACATCTCAAAGAAAACTCCTCAGCATGAACCAGCTTTGTCTCTTCCATGGCACCATTGCACCTGTAATATCGCTAATTAACAGCCAACCTGTGCCCAGACTTCTTCCAGCTCTCTGATGAAATACTGGCTTCTGGGGCAGTGTGAGGTTTACAGTCTGGCATGTTAAAAAAAAACAACAAAATCAATGAGAGCAACCAACACCAAAGAGCCCTGTTTGCCCAAGATCTGGACATTTCCAAGGGCTAGCACAACTATTTCTGCACTTCTCAGTAGCAGACCTGCCACTGTGAGTGTTCACAGGACTGGCATAGACAGCAGCCTGCTGTTCAGAGTCCTGCTGTGCCAGCTGTTCTGAACCACTATACTCCTGCTGTGCAAACAGCTCTTCCTGCCTGCCCACACAACTGTGCTTCCAGAGTGATCATATCATTGCATGTTTCACACAAGCCACACGTGAGGTTTCAAATACCAGACCCAACATCGTAAGAGGTTACCATCTAAAGCCATCTTATTTAACTTGTCAATCATTCCTTTCGATCCAGACTATGTTTCATCTACTTGGTTAAACTAATACCACGAATACTTGGAAACACCAAATGTCACGTAAGAAAATTTAGTATGAATGGTAGGAAGCTCCCTTAGGCAGGGGTTCATCTTTTGATTGGTACATGTGCTAACACAACAGTCTCATCCTTCTCTGGAGACCCTGGGTTCTTCAGTACAAATAATATACAGTAATTGTTATAAGTAAAGGTTAAACCAGAAGACGTGCAACAGGAAAGTGCAGTACAGGATCTAAATTACTTTAAAAGTCAATGGGAAGCAGGGGCCCTAAATCAGTTTTCAACTGCAGCTCTCTGTGCCCAAAAGGTTTTTCAGGACTCACAAACGCAATACACACCTGGCACCCAACCGATCGCTCTCAGAAACTGGTGTCTAACTCATTAGGAGGCCTGGAAATTCCCACTAGTTACCTATCTGCACCTTAAACCACGCATCCAGTTTTGGATATCTGGCCCCATGTCCATTAAGTCTTAGAAAACTCCAGACCAAAGGCTCTTTATAATGTCACTCCTTCGGCAATAAAGTTAGCAGCTGAATCAATACTGAGCTGACACTGGGAGCTGTCTTAAACCTGAACGACGAATTTATTGCACTGAGTTCATGATAGATAGAGTGCAGCCTGGATACAGGCCAAAGATGCCTGTCTCTACATCTATGCTAAAAGCCAGTGAAATTCCGGTTGCTGTCAGAGTTCCTGATTGCTCTCTATATAGCATGCAGAAAAAATGGGGATCCGCAGCCTGTCAAAATGGTGCCAAATGCTTACCCACAAGGCAATTCATGCCTTGCTCCTGTTATCCCTTTTTCATAGGCAGGAAAAGGGGAATGGAAGAACTAAGAGCTTTCCTCTAGCCTACTCAGCCTTCCTGGAACAAAGCTGAGAGCAAAGGAGGAAACGGGAAACATTGTCTTTTTACATCCACACTTGGAAAACTGGAAGAAAGCTGGCTGAATTTCTGTTTCAGATATTCAGATATGACATTCACACACCCTCTCTGCCATTTAAAGTGCAATGGCCCATGTCTAGAATATTATTCCACAGTAGAATGAAGTCCTTGGTGGAGGGAAGAAAGCAGCAATATCCTTAGCTGACAGCACCACAAGGAAAAAAACCTTATAAGGGTGATATTAGAGCCAAGAGCATCAAGAAATAAGCCTCTTATAGTATGATTCAACAGTTTTTAGAAACCTCCTCTTTCAATGGACTTTACTTCATGCCCTTGGGGGCCCCTGAGGTACTAAGTAACTGCAGCTCCATGGTGCTTATTCAGCATTCTTAAAGTTGCTAATCCTGTGTGGGCTCAGTTCCCAAAAAACCTGAAAAAAGTCAAGCTGGGATAGCTCCAAGAGTATCATCACCCCACCAACGATGACATTATGAAACGGTGGTGCCATTTGGTTGCAAGGTTTCATTATGTAAAGCTATTTGCTGTATTGGGAAAAGAATGAAGAACCTGTCACACTACATTATTAAAAGCAAGGAAGCTGCCGTATTACATTTCTTTGATCTGCAAAGAGCATTATAAAAATGCACCAGGCAATATTTCTGCATAGCCTTTCTATTCTCTGTGCACTATAACATAGCTGGAACAGCACTTTAAAGTAGCGGCTTGGATGAGTTTCATTTTGGCATCTTCAGCCACATTACAGATGTACTGAAATGCATTCTGATTAAGCGCTGGAAGGAGGACAACTTCAATACTTAACAGTAGAAGGCATGACAGGCCCTTATTTTTTTTTTCCCACTGCTGAAACCTGCTTGTGGTCTTCTCATACACCTAACAGCTACTTAGGAGGTTCTTCCAGATTCCCATTACAGTACAGAGTCCAAGACATCGGACGCTTCTCTCCACGTGGTGCCTGTTCACATGAAGAGCTGTTTCAAGGCAGAACAGTCCTGTTTCAGCAGAGGAGCACGTCTTAGCCACAGCTTCACTTCCATGATCCCTCAACCTCCTCTCACTATACCGTGGCTACATCTATATCCACCCATCTCCAAGCCTACTTACGCACAAGAGGCCACAGGATGCCTGGGGCTGGTGCCGTGCGCTCACAAATCCAGGTGGCATAGCTAACTTTGCCCATACGTACCTCTTACTCTTGCACATAAAATCAAGGCTCATCTAGGAATTGTCCTATGGTCAGCAGGATCAACGACTACATGCTGATCAAGACGGTTAAGAGAGAAGGCAGAGGGTAAGTGTAGTCCAGAGTGACCCTCAGGCATAGCACAGAGCCAAGCTTCCCCCCATCCCCACCTCCTTCCTGCCAACCTCACTTGAAGCCCTGCGACTGCACACACGAGACTATCCTACACCATCTTGTTCTCCCACTCATTGCCACATGTGCATTCTTCGCATAAGATAGAAGCATGGAAGTTGAGTGGGGTGTATTAACAGATGTTAGTACTCAGCCATGAAACTAATTATACAAATATTGGAGAGGAGCCTGATCTTGTCACAGGCGGGTGAGGTCACACTTCCCATGATGAAGCAGCACGTAACTGCTGCAGCACCGAACTGGATGCTTCCAGCAGGTAGCATTACAGTTCGTCTGTCCGTGGGACTGCAGGTTTGGGACGCGGCTGCAGGCAACGAAGCACAAGGGCATAGTATGGGGTTTCATTTACCAGGGCAGCATCAGTACTACTGTGGGTAATGACTCTGAAAAAATAGAAACCCTGCTTGTGTTAATAAAATGAGCAAATTTGCATTTTTTCCCTAGAGAAAAATTTCTTAATACCATCAGACAAATATCTAGCAAAGAGTCACATAGGACAGCCAAGCATCTAACAAGCCCAAACCAATCCTTCCTGGCTAGAAATCTACACATGAAATCAATTCTAAACAAATTCAGTGCTCAGAAGTACTATTCAGAGGATCCCAAAATGTCTGTTAGTCAAAATAAAAATGATTCAGCTATCTCTGTGCACTACTTGATTTGTTAAGATCTTATCAGCTGATGCACGGTCTTGTTTAATTCTTTGAGGTGTATTTAAGGGAAACACTACTAAACCTTTCACACTTAATAGGCAAATAAACTGTAATGTAGTACGTTAAACATTTTAATGAGAGTTTGCATACTTACTTGCAGCTATTTGTTAACGGCATTTGAGCAATATTTGTATGTGAATTTAAAGTGCAACTGAATTATACTCTGGAGGTAGATGCTGTTTAGTACTCAAAACTATGTAAATGTGTATGGAAGTATGTCTTAGATCTGTGAAGTCCAGAGAAATTAGACAATATATACCAGTACATCAGTAAAAAATTAGAAAAATATATAGTATTGTCTAAAGTCCACTGTAGAACATGGCAGTCTAGTAGATATAATTGCTGCTAAAACCTTGTCAGCAGCAGTGAAGCTAAAACAGATTAATAAAACAAGCCTCTCATTTGAACTAACAGCAAAGTCTGCCTTAGCATGCACAGTTCCGACCTCAACCAGAGAAAACAATCTGTCTATTCAGTGATCTGGAGGGGACCTGACTCAATTTAACACTGGTGCTAACATGCTCGCTGCCTTCAGGAGAGTCATCTCACCTCTTTGGACTACCCTTCTTATTTTTTATCCATTTCATCATTTCATCTGCATGATATGATACGGTCTGTAGCAGAGCTACACAAGTATTTGTAGCTGAAGGGAGTCAAGTTTAAAAACAAACCTTCAGACAAAGATAAGCCCAATTCTGCAGCTTTGCATCCCAGCTGCAGGGACCCTGCAGTCATCCTTCTGTAAATAAGTTCAGAAAGCACCTAGGAAGAAGTCTCAGGTATTTTATAAAGTCATCCAATTCCAAGGTCAGAGCACAAGTTAATTAGCCCATCTCTCAACTCAGCTTCATTTATCATTAATTCTGAGGTGAATTACTTGATCAGCTTCTTAAAAATTACTCTTAGTCCTTCTCTTTGGACTTGAATTAACTATCATTGTTCCTATCATGACATTGAGAGACTCCAAGACAGACCAAGTTTATGTCAGACAAAAGGTAAATAAATAAAAAATCTCCCCTAAGGATCTGTTACCTACATGAATGCCATCTATGCCCCAGGACAATATTGTTCCCAAATCCCTCCTGTCCCACCGCTGGAGTGATTTTGGTGCCCATTATTCCCCACCAGCTGTATGCAAACACAGATGGTTGCCTTCTGCCCTATCACCTCAGCACCCAGCAAGGCTGGTGGCAGGCTTGCCTTTCCTCATCCCAGAGCACACCAAGCCCCAGCTGGCCCCAGCCTGCCCCACATCCCTGCCTCGGCAGGTTTTCTATGCCCTGCAGTAGCACAGGTGCGACAGCTCCATGAACAGGCAAGTTGTTAAACACAGGCCACCATCCAAGAATGAAGATCCACATCCAAGACATCTGCTCTCCTAATATCCTCTTAGCCCTTCACATGACTCGGCCAGCTTGTTTTCCAGATATAATTGTTTCCTTTCATTTGCTTTTCATTTCTAGCTATTTTTCCATGCAAATCCTTGTAAAGCCTCCTGTAGAGAATGAGTTTAATTGCATACTCTTTGTCTTTCTGCCTTTGGGGAAGTAAGTGACAGCACTCTCCCAAGCTCAGCATCAAGGGCAACATGAAATATTTCAGGACACAGGAAAAACCCCACGAGGCTTACTTCCAAGCAGCTTTAAGAGACCAAGTGCCAGAAAACCGATATTTTTCCTGATTTAACATCCCAGTCACGGTTTTCTCATGCTATTTGTTTAAAAGCCTGAGCTCCTCTTAGACTCTTATTACCTGGCTGGATGCTTTGGTTTTGAGAGGAGGGAAAGGGCCAATTCAGCCGAAGGCATTTCTCTCCATAGGCAGAGTAGCTGTCACGCAGCCCGGATCAGGTTTGGACGAGGTCTAAGCTGGAGCGCACAAGTGCTCTCGCTGTCACTAATGCAGCTGGAGGAAGAAGTGCAGCGGGTGGCGCCAGCCCCCAGCGCCCCCCAGAACACGGATGGGGCCACCGTGCCCAGCCGCCACCCTGGCCCGTCACAGCCGCCAGAAAAGCCTCGATACCACGGCTGAGAAGACATTGCACAGATACAAGGATTCATCAATTCTGTTGTGAGGTTCGGAGGCCGAAGCAAGTTACACGGAGCTCAGCTGGCTACTTGGGAAGGGGAGCTTTGCCGTTGTCTCCCTGGCTCAAGATTTCTTTTTGTCTCTGTTACACTAAAAATAACACCAGCTGATAGAGCGATGGCATACTTATATTGTCTCCCTCTGTTTAGAACTATTTTAACAGTTTTGCTACCTAAATGCCTGGATATTGTGGATTATCTCTTAAAACTTGTCTAAATGACACAGAAGCAGGATTTTGGTGGAAATAGCAGATCTTAGCATGACGCAGCTACACAGTTTTCATTTAATTGAGAGTAAATGTTTAATTACATTAGGGATAGCCACAAGAACTTCTTAGGCCTATGAAGGCAGCCAAAGGCAATTTAGCACCTGGCTCATAATAGAGTATGAAATGGAACAGACATCTGTGCATAATAAAATAGGCAAAACTAGCACTGTTCGATGTCCAATTCACTTTGCGATTGTTGACTGAGGCCTAAACCATAAATTGATGAAATATCTTCGTTTTGATGAGGAACCTGATATCTCTATCTTTTGGGGCTTCTAAATTCAATTGGTTTTTTTCTCATTTATTTTCATTCAGACATTCAAACTTTACACAGTCAATATTAATGCATTGCTGGAGGCCTTGTAATTTAGCCAAGGAAACAATTTGACTACTGCAGAGCAAGTACTGGCTGCAGCTGACTTCGGCCAAGAAACCCCATCACCAATGGCTGTTAATGGTGAATTTCCTTGCAGTGCCACAAAGGAAAGGGAAGGATTGCCAGCACTGCACAAAGCAGTATCAGGGACTCAAATTTGGTATGTCTTGCGTCCCGAGGAAAGCACAAATTCTGACTTCACCGGCATTTTGCTCCCAGCGCACAGCTCCAAGTGTTTACCCATCATTTCATTTGCACTGACAGAAGAGCCTGGAGCCCCTGTGAAGCACAGAGGGGTCTCTGCAGGGCGGGGGAGGGGTAGCGGCACTCCCACACGGCCACTCTCCCTTTGCCAGGAGGACATGGTGGAAGGAGGTCCCAAAAGAGGCGGCAGAAGTGCTGACTTCTGCTTTATTGACCAGCTGTACGGGTACGGGCTTGCACAGCGCGACCAGTGCTGGGCTTTATATCCCCAAACTTTCTACTTTTCTGCCTCTGGAAATCCATATAAGTGTATTTATGACAAAATTCAGTGTTTAAGGTATCAGTTTCCATGGTTGCAGTTATGTTTCAAAAATTTTGTATTTGCTTCCAAACCCACGAGAGAGACTTTGACAAGCTTTTTTCTGCAGCGCAGTCAGTGAGGGAGGGGAGAGCCCGCCCCGGTGAAGGCCCTCACCTCTAGCTCAGGGACAGCACCTGCGGGGCCGGCGCTGCTGACGGCCAGCCAGTCCCCCGGCTCAGAGCAAGGGAGGGAAAGGTCATACTCTCCCTTTCCACCTACATTAACGTTTAAGTTCTCAGGCCAGAAATAGTGACTTTAAACACTAAGCATTAAAATAAAGGTCTGTGAGAAGAATGCCAACACCATTGTAATGACCCTCTGCTGCAAGGATGTGACTTCAAGGTGGGCTGCTCAAGGCAGGCTCAGGTCTCCATCAGGACCACAAGTGACTCAGATTTCTCATCCTCGGGGAAATAGGAACACCACAGATAGATTAACTCCAGTGGCCATGTCTTACTCTGGCCTCGATGCATAAATCAACCTTTCTAGAAGATGGCCGTGCTCCTCCCGTTTCATGCTCACTGAACTAAGGAATCTGATGACAATACACTGCTGCAGTTCCAGGCCAGCAATTCAGACAGGAACAATTTGTTGGCATACCGCTCCCCAGCCAGCATTCAGAGTGCCAATGCGAATCCTTCTTTAAACTCAAAGTAGTAACCCAGGCCTTTATTCTCCTGTATGAGCTCTTCGGCACTTCATTTCTCTCTAACCTTGCTGAAATCAGGACCTAATTCCCAAATGTGCCATAGTCCACACGGTAACTTACACTTTCAGAGGGACTCGGTGCACAGAGGGATGCCAACCTCCCAGATGGCCATACTCATTTTGCACGTGTGAAAATGGTGGGTCCGAGGCAGGGGACCCCACACCCCTAGGCTCTTTCTTCTTACCACTGCATCTTAATGTCACCAGAAGCATTCTGCACAGATAGCAGGGACAGCTTCAGTGGTCCCTGTGCTTGTCACAGTTAGCCTACCAGGCAAACAGCAATGCAATTGATTAGCTTTAAAGGAGGTTTGCTTATCACAGTCAATCCCATGCAAAAGCTCATGCTGCTACAACCCTAATACACATGGCAATACCTCGTAGCACTTCATTAAGGGAGGCAGCTGGCAAGACTTTTCCCAGCAAGATTACCCACGAACAGTCCACTTGTCTGGAGTCAGAAGGGGAAAGCTGCTTCCTAAAAGGCAAATTGCAAATCTCGGTTTCTGCCTTCATGAAGGTTGTCATAGGGATGCCATGATGAGAGAAGCGGTGTTTCACTGGCCCCGATTTTTAGAACAAACATACATATGGTAGCATAGTCCGATTGCTTACTGCCATCAAACGCAGCAAAGCAGCAATAACCCAGATGTCAGAAGTGCATTATGCACCATTAATTTATTTATTTTTTCCTAAACTGCTTTATTGATATGCACGATGCTATGTGCAGGACATATCCTACACCTACATTATTCTGCTTTGCAAGCTTGGGGACATTTGTAATAATGAACTCTGCGTCACAATGAGAGTTTTTGTCTGCTTACCTGCGAATCAAAACTGAATCAGTTATCCTGAAGAAAAGAACAGAAGATATGTACATGCAATTCAGTCATACTAGATACCACAATTTTCATTCACAACGTGGAAATTCCCTTCAGTGCTATGCCAACCACAGCAGGATGGTCCCAAACCAGGCGTTACTGTGGCACTCAACTTTCCTGCCTTTTGGTAATATTCCTGTTGGCTCCCATTTGACTTTTCCAGGACCACAATACCTTGGTTTCTCAGATTCTTCTGTGATTAATAATAGTTAGGTTTTTCAACATTCTTTCGACCACTCAGCCCCTCACTCACTGCAGTATTACCAGTCATTAAGTGCATGATTAGAAATTTGTGCTCTAAGAGTCCACCTCTTCCTTGTATCTCACTCCATGAGCGCCACCCAGGTATCCCAGTGCAATACCTTTGCCCTCTGTGCTCACAAGTCCAGCTAGCATCCCTTTGTGCAGAGGCAAACAATGAAACACCTCATGCCATTATCCCAAACTGATCTTTAAATGCTTACTCTAATTATTGTCCTTTCCAGCACAAAATGGCTGCAATCTGTAGCCATTTTATAACTTGTTCCCCATATTTTTTTTCTGATACTGTATCAAGTGTCTTAGTGAAAGCCACACTGATGAAAGCTTTAATTCTTTTGTCTAAGAAAAGCAAACGTACAGGGTTACTCCAGCACACTATTTCTGATAAACCTACATTGACTGTCTTCCATTTGCATCCCATCTTCAATCATTTTTTCCCCTCTAAAATACATTCTCAAGTATTACATACTATAAAAGTGTCAGTTTAGTTTAAATCACTAAGAATCTATTTGAGTTAAATTGGCATAACCCCCTTTAAAACCAAATGAAGGATGTTTAGGCAGAGTTATGAAGTCATTTAAGGAAACTTAACCGGTACAATTTTCAATATTAGCAACATCAAGATACACTTACCTTATGCAGGAACTAGTGTCAATGAAGACCTTTCCAAGTGAATTAGAGAAGTCTACAATAAGGAGAAGACCACATCATCGCTGCCTCGACAGTTCACTGCTCTCAGTTTTAGCTGCAAGTTTCTGCCTGGGCCAGGCAGGAAGGAGCCACTGTGAGACGGGAGGTGACAGGCTGGCACCGCAGCGGCCTCGGCAGCTCAGGAGGAGCCGAGGTCACCGCAGGCAGTGACAGCAATGCCATGGGCCAGCTTAGCCTACTAACCTCACCGATACGGCGTACTGCAGGGCTTTTCTGACGTGCACGTACACACGTATTGGCGCTTCACGGGCCACAGCAGCATCCCAGTGCCCCAGCTCAAGGCAGCCACGCTTCCAGCCACCCTCCAGCCCACTGCCAGCCTGTTACTGACCACGACTCCCAACAGCCCATCTCACGCAAACGAGGCAGGATTTTGCACACTTTACAGATGAAAATGTCGTTTCATAGCTAAAACCACCAGATATCTCATCTGCTGGGGTTGCGACCAGTTTGCTTTCTTTTAGTTTTCATTGCCAGAAAAATCTTATTTGTACCTTGAAAAACAGAACAATGGTGTAATTTGAACTCAGTGGTACTTAATGTAAAAGGAGAAGGAAAATTAACAAGGTGTTTTTTTCCACCTGGAAAACTTTTACAAAGTCAGAAGTAAAAAAAATTCCTGTCACTTGAAAACATGAGTCACAATTTAGGCTTTTCACAGATACACAGATTTGGAAGACATCAGTAATGCTTTTGAGTTATTCTCTCAGCACCAAACGCAAGATGTCTTCTCTGAGAAACTGAATGTAAGTTTTTCCCCTACAGATACCAATACACACCCTGATCTCACCACAGTTTAAGATTGGCTTTAGGCTGAGTTTAAGCCAACTGAATTTAAGTCAGCTGGGAAGGAGTTCGAACTCATCTGAAAAACTACTTCTAAACTGAACTAAGGAACCTTCTTTCAATGTTTCCTCTGGTTTAATGGCACTATTACTTTCTTCAGAAGTACAATTCAAGTGAACCAAGTTATTTAACTTTTATAGGTTAATACCTAATGACATAAAAGCAGCCTACGGGATAAGAGGTGGATACCATCATTAAGAGTTTGTGGAAAGTTAATTAAAGATTAATTTTCACAGGATTACCCCCCTACTTGCTGCAATAATCAATTACACACACCTCTGTAAAGGAATTAGGAAGCTAAAGTTTCTTGGAAAATCGCTCCCTCCCAGTTGCAAATTGAAAAATTTTGGCAAGTTTCTTTAGTAAAGGTAGGACTGAGGGAAGAATTATATTTGCTGTAGTCCTGTGCTTGTATAATTAAATGCAAGACAATTTCATTGTCAGTGAGAAAAAAATAGTAGTGGGAAAACATTGTGCCAGCCAGTCATTCACACAAAGCACTCCAATCATTGCCCTGCCTTAGCTCGCTGTCTCAGCCAGAAAAAAGCCATATAGAAGCTTCCATAAAAATCAGTTATTAGCATTACAGAAACTATCATATTATCTATTAATCAACTCACCTGTGTTAAAGCCCAACATACAACAGAATATTAGTATGGGAAAGCAACTACCGTACCGCTTCTACATACTACGCTGAACCAGTATTTCTCACTCCATTGATTTCAGTAGCCATTGGCCCACATTGCTTGTTTGGCAACTTCTCTTGACTTGGTGATATTTGGTAATTAACTTCACAGTTCCTGAAGTCTTGGGAATGTGAAAACCCTCAACTTCCCAATGAGAAACAAATGCAATTATAGGCCTAGCAGTTAATACAAAAAAAACCTGAAAATGAGAAAAATTAAAAGGCAAATACAAAGACTCAAAGCATGTATTTTAAGTCCTGATACATTCAAGTGTGCTGTTCTGTTCTTTTTCACATGTGGGCTTAAAGGTATTGGACGTGGATCCCGTCCAGATTCGCTACGATATGGCGAACCAGCTGTCTGGTTCACCACAGCTAAGGACAGGATTGGAATAGCAAGCCTGGAAACGCTTTGGGTCATGATGCCTCCTACACAAAGCTGCTTTGATTACTCAGTCTTCCAGACACTGCTGCCTTTTGGGATGGAGTATTGCACAGGACAAATTCTTACATGGCTTGGAGACTATTGGGTTATGCCGGTTCCTCCCAGCCGAGTGCCCGCTGCCACCAGCGCTGACGGGGCAGAGCAGCCCGAGCCCCCGGAGCTCCCCAGGGCCTCAGCGCTGGGAGCACGGCGGGGTGCAGCTCGCTGCACAGCAGCGTACACCGCCACGCACAGCGGCAACGCGGAGCTCGGGTACCAGGCGTCATTCTTCGGCACCGCAGCGAGAGCTCTGCATGAAACCCGCATGCAGGCGCTTCTGAGGGAGCAGGGTGTCAGAGCACGCAGGTTTCAAAGCAACTTTCCAAATAGGTAGTACAAAAAAAGCATAAGGCATCAGCACCGCATCGGCTCGTTGAGCAGGTGTGATGCTAAAGAGGGAAAAGTGATTCTGAAGTGTTTTTCTGTTGCTTGGTTACCCCATGCTGGTCGAAGATTTTGCTGGTTTCCCTACTGACTTCGTCCTAGAAAGCACACAAAACACATTGAGCTGCTACAGGAACACACCCTAAATCTGTCAAAGGCAAATCACAGTCTATAACAGCTCTGTGTTTACTAGAGCAGCTGTGGCTTGCCCACTGAAGCTAGTTCTCTTAAGTGTTGTCAGCTGTGTACAAATGGACACGGGAAATTTCACGGGGAAAATAGTTTGTTAAATATCCTGTTCATTCAGCTATAACTGATCAAGCATTTTGCTTGTGCTGAGACAATACTGGCATTACCTAGTTTTAAACTTCAACACATCTGTATGACAGTGCTGCAGATAGGTCCACAGCTAAAAGCTCAGCCTTGGAAGCAGTTTTTTGTGAACATGTAAAGTCCTGAATACAAAGGATACCCTGCCTAGTGTTTCTTTGCTTTTGAAGATCCGAATTGAAGCCATTTACTATTGTTCAGCCACTGCTATTTTAGGAACAGTACTCTTCCCTCCTATTTGAGGAAACCTATTCACAAGAAGGAACAGGCAGGAGGTCACAGCATCTTGCATGGTACAAGCAGGGTGTCTGGGAACATCAGACCTCAGAAGTAACTGAGTTAATGGCTTTTCATTATCAGCAGATGCAGAATTGTAGCCCCCAAATTCAACATGTTCACAATGATTAACACAACAGCTTTCTCTGTCATTAGCCTCTCTATACTTTATCCAAGTCACAGAAAGGACCATACAGCAGTTTTAGAAGGTCTTGCTCATTATTGCCTCTGGATCTTTTTAAGACATGGATAATTGACACGATAAAGCCCAATGGTGCTGTGTGCTGGATTTGTGACCCAAACAGTGCTTCAGCTATTGCTGAACTGTGCACCCACAGCATCGAGGCCTTTTCTGCTCTCTGGTTGCCCCTCCAGCCAGTGACAGAGGAAGGAGGCAGGAATAACCAGCTCTACAAATACAGGGTAAGAAACAAGTGCCTATGTAGCAGTCGTGCAGGAAGGTGTCTCACAATTATCGTGGGCGATAGATGGAACGTGAGTCAGCAACGTGATGTTGCTGTAAAACATCAACTGGAAAGAATCCAAAGGGGAATGATCTGAGGTCTCAAAAAATTGGTTAAGAAAACCAGGTGAAAGAACAATTTAGTCTAAAGAAAGTAAGACTAAGGAGGTCGGGTACCTATGTAAAGAAGGGGAAAAGCAGCTAACATTATCAAAGGGCTCTTTTTGAAGGCATTCGGACAGGCTAAATATCAAACTGTCGAGAGTACGCTCCGAGACAGTCAATCTACTACTGAAAATAAATGCTTATACAAGAAAATGGCTTCTCCTAGAAGCTCTGAAGCATTGTCTCAATAGAAGGAGAAGCTTCTGCTCTTTGAAAGAGTTAAGTACATTATATTTGACCATATATTTCCAGGGTGGGGGGGAGGAATCCTTTAAACTAGTGAAGCACTCAATTTACTGAAAAAGAAATGCAATTACCTTCCTCTGAGAAATTCCCCAGTGGATCATCCAATTAATTCAAAAAAATATTAACCTTCAAGGGTCAAACTTCCTGTATCTAATCTCAACACACCATTATTTTGTTAATCAGTTAAGAAAACATTCAGAAATATGCGGGGGTGTCTACATAGCACGTGTACATTTACACACTCTTCGGTAATAGAAATTATGTATGGTAATTAAGAGGATCATAGGAAAACGGGCTTATATTTCAGCATTATTTTAAGACCTGCAATTGTTCAATCTTACCCATCCACACAAATATGTTGTGCCAACTGCCAATCACTTTCATAGCATATATTTACTGATAACGCTTCAGTATGTGCTAAGCATTTTCTGTGTTCTCCAAACCATTAACAGTGATTCACAGCCTCAAACTCCTGTGAGGATATCAGCCGGTGTGCCAGTAGTTATCCTGGAGAGAGACTGCACCTTTTATCTGCTGATGCAGTTGCCATGAATCTCCAAAAGCTCACGAGCAAGGATGAGAGCTGTCGCACACACTGAGGTCTGCCTGGGGAATCTTCCACTGACCAGAGGGTTTTGCACCCAGCCCCTTCTGGAGTAGGGGCTTCACATCTGCCTACCACCAGTGACACAAGCCTACAGGCAAGCTGGTTAGCTCAACGTGCTTTCTAATCAATGGCCTAATTAGAAACAGGCACACTAGAGCATAAGTCATTTGACCAATTTAAAGATCTACCTTAGGATGCAATGAACTGCAGGACAGAGACTTCATTTCTTTTTGTAGATATTAAAAATTCAGTAAATCAATACATCAGGCAAACATTTGGGATTTCTACATTATTGACCTCTGAAGTCTGGTGACATATCCCATTCCTGATGTCTACCGGCGTGCTTTTCACCACCTCCCGAGTAAATGATCCCCTTCTGCACCATTTCAGTAAATGTCAAGATTTCAGGCTGGCTGGTATTTTGTTCAATGTGTTTGATATCTACAAATGTACTACTTAATGTCATACAGGCCTGCGTGAGATGTTGGTCCTAATAGCTGACCACCTCTAAAAACAGAATCCTAAAGGTATTGATGTCAAAAAAACCCAACCCTGAAGCACCCAGCAGAAAGAACAGCAACAGTGCATCCCGCAGGCTGAGCCGGATAATGAGCTGAAGGGTGGTACCTGAGCACCCGCGCCGCGCCGCTCGACAGGAACAGGGATTGCTCACTGCCCACCAGGTCGCTTCAAGGCCAGTCTTTAATTTTCTCACTCATCCAGGACACCAGACAGTGAATTAGCATTCTGCGCAGTTATTTTTGGCTAATAATCATAACTCCTCTTTCCTGGAAAAGCACAGGAATGTCACTGGGAATTAGGCATTTACCGCTATGGAAACAGACTCACAATAATTTGCGTAAGAGTAGTGAATTACCTCTAGTTGTACCTACGCATTTCTAGCCTTCAGAAAAGGGTATAACTTCAAAATAAAAAACAGAATTTTCAGCATTATATATCTTCCCCACTTTTCCCAATTTCAGTTAATAAAAATTTTTTTCTTTCCTCATCTAGGAAAGATTTTTTCCTACAACGCCAAACTGATCTTGTTTTTTTCTGACACACCATTTGAAGGAAAAACAATAACATCCTTAGCAGTACTTACAGTGGGATAATAATACACCTCATTCTTTGAGCAGGTCTGAAAGTCAGAAGCACTGCTAAAAAGTCCAGTTCTAACAAAACCTCTAGTGCACTGCAAACATGTCACACTTATGCTTTTTCCCCTAAACAATTTCAGTATGTGCTCCAAAAGTGGTATTTTCAGAACTAAAAGTTAAAAACATCTTCATTCTACTATGTAATATAATAAACAAATTAACACTTAAATAAAATCTGAACATGTCAAGAGATTTCCTACCAATAATTTCCTAAGCCAGATTAAAAAAAAATGTCAAAACCCTAAAGTCCCACACAAATGAGAATTTGCATTCCTCTCCGCATGCTATTATTATGCTCTGTAAATTGTATTTTTATAATGGGTGTACAATTTACGATTACTTACCAAATTAGCAGAGCACCTCAAAAACCCATTTGTTGCTATCCATTACAGAGCATATTTTTTCACTTTTGGGCCAGGCTTTTCAGTGGTGCCCAACGGGCACAAGCTGGAACGCAGGAAGTTCCACTTAAATATGAGAAAAAAAATGTTCTTCCCCGTGCGGGTGCCAGAGCAGGGGCACAGGCTGCCCAGAGGGGCTGTGGGGTCCCTTCCCTGGAGACATTCACACCCCACCTGGACGCGGTCCTGTGCCCCCTTGCTCTGGGGGTGCCTGCTCACGCAGGGGGTGGGACGGGATGAGCTCCAGAGGGCCCTTCCGACCCCCACCAGTCTGGGATTCACTTCAATATTATCTTGTAAAAGCTAAAATGAATGCTTTCCTGGTAATGGCGTGGATCACTACACTGGATGCCACTCTTTGAATGTAGTAGGAAAATGTCATTTACCCCACAGAGTTGCAGCAAGGCTCTAATTGATAAGAAGAAAACTAAAATGGAGCAAATCATGTATTTTATGGTGGAATTGTTAAATTACAATATATTATAATCATTGTGGAAACAAGTTTCTGTCCTGGTTTGATGAGATTTTAATTCAAGCCTCCACTCAATCTCTTCATATTTGTAAATAAAGGAATTCCAAAACTTAAATAGCCATCAGTGTTTAATTGCAGAATTCACATAGGTGGAAAAGGTCAAAGGGGACACCATGAACACTGGTGCAACAGCAGCACAACGTTACCTAACTCAGCACCTGACTCAGGCCATGGGCTTAAGCAGCATTGCTTCTCAGGGTGCAAGAAAGGCGTGCTGGAAAGAAAATACCGTTATAGAAAGGTACACTTAGGGAAAACAGACTTTCCAGTACTTGAGCCTCTCTTTTCTGGTTACAAACGGGATGCACAAAACTCAAAGATAGTTTACTGTGCTTAAATTCATGGTGTTAATATGGTAATTTGGGAGAAACTGTGTTATGGAGAAAGGCGATGAGCTGAGAGCGCTACCAGCAGGAGAAGAGGTGACGAGGTTAAATATCACAGGACAGAGCACATGGTACTCGGGTGTTAGCACAGGACAAAGCATTCCCAGCCTTCTCCCAAAAGATTTGCTACCTCTGCGTCATACCCTAAATATTTTCAGTTCTGTTTTTTTTAACTAGTCCAGCCCATAGATGAAAAGACACTTTTCCCTAGAAGTTTTGTTTTACCTACACTCAAATAATTGCATTTTAGCACAAAACTATTTAAAAAAGAAATCAGTCATTGATTATTTTATCCTGTATTTGCCCAAATATTTAGAAACAGCCACAAGGAGTGAAAAGAGCGAGCGATAACAGTGGCAATGCTTGCCACTTAGAAAAATCTTAAGCACTGATGGTTAATGGTGTTCACTCCTGTAGCACTTACAGTCACAGACTGGCACCCCTTTGGTCCAAACCACAGACACGAACAGAAATTAAGGTAATAGTTCATGCTCACTGTGATGTCATTAAATGATTGTTTCTTCATTTATTCAGAGGCAGCGAGTGCTTTGACCAAAAGCTGCTCAAAGTGGATCTTCTGAACATGTGAGCGTTCGGATGCATGGCTGCAGTAGTCCTGGGACTAAGTCAGGCTTCAGCATCCTTCCTCCAGCCTCTTAAACGTCTACTTTTCCTCCACTGCAGGCACATATTTCTTCATAATTGCCTTTCCCTGTGCTGCTGCTCACCGGGGAAGCTGATGCTACATCCATCCCTCACTGCTCAGCACTGAGGAACAGAAAGGGTCCTGTTTTCCTCAGCCCTAATAAATATTTGCATGGTGTCGGTTTTCATAGCTTCCTACTAGAAGCATGTAATGATACGTATTTATGTGCTACCCATTTAAGAAGGTGACATCAGAGCAGGAGAGAGATTAACCCCCTACCACTGGGACACTTTTTAAAAGTGTTCTTGCTATCAGCAGCTCATTTAGAGGATTAGTTTTCTTTAAAAGCTCTAATAAAGATATTTGTCAGGTGATTTGGAGGATACGTTTCAGCTATTAGTTTACTTCATAATCAGCAGACTCAGACGTTTCCAGCTGGGCGAGCTGCAGGACACAGAATTTGTTTCCACTTTACAAAGTTTTTAGCAAGTTCTGTGTATTCCTGAACGCACGCACACAGAGCCTTTCACCTGGATCGCTCTGGGTACTAGAAATCCTGCTGGAATACAAAAAGGAGGGAGAAATATCCGGCAGTCAAAGCGGGAGAGATAAGGAGATCAGCAACCCGGGAAAAGACATCCTAGATAAAAGACACTGTAGCCGATTATCCAAGCTGCTGCTGAGTTGACAGGCTGTTCTGGTTTCAGGCAGAAAGCCTGTAAGGATAAAGGCTTTCCGGCACTTAGTGTGGCACTTCACACCGATCTTGAATAAAGAAGCCTTTATTCAGACTGCACAGATTCTTAAAATTGTTAGAAGTCAGAATATTCATGCTCTCAGAAATACTTACTTGTAAACTAAAATGCCTACGCAGTGACACGGGAGCTCTTAGCTGGGGAGCAGCTTTTCTATCAGGCAGAGTAGCAGTGCCTGTGGTCAGTGAGGCAGGGTCCCAGCAGCACCTGCTGCAGCACAGACAATCCAACCGAATGGCTTGTTCTAAAGGGTTTCAGGCAGAGAGGAAGCCAGGCTTTTGAAAATGACTAGTCTCACCCAAGGAACAGGGATGCTAGTTAGCGAGACTGTGAGCACAGACCTAGGGGTGGTGGCACATTCAGACCATCAAGCACACAAAGCACACAAAGCACTTATTTCTGTGTAAACAGACTTAAATTCAGAGCAATTCAAATTACACTTCAGGAACTTAACCCCAATTCAAGCAATGCCTATGCAAATGAATAGTAGCAGGACTCCCACATTTTATATAAATGGGAAGAAAAATGGGAACAATCATGCCCACCTGCACCAAGAGGCAGTCTCATTATACTTTCAACATCAAGTACCTCTCAAAAATTTACTGGAACATGCTGGTTGACAATCTGAGCAAGCAGCTGTCAAGAAATTTGTCATTCTGATAATGTTCTAGGTATGAAAGTCAAATGCTAACAGACCTGCTTGCAGTGTAGAGGAGCAAAAGATTGAGACCTTTTAGTTCAAAGGAAGCGGGAGCCCAAAGCCCTTCTGATCCGGTGATGACACGAAACCTGTACTTATCCGTCTATTCTGCTGATTCCCAAGATATTCAAGAAAGTAAAAATACTTATGACAAGCAAGCTGGCAACAATGAGAGTCATAGGATACCTGTAAAAAGGGTACACAGCTGTAATAAATTTACAGCGATATTTCCGCACTATGCTCTTGGGACCTCCACTCTGCCACTTGGCCTTTTTGAGTCAGACATTTTAGCATTTCTCAATCAATGATTTTTCTCTCAACACCAACACAGTTTTTGAACCCACTTACAGTCTTAAGTTGTTAAATCACAGATGGTGCAACAGACATGGAAACCGAGTTGCACAAATGGTGAATACAAGAGAAGCGCTTCCGCTCCACGCTGAAAGCCCATGGAAGGAGCTGAATGAGAGATAAGGCAGATGCAGACTGCACACAAAAATTTCTCCCCCACATTGTGTGCTGCACCTGTATGCCTGCCTTCACCCCAGGCTGACTCTTTACAGATACCAATTCCTAGCCTGTTAAAGTGTACCTTACCTTTTTCTACTCTATTATTAAGGGATTTTCCTTATAAAACTCTTCAACTCTCAGTATTGATGGTCTCGAGGATATACTTTTCCCAACAGCACATTTCTAACGTGCCCAGCAACTTTTTTTGTTTATATTATCCTGAATTATTGAAAAGATTTGATAGCAAAATATGTTAGAAATAAACAAAAACAGTGAATCTAAAACCGGAAACACACAGCACTAAGTCAGTCAGTGGAAAATGTTTCCCGACGTGTGATACTTGGTTCACATCATCCTGAAAATTGCAGGTTGAAGATAAACTATTGCAACAAGAGATTTCCTTTCTGAAAAGTCAGTTGATTAAAAATATTATATGAACTGATTATTTCAAGAAGCCTCCTGTATCTGGCAGCACTTCCCTTTTTCCTAAAAAGGCCTGAAGGTTGACTTTTGTCAGATAAAATTATTCCAGCAAAGGTCCACGTGCAGAAGATTATACAGTTTCCTAACATAAGCTGTCATAGGGCATCACAGTATTTTGTCTGTAGCCAGCAATAACTTAGTCTGATCCTTTGCAATGCTGATGTTTGCTTTGCCAGAGACCTCGCAAACTGCTCAGCTCTTCCTGACGTTTATGGGAAACAAACTTCATATTACACAAATTCCACTTCCACCTACCCTGAAGGCTTTGTGACCCCACGATCCCAGTTTTCCCACAGCACGGGAAGCAGAGTGGGGCCCGCGCCTCCCCAGGGAGGGACGGGGCATCGCCGCTCCTGCCGGAGCACAGAGGCTGTTACCACCAGCAAGGGTACTGCTGCTGCTCAGCTGCAGCTCGCCATTAACACCCTCCAAATTCATCCCTGTGTTCAGCTGCAAAGCTTCAGATCACTCACAAGCTGGAAAGCTGGATCTTTAGCTGCAATGTCCACAGATAGAAGAGCAAGCAGGTGGTCTGCAAACGCTACTGGCAAATGAAGCTGCAGGCCCTGCTCCCTAATTTTGTCAGAAAAGGAAGTTTCTCTGAGCATCTCTACTCAGAGTTGATGCTCTAATTTACCCCATCAGCAGAGACAGTTTCTATTGAGTTGAAGAACCTGTATTTCAGATGATTTTCAGCTTTCCCCACCTTCAGAGCTCAGCACCATTCTTTTGAGTATATAAATAACTGTTTGGGTTAAATACAAAGAAAAATGTCTGCTGCTCATTTACTAAAGCTGAGAACCTTTCCTGAAAGCCTACCAGGATTTATCACTCCTGTGTCTCACTTCTGATGACATTTTGCTCTTCCCCTACATGATTTCTCAAACTGACCCTTGCCACATGCCCTGGAAAGAAGAAAGGTGCGCAGCGCTGCACTCCCACAAACCACCCCTGCGCGTGGGAAGGGAGCAGATCTGATTACCGCAAGCTTACTCAGCAAGCCTCAGGTTTCCTGCGCCTTCAGGAGGAGGGAAAAGCCAGGAACGAGTTGAGTATAGCCACTCACTCATTTTTAAGTGAGGGGAGTGTGGGCAGGCACCACATACTCATGCCTGTCCTTACAGGATTGATCAAGTGTTGTTAAGTGACAGAGATGGTGGCAAGTATTAAAAGAACAAGTGACACGCACACGACATCTGCAATTAAAACATCTCCTCAAGTATTAACTGTAGCTTTCACTCCCAGCGCTCGCCCCCTCGGACCTGAGGGACTCTCCTGCCAGGTCTGATGGGCACAGCTGACCAGGGACAAGACTCAGATCTCCCCACACTTCCAGCAGCCGTGCCCACCGCCCAGCCTATGCTTTCAGAGACAGCCTTGCAGGCTCCTGGAGCCCAGCCCTGCGCCAGAAGCAGCGCTCTCCCACTCCTCCGGCGCACAGGCGCCCTCAGCCTGCCCGTCCCTCACGACAGTGCCGCTTCCCAGTGCCAGGAAGATGCACAACAAGATCTGCGCAGTTAATTTTTATCCAGATCTCTGATCACACAGACAGCAACGTAGTCTTTATCACTGTTACCACGCTCTTCATCCAGTAATGCTTAGCCACGTTTCAAATACCATTACATGCTGAAAGATTTAATCGAGCATACTCTCAGTTTGCAGAGAGCATAAGGCAGGAGAAGCATACTGCTGCAATGGCACAGAAGATGCCAACAAAGCAAGAGCTGGAGGGGAGAGAGGCCCACTGAGACACCTGAAGAAGCATTTCTAGGGCCCAAAATCTTTTTTGATGTAGGTGCCAGGCAGAAAGCACACTCCACCCCATGAACTCTCCTCATAAAAACAGAGGCTGAAACTTCACAGGAAAGGGGCCAGGGGCAGAAATCAATGGAACTAAAATCAGCACTGAAAATGCCTGCAGGGGAAGCTCAGCCCTTGTACCTGGTTGGCCATACAAGGGGCATCACACCAGCTTTCTAGACTTAGGGTATTTAGCCTCCAGCACAGGATTTTACAAATTACTTGGAGATTTAACCTTCCAGCGCCACTACAATCAGGGGAAGCATCAACCAAAAGCAGGAGACCCAAGTGACTCACCAAGCTCCCATGGCAAACCTCCAGCTGAACTGCCAACGCAGTCACGATGACCATGGCCAGGCTGTGGTAGAGCTGGGGCTGGTGCTTCTGCAGCATAGCCGAGGAAGGGAGCATGGCTCCAAGCTGAGCCTAAATAGCACTAGGGCAGCCACAGCTGGGTGCGGGGGCCCAGGTGAGGCTGGTTGGGGCCAGTGGCCCATTAGCACCCAGTGGGGCACACCTGTGGTTCCTCTCCAACTGCTGGGCTCCTGAACAAGGGGGGAGGGCTCCTGATTCCCTCAGGCCTAAATAATGTGTTTCTGAATAATGACGCCGATTTCTCTTTTTCTCAGTGTTTCAGTTATACCAGATCCCAAAACTAGTGAAATCAAGGGAAATCTTCCTACTGATCCCTCAGGCATATTGGACTAGGCTCTTATTGAGCTATTTGTGGCATTTGGGTTTTATTCTGTGTTACAGAGTGTTAATCAAAGCACTGGTGACACTATCAGAAAGACAATGTGACATTTTCATGCCATTCTACCAGTTAAAACAAGATTCCATGAAGAAGTTGACCTTTCCTCAGTCGAATTATAAATGTCAAAATTGCAGGAATCCATCTTTCAATTACTGTCACCTTGAAAGTGAAAAATGCTGGAGGCATTATACTTAAAACATTACCAAGCCCAGATATATTTCAAAGGCAATCTCCCCTTTCAGGATGGATTCTTCATTTCTGAAATGCAATGAATCTTAGGCAGCTTTTCCGCACAATGGTGACAATACTGCAGATTAAGCCTAGCTTTAAAGCGGGAAGGACTGTCAGCGTGTTGGGGAATGAGAGGAGCACGGCTGCCCCAGGAGGGAGGGCAAGCCAGGAGCCGAGGGTACCCGCAGCACGGGCTGGGAAGGGATTGCACCAGCAGGACACGGCCCCACAGCCTGAGCAAGGCAGGGTGGGAGCAGCCACCGGTCGCGCTGGCAGCCCAAGCACCACCAGACCACGCAAGGTAACGAGTCACCTGCAGGAATGGACCAGCAGGATGTAACCTGAAGCAATGGCTCTTTCTTCTTCTCTACTCCCAGGGCAGGAGCCAGCCCTCGAGCGCAGGGAGCCCACACAGTGCACTAGCCCGCGCAGACCCCAGCCCCGAGATGTGGCCACCTTCTGGGGGGGAAAACAGCAGCTCCAGGAGAACCCGCTTATGAAGGCGCTGCCCTGGCACTAGTCTGACACAACAGGCTACAAAACAGCCCTCTCTTAATTTCCCTGCTTGATATTCCCTGCAGTTCATTAGGTTCATATCCTCTAAATTTAGGTCGATGATACAGCTTTGAGTCCTCCCACTCTTTCTATGGCCTTAAAGCTTTTAGGAAATTATATATAATTTTTTTACATAGCAAAAATACATTTAAGGGTTTTGGCTTTGTTTTTTCTAACAGAAGTAGCTGTAACCACATACAGATGAAGGACCCATGGCTTGGGGCAGCAAGAAGAAAAAAGCAATTAGAAATGTGCCTGCGAATGTAATGCTGTATTATTTATCTCAGGATTCTACTGAATTAGCAACTACGTACAAGTGCAAGATGTATTTTTTTCAAAGTTGCCCCAAACAAATACTTAGAATATTGTTTCTACCTTTGCATATAATTATGGCAGGGGGGTTACCGGATTCCTGCTCAGTTCTTGCAGGTCCTGTGCAATCAGTATAACTATATGGTGACCATCAACATGTGCAGACACTATTAACTCCTGTTCAAAATTACTTTCTCAAAGAGCCCAAACAAGCCCTCCGGCTTGATACAAACAAGGATCAGTAGGAGATCCACTTAGGCAGCAACATGTCGGCAGTATTTTTGCCTTAAATATGCTTTTGTACCCCTTGGGTGTGCATGGCGTCAGTACATCCCGTGGCCAGGAGGTTGCCTGTCCTTCTCACCCCAGGGTTAAAATATTTCACTTTTGTTTGTTTGCATCCTAAAAGAAACCCGATAGCCTCTGCAGGAGCTCCGGCAGCCCACCCCGGCAGTGAGGCAGGGCCCAGGGAACATCACGTCATACTGGGAGGTGGAGATGGAGGGTCCTCTCCGGAATGGCATTGGCTCGGTGAAAGGCACCTCTCCAAGTTGCACAGTCCTCCCTGGGCCAGACACGCACCTGAAACCACAGGTTGGCCTGGATGGGGTTTGTTATTAGTACCACTGCCCAAGAGGGACCTGTGCGCTGCTTTCTAGCTGCCGGTGCTGCTGGGGAGGCTGTCGGCTGGGGCAGGCTGAGCCCCGGCTTGCCACTGCCCGACTCAGGTCGCTCACATCGGCCCTTCTCTGCACAGTCTCTCGAGTCATTTTCTCACCAGAAGCCACACTAACCATCATCATCCCCTCCATCAACTACCACCAAGCCAGAAGGGATAAAATGCAGCATTGATTACTTTTCCTTTTCTAAACACCCACCTTCAGATTATCATTCATGTTCCTTGTCTCCGCAAGCTGCGTACTCATGTCAGAAGTCCAAAAAGGGTAAAAGAGTTCAACTCAAAGTGATGACACTCCAAAGGCTCTTCTCAAGAATATTCTTTACTTCAGGGTTTTAATCAGAGAGCAAAATTAGGCTGACACTTCATTGATCCCTTTTCTCTAATCAGATCAGCCAGTGGAGGCATCCTTTTTTTCTTCTACATTGGGGCTGACAGTTTTAATCTGTCTCGTATTTTGCCCTTAACGAAGATATTTGTTTAATTCCAGGATGCAAAAGATATTTCTTTTATACGTGTTGCTCAGCTGGGAAGAAATACCACACCACCACTACTAGTTTCTGTGTCCCAGAAACACAAGGGACCCCAAGAGGAGAGGGCTTTTCTTAGCACCGCTCAAGCACGTATGCCGAGATGAGCATTGCAGAGAGCTCACGGCAAATTAAGCGGGAGAGGACAGAAGTATGGAAATGACTAGCATGTTGCCTGCAGCGCCAAGGCGAGCTCCGTGCCCGGGAGAAGCAGCTGGGGCCCGGAGGTGCTCGTTCCGGCCTCCCCTGCGAGAGGGGGTGGAAAGCACAGCACCAGCAGCAGGGAAGAAGGGCCCCTGCTTCCTGGGAAACAAGTGTCTTTCTAGCCCCCTTCTGCTTCTGAGGGTCCCACTTCTGGCAGGAAACTTGCCCCCAGGTGAGTTCCCTAGGAAGAAGAAAATAAAACCCAGAACCAATTTTAAAAACTCAGCCTGAAGCATCTACAGAAAAGTTCTCTTTAAGGGGAAATGCTGCAAGGAATAAATGATCCAGAGTTCCTGCTGCTTTCCAAAGACAAGTTGCATTTTTCCTTTTGCTTTCTCTCCCCTTTGAAAAGAACAAGACTGTGAGTCCAGCTTGTCAAAAAAGTAGCAAATATTTCTGTTCAAAGTAACTGTACACACCAGGGTTGAAATTTCACACAGGCTCTCCTTCTATTTCAGTTCTATTTTATATTTCAAAACAGGGTCTTTCTCTGCAGAGGTGAATGTCAAGTGTTTAATCTATCCATCGGTAGAGCTGTCCCACTATCCGTACACCCATGAAGTTATAGGATGTTCACAATCATAATATCCGAGCACCTGCTCTTTGGGAAACGGATTGCTACTTTAAACACAGAGTTTGGGCTCAAAAAAGAAAAAAAGAATATATACCAAAGAGTCCATAAAGACCGCTAGATTTCATTTATTGCTTTCCATTTCCCAAAGGCAGCACATACTGCAGTGCTAAGTGACAGCCTAGAGCCCTTCGATAGATGCATAATCATTTATTAATTACCTCTAAGGCAGCCAGAAGCACTTGGACGTAGCTATCCTACAAGGAAACTATTATGAATCATTATCATGACTTCCCTGGACTGGTCTGCAAGTTTCTTGAAAGGATTACCACAGATTAAGAAACGTGATTTTCTCTTCCTGTTCTCACTCATTTTATCCCATCTTTTCCATTTCATGTTCTTTCCTCTCATGGTAGCAATGCTGAATATTAACAAGACCTATGCATTTAACTGTGCTCAGTCATTTCCATGCTAATTAATTCAGGTTCCAATATCTGCATTTTGTGCAGATTTGGTAAACCCCCTTAAATTGGTAATTTCAGCCCAAATCTTCTCCCATGGCAGAGAGAACATTTCAGCTCCTGTCCATCTCTGCTTACGATGTCAGTGCAGGGATTACTTTAATTAAAATGCTAGGTGAGAAAATCACTAGAAAGATAACAAACAGGCCAGGTCACCCACTATCCGTGGCTGGTATTTGTATGGGATTCTAATCCAATTTATGAAGCTTTCAAGCCAGTAAAACAATTAATTTAAAAATGCATTTCAGTCAAGATGAAAAACTACGTTGTCGTGTGCTTTGTTTTTTTAAGGTGCAGGATGAGTAAGCCACAGAAGACAACAGAGTGATTACTCCTAAGTAAAATTCATCAGACGTCTCCTGGCTGTTTATATACAACTTTAACACTAGTTGAAATACTTCAAATACTTTGAAAGTGATGTTAGAAGACAGTGTTTTGCTACTGTTAATTGCTTTCATTCAAACACCTCGCACATTAAAACGTCAGCCACAGAGGAACACGTCGTTATCCCGCTGGATTTAGCGTTGGCGCCGCCTCACCTTGAGCGCTGTGTGCCGTGCTGGGCCCCACCGCTTGAGAAGGATGTGAAGGTCCTTGAACACATCCAGAGGAGGGCAACCAAACTGGTGGCAGGGCTGGAAGGCACGTCCTCTGAGGACACCTCGTTTGGAGAGAAGGAGGCTGAGGGGCGACCTCAAGGCTCTCTGCAGCTTCCTGCGGAGGGGACGCGGACAGGGCGGTGCTGGGCTCGTCTTCCCGGGATCCCGGGACAGGACAGCTGGGAACGGTTCAAAGCTGTACCAGGGGAGGTTTAGCCTGGACATCAGGTAGCGCTTCTTTACCGAGAGTGTGGTCAAACACCAGAACAGGCTTCCTCGAGACCTGGGGAAGGGGGTTAGAGCAGTCCCTGCTGGAGTCTCAGACTGCAGAAATCAGGACCCCGCTTATCCTCCTCCAGAATGAAATTAAGTTGGTTACAAACAGTATTTGACGATAACCAGGTACATTTTACAGTTCCACTATTTAATCACTTAGATTTGCAGCCCAGCAAGATGAATGCGTTGAAACCTTTTTATTCTGATTCCTATACTACCCCCAGATATTCACACTCTGTGAATCCAGACTAAGTGGGACATGAGTTCAAATCACATCTGGTTTTCAATCTGATTTACGGACACCAAATCTTACTGCATTGCACAAGCCTGGAATGACGGCCACACATGGCAAAAACTGCCCAGAGAAGATTCTGCTGCCCTGGAACACTCTGTTCTTCCCACCTGCAGGTACTAGGCAGCTCTGAAAGCCTTCAAAAGAATATTAAATACTCATGAAATGTTGCTGAAATTATTAGATATGGGACCACTATGCGAGTACATAAAATATCATTACCTTACATTATGTATTTCACTGAGCTCAAAATTGTAATTATTACATTGGGTTATGTTACCATTAAAAAAAAATAGTAGGAAAATCAGAGTGATGCAGCAAAAAAGCTCTTTACCATACAGTATTAAGTTAAAGTATTGAAAAACAGGATAGTGTGTAATTAGACAAAAAGTGTATCCAAGCAGATATTTACAGTCTTCATTACGATGCAGGACAATAAGTCACTGAAGGCAAAAATATGCTCCAAATACAATAAAAGTCACCATCAATTTTGCATGCCAGAGGAACCTTTAAAAAGATCATTTCCTCCTGCAAATAAACTTCACCAAAAAAATGGCTATTCAATTGTGATGTATTCCATTCTTCTGAGCAACTTTTTCCCAGATTTTCAGTTTGCTTTTTGGCAGGGACAAGAAAAAGGGGAGAAGGAAGGGAAATGGGGATGGAAAAAAAAAATCTGTCTCACCCAGTATAAAATATATTTCATAGCAAAAGCAATCATGAACAAGAGGAGAAAAAAAGCCCTATTTTTAATGCCAAAGCTGTATCATAAAATAATAGTTTAAGAACTCACTGTATTCATAACCTCAGCTTCAGTACAAATGCTCTATTCATTAAAAAGAAATACAGGGTGGCAGGGCTGGATTTATCGCTGGAATTTGCACGCTGCCGTAAAGAATGTCCTCTATTAATGACAACAGCTGTTGGTTTAATAACCCTAGAAAAGATCATTAAATTCCTTCATACTTCCCAGAAACAGATGGAAGAAATGCAAAAGTGTTAAAACATATGGGAGAACATATTGAAATCCAGCAGCCTCTTGGAGCGGCTAGGAATCCTAATGCCGCAATCTCCCGGTTTACACTGGTCTCCTGGCGGGTGCCTAAGGTGTGTGTATTGTGGAGATTATGTAAATACTGAAAGAGGATAGAAGAGGCTTGATGTGCCGTAGGCGGCATTTGCTCTGGCAGTTTATCATCACTTACGCTATGTTTGCAGGCACAGATTTCTTCTCCCTCTATTTCCTCGTTAGCTTCTTTGCACCTAGAACTTGGAAACGTAAAAATCTCCCCACACGGAGGAATCCTTTCATCAAAGAACTGATAATAGGCCTGTGAATGTAGGTCACCTTCTGCACTTCCTAGAACAAGAAAAAGATTCATTTCAGGAAACGGGAATTTCCCAACAGCTTGAAGTAGAAATCACAACAGGTCCCCAAGTGCAATTTTTTCTGTGATTAGGGACATTGTGGCGTTCATACATTGGCATATAATTTATGCACAAGCCTTAAACACTCCACAAGAAAACCCAGGAACCTTTGAATGAAATGCTGTTGGCGTTGTTGCTCATACAGGCAAACAACGGTGGCAAAACTTGAAGCTAAAGCCACAAGGAAACTAAAATGGGAGGCCAGCCATTTCCACCTGGTGTTTGCAGTACGCACACCTCCTCCCTCCCTCCCTTTTTTTCCTGTTTCCCGTTCATTTTGGCTTCCCCCAGCACGTGGCAGAGCTCTCCGATGAAGGCCAGCCCGGACTCAGCTCGCTTGCGGAGCCAGCCAAATTCAGCACCCTGCAACCTTCCACAAGTGCAGGGGAGAGCAGGATTGTCCTGGCCATAAAAATGATAAACTGGAGCTGGATGGCTGCTGGAAAAAAGTCTCCCCGTATAAATGAGCTGATGGTACACATAGGGAGAGAGATACGGCTAAATGTTTGTTGGTTTTCCTCTAGAAGACTATTGAGCCACCCACACAGCTAGCAATACTGCAAACAAAACACAAAACCCCCCATGAACGTAGAACAGGTACGGCTCTACAGCTTTTGCAAATTAACGCTGATTTGGGCCGGCTGGGGAACTTGTCCCCAAACATGCATATCCAAGAGAAATGCCTTGCCAACAAATTCTTGGGCACATCACCAATAATGAATAACTGGGACCTCCTGGAAGTGCCAGTGGTTCAGTTCTGCACAACGAAACTGCTGTGGTTAAAGGCAAGGAAGGAAATCTCCTGACCTGAAATTCAGGTGCACAGGCTCCTGCCCTCATCAAGGCTGCTTAAAAGACTAAAAAGAAAAAAAAATATATTTTTTCTGTCAGAACTTCAACGGGATTTTTGACCAGCTTTATTTGCAACAACTGATTTAATTGTAAAGACCAGACTTCTCTGTAAGAGGTGGGATCAGGATTCAAGAGGTCTGGAACTAATTGCTTTGTGATTTCTGAGGCAACACATGCAATTCCTCTAGAGAGAGGCCAACAGAGCAAGGGCAGCTCTCCTGCTCTGATCACCTCTGATGGCTGTAAAACAGAGACTCTTTCTCCAAAGGTCACATGCTTCTTTTTTCAAAAAAACCCAAAATATTTATTTCTGCAATGATTATGTATTGAGACACAGGATGTTATCTTGGATGTTCTTGCCAGGTTAATACAGTTCGGGAGGAGAAAGGAAATCTTTGATAGCACAGATGGAGGTATTAACTGTCAAACTTTGCAAATCAAGTGCTTGGAGGGCACATAGGTTGAAAAACGCAATAAATCTATCATTACTAGTTCTTTGCTATTATCATATTACTCTGCCTGCAAACAGCTAGGGATGACTAAATAATGCTTATTTGCATTGATATGTGCCTCAAGCTCTCCAAAGTGAATTCTAACTTATAACTCAATTAGCCAGTTAGAACTAACATGATTACAGACACACAATGCTGTCTTATTTTCCTGTTGTGACTTCCCTTTCTTCTGATTTAAGTTGCTTTAACAACACCACAATGTTTTAAATGTTGCTGCAAGAACTGTTTTTCCTGGGTTCTCTGATCTAATCCTTTGTTGTCATTTTTTCTGCAAGTTGTAATAAGCAACTGTACCCCGCTTGCTACAAGACATCCCTGCCCTCTCACTACATACATCAGGTGTTGAATACATGGATAACTTAAATGAATGGTGTTTTATTTATTGCTGAATCCTCCAGTGGATGAGAATAAGGATCCATAATTTTCCCTTTGCTGGAAATCTTGTCAAAATCTTTGTGCATTTCTAGCAGCTTTCTCAAACAGTGAGTATCACATCTCAGTTGTGCCTTGTCCAGGGCAGAGTTTTAAACCCACTGCCCAGTAATTCCCTAGGTTGCCTCCGTTTCTCACATTGCCTGTAGGGAACCACCCCGTGCCTGGCTTTACACCCCTTCAGCCCTTTCTCCCCTGCTTCTCTCCCACCTGGAAGAGCTGCCGTCCCTTCTGCTGCCTTCTGGGCACATGCCGCTCCTGGGTCCTGGTGATCACCCCACCATCGCTGGCTGCACGCTTCCTTGCTGTCCTTCGCCCCTTCGAGCCGGACGGACCACGGTGCAGCACTCAGCTATGGTGCATAAGGATAGCTAATTTAGAGCTACCCTTATCTACCTATAACTAGAGTTATTTCCCAGTACGTACACTGACACTGAATTTCATTTTACATTTTCCTGGTCAGCCATTTACTGAATAGCCATAGAAAGTCTTTCTGCCGGCTTTTTTACAGCTGGAAAAATACATTTGCCATTTTATTGGTCCCTTTTCCAGGGAAATGGTGACCAGGTAAAGCAGCAGGTCCTTCACAGATCTATTTGATCTCACATACCATTGCCCCATTATGAAAATTACTAATTCCAGTCTTTTCCAGTTGTTTAACAGGACACTAATCATCAGGAACACCTCTCATTCCATAACAGAATATGACAGAATGAAGAAAGGAGCATATTTTTCTAATAATTTTGCCTGATTTGAATGGTTATAGCCATAGCCATCAGTACTTTTCATAAGACTGTTACAGGTATAAACGATATTTCAAGTCACAAAAGGCATTTTTAAAAGGCTATGGCCCACATCTCAGACCTTTCATATGCACAGAGATGATAAATGACCCTGTGAGTCTGCCAATGTAAGTCACACTTGGGTCCCTACCAAGCACCCCAGCGGCTTTATTATTAAAGCATGATTTGGAACAGCACAGCAGACTTGGGATCACACCAGCTCCCTGACCACCACCTCCGCTTGCACCACGTTACGCTGTGTTACTCACAAGGCTCCCCGTGCCTCCTTCAGTTATTAATTCTGTCAGGAAATACAAACTGCCTGCATGGACTTGAAATTAAGCATTTGTCTACTTCCTCCAATGTCTTTAGCCTATGACCTTTTTTGTTGTTTTCTGGATCCCTTTGGAAGACCCAGACAACACAGTAAGTAGAACCCTAATCAACATGGCAATTTCTTTTGAGAGCAAAATCAGAGGCATTTTGAGAAGGTTGGATTGCCTCTACAAAATTTCTGGCAGAATTGCTTTCAGTTTTCTCAAAAGCATAATTAAAAAAAAAATCCAGTAGGGATATTTATACTGGGCCAAATTCCCCAGAGGCCATGTTGATTTAATTGAATCTGCAGTAGGAATCAGCTCCGTCCTTTACGTTTTCAGCTTTGTTTCTGGATTCAGCTGGGTGTTATTTAAGCACTTCAGTGAAAAACTGAACAATGAACATTGGGGGTTTTTTTGACCTATATGCAAATTATCTCTGCTCTCTCTGCTCAAAATGCCAGGTGTTTTTTCTCCTCTACAATTAGCTCCTTTATGAAATGTCATAGCAAAGCTATAAGAAAAACTGGGCTCTTTAATGTTTCCTTTGTTTCAAGTCTTGTTGCATTTTCTGGGTAAAGAAGAGGAAGAATGAGAAAATACTCAGAGCCAGGCCTTCAGCTCAGGCCAGTGAATGAAGCCCCAATGAAATCAGTTCGCATCAGTTGCATAGATGGCAAAAAACTTTCCAAATGTAATTCTTTGGTTTTTGCACTCCCCTACCTCCATGCTCTCTTTCTGATTGCAAACGATTGTTTTAGACCTGCATCACACAGCACTGTGCCCCAGCCACACAAGCAGGGCTGGCGCCACGCAGCCTCGTTCCCACGCCTCGTGGCAGTTCCGCTCGTCACGTGGCAGCAGCACAACCAGTTCATGATGTGACAGGAGCACAAGCTGGGATAGGGCTGTAAAGCTCTCCTAGACATGGCTCACCTGTAGCCAAGGAAGATGGGATTTTTGTCACGGAACCCCAAGAACTGCTAGAGATGAAGGACCTGCTGCGACACTTCAGAAGTAATGCGACACAAATCTCTAGAAGACAAAGTTTTGGTGCCGGTACCACCCGGCCGCAGCAGTGCTCACTAATGGAAAGGTGCTCAGGATTTCAGAAGATGAAGAGTTCATTCTTCAAAAAACCTGTAGACGTGGCACTTCAGGGCATGGTTTATGAGGCCTGGGGGTGTTAGGTTGATGGTTAGACTTGACGATCCTAGAGGTGTTTTCCAACCGTAATGATTCTATGACCATCACAAAACAACACACATCTGCAGGCTGTCAAGGGCTGGCATAAAAAGAATGATGATGATCAGTCATGCATATGCAAAAATTTAATAATAAAAAATTAGCAAGATGCCTGGAACCTGTGCAAGGGTTGCTCACCAGCCTTGTTAATGTCTGTTTATCAGCTGCCAAAAAAGGAGACCAGTTTAAGAAAATACAGGTGTAAAGCCCCTCAGAAATTATCCTAGCATGAGCTAAGGTCTTTGAGTGAGTTCTTTAACGTCTTCCACACAGAACAAAATTAATACATGGAGGAAAAAGATTTCACTGGGTTTATAACTCTGTCCTCAAACTGGGAATAACGAAAAAGTTGAGACGGATGTCCAGGTCTGTTCAACACCTAAAAGACAAGGAATGAAACAATGGTATTTGTCAGCGTAAGAGCCCAGCGTAACAGCACTCTGCCTATATTGCACCTGCTGAAACATAACAGCAGACATCGAGATGTTTCTCACACAAGGAGAAACTATCCTGCAGGGTAGACCTTAGAATCCAAATGACAGAGGCCTGATTTACAGAAACCACAGAGCCTGCATGTATTTCCATTGCAATTTTGTTGTTTCTTGTTTGGTTGGGTTTGGGTTTTTTTAGTTTTTTATTGTTTGGGGCTTTTTGGGGGGGTAGGGGGACATGACTGGGGGGGAGGGGCAGGAGGGGGGGTGCTAAAGTGAAGTGCAGACTGAAAAACAGCCAGGCAGAGCCTCAGTGGTTTTTCTTTCAAGCATAGTCTGGAATGCATAGATGGGCCAGCAGTCACAGAACAGACACGATTTTATTCTCCCTGCTCTGCTCGTACAGACTCTGACCACGGTAAGGCAAACAGAGAGGTTTTCCTCAGGGCATGAGAGACCAGCTTCAGTTTTCCTGACAGCAGTATAACTGAGAATTAAGAGCTGATTTTGTCGTAGTTACCTCAAGGTATGATCAGTGAAACTATTTTTCATGCAAGCAGGTGAAATTAAGATCTGATTAAGTCTGATTAAAAATAGTTCCCCGCTCAACGGTCTGTCTGCGACAATAACTCTAAAGGCTCAAAAGGAGGGTAAGTACCAAATCCAATTACTTCTCAGAGGCACAGCTGTGCACTGGAGTGCAACTCATACTTGTAAAATAGCCACTTTCTCTGTTTAAGATAAGCCTGAACTCAGAGAAATCTGTGGAAACATAAGAACATTTAGTAGTTCTGTTTCCCTTACTGCATGATGTGGTGAAACCTTGTATCTCACAATATGCTGCTCTTTTATATTGCTTTCCACTTATACATCTCTAAGCTCTAAATAGTCTCACTATCTCCATTTTGCAGCTGGGGAAGCTGGGGAATGAGCAGGAAAATATTTTGCCCAAAGTAACCCAGCAGATAGTGGTGGAGAACACATTAGAAATCCAAGCCATAAACATGTCACAGTCTTCGCACAGATGGAGAGGGATTTCTTACATTTTTCAGTTTTTCTGAACAAATGTACATGAGCTATGGAAGAATAAAAGTACCCAACGCCAAGCCACTGTAGAGTGCCTTCCTTCTTTCTCTATTGCACATCTGAAATAAAACTCTCCATGCCAGCCAGTAATGAGCTTTTCTGCACTTCTTCACCGGCAAGGTAAGGACACTAATTTTCATTCCAATGGAAGACAAAATTGCAGCCTGAAATATCAGTACATACTGAATATGTGGGCTGAACAGCAACACAATAAGACAAACAAAGTGGCTTACACCTCAGGTGACATTATTTTGCAGTCCCGGCAGGGACTTTATCCAGGGCCAGCCTTCTCAGACTCCTTTTAGGGGAAAGAAGTCTGTCCTCTGCCTTTCTGGGCAGCTGGGGCTTCCTGGAGACGTTTTGCTGGCATGCTGAAGAAAGCAGCACTGCCCCTGAGCCATGTTGGGCTCTGGAGGCTGGGGACCAGAGCATCAGTCGGTAGAAATAGGTAGGTTCAACAGTGCTGAGAAAGTTTTAAAGGATTTCAGAACTGAGCATGGAGGACGTGCAGAACTGTGCTACCAGAGGAGACTCCTCACGCCTCCAAAGTGGTGCCAACAGCCCTGAAGTAGTAACCAGGTGGCACTGTGAGTCCCAAATAGTCTGGACTAGGAGCTCAGCACAGTCTCTCCTGGCCTCACTGTCTCCCCGTGAGCATCTCTGCTCCTTGCACACACATCCGTGTCCGGGCGGGAATGCAGGTCCCTGCAGGTATCTCCCGCTGTGGGGACCGCTGCACGGGGCCAGCACCAGCATCACCAGCCGTAGCAGCTGAACCACCGCCAGGAAGGGCACAGAAGCCAAATAATGGCACACAAGAGCCACGGTCTTTCTGTGCCTTCTCAGCTTTTGACAAGATTGGAGAGGTTTGGCTCCTTGTCATTGCTCTCTCAGCAGAGTAATCCTCTGTTTCTGCTTCAGAGCTCTTCTTGGTATTACCGGGTTGCTATTCTCTTCCTCATTTTCTATTTACCTCTTTCTCTCTCTCTACTTACCTTCTTTACCTCTTACCTTTTCTATTTACTGCAGACAGAAGGGAAAATGGCTATTTGTGACAGTATTTTCTACTACTCAAGGAAATGCTTTCAAGCAGCAGCTGAATTTTATTTACTGTTTCCTTCCAGTCGTTTCCTGAAAGGCCCAATCTGACTTTTACTTTGCAGCATCTTCCCTTTCTGTGGGCTCCACACAGAGATCTGAAGGCCTGCTCAGGACGTACCCTGCCCGCCCCAGCCCAGCCCAAGGGCTCTCAGCTCGGACGAGCCACACCAACCACTCAGGTATCCCCATCTCCGGCGTGGCCACTGGCACCCACAGGAGGACAACACGGCGGCAGTCGGGGTACACACACCCTGTGATGCTGCTGACCCAAAGCCCAGTGACAACGAGGCTAACCTCACATGTTATTGGGCTTGGACAGCAAAAGAGGCGAGGGCCTGAGCAGCAGAAGATGACATGCAACAGGACTGACCAGATCCTTCCGGTTGAGAACACGTCACAGATCCAGCCCTGGGCGTGTTGTCCTTGCCCTAGGTCAGTCAAAATGGCACCATTTTATATCATCTGTAACGGGGACAAATGGGCAATGTCAGCCTTGAGAGGAACACGTGCATACCAGCAGCATTTTCATTTTGAGGGGTAAGAAAATACCAAAATGCATAAAACAGACCTTCTATCTGGGGAAGAAAACACTGTCAATAAGACAGAGGGAGAGAATTCACAAAGGCATCTTCCTCCCTCTGTGTTTCCCAGGAGGTCTAATATCAGTACGCTTCAGCCCTCCCAAATGATTCATTTAACCTTCACAGTTTAATCATAACAATAATATTTGTCCTTTTCTCACAGCACCTGATGATTGCTGTATTCATTACACTGGAGCCGTACATCCTCTGAAAGGAAGCACTCAGATGCTAGTCAACCACAAGGCATATATTTTCTCCCCGGGTGCTAGCCAAGTGTTTGGAAATAACCTTTGTAATATACAGTAACCACTAGACTGTAATAGCTTTTGTTCAGCTGCCAAGAAAGGTTATAAAGTTTTGCAGGGATTTGTTCTGAGCAGATTCCCCCCAAGTTTTAAAGGACATTTCCAAAGTCCTTTTTGCCGATTCTTCCCTCCCCGGCGACTCTCTGAGCACAGCTCGGCCCCGTGCGAGACGCGTCTGGCAGGGGTCCGTCCTCCCGCAGGTAGGGCCTCAGACACCCCCTGGTGAAGGTGGCCCAGGGGCTTGTGAGGTGGCCCAAACCCCACTGTCCCCAAAGCCCAGGGAGGACGTCACTTGCGTCCTCGTAGTCAAGAAACTGGAAGTCGCGTTTGGGCTGTGACTCCGCTGGATTAGGTTCAACATCAAAACCCTAGAGTGGGTTCAGCTTCCTGCTGGACTCCCATGGCTATTCCGACCACACTGCCGGACCCGGGCTGGTTTGCTTCAGGCACAGCCTTGCAGACGTGAAGCTGAAAGCCCACCCCAGCGGCCCCAAAGCAGCCACCACGGTCCTTCTCAGGCCCTCCTTTCCAACACATCATCTGCTCTGAAATAGCCATTAGGCAACACGATATTTTTGAAAAATCAATTTGGTGAGTCTCTGCATACTGAAGCCCTTGAAAATACTGTAAGACCTGACTGCAAGAAAAGTGCCTTATCACAGAGGAGAGTAAGAGCTGAAGCCAGACCCTGCACCCATCCAGCACCTGCCCAGCACAACCGCAGGCTCCAGCAAGGAGCCCAGGCACTTCATGCCACGCTGGATCAACGCCCCAAAGCAGCCGCTCAGTTGTTCCCACGTGCAGGGATGCGCAGGCCCCATTTTTCACATTCACAAAGTCCTCCCAAAACAGCAAAAAAAAGGTGAGGTCCCTCAGACCTCTTTTCTAAGGGGCAGCAACAGGTGACAGGAGATGGGAACCAGCTGAAACTGATGTCTGACACACTGCCCTCTGCAATCACTGTGAATAATAACCTTCCCAAAGATGACATATTCCTAATGAAAATGTGGGCGAGGGAGTGACTCAGAGGACCAGACCACAGAGCCGCAAGCGGCTGCGCCAGCAGGGGCCATGCGGTTGCTAACAATGCTCGGGGCCTTGCTCCCTGCAACCGCTCTGGCCCGGGGGGCTGCACAGGAGAGCCCCAGTCCTCAGGCAGGCTTGGCGGGGCTGCCACCATCCCAGGCAATGCATTGCCATGGCAGATCAGATGCCCTACCAACACCATGCAGCTGCAGCGCAGCTTAAGCACCGGACCAGTGACGGGACCGCGTCAGCAACGGCCCCGCTCCAGGGGCTGGGGTGGAACCCAGCTGCTTCTCTACAGGGGGCCCTCTGAAACACCCTTTTCAGTGCCAGCCACCCACCCTGTTGTGACCCTGCATGAAATACAGATGCCCAGGGCACAGACACACACGCACACGCCTGAAAACAGTCCAGATAGTGCTGCTGCAGCTCCTGGAAAACAGAGAATGGGTTCGCAGTACACAACCAGGTAAATTCTCTTTTCCTGCGTGGCTTTGAGGCACCACCCAGAATCAAGCCCTAATTCACAATAGAAAATATCGTATATAGGCACCTATGTACAAAGCATCATTCGTATGATGAACATATGACTCTAATCCCCAAAATTACAAGCGCCTCAAATTCACCTGGCATCAGCATCGATTTCAGGACCTTTGCACCCTCAAAATCCTACCTTTACAATCACACCCATCTCGCCACTGCACTCCCAGCAGCCAGCCCACGGTTATACCAGCTTCCAGTGGATCCCCGTGCTATCTGCCCCTGAAACAGCTCGTGCTGTTTCCACCCCAAAGTTAAGATGCAGCACACCTTGTCATCATTTACAAATTACCTGTTCCGAAACATTGCCCTCCCGTGAAAGCCAGGGCAGGATTTTTCTTACAGAGCACACTTCTTATTGCAAATTAGGCCCTTATTAAAATTCATAAAGGATAAATTTAAAGGAGAAAGGCTCTACTTCTTCATTCATCTAAGTCACAGATTACAGCCTATTTGTCAGATTCTTCCTTTCTTAGCTCCCCAGTCAGCTGTAATCGCACAGGAATCCATGACAGAGGATTTAAAGGCTTGTGACAGGATAGCATGTAGTGGACACTAACTCCTTCTGGTATGTTACAAAGTAAGATCCCATTTTCAGTTCAGGAAAATGAATTGTACATATTACTTGCTGAATTTAGAAAAAAGTGTCCCCACGCCAGCACAGGCCATGGGAGAACTAGTACCCGTTCTGCTAGTATTATCCCCCCACATGATACAAATATTGACCCAAATATTTGTCCCGTGTAGGTCAATGGGACTTTATTGACTTCCTCTGAAAAACACCTGCTTGTTTTAGTGCATGATCCAAACTGCTAATATTAATTTTCAATTAATGTGCAGACAGCTATGTTTGTGTCTCACGCTGAGCTGGCCGCACACCTTAGGAAGCCGTCACCATCAGGTGCTTGTTACCACCCAGAGAGGAACCCATCCTCATTGACATTTTAGCATGGTCCTGGTGAAGGTCTCTCCTGAGAGACCCAAACCTCACAGCGAGATGCAGCACCTGAGCACACAACCATTCCGTGTCCATATTAATGCCGGCAAGTGTTGCGCTTTGTTACCAGTGTTGTACTTCCACTGTGCTCCCACCAAGAGGGACCACATCCCAGGCCGTGGAGGGACTTAACCTCCAGCTGAGGTTGCAACAGCCTTATATAGCCAGAGAAAAAAATCACACACACCCCCCAAAAAAAGGCCCCCCACCCCGCAAACAAAGCACCCCCATCACACAGACGCAGCCCCTGTCCCAGGGACATCAGCACAACAGGATCTCTCTCCCCACACAGTCCAGATGACTGAAATCTCTGCAGCATTGTTTGGCCAGAGATGGAAAGCCTGGTGCGGTATTAGCATGGTTAGAGTCAGGTGCTTTAACTATGGTATTAAACGTACAAGTCAAGCCTAAAGACCTGCATGTGTCCAAATTTCTTTTTCTGTTACCCATCTGCAATGTCCTATATGTTGCACCTTGGCAGACTGAAAAATATCATCTAATACTTTCTATACAGTAGAAGAGTTTAACTACACAGTTTTTGCTTCAATGTTATTTCAAAGGAGGGCCTCTTAAAAGTTGTTTCCATTTTCTCCTAACTGTATTCAAACAGTACCATCTGTTTATCAAATGCAGTCTTTCGAATGCATGCTCCAGTAAAGTGATAGATGTAATAGATTCATTAGGCCATTAATCACTGATGAATTGCCTTAAAAATAAATATTAATCTTTGTTTGGGAATTTTATTTTTCTGTTCTGATAGAGGATTAAAAATCTGCCCACATATTAATGTTCCAAATAATGTATGGTTTGCTTAAGTGAAAAAATAATCCATTAGATTCGAAAAGACAGTCTGATAAAATGTTTTCATTATAAGATGTATATGTTATGATTTAGACATTTAATTAAATATTTCTCTGCCAGGGCAAGAGGTATCTTCCTTCTAGCTACTTAAGACAGTTTAATAGATAAAAAGTGGAGTTTATTCAGCTATAACTGAGAAGATTAATACCATTTCCTCGTAAGACCAGCTCCCACCCAGTTACCCCGACCGTTATGTCTCTTCTGCTGCCACCCCAGCTTACTGGAAGCCAGCAGTTTGACTGACCTTAGCAAGGCCTGGCCAGGGCTAAACATCTGCTCCCCCGGATAAACACAAGCATCAAAGCTGGGACCCCACAGGACAGGGTGCCCTTTGTACGGGCACTTGCATTTAAAACAAGACAAAATCTTTCTTCAGCAGCCGGACTGCAACTCGCTGACATTGCCGGCTCAGGAAAGCAGGAGCTGAGCCGTGAGACCCTGGCTCAGGGGAGGGATGCATGTGGCTGCACACAGTAGCCTCTACAAATTTTTTGTCTTGTTATATCATTTGCAATGGATTTTGTTCGGTTTCGTATCTCCTCGGTAAGCTTGGCATCGAAAGCAATTCCTACATAAACAGGCTGACAGGCAGTTTGTGAGCCATCTACAGCACACTGCACCCTCTTTGTGTACACAAATAATTATAAGTTCACTCTTTCGAAAGTCTTCTTTTTCTTCAGCAAAACCCAATTACAATATTAAGCCATAAATCTAGGTCTTGTCTCATTGTTTATTTATGGTAATTTTCATAAACAAATGGCTCCTGTCTTCTCTAAATTGATAGCACAAAATGAGCAAGTTTATCAAAGTCATCCCAAACTCTGTATAAAGTAATCATGTTTTTGTAAATCCGACTCAGGTATGTAATTACTGCAAATAATATTTCCGGCATTACTCACTTGAGCAGAATGGCATTTCAGGGAAATTTTGGCTAGTAATTGATTGGTTTGAAAAAACATCATTTCATTTCACAAGGATACATGCAAGTTCATGTTTTATTTATAAACACACTCTTCTACCTGCCCCTTCACATACCTGCCTACCACAGTGCATCATCGCCAAGCCTGGAAATTTAACCCCCCGGCTCTCTATTCTGTCCCAAAGAAACCCTAAAGGTTGAAAGGGTTAACTTCCTACACCTCTTTTTGCTTTTGTTTTGCTAATTCAATAATAAACTGTGGCCCTTATCAATGTTCAGGTAACTTTGTTTTTGAACATGTATATCAGCAGATTTCAGCATCAGCTGAAAATCCATTTTTCATTCATCATTCCCCTTGAGGAAAACCTTGCACTTGTGCACACTCTTTGAGCCAGTCTTGGGAAGATACGTTAGGGAGGGAAAATTTATCGGTTAATTCTTCGTTTTGTGGAACTGGCCTTTCATTCCAGGGCTCTAGTAAATACTCTTAAGTACCTTGGTACACTATTCTACTGTCATCATTATTATTTTTATCCTTCTAATCCAACTCTCTCTGAAGTCAATGAGACCCCACAATAGCAGCCCTGGTGGTTAAAGTTCTCTGTTACGCAGAAGAACTTTTGCACAAGAACAAAGCCTGTAAGCTTCTCATGAGTATCCAAGTACATTTCTTCATCCCTAGCACAAAGCACCCGCCTTCAGAAGATGAGAAGACAGCAAATATTCCTTCTTTCTCTAATGATGATATGCTGTAGCTGCATCACGTGCTGCATTTTAAAACATGTGACTCTCTTCCTTGTCAAAAACTCTAAGACTGATAGCACATCTAAGACTATTAATCTTGGTTGCAATCAAATCAGTAAACTATTAAGGAGCACCTCAAGCATTATTGCAGGATAATGTTGAAAGACCCACCCAAATCGGACCACATTGTGCAAGCCAGAAGACACAGTTATCAGCTCAAAGAGCTACCCACCAGCAGGGGCCTTGGGGAGGAAGGAACAGAACCTCCAAGACCTACATGAAAAAATGCATCAGGTGGAAAAGTCCAGCCTGGAACAGCCATTCTCTTTTCTGAGACAGAGCCCAGGGCCCAAGCCCCCGGCCCATACTGCCTTATCCTCCCTGCCTTTCGCATTCCTCTTCAGCTCCATTTCCTTTTGTAGTGGTGACTTTGGATTTGAAAACCAGTTTATCATCAAAGTAAATTGCTTATGCACTGTCACAGAGCATGTTTTCAATACAACAGTAACACGTACCAGTGAGTTATAGGCAGTTTTAGAAGGGAAAGGTTCCTTTAATTGTGAGAAATAGAATAGATTTGTATATTGCAATGAGGAAGCACAACATTTTATTATTGGCATCTAATAGCGTAACAGATTATTTCCCCAGATAGATATCTTATTAATGCCAATCTGTTATGGTGCATAATGTAGTTATTAATACAGACCAAGCTCTGTTCATTCTCACAGCTATCAGTCTGAAATTCAAGATATGCTTTTGTGTTTAAAACATCACTCTGAAGCTACAATCATCAAATATTAATCAGCCAGCCTCTTCCAGAGCTCCATATCCCTTCTCCCCAGAAAGCCTGTTTTTTGCAAGGGGTTAGATTCATAAGCAGCTTTAAGTGACAACCCTTTGGAGCTAACAAGCAATGCATTAGAGTCTTTGTGCATCACTAACACTTCAGAAAGAAAATAACTCTCTTTTATTTATTTTGCCTAGCCAGTGTTTTGAAGGTCAGAGTATTCCTTCTCAAGCTGCTGGGTATTTTACACTTCAATGGAAATAAAATTAGTCTGCAAGTACCTTAAGAGCAGTATGCAAATCCCTTCCCCCTTCCCATTCAATAAATGGGGGTGACCCATCATTCCTACTGAAAAGTAGATGGAGATTGGGGAATTCAAAGCTTTTGCACCCTGTCTAGGAAATCCTGGTTCTGTCAAATCAACTGAAAAAATGTGTAGGAGACCACCGAGAATTGCTCCTCAACACCTGTTTTTAGCAGCTTGGAGCTTGGGGATTTCAATTGCTCCTATCCTTCCAGGTAAGAGAAAGAGTGAGCGCATCTCTGACGCACCCAGGCACAGCGTTATAAAGGTTCCTCTGTAAATCAGGGCCAGTTTCTTGAAGACACACACCTCCTGTATTGATGGGCAGGGAAGGTAACTCATGGCACGTCCTCCCCAGGCAAGCTGCCCTCCCCACACACGCAGCAGGGCTGGCTCTCTGCAATGCCTCAGCTTGCACCAGAGCTTCAGAAAACATTGTAGTCATCTGAGCTTCAACGTGGTAAATATTTTACCAATTTGCAGATTTTCATTAGCACATGTCACTCACTATCAACTTTTTTTTTTATTTTTGGGCAGATGCAGCACACTTGGTAGGCCATTTCTGAGACCTCCTGTCTTCTGCACACAGTGACAGCTTGCCTTTGCAGCATTCACCAGATGGTGAAAGGTCACAAGTGTGCTAGCCAGAAAGAGGGAATTCATAGCACCTGTGACAACCTGCACTAGCCATAAAAAGCCAGTGCTCTAATGGCTAGAACGACTAGACACAGCAGAGCCCAACTGAAGATGTAGGCATGTCTCTCATCCATTTCACCTGAATTTGTGGGGCTAAATTCCTAGCTTGGCTTCTGGCTGGAGGTTCTCCTCTCTGCAGGAAGGCGACTGCAGCCAGGCCCTGCATTCTCCCTCTGCAGCACTTCCAGCCCGCCCCCAGCTCCCTGCTTCTAGGTACTTTGCATGGCAATGATCTTCCCTCCCACCCATTTTCCAAATCTAACCTGGATTCCCAATGTGCCAAGCTCTCTGTCATCCTCCCTTTTGCACCCCAGGAAAGCGGCCCGCTCGCACCTTTCCTCCCCAACCACCTACCCTCTTTTCCTGAAGCCACCACAGGAGAGCAAAGCGCTGGGTGAGACCCTCTTCCAGGCCACCGAACAGAGGAGGAGGTGGCTGGCAGAGCACAGCGCCCAGGCAGGTCCTCCGGGGAGACCCAGCTGGGGCAGGGGGTCCCACTGCCCCCGCAGGCACCGCTCCCACAGAGTGCCAGCAGCCTCAGATGCCTTATTGCTTCCAGCTGGGATAATTGCCCTTCTCAAGGTGGCACCAGGCCCCTGCAGGGAAATGATGGCTCCCTGGGACACGGCAGCAGCTCCGGCACCGGGGGTGTCTGTGTCTGGAAGACACTCCGGAGATGCTGACTTGCCAGGCACGGCTTCCCTAACAGGCTGCTTCCCTGCTGTGACTCTAAGTTGCAACGGCACCTCAAGCCTTCTGCCCGCTGTGTCTCTGCAGTGCCGATTGATTCCCAGGTCTGTCTTTACATACAGTGTTCAAGCCATAAAGATTTATAACTACACCCTGGTGTCTTGCAAGTGGTCCACCTCAAGAGAGAAACTAAAATGCAATGAACGGCAAGTAAAATACGCTGCTTGCATCACGTTAACTCCCACGGTGGGAAGAAATTTGCTTGAGGGGTCTTAAATGCACGTTAACAGAATATTTTTTCTAAATCTGTTTCCATATCAAGTACTGGTTTCCTCTTTGGTAATAACTGAGTGCTTTGTAATAAAATGTCATGGTTCAGAGGTGGCTGCAGTCTCGCTTAAACTCATCTGTCCCACTGGAGGCAGGTCCCACAGCGTCTAAATTAAGTTTGCTAATCCTTAAAACAAAGTTGCCTTCAGAGTTTTTTAATGTCCCGGACTAACTGTCCCGGGGGCTTTGATTTACCACGAGTCTAAACCAACACAGATTTTTTGCCATCCGCGGAGCCGAGTGATGCCAGCAGCTCTGTTCCTGAGGTCTCTCATTCAGCTACAGAGCTGCAGGCAGCCTCCTGGTTTGCTCAGTGAGAACAAAGACGTGCCTGCACCCTGGGAGAGCAGCGTGGTGTTGTTCGGGCTGTCACACACTGGTGCTCCCTCACAAGAGCTAACCAGGATCAGCCTCAGCTGGTGCAGCAGGGACAGCTGTCCCTCGGAAGCTGCCCTGAGAACCTCAGCCTGCAGGAGGCACCAGTGGGTCATTAAGCTGTTGGAGGATTCACATGGGTAGAAATGGGACTTAAGTCTAGGAAGGCGAGGCCCTTTGCTCCTGCTGTGCCTCTAGACCCTAAGCACAGGGCCAGCCAGGAAGCTGGACACAAATCATTACAAAACTGATGCACAAGGTCCTTTTTTGAAGGTCCTTAAATTGGCCTTAAATTGCCATACCTTAATCCTCCACAGCAGCTGAAAGCTAATTTATCTTTGAATGAAAACATCTGCAAGAGCGCTAATGTGTTTTTAGATATGCAGAGACCTCATATTTTTAGCAGGACATGCCTCAACTTTCCTGAGAGCTAATGTAGAGATCAGCTGCAATGCAGGGGTCGGGTCCGCAACACGAGCCACTCAAACCCTCATTGCAGAGCTGTGGTGATGGAGATGAGATATCAGGGACAGCCTCAGCACAGAGGCCCAGGCTCTGAGATCCCCCTTGTAGCCAAAAACATCACTGCATCTCTGCCTCCTACATTCTTTTATTTGGTTGTCAAAAGATATAGTTCACCTACAGGCTTATTCCTGCAGAATTTTAGAGGGAAGCTGGTGCCAAACAGGGCCCTGGAGCTGTCTGCCTGTGCCGAGGCCCACGATAGCTGGCCCTCACGGTGGTTCTCCTGCAGAAATGGAGTAAATCCCCATGTGCCTCTGTGAGTCATGGCTTCACTTGTAATGGCGCCAGATGCCAAACCTCAAATCCCTGCTTCCTGCTAGGCCAGTTGAAAAACAAACAAACAACCAAACAAACAAAAGAACCCAACACAGAAGCCTCCGCACACACAGTCCTTTCCCCAGCAGAACCAGCTAATAAAGAATGTAAAGGCACACTGAGGTTTTACTGGGTTATGCTTCAATCTTTATTATGAAGTTTATCAACTATTGAATAATATTTCCGTGCATTATTCAGCAACCTTCTTTCATTTAAACAGGCATTTGGTAGCAGGAAAACTGGAACAAACCATTTCAATCATAGATCTATAATAATCTAAATAGATAGGCTTAGCAGAAATAAGTCACATTTCACAGTTAAAGCCCATTTGCTGGACTCATTTCATCTTCTAAATTTGTTGCCACTCCTCAGGAATGGCACGAGAGAGACTCAAAGAGCACTCTGGTGCTTGGTGCCTTTGGGGAGCACGGCACAGTCCCCAGCACGCTGCAGCCCCGCAGAGGCGCAGCAGGCAGCGACGGCAGAAGCAGCCGATGGGCACCCAGAGGCCCCGCCAGCGCTGCAGGGAGGGCAGCGATTTCTGCCTGGCTCCGTACGGTCCGGGCTCACCCCTGCCATTTGCAAAGCAGGAGCTTGAGGAGGAGGCACTCATTCATCCCAGCCAGGGTCTGAACCTGCAAACCACAATTCTGTTCTCACTTAGGAACAGGTATAGCGCTATCAAATTGAATCAGAGCATATAGTTGTGCTTTCCAGCTTGAAAGGCAAACATTTCAATCCCTTCACCTTTGATCTTGCAGACGCTTGATCTGCATTAAGCCCAGGACTCATCCCGCTCACACACCGAAATTTGAAAACGGAGGATAAGCCTTTATAGCACTGTGAGCAAAGGCATTCTGTCTTCCCAGTCAATATCTAAACTTCGGCAAATGAGTTTCATTAGGAACCTTGCTAACGAAACGCCCCTTTGAAAGGCCGGTGCCTGTCTCAGCTTGCTGAAAGCACTGCAGAAGGCGCGGGGTTTCTCAGGTGCCTGGGCTGGACTCTGGGGTGTTCTTCTTGAGCGTCATCCTCAGGACGACACCGCAACGTGTGTGTGTGTGGCGGTTTCACCTTACTCGCAAAACAATCAAACCATTTTAATTATCTCAATACTGTTTATGCACAGCAATAAAACGGACCTGTTAAAGCTGAATCATTAATCATTTGAGCTAAATCAATAAATGATTATATGTGCCGTGCCACTGTGCTCATAAACAGAACCTTCCAGACCTAGACATACTGGAGATAAACACTAACCACACATACATGTGCAAGAAAGAGAGAAAACAGCTGTTCCTTGGAAAACTACATTTTTTCCTAAGTGCTTAATAGTGAGATTTGTAAAGTTCCTGAGCTGTAAACTGATAATTTCTTCCTAAAACGACTACAGGCTTTTGAAAATTTTATTACATCCATAGCAGATTCATAATTACCTCATCTGGTATTATTTATGCACCATGCTTTCAAACACTGATCAGGCATGCGCAAGGGCATGCAAACGTTAGCAAGGTGATCGCTACAGGCCCAATTGTAGTGACGGGGGTCTTGACCTGTTCAGGAGCTTTATGTAACAACTTTCCTGCAATAATCTAAAAGTTGTGAGAGGAAGAGGAACAAAATGTAGACATCCAGTCACCATCACACTCCATTTTAATACCTGTGACATGTTGGAGGAATGCCTATTTAATTATCTCCTAATTAAGAGTCCTCCCCACGCCCTCGCCTCTCAGCTCCACTCCCCCGTTCAGAGGAAGCCACAAGACAGCCCCTTCTAGGTTACGTGACGAGCTACACAAGCAGTAACAAAGCCCACAAGCCATTTTTCTGCTCATACAAGAGCGTCACCAGGCGTGAGCCCTTCGCCACCACTGCCCAAATCCATGCTGGCGGCCAGGGCTGGCCCTTGCAGGGTGACCCCAGCAAGGAGCTTTGCCATCTCTGCCTCGAGCCAGCCGCTGCCCACCTCCCCACGCGACAGCACCGTCAGTGAGGCAGACGGCCGCAGGGCCGGTGCGGTGCCGGCGGCAGCCCGGGGCGGGCTCAGGGGAGGAGAGGGGCACTGAGGAGGAAGCACGGCAGAGATGGTGAAGGCTAGTAATTGGAAGGACCTGCCTACGCTGCACATATCCCTGGCTGGTCTAGTCTTCCAGCAGAGAGGTGAATTGCAGCTAAATGAGACGCACCACACAGCTTCCACGTACAGGCATAGACGGGGGAACATGCCCTGCCCTTGTGCCAGGCAGGGAGTCAATGATCCGAACAGTTTTATTCTGCCATGCATTTTTGTGGGTCCTAATACACTCTATGAAGACAAATGGAAAAATGTGGAATAATGACTTGGATGTGTGCTTATTACTGCAGTCTCTGAGGCTTTCCGAAAAAGGTCAGGGGTAGTCTCTGAACTTGTAAAAGACCGAGCACGTCTGAGTGCTGGGAACTATTTACAGAGAAGTAACTGGCATTTCCAAGGGCATGAGACACTATTTCAGTAATTCTGGAGATTTATTTCAACTGGGGAGATAGTGTGATGTTGTAAATTCACCAGGGTGGGAACACTTGTGCTGACTCGTGAGGCTACGGCCCACCAACGCCCCGGAACAGGACATCACCACCCCTGCAGCTGCAAGCGAGGGCCAAGCTGAAGCCACCCATCTCGGCAGCAACCCAGCACTGATGCGTTCTCTCTGCAGGGTGACAGCAGGCACAAAGGCCAGGGGACCCGCCAACAAAAGCAGAGAGTCTGTCACAGGCCAAAGTGAGCAGTGGGGCACAGTCTGATACTTGCTAAACTATCCTGGGAACCGCACGGTCTCGCCTTCCCCGTTTTCATCACGCATAGGTTCTCACAGGTTTTGAAAACAAATGCCTGGTTTAAACAGCAGCAGGGGTTAGCGCGCTTCTGCTCCAGCTTGAGGCGTGGGCTGGCGAGCACCCGTCAGGGTTCACCAGACATGTCTCGGGGGGGGTTCCCAGAAATGTTTCTGACACTCATGCCTGGCTTCTCGCCGTCCTCCAGCCTCCTAACGCTCACGGGCTCAACGTAAGAGGAGCAGCTCTGGGCCCTCCGTCAGCTTGCCCACAGTATAAAACAAGGCTAATGACACACAAGACCCGAGCAAGGTGCCCAGCCACAGCTGGAGGAGAGGAGACCCCCCATGGGTCAGGTTACAGCGCACAGGCCCTGCCAGCACCTCCTTCAGGGATGCAGTCCTACCCCATCGGCTGGTGCCGGCTGAGGGGGCTCGGATGCCTCTTCGAGAGCTCACGTGGCCTGATGCTCACAAGAGGAAGCATTGCTCCATCAAGGTCTGCGCTTAAACTGAGCCCAGGCTTTTTCAGAGCAGAGCACCGGGCTGGATCCCTGAATAAAGGGCCAAATGCTGACAGTCTGAGTGCGTTAAATGCCCACTGGCTGTCAGGCGCTTTCACAGGCCTCAGGACAGTGTCAAATGATACCAGGAGTTTCACCCATGCAGAATTTACCCTACTACCTTTTTAGTTTTCTAATTTTTCTCTTTTTCTTTACTTTTTCTACTACCCCAAAGTACATTAAAAAGCCAAAGCTGTGAGGAAGCCATAGGTTTGCATTTTTTTTTCGTTTTCATCCATTGTTGAAAGCTAAAAAATTTGTGGGTTTGAGGTTTCCTTTAAACTACAAAGACTTGAAACACAGCATTAGGAAAAGGAATTATGAAAGTCTCTGACAACTCTGGGAATGGGAGCTTTAAGAAACACCAAGTATTGCAAGATCTTTAATAAAAATTACAAGACCTGGCAGCACTGCTGCTTTAGTGACTTCCTATTCTCAGCACTGGGACATAAAAGCATCCTTCCCTGTGGTGCTTACCCTGAGACAGGGAGTCACAACCAGGTGCCAGCGTCCCAGCTCCTATAAAACCTCTGTGTTTTACCTGTTTCAGTCTCTTTGGAGACAGAAGTCTTCCTTTTCAGAGGAAGCGTTGTCTATTTTCAGCATCCATTTCCAGGACTGAAATTCTTGCACAGGATTAAAAAAAAAAGAATGCTCCTCTAAGAAAAACTACATAAGATAATACAATTTTTATAGTGCATGAAAATAACAATAAGGATTCAAGCTTTTGTTGAAATCGATGAATCTTCTATTTCAAAAGATTTTGTGCAAACAATATTTCCTTGAACTAATACAATACATTGAACTGAAAATTTTAACTTTAATATAATTACACCAATAGAGCAGTCACATTCCTCCAAACAGCTACTCTGAAGATGAGATTTTAAAGCATGGTTCATAAATATAGGAACAGAGAACAAAATAGCTTCTTTTTTGATAATTAAACAGTTAGCAGCTAAATTGCATTGTAATTGATTGGAAAATTGCTTTTTTAATGAGATTTAGTCACTAGGAAATGGCTTTTTTCTTCAATATGCCAAATGTGCATTGGGTCATTTAAACAGCAAATTGCCTTACTGGCCTCCTATTTAGACAGCCTAGATTCAACTTTCTGAAGGAAAAGATGCACCATCTGATAGATGAGTCTCAGCCTTTCCCGGGCTCGGAGCAGACATTAGCCCCAGTGATCTGCTGTGTCTGGGCACCAGACACCTGAAGAGGACAGCCACAGGTCTGCAGAGAAGGGAAAGGCAGGTGCTAGAGCTTACCCACGCAGCAAATAAAATTCACATCCTGCAAGCTCTGCTCTGGGCCATTGCTGCGGGCAGGGTCAGGAGGCGATGCTCCACCCCACAGGTGCTGCTGCAGCAGGGACATGGGACGTGAGCCCCATCCACGTGCCTCCGGCCTCCCCCCTCTGCAGCTGAAGAAGTTAGAATGAACAATCCTCTCCCAGCCGAAAACAACAGAAAAAAAGACCCTAAACGTCAGGAATGTAGGATTTCACACTGTTTTGTTACAATATTAGCTAAAGTCTCCTCCAAACGGCCGTGCTGAGGTCCCCAAGATGACCTCTGCGATACTGATGGGTGAGCGCAGGCGGTCACCGTCGCCAGCCTCCCTGCTCTGGCTGCCCATCGCTAGTCCCTCAGGACCGCTGGGCAGACTCCCGCGCCCACTTCCGGCCTCCTCTGCTGTTCTCAACTTCTTCAAAGCTTAGCAGGTGACGCTGAAAATCAGAAATCGATATATCAGTTTATTGACGTCGTAGTTCATAGAAGTTCCTTTATACAAGCCTTTGCATAAAATAAAGACAGTCCTTCCTCAAAATGCCTGTATAATCTAAATAGACAAGGCAGACAAAGCGTGGGAGAAAGTACTGGATTATCTTTTTAAAGATGTATTATATTAGGCCTAAGATACTACTATGATTAGTACAAGGTAGAAAAAAAAAAAGAGAGTAGCCTTTCTTCAAAACTAGAAAGTATTAAAATAATTGTTTTCAAGGATATACTCAGGATACAGTGAAAAGGAAATATTGTCCAGCTGTGTGAAGAGCACCGGGTAAGTATGTATTGAAAATAAGTTATCTGACAACCCTTTAGTTAAAGGAATTTTCCAAACGCTTCAGGAACAAAAGATTTCGATGAATCCTGATTATTGTGAACAACATTATGTACAACAACAAATGCAGTATACAGTTAAGTCAGATTTTTATTGTTTCATTTCCAAGATCTCTATTGATGTGACTTGGATTGCAATATAAACAGCAGTGATTGCAATCATTTGTTGCTCATAGCAACAGACAAAATTAAAAGGGCAAACTACAAAGCTGAAGTGGCATCATAGTTGTAGCTCCTTAATCGCATGACAGTAAAATGACGCGTGCAGAATGGCAGCGGTACATGCAGGTATCTGCGAAACAGGTTTGCTTGCAGAGATCAGTCATTTAGGTCAGGTTCTGAAATCAAGGACCAGCAGCAGCTCTCGTGTTTCTACCTGTTTTCTCTCTCTGTGCGGCTCTGTCTCTACAGTTTTAAATATCTGGGGAATGGGGGTAGACTTGAAAACAAGATTTCAAAGCGACATTATGGACATTTAGGCCACTTCTCCATCCTCCTGGTTTCATATTTAGAGCTCGCTCATTACCATTATTCACCAGTTTCTGCTCCCCCCCCCCAAAAAAAAACACAAAATGGAAAAAAACATGCTGTCATGACCTAATCCTGCAGCACAAGATGCAAATACACTCAAACAAAACCCACTGCCAGAGTTTTCATCAAAAAACATGAGAAGCTAGTTCCTGTAAAATGCTCATATTTCACAGGAACTAGAACTATAGGAGCTTATTACTAGAGTAAGGTCATATTTTAAGTATGTTTTCAATCCTGTTTTCTGGCTTTGGCGTAAAAGAGAAGCCAAAAGCCTGGACCCGCTGGGTTCTTCAGCTGACCTCAGAAAATACACGCAAGATGGGCACCTCTCAGCTCCAGGTCTCTACAAGAGGTAGAAAAAAATTTCCCTCTTCCCACCTTCTCCTGCCTCACGTATTTGAGTAAGTTCTTCAGAGCATCACTTTCCTCCTGTATTTACACCCTCCTGACCTCGACGGGGCCATCAGCACAGCTGGGGGAAGGCATAATACTCATACAAAGAATAAAAAGAAACAAAAATTCACCATCTTCAGTCGGGCTTCCACTAGAACAGAGATGTGCTTCAAGGGGCCAGTTACCCTGTGCACACAGAGAGTATCGGTAAGCAGTGAAAGCGGGGAAGCAGGTAGCGTGTTGAGATTATTTCACTGAAGTGTTCAATCAAGCTAACTCAAGGGCATCTTTGAAAACTGGGTATTGGAAGCACAGGCTAAGGGTGGAGCTTAGATCTTTAGGCATGCCTGCAATCAGGCATCAAAACCATTTAACATTCCAGTACTAGATGGGGCAGAAAATGTGTATTAGCAGCACATACAGAGGTATTCAACGATACATTATTGACCTCTGGTGAGTGTCCAGCTATGGAAATCCAAAGATATTCTCTGGTCTATAAAAGGCAACTATAAAGTGAACTTCTAAATTTTAATTAATTTAATGGCAGTTTTCTTTATCAGCTGTCTGCTGGAGAAGTAGTGAGGGCCAAAGGCTGAGCTGGCCCATTCTGATGGATCATCTGCTTCTGCAGAAGGACAAGGCACTTGGCCACATTAAGTGCCAGAAGCTGAATCTGAGTCCATAATTAACTGTCACACACGTCCCGCTCACAAGAACTGGCCAGGGGACCTTCAGGTTTGTGACTTCACCACCTTAAAGAAAAACTGACCCATGAACACACTTCAGTAAAATTTAGTAGGTGAATTCCTAGCTGATGTGGGTAGATACAGCTTCATCACAAGAAGAAATTGAAGTGCTCTCAGACAATTAAAAAGCAATTTTAGGTGGTTTGCCTGCACACCAAAATGGTGGGTTGCTTTAATCCAGGGGACAGAAAAGCCAAAGCAGCATCAGTGGCACCACGGCCAGTGTGACTGCACTCCTACCACCGACAGGGAATGACCCGCAGAGCACAGACCCTTCCTCCGCAAAAGCTTGGCGCAGGGGGGCATCCGGGCTTTCGCCTGCGCGTGGCCCCGCAGCACCGTTTCTGGAGGTGGGGGGCAGAACGCCCACCTCCCCAGGCACCGTGAGCCCAGCTTCCGAGTCTGACCCGAACGAGCGAGCAATGTTTTCTGAAATGAAACTACAGTGCTTCTAACTTCAGCCCTTTTCATTAGCCCTTTGTTACAACGACAATGGGAGGAAAATAATAGTGCCTAAAGGTACCCGAGCCACGAGTGACAGCAGATACAGTAATGCGCATAATTATAATATTCATAAGTAAATTTTTGTGATAATTAACAAAGACAACTGTCATCTTTTGTTCTGATTACCTAAAGATATGTTCAAAGTAGGCTTGCATAATTAATTACCAAATGTACAGATCCTTACAAATCCTTGGAGGTTATTTCAGGGAGCTTGTTCACGGAAGTCATCTCCATAATAAACCTTATTTGTCACTTCCGAGTTTATAAATTAATTATGGTGACGTAAAGAGAAATACAGCTTGAGTGTCAAGTGGAAGATAAAGCCCAGGGATTATTATTAGCAATGAAAAAACAAACCTACAGGAAGGTGAGAAGCCTCTTTGCCAGTTTAGAGGACTTCTGCAAGGCCACGTCATGGTTGGCCTCAGGAGCCGGAGGCAGCGCCGGCAGCATTTGGCCACGCTGCAGGAGGAGCACGTTTAGACCGAAGCCTTTCTGTGCAGTCCTTGGTGCAAGATCAGCAGCACGCGTGCCTGGCCGGACTCCCCCGTGCTCAGGTGTCCATCACCTGTGCCCAAGGCCATCGTTGCTGCCCACGGGCTCGCACGCTGGCCGCTCCGGGCTGACTCTGGCCGGACCCAGCACCACATGGGAACAGCTCTTCGAAAACTCACCCTCAGACCTCGGTCACCTCTCACTCAAACTGACCCTGAGCGCCGAGCAGCACCTCAACGCCTGTGCTCAGACCACCCAAATAACAAAGTGTCCCATCCCTCGGCTGGAAGCAAATGGAAAAGCATATAAGGAACCACCTCCTCTGAAGGATGCTTGTCTGAAAAGACCTGCTGAAACATCTTTTCTGAAAGCAGAGACACAGCCTGCAGCCCCAGAGAAACAGGCCCTCCAACTCTGTCACTGAGCAAGTGGCACTTCTTCCAAGGCTTTACTTCTCCTGACTGCCTTCCTGCCTTTCTTCCTTTCTGACTTTTCCTCTGCCTTTCTTTGTTAGATTTGGGCATCATTTATTGTTATAAGTGATTAAAACAAATAAAAATACATTTAAAATTTAAAAAATAAAAATATTAAATATAAACAAGACCTACTGACCTTCAAGGACAAAGATGCAAAGTTTACAAAATAAAATTCGTTAAAAACACTAGAATAAAATCTGTCACTTCTAGGAACTTACGTGAAGCAGTTTTGTTAAATCTAATCCACATTTAGCTCTATATGAATACAATGCAATAGTCACCTGCCCTTTCCTGGGGAAATCATAATTCTGCAGCAAAAAACAGTCCTGGGACTGCTTCCGTCTCTCCAGACTCTCAGATATTTTATAAATATTCATGATTCAAGAGCTTCCTCAGTGAGGAGGTTTCTGTAACGTCTCCTAGGTTAGGACTCTCTTACTTCTCCCTGGCAGGGAAACTCATAATCCGCAGCCCACTTTGAGCAAACACAGCTCTGCAGATCACCACAGCGTGTTAAGAGATTATGTGCAATCCGGTGGTGTGAGGTTAATATTCAATCAAATAAATTTCAGAGAGACAAAGTGGGAAGATTCATCTAACACAAAACAGAAGTGGTTGTGAAGTTTCTTTTCACAAATTAACTGATTAGGAAGCGCTAGCGTTTTACACCTCTATTACAACTGGAAGCAGGGAGAGATGCACAATAATCCCACTGACAGTGTCAGAGGACAAACTAGTTACCCTTACATTTTAAATTATAATTAATGGAAGAAAAGCAGAAGAGATGGCCTCTTCCATCTGCATTATTCCTGCATAGTCTCCTTCATAAAACAGAGGAAGAGATTTTTTCCTCACCCACCCCCCGCCACTGAGTCAAAATGCAAGCTACAAATGTAAATAAACTCATCGGAACTAATTACAACTGGAATATTAAAAGCTAATAAACCAGCAAGAAATCCTATCCATCTCACTTCCAGCTAGGGGAGCTCGATACTGAAAGATGATAAATAGGTGCTCTAAGAAGTGGCCACAAGACAGCAAGAATTCGTCAGACAAAAGGCGGCAAATATCCATCCACACATTCGCTGTCCATCGCGGTGTTTGGGGCGACTCCCTGCATCCTCCCCCCGCACTTTAAGACACCGGAGCACTGCTGGTGCACAGCTGTTTTCCCAGCTGCGATGGCACTTCCCAAGCAGGGTCCCTGCCAGCAGCCGGCAGGAGGAAGCCCACGGGGGTCACAGCCCCAGCAGAGGCAGCTCCGTGGCCCCAGACACCATGCTGGCTTCTAGAAGTCAAGCAGCAACAGGTCGAGTCCCGTTTTCTTACCTAGTGGTAGGCCATAATAAACAGTTTAAACTCCTACTGCAGACAATCATCCTTTGGCAAAGTTTATTTAATACAAGGTTCTGCTTATCACAGTTTACACTATTTGGATTTTTAAATAAAACTTCAAAGAAAAATATACAAAGAAGATCCAATTACACATCTTATAATAAAATATGCATGCATAAAGGTATGTCATAAAAGCAACATAAAGCAGATTTATTCCAGCATTTAAAAAGTTGAAGCTCTCAATAGGGAAATATAGTGAAAGCTCAGGCTTTTGAAGAATTAAATCTATTTCCAGTGTTTCTACCAGCCATGTTATATGTGCTTTAATAATGTCCACAATATTGAAGCACAAAATCTCCATGAATGATGAGGGACTTGATATTGTTCATTTTATTTTAATGTATCTACAAAATTATTTGCATACTTCCTTATATTTTTCTATTTGTTAGTGCCATAAAAATAAATGCTTAAATAAAAATACATTTGCCATTCATCAATTTTTAGTGCAGGTTATTGCTTCTCCAATGAAATATTCAATATGGGATTCATTTTTATGTGTTATGATGTGTGTTTACATTTATTTCCTTGGTATTGCAAGAAAAAAATATGTAGGCAACTTAGTTTAAAATCCGATTTTGTCACATTTCATTGCCCTCTCCAAACTGGAAATACATGCCTACAGGTTTTGGTATCTCAGAAAGTATGCTTCTATATGTTTCCACTATGCATCAGTGATTGAGAAAGTCATTTAAGGAAGTCTAACTGGTATTCAAAATAAAGTGTCTTCTGCAACAGATTTTTGGAAAAATATTCTGCACGCCCTTCCTCAATGAAGTTTGGGAAAATACTTCTGCTTAAAGAGAATCATTTTTGCCCTTTGATTTACAGCTACCCTGTCTGAAAACCCTGAGATTAAACGATCCTCTCTTGATGTTCTGTTGTTGCTGTCTTCGTGAATCCACTTGAACAACTCACTTGCTTTGATGCATTAAGTAGCACAGAAAATAGAATATAAAACCCCTCCAGAGGATTCCAGCTAAGCACAGACCCAGCGTCATCCACAGGTACACGCTCTCAGCCAGTTACACACTCCTCCTCACACAGAGCAGCTGAACCTTTCACTAAAATGTGAAAAAGCAGATACAAATACACCAGCTCTTGCCAGTGTGGGTGCAGGAGCGGGAATGGGTCCCACCACCCATCCCCGCCACCCTCACTGTCCGGGGCCGCACCACAGTGAAACCAGCTCCCTGCTCTCATGCCCCGCACAAAGCGCGACAGCTCAGCCTGAGCACGGGGAGCTCAGCAGGCACTGAAACGTGGATGTCCTGGTATCATCTCATCTTTCTCAGATGCCTCTAGGCAGACAAGTACCAGCAAAACCACCCCTTTTCTGCCCTGCAAGGAATACAGCCCGTGCAAAGGCAGTCCTTCACTATTATTCAGAAAGTCTCACTGTAAACAGCATCTATCTTAGTCACAGAAAGTTCTTAGTGCTCCCTAGAAATAAAACATCTTGGCCTCTGAAGAACACTGCCATCGCTCGGCAGAGCTTGGCCTTTCACACCGGTATCTGAGGATGGCACGCTGGTGCAGGACACCAACCATTCATCCGGTTACTGCTCCTGCTATAAGACATATTAAAGCCAACTCTTCACTGGGTCTTGAGGATTTCAAAGGACTGGAGGACAAAGGTAGGAAAAAAGCTTTCACAGCTTTTGAAGTGACCATTTAAAGCCTACTCTTCCACCCATAAGGCTTCTGTACAACAGACAAAATTAATATGTTTTCTTCCTCGGGACTAGAGATCAGTATTTTACAGAGCACTCTACCACGTATTCCCCACTGATTTTCTTTAATTTGCATTACCCTCCTGCTCCACCCACAACAAGGCTTCCTGCACAAAACCTAGGCACATCATAAGAACCTGCTAGTGTCATGAGTAAGGCCAGGGAGAAGCAATTATGATTCCTCTTGGCCAACATCTATGGGCTCTTTTTTTCTTTTTTTTATTCATTCTGTGACATTGTTCTAAGTAGCACTAGTTAAAAATAGCCTACCCCTTACTTAAAAAACAGCTTTTCAACTAAATTAATAGGTCACAAAAAGGCATAATAGGCTCTCCATTCAAAAATGGCAGCAAAGTTATGCATCCGTTTGAATTCATGCAAATATTGAAAACCTTTTCTGTAACAGCTCTTATGAGCAAATCCCACTCAATTCTACACATACAGTTCTCCATGCCTCAAGAACAGCACAGCTCAACGTTATAGACCAACAAAGGGCACTTTTACAAGCACAAGAAACACCTGTTCTCAGTGCCTGGTGTCAGCACCTAATGACAGAAGCTGCTTTCCCAAATCAGAATAATGTACTTGCAAGACATCCCAGCTGGCAAACTGAATTTTGACCTAAACAGATATTGTGCAGAGACCTGTTTTTCACAGCAATTTTCTATTACTCACTAAAGTAATTCTCTAACTGGCAAAACCAGCTTTACTGTCAACTCAAAAAACTCCCAATCTTTTTTTTGTGTATTGGCTGGAAATTCAAGCTTTCTGCACAAAAATACAACATTCCGTTGAGCTATAGCCTCTAGCTTGAGTAAGGGGTTTTCCTTTCAAGCTCACCTTGAAGAGCTCAGCAATTAGAGAGAAAGAAAAAGACTGTTAAGCTTCTCCAAGCTAATGATAGTTATTAAATATAACAAGTTTACTTGCATCACAGCAGAAACCCAATGGGTGTTCATGCTGTACGTGCTGTTCATACTGCCAAGCAGCAGCACAGGTTAGTCTGGGCACCGCGCACGTTCACTGCTCCTGCTGCCCCCCACGCACACCAGCATGCTCAGCACCAACAGCTGCCACCACCCCCAGCCACAACCAACTCCGTAAACCAGCTTGCTGCCTCTCCACCAGCGCCCTTGAGGCCAGGTCGAAGCCAGCCCCAAGAAGCCGCGTGGCAGGGAGGCGGGCAGTGACCGTCCCGGGGCCGGGGCATGGACACACCACCCATAGGGGAGCACCCACGCGGTCTCGGTATTCAGGGTACTCTGCCCAGCTGGCCCCATCAGAGAGCAAGGCCACCCCAGGCGATTGATGAACAGGAGCTGCATTACTGAGAGACCCCTTTTTGTGAAGATTTTTAAAAAGGAGGAACAAAAGAAAGAAAAGAGCTTACTTCAGTGTTGCTTTGAGACAATCTCTATGCAGCTGCAACTACCTCTACAGAACAGCCCAGGATGAGAACTAGCTCAGGACTGATCTGTGTATCAGCCACTCTTAGTAACTATTACAAGTTACTTCTAAAAGAGCAATTTTCACTCCTCACCTTCACCTCTACTCATTGTTTCCTCTAACACCCACGCCAGCTCTTCACATTTGCAAGTCATTATAAAAAGCATATTCCTTATTCCTGAAAAGCACCTTTAATATGTTGGTAGTGCTGGCACTGGGCTCCAAGGTCTGCACAACAGGCAAGTTACTTCTGTGGAAAACTCCCTGTGGGGTAGCGCAATCTGACCTATTACAATGACAATCAACTTTCAAGAGGTTCAAGCCTTAGGGATACGTAACTTCTGGCTGGTAAAGGCAGAACAAACTCTAAGAATCAAGAAGAGATATGAAACTTTCATCAGATTTGGTAGAAAAAATTATTTTTGGCACAGCAAATGGACTGTAAGAAACAAGTCCATTCACCACCTTGCCCCCCTGAGGGGATGGTCTAGAGGTACTAGAGGGAACTGTGCCCCAGTCAAAATTTGATACAGCAGTTTATGATGTTATAACCCCATCCTCCCCCTCTGTGATCTCCGAATATAACACAAAGCATAAAATCTCATTTCCTTGCACTGCCTCCAGTCATGGGAAACCAGTTTTTGATATCTTGTGCAGGCCTGCGGGAGTAGCAGCATCCATTTCACAGAAGGAAGAAGTGACACTTCTCTGTTGAAAGAATAGAGAAGAGCAGAAAGATCTCCACGCAGTACCTGGCAAATCTTGCCGTTTCTTGCGTGTCATGCCATCGGCTCAGACACGTGGCTCCTTGGGATTTTATGCAGGTGCAGGATACCTATTTCCACAGCCCACAGATGAATTTCCTTCTGCTCTGCTGCCTCTGAAAGGTTTGCCACCGCTGCAGGGAGATCCCGACCTACCTTAGTTCAGTCATTTTTATGGCACAGGCATCAGAGTGGTGAAGGATGAATCAAGTTGCTCATGCTGATTGCGACACCCAGCCCAGTCTCTCAGTAGCCTCTTTTCCTCCTGCCCTCCCCGTCATGACTTGTTAGGGGGCTTCACTGAAAGGATGCAAATTGCAGAACTTTACTGCCATTGTTATAACCTCATTTCTACACATTCCTCATATTCAAACCTGTCACCACACCACTGTTCTGGATGCACAGCATAGAGATGCCCAGAATTGCACTGCGGTTAAGAGGAGGTGCAACCGCAGACACCGCCAGTCAAACCATCGACGGCTGTCTCTAGCTTCAGGGATCTTTCAATACACTGAATCTATGACTTTCCATCTCACGCCCCCGTGGTAATAAATCTCTGAGAGCAGAGATGATAGAAAGAGAAGCTGAGACAGAGAGATAGTAGCGGTCATCTAGTCCCTAAGACTGCTTTTCGATTTAGCCTGAAAGCTTCCATCCAGCTCCCTGCTAGGGACACCAGCACCCCTCTCCTGAACACAGATCACAGGTGCTCAGCAAACTCCTCCTCTCTCCAGCAACACCAAAGGAGTACATAGTGCCCTCTCATCCCTTTTATACAGCCCCTGTCTCTGCAGGGAAATGCCCTGGCCACAGCTGAGCCCAGCCAGGACCAGCCTCCACAGCACACCTGCAAACACCTGCGAAACTGGTTTAACCCTACGCCTGCCAGCAAAGAGCATTGGGCTGGCGCCTCTTACACTACTTCCCTGGCATTGGAGGTTGTGAAATTCCACAAGAAGAATGAGAATGCTGCCATTTGTTTAAGAGCACACAGTTTAACCTCCACTGTTTCTTGTATTTCAGGTTGGTCTTTATCAGTATATTAAAGCTTTCCTAATCATATGGATTCCATTTTTCAAAAATGCTAATACTAAAATACTAAGAGGCAGCATCTCTCAAAGCTGTCTGGTCACCATCAATTGCTGCCCCATGCCGCATGGAAATCCCAGCCACAAAATTCACACCTGCCCCAGAAGTCCCCAGAAACCAAGTGCCTAAGATACATGCCCCCTAACCCCCTAGGCCCCTACAGCGTTATCAGCCCTACGGCAAACCGGTATCAGAAGTAAAAGAGATACCTATGCTCCTAAACAATGAGGTAATTAAAATCTTGGCAATAAGAAAAATATAGGTAACATGACGAGAGTTCAGAAATTGAGACAGATGCTTGAAGAGGCTTTTGTCGTAAATCCTCTCTCAGTTAAAGGAAAACTGTAAAGATTGGTAAAACGATCTTTTACATTTACTTGTGCACCTACATTTATGTATTTTGTACATGGGTGAGAGAAAGCACATATGTGCTTTCAAGCATCTGTGTACATTACACACATGCAGACACACTCAGCCTACCTGTGGAGAACTTGCACAGTTTACAGAGACAAGCGTTTGAAAACGAGGCATATCTTGGCTGCTGTTGCCCTTGCTTTCTGAACTCAGGTCCCTTGTGCATGCTTGCTACGATATGTCTTTAATGACCTCCTGATCTGCACTCCTTTCCCTTCTGTGGTTCTTGTGCCACTGGGAAGGATGACTGTCACCAAGGACCTCCTTGGCCACCTCAGTGGCCTCCCTTCACAAGGCATATGGTCAATTCAGCCAGCTGCGGTGATTAAAATGACTTGTAGCCATGCAAAACGATACAAAGACTGACCTGATAGTGAGCTGCTTTGTTGCCTTAAAAGAACTAGCACTTGAAAGGACTAGCACCTCTGCTCCAACAATTGCCACTGGTGGTGGTTGTCAATGGGTGCTGTCACCCCAAACTCACCTGTGTCCACCAGAGCTACCTGTGAGGAGTCTCCAGCCCTCTCTGCCCTGCACTGCTACCTCAGAATCATAGAATCATAGAGGTTGGAAAGGACCTTTAAGATCATCGAGTCCAACCATTAACCTAACACCTGCAGCCACTGCCTGCTTCAAGGGTCCCAAAAATGAAAATTATTTATGTTTCTCATTGAGAAGAAAAAGAAATTATAAGGGTTCTCTGACTGTCCACACTCTATGTAAGAAGTATTTAGGAAAATAAGACACTTTCCAGATTCTGTCATATTGATTTCAGTGTGACACTTCAGGCATGATTTAGCTTCCCCTTCCCACAACTTCCCTATAAAATTTCTGCTCCAACTGTATTTAAGTCCTTTCTAAAGATCTGCTTCTGCTATGATGCCCACATAGAATATTTATGGTGGTTATTCCCCTTCTGACGGTTGTCCTTAATTTGCAAGCATCTGTGAGCATAAGCCAATGCTCCTGAACTGTGTGAAGGGATTCCCTTGCTCAGACAGATCCACCACAAGCAAATAATGAATGCAGAAAGCTGACAAAATGCACAACCCCTTAGCTGTGTGCACAGCACCTCACAGACCAATATCCTAAATTTGCCATTAATTCTTTGATTAAGCACGTAACTGAATGAGGCTGAAGTAAAGCAGAAACAGCAAAGCCATGCTACTTGGCTGCACAGCCTCTGCCAATTGCACTGGAGGAGCTACACTGTACAGTGCACTTTGTATAACAGTTTGCGATTGAGCATGATTCCAAAAGCACCCATCAAACCTACTCTGGTCATAAAGACTTCACCCAAGTATAGTTATTGACACATTAACCTGTAGCTGATAAATCATCTCTCATTTATTTCCTCCTCGCCTTACCTAAGAAGGCACCTGCCTTGATGTGGAAAGGACTGGTCTTAAGAAATGACTGAGGTGAACAGTTCCCTTCTTTCAAATGTTTGTAGTATTTTTGGTGTGATTCGTTAGATGTGCAGAGGTCTACATCTGCGCTTGTTACTGAGACACCCTTTGCAGTCAACAGAGAAAACCAGGCACTTCCAGGACACAGTCTGCCTTGTGCTGAAGTAAACATCTAAAATGAGCCAAAAGAATCACATCCCAGGGCCCTTGCTGGGTCTGAAAGACCTGAGGTATGTACGGCACTGTGGCCATCTCCTCTGTAGGCATCTGCAGCTCTGGGAGATTAATCTTACCATGCTCTACTGATTTGCAAATACTAATGAGTTTCTTTTTCCATTTTTCCCTAGATCACAACATGTGCACTGCAGAAGAACCAAACACGCTGAAAAGCCTTTTAGGAGCCAGTCACATCCTCTGATTCAGACACGATAGCCTGATTTTCTCTCTGTATCCGCAGACATGGACACTCACACAGCAGGAACCACCACGGCACTGCTCACACTCAGTTGCAGAGCAGAGCCCCGAGTCTCGCTTGCCAGAGTAATCCAGCCCCGATTACCATCTTTGCAGGACACAGGCACTGTCATGATCCACCCAAGCTGCCCTGAGGCTTGGTCTCAGGGTAACTCTGAGAAGGACTAAGCATACCTTTAGTCCAATCAGCCACTGAAGAATTCACCACAGACCTCTGGCTGCCTCTCTCTCACTGATGGGTACGAGCGCAACTTCCCAGCCAGTCGGAACATTTTTCCCAAGGGGCTTGCCAAGCAATCATCAGTCACAACGGTTATCATTATACTTCATGGGGTAGAAATAAAATGCCACGTTTTTACAAAGCCAAGAAAATGTTATTCAATTTTTCTTTTAAAACCAAGCTGTTGGCCTGACCGACTGGCATGTTTATCAACCTGCTCCCTCCCCACACCTTGTAAGGGGCCTGCATTAAAGAGTTTGCATTAAATCCAAGGAGGAATCTGCCAGCAACGCTTCAAAAATGAAATGGCGTGACACGTAAGGATGCACAGCTATATATAAGGCTGCTGTCCTTTTCACATGTTCTTCTATCTTCTGGGAAACGAGATTGTTCTTGACAGTTGTTAATAAGAACTGATCTAAGTAGCTGCACCGCTTCTGCACACATCCAGGCAAAGACAGCATCAAGGCCTGCGGACGGTGGGAAATGTGCCTTTCTGAAACCAAAGAAATACACGGCTCCGAAATTACTGGCAGCCACCCAATTCATTTACTTTTAACACTCAATCTCCCCCACTGTTTACTTGCACTTTTACTGCATTTCTTTCTGAATTGCTGGGAAAAAATATTCATATACCATAGGAGATCACCAGTCATAGTGATATACCTGATAGACTGGGGGTTTTTTTGTTTTGGTTTGGGTTTAGTTTTTGCAGGTTTTTTCTAAATAATAAAAAAAGTTGTTGGGATCAAGTTTCTGCCAAGTTTTTTCCCAGTGTGACTCAATTCAAGCAACCCTTCAACAGCAAATGAAGAGCTGTCAATCACGAGGAACTATGCAAGTTGGATAGTTGGGTATGGTTTGTAAAAAATATGCTGCTTATTTTTTCTTTAAATGTGCTGAAGTGGTATGGGGGCCTTGTGTGGCTCTTAACAGGTGACTTTTTACCCTGTGGATTATTGAAAACCCACATCCCACAGAAGACTCAAAGGTACCGAGATCCCGCATTGTCCTTTGCAACAGAACCACTGAGCAGCAGCGGGCAAAGCCCAAAATAGGTCATTCAGCTTCTCCCCATCAGCTCACTGCAAGGTATATTGTCAGTTTAATTTCTTTAGTTTAGTTCCTTCTGCTTCCCATAACCCTGCTTTCGAATCACAACAGTACATGGGAGCAGGATATACCAGCTGGCTTTGCAATTTCTTGTACACACAAAACTCCTGCCTTCAAACAAGATTAACCTTCGAGCAAAATTAAGATACACACAGCACAGAGTGTAGTGGAGGAGAAGCCACCAGCATACAGCACCTAAGAAATGGAGAGATACAAGGTATGATTCACTCTGGTATCTCATAGATTTGTATTAAAGTTTTCACTATGATAAAAGATGATTTTTAAAAAAAAATATATGGAGAGGCATGTAGCCAAGCTTTTACCAAAGAAGGAGAGTCACACAGAAATGGATTGCCTCCTGCCACTGCTAAAGAATAAAAATGTGTTTTAAGCTTCAGGGGAAAACACTGGAAGTGCAGTGTATTTGAAACACTGGCAGTGTTTCAGGAGTATGATGCCATATTCTCTGAGCACCTGTCCTGGTGAGGCTGAGCTTCCTCTTCTTACTCAGAATTATACTTTTAATCTGACAATCATTTTCCACTTGGTAAATACAACCTACCTAATATTTTTTAAGAAACAGACAATAACAAAACAAATCCTCATTACCAAGCAGGATGGTTTCACACTTATTTTCATGGTTTCTCTAGTGTCTTCCAGTTCTTCCTCCCAGGGCTAATCTAGGCCAAGTTCTTGCAAACTTTCCCTGTTGAACAGGGAAGCGCACATTGATTCTTTATTGCCATCTAGTGACCAAAGCGATTTCCACTTTCACACCAAACTGGGTTAAAGATCTGGGGAATTTTGAAACCAACAAGAGCAAAAGAGAAAGGAAGCTTGCTTCTCACCCTTAACTTTGTGCTACCCTACCCATATCCATATCCATATCCCTTATGGACGCTGAGACCTCAGGTGTGGGGTAAGCGTAGGCCGCTGCCGCTTTCATACAGTCCTTTGTCTCTGCAAATGAACAGGTCCTTTACCCTCCCTCTAGAGCTCAGCAGTTTAGAAAGAGGTCATTCTGCACAAAATGAGTAGCCTTGTTTTGTCCCCAGGGAGCTCACAGAGCTTGGGAACAAGGCTCACCTTGCTGGGTAGGGTAAGCACAGCACCTCCAGGACCAGGGCAACATCTGATGTAGCTGTAACAGCCATTTCCTCACCTTGGGAGAAGAAAGGAGTCCGATCGGTTTCAGGTGTTTTCAAGATCCTTCAAGGAGGTATTTGCATTTGGCTCATATTTTCTGGGGGCTTACAAGGGGCTCTTTTCTTGCTGGGACAAACTCCTAGCAGCTGGCTCTAATACCTGCACACAGGGCACCAAAGCATGCCACAGGAAGACTTTAGGAGCGCTCCAGTCCTTGGACTTGCCTTGCTGGTCTCTTTATCCAGATGCCGTTGTCTCTAAACTAGCTGGGAGCCTGAAGTTATTAATTACTGAATGATAAAAGTGCCAAAGTCTGTGTAGCCATAGAGGAAGCACAAAGTGCAGCCTGGGAGCAGGACAGACACACTGGCAAGGCAGCACCTGGTTCTCCTCCTCCTTCCAAGGTCCAGGGCTCCAGCCATGGCACTGTTTAGCTCGTGCAAGTACCACCAACAGCCACGCGATGACACTACAGCACAGATTTCCAAAATAACCCCAGTCTGCTTTTTAGAGGAGAGGAAATACCACTTCTTTAATAAGCTAGGCCTTCTCTCCCCTCGCCCCCTGAAAAGAAAAGGGTTGTAAGGATAAAGCTAGCCTTGTGCTGTAAGTTTTGTGAAACTTTTCGGACACGGCCACGTTGGTTCCTGTCTCGCAGTACAAGATGTGACACCATGGCTGTCCTGTGCTAACCAGTGACAGCGCGTGGCGTTACTCTGCCGCTGTCCTGTGAGGACAGGTCTGGCGCAGGCACCATCCCCTTACCTGCCTGTTCCTGCCAGTTTGGTAAATTGGGCTGTTTCGAGGTGCAAAGTATCTTTCTTCGCATTTGGGCAGCAAAGCTTTCGAAGTTCCTTTTCAAAAGGGGAGAAAATGTTTTCCTGTCTTTCTCTGTATAGAGCTTTAGACTGTGGAGCATGAGCTGCCTGTCCAGCTTGTCTCCAAACTTGTTTTACTCATTTACTGTGGACTCTTTTCAGACCATGTTATATTCACCAGCCCTCTTCAAACAGACTTCGAAGAACAATAAAGAAAGAGGCCCTGGGGAGGCCTAGTAAGTCCAGCTTTGCTGGAACCTGTACAGACCTCAAAATACACAACTGAGTGAGAAAGCCTATGCTCTATCCATCAAGCCCATTGCTGTGATGTGTATCAAAGAATAATAAGAATAGCAAACTATGTGAAAGTCTAGTGAGTGCAGAGTAAAAGAGGATAAATTTATGCATTGAGTGATATGGCTCTAAGAGACATGCTTTCACAGCCATTTCCTCTGCCCCCAAATTCTGTTTCATAGCACCGTGTTCAGTGTTAGATCTACTTACCAGAAGTTTAGAACAATTTTTTAAAAGCTTAAAATAAACTGCAGTGAGCGCGCTGCCTTAGATTGCATTTGAAATATCCCTTCTTAAATGTGGTCAGAGTACTCCTGCAAGCTTTCAAATGCAATTCACTAGACACTGATCGGCAAAACATCTGGCACAGGCAGGGAGGGAAGTTCTGCGCTTGTGGTCTTTCTGAAAGTAGCACTTTCAGATTCAGATTAATGAGGTCTGAACGCATGTAGGAAAAGCTGTTGATTGTTACAGTCTATGCTGCAAAGGTTGAGGGAGCCTCAGAAGTCACTAACACTCATCAGGCCACATGACCAGCTGCTGTCCCACTCACAATGCTGGCACTAGCCCAGTGGTTTCAAGGCTGGAAGTATCTACTCTTGGAACATTTGTTGGTGCATTTCAGCTCAGTCCTGCCCGTATAGATACGCCTATGATATGCATAAATGAGCCTGGGCCCTTGCTGAATCGCTGAGAGAGTTTATGAACTCAGCCTGACTTTGCATCCCATGTGCATCAACAATGCAGGTATCAACAAATTTGGATCTGAGAAGTAAGATATACATTAGTTCCAGCCATCAGCTTGTAAGATTGAACACTGCTAAAGGTGGATGAGAGGAAAATGGCACCTTGTAGTAAAACTGTTCTGTTAATGTGTTTTAGTGTTCATTAATGTAAGATACCAAACAGCAAAGGCTGCTTCGAAAATGTTCACAGACATTGGCATAAAGCATCCACTTGCTCTTCATGTTTAACTTTTCCACCATTGAGCTCTATCAGTTTCCATTTGTATATCAGAAGATGAACACCCTCAGTTATCCTTCGATGTGTCTGCAATCTCCTGAGGCTAAGTTGTTTGTGCTAGCCCTAGGTTCAGTGGTCCACTGAAGCAAAGGAGAGCAGGATTTAAGGCTTTTTAATGTCACTGGGCTGTGCCCTGAAAGCACTAAGGTCTCAGCTCTCAGTGAGGGCAAGGGGAATTGGTGGTGCTCAACATGACAAGGAATTCAGAATTCCTTATTTCCTTCTCTCCCCTGGAACAAACATTTTTAAATAAGCTGCTCTTCTTTCTGAAGTGGGTGGGAAAAGTACATTCCTAAGGCAAGAAATATTTGAAATGGCAACAGCTGTTGAGCCCCCATCACTTCCACAGTTTTCTGGTGAAACCTTTCAAATGCCTCTCTTGATAAGGAATAAAAACCTGAGTCACTCTTTGTTCTCGATCCAGAGTAGCAAGTCACTTTTACTTGTCAATAAAGCTACTACACCTTCAGTGCCTTTTGCTAAAACTGAGCTGAAGCTTCAATCTGAAGACGTGCCTCTAATTTCCAGATTTAATCTTGAGTGTTGTGGAGAAAGTCCTCTGTAAAACAAACAAAGGCCAGTTATGAGTGTTTTTAAAGTTTCAGTTTTACAGCCTTCCTATGTCATCACTCAGCTGAACAATATAAAGAAACCACAATGCAAGTCAAATAATCCGTGTAATTACCATGTACTTACTTTTATTTCAAGACTAGAGTCCTGTAATTCAAAACTAGGCAAACTCCCTATTTCTCACTTTGGTGCTTTCTCTCTCTAATTTACCAGGAGAGGAAAGTTTTACAGGGAGTTGTAATACTTCATTTACTGAATCAAGTAGAAAAAGGACAGACTGAGAACAACTGCTTTCGGTTTCATTTAATTGACTGGACTGAGAGGAAACGATACTGCTTAGGAACTGAAAAGCAGAGAGGGATGTTAGCAGAGAGAAGTGTTAAGATTCAGAGCCTGTCTGGGACAGGGGGAGGAAAGAGATTTACTGCCTATGGATCAGTGCAAGCTCAGCTAGAGGTATTGTCTGGCACAATTACATCAGTGCTTCTACTGAATATGCAATTTTTACTATGGAAAAAAAAAATAATTTTACTCCTTGTCTTCTGAAACTATTCTTTCAGTCTCCATTCAGTGTTGGAGCAGGCAGACCTGGGACAGAACATCTGTTCTGTGAAATCTTTTGTGCTGATCTCTGCTTACAGTAGGGAAGGTACTGCACTGTTCAGAGTAGCACAATTTGAGAGGCACAATACGTGTTTCTCTGAGTCAGGAGAGTGAAAACATACTGGCTCTGAAGGAACGCTTGCTTAATGCAACCTCATGGGAACCCACTGTGTGTTGGAATCTAAAGAGCTTTGTCATATTCTGACTAGTAGCTTTTCTGGATGCACTTCCTCTGTAAAATATCCCATTGTTCCTACTAACCCAATATAGAATAATCCTGAATGATGAATTCTATTCTAAATTTCTGAAATTCTGCAGTACCTTTCTCTTCATGGCTTGATTTTTGTTTCATCCTAGCACTTCTCAGAGACGACCAGCGCAGACATTTGATCTAGAAAAATAAGTAACAGTCATATCAGTGGATAATTTAACATGATATTCAACATGCAATCATATTCAGTAGGGAGACAGCTGGGCCCCTTTGTTGGGACGGAAAATTATCTAGACCTCCGTCTTTGATGCAGCTGAGATATAATCATACTCTTCGCTTAGCAGGAACAGTATCAGCCTTCAGCAAATAAGGGCAGCTGCTGAAGACTTTCCATGATTTGAGCTTAAATTTTAATGGCATGAGTCATGTTTATTATTTTCCTAAAACTCAAGCAGACTATAGGCAATGGATGTTGTTTGTGTAGATGTGAGCATAAATAGTCAATGGAATTAACCAGTTTCATGCTTTACAGAGAGAGTGTACCTATGGCCAGCATTTCAAGAAGCTATGGAATCCAGAAACGGGCACTGGGACGCCAGGCAGTGTGGAGATAAGCAGTGACTCTGTAGGTATGGCGCTTTGCATGTAGGAGGCTGAGTCCAGTGTGTCCCTTCTCACCTCGTGTTTCTGAAGTGTTGGAAGCGGCAGAAGAATGTTGCAATGGTCACAGGCCACCAGCATGTCAAAAGACTGGGTGTCTTTAAGAGCTTGAGGCAATGTGGAAAGTCCACCTTTTGTGGGAGAGGAAAAGCCAATCTTTTTGTTCTTTGAGGGTTTAAGTATGGTTTTGGAGGTCGACGGCTGGTCTCTTCCTTTCGCTTTGGGACGGACATCTTTCCATGCCCTTGCATTCTTGGAGTGGGAAGAGGGAACCAGGGAGGAAGAAGACTGTGGTGGATCACTGCTGAGTTTTGAAGTTGACTGGCCAGCTAAAACTTCTGTCAGCTCATGGGCTGCGCTGCATTTATCCTGTTAAAAGAGAACATGCATAATGAAGTAAAGACTGGCATTACACCCAGCCTTGTGGTATGCTGTGATTTGCAACAGACGTGAGTCACGGGGAGGGACATCAGACACCACCTCACAGTGATGCTTCAGCTGAACACAATGTTCGATGAAACTGTAGTTTGAAGAGCCAAGACACATTGCCCTTTCTTATCTAATATACAGCTTTTCAGAGAAATAACCTGGCTGGAAATTAAGCACAGACCATTCTCTTGTTCAGTTTCAAATGTACTTACCAGATGTTGGGAGTACTGGTCATCTGGGAAGGACTTACTGCACTTCTGACAAAGATTGCCACCAGTACCTTCAGAGGAAAAAAAAATGGAGAGAAACACAGTGCTGACACTAGTCATCTAGATGGGCAGCTCAGATCCACTTATCGTCACTGGTTCTAAAGAAACACAGAATGCTGATTCCACTGGCCATGAAGGAATTAGAGCTGTGACTACATTTTGCTTTTGGCACCACTCAGAACCAATCCACCATCCCTTCTTGCAAAGTCCAGGATATTTGGAATTCTACTCCAGCCCCATGTTTTGTGGCCCAAGATGCTTCACTCCTACCCTGACCTAACTAATTCTGTTGCTAGAGGGTTTTGTGTTCTGTAGTTTATTTTGCCAACTACTGCACCTACTGATCACAGAATCACAGAATCCCAGGTTGGAAGGGACCTCAGGGATCATCTAGTCCAACCTTTCTAGGAAGAGCCCAGCCTAGACAAGATGGCCCAGCACCCTGTCCAGGCGATTCTTGAAGGTGCCCAACGTGGCCAAGTCAACCCCTTCCCTGGGGAGATTATTCCAGTGGTGACTGTCCTCACTGTGAAAAATTTCCCTCTTGTGTCCAATCGGAATCTCCCCAAGAGCAATTTGTGTCCATTCCCCCTTCTTTTCCAGAACCATTGATAGAGTTAATGATTTTTTTGTCTTGACATACTCTGTCCAATATCTTAGGCCTAATAAAGCTGCTCTCAACTTCGAGAAATCAAGGTATGCATCACTGGCTTTATATATGAAGTAGAAGGAAATTCTAAATCATATTTTCTGCTGTGAAGACAAATAGAAAGAGGAAGAAGTTCCACTAATTTTCTGACAAAAGGAATTTCACTTCCAGGATATAAGGGAAGCATAAAGCAACATGGCCAATGAGCTACCAGTCAGTGGAGCCACTCTGGCTTTACAATAACCAGCATAATAGAAAGAAACATTTGGCCTTTTCGCTGTGGTTGGTTAAACAACAATCCTCTCCAGCCTGGATTACTGAGAATTGTAGAGAAGGCAGGAGAATATTCACTGTGATTTAACAGAGTTGACCCAGTCCATGACAATGAGCGATTTTGCTTACCAGTGGGGTAAATGAATGTTGCATTAGTGGATGCTTCACTGGCTTGGAAGTTCACATCCTCATGATAGGACAGATTACTGTTCCGACAAATAGCTTTGTGACTCTTCTGGTCTTTGTACATGATGTATTTGTTACACTCCCAACACAGCTCTGTTCGGCTGGCACAGGTGTTCAGATGTTCCTGCAGCTCGTTGGAGGGTATTTCAAGCTCACAGATGTTGCATTTCGTTGCTCGTTTGTGGCATTCCTTGGTCTGCACGTGAATAGAAGAAATTTTTGCTAATTTTGTATCAATGCTAAAAGAGGGCATTGGGTGAGAGCAATGAGTGACTGTTTAAGAATGCCCTCCTTCAGGGGTATCTACACAACCAAATGCATGCAGGCTTAGCTGTATTACGAATTCATCTATCTAGACTATCTTTAATTTCGATGATTTCAGCAATATAAGGCAAAATGGGGATCAATAGCAGTGAAGATGTTCTGCGTCAGTACAGGTTAGCAGCAGAGCACAAGCCCACCTAGAAAAATCCAATACTTCAGCTACCACTGCCAGGGGAAGCCTGCTGTGTCCTCTCTGCTTTGGTTCCTTGAAATGGTTAGATTGCAGCTAGCATGGACAGGCTGCTCTCACTTCCCAGCCTCTGCCAATTCTTTTGTGTATCTCCTTAGCTGTTTCCTTGACTTTTGCTTTGTACAACTCCTTTGGAAAAGCAGGTAATATAAGTGTGGGGCACAAGAGAAATGTCTTTGAGAAGCCCTCAGAGAACATCAGCTTGAGGTGCCAAAGATGAGGAAGTAATAGATTATGTCCTGGAACAGACTGTGCCATCACAACTGGATGGACAACCACCATGGGATATACTTACTTACAAGGGGGAAAAGGTATGCCGAAACACAGCAACTGTTGAGAGGTTGAAGTTTCTTCATGGTCCAGGACAGGAGTCAGATTTTTACATGTTTTTGCTGTTGAACCTACTAGTGTGACTCTTGATGGCTGGTCAAAGAGGAGTCAGCCTGGAAGGTAAAAAGCACTGCACTCCTCACTTACCAAATGATGCTCCAACTGGTATTGCTGCATACTTTGGTGACAAAGATTACATCTGACCTGCAAGGAAAACATAGAGCAGTTCATTGGGAGCATAGCAGGATGGTTGGTGCTTTCATGTGTCAACATAACTTCAAGTTGCTGAGACGATCTTCCTGTCATTTTCATCCCAATCATTGACAAGCTGTGGGTGAATTTGTGTTACTTTGTCAGGCCTGAGCTGTGTTGACGAGATTTAGAGGAAAACAGATACCTGATGATTCTGCAGGAAGCTGTCATTCTGCGCAAGGATCCAGTTCTCAAAGGTGCCCATGTGAAATAAAGAATGTGTATTCCAAATTTTGACTGAGGTTTAACTTAAAAGTATAGGTCTGATATTCAGCTAGTTGAAATTATAATAGCCCCTCTGAAAACATGAGCTATGCTAGTTTTCTATAGGTTTGCCATGAGAGCTGCTCATGTGTTCTGTTAAGTAACTGAAATCAATGGAATTGCTAAAACAATAAAACTAGTAAGACAATAAAAAGTCATGCCTGTGTATTCACGATTCAACACAGTACCCATAGCTACAAGGTTCTTAATGCTATACTAAAAATGCTATTGCCTCACTATATGGAGAGCTGATAAATTTACTCTGCCAGTTTAGTTTTGTTAAAAAACCTGCATTGATGTCATAGCTTTGTGTGAGCAAGTTTTATGTCAGATCAGGTACTGTCTGTCTTCCTCTAATCAAATCTCTTAACTTGCATGCTCTGGCTAATTCACAAACACTAGGAGGATGTATCTATACCTGGTCTGTAATTTGTATTGCTGGGGAGACTGAGATACCACAGTGGAAGTTTCATTCTCTTAAGTCCAGTGTGCAATAAGATCAAAAGGCCTGAAGGGTCGTATCAGACCCTTACAGATTTTCTGGTCAAACAATTACAGAAGTTCAAACTAGTTAATATAGAGCACAGTACCACGAGCATACTACTTCAGGGCTGGCAGAGCTTTCTGCTATTTGCAAGAAAACCCTGAAGAACATGTAGCATTCCTCACCTGCTTATGTGCTTCTGTTTGATGGTCTTTCATATCCTTTTGGGCAACTGGTTCGTCACATTCCGGACAGAGAGCGAGAAACCGCAAGCAGTGGGCCTCATGGAGGGAGAAATTCACCACAGGCACATCTCGTTTACTACAGAGCACATAAATGGGAAAGAGAGAAGAGTAAATGAACTGGTGCGGTAGGTTGACCCTGGCCAGGAGCCAAGCACTCATGCAGGTGCTCACTCACCACCACCCCATCACACACACAGTGGGACGGGGGGTGAGAAAATACAAAGAACAGAGGTGAGAAAATTTGTAAGTTGAGATAAAGACAGTTTAATACTTGAAGGAAAGAGGCAGCGGGGAAACAAGGGAAGCAAATTACATCACTCAGCACATCCCACAGGCGTACCTATGCCCAACCAGTCTTTGAACAATAGCCACCTTGGAAGAAAAAGAATTTTAAAACCCAACCCCATTGTTCTTCCTCTAATGCAGTTTTTATTCCTGAGCATGAGGTTACACAGTATGGAACATCTCTGTGGTCAGTCTGGGTCAGCTCTCCCAGCTGTGTCCCCTGCCAAACTCTTGCTCACCCCCAGCTTACTCACTAGGAGGGGGCGGCACGGGGAAAAAGAGAAAACCTTGACACTGTGCAAGCACTGTTCAGCAAAAGCCAAAACACTGGTGTGTTATCAACACTGGTTTAGCCTCAAATACAAAACACAGCGCTGTAGGCTGCTATGAAGAAAATTAACTCCATCCTAGCCAGACCCAGTACAACTGGTTACAATTCAACTAGTTTGTCCCTAAAAGCTAGAAATAAGTATTTGTCTTTCCGATTCGTCTTAATGAGACATTTAGAAACGGGATTCTGTTCCTCATTCTTTTGTGACATATTACCAGGAATGCTTCTGAAAGGGACAGGGCAGCTGCAGGAGGCTCCTGGTGTATCTGTCCAAAAAGTGTTTCAGGAAAAGCTCCGGCTGTTATTTACATTGTTTACAGATGTGGAAAGAAAAGAAGGGCCCCTCTTCTGGGTGTCATCTAGTGCGTGACAAAATTTACAGCAATTTGGCTCCCAATGGACCAATTTAAGATAGCCCGGCCAAGCAGCTTTTCTGTTCAGGTAAAGGCTACCTCTGAGCTGAGATACACAGATGTCACCATGCTCAGTGGCTTCAGGAACAGCCACTTAAGTTCATCTGGGGAATCACTTGTTTGTTTTTAATAATTGATGTGTTCACAACACTAGTGACAAGAACTGAGATACGGTTCAACAGGGCTTGGGTAAGACCTCCTGAGAAAGCTTCCAGGTGCAAGCCTTCAGCAGTGTAAAACTTCCATTGCTCACCTTGAAGGAGCTTTGGGATGACTGACCTGCACACCAGCTGATTTTCTGATTTCTTCTGCCAGCAGGGCCTGGGACCTTGGTCCCATGGGCCCCATCTTAGGATGCCTGCTCCACTGCCCTCCCTTGAGGCTCAGAGACATTAATGCACCAGGCACAGGAGGTGAGGTGTATCTCTGTCTTTTCAAAGCTGTTACTGCAGTGGGCCCAGGACCCTGCAGCAGGAGGTGCGGATGCCTGACACAAGGGAGTGATGGTCGTTAGGACATGGCAGCTGGAGGTAAGTCCATGCAACCTTTCTGGCCTACGAGAGTAGGAAGAGTGCCTGAAAGGACACGTATACTTCCAGCTCCACTACTTCGAGGAGTTGTGTGAGGCAGAATAGCTGATACCATCTGGGCTTTCTGCACTAGTCTTTGTTCCAAACTCTGACATCACATTTGGGCCACAGAACCAGTTCACCCAACATATTTGCTGGTCACTCAATGTGGAGGGAATGGCCAGGATGAGGCCATATAAATTACGAACAGCCCAGCCGTGAGACAGTGCTGCTACAGAAAAAAGGCCCTGGGGCAGTGAACTCTTCAAATTTTCTTAGAGAAGGTAAGTTGTCTCAAGGAAATCTACTTTAGACATGGGGAGAGGCTTCTTATGCTCATGATGGATAAGCAATGGAATAGATTTCCTGTGGGAACGTGTCATCTCTGTGACCAGAGCTTTTAAGAATTGGTTAGAGGCATCCATCAGAAGTTTTAGTCAATGTAGGTCTGCCAGGGAGTCTGATCAGTGCGGAGCAACTGCTTTATTCAAAGCATCTCCTACAGCCTCTTAGGATTTAATGCACAGGCTCTCCTTTTGCAAGGCTAAGCATTGGGTTTCCTCTGTGACCAAATAAAATTGAGGCTAAGTTCATGTTTAACCTTTCTAAGTTTGACTCTTAATCGCAGTGCTTCACAGACTTCATTCATATAATTTGCCAATGGCCTAGCTACTAGTTGAGAAACACCAAGCTACGCTATCCTTATGCCTCCTTTCAGCCTTCTCTTCTATGAGAGATGGCCAATTACTCTGAAAAAAAAAGAATATTTTATCACTTAACTGCAAATATAGCAACAGAAAGAAACATCAGCCATGGGGGAAAACTGAGGCAGCTGCTGGGTTTGGCATGGTCCATGCACTCCTCTGGCAGATACTGCAAAATTATCCACAGTGATATTATGTAAAAAGAGAACACGCAGCATAGGAGAGGGCTATGGAAGAAACCTCTCCACAGCGAAGCAGCAGGGAAGCAGCAACCTGGAAATGTGAAAATGCATACAAAACATTTTTGTTTACTACTTGATGGCTAGTGTACACCCGTTCTGTCGTGTGGTTCTTCTTGTTCTACCCCTGTTACAGGAGACCTAGATAACATCAAGGAAAATCCTAGAAAACCCTTGAAATCCCCACACTTTGTAAGGGTAGAGAGGGAGAAAGATCTCTTACCAGTTTTTGCAGAACCTGTGCTCCTTTGTCATGATTTTTCTTCCTATTCTGCCGGATAGCCTTCCTTCTATGAGCAGAGAGGAAAAAAAACCGAAACTGAAAGCCTCTGTTGCAGTAACTCCACCCCAAACAGCTGCTTGGCCAAACATTCTTTAAAGGAGAAACAGAATCTTTGCCAGACAAGTATTAGTTTTTAGTGCGAGTTCCACATACATTCGCTAGTCCTTAGAAGAACTCGGGGTGCCAGTTTCCTTCTTTCCCAAATAAGTTTAATTTACAGGAGCTGGTTTATGCAGAGGCGGCTGGGGGGAGAGGCGTTCCTCTGTCCCACAGCCGCAGGGCTGGCTGACCTGGCCAGCCTCTGCCCCCCAGCACCCAGCTATGCGAGGCTGGACAGGCCTCTGAGCAGCCTGGTTTAGCTGAAGATGTCCCTGGTCACTGCAGGGGGGTTGGACTAGATGGCCCCTAACGGTCTGTCAGGGACTAGAAACTTGTCTCAGCATTGTTGGCGGGCGAGTTTCACTACTAAAGCCTGATCACTGCGGCAGCTGAGCAGAACAGTTCAATCACCAAGGTCGACCCGGCAGGAATGTGCACCCCATTATCTCAGAGTGCTCCCCTCCGCGCATACGGCTGGGCCCAAGGCTGACTGGCAACGTGGGGGGGGCTCGGACCCTCTAGAGCTTTCAAGCACCTTCTAGCGACAGTACTGGGCATGCGCCCCACCGCCGAGTGGGAGGCAGGGGTGTGCAGAACAGTTACTGACTATGCAAGAGAGCAGCCTTATAAAAGGGCAAACCAGCAGAGACGACGGGGGGCGCATTCTGGAACATTTCCCCCTCCACCGGCCCCAAAGATGCATCAGATGCCCGGATTCCCCGCCCGACCGGACGGACTGCCGCAGATCCGTGGTGATAGCTATCGCAACAGTCCCGCTCTCTCCCTCCCTCTCTCCCTCTCGTTCCCCTTTTCACCTTTTTTTTTCTTTTTCTTTGCTTTTCTTTCCTGTATCTATTTCTGGCCAAATAAAGTGACTTGGCACTTGACTCCGTTTTGAGTCTTAATTCTGCTCCCAAGAATGTAACAGGAACCTAGTCACGATAACACACTGGAGTTAATCAGAAGTTAAGCCCAGCCACCCAGAATTATCTGAGGTCGGTTGGAAAGCAAGAGGGTTTAACCTCTGCCAAATTTTTCAACCCAAGAGTGGATCATGCCAAGGTTCCTGCCAACCCAGACTATTCAATTGCCCACACCCTCCTGCCCACAGCCGAGTGAGCCTGTGGCTCCCACAGGAGGGAGGCCGCAGGCTGTGGCAAGCCACCCACTCGCCAGCACCTCAGAGATGTGAGAGGTAGCGGGACACCGTCTTCGTCACTGCTTCCCCAAGAGGGCTGCAGGGAGCCCTCCGGCCACCACCTCCCCTGGAGCGGCAATGGCTGTGGGGAGCCTCGGGCCCCACCGCCCCTTCCTGCCCAGCACCTGTGCTCTGTGTTGTGCAGGTGTAGCACCAGCACCTGTCCACAGAGGAACCTGCGGGGAGCGTGGTAGCCCTGCCTCTGGACTCACCTTTGGTGGTATTTGACTGATAACCATTACACAGCAGGTCGTAGCTGGGGCAGGAGCCAGCAGAGAGGAAGAGGAGGCACTACGAAACACGCCTTTGGGTGCTACAGTCCAAACCCAGGAGGGCTGCTTGGGGCAGTGGGCTCTGCCAGCGCCTGCCCTGCACCCCACCACGGCTGGCCCTGCTCAGCTACAGCCCTTGCCTTCATGATGTCACCACAGCCATTGTTCTCTCATCCTGTCCAGTCTGCAGTGGGCAGGGAGGGCAGGGGCATGCTGCAGCCCCCTCCACCTCTAGAGTGGTGGCCATGGTAGCATCCAGCCTCACAAACCCGCCTTGGCCTCCCTGGGGCAACGCTGTCCCACTCAGACAAAACCAGGCAGGTAGTAGAGAGGAAATATTCGCCTGCTATCACCATGGCGGGGAAAACCAGCACTGGTCCTCCAGCCTCTCCTCACCAAGTCCCACAGTGTGGCTGCTCAGCCTTGCCCCAGCAGAATCCCAGACGCCGCTGTTTCCTCAGTGACCCCCCAGACCACTTCAGGGTATCTCAGTATGTGCAAGGCGAAATCTCCAGCCTGCATTAACCAGCTTTGCCTTTTCTGCCTGGTGATATCCTGCCGTGGTTGGGGCTGACCGGCAGCACCAGAGGCCCCAGCTGCAGCAGGTCCTGCCTGTCACTGGACCTCAGCTGGGGTCATACAGCTCTACGTTTTTCCACAGGGAACTTCAGAAGAAATATAAGTTAAAGAGAAAAAGGAACAGAGCTTCACGTTTTCATTTCAATGTCAGGACCAGTATCTTCTGGATTTTCTGGGGGAAGGCCTGTCATTTCTTGTACCGGCTACTACAGCTGATCCCTTACAGCATTATGATGCAAGCAGCTCTTCCCTGATGCTGTAGACCCTGCCCGGTGTGGAACGATGAGATACAGGAGATGCAGAAAATATGAACTGACCCTCTTAGTCTGTAAAATGGGGACAATAATATTAATTCTTCTACTTTGCAGAGGTATTGGGAAGAATCATTCACTAGTATTTGCATAATGTATTGTAATGCTCTACACAACAGATGTCCCAGATGTTACTCAGAAATTTCCCATCCAAACAAGCCCCTTCTGTCCCACATTTTTCTCTGGGAAAAATGAAAGAAGAAGAAAAAGGAAGCCCAATAAGCCATTATTTAGACCTGGGAGTAATGAGTGTTTATCTGGATTTTCTAACACAAATTATGTAATGAAGCAGAGAAAAGGCTTTTCAACAAATATGTTAATGAGATGGCAGCTAAGGGAGAGGTTACAGAGTTGCCAATTCCGAATCAATTTTTTTAATGTGATTTTCTTTTGGCTTTTTTTTCCTTTTGTAGTCATTAGCCTGCACAGCACTTGAATGTGCTTTAGGGCTTCATGCAAACTGTATGGGAAATACTAATTCTAGGTCAAGAAAGCCTGATCAGCAACACACAGTGACTGAGAAAACCCCACTGACTCAAAATTCATAATGAGAGCTTTTATGTAGAAAGTTGTTGGGCACAGGGATTGTACTGAAAGGACTGTTCGTTCAGCGCCTCAAAAGCTTTTCTTGGAAAAATATCAGATGCTCCACTGGGAACTTACTTGAAAGATACTCCTAAAGCAACACAGTGGACTGGCAGTGGCTGGAAAGTACTGATTGGAGAGAAAACGGAAAGTAATGAAACAGTGATTTTCTCTGAATGCTGGTAATAACTCTTTCCATTTAAATTCTGTGTAAACCTTCCAGTGTGTAACATTATTGTACAAGACCTCTTCTAGGCATCTTTTTAAGTCAAGCATCACATAGAGGTAAGTTCTGAGCTGGTTGTTTTTTAAATATGATTTTCAAAAGCCTGGGTAGAAGACAATTCTTTTTCTGCTAAGTCCTAGAATGTCTCAGGGTCGCTTGGTTTTGGATTTGTTTCTCAGTGTCAAGTATGATAGGTCTTACAGTCCTTGTTTAATATAATTTTGTTAAAACTTTTGTACCTCTGGGTGTTTTATGGAAAGAACGTTACATGAACAACGTGATTTAAAAAGAATGTGAGGAGAGTTTTTGTCTTGAGAGGGAATAGCAGTTATCTAGGTCAAATGGACTGCTTTTAAAAAGGCAAACTGTACTTGTGGGCTTGCACAGCATTTGAATTAGAGGTGAAAAATATGTATATCTACAATTAAATTAATCAACTGCTACCTGTAAAGCCTCCTTGCCACAAACCGTTCCTCTCCAGCAGTAACAGGAGAAACTGGGATGATTAGCTTGTAGTAAATAAGATATATCAGAAAAGCAGCTTCTTGGGAATGACCTAAACTAAAATTTTCCAATTTTTCCACCTGGATTGATGACCCTGGAATTCCTACCTTCCAAGAGGACTTCACTTCTATTCCCTTTCTACTAAACCAAACAATGCAGGTCAGCCTTTGTTAACTAGTCTTCATCAGCGTCCCACTTCTGAGTGGAACTCTTTACAGTGGCTCCCACCACTGAATCTGGTATCTGAAGTACACAAGGGAAGACTGCAAGACTCCGTGTGTGGTTTGACAATGCTGTCAAGCTCATCTATGAATTTGCTGTCTCGAAAGGTACGGCTGTTCCTGTCCCAGCTGTTACTGTTCCCAGCCATAAGTGGCCCAGTCTCTTGAGCTGCCTCTGGTGCTCACTGAACACTTCATTGAACCTATTCAGCTCACCAGCTCAGCAGAAAAATGTTCTGTTTTCCCTGTCAAGTTAAACTCCAATGAGCCCCAGAGCCACCAGCTGAGTAACAGCAGGCAAGCCAGGGCAGGTCAGTGGCAGCGAGCCATGCGGTGGGCTTGGCTGTTACTGCATCATACCCTTGGTTCTTGATGTGCTTTAAAGTACCTGTGTTTATTGGGGTAGAAGAGCAGTAAATGGGAGCAGTGGTGTCTAGTAACCACGGAAAGGGATGCAGGTACAAGAGACCTGAATCAGCTCCTGGTCCCACTTCATGTCACCACCCATGCCTAGGTCTCTTTGTTACACAAATATCCTTTGTAAACTGATTTGAAACTTACTACCAAGAGGAACAAGAGCAGCATATTATTCAATGTTAGAGTATCAAAATATAGCCCAAAGGCTTCTACAACCTCCTGCTTCTAAATGATGTCTGCAACCAAAAGCTAATCTTACCTACTGTCTTTAAAGCAGTAGTTAAAGGCTGTGAAACCACGCATCTCACATACATGTTTGTAAATACTGCTCTGGTCTCTGCTATGTTCAGAGCAGTACTGACTGGAGGAAAGGATTCTTTTTTCCTGTTGGCCTGCAGTTAGTGCACAATTAGCATGAGCTGAATTTCTGGCTGTGGGAAGTTTTTGTTTGAATGCTCCCTTTGAACCATTTAAAACTCCTCCTGCTGGAGGTTTTGCAAGCACTCTCTGCAGCTTCCTTTTGCCCGGCTGTCAGACTAGTTCTGTAAAGCAAGCAGCCAAAACTTTGTCCGCCTTCTCCTTGGCACAGTGAAGAGGAAACTCATGGGCAAATTATGTGAAAGACCTGCCATTCCTGTAGCGCTCTCATATCCAACCAGTGCCAAATGTATCTGAGTTGTAAGCACAGACTGAGGGAGACAGGGAACAGCTGGAAGACTTGCCAAATCGAACATGCTCCTCTGTGCTTCTCTCTGTTGGTGCGTGCTGATCCCTCAGAGAGCAGTGCCCAGCCTTGGCCTGCCTTGTAGACTGCTCTCTTCCCCCCATTTCATTCAATCATGCCTTTCCTGCATCTTGACTATGCACTGCACGGCTTTTCCACCTCCTTATCGGAATGTGGACGTCTCCTCTCTTGTCCTCACTCAGTATTTGTTTCCTTGCCCATGTTGCTGCTGTTTGCGACGATACGTGAATAAGTGGTTCTAACATCTGGATTCAGTCAACTTCTCAGCCTCCTGGTTCTTACAGTAGAGAGCACGAATTGGCACATGTAAACCTCCAGTGGTTTATAAAATAGGGATGGAGGTATCTTAAATATGAAGTGTGCAGTGGCAGGATGGTTTGAGCAAGGGGGTAACAAGGTCAGGATTTACCTTGCACGATTAGAGGTTCAGTTCAGTGCAGGACTTTGTCCTTTGCTGCTTTGCAACAGCCAGCTGCTTTTCTTGGTTTTAGCTGAATTCCTAGCAGACTTCCACAGGAACTGTAATTGGCATTAATTTGATTTCTTCTCAGCAGTCAGCACAGACATTTTTCATGAATAAATATTTCACACGCACTCCAGCAAATCAACCTGCTCTCCTCCTGAAGCAAACCTCTAGAAAATGAGCTTACTTTTGCAAAAAAGAAGTAAAGAAATAAAAGTTGTTCATTTCCATGGTCATGCTTAAATTTTTTCGCAGGTTTTGCTTTAGTCAAAGTGCTGGGAATGATCAGCCTTTAAATTTAGGTTTCTAAACTCAGTTTATCAGTGCTGATCTTGATTCATGAAAAGATTACTGTTACTTAGTTTCAGACCTGGGTCTCAGATGCTCAGGTAAAGGATATTTAGACAAGTAAATGTAAACTGTAATGTAAAAAACATAAATGTCAGGTAAAAACACACTCAGGTAAAGGATATTTCTTTCAAATCTGGGCTCAATGTTGTTCCTAGATCTCCCTTTCTCATTAAATGGGTATTGACCAGGCAGCTGCACTGGAAGAAGTGAGAAGTGGGTATTTGTCTCTAAGGGTCAGGTACTTGCTGGTCCTGATTGACACCTCCCTGTTTTCTTCCTTTACTACTTTCCTTCTGCTCTATAATCTCTTGGGAGGCCTGCACCATCTTCTCATCCCTGTCCCAAGCCAGCTGTTCCTAAGAACCCTAGGGAACATTGTGTTTCTCGCACCCCTCCTCTTCTCCTCCCAAAGGTCCACCCTTCTGCTTGACAGTTGCCATATGAACAGCAGAAGAGGGTACTCCAGTATCTTTCAATCTGATTTCCTATTACTGAGATGCTTGTTCTTTTTTGTGAATTCTTTTTTTGTTTCGTTCTATATCGAAGATGTACTTTGCATGGCACACTGAGGGCAAGTTTGCAATAATTCTGCACAGTAAGGAAACATTGATTCCCTTCTCTGTATTTCACAAAAGAGGACACTGAGGCATGGACTGGTTAACTGAACTGCCCACAGGAGTCCCTGACCTCATTCCTAGGTATAGCAAGGAAGTCTCCTTTCACGGGATTAGTCCATCTAAAGGTATCAACACATTCATGTCCTTTCCCTTTATTTTCTCCTTTCTGCACTGCATCTCATTTAAACAAAAGGACAGCAAATCATATTTGCACTGGTGTATCAAAGTGAACCTTAGTACAACTCCTTTAGAGTTAACTCCTTGCATTTTCTTATTTAAGTGCTTGTAGTCCTTTTTCTTTGTTGACTAGGGACCATTTTTTCATTGGAGACGGTCCACAGGAATGCAAGTTTTGGCCAATTCCTCACTTTCTGCTAGGCTTTGCGCTGGTGTGAAGTTTCCTCTGTGTTGGTAAGTTACCAGAGGGACTGCTGCTAAATGTTTGAAGATTTGGAATCTGTACAGATCCGGTTGGCTACTATTTTCCTCAGTGGACATTCACTGCTTTTACAAACAGAACAGTAACATTGGAGTGTCTTGTTTTGAACTTCTGTCACTCAAGTTCCTCTGGTCAGCAGAGGACAAATAGTGCAAGCTGTAGTCAGAGCTCCCTCATTATTTGCTGTGGAATCTGAAATTCGTTATTTCTGTGAGTAACCGCTTGGTACAACTGTACTAAGAGACTGCAGGATCAAATTGTCAAGATATGATTTCTGCTGCCTTCAATTTCAGGTGGCTGTTGACATCCCAGAAACAGAAAATAAACCATCAAAAAATTATTTGTCTTCAGTCCAGTCTCCAGTCCCTCCAGTTGCTCCCTTCTGCCATTTGGATAGTGCTTGCCACCCTTTCAGTAGTGCCTTCACTTGCGATTTTGTGGCTTCGCTGTAGACCAAATCACTGAAATGAATGACATTAAAAGCAACCTTTCAAGTTAACCTTTCTGGGTTATTTTTAACCCAGGTCACAGACACACAATCCCTCCCAAAACAATAGGCAGTGAAACACAGCCATGCATGCCTGCGCAGACCTTTGTTTTGGGGAGAGCCCCACTGTGGTTTTAACTCTCCGTTTCCCTGAAGGCGCTCAGCCCTTCCTCACCACTGTGTAAATGAGTGAGAGATGACCCTCCCTTGGCATCATCTGCACCTCCTGAGGGTCCAGCAGCCGAGCGAAGGCGTGCGTCAGCACAGCGGTCCCTGCACAGAACATGTGTTAGGGGGATCTGTGCTTGCTGGCAACTTTCCACAGGCACTATGAGCCGGGATATTTTTCTTAAAACATTCTCACAACTGGTGTGATGGCTTGAAACACAGCCAAGCTTTCCTTGTTCATGGAGGCTCCGCAGAAGCACGAGCACAGAGGTGGACGTAAGGAGCGGGGAAACGGCAAACGCCCCATGCTACGTGCGGGCGCCCCTGTGATGGAGCGGGCCGGCGGATTCTGCCTTGGTCTGGGTGATCAGAGGAGAGGTCTCTCCTCGCTGAGGAGATCCCTCAGGTGTGAGGGAGGGGCTGCGGGCACCGCGTCCTCCAGGGCCGCCGCCGCCGGCCGTGAGGAGGGAGGGAGGTCGGTGGGTCGCAGGGCCGGGCGCGGGGCTGCCGGCAGGCCGGGGCCCTCCTGCCTCTCGCTCCCCCCGGCCCCTGTCCGCACCGCTACGCGGTGGCCCGGCCCCCGCCAGGGCGGGAGCTAGCCCGGTGTCCCGTCAGGGCGGGAGCGGCCGGCCCCCGTCAGGGCGCGGGCGGGCCGGTGTCCCGTCAGGGCGCGGGCGGGTCGTGTCGCCCCCCGCTATGTCCCTCCCGCCGCGGCCCCGCCACCCCGTACTTAAGGCGGCGGCGGCGGGCGCCGCTCCCGCTGGCGCCCTGACCGTGTATCCCCACAGAAGATGGCCCCGACGTGCCTGCGGCCCCTGCTGAGGTACCGGTCCTTCGCCATCCTCTTCCTCACACCGCTGCTGCTGCTGCCGCTGCCGGTCGCTGTGCCGACGCGGGTAAGTGCCTGCGGGGCCCACGCGGGGAACAGAGCCCCCCAGGTCCGGCCCCTGCCACCCCACGGGAGCCCACCCCTCTGCCCCCCAGGTCAGGGCCCGGCTGCCCGAGAGCCCCTCTCCCAGCCAGCCTCTGGGCACCCGGCGCTCGCCCGCCCCGTGTGGGGCCGAGCCCCAGGCCCCCTCTGCAGCACCGGCCGCCCCGTCCGGCCTCGCCACAGCATCTCTGGCACCCGGGCAGGCAGCGCCCGCTCCCTGCCGAGGCAGGTCTGCTTCCCCGCAGCGGACCGGAGCAGCCCTGCCACCTCGTCCCTGAGGCGTTTCGGTGCAGCTCTGCTGGCTGCTCAGTCCCACATCGCAGGGACGTGTGTTGCAGGTTTCACCCCCAGATGATCTCCAGGCACTGGCAGCTGCACTTGCAGAAGGAGCTCTGTGCCAATCTCTATTCATCCTAAGGGTTGTGCCGCTGCCAGGACCCGGGGCTCCCACGGAACCAACCTGTCTTGCAAATCAGATGCAAGTCTTTTTGGGCCAAAGATCAATATATCCATAACTGGCCCGCACATTCAGAATTGTGTCTTGCATTATCTAGTAATGATGGCAGTGGACTGAAAGACGGGACTTCTGGGTTCTCCAGCTGATTCTGCTGCTGAGGCTCTGAGATGCTTTCAGGAGTGTTGCTGAGTGGCGTTCTTCATCAGTGGTGCGGTCGGGAGCTGTGCGTTGTGTTATGCAGTGATCGTTATCCTCCAGTTCACATCCATCTCACTCCAGTCATGGCGATGGCACAACTCCTTTGCTTTCAGTAGAGTTATACCAGCATAAGATTGGAATGACCCAGTGAAGAGTTTGATCTGTAATGTCTTGTAGCCTGCTTGGCAAAATGTGAAAGTATTTTAGCTTAGCAGAGCTTTAGAGTCTCTTCTAATGAATAAATTAACAAAATTAAAAATAAGAAAAAAACCCCAGTCTTTCTTCTGAGTGACCTGATTGCTCAGTGTATTTTAAAGTGCAGGAAAATGTCACGCATATTTCTAAACAAAATTGCCAGCCATCCAGGTTTACCTGTCAAAGTAATATCAGCCCTGCCTTTCAGTGGAATGCTGGTGCTTTATAGAAAGAGGAATTCCCAACTGTTAGGCACTACATTGACCAATACTTGGAAAGATAATTTCCCTAAAAAAATAAGTACGTCTTCAGTTTTCCAGTATTTGTAGGAATATTGTGTCATCAGTCTAATCTGGGAAATTACAGTATTTCACAATGGGAGAGGAACATTTCTGTCAGTGACTGCTTTTTTGGCTCCCAGTGAGAAGGCAGATCACTGTGTTTCCCGTGAACTGTACAGAGACACCAAAGAAACATTCTGTGACTGTTCCCATAAATCACAGATAGGTATAGGTATAGACACAGACATATATTTAATACCAGATCTTTGGTTGTTTGAATTGGCTATGGTTGTTGGAGTTAATTTATAAGCATGGTTGTATTTTTGAACTTCACATAAATTATTTACTCTCCACTCTACAAAATCAGTGTTTCTTCTGTATAGTGAATTTTATTCACTTAGAGTTGTTTATCTGTCTTTCATACTGGCAACAGATTAACCACAGTAAGTTCTAGCACTTAGTTACTGTGGTAGAGCATAAATTGTATCATGAGCTCACCTCATATTTATTAAGGGAAGAGAGTTAAATAGGATTTCTCTGATATCTATTGGTCTCTGAAGAAATATTTTTTTCAAAACTTGTGCTGTAATTAATCTCCTGGAAACCTGAAGAAAAAAAATTCTAATTACTTACCAAGGCTGTTTTCTGGTTCTTAAGTTTCTCACCAAAATGAAGGGAAACACACCCGTATTTATAAATATCACCTTGCAGCAATTTTTAAATGTCACTTTAACACCATTTATTTTTGCAATAAAGTCCCATTTGTTGTATTAGAATAAAATCCTATAAACATGTACGCTAAATATGAGCAAATTCTGAACTAGAGAACACTGACTTAAGCTTTAAAACACTGTTTACTCTTGGCTAATGAATGCTTCCTTCTCCTAACAATTTTGAAAGTACAAACCAAGGAAGGCTAGGTTATAGAAATGCGGGATCAACAGTATAACAAGACACATTACAGCATTTCTAATCTAGGGAATCCCCCTAGTAGGTAAGCACAGTATGATTTGTGAAAGTAATTAAATACCCCTAATGTGCTTAGTCACAAAAAAAAAAAAAGGTAAAACAGTTTTGTTTTAAGAGTTACTTTAAAAAGTTAAGACCTTTTAAATTATTCACTGATACAGTTTCTGGGCTCAGGTGTGTTACTGGACACATCTCTAAGACTTGTGAAGTTCAGACATGCTAATTTCCACACTGGGAAATTTGGCCATCCATTTAAAAATAATTAACTTGGAATAGAAATGCTGAAAGCTACAAACGCTATTAAAAATTCTTGGCTCCTAGACATGAAATCTGCTTACCTCAATTGCCAAGAGGTAACTGCACACTGCAAACCGTGTACTTACCTAGTTGTGGAAGGTGGATTTTTTCTCACACCCTACATTTTGTGTGGGTGCATCAGAACAAACACTGTGGTCAAAAAGATCTTTTTATGCAAGTGTCTTCAGAAGAAGGTTTAAAAGTACAAGTTTAAATTGTCATGTCTCTGCTACCTATTTCAGCATAACTTGTTAAGCTACAGGCAATGGAGTGTTTGGGCCCCTTCTAAGAGCTACCAATGTGTTTCTTATCTGTAAGAACAGTTTTCTATGCTTAAATGTGTCATCCATTGTGTTGCAGGAGGCCAAGTGTGCATATATCATCATCATCATGGCTGTGTACTGGTGCACTGAAGTGATCCCACTGGCTGTTACCTCCCTCATGCCTGTGGTATTCTTCCCTCTGCTTGGAGTTCAGAGCTCTAAATTGGTAAGGAACTCGCTCAGTTCAGATCTGATACAGGGATAGCCATTGCTTTCATCCCCCATCGGTATATAGTAAACAAGCCTGATAGGAAAGCGCTCCAGTTCTGTTGTGCTGTATTTGAACATGCTGAGCAGTCTTCAGGGTTTCTGTATGGGAAGATGCTGAACTAAATACACATTTGCCCAAAATGTCAAGGGTGTGGGGCTTGAGGTGGCAGAGGGGAAGGTCCGTTTCTGGGCGTGGATCCTGCTGGAGAGCATCCCACTAGCGGCAGCAGTTTGTGTGTTCATAGCCCATCCCATGAGACAGCAGTGCTGACATATCCTCTGGGAGATTTCAAAATGCATGGGACAAACTTCCTCTGACAGGGTAGACAGCATGATGCCAGGAAGTACACCGTGTCCCCTCCAAAGTTCATTTTGGCTGTTTGTGCTAGTGCTTTAGTCCAAGGGAGAGAGGCTGTATTTAGGTACTGTAGCCCAGGCTCACTACTGGCCAACAAGCTGGTATGGGCAGGTGTGGTTGCTAAAGGTGCTGAGAAATCTGGTTTGGAGCCCAGCATTTCTCAATATTTTGAGCCCCTAAAAATGTTTTAGGAAACTCCTGTCATTTTGTGCTTTATCAACTCCTGATGATCCAAAAAGAAGTTTCATGATGCACAAATGGCCCCTCCACTAGGCAGTTCAGCACTCAAACAGGGGATCAAGGGCTCAGGAAACTCAAGGTAGCTGAGGCTGCAACTGCCCCTTCTGCCAACGTTGGGATGGGGCCTGGTGCAGTAAATGGCTTTGAGAGGATCGGAGGCAAAATGTACTAGTGAAGCTAGCAAGAGACAATATCTGGGGCCCTGACCTACCTTCTCTGTCTTTCAGGTGTGTTTGCAGTACCTAAATGACACAAACATGCTCTTCGTTGGAGGGCTGATTGTTGCAATTTCTGTTGAACAGTGGAATCTTCACAAAAGGATTGCGCTGAGGGTCCTGCTAATTCTCGGGGTGAAACCTGCACTGTAAGAGTATTACATTACTTCTTCCTTGCCTGTGTCAATTTAGCAGAGGCCTAGGGATGGTGTTTAAAAGTTGACCAAGAAGGGAACCTTCAGGAACCTCTTTAGCTGCACTTCTACAGAGGTTCCACAGGTGAAGTCTGGCAGCAGGAACAGTTTACCTGTCCTTCAGCCCAATCCAACATCTGGCTAAATTCTAGAGGCCTGCCATTGGGGACAAAATGATGACAGACTTAATCACGCGCATACTAAGGAGCTAAATTGCTCTCTGGGATTCCTTCAGTGATGGTGGCAGAGCTGTCCTATCTTTGTATTATTGGACACTACACACATCCCTGTCTGGGCTTCACTCTCTAAATGACAGTGACTACAAAGCCTAGCATTCTCTGTTTTCTTTCCTCCTTTCTCCTCTGCCTGTTTCTCTCTTTTCAGCCTCATGCTGGGATTTATGATAGTCACTGCCTTCCTGTCCATGTGGATAAGTAACACAGCCACCACTGCTATGATGGTTCCCATTGTCCAGGCTGTCCTGGATCAAATGGACAACACAGAGTATGATGTGACCATGATGGAACAACCAACTGGGCAAACAAATACAGTGATTGAGCTGGAGGAAAAGAATGTGTCAGATCCCACCTCAGTGCATGGTAAGGGCCTACTCAGCAGTGAGTTGATTCTACTGAACTTGCTATGCTTAGAGCTCCCTGACCTAGGAGGAGTTCTCTGTACCTTTTCCAAGGAAAGAGGATGGTAACCCGACTGAAAATCCCTACATACATGGTATTTAGGTTTTACAAAATGGCTTCCAATTTTGGTGGCTGCCATTTTGTTATGCTTAGTGCAAGATCCCATGCAGATTGTTATGTTCTTTCCTTCAAGCTGGGGTCATGCTCCCATAGATTCCCTAGACTCAACTGCCTGCTCAGGGAAGTGAAAAGCGTATCCTGTGGGAAATATCATCCAACCCCCCAGCATCCCACTTTCTAAATCTTGTGATTATCAGTGAGGATTCAGTTCCTAAGTCATGTAGAAATGTTTGAAAAATTTTGTGCAAACACAACCTATTTTGGTTCTGGGGTAATAAATACCTCTATTGACCAAATTGTATGGGGAGGTGGGGAGAAGAGGAATACTTTACAAGCTACATGAAAGAGAGGAGCTGGTGTCATTTGACACACAGTAGACAAATACTCTTTGGCACACTTTAAAGTGTGATCTTACCCTGATCCTCAGCTCCACAAGGTCCTCTGTCAATGCTGTGGTTCTGCAGTAGGCTTCACTTGATTTGAACCATGTGCACAAACTCAGTCCCTCTGATTTTACTGCTCTGCTGTGCTGTTACAGAGGGCTACATTATTAAATACCATTAAAGATCAGAGCCATGGTGCCTTTCTCTTTCAGAGGAGGAAGGATTGTCTTGGGGATTTTCATGGAGATGTGATTTCACTGAGTTAGCAAGTTCATCTGCCACGATTCCCTGTGCGACTGTGTGCAAGAACGAGTGCAAATGTTGGTAGTGCATACTGTGCCCCACATTTCAAGCCTTCTGCCTGGGATGCACCATGCCAATTTTCTGGCTAACTTGTCCATGGAAGACACAGTGTAGAAGAGTGTTCACATGTTCCAGACATTGCTCTGTTATGAGATTGACTCATAATTGCCATATTTGTTTGGACCTTGGAGGCATAGTTTAGATACAACCGTGATCTCTGCTTTTTGGTTGCTTCATTTCTTACCTCCCTTGTGAAAGGAGAATGCGCTGTGATGGTGCAAAGCTCAGACACCATGTTTATGTAAGATGTGCAAGCCCACAAGAACACAATTTTGGTCACAGAGTGCTCTGTAAGGTTGCTCATTTCTAGCTTCCAAACAGTTGTATTAAAGATAAGTTTTCATATTTGCAAATGCTCCTTTTATTGTTGATTCTTGACTCCCGAAACCAGGCTTCTGCTCTAAGACCAGTAATAATAATTTCGCTGGTTTTCTGTCTGCTTAGAAGGATCTGCTTGGCTTGGCTGACTAATTTATTTTAACATGTAGTGAAGGAAATAACTGTGTGCAAAAAAATACCCTTTGGTATTGTTGAGTTGGTTGTAATTGCTATAAATTCATTGTCCTGCTCCATTGGTCCAGTCAGACTTCAAGATTAGACTTAACCGCAGAGAACAATGAACACAGCAGCAAAATTTCACAGTTGATGTAAACTGACATAACATATTGATCTTAACAGTTATGCCAGGCAAGAATTTGGTTTTGGGTGGGGTTTTTTTTCTGTGCGTATTCCCAGCTGTTAAGGCTAGTTGGGTTCTTACTGTGGTATTGGATTGGTTCCAGTGACTATGCTATCTGGCTGGAGGTAAGCCTCTCTGTGAAACAGAAAGCACTGCTGAGAGACAGTGGCACCGATATGGCCAACAGCATCCTTGGATCATGTAGACCCAGATTGTCAACGTCTCTTCAGCTCCTCATGAACATGAGTCCAAAATATTTAGGACTCAAACCCATATCTGTTGGGTTTTGAATTAAAATAAATCATGTACACAAACTGGAAACACTGCGCCTGCAGATCCTGTACTGAACTTTCTGCCTCCCTAATTTTACCTAAGGCAAGTTGTGTTCTTTGTGTCTAGTCATAAGCAATGGACAAGTCCTTGATGACCCCAGATCTTCTGAGGAAAAGAAAATGAGGAAGCGTATATGTAAGGGAATGACACTTTGTGTATGCTATGCTGCCAGCATTGGAGGAACTGCAACGCTCACTGGAACAGGACCAAACATGGTATTGAAAGGCCAGATGAATCAGTAAGTCATTCTTGCTGTTTCTTTTCCTTACTATCTTATTGTTTCTGTGACCAACTGACTAGTCTTAGTTGACAGTTTCTGTTGCAAACTCTAAGCAATAACCAGTTGATGAACTGAGAGTGAGGAATGTGTATGAAGTGATGGGCCTCGTTTTTCTGCTTCAGCCTTCTTTAGGCAGCTATGTGCTGGTATTATAGGTCTCCTGAGAAACTTAGAAATACTTGCTGGTAATCATCAGACGAATGAATGGGGAGGAAGAAAGAACATCCTGTCTTGGGATAAAAAAGCAGGCATGTTGGAAGTGAAAGATATGTAGAATGTGTGGGAGAACTTTCAGCAGCACTTGTCTTACTGAGACCTAGAATATCAACATAGGCTTCTATATGCATTGAAGTAAAATACAGGGAAAACTGACGACCGTTTAAATTCTGCTCTGAAATCCAGGCTGCCTTCCTATTGACTTCAGTTAGGCTATGGATGTTGCCTGTGATTACTTGTAATGGTTGTCCTAAATTTACATGTATAACTGTCACTAGCACTTACTAAAGGGAGAGTAGATTACTAAATGTTTTAATATTCATACAGCAAGCATTTTTCTTTTCTTTTCAGGTTATACCCCAACAATAATGATATTGTGAATTTTGCTTCCTGGTTTGGGTTTGCATTCCCAAACATGATTCTGATGTTGGTACTAGCTTGGCTTTGGCTACAGTGCTCCTTCATGGGACTCAAGTGAGTATTTAACTACGTGATATTATGTAAACCCCTCAGCTAATGCAGATCAGCTTACTGAGAAATCTGGATAAAACAAATGCACTGACAAGTTATTAAGTTTGTAGCACAGAGCAGTTCCATTTCACAGCAACTTTTGAAGTCTGGAAACCTTTCGTGTTCATGGGACTTACACTAAGGCAAAAGCTCTATACATTCTTAATGTTCAGACAGAATTGCCTTTTTATTTTTCAATTTCACATCTGAGAATTTCAGCCCTAGGGGAGCTAGCATACCTGTTTTGCTACCCTTGATTCAAAACTGAGTTTTTCATCCAGGTTTCTCCAAACTGGACAGAGACTTACATCCAATCATAGACCCCATTCTTCTGTGAGAAGTGGCACGTCCCCATGAAATACTTTGACACTGTTGTCATTTCTTCGTTCCTGGCCTCTGCTGTAGGTTGTGTCTGTCCCCAAGAGTGACAGCTTCAGAGCGGCAAGCATGTTAAATCCCTCTAGTATGTTAATATTTACAGTATTTTCTTCTCCCTTTTTCTTAAAGCTTTAAAAAAAGCTGGGGCTGTGGGACAGAGAGAACTGCTAAAGAAAAAGCTGCATACAACGTGCTGAAGGCAGAAATGAAGAAATTAGGCCCTATTTCTTATGCTGAATTCAATGTCCTCCTAATGTTTGTTTTGCTGGTTCTCTTGTGGTTTTCACGACACCCAGGCTTTGTAAAAGGCTGGGCCACCAGCCTCTTCCCAGAAGGAGAAAAGTAAGTTTTTAGAATCTTTTTCATCCTCTACCTTCTTGGTTGTGAGTCAGATTCCCTTGCTCTTACATTCCAATTTGAGTGCAGGGTCATTCATTCCAACCTTATCTGAATTCATGTTCTCTGGGCTTGATCCTATCGCTTGTGTGTGGAATCACCAGTTGATCTGTTGTTTGACAGTTTGTACTGGATCGAAGGCTGGAGACTGGGACATGGAGCAAGCTGAACCTGCTAAAGGAAGAGACAATTCTGTAATGCTGATCTCAGTCACACTGATGTACACGTGATTTTTTTGTTCAAGCTCCAATCAGTTGTGGTGTCATTTGAATATATTTGGTAATATCACCTCTGAACAATAGCTTAGAACTCACTGGGAAATTGCTTTGGTGCTTTGAACAGCTTCTTCGCATAATGTCTGTGGGATATTAAGAACATAAAATTCACAATGGGATTATCCTTCAGGCCATTTCTTTACACATCTTTCTTTGAGATACAACTGTTGAATCTTGGCTTCGCCACAGAGAAGGAACCCTGCTCCCAGGAGCCGTTGTCATCTGTGATTCTGACTATTAATGTGTATTGTAGCTAGTTTCTTTTATCACTGTGTTTGTGTTGTGGCAGGTCTGAGAGACCTCGGTCATGAACTAATGACCCATTTTGTTAATGTACAAGCCCCAGACAGGATGATAAAGAGCAGTGACTGCAATGCTGGAAGGCAGCCATCTTCTAGGAGAAAGATGTCTATTTTCTAAGCTATATTCTCTTTTCTTCTTTAGGTATATCACTGATTCTGCTCCTGCTGTGTTTATTGCCCTGCTACTGTTTATCCTTCCTGCTAATAAACCCAAATTCATAGGCTGGAATCCAAGCATGTCTGACCCTGAACAGACTGAAGAAGGTATTTAAAAGAGGAATTGTAACATTATGAAACAGCCAGCTCCAGCTAATGTGGCAGAAACATATATTGGATTTGCATGCAGTTATTCAGGGTAGCTCACCTCCCTCACTTCTTGGGCTGGGGCACGGTCCCTGCTCACGCGTATTACCTTTACCCTGTGCAGGCTTCTCAGTAATATGCATCTGCCTGTTGGGTCTTTCCCTAGTATGTTATAGAACAGGAGACAAAATGTCTTCACTCTCCTAAAACATGTTCTGCTTTTCGTTTCTCACTTCAGATATAAAAAAGCCATTTTTATCAGCCCCGCTGCTAGACTGGAATGTGGTTCAGAGGAAGATGCCCTGGAGCATTGTGCTGCTGCTGGGAGGAGGTTTTGCTTTGGCTGATGCAAGCGCAGTATGTCCTGACATCTGTTTTTCTCTGACTCAAAGGCGAACTTCCCTGGTTTGTTATCTAGTCCTGTATTACTGGGCATGCACCCAAAGCCAAACCCAGTAGAGATGTTCAGATCTGGAGGCAGATCCAAATTAGCAAGAATTGGGAAGAGAGGTGAATGTTTGTGCCTCTTTATCAGGAATTTGTGTGGTCTGACCAAGTTTCTTCGATTTGTCTTACCTCTTGGAGGCTGCTGAGTAGTTTGAGATCTTCACTGACTGGACAGACCAGAAAAGCAGCCCTTCTTATTTCTGTTATCATCCTGATCCCAGCCCTGGCTAGAAAATAGAAGTATAGATCATAGAACCATAGAATCACAGAATAGTTTGGGTGGGAAGGGACCTTAAAGATCACCTAGTTCCAACCCCCCTGACATGGGCAGGGACACCTTCCACAGCACTTGTAGATAACAATTGTAAGGTTTTCAGAAACATTTGAGATTTGTTAAAAGGATATATATCTTCAGATTTAAACCAAACCACTACTGAAGTGGTCAGGAAGAAAATCATTATGGGTAGATATTTTCCACAATTGTGTACAGTGGGGTTTCTTGAACTTCTTGTCAGTGGCTGTTGCCAGGCAACATGCGGCATTCCGTAAGGCCATGGTTTGATTCTATGTTCATAAATTCACAGAAAAGGCAGCTGATTTCCCAAAACAGGAAACAATCTTGAGGTGAACCGTATTGTTTCCTTCATCACTGCTAAGAGGCATCTAAATCAAAGCAAACCTTAGCTATTAACAGTGCCATGCTTTGGGGAAATTCATATTCAGGTCTAAGTTTTGTGGCTAGGTAGTTTTAAACCATGGGGCAAATTAAAGCTCTGGAGCCTTGCATTCATCTATAAACATCATACACACATTATGAAAGCTCCGTAACATTAGAAGCCATCAGGTCAAAGATTTTGTAAACTCTTTGAGTCAATCGCTGCCTATGTTCCTACAATAGAGCATTCATACGGCATCAGGATCTTCAGAAACCTTAGAAAAACAGGCCAGGAAACTTCTGAGGGATACATTAAGTATTTGCAAAAGTCTCAGCAATAATTGTTTCTGTTCAGCAAAAACCTATGATTTTGTAACCAAAGTGTAAGCAAGTATTTGGGTTCCAGAAAAAATAGGAAAGTGGGGCTCGGTATAATGTCTAGTTGGCAAGGAATTTTTTCAGTGTTTGTGACAGATTATCCTACCTTCCCAGATGGTGTTTGTATAATTCTGGAGTCATTGAGCATTATTTGGTAGAAATGTTACACGTAACATGAGTTCACTGGTCATGAGCTAGGGGTTCTAAGCCTCACTGAAAAACACTATTTTCTTGTCAGAACTCTGGGCTCTCAGCTTGGCTGGGTCATCAAATGACTCCACTAGGATCTATCCCACCGTGGGCCATTGCAACAGTTCTGTCGCTTATTATAGCTGTCTTCACTGAATGCACCAGTAACGTTGCCACAGCCACCCTCTTCCTACCTGTCTTTTCATCCATGGTAAGATTACTTCCTTCCTCTTATCCTATCAGCTGAGAGATCAGAGTTAAACTGACAGTCTCTAGTGGCAAAGCAATATCGTATTTATTGTCTTGAACTTTGTTCAAATGTTAATCTGAGAGCCAGTAATGAAACAGTCCATCTGAGAGCATACCATAATGGAGAATCATTTTAGCTGGTGTTCACTGCTATGTTTATAGCATCAGATGTAGATAGAAAGTGGGAATGCAAACTTTCTCCCGACCTATACACCTGAACCCTGAGAACCAGCCTCTTGGGGGAAGAAGCTCATTCAGGATGCCTGCACCTCGGCACCCTCACTGAAAAGGAAGCCAATTCCTGTAAGGTGTGTCCCCTGGCCCTGGAGAAAGTGGAGCAAAAGTCACTTTTTAAATACAGATCAACAAACATCAGTTACTTCTGGTCATTTTGTATTTGAACCACCAACTCAGAACTGGAAAAACTCACAAAAATCCCAAACCAAAACTAAATCCAGCACTTTTTATTCATCCCTCTGAATGGTTCCTTCATCTTCATGGTTTTATGCTAGAATATAGCAAGTGGTAGGACTGATTATTAGAAATGTGTCATTTTCCATAGGAAGTCAGAACAACTTTAAAACTTACAGAGGAAAACCTGGTAAGTTTTGCTGCCTTTTCTGAGCAGAATTGCAATTGTAGCATAAAGGCAAAAATAGGTTACTTTGTTCTTTAATTGGAAAAGCACAACAGCTTTATTCTAGACCATTTCACCAAAGTAAAATTATCCCAATGAAGGTGCTGGGCTATTAGTGACTTAAATTGGCACTTAAGTTCCGAGTCCCACAGAGTTTATGTAACATCTAAGAGTGTTACTCCACATGCCTAGTAATTATAATCCCGTCCCTGCATTACTCTGGCAAAAGCGTGGTCCAAGGCCAAAGAAAAGATCATTGGATAAATCTGACCAGAACTCCAAATTATACCATAGAGCAAAACAAACAACAAGAAAGAATCGGGTTGTTTTTAAGTATTGTGGGACAGGAAACGAGAGTGAAGTTATCTTTAAGCACATGTGGATTTCAGAATAAAATGCCTGCAAATTACGCTGGTGATATGACACCAGGAAATGAAATGAGCCTGTTTCTCAGCGGTCTGGAAAATGTTTTTTATGCTTTTCTTTTGGATCACCTCCATTTCTTCGCAGGCTGCATCTGTCAAGATCCATCCTTTGTATGTTATGCTGCCTGGTACTCTCAGTGCTTCCTTTGCCTTCATGCTACCTGTTGCAACACCACCAAACGCGATAGTGTTTTCCTATGGCCACATCCGTGTTTTGGATATGGTAAGATGATAATTGCCTGGTCTCTTATCTGAAGTTCTCCATTGCCTTTATCCTGAATCTGATGAGAGTTTCATTTTCTTAGCCGAGCATTTCCAAAGTACCAGGAAGTTCTTATGGGATGTAACTACCACCCTGTGCCCCTCTCTTTTGCGGTGTTAATATCGCAATAAAGATTTGTGTCTCTGAAGTAACAATACCTTTCTCACAGGCTTTGGCAGACACACAGCCCAGCCCAATTGAAATTAAAAACTGACAAGTCATAAGTCTCTTAAACACTGAAGGGTTAAAATGCAGTCAGTGCTTTCCTGTCTTCTGGGGCTTTGGCGAGTGTAGCTGAAGCCTTGTTTCCACTGGAGCTGAAAGCAGAAGGTAACAATCAGTTGCCCTAAGCTCTGGTCCTCTGATTGCCTGCCAGACCACACAGTGCCAGGTTGTCGTGGTTTAACCCCAGTCAGTAACTAAGCCCCATGCAGCCACTCACTCACTCCCCGCTAGTGGGACACGGGAGGGAATCGGAAGAGTAAAAGTGAGAAAAATTGTGGGTTGAGATAAAGACAGTTTAATAGGTAAAGCAAAAGCCATGCACACAAGCAAAGCAAAACAAGGAATTCATTCACTTCTTCCCACGGGCAGGCAGGTGTTCAGCCATCTCCAGGAAAGCAGGGCTCCATCACGCGTAATGGTGACTTGGGAAGACAAACACCATCACCCCAAACGTGCCCCCCTTCTTCCTCCTCCCCCAGCTCTATATGCTGAGCATGACATCATATGGTGTGGGACATCCCTGGGGTCAGCTGGGGTCAGCTGTCCTGACCATGTCCCCTCCTAAACCCTTGTGTACCTGGCAGAGCGTGGGGAGCTGAAAAAGTCCTTGACTAGTGTTCAGCACTACTTAGCAACAACTAAAGCATCTCCACATTATAAACATTGTTTTCAGCACAAATACAAAACATAGCCCCAAACTAGCTACTACAAAGCAAATTAACTCTATCCCGGCCAAAACCAGGACACAGGTTTTGTGCCAAACACCCAAACATTATTGGTTTTCTAACAGGAGATGTGAAGGGGGCAGAAGCTGGTTTTTAACTAGTAAGAGTAACTTGTTGTACACGCCTTAAAGCTCCTAGACTAGTTATACAGAAAAGTGTTCAAAGGCTTTGCACAATGTGTTCCCTGGTATTTGCACCTACGCAAGAACACAGGGCAGTGGGTACAATGGCTTTTTCTGTGATTTATTTGACCATATGTCTTTCTTGTGTGTGTACAAATAGGCCTTGCTGCAATTTGCTGTGCTGGTGTTTGGTTATTGATGTTGGTTTGGACTTTTGTCCTCACAGGTTAGATCTGGAATAGTGATGAACATCATTGGAGTCTTCTGTGTCACACTGGCCATCAACACATGGGGAAGACCTATGTTTGAGCTGGACACATTCCCAACGTGGGCAAACAGCACAACTAACCAGTGAGCAGTGAAGAATTCAGGTGTTAAACAAGGAAAAGACCCTTAATACTACTCCCTATTGCCCGAAGCCCTATATAGAGTCTCATCACCACTTCAGAATGAGTGTCAAGTGTTTGCTACCTTCCGGGAGTCACACGTCAGTTCTGGCATGAACCAACTCAAATTTATTCCAGTTGTGCTGGAGCCAAAAGTACTGTTTAATTCACAGCCCTAAGGATCATTGTATGGATCATAAGTATGATCAAGTGATCCGTTGTACCTCCAATCAAGGTCAAGATTTAGAATTTATCGAACTTTAAATAAAGAGAGGGCAGGCTGTTGTATCAAATGGTTTGAACTATGGTATCACTGATATGTGCTTGTAAATCGTTAGCATTGAACACTGCACTCAGGCAGTGGCTGAAAATTCATTAACTGTTACTTATATCCACAAGTTAGCAGCCGTACAGAGAAATCCGTGTTGTCACTTGTCTAATGAAAGAAGGGATATGTTATGTTATGTTATGTTTTCAGTCAGGCCTCAGCCATGTGGTAGAATCCTTCCAAGTATCCAACACATTTTCCATTGCCTTGTTTTCACTCCCAAATCTCACAGCATTTGGACACCCTTAGTGTAATTCCATGCTGGTCGTGATTCCGCTGATGTCTTGGGCAATGATGGGTTAAGGCTGGCTTTGTGTTTCTTGCACTGTGGCACTGGCAGGGCCAGGAACCTTTCCCTCTCTCAGCCACAGGACGTGGTTTCACATGCCAATCAGTGTTTTGTTAGTGCCAGCCTGGAAATGACCAGTGGCCTATTGTGAAAGTTCCTGGATTAGCCCCTGATGTGCCTTATTAATTAACTCTGGAATTTTGGAGTGGAGACAAGGCATGAGAAAGGCTTTAATTGAAGCCCTTGTAAAAATGTAGAGGCCTAGATATTAGGGCTTGTGCTGGCTGACAGCAATGGGAGTTGTCTTGTGTACTTTGGAATTCAAGTCCTGTAAGAAAAGTGTTTCGTAGCACCTGTTTATGTCATTTCTGAAGCAGAAGTAGTCTACAGAAAGATTGGTGTTGGACTACATGTATTTTGTCAGTGGTACGTAGATGCTTTTCATTCAGCCCTGGGAGTGAAGTTGGGTGGGAGGTAAGGCAGCGTGTTACAGGGGAGAGCTCTGTGGGCATGACCTGAGTTCTGCTCCCACACTTGCTGTGCAGCCTCATGCAAGTCGGTTCACCTCTTTTCTCCCCAGTTCCCCCTCCTGAAGAAGAGGTCATGGTACCTATCTACCTCACAAGGGTGTTGTGAGGACATAAGGGTCAAATTCCACATCCGTTGTGATTCCCCACCTCATAATAAGAGGTGCAAAGTAGAAGTCATAGAAATCTGGCCAGAGAATTCTGGGCAGATCATCTGTCCTGTAGCATAGTAGTATGTGTAGGATATTTATCAGTTTTGTTATTAACGTGAAAGTTCTTTATAGAACTGGAAAAATATTCACATTTTTGCCTTTAAAAGAGAGGAAAGTATTTATCCACAAAATGACCAGGTGCTTTTCTGAGCAGATGACTGCTTCAAGAATGATTTGATTTTTGTGCCTTTATCTTCTGTGCTCTTTCAAGGTGCTGGGCACCATAAGCTCTCCACTGACTGCAGCCTCATGCTTCCTGCATGGAACTGTGGGGCATGTGGATAAACACTGTTCCACTTGCAGAGCCTTATCTAAAGAAGAGGCCAGTTCTAGTGCCAAGAAGCAGCTTGGTCACAGACATTTGTCACCTCATGAAGCTTATCACAATATTTGTTTGAAGAAATTGAAGCCAGGAACAGTTAAGCACCTTCTGTGCTTTGGTGGTCACCACTTAATGATGATTTACATCCGTTAGGTATGTAAATGCATTTGAGAAAGGGACTTTTTCTGCCTTCTGATGGACTTCACAGTATGAGGATGTTTTACCACTGCCAGGTACTTCATGGTACGAGCTCTTCCCTAGTGCAAGTAACGTACACCGGAGCTTGCATGGGTACACTGGGCTTGCCTGTCGCAATTCATGCAGATCAAAACTCCTCTAAAACTGGTTTTCAGCTAAAAGCTGTAGGACAGATACTTCCCTGTCCCATTTGCAGAAAGGAATGTTCTGAAAAAGTGCCCTCATCTCAGCTACGGAAGAGTTTCCCTCTGTTGCTGTGCAAGTAGAAAACAAATGTCATTTTCATCAGTGATCACACAGGGTCATTTATTGACAGGAGTGCCGGGGCCAGGGGAATGTGCCTATGGGGTAATAAAGAATACTGCGTTTATTATAACTGTGGTTTATTTGATGTGTCACCTCTCTGTCCTCTTAATAGCAAATGCTTCTTTATGAGACACTTTTATGACATGCTGTGACTGATTTGTATTTAATTTAATTGGGTGAGTTGCAGAATTAGAGCCTGGCAAATAAAAAAATCACTAGAACTGTCCCCTCTCTGGCATGGATTGTTTCCTGTGTAACTCAGTGGACCATATTTTTCTACATTAGTTTCTACTGTAGTGTGGCGAGACATAAGAGGGTACATACCGTAGGAATCAGTGCAAAGCAAAGATTTGGATACCACTTTATGTACCATCAGACCTATATGTCAGTGGTTCCTCCTCTTTCCTCAGCTAGTGATAACTCAAGCTTCCATCTTTGAAAATGCTCAGGTGGGACCAAATCAGGTGGCATATCCTAGAACTGTCTCATTCATTTCAGAGTAAAATATTCTAAGAATCTAAGAAACACAACTAGTTTTTAAGAATTAATTTTGTATGGACTCTCCAGTATAACAGGCACAAACAGGCTTTTTTTCAGCATCAAGCATGCACGTCATCCTGTCCCAGTGCCCTAAGTAAATATATGTGTTATTTACAGTGGATAATGCAAGGACGATTGCTTTGTTACTGGAGCTAGGTTACGTCCCCATCCAGCATTGCAGGATAGATACTCGTCTTGCATTTCTCATCAAAGGGTTTTCGTTGTAGGTGCAAAAGTGATGGTCCCATGGTAGCGGCATAAAGGAATCCCTTTGACCCCCACTTCAAAACATGCCCCACCAAAGCCAACAGAGACCATGGGAGGATCTTCAGCGCAGGCTTTGTCAGGACGGGTTGGTCAGCCACAGTGAACGCGCGGACAGTTCCTGTTTTATCACATGTGGGCAGAGTGTGGTTCCTAGTGGTTAAGGGGTATGTCAGCTGTCCAGCTGGCATAACAGCCCGCAGTGCTCCCTATAAGGAGCTAAATTAATGCTTTCCTGTTTTCTGCTCACTCTCTATAGAAAGTCCTTGACTTTTCCTTTATTCTCTCAGAATACCAAGTTGCTAATCCTGTTTCTGCAAAGGTTGAATGTCTCAAAGCTGCAGAATCTTGATATGGGCTGTTGCTATACAGGGTTTGTTCCTGATAGTTCATGTATCGGTGTGCAGACTTATTCCCACAAAGTACTGGCGGTTTGGGAATGGTTACATATGCGTGCATGAGTTCACAAATGACCAAACTACAGGAAAACATACAAGGGGAGGACAAAGGTATTTCCTGATTGTGTGTTGAACATCTAGATCTGTGGAATGGAGAAGAAAAACCTTTCAGCATTCTCTATATGATCTAGAAGTCACCAAGCACCCAGACAGAAACAGAGTCAAGCTTAACATGGATGCAAAAGTCATTCCCCTTCTCTTAAGTACAAGTATGCTCTCTGGCCTCCTGAAGAGATCTGTCTGAGCCCTAAGTTTGAAACAGGGCTATGATATGCAGGTCACCTCTTTGGTTGGTGTCATCTGCTGAATTCAGAGTAGAGGATGGTTCATTCCAGCTGAGTTCTGATCTCACTTTAACCCAGTCTTTGGTTTGTTCAGACTTTGTTTTCCAGCTCAGGTGTGTTACCACTTGAAAGAGCAATAACCTGGTTGTAGCCAAAAAAATATTTGATGACAATGTGTTGGAATTGGACAGTTGGTGAAAATCAGCCCAGAAAAAAAATAGATCACTGAATTAGTCCTAGCCAGAATCCAGCAGTGATTCCTTAACACAAAAGCTCCTCTTCCTTTTCAGTAATGACATATCGTATATGTTTTTACATAATTCACACCTTCTTTTTCCTAAATGTTTGTGCTAAATACGGAAAGAAGTGGGTGGTAATGAATCCTGAACACTTGGATCAAGTGACAGATAGCTTTCACAATGTTTTCCCAGTGTGGGTGAATAAACTTGTGACTTTATAGTGCTCAGCCTGGTTGTGTCACTGTGAGGTCTCCCACACATTTGTGCATTGCAGCACAATCCCGGCAGCCCATTACTGGACACTTGCTAGGCTTGGCTCTTGTCTGCCTGATTTAATGGCAGGACGCTGGTTTCCCTCTGTCCAGAAGAACCATCCCAGCAGCAGCTCTTCTGCATCAGATCAGACCTTCACTTCTGGTACCTTTGCGGGCCCTTTTGTGAAGTCTGTGGTATAAATCGGACTCTGCCATGCGCTACAGACTGCATCTGCTTTGCAAGATATGACTGAAGATGTTCCTGCCTTTGAGCAGAATCTCCCTGGGCCTGATGATCTTACACAGTTGTCAACTCCACAGAAGTATTTGCAGATTACCGCAACTTGATAGTGCCAATTGCTACTGGTGAATATTAATGACAAAACCAGCACAATGAACGGTGTTGTTATCCAAAGCCTAAAAACAGTTTCTTAGGAAACCTAGTCCCATAACAGAGCTTCATTTAAATAACCATCAAAGAAAAGGGGAGAAATACATCAAAAATTGGTATTGTGGAGAAGGGGGCTCATTTTACAGGGTGGTGGAGTCACCATCCCTGGAGGTGTTCAAAAAACGTGTAGACATGGCACTTCAGGACATGATTTAGGAGGCCTAGGCGTGTTGGGCTGATGGTTGGACTTGATCTTAGAGGCCTTTTCCAAACTTAATGATTCTGTGATTCTACTGTTTTTTTCTTTATTAAGATTCAATCTCTACTAAGATTTTGATTCTAACCTTTCCTGTATAACTCTGTTGCTGTCCAGTTAGAGTCATTAGGGATAGATTTTATACCTCTGGTCTTACTTTATATCCTGCCAAGATTTTTCACCTGCAAAACTGGCAGGAGGCTTTTTCATGGACATTCATCTGGACAGCTGTTAAAATCCAGCTTCTGCTATCAGCAGAACGCTCAAGGAAGAAAAAAGAAAGTTCCTAGAAGGTTGATGAGCATATTTTGAAGACTTATATCTAGATAGTCGTTACCTAAAGATTGCTTAAAGACTTTCTGGACTCAGCATTATACACTACTGTCTTGTAGCTAATAAATGACAACATGAAATGACCCTTTACTGCACTCTGGTGCTATAGGTTGTTTCACAGGAAGGCATGCTTTATGAGAGTTTCTTTTTGTTTGTTTGTGCCCATAACTGTCTTGGTTTAATGGTCAGCCGTCCCCTTCATTTTTCAGACTGATGTCTATTGAAACCCTCCTGACTAATGAATAAACTCGGTTGCCAAAGCCTGTGAGTTCAATCAAATTGTATGAAATTTGCTGTGACTCTTGAAGTTCTACCTCTTTGAGTCATGTAAGAATCCCGACTTGTCTTGGAAGCAATAAGTAAGCCTAAGACTGTGACAGCATGGGAGAAAAGTCTTTGAGTATCAGCTCTAAAGCCTCAAAAAACCCAGAAGTAATAGGAACGCAATGTTTCAGTTTTGAATTACTTAGATTTAAATGCAGACTTGCAATTTTGAGGCCTTGGCTTGTGATTTTGTGTAGCAATTTGCGGTGCGAAGCAATACTGAGTCCATGCTGATAGAATGTGGCATTTCTTGTCTATTATGTCCATTGTTTCATGGTTTTCCCCTTGTTGTTAAATCCCTGTGCCATTTGTTGTACTTGTACATGAATATAAGCCTAAAAAGTGAACTATATTTATCAACAGACAGTTCCTTCATCTCTTTGTAGTAGATTTCTCTCAAATGCTTTGTTATTTTATCTGTGGTTTAGCATTCCAGTGTAGTAACTGTAAACTCGATATGCTGAAAGTAATATATTTATTTATCCCATGCTTTTGCAAGGCAAGTTAACACCTGTAGCTTTTCATGGTGAAGGAGAACCTGCTTCTTCCAGAGGAAAATTCTAAGGAATTTCTGTGTCCTATATGGGATAGAGGTAAGTACAGCCCTCATCATTCAGAGCCACAGGGTAAAAGGTAGGCACAACGTGCTGCTCTGAGGTGATTAGGGACTGCTCAACAAGATGTTTGGTAGCTCTTTAAAAATAGAGCTGACTATACTGAAACTATTTTTTGCCCATTTAGGTTTTTCTGGAGCACTAAGTCAATAGTTGCCCATTCATTATGGTGTAAATGTGGACTGTAGATTCTGGTCATAAGAAACAGACCATTTCTTCTGTAAGAAAAAAGGTGTTATCCTTCCCATGTTTACTTCAGTACTTTATTTACCCACGTGAAATTACTCGCTAGCCTTATTTGGCACACAGTTCTTCACTAAGTTTTCATAAACTGTTCCAGGTCAGAATGTGAGCCTCATTACAGTGTTCATAAAACATTATTTTTATAGACAAACCATACTCTTGAAAGAACTGAATGTTCCAGATACTAAATCTAGTTTGTTGTAGTTTCGTTTGTGAACTATTCTTTGTGAACAATAACATGGGTTGGGTCTTAGCAAATATTTTAGCAAGCCAGTTGAAGATCAAATTTTCCACCAGAAATAAAGTTAACAAAACCTTTCAATTAAATAATTATTGTTTCTGGAGCAAGTATCTATTTTACTTCAATATTTTGTCTTGGCTATACAGTCAAAAATCAGAAAACCAGGATTTTTTTTTTGTGCATGTCACTAAGAACAGTTGCCCTTCAACTGGGGAAAACAGAATTTCCTCTGAAAAAGAGGGGAGGGGAAGGGGGGCTTTAGCCTTTAGGCCACTTAAGGCCATTTTAGCTCCTCTTTGAATAACAGAAGCTGGGAAAAAACCAACATAAGCTTTCCTGGGAGTATCCTCCACACACACACAATTGCCTTATGATGCCTCATTTCAAAGCTGACCTTTGACTGTTTTCATTCATATTTGTCTACAGATGTAAGTCAGATCAATACAGAGCGAATCTGAATATATCACCCCAGGATACTGAAAATACACAAGTTAAAATCAACCCTCTGAAGGCTCATATTGGGGAATAACTTCACCCTTGTTTGAAGGGTGGTCAAATATATCTTGATTTTTTGGCAGGTGATCTTGGCCCAGCTCTTCAGGTTTTTAGTTTTGGTTTGTTGGTTTTATTTTTTTTTATTTTGAGGACACTTAAATGGATGATGACCAACATTCTGGGAGTTAATTAGGTGCAGGTGTCCTTCAAGGAACATCTCTCAGTTCCTTGCTAATTTATATGTCTCCCTGCAGCAGCTGTTCTAGTTATGTGGAGTTCTTCCACTCTGCTGTGCTGCACTTGAACTGACCCATCAGTGGGTTAAAGTCTGCACAATAAATTAAGGTCAGGGAGAAGGTCATGATTCTCTGCCTCCTGAGGAACATTTAAGGAATGGAAATTGCAAAGGGTGAGTACTCTGGGGTTTGGTTTTTTTCTGCTGTAGCTTGATGCCCAGTAATGGCAGAAGTTAAAAGATCGGAAAAAAGGTCCTTATAAACACTAGGAGGCATGAATGCCTATGCTTATCGATGTTATGCAGGTGAGAGTTCCAAGTTCATACACTTTGTGAAGCATTTATAAAGCCTGTGTAGCAGGGTCACTCTGTAAATAGTAGACTGCACACTATAAAAACCGCTAGCAGTGAGAGTGCTGGAGCTGTTGCAGTAAAGCTCCACCAGAAAGAGCCTGTAATACTGGAATCTGGAAACCTCTTAACTAAGAGATTAACCAAAGATGTACATGATGTCTGCACAGCTGTGCTAATAAGTACTACTGCAATTCTTGCACTCAGAATGTGGTGGCAAGCAATTTTAGGAATAAAGACTGCTTTGAATATTCTTCCAGAAATGGGAATAGATTCCAGGAATGCTGCTGTCTAAAGTGTGGGCAGGACCCATGTTCCTCTCCTTTATTGTCACTTCTGAGTGTTCCTGATATAGGAGGTGCCTGTTCCCTTACTGGAAAGAAAAATCTGTGAATAACATTTTCCCTCTACTAAACTGTTCTGTCCAGGAGCTATTAAAGATTCAGTTGAACCATTTGATGGCACTCATTAAGATAACTGTAGGTGAAAGACAACAGGAAAAACTGTTCCTGAACAGCTATGATACCATGCAGAACTGCAGAGCAGCTGCCATGAGTTTGCTGTGATTTAAGACAAAAAAGCATGGCAATGATTTCTTAATCTTCCTCTCTCTCTTCCAAAATGCTCAAATGACCCTTCCTGTCCAAGGAATTAAGATGATGTTGGCACTTCCAGTAAAACAAAATGGTATCTTTGAATATTGTTCCAGCAATGTGGCCTTATTCTGTACTGTTTACCCATAGGGAAGCAGGGAAGACTCTTCCACTCAGGAAACCTAGCATCTCAAGTTGTGTCAGGGGAGGCTGAGATTGGATATTAGGAAAAGTGTCTTTACTGAAAGAGTGGTCAGGCATTGGAACAGGCTGCCCAGAGTGGTGGGGGAGTCGCCAACCCTGGGTGTGTTTAAAAAAATGTGTATACGTGGCACTTTGGGACATGGTTTAGGAGACATGGTGGTGATGGGCTGATGGTTGGACTTGATGATCCTAGAGGTCTTTTCCAACCCTAATGATTCTATGAACTGAGGAATCGCCATGGGCTTCAGAGGTGAATCCTTGGAGGAGATTCAAGCTAGGTCTCTAGATAATTTGGTAAATGCTGCTGAGGAGCAGCTCAGCTGCTGAACGTTCAGGTTGAGGAGGAGGGGGTATGGGGCTGCACCTCCCCTCTTACACAGTTTTAAGATAGAAAGCAAAATTATGGGGGCGGGGGCGTCCCCTTTGTGGAATTTGAGCTCCAAGTCCTTATGATGAGAGTGCCATTGAAGATCATTTACAAAGGACACAATTTGTTTGGAGATAGAGGTGGGCCCACAGATACATGAGGTGACACTCTGAACAGCTGTAAAAGGAAAAAAAATAAAGTTTCATGTGATGGTCTCTATCAGATGACTAAGTCAAGGTGTCAAAAGTCACGTACAATGGTCTGTGTCACCATGGCCAATAGATTAGATCATCTGAGGGTAATCAACTAGTTCTTTGAGTATTTTTAAGGTTCTTCCAGTCTCCTGTGCCTTGGAGCTAGAGGACCAGGAATGAAGACAAGGGTGTCTCAGAGCCTGGCTTTGACTCTGGCAAAAGCTAAAATATTTATAACTTGATGTATTAGATTCACTAAACTGGAGTTTTGTGGCAAATCAGCACTTCTGACTTGGTCTCTAAATGAGTGTGTTCTATAGCCAGTTTCTGAGTCTCTACCAGTGCAAAATCAAGGTATTTGCCTCGTGGTGAGTTTAACAGGGATTTGGTCTCAGCCCAGGCTGTGATCATGGGGAGGTGTAGTCCAGGCTTGGTCCCTTGACAGAGAGGAATCCAGAGAGAGCAATAAAAAGGCAGCATCCAGCCCATGATCAGAGTTACATCCCACTCTGGTCCCTACAGCAGACCAGTGGAAACACAGCTTTTTGCAGTTATGCTGCTAATGTATGTGTCCAAATATTTCCAGAATCTACTGGCTGATTTCAGGGCAGTTTTCTGGATGGGGGTGTGTGTGTGTGTGTGTAGAGTCTCAGGGTAACATGTATGTGGTGAGAAGAAAGAGACCTTGTTACACCCTAACGATGGGAAAAGTTACAGAGAAACTCCACAACAGAATTTTGATTACACAGAAATCACCACTAGAAATTTTGCATATAGAAAATCTGCTTCTTTAGTTCTAGTGCTCCCAGAATGACACTTCAAATAAAATTATTGCTATTTACTGGTCAAAATACTAGTCTTTGGAGAAGATGCACAGATGATACTGTTGCAAAGCATCTAGAAAAAATGCTGTGAAGACACGGGATGGCTAGGGAGACATGCCTAGAAAAGCAGGAGCTATAATACTGATGTATCTTAGGGGGGAATGTGTTTCCCTTGTGTGGGGATAAGGACAAAAGTAAGCAATACTTGGCAAGATTGCCAAGATATTCAGGTGGGTGTAAAGTCCGGAGGTATGTCTCCAGTGAAATGAACAGTGTTTGTGAGTAGGTGTCTATTAATATCCATCACAGGGTGTTTGTTATGGAGAACATTGCTGCTTAGGGTCAAATAGTGCTTATGTTAAGAGCCTCTCTTCTTTTTTTCTCTTGCTAGCTTTAATGTTCACACTGCATCAACACAGCATCTTCTAGTAATAATGTAGTAATTGTTCACCTACTCAGAGATTGAAAAAAGCAGCGCTGAACAGATTCAGCCATATGATGAATCCATTGCACGGTCTGAAAAGGGTGACTCTGGATGCCAGCTGAGCACTTATCCAACGTGTACCCCTGTTCCCTTTCCTCTTTAAAACTACCCCAGCCTCCTGGTGGAAAAGGATGAAGCTGATTGATATGTTCAGAATTATTTGGCTAGATTTTGTTTCCGGCAACACCAGATCTTCATGCCCGTGACAGCACTGAAACCAGTGGAGACACTCTTCTTTTCAGCTAGTATGTGCATATCTTTCTGTTTGGAAAGATCTCGGTGATCATACCAGGATGCTCATTTTGCACTACAATTTTCAGCTTTTCCCTCTTGAATTTCCAAAGCAAACCTGATAGATGGGATGATGACTGACCCAAAGCCCAGTTAAGGAAATGGAAAGTATTATACTGTTCTTAATATGCTCATGAGAAAGCAAAAATAACCTAGGATCAGATCCTGAGACTTTCTTTTTTTCCCTTTTCTTTTTGCAATGGTTAAACTAGAGGACTGCAAGATCAGGCACCTCAGAAATTATAATTATAGTGAGAGTTAGAGTTTCACATTTTTCTTAGTTGTAGTGTTCTATATAAAACTGTACATTTAAAAACAACTTGGGTTTTTTGTTTGTTGGAGTTTTTTTGTTTGGGGGTGGTTGTTTTTTAGTACATAAAGTGACCTCAGAAAAGGAATAGATTGAAAAAAAAAATAGGCTGTTTTCACTGAGCTAGGAAAAACAGCTAATGAATAGATATATCATTAATTGTAAGATATGAGAAAGGAACCAAGAGTGCTTCAAGAAACCATAACAGAAACTGTGTGCTTATGGCAATTAATCTCAATGTTTTAATTAAAATTTTAATTTTGCAATGCAAAAAAAAACCCCAACCTGAATGTAATACAAGTAACATGTCAAGGTGTGCTTTCTACTGCTGTGTAATCATTCATAAGCTCTAGGTTACTTCATATTACTTAAGTTTACATGTTAGTCATAATTCAAACATACTCTACTGTAGGCCTGGCATTCGAAGGTTATGGGCCTTGCCTACAAAAGGTATATTTAGATTTGCTCCCTAAGGAATTCAGCACTTTCGTTTGCCTGAATGCTGTATAATCTTGACTATAAGCACTGGCAGGTTGGCTAGCATGCAGCTAAAGAGAGGGTTTATATTCTTGCCAAATATTTATATAGGCATCCTTGAAACTGTAACTATTTGTGCAGTACCTTTTGCAATGACCAAGAATTAAAAGTTATTTTCATCGTGAGTGGGTGAGTTTGTGGGTGAGTGTACAGAGTATTTAGAGTTCTACTTGCCAGTAGAAAGGAATCCCACTAATCATATTTTCATTATTGGAGACCATGCATTTCCAGCTCTCTTTTCTTTATCTATAAAAGTAACTGCAGTGCTATTTCTAGTATAGTTAGGTGATCCTGTGCAAGATTAGGAGAATGTGATTTTTGTTGTTGTTGTTCTGATTTGGCTTGGTTGGGTCTTTTGTTCTCCTGATTCTCTTAAGTCAGGCAGTTGAGATAGAGACATAAAAACTAGAAAGAAATTGTTCAGTTTTTTATTTAGTCCCAATTAATTAATTAACATTACTAATTTTTATCAGAATTTTAATTCCTGGGATTTCATAGCTTTGAACCTTAGCTGACATGAACTGGCAGGTTTGTATAAACTTCAGCTGCTCACCCAGTTTATGCCTGGGGAAAGTTAGTCTTGAGTCTGATTCAGTACTGCGCCTCACTATCTATTTTCATGCTCTTTTATCACTAGCATTAAAGTAGCACCTACAAGCCAACATTTCTAAGTCTGCTCTTCACATAATTATATTACTTGGTATTGAGAACTCTGATTTGCCAAGGCCCCAGGTAGGTCTAAAGCTCTTCAGATCTGAGCTTGCAGCTCAGGTTCCAGCATTTGGCCCATTCAGCATTTTAGCGATGAGCAAGTTGAATGCCCTTGCTTGTCTACCACCAGCTTTCTTTCTCTAGACCATACACCAGCTTGCCCTTTTCAAAACTTCTGGTAAGACTTGAGGTTTTGATCTCATTCACTACAAAGGAAGTCAGGAACTCAGTCTCTGAGCTGTCAGAGAAACTTGGTGCAATAGCCCCCTGTTCATTTCTGTTGTTCGTGTTTGGAAATAGGAAAATAGTGCAGCATTAACATTTGTTCCAGTTACAAAATCTACAAAATAAAACCCTACCTGCTAGTCTGGTATAGATAAATCCAAACAAATCAAACCTAGACATCCAAAATTTACATTTACTCATAGTACCTCTCTGTATAGCTCATCTGGCTATTTAGCTTTCAGGCTACGTTGGGGGAAGAAGCTGCATTCTCAAGCCTCTGTTCTCAGCTTGTAGTGCCAGAAGACTTCTTTTTTTTTTTAATTAAAAAAATACATTCCCATGTAAGGAATATGTTGCCACACCAGTTGGCAGAGCTGTTGGTTTAATCTTGTGATTATTAAGAAAAATGCCCTCACCTGTAGCCTATGTGAGCACACCTATTAGTTTCAGCACCAAATTAACTATTTGTTTCTTACTTGCTGAACACAGTCAAAATATATTATAAAGGGGATACATTTTTTCATTAATTCCAAATTCATACCAATGATCTCCTTAGTTTAATACATAATTCCTCTTGGTGTTTTCTCTACACCTTTCTGCTCAGTGCCACAGTAGAAGAGCCTAAAAATCATAGAATCGTAGAATCTTTAAGGTTGGAAAAGATGTCTCTAGGATCATCAAGTCCAACCGTCAACCCAACACTACTAGGCCTCCTAAACCATGCCGTGAAGTGCCATTTCTACACATTTTTTTGAACACCCTCAGGGTTGGTGACTCCACCACCTCTCTGGGCCAATGCCTGACCACTCTTTCAGTGAACACATTTTTCCTAATATCCAATCTAAACCTTCCCTGATGCAACTCAAGGCCATTTCTTCTTGTCCTATCACTAGTTACCTGGGAGAAGAGACCAACCCCCACCTCACTACAGCCTCCTTTCAGGTAGTTGTAGAGAGCATTAAGATCTCCCCTCGGCCTCCTCTTCTCCAGGCTAACCCCGCCCTAAACCTCAGCCGGTCCCCAGCACACTTGTGCTCCAGACCCTTCCCCAGCTCCGTTGCCCTTCCCTGGACACGCTCCAGCACCTCGATGTCCTCCTTGTCCTGAGTGGCTCAAAACTGAACCCGGGATTTGAGGTGCAGCCTCACCAGTGCTGAGCACAGGGGTCCCATCCCTGCCCTGCTCCTGCTGGCCACGCTATTGCTGATATAAGCCGGGATGCTGTTGGCCCCCTGGGCGCACTGCTGGCTCATGTTCAGCCGGCTATCAGCCAAAATCCCCAGGTCCTCCACCAGGCAGCTTTCCAGGAGCTCTTCCCTAACCCTGTTGTGCTGCTTGGGGTTGTTGTGACCCAAATGCAGGACCTGGCACTTGGCCTTGTTGAACCTCATGTGTCCTTTAAGCCATGAATGAAGTAGCATAGCAAGTGGATCAAACAAACCACATTATTATTGGAAAATTAAATAACTGTAATGGTAATCCAAAATATAGTGGAAAATAAGTTAAATTATTCATATTTGCAACCATTATAAAATAGGTAACATTCATTTTATTATTTTGCAAGCTTGCCTATGGATCTCAGACTAGAAGTTTTACATTCCCTCACTACTGGGAAATGAGTTTTTCTGGCCTGTTTGGCATTCAACAGGGTAAGAATTCCTTTAGATCAGGCCCCATATATCCTGGCTCACTGCAGAATTCTTTCCTTAGAGCACCTTAAAAAGGGCTTCAAAGAGCAAGCAATACCTTTGTGAAGATCCTCCTTGTAGACCATTGTTCTGAGGTTCAATGCATATTGCTCCTGGCAAATGGCTGACCTCAAATTCATCTGCCTTCCAGATGTCCTAAGAATAGAAGAGTGATTTTTTTTTAACCAACTTATTAAAGAAAAACATAAAATACTTTCTGACACTTGACATTTTATCTTTAATTTATGTTTGCTTTCTAACGGTTGTCTGAAGCTAGAGGAGTACCATAGTCACATAAGTACACATTCCAGCATCTGCAATAAGCCACAGACTTTTAAGTCTTCTTACACCATTTCACCAAATTTACAGCTCTATTGAATGGTGTTTAACAGTCTTCAGCTGAAGATTGTTCTACCATGATTGTCATAGGCTCGCTTTTGCAATGCACATTACCTGCCAGTTTCTTGACCTCAAAAAATAGAGCTCAGTGAAAAGTTAAGCCTTTAATTAAATATGTTCTGACAATTGTTTCAGTCACTGATAACTATCATCTTGTTTCTATTGAATTACAATTATAACATTGGAGTAGAAAAATTGCAGACTTTGTACTGGCTTGTTATAAATATAACATAATGCCTACTCTGTTCTCTGTTATTTAACCATATTTGAAGCAGGATACTCTCCAGTCTGCAGAATTCTGTCTTGCATCCTATGAGTAAAATCCTTTAAGATGTCATTATCCATGTCAATCCATGTCAATGCAAGTTAGCACTCTATGCTAAAGCAGATGGGAAATGTATGAACAAAAGGGGATGTCTTGGGTTCCAAGCATTGGGTATGAAACAGTTACTGTTCCAGTTGATTGGTTTTCAATCATTAAGCCTTGCTGGATCTTCTTTTCTTTCTGTTGCAAATACACTATACTATGGTGTCATAGACAAACCCTTTGCAACACCTCACTTCCTCAGTGTCTGTCTTCAAGATCTAATAGCACTTCAGACAAGACTCTATTTTCTCCAGTGCCTAATGGAGCCCTGGTGCTTTCACACCCCAGAAGTAGCTCCATTTAATGGCTGTGTCTCTATGCCAATTCTAATGATGTTATATTGTCCTTACCATAAATCATTCAGTTTTCTAAAAAGCATTATTGCTGGTGCAGTAATAATCAACATGACTAAAAATGCCAGAACCTAGCCTATAGCTTGTAATATTATCTAAAACCTATGAGTGTAAAATTTAACTAAGCAGAAGGCATATCCAGCTAGAAATTATAATTTTGTCAGTTACAAGTACCCACTGTGCAAAACGCTACAGGTGACTGGCATAGATGACTTTTAATTAAAAGATAACGGTTTCCACCCTTAAGCCCTCAGAAGCAATTCCGATTTAAGTCATAGACGTGAACATGCGAGATCCTTATCTACAGGAGATATATTTTTTTAAATTGATTTGAAATGGAATCTCCGAGTCCTCCAAATAATCCAGTGCCCTAATATCTCAAATATTAAAGGAGAGACCTTTCTTAGGCAAGATGGGGGATACTTCATTTAGTATTAAAATTAGTGCAAAGTTCTGTGTGGCATTTGGAAAAAGAGGTTGAAGTCCAGACATTGAGATCAAACAATTGATGACAGTAGAAATATTATGTTATTTCATGGACCTAGAAAGGCATTTAGGTATCCTGCCATCTGTGGCTTTCCTAAATATAGCATTTACAAAGACACGTCACAAATTTGATTTTATCATCACTTAGCTACTATCTGCAACTACTACTACAGCCATATGTCATTTTCTGAATGCAGTTTTCAAGTTTCAACAGCTTGATTTCCTTAAGGTAGAAAACATTCTTTAATCTATTTCTGTTTATTAGATAATATATGTATATAAATCCACAGCATACTCTGTCAAAATGTTTCAGGAAAAAAATAATGTTCCAGAACAGTTTTTAGACAACAACAGCAACGGCAGTCTTGTCCCTATAAATGGAGAAACTGAGGCAGTGATGTTGCCCCCGTTTCACAAGAATATGGAAAATTCCTGGCTCAGAGTCATATATCTTGAGAGTTATACCCTGAAAGTTCGACTCAACTGATATTTAACAGAAGAAAAAAATTCCAACTTTTCCTAGAGAATGTTTTTAGTTATTATACCATGATCCTGACTTTCAATTTTATTCCTAGTTTTGGTGGCCAAGAATTGAGACGTTTGACTTAACTCTGGCAAACCTACATGGTAATTTATTCCTGTGATGAATTCTTTTTTAGGATTCTCTCCTCTGAAGTCAGTCTTGGGAGAGAAATCACATTCCAGAATAGCAATGCAGACACGTGGGATCTGTTTGATCTCTGCTTTTAGCCCAAAGTCTGTGTTTACTGGGGAGTGACTTGTTATGTTTTGATATAGTAATGGTAGTATTCCACAACCACTAAAACCTTGTATAAAAAAAGCAACCCTATTTTATTAAGAAAAACTATGCATAAATCCCTCTTAGATGGTTTTTGTAACCCAATTCCCAGGGAAAAAAAATCATACTGCACAGGAAAAGATAGTATTATAGAAAATTGCTAACTAAGATACTGAAAATAGTTCAACAAATGAAAATAGCAAATCACTTAAAAAAAAAAAAAAAAAGGGGGCGGGGGGGGAATCCGTGAGGTTTTAGGCAAGTCTGTATACAGTGTACTGTTGCACGAATGCCTAATAATACAATTTTCATAGCAGTGAACCTAAGCCAGCTTGACGGTGCTAAAACATTGGGACTTTTGTCTCAGCCAAGTTCTGAAAATTTAGCATGTAACACCAGGCAGAACCGCAACTTCTGGAACACACTCACAACCCCAGGAGCTGGGCTCCTCTCCAGGGTGCTGATGCAACAGCGCAGCTCTGCTCGGCACTCTCGGAGTATTTGTTTATTAACTGGTTTCACTCATACAACTTCTTTTTTTTTTTTTAATGAATGAAGAATTAAGTACAGAAGTTGACTGAAATCTACTTGGCTCATTGTAAAGTTGCTATGAAACACAAAACAAAGTCCAAGCTCAAATCTCTGTCCAATACGCAGAAAGAAAACAAAACATAGTTTAGTATTTTAGAGTTGAGTTTCTCCTTTCCATTTCCCTGTGCTCTGGAAGTGATCAACAATGGCTTGTCTAGTACAAAGTTAAAATGAATGTTCTGCAAATACAAACACAAGATCATCCTCTCTTTTGCTCAAGCATTTATCTATCTACCTGGGGAAAGAAACATGACTAGAACATTGACCCCCAAAGCTACCTTCTAATGGAATCGGAACTCAATTGCCTCTATGGTAAAAGCTCCCTTAAATGACAGAATAAATCATTACTCCAACATTAATGTTCTCCAGAAAGTTGTTTACTCAGATTATATATCATAAAACCTGTGATGTTAGAGCATGAACAGTTCAGATCTGACACATGAGGTCTTCTTGAGAAACCTGAAGGATTGATGACTCACTAATGGCAGCAGTGATAAAAAAATAAATGCGAAGATCCATGGCAAAACTGAGCCCTTCAAGCCATGTCACTGCCTCCCAGAAGAGCAAATACACTGCCAGGTAAGTGGAATGAAAAATTCTAGCCTTAAGATATTCATGGTGGGTTTAAGGCAGACTGCTCTCCAGGTAAAGACTCTGCCTAGAGCCAAACTCTCCTACAGCTCCACTGAGAGGGGACTCTAACATGACCTCAGCGAGAGTTTTAGACATTATAAAACCTCCACAGAAAAAAAAGCTGCAGAAAAACAGATTTCATAAGTTCTGCTGTTCACGAATTTACTTGGCTCACTTTAATTTCTGTTGGCGCACCCTAGCTCTAATAAAATGATTTTTAAAATAACTTATATTGAATTCTAACTTAAGTATTTTGTACAGTTAGAAAAGCAGTAACCTCTTAATACAGATCATGAAGAGATCAAAATATCAAATAATAACTTCTGCTTGATATTTTTTTAAGTACAAAGCACTTGTTTTACATCATAAGCACCAAATTGCATACTGAAATGAGTAGTTCTTAAGGCTTTTCCTCCAACAAACTTTGCAATGCCTTGGTCCAAACTGATTCCACTTTTGGAAAAGACTTCTTCACCCATTTTATAACAAGTCCATTGTTTCTGGAAGATGAGTTACGTTTAAGCTACCTATCTCCTCCAGAAATTCTGTTGCTGCTGCTTCGGGGCAGTACGGAAATCTGAGAAATGCGCTCTTAAAATGTCCTTACTCATCTACCGGAGGATAGGTCATATGGCTGCTGTAAAATACCTGGGTAACATTGAGAAAATGCTAACCTTTCCAGCCATATTGCTTATAGAAGGAATTTTTTTTTTTTTTTGTTACAAAACAAGCCTATAAAATGGAGTAGTATGGATGTTATCTTTATGGCTACACTGGATCCCGTTGGAACTAGCATTGCATATGTGACTCTTTTTTTTTTTCTCCAGATGGTGAAAGCTTGCGCATTCTTGGCGACTGCCCCATAAAGGTGGTAAGTAAGGTTTTCAGAGGCTTATTTGTTTTGCTTGCAAAGTTTTCAGAGTGAAGTGACTGGTATAAAACTGAACTTTAGTTGTTTAAAAAATAGACTGAAGTTTGTACTTTGATTTCTGAGTACTTGGATTTTTTGACTTCTGCTGCTTTAAAGTTTGAAGTGAGCTGCAGGCAGCAGAGCAACTTGAAAAAGGAGGAATTATTCCAGTTCAGTCTGGGTTTTTATTTGGATGTTGAAATCTCTGAATATTCTTTCAGACTACAGATACATTTGCCCTGCTACTTTAAAACCAACAGGAGGTATTCCCTTACCTACAGTGGTAAATGGATGATGCGTGTTACAGTCGAAATCCGAATTCCTGTGTATCTCATCTAGGTGTTTCCGTGTAATGTCGTTATGGGGAAAATATTCCCTCCGAGCAGCGTATGTTTCCCTCATGAAACTGGTGGAACTAAATTTTTAGGAAACCTAAAATTTAAAGTAATCGGCACTTGTCCAAGAGATGTTATATCAGTATCTAAAAGCGAATGCAGAATGAGGAATTCTGTCATCGTGCGTTTGATGAATAAAAAATTTCACGGGGAACTCTCTTTACCATGGGAAAACGGCGGTGCGTGAGGAGGCGGCAGCACCGGATCGATCGTTCCTCCTCTCCCCGCTCCCTGCTCACGGTGTCCGTGGCCCCGCAGCCCGCTCCCGACCGGCCGCTACTCCTGCCGGGCTACCGCAAAGGTAGCGACCGGAGACCCCCGCCCGCGGCCGGCCCCGGGCCCACAGGCCGCCCCGCCAGCGGTGGCACCGAGCGAGGAGCCGGGGCCCGGCCCGTTACCGGGCAACCGCCGCCGCCTTCCCAGCCTGCCTCAGCGCTCCTTTCCGCCGCCGGCGGCCGTCCCCGGCGCCATCTTGTGCCTGGGCGAGCTGCGCAGCCCGGCGGGCCGACATGGAGACAGGTGAGGGGTGGCGGCCGCCGCTGGGTCCGGCGGGGCAGCGTGGCGAGGGGCGGGCGGGCCGAGCGCCTGCGGTCCTGCCGCACGGGAGCCGGAGCCCTGGGGGCGGCAGGTGCTGGGCGGGTGCTGAGGCCGCGTCCTCGGAGAAGGGGGCTTGTGGCGAGCTCCTGCTGCCCCGCGGGCCCTCATCTGTCCCGGTCAGCCCGGCTCCGGTACCCCGTTTGCTCCGTTGCCGCCGTCCGTAAGGGCTCCTGGAAGTACCCGCGGCCCTCATCTGCCAGAGGCCGTGGAGGGGAGGTGGCATGGGGGCATCAGAGTGTCGTGGAGCTAAATCCCGCTTTCCCAAAACCCTTCAATGGCTTAAGCCACGGATGACACCCCGACCTCATTTTTAACGTTCGCCCTCGATTCAAGAATCAGAGCTGCAAATCTGGGAGCACAAGGCCTTCAGTCAGTCCTCGTCAGCCCTTCATCTTTATTTCTGTGGAAAGCATTGGGTTTCACAGTTCTCCACGAGTCCTGGGCTCGTTGCCATGCCTGGATGGCTTTTTTTTTTTTTTTCAGAAAAAAAAGGAAGGCGCGTTTAGATGCAGCTTTTTCAGAAGCGTGTATATCCTGGTGTCCAGGTCTGCCGATGGCTGCAGCTGGGAGCTGAAATTTGGCCTCACAGTCCTGTGAATGAGTGATCTCTAGTGGTAACAGCAGACCTCTGAGAACCGAGAGCCCGGCTTCCAGCAATAAGGGTTTGCTGTGTCTTCATGCTGGTTGAGACTTAGGCGTTCTCCTTATCGTTACCCGTGTTTTCAACTTTCATTGTACTGCAGTTGTATTCTCTGGTCAAGTTTTGTTTTGTTTTTTTTTTTTAAGGACATAGCCCTTTCTCTGCGGTATGGCAATGCTCTGAGGCACGAGATGGAGTCACTAGGGAATTAGAGACTTGTCACTAAACTATAATGGCAAACAGAATTTATCAAATTACTAGCACCTAACTTTCATGTTAGGTTTTGTATGTATTACAGAAAAAATTATTCCTGCCTAAAGTATTTTATTTAGTCTTCGTTGGTGCTACAAAAAAAGAACTGAAGGCAGTATGGGCCATTTTAAACGGATTTAAAAATGATTGTTCAGTAGTCTGTAAAAAATATTTTTAAATGTAGAATCATTAGTTACATGGATTTCCCCCATCAGGATTCCCTCAAGCTTTTGTTCTCAATGGAATGTTTAATAGTTTTAAAAGAAATATAGGTGATATGGTGAAAATTGGTGAGGGAAAAATCTGTAATAACGAACCTGGATCAAATAACATCGCCTATGCCATTAGGGGAGAGATGTTTTTCTAGAGTACAGTGACACTGAAAAAAATTTAAAGTGAAGATACTTTGGTGGAGTGATTCTGAAAATAAGAAAGTCAGTTGATTCTTTATTCATCCCTTTTGGTATGGTAGCCCCCAGCTTGTATAGTCATGAGCATAAATGCAGAAATTAAGTGAATTGCTTATGTCCACTGCTAAACAGGCAAAAACTCTCAGTACCCAGCTTTGATTTGGTATTGGGTTCAAGTAGGTAGGCTGTTCTTCCATGTTTTACCTTTCAAGATGGGACTGTTTGGCAGAATTTCAAAATAGTTCATGTTCAAAGGAACCTCTGGAGATCGTCTAGTCCAATCCCCTGCACAAAGCAGGGTCAACTAGGCTGGAGTGCTCAGGACCTTGTCTAGTCAGGTCTTTAGTATCTCCAGGGGTGGAGAGTCCACAGCCTCTCTGGGCAACATGCTCCTACAATCAATTACCTTCACAGATTTAAAAAAAAAAAAAAAAAAAAGGCAGCCCCCAAGAAAACTCCAAACAAACAAAAACTCTACCCTGCTCCCAAAACTCCAAACTCATGTTTAAGAGAAATGTACTGTATTTCAGTTAGTGTCTGTTGTCTTTTCTCTGGGCACCACTGAGAGGAGTTTGATTCTGTCTTCATTCCCTCACATCACATATTTATATGCATTGATACAATCATCCCCAAGCCTTTTGTTCTTGAAGCTGAACACTCCCAGCTCTCTCAGCCTCTCTTCGTATGTCAGAAGCCCCAGTCCCTTAATTATCTTTGTGTCCCTTTGCTGGACTTGCTTCTGTATATCCATGTTTTTCTTGTCCTGGGGAGCTGATAACTGGATGCAGCACACAAGACGAGGTCCCACCATTGCAGAGCAGAGGAGAAGGACCACCGCCCTTGACCTGCTGGCAGTGCTTTTCCTAACGCAGCCCAGGGTGCTGTTGAGCTCCTTTGCTGCAGCAGCTTATTGCCGGTTTTGCTCAACATGTCCACCAGCACCTCAAGTCCTTTTCTGCAAAGCTGCTTTTCAGAAGGCTGGCCCCCAGCCTGTACTGTTGCACAGGGTTATTCTTCCCCAGGTGCAGGGCTTTGCATGTCACTGTTTTTGAACTTCTGAGATTCCTTCTGGCCCATTCCTCCAGCCTGTTGTGGTCCCTCTGAATGGCACAACCCTCCTGTGTTTCAGCCACTCCCCCCCAGTTTTATGTAATCTACAAAGTTCTGCATGTGCAGCCTGTCGCATCTAGGTTATTAATAAAGATATCAAATGGTGCTGGATCCTGCATCAACCCCAGTAGTATAGCACTAGTGATGGGTGCACATTGTACTGTTGAGAGCATTGTAGTATTCTCACTACTGTACTGTGTCAAGGTATCTGAGAAAAAAAAATGCTGCCTTGCACCACTTTCAAAAATACCTACAACCAGGATTTTAGTGGGCTGTTTGCAGTTCCCTATTCTTACCTTCTTAATTTTCCCTGTACAAAAATTCTTGCTCTTTCTGTTTCTTTCACTCTAATTTGTCAGCAGACATTCCTCCATTTTTTGCACTTGCTTGGCTGTTAAAAACACCAAAAAAACCCCCACCCAACCAACAAAACCCCACCCAAACTAAACCCCAGCATGTGGATTAATGCAGGCCCAACACTGATTCATGTAATGAAGGCTTTGCTAAATGAATCAGTATTTGTTACGGAGAGTTACTGCTTTTTCTCCTGTTTAAACATGTTATTGCTATTTGTATGGCTCAAACTGTGACAATTACTTTCAAATCTATTGTGTGGGTCTAATTCTTACTGTTTTTCTCATGTATCAGATGATACAGGGAACCGACTTCGGTTCCAGCTGGAGTTAGAGTTTGTTCAATGTCTGGCAAATCCGAATTACCTCAACTGTGAGTACTTAAAAGCAAATATCAGGATCCTGAGGAATGAATGTAGTTTAATGGTGTTTATTATTACTGGTAATGTTAAACAGGGAGAAAGAGGGCTAAAAAAGAAAAGGGAATGGGTCTTTCACAGAACAAAAGTAGTCTGTAAATAATTTAATTTGGATTTCCAATGGGTGGGTTTTTTAAAATGCAAAATGTTTTACTGGTTGAAAAAAAAAATGCATCTGTCCAGTAGAGGAAAAAAAAAGGTCAAGTCTATAGTTAAGAAGTAATGTCACGTTAACAGTATACCTTTACCTTAAAACAGATTTTTTATTAACAATAATAGTTTCAGGTACTGTACTGAATTCCCTTGAATCCCCTGCCAGTTTTGATGCTACAGTCAAAATTTTGTGTTTCAAAAAGCTGTTCTCTTCCTTGCTGTTGTATGAAAGGCACAAACTGTAGGGGAGATGAGACAAGTTTATTATGCCCTGTATGTTGACAGAAAATACCTTTTTCCCCTCTGTGGTATTTTTTTTCCATCTTGAATTGTCAAAATTTGATTGTAATGATGACGTTTTGGCTAAAGTCCCTCTTTGTATAGTTTTGTGAATACATATTCTTCAAGTTTGGCAGCTTTTTTTCACATATCCATAACTGACAACTGCTTATTTCTCATTTCAGTTCTTGCACAAAGAGGCTACTTCAAAGATAAAGCTTTTGTAAATTATCTTAAATACTTACTTTATTGGAAAGAACCTGAATATGCGAAGTATCTGAAGTAAGTGTTAAAATTACTTAGGTTTCTTCATCTTAATGATTTGATGTTTACCTTCTATTACGTCCTGTACAGCAGTGTCCCAGCCTTTGGTGTCTGCCTGTAACCCTACCTTTGTCCTCCCCATGTGTCCTCCCCTCCCTTTGTTGTTTATATGCAAATTGTCCTGCCTCCAATAGTCCAGATGTAGCAAGAATAGACAAAATTATAAAACTTGTCTTCCATGAGTCGTGCATGGAATCTTTCCTTTGCAGCCTGTATTTGCACTTCACCGCTTGCTTAAAATAAAACTATTGAAAATTATGGTAGAAAACTACTTCAGTTAGGCCCAGTAAGTACATTTTAAGCGTGATTTTGCATTGTTGATGCTTACACAAAACCAAGGATGACTTTGCATTTTTGTGAGTGTCCAAAATCCTTCAAATTTTGGGAGAATGGTTCTTGGTTATGTTCTTTAAACGAGCTCTGGAAAGAGATATTGTATTTGTTTAGTAAAATCTAGCCACTAGAAAAGCTACTGTAAGCAAGCACCTATATCCATTTATAAACTGCTAGAGGACTCCTTGTTTCCTAGCCTAATACCGAGTTACTAAGTTACAGTGCATGGAATATGTACGGTCTTAAGTGGTTCAATACTTCAGTAAAGCACATACATAATAAAACTAAAATAACGAACTGCAGAGTTATCAGAGACTCCAGTTTTAGCGTACCTTGTAACAACTTGTATTTAAGTGTATTTTATTTTTAATCCAGGTATCCTCAGTGTTTGCATATGTTAGAGCTGCTCCAATATGAACATTTCCGCAAAGAACTGGTAAATGCTCAGTGTGCTAAATTTATTGATGAGCAACAGATTCTTCACTGGCAGCACTATTCACGGAAAAGAATGCGCCTCCAGCAAGCACTTGCAGAGCAGCAGCAGCAAAACAACACCTCTGTAAAATGAAAAACGCTTGGCGGAGGGATGATAAGGCGTACTTTGCGTCAGCTGAAGTATTTACAAGAGAGGAGTATTTACAACCTTTTGTAGGTTTGGCTCTGTGTGTGTGTACATTTAATTTTTGATTTATCAAGTGACTTTTCTTTCAACTTTTTTAAAGATACAAGACTGATAAACACCTCCTTCAGCAATTTATTTTGCAGCATGGACAATTTTGTAAGAGCATTACTTACTGAAGTTACTGACTCCTCTTCATTTTGAAAACAAAACGTAGTTCTGAGGGCACCGACATTTAAGTATCTAATACAAAGTGTAGAAGTCTGTTCTTAGGAGGCATTTTCCATGGAGAATAACGCTGCGTCTCAAAGTGTGGCTAAAAACACCCTGATGTACTACTTCTTACAAGTGCAAAGTTGAAGTGATATTGTACAAAATCTAAATTGTGGATTTTTGCCTTGAAACCGAGCTGAGGTATTGTGATTTGTTTACCTGGCAGTCATTGTTGCTGGGGGTCTTACAGAGTTTTCCTTACAGCATGTTTTAGAGATAGAAATCAAAGTGTGACAGGAGAGGTGCAGGAGTGGAGGAGAGATAGGTAATAATAAACCTTGATACTCTACAGAAGGAATACGCTGTAGCTGTATCTATTCCATTAAAGTCAGCTTCAGCCCTGGTTTTCTGCCAGTGAAATCCTGGCTGCTCTTACACTTTGCTACAGTACGTGTAGTGAGAACAATTTGTGTTACAAAAAAAGGTGCAAATACTTGCAGTATTGGAGAAGCATTTGCCATGTATACCTGTAGTTTTTTTTAATAAGAACACAGATCTTGGCAGCTGTCAGGGATTTTATTTTCATACTTTAGATTGTTTTTGTGCTACGTTCATGTTATATTCCATATCCTTGTAGGAGGAGGTGCTGCAACTGTTAACCCTTAACATGATCAGTGACACCAGGGCAGTCAACCTTCAGCATATCATACTTGGACTGAACAGATAAGCCATTAAACATCTCTGGCACTGAAAATGTATCTTAACACTTTCAGTTACTACCTGAATAGTTACTACATTCCTGAAGTCAGATGTAGGAAGAATAAGCAGGTTTTTCTGTTTCTCGTCCCCCTCTGCCCCTCCCCCCCCCTTATTCACAGTTACAGGTGTAACTTGGCAGTTAAGCTGTACTCTTCAGTAACTGTAGGTGCCTGCTGTTTGTAACATCAGCCCAGCTCCTTTGAAAATGAAGTGTTTGCAAACTCAAGTTTATTTGAACAGGAAGGATACAGCGTTTTTTGTTGCAGGATTTTAGTGGAAGGTTTGGACTTGGAATTTAATACATTTATCTTGACTAGTCTGAAGTAATGAATCATGAAGTTTTAAGAAAGGTTAAGGATTCCTTGAAAGGACACTGCAAATAACTTGAGATTAACATCTTCATTAATGATTGACTGCTGGAGGATTTAGTCTTCAGTGAACAACATACGCACAAGCTCCGCTTTAAAACATTCTTCTTCAACCAGCTTCTGAGGCTGAAAGAGAAGTTGAGATGTTTTAGAGGCAATTCAAAAGCCTGTTCTAGACTAGAGCCATTTGTACATACAAACATTAGGCATACTCCAGCAGTTTTTTTCTTCCAGGGTGGGGTGGGGAATGGAGCGAGTAAGGTAAGAGCCTGAGGGTTTTCTGGCCTTGGAAGAGGCATTTCTAAGAAAGTAGCTGCTAATTTAAATAATATGCACAAGTTAAAACTTGAGCTGTAGTCTGTCTGAAGCAAGACTATACTGCACATAACCTGGTTTCACTCCCATAATTCAGCATTTGGATTTTTTAAAATTTGAGGAGCTGCAAGTCAGGAAGCTAACAATACGTTGGCTAAGAATTTTCTGTACCCCTCAACCACTACACACGAAGCATACGTATTTTCTTTACTATACGTTCATTATAGACAACATTATACAGAAAGCAGAGTAGTTCTTTCTTGAGGTACTGTTTGAGCCAGGAAGAGTGCATGCCTGGGAGCAGAGGAGCTGTTCCTAACTGCTCTTTTTAAACAAGAGAGTATCAGAAAACATACGTGGCTAAGTCATTTACAGCCGTAAGCACCTGCCCGTTTCCCATCTGAATGCCTGTAGGTCCAGAACATACAGTAAGTCACTTACTGTTCCATATTTAAGTAGTGTAGGCACTCCCGTTAGTTTCAGATTCTTCCTGAATTCATTGTTGGGATCTTTCCAGCTGTTCAGGAAGAAGGGGTTAAGCACAGCTTGCAGAGGTGCAGTTTGAAGTTAGCCTGTTAAAATGCCTTCAAGAGGATGATTCAAAGGTCTTTGCCTCACGCCTCCCCAACCCACTGCTCAGAACAAGCATGCAGATTGTTCCCATTAGGGATGGTGTTGACCTCAAAACTTAAAAAAAGCAAACAAAAGAAAAAACAAACCACCTTCATTTGTTGCAGAAAAGGGCAGTTCAGTCAGTTGTTCCAACTGGTTAGTTAACCTCCAGTCCACGAACAGCAAAATTACATCAGTTGCTGGCCCTGAAACAGTTACTTACTAGGCTCTGTCTCCTACTAGGCAGTAGATGAATACAGACTCCTCAGGCATGTTATGAAGCTCCTTCCTCACAACTGGTTCAGCTAGGGAGTAATTTTTAAAATCTATTAGTAGTTAATACTTTTACTGTGCTACAGAACTGCATGGATCTACTTCACCAGCAAGGCTGCTTCAGGTAGAGATCTGTATTTTGTCTGATTATGCACAAGCTTTTCAGAATTTACATGCTCAACGTTGAAGGGACTGTTCTTTGAGTAAAGGCCAATTTCTGCTTTAACAATTAAGAAAAATAATGGTTGCCTCCCATCTGTATGAAAGCCCATCAGAACAGCGGCAAGCAGTTGCCGAATGTACTCGGGCGTGTATAATCTAGAAAGTTCAGTGCAGTGCTTTCTGAGGAACTGCGTTTATATTCTGCTGCCAGACTGGTAGGTCACTTCTGCCTCGCGACACACAAAGCAGAGGTAATTTGAATTAACATCATACAATTCACATCTGTTTGCTCGCCCTTTGTACCAGTCTGCTCTGAACAACATGCTACGATACCGGCCATTCAGCACAATGGGGCTAGCAAACCCGAGGGCAGCACGGACAGCTTGTTAGTGAGGCAGCAGCTGGGGCAGCTCCGAGGCGCAGCCTAGGCTGCCGGTTAGATTCACGAGCTTGGCAACTGCAGCCAGAGCTTGAAACCCCAACCTCGCCCGGTCCACTCGCGATCCTCGATAGCGGCGGCGGGATGTCGTGAGGCCGCTCTGCACCGGGAGCTGCTGGTGGCCGGCCCTACGCGTTCCAGGACGGGCACCCGGGGCCTCTCCGGCTTCCTCGGGCAGACGCGAGAGAGGCGGCGCGTCCCGGCGGGCCGGGGCACGCCGCCGGCCCGAGAGGGGAGCGGCCAGCGCCGTCCCCGCGCGGCTGAGCGCCCAGGGCGGCCCACCACCGGGGCCGCTCCGCTCTGCCGGGGGCCCTGCGACGGCCGAGGGAGAAGGGCGCTTCCCCGCCGCCCGGGGCGCCGCCGGCCGCCTGGGCGGGGAGCGGGGCGTCCCGCCCGCCCCGCGGGCCTCACCCGTCACGCAGTCCGGGCACCAGCTCCGGCCCTCGGCATCCTTGTCGCCGCAGAAGAGCGCGAAGATGGGCCGGCCGTGGTAGCGCTGCGCCGTCTGCACGAACTCGGGGTACCCGCGAACCTGCTTCTCCTCCCAGCCCATGGCGGCGGCGAGAAGGGCCGGGCTCCGTCCCCGGGCCGCGTCGCGCACCGTAGTTCCGCGCCGCTCCGCCCGCCCCGCCGCTTCCCGGCGGCCTCTGCGGCGGCGGTTGCCCGGAGCGGGTTTGAAGAGCGTCCCGGTAGGTCCCGGCCCGGCCCCGGCGCGCCCCGCCTTTCCTTTCCTTCCTCCCCCAGCGGCAGCGGCAGCGGGCGCGGCGGCCTGCTAGTCCCGCTCCCGGTCCCGCCCGCGCGGGAGGCCGTGAGGCGGGGGGCGGGAGCGGCGGCCGGGGCGGACTGTCGCCGACAGGGCTGGGGCGCGAGGCAGGTGGGCCGGCGGGCCCCCACCCGCGGGCGGCTGGAGGGAGCCGCAGCGCAGCGGAGCCCCTCGCAGCGGGCGCCCGGGCCGCGGGGGGGTGCGTGCGGGGGGGTTGCGGGCAGAGGAGACAAAGCCGGGAAGGCAGTCGCGGTAGAAAGTTTTAACAGCATAACGCGGCATTGGATCCTGCTCATTTTAAAACGCCCAGAGAAAGATGGAGGAGGCGTACGTTTTGGGCTGTCTCCACACATGGCTTTTACTTTAAATCCTTCTCTGGGAGGAGGGTTAGGTGTGAGCATGCCCTTGATCTGTTTTCCTTTGACACTAATATTTTTTGCACAGACCCGGCTGCCTTGAGCATTGCCTCAGGCTGTCTGGCTAGTCTGTTTTCTTCTTCCTGCCATATATGATTTCCCTTTTAGCTAAGTAATAGCTATAAAAGTTCTACAGCAGTCTCCTTATGGTTCATAGTGTGAGCCTCAAAGTCTCTCCGTGGGGGTGTATAAAAGAATAAACTGTAAATTTTTGTCTTAACCGCCAGGATTGCACTCTCCATTTTGTGTGCCACCTGTATGAGCACACGATAGGTTTTCCATTTCTACATGCCTCCTCAGGTTGGTTCTCTATCTGTTATTCATGTCAGACCTGGGATTATTTCTGAGAGGCTGAAATAATCACAGAATCACAGAAGGGTTTGGGTTGGAGGGACCTTTAGAGGGCATCTAGTCCAACCCCCCTGCAGCGAGCAGGGACATCCCCAACCAAATCAGGTTCCTCAGAGCCCTGTCCAGCCGGACCTTGAATGTTTCCAGGGACGGGGCACCGACCACCTCTCGGGGCAACCTCTGCCAGTGTTTCACCACACTCATAGTAAAAAATTCTTTCCTTCTATCCAGTCTAAATCTACCCTCCTTTAGTTTAAAACCATCACCCCTTGTCCTGTCACAGCAGGCCTTGCCAAAGAGGTTGCCCCCATCCTTCCTATAGTCTCCTTTTAAGTACTGAAAGGCTGCAGTAAGTCTCCCCGCAGCCTTCTCTTCTCCAGGCTGAACAACCCCAAGTCTCTCAGCCTGGCTTTGTAGCAGAGGCACTCCAGCCCTCGGAGCATTTTTGTGGCCTCCTCTGGACCCGCTCCAACAGGTCACACGGCGCTGCAGGGGGGTCTCACCAGAGCGGAGCAGAGGGGCAGAATCCCCTCCCTTGCCCCGCTGCCCGTGCTGCTGGGCATGCAGCCCAGGATACAGTTGGCCTTCTGGGCTGCGAGTGCACTTTGTTGGCTCATGTCTAGCCTTTCGTTTACCAGTACCCCCAAGTCCTTCTTTGCAGGGCTGATCTCATTCTCTTCATCTCCCAGCCTCTATTGATACTGGGGGTTGCCCGACCCAGGTGCAGGACCTTGTGCTTGGCCATGTTGAACCTCATGAGGTTCTCACAGGCCCACCTCTTCAGCTTCTCTAGGTCTAATCTAATCTAATGTATGATTCTTCTTACATTTGTAGCTGTAATTGTAAGGAAAGGACAAACAACTGGATTTTCAGCATCAAGCCCATGCGATGGGACCAAGTAAGCCAGCTACGTCTGATGCTACATTTGCATTCACTACCCAGCTACACAGGAATGAAGCAAAGGCTTTACAAACACAGGTATTACTTGACTTCTGCAGTGATGCTGAATTGGTTTTCATTTGTGATCGTTACAAAAATATGATTATGACCCATTTCCTGAGGTAGCCCACTAGTGAGTGTCAAATTTTCATACTTGCTTTCATGATGCTGTCGTACGTAATCTTGACACTGTCCTTTGTTAAGCGTATAGATCAGAAACGACACCTGTAAGCATTATTCACCTGTCTGTTGTGGTTTAATCCTAGTAGGCAGCTAAACACACAGCCATTCACTCACTCTCCCCCAATGGGATGGGGAAGAGAACAGATGGGGAAAAGTGTGAAAATTCGCGGGTTGAGAAAAAGACAGTTTAACAGGTAAAGCGAAAGCTGTGCACACGAGCAAGGCAGAATAAGCAATTCCTTCACTACATCCCATTAGCAGGCAGCTGTTCAGCCATTTCTGCAGCTTCACCATGTGTAACGGTGACTTGGAAAGACAAAACGCCGTAACTCCAAACATCCCCTCCTTCCTCGTCCTTCCCCACAGATTTTACTGCTGAGCATGACGTCATATGGTGTGGGACATCCCTTGGGTCAGTTGGGGTCAGCTGTCTTCCTTGTGCACCCCCAGCCCACTCGCTGGGGTGGGGTGAGAGGCAGAAAAGGCCTTGCCTTTGTGTAAGCACTGCTCGGCAGCTATCAACTCTGATTTCAGCACAAATCCAAAACAGCCCCATACTAGCTACTATGAAGCAAATTAACTCTACCCCAGTCTAAACCAATACACTATCTTAACCTCTTGCTTTACTGAATGGAAACGGAACGTAGAAACTTTATTCTGGTACCATGTTTCAGCTTTCCATTTCTCCTTCAACATACATCTCCCTCTCTTACCTTTGTAAATTTAGTGCTGCCTTACTAAATGACTATGATGTAATAATATCTATTTATATTACTAACGTTAATTGTTGTTATAACTCAGTAATTTCATGATCAGAACTGAAAATCTTTATAAGGGCATTCAGTGTCCTTTGCCCAGTCACTTTGGAGCAGACGTTTCAACATGTGTACCCTCCCTGAAGTGCCCACCCTAAGTTGCAGATCAGTGCCTAATGTTATTTGCAAGATGTTCTAAATGCTTAATTCAAAATAACTTTGAATTCTGGCATTTGTCCGAGTGGACGGAATGCCTTGCGTGCATTCAAGAAATACCGTCATGACAGAATGTGTTCTAATATGAAAGAAGATCCATCTTCCTTCCTGTTATACTCTAGAGGTACATCACCTGTGTAAAGCGTTCTGTGTAACGTCAGCTTTTTTTTACTCTTTGGACCAGCTCCAGTTTAATAGAAACGTTCCTGCAGTTCCAGAGAACTTGGCTCTCAGATTCTCTAACCCTCGCCCAATTATAATAGAAAAACTGAAGGCATCCAACGACCAGAGAAATCCAGCTGGAGGTGAGGACTCTGGCATAAGAAGCCCTGGCATGTTTTCAGTAGTATCTGAAGAGAGACTAAAATTGGCTATTCAGCTAGCCAAAAGGGACATAAAGCGAAGGCATCTTGAAGAGCAAGTGAAACAGCAAGTGTTTGGAGATGCTGTCAATAAACCATTGTTGGCCCAGAAGTCACAACAGCAGAAGACTGAAGTATTTGAAAGTCCAGAAAATAAAAATGCACTGAGGTCTCAAACTCGCTTCAAATATCAGCAGAAACTTGGTCAGCCTTCCAAAGTGGAGACTACCACCTCTGGTGCTAAAGTTTATCTCTACACACCAAATGAGAGCAAGCTAATACCAGCTGCTTTGGGCTCTCCACCAACCCATGACACAGGGCCAGACCCCAAGCGAAATGTAAACAAAAAAGGAGATAAAAACATGCAGGAAGTCCGGCGGCTGCAAAAGGAATTGAGGAGCTATGTCCAGAAAATTGAAGAACTGACTAAAAAAGGTGTAAGACTGAATAATAATTATGTCATATAAATGTACAGAGTTTGTTGATTTGTTTTTCTCTGTTTTCTGGCTTGGATTAGAATCCATATTTAGTTCTGGATTTTTTAGAGCCATCTACTTTTTTCAAAAGGAGATAAAAGCTAGAATGGCAAGCCAGTTTAAGCAATAGTGGGGTTTAATACCTCTGAATTTTTGTGGTTCTCCCCACAATCCAAACTACAGTGACAGTAAAGGTGTGGTAGGCTATCTAATAACGTGGGTGAACAAACATTGGTGTCTGTAGGCCTATTGACTACAGAGTGCAAAAGCCAGTATCATAATTAACCACATTCTTATCAGTGATGAGAGAGGGGGTGAGAGTTGGTAAAATTTCACAAGTCTGACTCACCTAATTTACGGCTGTGCAGTAGCAGGATTAATGTGCTTTCTGACACTGTTGTGGGCTCTGGTCAGCGCCACACGCTTGTGCTCATTTCCCCCCAGTGGGACGGGGGAGAGAATAGAAGGACTAAAAGCAAGAAAGCTTACGGGTTGAGGTCAGGATAGTTTAGCAAGGGAAGGAAAGAGAAAGAAGAAAGAAAAAAAACAAAGCAAGTGATGCAAAGGCTATCACTCACTACCTCCCACAAGTAGACCCAATGCCCAGCCAACGCGTGAGCAATGGCTACCTTCCCCAAAAATAATTTGATTTTTTTAAATGCTGAGCATGGCGTGGAATATCCCTTTGGTGAGCTGGGATCAGCTGTCCTGGCTGTGTCCCCTCCCAGCTTCTTGCCCACCCCCAGCCCACTCGCTGGCAGGGCATAGTTGAAAAAAAAGAAGGCCTTAGTGCTGTGGAAGTACTGCTCAGCAATAGCCAAAATACTGAAGTGTTATCAACACTGGTTTAGTCTAAATCCAAAAAAAGCGCCATACTGGTGACTGTGAAGAAAACTAACTCCCTCCCAGCCAGCCCCAGTATACGCTGCATTGGTTCTTTTGTAATAACTAGCCAGAGGTTTAACTGTTCCTAACTTTGAGTGCTCTACCTGCAACTTTGTCATAAAACTAAGGGGTCACGTGATTTTTGTAAGCTATGTTGTATAAGAATGTTTAGTCAAATTCTAAATAAAAACATGACCTAGAGTTAAAATAACTAGCTTGCATTACTGCTCAAGGGAGCCCTGCAAAGTATAAGATACGATGTACATTGGTTCTGCATGAGAGAGGCTTATTGCTAAACTATATTTGTTATCATGACTTAATAGGGATTTTCACAGGTTCACTTGAGACATAAAACTTTACATTTCATGATTTTTAGGGAGAGAAAGAGAAGTTTTAGATCCTGATGAAGAGCAACAAGTTCGCAGGAGGAGACAGAAACAAGCTGCACGGTCAGCTCGGATGCTGTATGTGCTCCAGCAACAGGTAGAAACCAGCGTTTTAAATTGGGACGTAAGGGAGCTAGTTGGTTGTGATGAATTTGGCAGAAATAAACTGAAACAAGAGAAATTTGGTCGAGCTATCTCTGACCTTCTGTGGCGTTCTAGTTTAAGTCTGAACGGTGCGACTAATTTCTCTCATGACTGGACAGAGGGACGTGCATCACAGTTCAAAAAATAGGAGTTTCAGTCAGACATTACAGTGAAGAGTAATTGTTTATTTATAGACATGAAATGAATTCGGACTGACTTTCCCCCCTCCTCCTTTCTTGATAAACAGGTAAAAGAAATTCAGGATGATTTGGAGAAACTGAGTCCTCATAGAATCAGACATACTAAAAAGGTAAGATGTAATTATCCTTCAGGCTGAGAGTAACTTATCGACAGAACGTTTTCTGGCTAACTGAGTTTGACTGCCTGGGGTCCCTAAGCACCCTCCAGAAGGGAGATTTTTTTGAGTCATGCACCTTTCATCTCATTCTCACAGTGTGTCTCACTTGGTCTGATGCTGCCCTTGCTGCTTCCCGCTTCTCCTCAGTTCTTATCTGTCTGCAGTAAGCTGGAGAGGAAAGTTGTTGGTCTTCCACTTCTCTGTGGCTTCTAATTCCTTCTTCATTCTGCTTCCTTTGCTGAATAACACAGCGTTCTACTCTTGACTACTTTTTTTAACTTCCTGTTGATGTCACGCAGTCTTACCAGCCTCCCTTCTGATTTCCTTCTCTGCGCAGCATCTTGCAGGAGGGCAGTACTGAGATCATGCCTGCTGTTTGGCCAGTATTGTCCTGTTGTTCTCTTGTGCTTTTCCATCCCTTGTATTTTCTTCTGTAACAAGAACTGCAGGACGGAGAATGTTCTACGTTTGGGCGATTGTTGCTCGTTAGGGTCAGGCCTGTGACTACAGTACTCTGTTGGCACAGTGGTGGTAGAAACATCAGAATATGTTATAACCAGGCTGTTTGATCTGAAGCTAGCATGATACTTGATATGAGCACTGTTGTGTAGTACCTTTAGTAGATTACTTAAATGCCTGTTTTGTTTTGTCTCACAAATGGCCTCATATCCTGCAGAATTATCCCAAGCCTGAGTGTTTCTCCTAGAAATTCTGGCAACAATTCTTTGAATAGTGTCAGTGTTCATAGAAACTGTAGCTATTAAAGCATTTGTTTTTCATTTTTCCAGTCTCAAGCAGTATCCAGATTGGCGGCAGCACACAGAGGAGCTGTACGAGCCTTGCAGGCATTTGCCAATCAGTTTAAAGATCAAACAGAGCAGGAGATTCCTACCCACTACAAGGAATTGGGCAGTCTCATTCGACAACTGTCTCTCTGTTCTGCCAAACTAGAATTGGATTCTTCCATTTCTGACATTATCATAGATATTTTGCTGCAAGTTGAGGTAGGAAAAAACATTTTAGTTTTGCTAAGGCAGAAAAGACATAGTGAAATATGAGACTGCAAACTATATCGTATGTTCATGAAGTGGCAGAATATCTTACTGTTGCGGGTTTGTTGTTTTTTTAAAGGCTGTATTTGTTTCTGAGGTTCCTAAATAATGGTGGTGTAAAACAGAGTTGCATCCTTAACACGGAACCTATCTGCTGCTGTTGTTGATGATGCTGTTCCAGTCCTTATTGGCTTTCCTGGTAGAATGAGGACGGGTAGAGATAGTGGTAATAAAACACCAGTTTCTGATTCATTTGCCATTTTCAGGACTGAGAGAATTGCGTTTTATACAGTGGTATGAGTTACATGTTTATTGTTTTGCAATGCATGCTTTTGTCATCAGGATTAGTGATGAGCATCTGAGCTTTACACATGGTGTTGGGTGCAGAATTGTCCAGGCAGAAGATAAAGTTGCAGCTACAAGAGTTATTTAAGCTCTATGCCTTTCAAATGACTTTTGTTAGTGACATCTCATGTCTTAAAACTTGTTGGTGGAATAGAAAAGTTCTGATTCACATTTCCTGCTGCACTTCCTACCTGCAAGGTTATTTTTTTTTAAAGTAAGAACCTGTGTAACCTGAACTATTATGAAGCCATTATTTAATGAAATTGCATAAAAGCAACTGATACAATAGCCATAAGATATTTTATTTTCATTAAAATATTGTTCTAACTGGAAGAGCTGTGAACTGGAAGAGCTGCGGTTTCATTTTTACTGTTCTGAACTGCATGTGAGAACCGTAACAGTGCTATAACTGCCTGGGAAGAGGAAAGGAGGTAGAATTGTTTACGTTTGGACTCAGCATTGGAAGAGGTGTCTGTCGTCTTCTCATAGTCACGTGGGCATTTTTTTTTGCCTGCAGCCTTTGTGTCCATTTCTTTTTGAACATGCTGTAAGCAGATTATTTGCTGGAGTCAATTGTAAATACAAAAATGCAAGCCTTTTCGTAAGATTTAAGTTAGAAGATTTGAGATATAAAGAAGCTTCTGCATGAACAAGCTATCAGGAGTAATCACTGCCACAAAAACCAAAACCATACCAAAAAGCCCCAACTACTTAGAATCTTGTGAATTTGCTTCTCTTTATTACATCGTTTACTGAGAGAGTAATTAAAATTCTAAATATTTGGTGCAGGATCTGGATTCACTACTGGAAAAGAAACAAACACCCAAAAAAGTGAAGAAATGTATTTCAGCATCTCAGGGCAAATCTCCAAGGAACACTGAGACGTTTCCAGCCAGAAAGCAGCTTACCTCTCCAAAAGGAGAAAACAAACCTCTCATTTTAAAGGGACAGCATGGACAGGAACCTAGAAAACCTCCAGCTGCCAGGAGTCTCTTGACTGGTTTGTATTTTTAATTATTAAATACATTTTTATCAGTTAACTCATTGTGTGCAGTTCAGTTTTGTAGTATGTTACGTGTTGTCAGTCAGAAGCATGTAACAGCCAATATGTAGCTATCAGATTCACATAGCCTTGTATTGCACTTTTTTCAGCTGTTCCCCTGAGACCTGCAGGTTTATATGCCCCTTAATAACTATATTATTATTATCATCGTGTTCTTCCTATTTTTGTCCATTTCTTTTACCGTGGGCTACACTTGGACTGGTTTTCGGCAGGGTACACCTAAATGGCAGTTTACAAGTTGACATTAATGGTGCATACAGAATATTCCGAGTATCCACCTAGATGATACCATATAAATATATTATTTTGGAATGCAAAGTCACCGACTGTTAGCAATTCTCCAACAAAGCTATTGTTGTTTAACTGTTTACGGTGAAAAGATACACTGAAACCTTGGCTCAGAATTTCCTTGGTTTGTGCACTTTATCTACTTTTGATAGGGGTGGCTGTCTTTTATTCTTGCCAGTTCAGTAATGTTAACTGCTGCATGGTAATCACAGTTTCAGTACCTAGAGACATGTTAACTGATAGTTAAGCTGAAGACTTTGGTTTTCTTCCCTACTAGTTCACCGTGCAACCTTTGGGAATTGCTTTGCTTTATTTTCTTTTACTTCATATACGAAAGGAAGTGTGCTTAATTCTTTCTTAAAGTGTTGTGAGAGAAATTTACCACCTGAAGTATTTTGACATCTCATGAAAGCCGTTATAGCTTATTACATTATTATATAACCTATATTAATTATATATATATTATATATATTAATTGTTTTTCTTCTTTGGGGTGTCTTTCTCATACCTCATACTGCTTTTTACCAGAACAGTAAGTATTCCTTTCTACCCCTAGGTAAGGGCGAGAAGAATTCTATGAGAGGAATTCATCTGTGGTAGTCCAGAGAGACAGAATATTGACAGGCATCTAATGGTTTCCACGTCTTGCTGCCTAAAAAAGAATGTTTTTTTATCACTCCCTAGACCCCGTACGGCAATTACTATCAAAAGACTTTCCCATGATTTTCATAGATATGTGCATTTTCAAATATCTGTATGTATACAGATGTGTATATGCACACAAACCCAAAAATGTCCTGTTCATTGAAACAGTGTAAGAAAAATTATGTATTTAATACTTGTCAGGAAACACAAGGGGTTTTTTTTTCCTTTTTTTTCTTTTTGTTTTTTTAGTTATGGTGGAGCTTAGAAGCTCATGATCAGGTATACCTAGCATAACAGAAGTATCAAATGTAGAAATAAAGATGATTCTTGCCCCTTTCAACTTAGAGTTGAAAGTTTGTTTATTATTTTTGATGCAGATAAACATTGACATATTGCAAATATTTCAGCAGTTCAGAAGGCAAACAGTTGTGCTCATATATTGCACAATAAATTCCGAGAAGAAAATGACTCACGTACTCCAAAGAGAAATACCACTTTACAAGGAAGCACAGATGCTTTGGTGAGAGCTAGAGCTGTAAAAAAAAATCCCATCCTTGAAAGTGGCCCTTTGAAGAAGAAAGGCGTGTTATTACCTGCAAAATCACAGGTATGGAAGTGATGGAAGAATTTATGCTTTCTTCTACCTGTCCTTGGGATTTGTTATATAATGTAAGACACTGTCAAGCGGTTATAACTATTTCATCAAATTTCTTTTTAAAGTAGTAGTATTCCTTGGAAATGCACTGTACAACTAGAAACAATGAATCGCAGAATCCCAGGTGCGAAGGGACCTCAGGGATCATCTAGTCCAACCTTTCTAGGCAGAGCCCAGCCTAGGCAAGACGGCCCAGCACCCTGTCCAGGCGACTCTTGAAGGTGCCCAACGTGGCTGAGTCAGCCCCTTCCCTGGGGAGATTATTCCAGTGGTGACTGTCCTCACTGTGAAAAATTTCCCTCTCGTGTCCAATCGGAATCTCCCCAAGAGCAGCTTGTGTCCATCTCCCTTGTCCTCTCCATGGGACTCCGTGTAAAAAGGGAGTCTCCATCTTCTTTGTAGCTGCCCCTTAAGTACTGGTACATGGGGGTGAGATCCCCTCTGAGCCTCCTTTTCTCAAGGCTGAACAAACCCAGTTCTTCCAGCCTGTCCTCGTATGGCAGCTTCCCAGTCCTTGGATCATCAGAATTAGCAAGGAAAACTTTCACCGGAACTAGTTTCATGTTTCAGATTAGCATGGTTATTTTTCAACTTGAAATTAAAGCTGAAATATTGTCCTCTTATTGGTCATCCTCCATCATGAAAAATGCACTCAGCAGTAATGTTGTGCTAATGCTAGTGTTAGTAGGAGGATATAACTTAGGCAGATTTGCTTAATTCATTACAGAAATTATAAAACTTCACAATACAAATTCTGGTTTCTGGTAAGTCCTTCTTGCAGCCAGCAAGAGGCTTCTGTAATGCAAACAAATGAGTTCTTTAAAGCATATTTCGGAGTACTAAATTTTGCAAATAGTTGGGTTTTTTTATTAAATGCTTTTTTTTTCCTTCCTCAGAGTATCACCTTCAGCTTGAAAAATCAGATCTGATACAGTAACATAGATGTATGCATATGTAACTGTTCCTGCTTTCCATATCTATCGGTGAGGATTGTGAGCAGGAAGGTTAAGCGTCTCAATAATTCATACTGAGGGGACTAGTCTAAGTGTCCTTGTAGCAAATACAAATATGGCAATATTATAGTTTCATGGCTGAATAAAATGTTACCTTGGAAACCTTTTATTAGGATTTATTAAGAGTTAACACAGAGTATAATTCTGAAAATTTCAAAAGAAGCTTTTCCCCGTGAAGAGCAACATTGGAAAAATTGGAACTGTTTGCAGAAATAATAGGTGCAGGATTAAGCATATGTTCTGTTCAGGCACAGTTGTACTTCCCTTTAAATCAGTTGTAAAACCTCCACATATGTCAACTGTGCAACAAAGCCAGCGGGCATGACTTCAAGACAAATTCTGAAGCAGAATGCAAAATACTTTAAAAATTCAACAACTGGAATATATGTTTTTAATGTAATGGTGTTAATTTTAAGGGAATGCCGAAATCTCTAAAATCAAGACGGGTGCAGCCCCAAGGAAAGCATGCCCGATTTCAGGAGGCAACTATAGCTTTCCAGCTAAAAGAGAACAAACGGCTTGTTAAGGAGAGCGGAACTGCCTGCGTGCCTGCAAGCCCCGCGTCTCCGCCTGTTTCACCTGAGCGGTACGTTCACAGCCTCGTGGAACCCGTCTTTACCCTGCTTGCCTGGGGAGGAGCTGCTGCGTCTGTGCTAGTAAATCAGGTGGATTTGGCCCGGCTGTCAGGCCATGAAGGCAAGTGGCGCAGCACAGCTTGCCGCCGGACAGTCGCATTCTCTTCCCACTCGGCACAAAGTGACCTCGTTGATACAGCCTGGGAAGAGCCGTTGCTTTGTGCTTTTCCCTGGATCAGGTCCAAGTATTGTCTGGGAGTCACAGGCCGAACTGTGCTAGGCAGGGCGCTGACAATGCACGGTATGCAGAATGGATATGCACAGCACTGTATTAAGAAGGTAAATATTATCTCCCTGTTCCGGAAGGACAAAATATATATCTTTGTCCTAGCCAGTGATAGAGTGCAGGTTTGTTTGTTTTAAACTACATTCAGCATCCCGTAGACCAGGGCTCCCCGAATTTAGTTGCCTGGGGACTGCTGTTTGTGGCAGTTGAAGCAGGAGATCCAACTGCTGATCCAGCTGTGTGCATGGCCAGATAAGGAGCTTGTCTCTCCGGGCAGTATTTGTGGATAGCCATGAAATTGCCTGTTTGCCAGTACCAGAAACATAATTGAAGATCCCTTGTTCTCAGCAGAATTGCCTGGTGTATATGGTCTTAAAGTCAGTATTCATTTTCTCTCTAAAGTTTTTTGCAAGTTTTCTAAACTAATACTCAGAATCACATGATTTCATTCCTCAGTTGTTAGAATGTGTGTTATGTAACCCTCTATGTTACTGTTTTGTTTCTGAAGACTAGCATGGCTTGAAGCAGAAGATTCAAGAAGAACGAAGGTTCTAACTGACCGTAGCAGAGGAGAAATGAAAAAAATCCAAAAGTTAAGGTAATGACTTACTTTGAAGAGCTAATAAATGGTGTCAGATCTGATATGGTCTCCCCACTCCCACCAGTCCCCCAAAAAGGACATTTATGTGTTCGGGTTTTTAAAATTATTGTTGTCATACCGAGTTCCAGAATGGCACTGTCATTTGTTCTTTTTTGTGTAGGTCGCAAAGTGCTTCTCCGACCCAGTGTGCAGGCAAAGTTGGGAAGGCAGAACAGGAGCGCTTAGAACCTCTATTAGATAGGACACAGGTAATACAGTCAAGCTCATGCCATTGTTCGAAGGATGCCTTTAGAGCTGTAAAATGTTTATAAAGCGGCAACACACTGTTTCTTTTCAACTTAATGCAACCTGTATTTATTTAGTCAACACCATTTTGGACATTTGGAGAATGAGTTTCCATTTCAGTATGTGGGTCTTGAATTGCTGTAATGAAGTTTGGCAAAGCTGCATTAAATATTTTGGTAGCTTCTGGTCAAGTAGATGCATTTCCAAGTTGTTTTTGAATGGTCATAATAGTTCCACGCTGAACATGACTGGACTTCATAAGATTATTTTAATAATTCTTATAATATCGTATTTAATGACTAAATAAATTTGGACTAGTAATATTAATGACTAGTAATACAGAAAGCTTGATTATCATGAGAGGATTTACATTTTATTTAGAAGATCAGTCCTTGGAAACAAACTGTCATTTGAAAGATTCTTCATTTATAAACCACCTTTTAACGCAGGCGGCTGAGAAGGTATATTCTATCTGTATGTCACAGAGCAAAGCTGCTTGACATTTAAGGTTAATTTTTATCTTTTGCATATAGCAGAGTGCATCTGGAAAATTAATGCTGATTTCCCAAACTTAGGAATTTCAACTTACATAAGCGACATCTTTAAAACTGTGTCAGCACATGGGCAGGCATGCCTTCTAAAGTATTGCTTTGTAACTGTGTACAATAGGAAACAACAAGAAAGCTCCTTCTAACATCATCTCTTTTCTACATTTTTTGCTTGATGTGACCTTGAATGCATAAAGTTGCTTAGAGGGAAAAATGTTTTCATATAAAATAATACAGATAAATGAATAGTGATATTGTACCATGGCTAACTGGTAATACTGGACACAACTGAAACCTACGGCTTCCTCATTGCCTCCTGGAGCTGCTGTGAAACAGTTCCTGTATGATAAGTTAAACGTGTATAGTTTTTGTAAGATGAGGGCCTTCACATCACTTTCTTGAATTCCTGGGTGATCCCTGAATCGGTGACAGTTTCATCTTCAATTTGGGAACATAGCTGTGTAGCAAGCTTTTTCCATATTCATTGATTTTATTGGTAGGAACATAGTAAGCTGTTTTTATTGATTGGGCTTATTGTGTAGGTGGAAGAAAAACGGGAATTTATTTGGATTTTCATTGAAAGGGGAAGTTGAAATGCCAATTGGATTATTTCCGTGAGCTGCTGTAAGAAATGCTTGATTTGTAAGCATTCTTTGCCCCCAGCTGTTTTGGGTTTTCTTTTCTTTCTTTCTTGCATTGGTTATGTGGGGTTTTTTTTTGTTTGCTTGTTTGTTTGTTTTTTAAAATAGCAGGTTGCAGCAAACGCAGATATTCTGAGTGAAAAGCTATTGGATGATCTTTTGGAAGATACTGCTCAGGAACTGTGGAGTATGGAGCAGCATGAGAGACTCCAGACCGAGGCTCTGCCTATGGCTGACACTCACAGTCTGGAGTCAATGTTGCAAAGAATGGAAGAAATTGAAGTAAGATTTTCTCTTTTGGTTGGTCTCAATAGTAACAATTTCTTGTTTACTGTACATAAATTGTAATATCTCTAAGTATCCATGCTCTTAAATGAAGCAAGCTCTGACTGGATCAGTGTATTAGATGAAAGACTTGGAAGGAGTTTGCACTTCCAGCAAAAAGTAGTGTAAGAACAGAAGAACATTTGCCCTAATGGTTTTATTGCTAGCTTTAGAGTTGGTAGACCTGAGTTTGCTCCCCACCTCAAGGCTTCATGGCTTAGATCATCATATGCGAATGGGAGAGTCAGTATGGTGATTATGTTGGTGGTCTCACAGATTGGAAAGTATTTGAATATTTATGGAATTTCTTTTCCTCATTTTTTAATGTTCTAGTAGCATGAGCATCTCAAGGAAATATGCTTTGGCAATCCAAAATATTTTACAGAGCAACATGGGGAAGTCAGACAAATACATGGTTATCTGTGCCCTTATTTATCCATCTTTCTATTCATGAAGTTATCATTTACCTGACTTGAACTTTCTCATATATTGTTTTCTTAAAAATTTGTCTTTGAACAGCTTTTCCATAGCTTTTGATTCAAGTCTTATTTCAACCTTTCTGGTCAGTGTCATAAATGAGACCACAATGGATCATAATCCAATTAGAATTTTATTAATTGTAGCAAGTAGAATATGAGCAAATACAGCGCTGGACGGCAGGGGAGTCTGCGCTCCGCCAACTGCCGTACTGAGCAGTTCAAACAGTCTCTCTTTATACATCTTTACTTCCATGTTCAATGAGATAGTGGAGGTACTTTTCGCATGCTTCAGTTGTTGTTAGGGGGTCGTTTCCTGCTTCCTGGTGATATGGGGTTGCTTGTCTTATCTCTGTCGATAAGTTTGGACATCTGATGGTTATCTTGCATAAGCACGCCTGGGAGGTATTCTTCGCATGCTTCAGTTGTTGTTAGGGGGTCGTTTCCTGCTTCCTGGTGATATGGGGTTGCTTGTCTTATCTCTGTCGATAAGTTTGGACATCTGATGGTTATCTTGCATAAGCACGCCTGGGAGGTATTTTTCGCATGCTTTACACCGAGCTTAACATAAGTCTTAATAAACAATACCTTAGTTCAGTTTCTCACAATCCCCCCTTTTTCTTTTTATCCTATTATTGTTTATTAGACACTACTTTCATTTTCGGCACTGCAGGCAAATCTTCTTCCACAATTCCGACATTTATCATAACACTCACAAGGTAATATCTCACAATTACAATCATAGTTCTTATGTGGCATAATGCATTCACAACAATCGTCATCTTCATTAATAGATACACTCTTATATTTTGCTTCAGACCTTGTAGTCAAAATAAGCAATTTAGCTGGGTCAAACCGTTCTTTAATAAAATGTAAAATACAGCGTAATATACAAGGTCCAAATATAAGTCCCAGAATCAACATAATAAGCGGTCCTGCTAAAGCAGACAACAAAGTGGTTAGCCAAGGTGAAACATTAAACCAGCTTTCATACCATAACTTGCCCGCTTCACGATCTTTTTTACGTTGTTCTAACCTTTTCCGGAGTTCAGACATGGTGTCTTGGACTACTCCCGTATGGTCAGCAAACGAACAACATTCTTCATTGAGAGCTACGCATAACCCTCCTTCCTTTAAGAACAATAGGTCTAATCCTCTCCTATTTTGCAGCACCACTTCTGATAAAGATTTTACTGAAGTGGCTAAATTTTGAATAGATTGCTCTATTTTTGCTAAATCCTCATCTACAGCCATCTGCAAATTTTGCAACTCCTGACCTTTTACCAGGGAGGCTATGCCTGTACTTGCTCCAACTCCACCCGCTATCAGCAGTGTAGCTAGGGTTACTGCCGTAATTGGCTCTCGTTTTTGTCTATTCAGGTTTCCTTCAAAGTGGCGTAGCACCTCCTCAGAGGTGTGATAGATTAGGCGAGGAACAATAATCACCTGTATGCAAAACTGAGATTCATTAAACACGTTCAAGGATAGGCAAGGCGTTATTCCGATGTCTGAACAAACCCATTTAGCTCCTGGTGTCGGGATAGCCCATTTGTCCTTTTTATTTTTGTGTTTCTCTATATTGGTGTTAGTGACTGTTCGGCTGCACAAAGGCTGATACTTTTCGGGCACTGTGCCTATACATTTTCCCTGACCCGTTACTAATTGAATAGTAATTCCTTGCGTATGATTCTTCTGGTCATCCCATTGACATTCTTGTGGGTTTAAACCATTAGACCATCGAATCATACCTGGTTTTCCAACTGCCTCAAAATATGGTGGTCTAATATTATAACATAACCAGCATTCTTCAGTTAAATTTGGTTTGCTTTCATTAAGGGCACGATAAGAGGCTTGCATTAGATTCCATAAGGGGTCCTTGGGTTCTGACAACTCTAGATCTCTGGATAAAGAGAATTCAGTCACAGCATCATTAGTTGTTTTCGAAGGAGAGCCTGAGGAAGGGGTTATGACAATTACGGGGGCCATCTTTTCTTCAGAGGAAGTGAGCGGATTCAGGACCAGATTTGGTCCTATTGGCAAAGGATCGTGGGGCATCGGTTTCTTCATAATTTGAAAAATACCCCCTCTATCTACACCTTGTTCGTAATATCTAATTCCCCAAAATTTTCCTACAAGCCAGAAGTCCTGACTAGGATCTTTTATGGTTATATTAATGCCTGTACATCCAATATCTTTATGATTACATGTACCATTATAGTAACTATCTGTGTAGCTCCAATTTCTCTTTTGACATATTTGTGGTGACCATTTGATTTCTAGATTTTGATCTCCAGATGCAGACCATTCAGAGGCCCATGTTTCGCATCCCCAGTATGCACAATAATAATGGTCTGGACGATTACAGTATGATTTACCAGGGTTCGATGCTGGGCATATATAAATTGGCTTGCAATTCTTATCCATTTCTCCATCGATTAAGTAACGCAAACTTATATTGAAACTAACTGTTCCCCCCTCCATAATTTGTGCTTGGATTGGCTTATTTGGATATTGTATGTTTGTTATTGTCCAATTCATGGGTTCATGAGGGTTTCCTTTTCCATTTGTTTGGGCTATTATCGATAATAAAACTAACGATATACCAGGAAAAAGGGTGTCTGTCAATTTTTCCAATTTAAGTACACTTTTACCAGTCTTGGGGAAGTTCGACCATAGCTGCTCTTGCGCCTCATTGTTCTGGTTCTTTTCTCCACAGTTTGTTCCTCCTCTGCCTCGCCCGTCGACTCGGTTGCTTCGAGCCACGGGGTGTACCATCTTCTCGGCAGCAAGGGAAATCTTCAGGAGAACAGCTGTTTCGGGCTTTCTGCCTGTTTATATAGGCCTCCCACTTTGCAGCTTTAACTAATGGGACTAAGCAAGACACAGCTAGTACTTCCCTTCTGCACTTTGTAGCCAAAATTTCAACCACAAAGGGGATTGATTCGTTGGAATGGTAACAATAATACTAAGGGTTTATTCCTTTGGCAAAACTTTCCACCATTCATGGGATCCTCGAATAATTTCTTGTTCCGACTCTAATTGTTTTTAATTTCCACTCAGTGAGAGTTCTTTGGGTTTTCCAACACTGTGTGCAAACTCCTATCGGAGGGTATTCATATTCACAGTGTGTCCACCATTTATCCTGGCATACCTTACACTTGCAACGAGCAAATGGATAACAATCGCAGTTCAAATGATTGCATCTAATTTGTATATCTAAAGTGCTTATTAGCTTTTCCTCTATATTCAATATTGTGTTACTACATAAGTTTAGCAATTTCCTTCAACACACTTTGTACGCTTCCATATATAATAGATTAAAAAAAGATAATTATAGCAAATATAAACAGCAATATACACTTTATACCAAAAGGTAATGCGGCAAAATAATCAACTAAAGTTCTTATCATTACGTTATCTTTTCAGAGTTATCTTGGTGTCACCTGGAGTACTGATTACTTTCCAGTGGGGTCTCGTCACTGGGCCTTTAATGCGACTAGCATGAGTCCATCCACGCTCAGCAGTCCGGACAGCTGTTTCATCTTGTTCCTTAGCTCCCATTTGTTCTAGTTTTTCCTTTTCTGCAGACTCAAAACTCAAATTATTACTAACAGGTACTTGTTGCATAGTCAAAATCGTACTATAATTGCCTGCTACTCGTTTTGCTTCTGTATCAGCTGCATTATTTCCTCTAACTTGATAACTCGTGCCTCGCTGGTGTCCCTTTATATGTACAACTGCTATTTTATTTGGTATTTTCAATGCCCCCAGAACTCGCCGAATTAATTCTGGGTGTATCAGTTCTTTTCCCTGTGAGTTAACAAATCCTCTCTCCTCCCATATTTTCCCAAAGGTATGTACTACTCCGAACGCATAGCGTGAGTCTGTATATATAGTTCCATCCTTTCCCTTCAGTGACACTAAGGCTTTCCACAATGCGTACAGCTCACAGGCTTGAGCCGACCAGCTGGCACTCAGGGGGCCCGATTCTATTGTCTTAAATTCTCCTTTTGCCCCAATTACTTGTACTTTTTCAGGGGAAACTTTACATCCCTCAGGTATTTGCCTAATAGTCGATTTCTCAGCCCCAGTGTCTACTAAAAAGGTGAACTCTTGTTTATGGGGACCTATTTTTAATTTTATCAAGGGCTCATGATGACTCCGGTCCCCTAAGATATAGAGCCCCTGACTCTCCTATTCCGTTTTTAATATTTCCTCATCCCTGATCCTTTCTCTGCAATTCGTCTTTATATGTCCCTTCTTTCCACAGTAAAAACAACATCTCTGTTCCTTCTTTACTACCACGTTCCCTTGTTTCGTTCCAGCAGATCTGTGTTCACCAGTCCGCCCTTTGCGATCCTCTCTGACTGCTGCTACCATCATTTTTACTTGTCGCTTGCTGCTCTCTTCTTCCCGCTTTACGTAGACTTTCTGAGCTTCCCTCAATAATTCATCCAACCCTCTATTCTGCCAATCCTCTAACTTTTCAATCTTCTTTCTGATATCTTCCCATGATTTTGCCACAAACTGAGTTTTGAGGAGCGCTTGCCCTAAAGGGTCGTCTGGATTTACCCCAGAATACAGCTGAAGGGCTTTCCTCAGTCGTTCCAGCCACTCAGTAGGGCTCTCATTTTTCTTTTGTATTTCATTAAATGCTTTATTGATATTCTGGCCACGGGGTACTGCTTCTCTAATCCCTTGAATTACTATAGTTCTCAGGTCCTGCATATGAGTTCTATGCACCGGATCCTGATTATCCCAATTAGGTCTTTGGAGTGGCCATTTAATATCTGCTTGGGGTCCCTGGGCATGCTGAGCATTCCACAGTCTCATTCCTGCTCGTCTAATCATATCTCTTTCCTCGGTAGTAAATAATTGACCAAGGATAGATTGCATCTCATCTCAAGTATAAAGGTTTGGTCCCAAAAATTGATCTAATCTTTCTGCCACTCCGAGTGGGTCTTCAATTAGGTTTCCCATCTCGGTTCTTTTAAAATCTCGTAGGTCAGCCGAACTTAGGGGCACAAAAATATATCCAATCACAGGTTGGGGTCCCCCCATGGGCATTTCCCTTAAAGGATACATCTGAGCTGCCCCTTTTTGACTCCTAGTTACGCGTCTAGGAGGAGGGGGAGACCCTTGTTCCGATTCTGGTGGGGGAGTGGGCACTCTGGGGACCTCTGAAGGGGCTGCGGGAGCAGGAGGAGAAATATAAGGAGGGGGGGTTAGAAGGGTTTCGTCTAACTCTTCCTTCTTTTTCTTTTGTTCAGTTTTTACTTCATTCAGTGGATAAAGTCTAGCTCTCGGTCTTTCTAGCCACACTTCCGCATACTGACTCTCTTCTGGGTTAAGGGGTTTTTTTATTGTTAACCCAGAGGTTTAATTGTTGTCTGACCCAATCCTCTTCTGACCCATAGACTGGCCAAACGACATCTTTAGAAATCTTCTTCCCTCCCCATATCCTAGTACAATATTTTATCATTTTCTGTTTATCTTTCCCTAGGGTTCCAGGGAAATATCTCCAATTGTCTAGGATATATGCCAGAGGGGTATTCTTAGGTACAGTGGGTACCCTTCCCATGGGAGTCGAAGGCTTGCTGCCCTTCGCCCCCATCTTCTGGAATATCCACAAGCGTGCACTCACTCGTTCCCCTTGTTCCTGGCCCAGTCCCTCGCGGGAGATGGGAAACGCAGTACTTAAGGGTCCGCACTCGCCTGGTTCAATATAGCGAACCTCTCACTCGTTATATTCCAGGAAACCCAATCCCGCCCGAACGGTAAACCCGCGAACAAATTCGCCATATACTTACGCGCCCTGCGTCTTCGTCCGGACTCCCGTGCACAGAATTTTTATGGGATTTTACCGGTTTCTCCTTTGCTCATCATTCTAGAATTTAGGTTCGTCGGTAAGGTTGAGGTAAGCTGTCGGTCGCGGGGCCGCGGATTGCCGCGGGGCGCCTCCCCGGAGGACAGAAGCTCACCGTTCCTTATCCGAGTCACGGCACCAAATTGTCATAAATGAGACCACAATGGATCATAATCCAATTAGAATTTTATTAATTGTAGCAAGTAGAATATGAGCAAATACAGCGCTGGACGGCAGGGGAGTCTGCGCTCCGCCAACTGCCGTACTGAGCAGTTCAAACAGTCTCTCTTTATACATCTTTACTTCCATGTTCAATGAGATAGTGGAGGTACTTTTCGCATGCTTCAGTTGTTGTTAGGGGGTCGTTTCCTGCTTCCTGGTGATATGGGGTTGCTTGTCTTATCTCTGTCGATAAGTTTGGACATCTGATGGTTATCTTGCATAAGCACGCCTGGGAGGTATTCTTCGCATGCTTCAGTTGTTGTTAGGGGGTCGTTTCCTGCTTCCTGGTGATATGGGGTTGCTTGTCTTATCTCTGTCGATAAGTTTGGACATCTGATGGTTATCTTGCATAAGCACGCCTGGGAGGTATTTTTCGCATGCTTTACACCGAGCTTAACATAAGTCTTAATAAACAATACCTTAGTTCAGTTTCTCACATCAGTGAAATTTATCCTAACTTTGTGAAGCTTACACTGCGGACTGTCCTTACCCATATGAGGCATTTAAGCGTACGTTTGAATCCACTGTTGGTAAGGCAGGAACAGCGTGAGGGCCCTTCAGTTGTGTGGCTAACTGCTGCTGGTCTGAAATGGGGGTTGTCACGGTATTGGCAACTAGTTGAGTCTTCAAGTATGGCATTTTGAACGAGATGATTATCTGTGATTTCACCCCCCAACGCCTGTTCTTGTTATAACTAGGCAAAGTAAGCCTACTTTGACTGAGGAGGATCATGACCTGCTTTCCTATCGGGTGATAACTAGTACAGCTGAACTGCTAACTATGTGTTGATTGATTAATCTGTGTGTTCAAAACCAGAGATACCAGGAGGCTGTACGCAGGAGGTTCACCCAGATTGTGTACAGTGATTCGGAGTTCTGGGTCCAGGAAGACAAAAAGGGTAAGTGCCTTTTTAATGCAGCTTGTTTTTTCCTGTAATGTGTATCTTTAAATTCAGATGTTTGGCAATCAAAATCGTTGGATTATGTGTGATCAAATAGCACCATCCCGACATGTTTCTTATTGTAGGTACTCCTTTCAGCGGACTGTTTCTAAAATACAGTTCTAAAATCAATATTTTAAAGAGGAAGGATCTCATCTGAGGACAGGCTGTCATTTTCTACTTGCCTTTGCTGGGGCTGCGTTTGGATGGAAAGCACTGCTAGTGGAATTTAGCTGAAGAATAGGAGTCTTTCACACATACTTCCAGTCATCAAATGTTAAGTTTGAATGTTGTTGTTCCTTTTCTAGGCATTTGTCATTCCTTAGCTTAGATATGTTCTTTTTGACCAAAACGTGAGTAATGGCTTTTGTGCAGTGAAGAGGACGCTCCATAAGTACACACACTCCAATTCATCTGGAAGCTACTTGAATTTACTCCAGAAGACGGCTAGTTTACTTTCTAAGCCTGACGTATCCTAAAGCCACTTCACTTGTTTTCTTGTTAAGCATTTCATGACTTGCCTGTCTTCAGTTTTGAGAAAAGGACTGGCAAATCTGTAAATCCTAATCCTGGAAAGAGTGTTTAGTGAGTTCTCATTTGACTTGATTCCTTTGCAACACCATTAATTACTTAGCAGGAATCATTTTCACGCTGATGAATTCAAAACTCTTCTTAAGAGTTCACTGGCTGAGATAAGGTATAGTGAAACAGTCTGTCTGTTCCTGCTATTGATTTACTTAGGCAGGAGCCAGCAGATATTTGTCTTCTAGTTTGCTTCTCCCGGTTCCTTTCCTTTGTTTTAATAAACTATCAGTTTAAATGGCTTAGAGTTCAAGAGCGAATGTTAGGTAAATACTAGTGTAGCAGTCAATCCATGACAGTTTGAGGTTCTTCTGGCAGTACACAGAAGATAATATTAAATTACTTAAGCTTAGAATATTTTTCCTTATTCTTTTCAAGTGATGGTGATATTGGTCTTAGATCTTGCAGCATACATGCAAGTTTAATTTTCACAGCCTCAGAAAATCTGGATTTTTCTGTACAGAATTCATTATCCAATGTGCTTCAGCAAAAAGTATTTAATCCTTGAAAAAAACAGAGTTTAAATGCTTCCAGTTGACATTATTCACACTTTCCCTGCTTGTTTTTATTGGATAAATTGGATATTGAATAATAAATGAAAGAATGTAAAGTCCTTCAGATGAAAGATGTAACTAACTTTTCACATCAGATTAAATTTTTAATTGAGAGGGACCTAAGTAATAGCAGCAGGACAGTGTTCACTGATGAAAGGTAGGATTCTAAACAATAGTTTGATGTTTCCTATACATACATGTAGGTACTTTAATATTGTTTGCCACAGTGGCATGCTAATAAGGAGGACTTATGCCCGTTGTTTTTCCCATTCCCCTGCTCTGTTCTTTATCCTACTATTTGATTGAGTACAGCAGGGAAGCTACACTGATTTTTTCCAAGCTGAGTATCTGATCACATACTGACTTTAATGGAACTGTGTTGTTTTACGCCAATTGAAGAACCTCACAATAAGGCTGGGGCAGACTGAGCCCAAATCTTGTTGGATTTTTTTTTCCCCCATGTCTTGGATTTACCGCCAAGCTTAATAGACGACACTAGTTTGAGAGCAGTATTTTCTATCTTTCCTCTAGAAGTATTCACTGTCACAACAAACTATTTATACTAAAGGTAGGATTTCTAAAATGCTCAGCTTTAATAGACTGAGCTCTTGGAAATTCTGTCTTTAATTTACATTTTAGGGGCTTGTCACCTTCAATACTTACCTGAAGGATTTCTCCTTAAAAGAAGCAAAAGTCTTTGTGAGGACTTACCTGCAGTAAATGTAGTTTTTCTCTTCCAATGAAACAATTTAAAATGTTATTTTCTTCCTTCTAGAACAATACATGGCACCAATAGCTAAAAGACCTACATCTCCTCATCCGATTCAGATAACCAAATTAATTGGACGCACAGAGCCAGAAATGGACATTTTACCTGAAAAACTTTTTGATGGCAAGTAAGTAGAACAGTCGGCCCTACGCTAAGCTGTCGTGCGTATGAGCCGTGTGTCTTCATGATGAAGTTTTCATTACAGAAAATTATGGTTACTGTTTGAAAAGATTTTCTGATCCTTCGAAAAGATTCTTAAAAATCTAGTTCTGGCTTAATGACTGTTTCGTATTTCCAGTGATATCGATGAAAACAAAGAAGCAGAGGAGGAACTGCAGACTGGAAATGACGTTCTGCAGCCCTTGACTCGGAATTCTCTACAGAAGGAGTGCTGTGTGTCTCTCTCTGTGCCAAAGCATATGCTCCAGAGCATCTTGGATTATAACAGCAGATACGAGCATCACTTAAAGCTTATTTCCCATGAGGCAGTAGGGAGTTTCAATCCATGGCAGATTGCTGAGAGGTATATGAATTGTCTTTGTGTTTTGGAAAGGAATGTACCAGCTGATGATCAGGTTTTTCTGTCCTTATTCAGGAAAGGAGTGGAGAGGGGGCCATTTAAATTCCAAAGCCAGATTTGGGAGGTAGAAGCAGTCTCCTATTGGACTGTTTCTCTACTGGTACTTGATGTTCATGGATTTTTAAGGTAGTTGGATAAAACGAAAGGATATGGGAGTAGAATGTCCTGAAGAAGTTACTATTTTTCACATCTTTCTATGGTGCTACCATGAAAACAACTGTGTGAAATATAGGGTAACTTAAATTATTTTCAGAAGACCATCTGTAACAGCTAAATTGAAGGAAAACAAAACTAACTTTTCTTTTCGGAGTGAAAAAGAAAGCACTGTAATTAAGTGTGCAAATTTTAATCTTTGTGGTAGGGGATCATGAAGTTGATGTTTCAAGGAACAACAGTAAATACTTTAAAAAGAGACCGCTGGCCTTAGCACAGATTTCAGTGCTTCCTCTTCCCCAAGTCTCCCTGCTTCACAGAGTTCACTGGGGGAAGTGTGACACAGGTGGCTCACCATCCCTTAGTCCAAATAGTCCAAATAGAAGACAATACACATACAAACAGATGACGCAGTAAGTAACAGTCTCTCTGCTCTTCATTTCTTGGCAAAGAGAAACTGTTACCACACTAAACATCTGCTGAGCGAGCAGGGCGATGCAAGCTGAAATACCCACCTTGCACTGAAGCGCGAATAAGTGTTGTGATTGCTCAGTAACAGGAATAGCGACTAAGTGATATCACTGGTTATCATTTCCTTGCGCTTCTCTTGAGTGATCGCCTGCAATTGCCTAGAGATTGTTCTCGGTATGTGTGAAATATTTCAGATATCACCTATTGGTCTTGTAAAGTCCCAACCCAAAAAAAGCATGGAAATACAGGGTGACCTTGAACCTCGCTAGTCCTGTTCTTTCAGAACTGAAGAAATACTGGCACAACATCAGTTGGAAGAGAGGGGCCGTTAGCTCCCTGAGAGTGGAAATCAGAACACTTCTGACTACGAGAGGAGAGAAATGAGAGAAGAAAACTCTGGAATATTAAGAAAGAATTACAAAATCTCACTTCAGTGGTTGTAGATGGAGTGGTTTGCCATAATTGTCTGTATTGGCAGGTTGGCTTAATTGCCAAGAGTTTTTCAGCTTCTGCGCACGTTTTTAATGTAGTAGCATTGAAATCAGTGATACAGCTCATTTGAGTAACATCTGGCATCTGCGTTAGTGTTTCCAGGAACGGGTCCTGCAATACTTGGGATGATTTGCATGTGTGTTGGTGGTTTGCCCAACTGCGGATAAGCAGGCAAATGTTTTAATCACTGTGGTTAGACCACTCTATTTGAATTTACCGAAGTATGCCTTGTCAGTTCTCAGTACCGTCACGCTGCCTTCTGAACTGTACTCCTTTTCCTAATTGGCGTGAGGCTGGGCAGTTCAAGGACTGGCACCTTCTTGGCGTTGGCAGATGGATTAAATGGCAGCGAATCACTCCTGCTGACGGCTGAATTCCACTGCTGCCATTTGCCTGATACGTGTTGTAGCTTGAAATCAAACGGCAAATGCAGTCCGATAGCCAGCATGCTTCATGGGCTTATTCTTACCACCAGAGGGCATTATACATCTTTTTTATATAAAATAGTCTTGCACAATGTTTAAAAGAAACACTCCCATGCTATGCTCAGAAGGTCTTAGAAAGACTAACTTTATGATAATTTAGAATATATGCAAAACTCTGAAGAGAATTTTTCAAGAGGCCAGTAAACAATTGTGTTCTTACACTAAAATAGTTTTCCCTTCTGTAACATTTGCTGTGGTCCAGAGATCACTGAAAATGGAAATGTCTCACCTCGCTTTTGCTTAAGCTTTATTACTCTCAGTAAGGCCTGGTTCAGTGGCAGCTAAAATCAGTAAGAAGCTTCCCATTTACTTCAGTGGCCTTTGGGTGAGCACCACAGTATGTTAACTCTTCTTCCCAAGGCAGGTTTATTGTCTAAGAGTTTGAGAAGAGGAAGCAACTGAGATCTCTCAACACATTTAATCCTGAAGTAAGGAATTTCTGACACCTTATACGACACATCAGAATACATATCAGATCTTTTCTTGGGCTGAGCAGTAGAAAGAACGAAAAAAACATGAGTATTTGCCTTTTAAAATCAGAGCATTGATACGAATGGAGTGAATGACTAGAATTTGAAATCTGAGTTTCTGAACCTTTTCCGTTTCTTTTTCCCTCCCTCTTCCTCAGTCTTGCAGAGCAACTCACAGAAGAAGCCCTTTGCGATGTGGCCGCAGAGCTGCAGGATGTGTGTGAGGATTATGCAGAAGCTGTGTTCACGTCAGAGTTTTTGCAGCCAGCGCAGTAAATGCTTCCAAATCTGCCCCGTTATCAAATGCAACGTCAGCCTCCGTCTAACAGTCTTATCAGATGATCTCATTTTTCTTTTTTTTTTTTTTAAACTCTGAGATTCTGTCCACCAAATGAATTAAGTCCATCAAGGATTCATCTCAGATTTTTATAAAACCGTTATCATAAACTTTTCCTTTTCAGACTTTATTATAGTGCATTTATCAGGACCGCTTTGGGTTTTTTTAGCCAGTATTTCAATAGAATGAAGTAAACTGTTACAGGTAAAGTTTATATGTTTTGATAGGACTACTGATCCATTTGTATATCTGTATTACTTAATCCATTTTTATTCTTGTTAGAGTAAATTATTGGGAGGAGGACTGGGTTCAAGCAGTGTCACAGACTTAGCTGCACTGTGCCTCAATTTTCTGCTTTGAAACAGAGAGAATCTGACGTACCTACCTCATAAGGGAGCTGTGGGGTTTAGTTTATTCTCCTCAGTAAAATGCATTGAATATATCTGATAGTTGTGTCAGAAGAATGAAGCACTGTTGTATTTCTAAAGCCCAGATGGAACAGCCCAGAGTAAAAGCAGTTCGGTTTGCTGTTCAGGGCTTTCAGTATCTTGTCAGAAAGATGTTGTCTGACCACCATGCTTAGCCTATGTACCAGGCTTAGTTCTTCTGGGGATGTGGCTGCCCAAAGGAAGGATTCTCATAGCGCAGCATTAAGTAGATGAAACACTTAGCACTGGCTGTACTCATTGGCCAACAGCCTGCTTGGACTCTGGCAGTCAGCTTCTGAATATAGGACCGCTTCTGTTGGTTTCTGAATATCACTAGTGTATTATGCACAGACAAACAAGAGCTTTCAGTAGAAGCACACGATGGAGATTTTCTTCCTTTTTTTCTTAAACTAGTCTAAAGTATAATTTTATCAGCATTTTGTGATCCAGCCCCACGTTCCTTACCCTTAAGAATCCCATTGAAATCAAGAACAACAAATTAAATTAACAATTGGCATTTCTGCAGTATTGAATTAACTTGTTCGTTTCAAGTAATCAATGTCCTAGTTTGGGTCAAGTCTGGAGCAAGCAACGAGTAATAATCAGTTGCAAATTCAACCCCTGAGGTAACCCAAAAACCAATATGACAGTCTGTTCCCTTTGTCAAATTTCTTTTCTCCAATACTGTTCAACCTATAACAGAATCATTTTTAACCTTCTAATTTTATTCTTTATTTCCTCTAATTAGAACATAAGTTAAAAAAATAATTTTGTTTTTATTGAAGCCTTGTTTACTGTTTTGTCTTGAAATTTACACCAACTGTAATGACGTAAATGTTACTGCTGATGTGGGACTTTGCTGATGTGTGGTTTCTGTAATTAAAACACTACCCTTTTTTTTTTATTTCTAAGATTATAGAGGTAAGCCTGTTTTTAAGTCCAAAAGATCAAAGCCATGGTATCTCTATGTATGTGTATATATTCTTGTGAAAGTATTTTCAATGTATTTTATTTTTTAATAAACAACACTTGTTTCTTAGGACTGGACATAGTTTTAATTTAAGATAACTTCCATCTGAACCCACTTGGAATAGTCAGCACCCCACATGCAAGGGAGCACCTGGCAACAGTACAAGAGTCAAACTACCGTATGCCTCGAAGTAATGTGGTCATCTGTCAAGGTAAACTTATTTTCTTAAATCCCACGGTGCCGTGAGTGCTGTCCTCTGACTGATGATGCCGAAGTGAACCTTAATTCTGGGTGTCAATTTTGTGGCGTTTGGGTGCCTTCTTGGAGCAGAAATGCGTGGAGAGTGAAGGCTTTAGGCAGGACCCCAGACTTCATGTGCTTCAGTCCTTCCTAAGGAACTTAACTAAAGGACTTACACACGCAAGCTAGACAGTTACGAAGTTTCTACCCCAAAAAATGTCATGATTATAGGGCTTCATCTTAAAGTGACTCTGCATGTCATTATTCCTAAGGGAATAATCGGCATCATGCTGGATGAACATAGACGTGCATAACTCTTGTCACAGTATGTTGATAGAGGCTATATGTGGAGCTGAAATGTACAACCATAATATCACTGCCATTGTTAATTATGCATCTAATGAGCCGCATTAACTGGCCATGCACTTATTTAAAGCAGCGTCATGCATCTGTATCCATACTTCTTTAAAGCTAAGTCATGGGGGAGTAGCAGAGGCAGTTTCAGATTTAAAAAGTATTTTAAAGATTTTAAAAAGTATTTTTTTGGAGACTGTGCTGTTTCTACTGCTGAGAGTGTTTAGGAACAGGTTAGGAACAGGTGTTGCAGAGGATCTACTTCCACGGGTCTGGACTAGATTTTGTTGTTCAATCTTTGCAGGCCTGGAGTTTCTTTGATTCTTTACGTGCACATTTCTTCAGTGTCAGAGCTGTGAGAGGGATGAAGCAAAAACAGGATGAAAGAATTCAGTGGTTCTATAGACGTTTGGACAACAATAAATATCAGTTGCTGCAGTCATATAGCTGAAGTCGAGTTAAAGCTGTCAGAGTGGTTCGGGTGAGTTAGGTGATGGCTGGTAGAAGCGTGTCAGAGCGGTTTGGTGCAAGGGCAGAGCCGTATCCTGGGTGCACCAACAGGCACTAATTGCCCTGACTAGCCTGCCCGCGACATCTGCCCGCGGCCAAGAGCACCCTTGTAGCCAGGCGTGTCACCGCTCCTTGCCGGAGCTGTGCCACGGGTACAGCCGTGTCCCCCCGCTGCTCGGCCAAACTCATTGACCTTCACTCTGACTCGTTACCTTGCGTGGTCTGGTGGTGCCTGGGCTGCCAGCGGGACCGGTGGCTGCTCCCACCCTGCCTTGCTCAGGCTGTGGGGCCGTGTCCTGCTGGTGCAATCCCTTCCCAGCCCGTGCTGCGGGTACCCTCGGCTCCTGGCTTGCCCTCCCTCCTGGGGCAGCCGTGCTCCCCCTTCCCCACAGATAGCGAGGTGTGTAGGGAGCGATGAAGCAAGGGGGTGAGGGGTGACTCTGGGAGCCCTCTGTGAGGACCCTGAAGACCAGACTGTGCATTTGAGTTCTACGAGCAGCTCCTGCTACTCCTGAAAACAAGCAATCTACTCTGTAAATATTTAACTGTAGAAATTAAATCGGCGTGCTTCTGGGAGTGAGGTAGTTATGGCAACAGTGTTTGCTCTACCAGTGCTTTGGAGAGCCACTTTTTTCTACTAACGCTGGACCCAATTCAACTTCCATTAATGTCAATGTAAGAGCATAATTGAACTCCTTTCTTCTCTTTGGCTTGCTTTGTCTCTGGGTTACTCCTGGGGGCTAACTTTCTGCGCATCCTGCTTCTCTATGGACTGCTTTCCTTCCACTAAAAAAAGAGGTGGGTTTTTTTGGCTTGGGTTTTTTTGGAGAACTTTTTCACCAGCAATAGGAAAAGGGGCTCTGTTCATGATGTACATGTCAGTCAATTATCAGCCAAATAAGTAGAAGAACTGACACCTTCAAGAGTCGCCTGGACAGGGTGCTGGGCCATCTTGTTTAGACCGTGCTCTTCCTAGAAAGGTTGGACTAGATGATCCCTGAGGTCCCTTCCCACCTGGGATTCTGGGATTCTGTGAACTGCTTCAGTATATCTGCTGAAGATGTGTCCTGGAGACCCCCATTCTCTCTTGCAGCACGCCTGAAGCACTAGATCGCGCTTAGGTTTTAGGCTGGTAGCCTGGTCTGAGAGAAAAGCAGGTTGAAGGACAGTGGTCCCAACCGGTCATTCATCATCTGTTCCCTTGCGCTTCCCCTGCGTGTTTGTGTCTGCCTGTTGCCGTGTACATAACAGAGGTTGCAACGTGTTGGTCAAAGGGCTGCCTCGGTTCACGCAGCTCCTGGCACGTGGAGGGAAGCGCCTGACCACTGGCGCTCCTGGGCTCTGCTGCAACAGTAATGGGGAACAGAAATCTGGCTGGCAGAACCTGCCTTCTGAAGTATTTCATTGAGAACAACTGAAATAAATGCAAAGCAGGGTTTCATTTTAAATTGCAGGAATTATCCTGCATTGAAGGAAATGTAACCCTGTGTCCAAAGTTCAGTCCTTACTTCTACTCAGTTAGTGGAGGCAACGTCTTTGTCTTTATTGGTTCTCATTATTCTGTTTGCTGTAGGAAGATTTCTCTTTTCATGGAATAAATTCAGTCACTGCTGCTGAGTGGTATTTTTCAAGGACTGATTTTTAATATATTTACTTTTTGGTTTTAAATGTTCTTTTAAGCAGTTCCCTGATTTGCCAAGATGCTTTTGGACATGCATAACTTTTAAAGCAATTAAAAATTGCTGAATTCAAAGCTAATTCATGAGCTGCATGAGTTTTCCTTCAATCAAATTCCTACTGTACCACATATATGCATGTGAAACTCGCTATAGATTCCAGCTTTGAAAAAACCACAGAACATCATCCCACAGCATCAAGGTTGTAATCTGTGCTTTCCTTTTGCCCCGTTTTCCCTCAGCGGATATCTGTGTTTCCAGTCTATGTGTGCCAGAGGCACACACACAAAAGACAGGGTCACCCTGACAAAGTGGAGTACGTGCCGAGCGCGATGCCTGGGAGGGTGCTGTTGCTGTGGGTGGGGGCTCAGGGGACCAAGCTGAGGCAATCGTGTAGTGGCCAGGAGAAGGCAGGAGCCTGCAGTTCTGTGCAGGAGCAAAGGAGCTGGGTGGGCCAGGCTGGCCACAGCTGCAGTGACTCTGGCGTTACTGGTCTTAGCCTGTGTGAGAGGGTAACCAGGGTGAAAATGCTGCAGCTTGGGACAGCGTGGGGCTATGTGCTTGCTGTTTCCGCCTCTCTCTGTTGAAGGCATTGCTGGAATACTTTGTGCGTTTCCTTCCGGGGCTGGGAAAGCTGCCTGAGTGCCAGCTGGGGGAGTGAGACTGGTCCCTGCTCTGAGCTCAGGTTTCTGGAGCAGCCCTGTAGGTAGGCTGCCCATGGGGAACACATGGTGCACCAGACCATTGGATTAGTGTGCAAACTGGGGGAGGAAGGGATGGGAATAAAGACAGAGAATGAATTATGTCTGAGTAGCTCTCAGTCATGCTCAGTTAGCTGTTAAATATAGGGAGAAATGTTTTCTCAGGACTTAGATAATACAGATATTTTTTTTTATAGTACTTTGCACATACTGAGAATTGTAACCTTTCCTTAGGCACAAACCACTTGTCCTCCACCCTCTGTTTGGTACCTGAAACCTCTGTGGAGCCAGAACCTGGCTCACTGCGGCAACTTTTGAAGCTGCTTGCTAATCCTTTGGACTCCCACTAAAATCAGTAGGGACTGAATGTCTCTGGTGTCTTAATCCATTTCCCTTAAGGATCTGTTTCAGTGTTGTTTTTTCTAACCCTATTACATAGACCTGACCTTGAGCCAGCCTACACAGTTGGGAGCGGATGCAGCCCTGATCCAAACGGGCTGGATCAACAGCAGCACCCTGTTGTTGAGGAGTCAACCTGCAGGACCGAGGGCTGAGGGATGCTCCAGCCTGCCAAGCCCTTTGGTTATCCCAGCCTGGTCACTGTGTAATGTAAGTTGGGCTTATTACTTGTGGAAGATTTAGGCAGGAGCTGGGAGAGGGAGGAAGCACAGGTGTCCTATAAAGAAGTTTTTCTGCAGAAAGACTTACTCTGGTCCTTGTTAACTGATTAGAATTTCTTTGTTGTTGCCTCTTTTAAGAAAGGTTTTGGCTTTCTGAGCATGTGTCAGAGGTTAGGAAATAATAAGATCTAATAGGCTTGGAGGAAAGGCTATAACTTAGATCTTTTTATGAGTGAAATGGCTGTCAATAGATTCCCCATTCTACCAGTCAACAGCCCTTCATTATCCCTGTAGCTGGAGAAGTCCTTCAGCAGGGGCCTGTGTGGGATTAGTAACTGCAGAGTCTCTCTATGGGCTGTGTTTGAACTGGAAATCAAACGACAGCAATAGAGAACTGCTATTTTGTGGCCGGTGTTTTAAGGTGCCGTGGCTGGAGGAAAGGTGTCAGCCCCGTCCCCTGCGCTCTGCCGCGGCAGCTTTGGGCTTCGCAGGTCTGTGGGCTAACATAGCAAAGGCTGGTCTTCTGGCCCAGCTGAAGACTGCTGTGAGGCCACCAACAACGTGGCACTGCCCATCTGGCACCAGCGACTCTTTGTGCAGTAAACCCTGTGAGGGACCTGGAACAGACTGGTGTCTCGCGTTCTGCTCAGCGAACTCTCGGGGCACATGTTGTCTCCTCTAGTTATACCTGACGTACCACACAGTGTGTCTGTGTGTGGGCAGATTATTTTAAAATATTTGAAGTGTAATGAAAAAGGGAGAGGGGTGGAAATTGTAGTGAGCTTGACAAGGAAAACCAGTGTCTCATTAGTCTGTCCTGCCTGCTGATGGCTGAAAGGTAAACTAGTTGTTTCTGGTAATGTGTCCTAACTCTGTTAGGCTGATTTCTTTTTCATATTGTTGTTCATTAGATCTTGATTGATACTGATAGAAAATATTTTACTCAAGCTATTCAAGATGCCTTTGAAGTTTACTCCCTCATTGGAATGCAAGCAGTGCTAATCAGTCACCCCTTAGTTACAGCAGTCTGAATTCTGATTCTGTAATGCACTTGTCTCTGGTGGCAGTCAGTGAAGTTATCCTGACCAAACCAAATGCAGAGCAAGAGAACAATCAGTGTTGCTGAAGTCATGGGCAGAAAATGCTGATTTTTTTTGAAACTAAATTGCAATTCTTTTTCTGCTACAAACCCCTTTGTCTTCAGGGAGGTTTTGCTCAGGCTTCTAATGGGCAGGACAAAAGCTTGAGACATCTTACTTGCATCTGCCTAATAGAAATTAAGCAATCCCAAATTTCTGCAGGCTTTAACCTCTCTTGGGCATCTGAGTCTCATTTATTTATTGCACTGATTTAATTTTTTATGTTTGCTATTCCTTTCCTTCAGTGAGTGTTATGAAGGTTCATGTCTGGGGAGTCGGTCTTTAGTTGTTCCACTGAGTTCTTGGTAGGAACAAGTTCCTGCAATTTCAGCTGGAGTTTGGTGCTCAGCAATTGTCAGGCATTTGGCCTTCAGTTTGGGGCAATCTGCAAAGAACCTGGTCTTCACATTGTGAATTCCACGGGCTACACCAGTGCAGGCAGCTGAATGAAAGCCAATTCACTGCCAAAGTGGTTTCACTGAAACTTTAATTCATCTGTGAGGTTTGTAAATGTGGCTGAAATTCAGATGAAAGGTTACACTCTATAATTGTCTGTTGTCCTTCAGTTGGGAAAAGAAGCTTGGTCTGAATGTAACACCAAGTAGCACCAATTAAACTAAAGGTGCTGCTGCTGTCTTCTCCCCGCCTCAACCCCCATCCCTCTGGCTTTCCTCTCCTGCTTCTGCAACCGGTCTGCCCATTTAGGCTGAGGAAAAAGCAGCCAGACAGAACCGGGAGGGCGGGAAGGAGGCAGAGAACAAGTAAACTTCTGTAAAAGGCGAAGAAAGAAAGAGGTTGCTTCTGTTGTCAAGACTGCCAGCGTGGATTTCTAACCACCTCGGGCGTACGTGCTTAACAATGATTGTATCAGCAGGAGGTGGCACCTTTGGTGTCAGTTATTAATAAACCTCTTAAAATGCACATACACTCTTTCTCATTCTTCTTCCTCTTTCTTTTTTTAACTCACTGTAGCAATTTCTGTCCCTTTCTGAGCTGGCACAGAACAAGAAGTCCACAGTATTAATGAAACATGAATAGCAATGTTCAAATGCACCCAAACTGAGATACTCAAGGGAGATCAAGCTGGGCCATTCCATATGGACAGCTCCTTAAGCTGGCTCTTCCAGTGTCCTGAAATCGTCCAAAACAGACCCAGCTGCGTAAGGTGAAGGCTGCCCAGAGAATACAGCCCATCAAAGAGAAGTCAGCAACTAGCACGTTTGTTCCCTTTCTGTAACATCACCCTTTGCTTCTCTGACAGCCCTCCTTAGCCTTGGGGTTTGGAGGGTGAGGTGGCGGTGTGCTGGCTCTAAAATACATGCCCCTGAGGTCCAGGAGCTTTGCTTTTCCGCTTTGTGAAAAAGCTGTTGATGGCACATTGTGTCTCTGAATCTAAGCCTGTCTAAACCTAACTCGTCTTCTAATCCAGATTTCAATCCATTCCCAGAACCTGAAGAACAGACTGGAAACATTTGCAGGCTTGGACTTTACCTGCGGGCACAGCCAGAACTCCCCGCGGCTGGGGTGAAAGTCGGTGACGTGTTGCGCCTTGTGGCTTTTACTAAGAAGGGGTTCAGCGTTGTTACCGGTCTAAGACCAGCAGAGTCCTGCCGCCCAGTCCCAGACAGGGCAGGGCTCTGGATCAGTGAGCGTCAGTGCCGTGGGAAAGATACACAAGGCAAAATAAACCCATTGCATGTTTAGTCCTGTGGGCAACGTGACACTGACCCTTTAGGCAGCGAGTTATGCAGAAGCAGAACAAGTGGAAGAGGCAAATCTGTCTCCGCTATAACCTTGCTGCCAGGCTGAATCTTTGCCAAAACATCTGAAAACCATGAATGTCTGCTTAACGCACCTGGCTTGTTCCACAAGGTACCTCGAATCGGGTTGTAGCAAGGAAGCAGGGGGAAAAAATATCTGCAGTCCAGTAATGTTCTTTGAAAACTCACCAGGTAGTATGGCCCCAGGATGAAGACTCAGTTTCCAAAGTTTATCAAAATCCCCTTTTGTCAGAGAAAGGGAAAGGATGACTCTAACCTGGGGTAGCCGAGCTTGAAGGGTCATGAGAGAGTTGAAAATGTCAGCCTTGGAAGCAGAGTTTCTGTGTGCTTGATATTATTTCTCCCTGTGCATTACACAGATGGTTCCACAGCCTTACGTGGTACGGATAAATCAGAGGGCCATGAGTGCCACCGAGGACAAATGTTCTGTAAGTTATTAGTCTGGGCAGGGGGTGTAGAGTGACATTTAACATCAGCATGAAGACTTCCTTAACGAGAACTTATTAATAGCAATGGGAATGGGAGGCAGGGAGTGCACAGAATTTCATCCTCTTGAAGGCACGGGTCTCTTCAGCGCGTCTCCACTCGTGCGTTACTCACTTGCTCTTCTGCGTGACGCTGAGGGCATTGCCCTGGCTTACGTGGAGGCTGGGTTTTGGAACTGAGCACCCAGCTGCATCAGCTTCATTTGTGGTTCTAGGCAGCAAAGCTGAGCCAGGGAAGATTTATCTGTTGAATAGCAATTGTGTGAGCTGAACAAAGCTCCACATACAGGCAAGGGAGGAAAGCTTGCTGAAGGCTGCTGGATGCCCACAGAGCAGCGTAAAATCTCCAGAGTACCAAGTAGCATTGTCTTTCCAATGCACCGTGTCAGCGTTTTTTGACTTAGATAATAAATATGTTTACCTCTCCATTTTGACAGACGTTTAGGGAAGCGGATGGGTTGGTGTATCCAAGGTGTGTACTTTCTTGCTTTATTTGGAAACACTCTAACAATGGAAAATGTTTTTTTTCATCTTCTTAATAGCACTGTGGTAGCTTTTGCTGAGACAGTAACCTAACTGGATCTCATCCATCTCAGCAGGATCGAAGGGCACGTGTCACTTCTTCAATCCACACCTTCTTACCACGTTGAAGAAAACTAAATCATATCACTGCTGGTACCTAGTAAGGCTATTACTTGTAGTACCTCCAGAGGAAGTTGTGCTTTCGCTGCACCTCAGCTGCATTATTGCATTAATTTGTTTAAACGGACCCTTGAGACAATCTACTTCACGAATTAGAGCACCCTTACTTAGCTGGAGTTCTGCCACTGGAGTGTCGGCACTGTCCAGTCCCCCCCAGTCTGTGACTTCTAGGGAAGTTCCTAATCAATGTTGATATTTTCCCCTCTCCTTTGCACGGCGTTCTGTGGCTTTGCCTACAGGTAGAGACTTTTTTTTCACTCCTCTTACTAGAGACAAAGTTGGTTTTGAAATAGCCAATGCCTAGTACGCGTCGCTCTGTGTATCGGCAGGACAACGATCATTGTCGGAGGGAAGCTGTGAATACCTTAGGAGGCTGTTCCCTCAAAATGTAAAGGGAACGTCAGGTACCTCCTAAAGAAGCAGCCAGCAGTTTGGGAGTTATGGTAGGTGAGTCGTGCTTGCTTCAAGAGAAATCTTTACCAGAAATATTAATAGATCTAGAATTGCGTTACAGGGAAGGAAATGCATCACCTGCCTCTCTTTACAGACAGGAGGAAATGGGGTGCAGGGAAATGAAGTGATGTGCGTGGAGTCACCCAGCATATGCACGGCAGGCTGCGGAGTGAGTCTCCTGGCTCAGTCTGGGCCTTTGTGGGTTGATGGATAGAAAAATATGCGTTGGGGGGCTTCCCCCACCCACCGTACATCTTTTTATCAAATTATTATTTTTGTAGCTGAATTTGGAGGAGGAACCAGCACTGAGTGAACGGAGAGCATTTGTACCTTCCAAATATGCAGCAAATTAAAAGAAACTGAATATCTTTACCCATGAATGTTTTTTGTAGCTGGTTCTGAATAACTTGTGTACCAGCAAAAACCAAGGTGCAAGTTCTGGGAGAAAAATGCTTTTTTAGGAGTTATTTGTGCATTTCCAGTTCACCTATGATGGGATTTTCTAAACTGTTAACTCTCTAAACATGGTATAAAGAAACGCGTATGCTTTTGTCAAGCTATAATGGCTGTTTATAGCTGATGGTCTTACTTGGTTATTGGCTGCAAATACATCTATGGTGCGGAGAACTCGGCGGAGCTAACTACACAAGTAACACCCTTGCCTCCTGCAGATGCTTTGCAGCTTCAGATAAGCCGTTTGATACTGCAGCTATTGGTATCTGACAGTGACAATTTAAGGCCAGCCTTAGCTGTGCCACTCTGACTTTCTCAGCTGTGACAGGGCAGGTCTAACCGCAGCCAAAGTGACATGGGTGGCACGGCCGGATGATTCCCTGATTCCTTGGGCTCTTCCACCTTACCTTGCTCAAAGTATGACCGGAGCGTGAGCACGGTTCGCGCGGGTTTGTCTGTCTTGTCCGTCAGTGACATGTCCATCATGCAGCTCGCCATGCACAGGCCTGGCTGGGTGCCCTGGGCTGGGGACCCGCGGCAGAGTTCGGCCACTTTGCAGTGTTGCTCCCAGAAGCAGGATGAGCAGCTTGCCTTAGCTGAGGTTGGTCTGTGCCTAAGAAAGCCAGTGGAAATGGAGGTTGGTTATGTCTGGCCACACAGCTGCTACTCTGCAGAATAGGAATGCTCCACAGATGCTTCTAAAAATCCTGGTATCACGGTCTCTCCCCCTCAGCATTTCAGTGAGGAAACAGATGACTAAAAATAGCCTGCTCTCTAAAGCACCAAGAGAGCTGTGCTGTGCTTTTAGCATTTAATTTTTGTTCTCCTGAATGTGCTCAGGGTTGGTTTGGATTTGTTTTTCTGTTTTTTTTTTTTTTTAATTTAGTGAAAAAAAGATGGATTTAGGATCAAGCTGATATTCATCAACAAATCTTCTTGCATTTATCGTAACCCTTCCTCCTGCTGATCTTTCCTAACATTCTGCTCTGCTATGGACCAGCAATCAGGCTCTGGGAAGAAGGCTTCCTAGCAACGCATTAAGCCACTACAACAATGTTTTTTTAAGAAAATCAGGCTGCCTTTATGAAAAATAACATTGGGAAACTGATAAAGACTTTTCCACATGGAAAGAATAGATGCCCTGTGCTTATCCACTGAAATGGAGAGACCCTGCAATTTTATCGCTGTCTTCCTGTTTTTTTAATGGAAAGAATCAGAAAGGGCTCAGTAAAATAGAGCAAATATCAGTAATATTGGAGATTGGAGAGTGTGGGTTAGATTGCGGAGGAAAGAGAGGACAAAATCTGAGCTAGTCCATATTGAAAGAATGAGATATTGAACAAGTAAGATTATAGTATGAGCAAACCAGTATGTAGGCGTGGCAGGTTTTAGCTTTTGTTTTCAATCAGTAGATGCTGATTAACTTGGGCTTTTCTCTGTGTCTGCAGCAATCTAGATAAAAATCATACCTTTAGGTTTACTTGCTTCTTCCTCCTTTCCCTCTCAATGTGGTGTTTTGTCAATGTCCTGTCCTGATTTTTTGAGAGTGGAAAGCTCAACAAATGTGACCTGTATTCTAACGTTTTGAAGATTTAGACATTGCCCTCCTTTTCCAGCCTCCAGCCTCCTCCCTTCCCCATGTCAAAACTTGACAAAAAAAGCTCACAAAATTGCCCTAAAGTTACAGCATAAAAGTCTGCAGCTGCTACAATTTCATACTGTTCCTTTAAGTTCTGATTCATGAACTTCTGGACACTTGGGGTTTTTTAATCTGTGGAGCTGGTCTTCTGAAAATCTGCTAGGATGGCTGTCCTTGATGTGCTATTTGGAGTGGACAGGGAGGGGTGCTTCTTCTAAGTAGCTTTTTCTGCAGCACTACCAGCTATGAAAAGTCATGACTATATGGGCATATTTGAATGTGGGAGCTTTTCTGTAGGGTCTGGAGCACATATTCCATGAGCTCTCATTCATACCCAAGGAGTTTTTGTGAGCTGTATTTCTGTCTCCCATCTGGAACTGGAAGCTGTTTGCCTTGTGCTCAGCAAATCTCTCCCTTTTATTAAAGAATTGTAAACAGTGCAGAGAAAACAGACAATCTTGATTAAAGTAGTGATTCTGCAGTGTGGTAACAAATACTAGATATGAATTAATTACTTATGAAATCCTGCTTGAATCTTGTGATTTTAATTCTTACCAACTTTCTTTCCATCTGCTTTCACACCTTATGCCTCCCTCCTCATGTAGCTACCAATACTGGAGAGCACTTGAGTTAAAACAGCAAGTACCATTTTTCCTTGCCTGCATTTAAGAAGGCCTCAGCCATGACATTATTGATCAGTACAAGCCTGCTCCTGCTCTGGTAGAACTTTAATTGGATACGCTCTGGCTACTGAGAAGACTTGAGGCGGGAGAAAGAGCATCTTTCAGTTCAGAGCCAATGAAGAAGTAACAGATGTGGGGGCTGACTAGTTCAGGACTGAGCCTCCCTCAGCTCTTGCTTCTGCAGCTACTGACAGCTGGCTTGGCCATTAGCTAGACCCTGCTTCTCTGCAGAGCAAGGCCTATGGTATCGTTAGGAAAATTTTCATCGCCAGGCGTTTGTCTGGCTGCCTTGTGTCTGTTGTGGACTTCTTACAGCCACGGATCCAGCTTCAGCTCCAAAGCTGAGGAATCCTGGTGTCAGGCAGTGCAGCCTTAGTAATAAGGGCTGTATGAGGCCTTTCTGGTGTCTGGGATTAACTAGAGCTAGCAGCAACCTGGCGACATCACAGCCTCCTCACCAAGCCACGTACCTTCCTGCTAGACAATTCCCTGTACCTCGGAGAAACATAAAGTCTTTGCTGGGTCCGGTTGCCCATCCACTGCTGTCTTCTGTTATGCCTCTGTGGATTATGGTTTTGTTCCCTTTGCTTTTTGGCAGAATGCTGCTCTCCTCTAAAGTGCTGGGCTCTGACATATCCTGTCTCTTTTCCATTTTGGCTGTGGGTGACATATAAACAGTGTGGAGAGGCCTCTCAAACTATTTGAAGTTACGTTGCCAAGAGTTGCCATCTCAAGGCTTGTTCTTGGATCCTGGACAGCTTCTTTGGCTGTTTCACTGGCACGAGCAGCCACAAAGCAGGTGTATCTGCTGCCAGAGAATTTCTCAGTCCTTCCAAGTAAAACAGAGCAGTGCAGCCCATTTCTAGTGGGTGGCTGACGTGCAACATGGCTGTGAGCTGCTCTACCACCTGGTGTTTTCTCTCACTCAGTGTGGTGTCTGCTCCTGGGGCTGCCTCTCAAATTCTACAGTGACTTCAGAGAGGATATAGGAACTGAGCTGGAAGAGTTCTCCTCACCTTCATTGCACCCTCCTCACTGCCTGCTTTCCTTGAGCCTCACGCTGCCTATAAGCCCGGAACTGCTGATGGAACTGCACTCAGCAGCACCCCTTCTTGAAATAAGCAATTATCTTCTGACTTTGGACAAACGATGTTGGCTCTGGAGGACAGATCTCTCATTTCTCTTACTTCCTCAGCAGTCTTCTGGTTTGGCTCCAAAGGCAGCTTAAAGCAGATTGAACCTGGCGTCAGGCACAACTCTATAGAAACCAGGCTTGAATTCAGTCTTGGAGATACTAACCAACTAAGCAACCTTCAGCATTGCTGCCTTGGCCCTTAAGTGGCAGCTGGAGCAATTTTTCCTGCCCAGTTTGAGCAGGTGGGAAGATATTTTCAGGGGGGCAACAGTGTCAGTAGGTAGCATTCTTCTCTGAGCTCCCACCCTCAGGTGGCTCTGCATTGCGTCTGACACATGGCGCTGCCTATTGTGTTGATCTTTTTCTGCATGAATTAGCATGCAAACCATGTTTTGTACAAGGTTTGATCTCTATAATTAGACATCTTGCAACACCAAAAAGCCTAATAATGATGGTGAGCATCCTTTGACAGAGGCTTTGTTGAGAGGAGTTTCTCTGTTCTATTGTAAGGAAAAGAGCTTGGGTCACCAGTAAAACAGAATGTGTTGGGAATTACGAGTAAATATGTTTGGAATTAGATTCTTTTCTCAACAGGTACTTGGACGTATAAATATCTTTAAAGGCATTCCAGCTCAGGCCATTGCCTGGCTTAGGATATTTTTTTTACATTATTATTTGGCTATGACTCTTGTAGAGGTTCTACATGTCCTCTGTAACGCATGAAAAAAACTGTGTGCCTTTATGTACCCAAAGGATTTAGCTGTAATCTCTGAAGCTTTTGCAAGTCTTCAGGACAAAGGAAAAACTTCTGGAAGTTTATGTTGTTAAGGGTTGGTAGTTGTCTCCTTTCAGTATTCAGGACAATGTAAATTAATCCTTTCCCCTCGAGGGAAGCATTGTGGTTCTTACTGCCTTCAAAGGCTGCAGCTAACTGCCTGCTCAGGCAGCCGTGCCAATGGAAAGGCTTTTTTTTTTCCAGTCACTGCATCTAGCCCAGTGCAAAAGAGCCGTTAGGGATGAATATGTGTTGGAATAATTGTGGTGGTGTGTGTGAGCAACAACGAAGCTTATGCTTTCTTACATCCAGAGCCACTGCGCAAAGGTCTAATTTCTTCCCACCTCCTTGGGGAGGATGGTGGGTGGGGAGGCAGCACATCACCAATGACTCCTAGATGATACGAACTGTGGCAGGGGAAATGGAAGAGCTGCTTTGTAAAGCAGATTCTTCCAGTACAGTTTGCAGGTGTGACTTCCATAACATTGTTGAACAATGGATGGGGCACCTGTTGATGGTAATGCCAGTTTATGTTCAGATTACAAACCAATCCTATTAAGCTGGTATCAAATGCTAATCCAGTCTTCTTTCAATGGCTGAGTCAGAATCTGATTTTAAAACATGTTTTCAGAGAGGCACTGATTTAACTTTGATTAAAGGCAAAGATTACTCTTACATGTTATTCAGGGTCTACTTCCTCTGAGCAAAGGAGTGCAGGGAAGAAATAGCTGAGCTGACAAGAAAAACCAGTGTTTATCAAACTGAGATGGTAGTAGTGCCTTCTGACCCAAGTTCCAGCCATTGCCTACTACCATGTTATGCAAATATAGTAGCTTGGGATCTATCTTGTAGTGTGTCATCACTGCAAGGTGCAAATTTGCTCTTTGTGACGTAAGTTGAAAGGAGTTGTTTAATGAAGAACCTCTGAGCGTGGTGGGCAGAGCTCTGGGAATGTACACCCAGATTCCGCTTCAGCCTCTGACCTCTGTACTTTGCTTTCCCTGTCAGCAAAAGGGGGTAGAGGACAGAGAAGGAGAGAGGAAATTAATATTTATCGTATCTGAGTACAGTATTGTTCGTGTTCTCCACACGGTTCCACTTTTCAAGGCATTTCAGAAGAAAATTTATTCTTCCAGTGAATTTAGCCAAGTCTTTTTGGAGCATAGGATATGGTGGTTCTGGAAACAGTTTGCAGAGATTGAATCTCATATAGATATTAATGCCTGAATTGTCACATCTTGTGTTTTCTGCTTGAGGAAGAGACTGAATTGACTTAGTTCAGTATTTGTATTTACCCAGAATACAACTTTATGCAGAAATATTAGTGATGAAACAATTTTGGATACATTGTACAGACATTTTATGTAACTGTCTGCATTGTTTTGTGTCTGTGTGAACTGCTTCACATCTCTAAGCAGAAGAGCTATTCCAGGCAGGTTCTCTCTCTTTCTCTCCCAGTGAAGATTTGGGGACCATGGAAAAAAAATCACTTTCATTTTCATCTTGGTCTGGCTATTAAACCGAGTGCAGTTACTGAAGGGCAGAGATATTAAGACAGGTAAATGTCTCATGGGAGTCTCCCTGATTGTTTCCTACCTGGAAACAAAGTTCTTCCAAGCCCTGGGAAAAATTCTCATTCAAAGATCTGTTCAGATGATGGTAAGGATCTGTTTTGGTGTGTCTTCCACATGGTAGCTGACATGGAGACTGTTAGCCCGACACTTCTCAAAAGTTACTGTGGTTCACTTTAGTTACCTTTATGAGACTAACAGCAGTTAGGATTGGGTGAATTCAGCCTAGGAACAGCTTCTTGTTGCTCATGCTTTTGTATGCCCAGACTGAAATCAAATATAGGAAGGATGAAGACTTTTCCAAAGGCTACAGTGCAAGTAGATCGGTGTCTGGTCTGTGATGTTTATTTTCTTGGATGTGCATCACCGACAGACTTTTGCCAGCATGTGCCTTCAGTATGGGTAGGTTTCTTGAAATAATGCTGATGTGAGGTGTAAGTCTTGTGCTGGCCTTCTGCATAGGTGACAGCATCAGCTTTGGCAATAAGAGATTAAATTATGCCTTTGTCTGTGCCAGCTTTGTAGATTTCAGAGATGTTGCACTGGCGTAACAGAAAGCAAAGCTTAATGCACATCTGTCCATGGTGAATGGCAGGGAGAAGACAACTGTTTGTCCATCACTTCTTTACATGCTGTTGTCATGATAGCCTGTATGATAAACTGCAAATGGGCTTGTCGCACGTCTGCTGGCTGTGGGTACTCATGCATTTCTAACTACCTGGCAAAACTACGTTTCAGACCCATCGTCTGTCTTTTGTTCCGGTCCCTACTCCAACTCTACTCAGTTAACATCCAATTAAAATAGGTGGGTTTATCCCACGGATTACCAACCTGCTCCTTTCCAGAAGTGAAGGTGGCACGTCACCCCTGTCCAAGACAGAAGCTGTTCGGAAAGTACTGCAACTTTCACAGTCAGAAGCAGCAGAGAGTAGGGAACTCACTAGTCTTGTCCAAACACCTCTCTGCCTTTCAGACATTTTCCCCTGAGCCAGTACTGCCACCAGATCTGTGAATATACCCACAGCCTTCCTCTAGGACTGTTTTATTTGGTGACTAGTGACACTATAGCATCTTTGGGAAAGCAATCATGTGGTCAATTCTTTTAAATGGGACTTCAAGTGAAACAGCAGAGGCAATGTGGCTCAAGGCCAAACTTCCCAGCATGTAGCTGTGTCACCCATAGATGGGGGAAGGTGAACTACAGTAGTTTGCTTGCAGCTGGCTCTGGGGGTGAGAATTGCTGGGAGTTGTGGCTATTCCACTTAAGCCTCAAACAAAACCACTTAACTCACTCTCTTCTCAGTGGTATTTGCTGTGGCTCCTTGAATGAACTGCTTAGCAACACCCAGAGCAAATCATGTATTTACTTTTATACATACCCAGTTGGTATTGGCACAGACCCTGTAACTCGCTTCAGGACTTGGATGCATTGTGTTTGCTTGGCTTTTTAATTGTACGCTTCCTTGGGCAAACCTTTTGTTTACTGCGCTTTACTTGGCGATGTTCTGACATGCTGTAAATAAAACACAAGCCCTCATAGGCTCTCTGCTGGCCTCTTCTCATTGTTCCCACAAAAGTGTTGCAAAAAATCACCAGATTTGATTATAGTAGAAACAGAATGTTAGGATATTGTGTGTTTCAAAACTCGTAACCATAAAAGCCTCACTAGGTTGATATGGTTTTGTATTAAGAAACTAATAGAAACTGGATGAAACAATGAAGAATTGAACAGAGGAGTTTCATTTCAATCCTGTAATTCTAGGAACGGTGCTTGTTAGTTATTGCATTTGTTAAGTCTTGAGAAACCAAGGAAACTTGCTATAGAAACCCGTTATGCACCAGTGATGCTGCTTGGAAATCCCCTTACCCTTCCCGTCTTGATTTGAATATCAAGAATTCCAATTGTTGGGCGTTAGTAGAGGTGACCAATGATTACTTTGGGATGTGAATATTGCAGAAGTTACGTAATCAAAGAAACCAATCAATGTAAAGGTGAGATTTAATAGCGAATAGAGTATGCATTTTTACGTTAAACAATTCATGTAATAGTGACTTGACAGAAGAAAGTGTATACAAACTGGTGAGTTTTAATGCAGCGGTGGGCACGTGTTTGGCAGTTATCCCGTGTCCCCAGCGCTGCAATAAAGAAGTGCCTGCCCACCTACACTGTGTAGATGAGTTTTTTTCTTACAGATTTGTAACAGTTTTGGTGACGCAGATCGGACCTTGTGAGTGAGACTGGAAGGGATTGCGTGTTGATCAGACTCCAGCTGGAACCGAGGGATTCTCAGGGAGGACCATCGCCCTCGACTCATACAAGCTCCTTGCAATGTTTCCTGGAAAAGGGTAAGGCACTTCTTTGGAATTTCTTTGGGTAGCCTGCCCATAAGGAGCGGCAAAAGCTTCGCAGGGTTGGGGCTTTGAGGGTACCTGTTTGCATTAGAAACCTAGGCACCTGCCTGTAAGTCATAAGTGAAAGCTATTGCTGGGCTTTGTGTATTTGAGGTAATTGTCGTTTGCATTTGTTTGGTATTTGTTATTTGAATATTTGCATTTGTTTAATATTTATTATTTGAATATATATAAAGGCATAATACATATATAAGCATTATATATATAAGCATAATGCAATTAACGAAATTGTTTAAGAGTGCAGGGAATTTAACTACTGATGAGAAGATACCAAAGACATCACCCTTGGGATGTTTATTGACACATTGGAATGAGTTGCATGATGATTTACGTAAAAGGTGAATGAATATTGTAATCACTGGTGGCCTTTATATGTTTTAGAAGACCAGCAAAAATGACCAAAAAATGGGACTTCGAGCTATATTACTATCTTGCAATTAACGTTCTGTAGAAGGGAAGGAAAATGGAATGAAGTACTCTATGCAAATCTGAGACAGCAAACTGACTGGCAGAAGGAGTGCAAATTCGTAAGTCGAGATAATTTATTGATGGCTTTAACTTCTGAAAACAGGAAATCTAAAAGGTGTTGTTCAGCTTGTGATATTGGAAAAAGATGTATGAAATGTAGGACCCCAAAGGAGGATGAAATGGAGTTACAGCCCCACTGCCACCCGAACGAGCTCCTTCCCCGCATCAGTCGCAAGAGGGAGATATTACACCAGGAGAAGGGGTAGGACAACAGGGGCTGGTTGATGTGACAGTTCCGTTTTCTGTTACTGATTTAATGGCATGGAAACAGGCAGCAGGAGTGTACAGGGAAGATCCAGAGAGAGTAGCTAGAGTTGTGGAAACAATTATTAGGGCTCAGGATCCCGACTGGAATGATTTGCAAGTAGTATTGGATAACTTATTGGATAGCACCAAGAAACAGATGGTGTTAAAAGTGGCAAAAGCACGGGCAGAGGCAGCAGGTGCAAGTGATGTACTTACAGGGGCTATAGAACAAAATTCCCTTCAGGGGATCCCCAGTGGGATCCCAACATTGTAGATCACAGGTAGAAATTGACTTGTTATCAAAGATGGGTATTTTACGGAGTCAAACATGCAATGCCAAAAGCTATGAATTGGTCACAATTATATGAAGTGAGACAGGATAAAAATTAATCCCCCTCCATGTTCCTAGAAAGATTAAAACAGCCCGAAAGTACACCAATATGAAATTGGAAATGGAAGCAGAAGAGCAACACTTAGCCTGAATCTTTATGGGACAGTCAGAGGCAGAAATTAGGAGAAAACTTCAAAAATTAGAAGGGGAAGATTTGAGGAACCTAAATAAGATGTTTGAAGTGGCATGGAAAGTCTATAATAATCGGGAAAGGGAAGAAGAACAGAAAAAGGAAAAGAAAGCAAAAGTCAGAGAAAATAGGATAAGCTGTTTCAAAGGGAAATTCTGTGCAGGGAAAAGGAAGAGGACAAGCCTGGGGAAGAGGAGGTTTAAGAAATTTCAGAGAAAGAGAACTCAATATGCCATGGGGAATAAATCAGTGTGCATATTGCAGGGAAGAGGGACAGTGGAAAAAGGATTGCCCCAAATTAAAAACAAACCAGTAGGAAGCTGAAAGAATGACGACCTTAGATGAATAAAGGGGGACCAGAGGGGAACCCAGCTGAGCCTCTGGTTACAATTAGGCTGGGAGATTCTAAAGTTGAATTTTTAGTAGATACCAGGGCAATGTATTCAGTTTTAAATACCTGTAAAGGAAGGTTGGGAGATAAAACTGCTAACATAATTGGAGTGACCAGGAACCAGAAAATAGGCCATTCCTTCAACCCCTAGATTTGAAATTTGGAAATAAGATTATTACACATGATTTTTTGTATATGCCAGAATGTCCAATACCCTTGATGGGACAGGACTTATTATCCAAATTAAATGCAGAAATAGTTTTTGAGGAAGGGGATATTCTTTTGAAGAGACCTGAATCTAAGACAGGAGAAATATTAATGGTGCAAGAAAATGTAAAAGTACAAGGGATACCACAAGAAGTAGATGAGGCTGTGATACCTACAGCCTGGAACACAGAAATACCCGGAAGATTGAAGGTAGCCCATCCTGTAAAAAAATGAATTAAAAGAGCATGCGAAACCAGTAAGAATAAAACAATATCCAATAAGATCTGAAGCTAGACAAGGAGTTAAGAAATCGATTGATAAATTTTTGGAATATGGAATTCTTCAAGAGTGTGAATCTGAATATAATACTCCAATCTTACCAGTTAAGAGGCCCTCAGGTGAGTATAGGTTAGCTCAGGATTTAAGAGCAATAAATCAGACAGTAGAAGACATTTATCCTGCAGTTGTGAATCCATATACCCTTTTAACAACCTTGAGGGAAAGCCATCAGTGGTTTACAGTGCTTAATTTAAAAGATGCTTTCTTTTGCATGCCTCTAGAAAAGGAAAGTCAAACTTGTTTGCCTTTGAGTGGGAGAGTCCACAAACAGGACGAAGAACATAATTAACATGGACGAGACTACCACAAGGATTTAAGAATAGCCCGACAATCTTTGGTAACCAACTGGCAAAAGAACTTGAGGTGTGGAAAAAATGATTCAGAGTTGCCTGGCTATCTACTGCTGCAATATGTGGATGATATATTGATTGCCACTGAGAAGAGAGAAACCTGCATAAAGGTAACGATAAACCTTTTCGACTTTCTTGGACTTAATGGGTATAAAGGATCCATAAACAAGGCTCAAGTAGCAAACCAAGTTGTAATATACTTGGGCTTTGAAATTTCGAAGGGACAACAACAACTGGGAACAGAACGTAAAGAAGCCATTTGTAGTATCCCAGAGCCAACAAATATTCATGAGGTGATGGCCTTCTTGGGAATGGCTGGGTGGTGTAGGCTACGGATCAAGAACTACGGTCTAATAGCTAAATCACTGTATGAGGCCCAAAAGGGGTCGCCTCTCTTTGAGTGGGGCCCGGAACAACAAAGGGCCTTTAAAAAATTGAAACAGGCCCTGATGACTGTTCCTGCTTTGGGACTTCCGGATTTGACTAAGGATTTCCAGTTGTTTATTCATGAGTGACAGCATTTGGGACTAGGAGTGCTCAATGGATGGGAAGTTGAGAGGGACCGGTGAGATACGTTTCCAAACAACTGGACACAGAAAGCAAAGGATGGTCTACTTGTCTTTGCGTGGTTGCTGCTATGGTAATGCTCATACAAGAAGCCCAAAAATTAACTTTGGGACAAATGATAGTGGTATACGTACCATATATGGTGATAACGGTCTTGGAACAAAAGGGGGGTCATTGGCTTTCTCCCAGCAGGCAGGATGATAAAGTATCAAGTAATATTGACAGAACAGGATGATGTGATACTGAAAATGACTAACCTTGTCAATCCTGCAGTTTTTCTGAATTCTGTACAGGAAGAAGGACAATTGGAACATGACTGTTTAGCTACTATCAAACAGGTGTATTCCAGTCAAGAAGACCTGAAAGATACACCATGGGATGACCCTGACTGGGAGTTGTACACCGACGGAAAAACATTGACTGCACTTCAGAGCATGATTGTTTGAAATAGGCCTCTGTCCTTGGAAAATCTGGTACGATTTTCAACCTGGAGATCGTGTCCTCATAAAGACACGGACCTCTGAACCTTTGCAAGAACGCTGGAAAGGACCTTCTCAAGTACTTCTGACAACTTTTACTGCAATCAAATTGCAGAATCGGATGCATGGATACACTACACCAGAGCTAAGGTGGCTGCTTCTTCTTGGAAAATTGTCAGCAGAGATCCTGAAACTGCAAAGTTGACTTTAAAATATGTCTAACCTTGTGTATAGTCTTGAAGTGGTGGGAGAATGGATTTTGATCTGGATGATGGTGGGAGCATGGTTTGAGGTAAAGATGACTAGATTAGAAGTAATGGTAAGGTATGGAGGTCCGCTGTCAGTAGAAGTGGACCAGTTCATATACCTCCCAAGAAAGACTTCAGAAGAGAATTTGATGGTTGGGCTGATAAAAGAGTTCGCTAACTTGCAAAACGTAACCCAAATTACTGCATGTCTCCCAATTCCAAGAGCCGTAGGTGAATCAATTCCATGGGGAATTCTGACAACAAATTTGAATAGTGAAAAATCCAGCAATGATAGTACCTATTGTGAGCAAGGTCCTGTTGTTGGATGGCAGGAACAAATGTATCATGTCTGGAAGCAATGAAAAACCCTCAGGAATAGAGTGGATTGTGAAAAACTATTAAATTATGTCTTCATCAAAATAGGGAGGTTTCACAGAGTAGGCTGGTGCTCTTCTGACGAACAAATCAAGAAAGAAGTTAATTGAATGATCATGGAATAGAAATGTGGAAAGACCAATCAAACTAAGCAAGAGAAAGCGGTTGCATGGGATTCAGTATGGCCTATGACCACTTTATCCCAATTTCAGTACATGGCCAGTGCCTCCTGGTGTTTTACTTGGGATGGAATGGCCTTCGCAGTTTTCCCATCAGTCGATGACAAAGGAAGTACATCCGGGAAAAAGAAAACATAGTATCTTGGTGGAGTTGTAAAAAGATATATAACTGCAGTACAGTTAGTAAAGCAATTCAGGATGTTCCCTCTCGCAGCTGCACTGAAATATGGATGTTGGTGTAGAGGACTTAGAAATGACCTACAATTGACTGACACATATAAGCCCGAGAGAGGGACAATATTTAGTTGTAGGAAATCTGAAATTCAAAGCCCGAGACACTTAGTTTGGGCAATGAGTGATGGAACTTGGACCACCCATTTATCAATGGATGGGAAAGTGAAACAAATTGCTTTGGGAATACCGACATTATGTCCAAATTGGAACATAATGGGAAACATACTTTAAAGGGAAATTGGAAAATTTGAAATTGGAACAAATAAAAAGATCACCAATTGATGCTAATGTGGAATGGAATGAACCTTCAACAGGAGTAAAACTGGAAGGGCCCTGGAGTATCTATTGACTCCCTTCCCAACATACAGGAATAGGGGCTGGTTATATAGGTTGAGGGGTCAGGTAGAAAGATGGGCTAATGTAACAAAGGAGGTTTCAAAGAACGGAATTTGCAGTCACAAGCAACCTCAAAAATGACTCTGCAGAATAGGATGGCCTTAGATATGCTCTTATTGAAAGAACATGGAGTTTGTGGATATTTGAAGGATAGGATAGACCATTGCTGCATACATATCCCAAACATGACTTGGGACATTGAGCATTATTTGGATTTATTAGGCCAAATAGATAAGGACACTCAAGAGATTCAATGAGATATGCAAAAGAGTTGGCTTGACAAAATTTTCAGCAGGTTAGGATAGAATCTGAGTTTGTGGATAAAGTAGTTAATTGGTACTGTATTATGGTTATTAGTCACTTTTTTTTATTTTATTACTTATTTATTGTGGTTTAAAGAAAGAAATCACCATCAAAACTGCTTTTAATTGAATGATCATTCAGGCAGTAGCTAGACAATAAGATCCAAGCTATTTAGTCACAAGTCTCCCACCATCATACAGGAAATAATGGATGACACATAAAATTTTGTTAGAATGAAAGTATTGAAATTATTTTCAAAACTTTCAAAGGGGGGAAATGTTGCAAAAAATCACCAGATTTGATTATAGTAGAAACAGAATGTTAGGATATTGTGTGTTTCAAAACTCATAACCATAAAAGCCTCACTAGGTTGATATGGTTTTGTATTAAGAAACTAATAGAAACTGGATGAAACAATGAAGAATTGAACAGAGGAGTTTCATTTCAATCCTGTAATTCTAGGAACGGTGCTTGTTAGTTATTGCATTTGTTAAGTCTTGAGAAACCAAGGAAACTTGCTATAGAAACCCGTTATGCACCAGTGATGCTGCTTGGAAATCCCCTTACCCTTCCCGTCTTGATTTGAATATCAAGAATTCCAATTGTTGGGCGTTAGTAGAGGTGACCAATGATTACTTTGGGATGTGAATATTGCAGAAGTTACATAATCAAAGAAACCAATCAATGTAAAGGTGAGATTTAATAGCGAATAGAGTATGCATTTTTACGTTAAACAATTCATGTAATAGTGACTTGACAGAAGAAAGTGTATACAAACTGGTGAGTTTTAATGCAGCGGTGGGCACGTGTTTGGCAGTTATCCCGTGTCCCCAGCGCTGCAATAAAGAAGTGCCTGCCCACCTACACTGTGTAGATGAGGTTACAGATTTGTAACAAGCGGAGCTGCCATTTAAGATATTTCTTAAGGTGAGTTTCTCCCACTTGTCGGGAGATCTGGAGAAGCTGCTGCTCTACTTTTTTTTCCTGATGGTGTTCGAAAAATGCCTCTAGTGACAGAGGGAAGTCTTGCCCTCGGAGTTCCCTAGTTCAGCTCTCTCGGCAGACTGCAAGCTGCTTGCCGACGGCGAGTTAAGGGGCAGCGCGTTGCAGCAGTTCAGCCGCTGCCTTGACACAGGACCTCCCAGCACCCAATGGATTTTTTGCCCTTCAAGTCCAGAGCAACCACTGGCAGGAGCGGTTCGCGGCGGTAGCGCTGCAGCAGCGACTGACCCGCGGGCCCCCGGCGGGCCCCCCGCCAGCCCGGGCTAGGCCGGCGCAGTGGTAACGCGCGCCCGGGGCTGCTGGGGACGGGACCCGAGCGCGGTGCGGGGCGCAGCGGGGTGACAGACCCCGTCCCCTTTCCTCCTCTGACCACCCCAACGGCACGGGAGCCCCGACCGACTCGTGGGGGGGGGGCTACCGGGCAGGGCGAGAGGGACACGGCCCCGGAGAGCCTCTGCTCCGGGCCCCGCCGCCGGCGGGAGTGGGCGGTCTCGGCCCGTGCCTCGCACCGGCGGGGGGCCCTGCCCGCACCGGGGCGCCGAGCCCTGCGGGAGGGCGGGGGGAGCCCGCTGCTGTGCCCCGCCCCTCCCCGCCCCAGACCGGACCGGAGGGCTGCTCGGCCCTCGGCAGCCGCTTCTCCAGCCCCCGTACGAGCAGCCGCAGCCCCACACGGGCCGGCCCCGGCTCTCCGGCAGAGCCGCTCGCTGCGCCTTTAACGACGGCGGCTGCGCCGCGGCGGGCGGGTTGCGCGGCGTCTCCCAGCCGCCTCTTTCAGCGCCGCAGGCGAGTGGGCGGTGCGGGCCCTCCGCCGGGAGCAGATGGGGTGGCGGAGCGCGGGGTGCCGGGAGGGCCCCGCGGGCGACTACCTGACGCGGCCGAGCGACGGCTTGGCTGCGAGCGGGGAGCGCTGAGATGGCGAAAGCTCCGCGCCCAGGTGAGTGCCGGGGCCGCCCTGAGGGGAGCGCGGGGCGGCGGGAGGCGAGGCTCCGGCGGCCTCCCGGGCAGTCCCGGCTCCCTGTCCGCCGGCCCGCCGCAACGGTAAATACCAACTTTTGCGAAGGAGACGCAGGTGCGTTCGCCTTCCTCGTCTTTTCCAAGCGGGGTCCGCTCCGCCGTCTGTCCCCACGTCGGCCGGTGCCCGGGGGGTCGCCGTGCGGAGCTACGGGGGCACCGTGGGTGCCCACCCCGGCCGCCGCAGTCCGGCTCCTCCCGCTCTCTGCTCACAGGTCTCTCCCCGCTCTGGAGGAGCTCTGTGGCTGCCGCCTTGTGGAGCCGGTGCTCGCTGCCGCCTGCTCGGGAGAACCAGGCTGGGGCGCAGCAGCCCTGGGCTCCTAATACAGTACAGGTGCGCTTGTTGGGTGGGAGTTGCTCCAAGGAAGAGGCAGATGCTGCCTCTCGTGTGCCTTCACACGTCTTTTCCTCATGCCTCCTCCAGACTCAGCAGTTTGGGGGCCGGTGGGCTGGGGCTGGGGCCAGAGGGCCTGGGGACGCTCAGCAGCAAAGCCCTGGTGCCCCGTGCCTGGTGGCAGCAGCAGCCCTGCAGCAGGTGGCATGTGCTCTGCGTGCGTGAATGACGGGTGCCAGCGAGCAGAACAGGTGAGAAGCCTCTTGCTGTTGCAGAAGTGGTTTTCTTCTAGGTTGCACACAGAGCCCCTTGCTTTTGAAGGTGAAGGAAGGCCTAGCTGTGACTGAAACTTGACTGGTGTTTGGTGCCGGTCCTTGGCAGAGCTTTACAGCAGCATGGTAATATTCAAGCTAAACCCCAAATTTTTTCCCTAATGGTGTTTATTTTTTTAAAATATTCTCCCAAAATAGGTGTGGATTGGTGGTAGCCTGGAGACATAGTGCTCAGAAACATGTGAGCATCGATAATTTCAGAAGATGCAAATATAGTATTGAACTAAATGGATGTTTTCTATCTTTGGAAATGAAGAAGTATTCAAATGGGAAAAAGTCTCACTGGTTTTTCCTTTGGCATTGGTTTGCAGTCCTTTGATAGGAAAATAAGGGAGCGTTGCTTTCTCTTTTGGTGGTACCTGGGTAATGTAGCCTGCAAACATAGCTTGCTTGTTCAAACCCGACTTTGCACAGGATTTTTCAAGTATGGTACTTCTCTTGGATGTGATTCCACTCACTCTGGTAGACAAAATATGACTTTAGATGCCAGCTTCACAATGTTGTCATTACTTCGTATTACAGAGAAAATCAAGAATAGACCATTTATAGAGGAGCTCTGGCAGAACATGCCTGGGTTAAGAGCAGGGGAAATATGCTGCTTTTTTAAACTGAGTTGTCAACGTGAGCTGGAATATGCACAAATATGGAAATGTCGTGGCTGTTTTGCTTGTATGTACCCTGCCTTGCAGCCCCTGCCACTGCTGTAGCCGTATCACAAATACAAAGAAAGACCAATATTCTAGTAGCCGTGAAATCTGCTGCTTGATCACTGCTGAATGACACATGTGCCTATGAAGGGCTTTTAGAGGCGGTCGACTTGACTCGTTTAAGTAGCCAGATCTCACCTAATAGACTCCAGATCTTCAGCGATTGGAGTAGTCCCTGGGCAGAAATACTTGGACATTTGCAGGATTGTAGGGTGCAAAACCATGTAGTGGCAACTGCAGATCACGTCCCTGTGGGGGTGGTGTGGTATCTGCTCTTCTTTTCCTACTTCACTTTTAACAGGCAGCAGTGACTCAAAAATGCCAGATCCGCCTCAGAAAGCCAAAATCTCTGCATTGTGAAAGTAGAGTCTTTGAGATGTGATGCAGGCAGTCCACCTACAGTGATTGCAGGAAAAGGTTAGAGGATATTCATATCTTCTCTGGTTTTGGGGAGTTTGGAGGAGGTGATGATACTGCTGAGAAGGAGGGTGAAGTTAATTTCTATGTGGGGAAGTTAGCATCTGAAGCATCAAGAGATGGCTCTGAGAGATGTACCACATGTACAGGAAAGCTCAATCTAGGATCTGGAGTCTGGACAGCCATGATAAACCTCCTCTCTTTCTTCCTCCATCTCACCAGTAATCCCATAAGGTGCAAGACTGGAAATGTCACTGATGCCTTAAAATAGGGGCTTGAAGGCCTGCATGGCTTAGTTTCTTGATTTGCTTCCTGTTCTCAATAAGCAAATATATGCCTGTCCTTACCATCTGCTGCAGAACTGCCAGTTGAAGGATGTACAGAGTAGGTAGCCAGAGACTTGACGTTGCTGAATTGCTGTGAGATGAAAAACACTGAATGAGGAATGGGAGAGAGTAGCTGGTTGTATTGGGTACTCCTGAGCACAGTGGTGTCTGGGCTGTTCTTTCGGTTAGCTCCTTCACTTGACTTCTTGACAAAGGAATCTACATTTTGTGGGGACTTCAACTATGTCTCTGGCTCTGTCAGCTGTGCTCTTTGCTCTCTGTTTGATTTTTATTTAGGGACTGATGTAGCCACAATGAGAATAAAGGGAGCTCCGGACCCTTTCACCTTTCTAGCCTTACCTGGTGTCTGCTCAATCTTGCTGTCTTCAAGGTGCTGCTTCTCTCAGCTCCCCATCCCAAGCTGCTTTCCTTCCAAACTGACTAATTTAGTCTTCCCTTAATGCTTCCCTTCACCTCTCAATTTTTCCTTTGCACCTGTCAACCCTTTTCCCACCTCTTAAAAATCTTGTCTCAGTACACTGTCAGCTTGGGACTGCTCTCGGAGGGAGTGCTGTAACATCTCTTCCTTGGGCTACAGCTTCCCTGATAAACTTTGTGACTTTGTTCACTCTAAGACACTGCTTACTTTTTTGCCCTTTCAGGATTACCTTTCTTCTCCTTTGCTTCCACTTATATGCTCCTGACTTCTTGCCTTTCATCTTGCTGCCTCTTAACCAGGAACTCCCTCCTAGCACTTGTCCTCAAAGCTCCCACTTCTTTCCCTTTTAATTTGTCCTCTTCTGTCCTCTTCCTGAAGTGCCAGTAATGCTTTTAAGTCTGCAATTCGCAAGACTGTAAGCGTATACAGATTTCAGCAGGGCAGGACTCAGCCTGTAGTTAGGGTGCTGCAGGCTCATGAATGGAAGGTATGGTTTGACGAGCTGGTGGCTCACTGCCAACAGTAAGAGAAATCTTGTGTACTTCCACCTCTTTCCCATGCCAGCTCCCAAGCTTCCTCAGGTCTTCTGAAGTCTAGTTCTGGGAACCAACAGGTGGAAAACTCTTTGTTATCTTAAATTTTTAGAACATTTCTTTTCTGCTGGTTTTACAGTCTTTACAGGCTCAGGTGACTGCCCTGCCAGGTGGGAAGAAGGAAATGGGATCACATCCCGTACAAGCAGCCACCAGTTTGGTTGGCTGGATGCCTCTCCCTGCCTCCGTTGGCCTCCCACTCCTTCATTTGCCTGCCCTCTCTAGCTCCCTGTTTTCCTTCCCCACCCCCTTGGCCTGCTACTCTTTTTTTCTCTTCCTCCCCCTCTCCTCTTTGGGGGTCCCCCTTCCTCAGTCTGGCTCCCCATCTTCCTCCCGCCTTGCACACTCTCTGTCTTGGCCTCCTGTTCCCCTTCCACCTGCCCCGCCAGCCAGCCACCTGCTCCCACTCCGGCCACTCCTGTCCTGTTGGCCTTCTGCAGTGCTCTCCCCCTCGGGCTTTGGCCTCCTGCTGTCTCCCCTCAGCCCACCCCTCCTGCTTCCTCTCACTCTCTCTCTCTCCCATCAGGTTTTCTTTTTTTTTTTTTTTATTTTCCTCCTCTTCTCCTCCACCTGTCTGGCCTCTCACTTTCCCCTCTAAGCGCTGTCCCCCTTGGTCTTCCACTTTTTTCTTCCCTATCCCCCTTGGCCTTTTGTGCTCTCTCTCCCCAACCTCCCACTCACCTCCCACTTTTATTTTTCTCCCTCTGGCCTCTTCCTCTTTCCCTTTGGCTTCATACTTCTGTAAGCCTCCCACTGCTCCCAACCACTTCCACATTTCATTTCAATTTCAACTGGTTTTATTTCAGTTCCAGCCTCTGCTACAGATTCATTGTGTGACTTTAGACTAATTTTGTGTGGTCCTGCTAACAATAACAACATATATGGTCCTTTTCTGGTGATCTGTGCACAGGTGAGGGCTTACTCTGAGTGTACTTTAGTTTTCACCCTGGAATAACTGGAGGGAGGATCAGCATCTCCCTTTGTCTTACCTGAGCTCCTGAGTCTGAGGAGTGCCTCAAGTAGTTAAATTCACATCTTTTTAATGTACATCTTCAGTTTTACGTTTGCCAAAGAAGAAATAAAACATAACTAGAAAATAACAGTGGGTAATTTTGGCCTCCAGTAAGTCTTAACTGCATAGTCACTAGGTAACACCGGGTGGGTAGCTCAGTTAAATCACTTAATGGGTAGGCAGGAAGCATCTGAACCCAGCAGAACAGAAAGAAGTATTATTGTGCAACAGCAGTCAATGGTAACAGCAAAGGTCATTCCTTCTACCCAGCACCTCTTTCCAAATGGAAAAATGATTTGTACTTTTTAAATTTTATTAGGAAACCCTTCCCTGAATTGAAAATGGGCACAGTTCTAAAACAATTTTTGACAAGTAGAAATGTTTTAATCTGTGCAGCAGAGTCTATTTTTTATTATCTTTTTTTATTGAGATTAATTCGGTCTTCAATATTTTGCTACTGAGTTTTCAGTAGCTATGAGAACATTGCGTGCTGTTTTGTGTTTGCTAGCTAGGTTGGTGTGGTAGAAGTATTCAAGAGCACTTTTTTTATGGTTGCCTGTCTGTGGCATGTGCTTACATCTAAGCTTGATTGGCAAATTCTTCTTACCAAGCAAAAGACGTAGCAAACTGCTGGGCGTGCTGCAGAGCTTGAAATCTGTAATATTATGACAGTGACGTGAATTAGTTTTACAGGAGAGCCTGCTGGTGTAGTCACAGCCAATGAAAACTGCTGTTCTTATCCCAGGCTGCTTGAACGCATCTTGCTGGAAGGTCTGGTACAAGCCCACCTGAGCCGGGATGGTCTGTTGGACCAGCCTGGTACACGAGTGGCACTGCCAGTGCACCTGAGGGGCTGGTACGATTGGCATTCAGATCAGTCTGCTTTCCTTTCCATCCGTCCTGTTTGTCTGACAAGGTGACCATTGACCCCTGTGTCATTAAGGAGAAGAGGGCCTTTAGGGGATGCTGGAGTGATTCTTAAACTGATGCTTCTGGACTGTGCCTACTGTTCTGCTACTCTACCCTCTCACAAATAAGCTTCAGGTATAAATTCATTGCTATTTCATTCCAAAAGTGTTTGTGCTCATCCTGCTGGTGTAATTCTGCTGTAAACAGTGACGACTCGAGTCATGGTTTTCTTTTTCAGCCACAGTCACTGTTTGTAAAAGCTAACTCAAGCTGAGGAGAAGGCAGAACCTGCGAAGAAAGGTAACACGTCTGTGGTTTCACAGCAGGGATAGGCTTACTTCCTGGTGCATTTGTAAAATGACTTTTCAACTCATTAGATCCAATGGCAGATCCCTGTATCTTGGTAGTGTTCTGTCCACTGGAGGACATAATTTCCACAGAAAAACCTTCCTTCCATTTTCCAGAAGGTATTACTGTGCTTTGCACACATTTCATCACCACATGTATTGCACCTGAAGAACTGCAGCCTACTGTGTGCGGTATTGGTTTATTCTAAGTCAGAGGTAATGCCAGTTCCTGGAATGGAACAAGTAGATGCCTTTTGTTTCTCTTGACTTGATAGGCATTTTAAATATGATCTTTGCATAACAACTAATATTGAAACAGCATTTTTGGTACTGGGAGCAGAGTGTGTGGAATTATTGAGTGACGGTGAGCTGTTCTGTCTTAGTATGCTTGGGACTTACAGGATGAGTGGGTTTTGAGCACGGGCCTTTTAACTTAACCATTCTCCTATATCATTTTAAAATCAGAAATCAGCAGCATTAACTATTCAATTTTCAGAGGAAGACCTTTGTTTCTTTTAAAGTGCTTTTCAGAGCCTCTTTAGGCCTTATTTCACTTCATGTCTGTGTTTCTGCTTCCATTTCCTTAGTTCTGAGAATGTTGGCTACAAACCAGTTGGGTCACCCTAATTCCTCTTGTTTTTTTTCTTTCTCTCTTCTAGAAACACCCTCAGATCACATGGCATGAAGTGCACTCATGCACTGCTTAATTGTTATAACACTGCCAGTTTGCCATGTTTCTTAAAAGAAATAAATAAAAATTGCCTTTGGAAAGAATTTGGGTTTGTGCCTCCTGACCAGGGGGAAACCAGACCTGATCCTTCTCATATATACATTCTTCAACTACTGTTGATTTCAGCAGGATAATTTGCTCATGGTACTATGAGAAAATGAGCTCTGCTGGTGTTTGTGGGTGAAAGTGGAACTGGCCTTTCCCGTGGGTGTCCTGCTTCTTAGGTCTATTTGTGGAACGTATCAGAGGTTGCACGATCATAGTGGGTCTTTTCTGTGGATGGATAGCATTAGAAGTGCTGATGCACAAGTGGGAGCTGTTTCTTCTGCAGGTTGCTGGAACTATGTTCAGTCACTAAACATAAAGGATGATATTTGCCTCACACCTAAATTTGGATGACAGGTAGAGAGTCTCTTGTCCTCAAACAGAAGTACGAGCGTCGCATAATAGGACGTGGAACTATTTCTGTAGCAATTCTTAGTCAAGTAAGATCCTGGATTTTCCTGGGAAGAGGATTTTTTTTTTTCTGTAAATGAGGGTCAGAGCAGCTGAGCATTCTTCAGGGATGCGCTTAGGCACTCATTCATGCGTGGGGTCGGTTGGCTATTTTAATGCCTATCACAAGAGGATGCAACTAATTGTATCTGCTGCACTCGCCCCTATGGAAGCTACTGCTTTACAGGAGATAGGTGTCAGTTGTGATCCTCATATATACATCTTAGTGCTAAGGAAATCAGTCTCTAATGTGGGTAAATTGGCTAATAAGCATATTATAAACCCAAAAATCTTACTTTAACTGATTCTTTTTCAACAACATTCGGAAGCAACTTTGCTTTTAATTAGAAATTTATATAATGAGAGCTACTGTGAGGTTGGGGTGTATGATGAATCATAAACCCAGATCTGATATATCCATGAGGTGGAAAACTGTTTTCTGTAGGTCCTGCAAGAGTTGTCTTCATGCAGATATGTGATAGCATCAGCCACAGAAAAATTAAAATGTGAAGTGATTTAGTGCAGGGTGAGTTGAGAGGGCTTTTTGAAGTTGCATTTTTACTCATGCATCACATCAGTTCATCTCATGTCACCAGATCACAGATGCAGCGAAGTACCAATGGAATTCCAGCTGTTCTTTGTTGAAGAAAAAAAGTGAGACTTTTTTACAGAAGAAAATTACTGATTGTAATCGTAATTACAAGTAATTAAAATTAACACTAGCCTAACTAGAGGATTAATCATCTGTGCATGGTGCGGCAAGATGGCTCTGCTTTTGTCTTCTCCCCTGCTTTTAATGTGGCTGTGCACTCAGGGCAGGCCCTCTGGCAGCTCCCTCTGTAACAGGCGGGTGAAGCAACCTGCCGTACGATGCAAAATAAATCAGTTTAGATAGGAAACCTGGCCTCTGCTTCTCCTAGAAGATGAGCACCTGTGCATTTCTGTGAACTCTCCTTGTGCCACTAGGAAGTGTTCCTCTTGTATCCTACTGTCAGTCTGTTTTGTTGCCCCAACAGTCCATGGGAACTACTGCGTGTGCTTCTACGTCAACTATTGTGACTGGTGAATTAGCGATGTAGTGGGTTTCTGTTAAAGGCATTGCGTTTTTACATGGTTTCCACTTCTATCCTCAGAAACTGTGATACTGAACAACTGAAATGAAATGTAAATTGCTACTGTGCTTGCAAAAATTGCTGAAATCTGGCTGCTAAGAATCAGTCAACAAAACTGATGAAGAGAAAGTTCGCTGACATTGAAACATCAAGTGTCATTACGGAGGAGTTAGCCTGTATTTTGAAGTAGTGCTGGTCTTTTCGTTCTCTGAAAAAAAATAATGAAATAAAATATGCAGCAGTTGACACAGTAAATCAAATCAGTGAATCCAGGCAGTGCCGGTGTCTAATGCAATCAAGAAACATTAATAGAGTCCTGTTAAGGTGGCTGATGCTAATCTGTTGGCAGAGAAGGAAGCAGACTCAATAAGGCTAATGTATTAGGGCGATGCAATGCAGTCCAGCCAGCATATAGAAGTAGATGTGAAGAACTGCTGCAGTGAGCTTACACAGACTTGTGCTGCTGACTGTGGCTATGCCTAAACTGCTTCTAAATCTAGATGCTTTCCTAGTGCAATACAGTAAAACTGATGCTCCTGAGGGCTTTTCTCGTAGCCAGAATTTATGCCTGGAGATTCGTGACACTTCTCTCTGCCCTCCCTTCACATTTTGCATCAAAAATCCAAGGTCACTGGAAGCATGAGTTTTCTTTGTGGGGCCAGTACTTTTACTGATTTCCAGCCAGGCTAGCAGCAGTTCTTCTCCAGGGAACTGCTGTTTCCTTCGGAGTACTTGTGAAGTCTTTACAATTTTATATTTATATAGCATTCTCCCTTCCTTCCTTCCCAGCAAAATCTTGTGGCTAAAATGGAAAGCTGGCAAAAAAACCAGCAATCCCTGCAAGTCCTTTTAGGCTTTTCTTCAGCCAGAAGTTCCTTCAACTTTACGTTATTCATCAGGAGATACTTAATCCAGATTAAGTAACACTAGCATGGTGTTGGTTAGGGACGTGCTCGTGGTCTTTTGAATTTAAGTTGAAAGTGTTAGTGCAACCACTGCCTTTTTTTTTTCCCCCTCGTGGGAGGTGCATTTCTGTGTACTTCCATTTTCCATGGGCAGCACGCTGTGCTTTAGGTGAACACCTTAAAGCTGGCATGTCAGCGTTGGCTCTGTGGCTGAGGGAAATAGCAGTTTCCACTTTTGGACAAGCCTTTACTTCCATGTGTAAAACATTCCTGAAAGCCACTGCTTCCAACACTGGGGAAGTACAAACCTGGGAAATGAACAGCTTTCCATGTTGTACTGCGGCTTTTAATAAATAAATTACATCGTGAAATATAAATTACAGAATGAAACATAAATAGTGAAATTCAGAAGTGAATAGATTTGAAGAGAAGGCTTGAATATCTTGATGCCTCCAGAATGGGAATGATTAGATAAAGCAAATGACCTGAAACACCTTAGAGCTGTTTTATCCGTGGGTCACGCATCTCGCAGCACTGCAGTGCTGGCACTGGAATTCAGTACTGCTAGGTTTATCTCTTCCCATGTTGAAGTGTTTTTAGACTTCTAAAACTTTCTTCTTTTTTTAATCCGTACTGTGTGCTTTCACAAAAGCCTCTGTAGGCAGATGTCAAGACTTCCATGCCGTTGCTGTGCAGATGATACGGTTCCCTCAAGACTTGGGAGCTTGATAGTGTGTGACCAACAGGATGTGGATTAGCTCTCTGTAGTCCCCCGCTACCAAAACCTTGCCACGTAAACCCAATACAACTTCACAGCTGTCTCTGGTGTAAATGTAGATAAACTCTTTGACCTTGGTCTTGAAATCAGAGCTTAGACAGTTGACATAAAGGGCAGGAGTACTGAGAGCAGTTACTACCATCACCAGAGTAGGAAAAACTTACAGAGAACAGCTTTTGATTCTGGTAAACGCTGCATAACTCGGGCATCTTCTGCATCCCGTTAAGTTGCTGCCAACGAGATTTGGCTGAGCTGCAGGACAGAGCAGGACTCTGCTGATGATCGGAGTAAGCAAGTAGTGACCTTTGTTAGGACTTCAGGGTGCTTAAGTGCTTAGGCATCTTTTTAAGGGCTTTGATTAGGGACTGAGGTACAGTTTTTCACTTGTCTATATTTGGGGCTTGTACAGATTATGTGAAAACCTGCATGTGCTCATTGCTGCATTATGTTGCTGTGCTTCAAGATTCACATTTTTCCTGGCTGGAGGGGTTTATTTTAAGGTTATTACTGAGAAACAGGACTGTTTCGTAGAAACATTTTAAAATTGCCATGCTCGAAGTCAGCTGTTCTCTGCCTTTCCCTGCCTTGAAAAACCAAAACAACCTCTTAGCCTAAAAATGAACAAATTAGAAGATATTCTCCCCTACTGCAAAAGAGTAAAGAAAATTAAAAACCAAGAGAAAACAAAAGAACTTGGGGGTCAGGAGGAGAGCAAAACCAAAGCAAATTGGATAGATTGTGGTAAGAAATGTACAGGAAAGAACAGCTATTAATATGAGCAGATGATGCACAGGCATCATGCATAGCTGCTTATTGATAGGTATGGATCAATTTTAAGCCAAGGCAATGAATTTATGCAGTTATCAGTGAGCTTTTCTGAGTGCATTGTGGCTGTCGGGTGTGCATTGACTTATCCGAATCCACTTTGCTTGCACCTTGAGTTCTTGGCTGTCTTTGTTACTCAAAATTTTCCAGTAATTTTTTGCAGAGAAGAAAGAAAACCATAACAAAACCAGCAAACTCTTGGTTTCACTCCTTTTTGTCTTTATTACACCTTGTGTGCTGGCTGGCTGCTTCCAAAGTACATCACAAACATATTGGGCAAATGTCTTTTACGGAACTGTTCTTCAGTGGGAATGAAATTCTTTAAGGTTTGTTTTCCTTCCCTTAGATGTAGGAATATGGGCTCCCTGTCAAAGAACTGGTAAGTTTCAAAGTTCATTTGCTTCTGTTCCCTCCCCAGAGCCTGTTTGCTGAACAGCTGAATGAGTGGAGAAACAAGAGAGTTAAGTAGTTGCAGTAACACAGTAGGCTCAGTGTGTTTTGAGTGTGCACAACTATGTCTAGAGGGCTGCTGTTTTCATCCGAGTCAGATTTTGTCTTTCCAAGTTCCAATCCTGCTTTTGATACCTGTGCGATGGTAACCTGAACTGAGGGAAGCTAAGGAGAGCCTTCCAGCTCAGATTTTATGGTCTTATCAATATAACTTAGACCTAATTACTAAGAAAGGTCAAGAGCTTAAGCTTCTCTAATGTGGATATGAAAATGTGAGCTAAACCCAAACCCTGTCCCAAGAGCCCTGGTAATAGTCAGTATAATGAACCAGAGGGCATATACAGGTGGAAAGCGTTGTCATATGTGAATGGATATCTGCCTGTCTAGAGATACAGAAATAGATTTGTCACTTGAATTACTCTGCATAAGCACACTTTTTATAGAGCAGAAGCTGGCAGGATGCTTGTGTTACCAAGAATGAGAACATTAAGCTGCTCAAAAAAAAAAAAAAAGCTTTCAGAGTGCAGATAGATCTTTATACTCATTTCATGACACTTGGTGCAGTGAGGCCATCTCTCTGTATGAGAACTAGGCCCTTGGTGTTACAGTAAAGCTGGGGTTGCCCCATACTTTGTGCTTTTCTGCATGTTTTGAAACATGGAAAGCAGTTTTATTTTCTGGAGAATAGCCTGGCTTAAACCGCTGATAGCATTACAGGAAAAAGAAAAATTATTCCCTGGAACATCTTCCCTTTCAATTTCTTGATGCTCATGCTTTTGTTTTCCTGCTGTTCCAAGGTAATTCTTTTCCATTTTATGGAGACAGCATTTTTATAAACATTGTGTTAGAACCTGTACTGCCGAATGACTGTGAATGTGATGAGGGTTTTTTGTTTTTGTTTTCTACTTCTTTTTTTTAATTGCCCCTCTGATGAGTAAGAAACAAGAGTTCAAAGTATTTTATTTTCCTTTGGTGCTTTTTCAAGCCTAAGGTGATGACTTTGGAAACTTCTCTCAGCATGACTCACTAAAAGGAAGGCCTTTTGCCTCTTCAGGCACGTGCATGATACTTGACATGCCTTGACAGTAGAAGGGCATGAAGATGAGTTTTGTCTCTGAGACAGGAGAATGAGAATTAATAAGATCTTTTCCAAGAGGTGTCTAATGGGACCAGCTTGTACAGTTGGCTCTTCCCAGAAGGTTATGAGGTTTTTAGCTTGCTTCTTGGCTTTCTTGACCTGCACTGCAGAGAATGTCTGTTAGTGCAGCTTTGCTGTGTTTTCTACCTTGTATATCATTAAGGCAAAGGCCAGCTTGACTCAAATCAGTTTTGGAAATGGCATGTCAAAGGAGTTAATGTTGCCCAAGCATCCTTATGCCATACTGTTCTGTGCTTGCTGCTAGGGTACAGAAGGTTTCTCAGGCCAGCAGGACTGCTCTGAGGATTGCAGGCTTGTTTTGTGACAGTCGGTGGCAAGCTTGCTGTTGCCCAGCTGTCTGTAGTCAGCTTCTCTAGCTCTTCTGCATGTTGCCCCTTCTGCTTACAGTTGGTGCACTTCCTTGGCTAATTCCTTTCCTCTTCTGCTGAGGTTGTGGCATCACAGCTCCTCAAAGAGTGAATTCCATTATAATGAACAGCCTGCAGGTGACATGTCTTTGTGAACATCAAAAAAGCAGCTTTATCATCTCCAGCTCACATGTATGACCTTGATGCCAGGTGGGGTCAGCAGGGCACCATATTTTGCTGACCTCAGTGAGTTATCAGGGCTTCCTTGTGATGTACCCTCTCAACTCTTCCAAGCTAAACCAGGAATGGGAATCCAGTAATGCTGTGGCTGTGGTAGCAGTCATTCTGCACAAGACTAGGTAATTATTTTTTTTCTCCAACGTTGACAGGATCCAGGCAAGCCTTGGGGCTACTGGACTCAGCTCTGTAAGAAACCCTTCAGTCAGAACTTCAAGTGAATGAGACAGGTAAAGGACAGGAGAAAGAGAAAATACAGTCAATGTCATCCAGCAAATCAATGGCAATTATGAGATTGGAGTGAAGTCCAATCCTGTAGCCAGGAAAGGATGTTCTTTAATGGCCTTTTTACTCCTATGTCTTTGAAGTAGACCTGATAGCCTTGGTACGTTGTCCTTAGGAAGAGGCCTTATGAAGTATGAATTCCCTGCAGACTGATAACCTGGATATTTCAGGATGAAGCAATGAATTTTGAACAGTTGGAGGGAGTAAATGATAGAAACTGAGTCTTAACGTACATAGAGCTGGAAAAAAAATGTTAGCATATAACTTCCTTTCTAATACAAATGCACTATTAGCGTTCTGTTTTCATTACAAGTAACAATTTTACTGCAGCTATATTCCAGATTTAAAAAAGAAATTAGCCAAGGACTTTGTTAGTAAATTGCAGTACTTCTTTTTTTTTTTTTTTTTATCATAAGGGTGATACTGGTGTACTCTGCAGAGGTTGCAAAGGAGGTTGGGATCCAATTCTGATAGGTCTGGGCACCCACTGGACAGTGTTGGCTCTTCGGGGAAAGAGACCAGTAAAAATAGATGACAGAGTGAAGACGTGATCAAGTCTTCTCCTTGTCTCATTGCTAAGGACTGCGGAGAGAGATAGACAACAAACATAGCACTTCTGAAAACTGGTCAGTCGTGGACGTCATGGATTTGTGTGTTGTCACCCTGCAGCATAGCATCTGTTTGGGTCAGGTGGGGTACACCATCACATTTCCATCAAACCAGCTGAAGCACATGACACAGTGCTTATGCTAGCTTTATGTTTCTGCTCTGACTGTAGGCAGAGAATGCCTGATAAGTCATGAAGCTGTCTGGTACCAAAGTTAATCCTCCAGAATGTTTTTGACAGATGGGAACTTGTATTATGAGGTTACACTACACCAGAGTCACGTGGCTGTAGCACCTTTGTTTCAATTTGGGGAAACCAGGTTACAGGCTTGAGCTGCAGTCTGACTCTGATCAGCTGTGGGTCATCACTAGCTACTGTTGAAGAAATCCTGCTGCAGGTGACTTGCCCCGCTGAGTTTATAGCAGAGGCCATGAGCAAACATGAGACTTTCTCTCTTCTTCATCTGTATTCAAACCACCTATAGACTTGTCCTTTTTCTCTTGCATTTATCTTTCAAGTTGGTGGCTCTGTGCTGAGTGCTGCAGTGATTTGTTGTGTAACAGGGTCACTTAAGTACCCTGTGCATCCATTCCTTCCTCTTTGTGCTTCATCTCCTGCTTGCCAGAGACGCAGTGGGTTTGCACAAGGCTGTGATCTGCCTGGGGCGGGGGGGGAGACAGACATACATTTTGTTTCTAAGCTAGTCAGTCAGAAGAACATAAAAGTGGCTCCACAGAAGGACTGATGGGACTTTTTTGGTCTTGTACTTGGAGATACGGAGAACTGCATCTGTGGCTGTCAGTGGGAGCTGCTGGCTAAGTTTCCCATGCAATGGGCAGAACACATGACTCCAGTTGTTCTCTGCTGTATTTAAGCATTTAGGATGGCATTTGGGGATGCAGCATTGATCGTGGTGCCTCTTTGTGCCTGTGACTTTCCAGACAATGCACTAGCGGTGCAGTTAGCAGCCTGCATAGAGCTATTGGCATCCTCTTTGCTCTGCCTCCATGTACAACATACCAGGTTTGAAGGATATCTGGGCAAGTTCTGTGTCTTAACAGACCTGCATGTCACGTGCTATGTCAGCTGTCTGAAAGCCAGCAGGTGCCACCAGGAACTGGACAGGGTCCCGGTATATTTTTTGTTAGCATATTCAAAGAGGAAGTAAAAATGAAGAATGGAAATAGATGCAATGAATGTTAATGCTTCAATTAGCTTCAGCTTTGAGCTGCCATCCTTTTTTCAATTCATTGTCATACCATTGGTTTTGAAATGGATTTGCTCCTCCGTGGATTCTTGCACAATCTCTCTTAATTCCTTTAACTCACTTCAGGAAGGGTGTCTGCTTTTCTTCCCTGCCTTCCACCACCGTCCTTAGCTACAAAGATCTTCTCGGGTCATACATGAGACTTTTTCTTTACGTATGAACAAAGTTTTTACTGTAGATTGTTGCTCTTCCAACTATTCTTTTTGTTGTTGCTGGGCAGCACACCCTTTCGTTCAGGAGTCCAAGGATCCCTTTGACATACATGCGTCCTTAAATCTGTAACAGGGTTATGGATGTTTAATTCTTCTCCCCAGAAAAGAAAGTCATGTTTTTACCTTGCAGGTTTTTGCTCTGGTTGCTTTGTGTACAGTGGGCTTCAGCCTCTGGTGACCTTTTCTAGAAATGACTGAACCAGTCCCTTTCTGTGGTGGGGCAGAGTGTTGCAGAACTGCCCGTAAATGAGGTACTCACAACGTGCAGAAGCTTGGCCTGCTCAGAAATGCAGTCGGTGTAGTTGCGGCAATAGGAGCTTATTGGCATTCTCTTCTACGTGTTCCCTCCGATCATTGTGTGCTATGTGTCATCGCAGGGAGTATTTTTATCTTTGAAGTTGGAGGGATTACACCACAACCCCATTTACCTGCGCACTTGTGCGTGTGCATACATGTGCTTAAATGTTCTCCCTCCCCACCTCTGCCAACTTTCTGGGTACCAATCTGATTTAAGATATATTTGCTCTACAGACAAAAGCAGAACAAAAAGCTGCTGCTAGGAGGGGAAAAAAAAAAAGGAGATGGATCGATTATTTTAATTGCTTCCTGTATTGTGACCTACATGGTAAAATTTGATTGGCAGTAAATAAATGAAAATGTTACGTGGAGGGGCTTTGCAGCTTTTATGTCTTCACCTGATTGGAAAAAGTTAATGTGTGCTCATCTAGTTCCCCCCCACCCTTCGTGAGATGTAATTATGATTTACTGTACTAGTACTACTTCTGTTTCCATGGAATATCTGTCTAGCCTTATGCAGTGAACATAAACCTGCCATGAAGATATGGTTGGTTTATTTTTGGTTTTGGTTTTTGGTTTTTTGTTGGTTTTTTTTTTTTTTTAAGTTTCTGGAGTGCTTCAGATACGTGTTTAATATTGGTTAATGATTATGTTATTCCACATCAGTTTTCCTTTGTGCAAGTTTTAAGGAGACCCAGATTCTTGCTGGTCTGGTTTGCAGGAAAGCAAGCTTGTCCTGTTGCACGCTAAGATGATGAGTAACAGGACATGAAGTAGAATTATATGGAATCACTGCATATATTCTGAGGCTATCCACAGATTTCTTCTAATCTGAGTTTGCCCGAGGGATTTTCCTGTGAAGTGATGCTGTAGGCAGATTTCTGCATCAGTTGTTTAAACACCTGCGTGAATGGACAGAGTTATTTACAGGAGGCTGATACAGAGCTATGGCTTCATTATGGTTGCTGAGCTCACTTGATATGCTGACTTCATTTGTACAGGATGGGTCCCTGCTTAGATAACTGTTGACCTCTGTGAAATTATGCCAGAAGTCAGATTTGATGCTGTTAGCCTCATTTAATACTGCACGTATTTGCCTTTGTCATACGTGGATAATAAATAGATGGAAAAAGGCAGAGCACTGGAACGGGGAGGAGTTGCAGTTGTTTCCCGCTGCATTTGTAAGGTGTAAGTCTACAGCTGTATTTAGCTTACTATTTAAAGGCAAGACTTTTTTTAGGATTTTGGTTGTGAAGACTAATCCCACCACTGTCTTGGAACTGAAGCGTGTGATGATCTTTTCCCCTCCTTGGAAAGGCATAAGGTTGTGTTGGGCATAAGGTGTTTGTCACCTATGTTGGGGTCTGTTACCAGTAGCAGTAGAGCTTTTGCTTGAGTCTTTGTACAATCTTCAGAACAGTTGGATCCTGATTTAGTGTGTTCTATCTGTCTTTCATATAACATGGCTGCATTTCAACTCTTAACTCCATGCAAAGAGCATCCGTTCTCCTCAGGCATGTGTCTGTAAGAGCTTGGTTTGCAATGTGGCAGCTATCAGCCCAATTTTGAATTTCCATAGGACAGAAGTAGAGAGAAAAGCCCAAACAGTAGACTATATCTTTTTCAAACTGTTTTTGCAGCTTTTTAAAATTTTAGGAGCTTTTAAATAATGTTCAGTGCTTATTATGCACTAACATTGTTAGCTATAGTAGTAGTTTGTTTGGCTGGAGATCAAAGACTGGATATTTTATAGAGTAACTCTTAGTCCATTATGGAAAATGGACTTGAGGGGAAGGCACTTGTCACTGAAAACCAAACCAAAATGTTAGCTTTAAAACATTATCAGTAAGATTACTGAAGAAAATGCTGGTCCTCTCACAAGGACCCCTGGAGGGAAAAAAACAGAAGCTGCTTGCAGGTTTTCCAACTTCAGTTTTCAAAGTCTGTGTTAAAATCTGGTTTATATTCACCTTAGTTATTATAAAAGGGTGGAGACATCAACTGTGTGATCTAAAAATGATTGCTCTGTTTGGGCACGCTGTCCCCTACCTCCATTGTACAATGTATCCCTGTTGTACCTTCCTCACCTCTGTATTTTAACTTCTTTACTCTTCTAATGAATCAAGTAATGAGTATCTTAGGAGGCTGGATAGCTGTAATAATGCAGCTGAAAGCTTTTTCTGTGTATATGATGAAGCCTTATATAGCCTAGGCAGCTTGAAAAGGTGAAATAAGGCTGGTAGAACTAAACTAGTTTAGGAATTTATTAAACATTTATTAGTTATGTATTTATCTACAGGATAAGCCATAATAGTCTGCTGCCTGCCCATGTTGAGATGTACCTGAAACAGTAATTGTCACTTTTGAGTGTGGTACCAAGTTTTCTTTCATTTCTGTTTTTGTCTCTGTGTCTTCTAATGCAGCGTAGCCCTGTCTGAAAGTGGAACAGAAAGTGGGAGTAGTTGTAGTGTAGTACTCCTGATCCAGGTAGCTGTTACCTGTGTTTCAGAGAACCCACTTTAAACCTGACTGGTAAAAACAAAACAACAAACTCCAAAACAATCAAACAGAAGAACCTGTCTCATGATCTTTGCGTGGCCTAGAAAATAGCTTTGTGTCCTAAGGGCCTCAGCACAGTGAAGACAAAGTGCTTCTGATGTGCTTAAACACGCAGCAGATAAATCTGTACTCTTCAGTGAAAACACCGAAATGAAAAACTGGCTGAGAATTTGATTGTAACATATTTAATGCTTAGAAACCTGTTAATTTCCATTATCTTTAGAAGGGAGGGAAGAAAATGCTTTAACAGAATATACTGTTAGCTGACTTTTAAAATGGATTATAAAGTTAAAATGTAATACCAAGGTCTGACAATTGCACTTTTCCATTGTGCTTCTACTGTATAGGTATTAGTGCTTCTTCTGGAAATATTAACCTTGGTTTTGCGTGAGATGAAAATGGAGTCTGGAGTTGGGCGAGAATGGAATCCAGTTCTTGTTTCCCAGAATCATGCCTGATCGTTTTCAAAATGAATCATATGTTCAGAATAGATAACTGTGTTTAAAAATACATAAATAAATACACTTGAAACAATAGGCCTGAACCAAACAATCAGACCTTCCCTACTGAATTCTGAATGCTGGGGAAATATGCTTCTCTTCTGAATTAAGCGTTTAAATTGTGTGTTCTGCAGGGTAACAGTATGTCGTCTGCTCTGTGTTTTTGCAGTGCCTGGAACAATCTTGGCTGGTTGCTCTGAACCTACGAAGTAATAGAGCCAGCCTGGTTTTAAGTACGCTCCCTAGTCCCAATATCTGTATATCTCACCTTGGAGGTTGCCCTAGTGCACCAGTAGTTTGACCAAGGCCAATTTTTCATACTACCTCCTGTTTACTCTTTGAGCAGAAACATTTCCAGCCAGTAATGTGTGAATGAATGTGGTCTCTGCCATAAATTTTTTTCAGTGCATCTACAGATGTTTCTGTTACTTCCTGTTACCCCAGCAGATCCCTTCTCCCCCCCCCCCCCCCCCCTTCTGATTTAGGATTATAGGACAGTTCAGATTAGAAGGGACCTGAGGAGGTTTCGAGTCCAACCCCCTGCTCAAAGCAGGGTCAGCTGTGTGAGCGGATCAGGTTGTTCAGGGCTTTATCCAGCTGAGCCTCGGAAATTTCAAAGGATGAAGATTGTGCAACTCTGGGCAGCTGTTTCCAAAGAATGACATCTGTTCTGGGGAAAATGTTTAAGGAAAAACCCAACATAAAACTAGTTTCTGCTTACACCCAGCATCTCCTGTTCTCCCATCCTGCACCACTTTGAAGAGCCTTGCTGTGTCTCCTCAACACATTCTTCACAGGCACTGGCAGGCTGCTGTCTGCTCCCTCTGAAGCCGCCTCATTTCCAGGTTGAGCAAGCCCTGTTCCCTTAGCCTTTCATCATCAGGCAACTGTATAGGAAGGAAGTTACTTGACAAAAATGAGACTTGGATCCATCGGCTTCATTTGTGTGTGCCTGGGAGCGCCTGTCTGTAAAATAGACCTGCCACTACTTCCATTTCTTGTAAGCGTGTAAAACTGCTATTAACTGGGAGGATGTGATTAGAATCTTAGGAAGATGAACTTTTCAATATTTTCAAATCAAAGTCCTCTAAACACAAAGCAGTTGTGTCCTATTTCAGCATTTTGATTTTAAAAAAGATAAAACTTCTATAAAACTTGTTGGAGTTTTAGAATCCTCTAGACCAGGTTGGATGGAGCTTTGAGCAACCTGGTCAGGTGGAAGGTGTCCCTACCCATAGCAGGGGGGTTGGAACTAGGTGATCTTTAAGGTCCCTTCCCACGCAAACCATTCTATGATTCTAATCTCAGAACTCTTTGTTCATAGTAAACACTAAAAGACAAAGTTAAGTGCAGTGTGAAAAATCTGCAGGGGCTACTGCAGTAGGCTATTTTTTCATTATTATATTTAAAACTTTTTCTGTCATATGCAGCTTTATGTTTTTTCCTAGAATGAAGGGGGTTTTTCAACTTTGTGTGACGCCTTTTCCATATTCAAATGGACAAATTAACATAGACACATTGATTTCTTGGGGTTGCTAGTGTATATGGGCTAAAGATCTGACCCGCTGGACATCAAGGTGATGAGGAAAGATTTAACTGAGAGGTTCTTAAATGAAGGGTGTTTGAGGAGCCCTGTCTGCCTGCTTGGGCAGAGTCCTGCTTTGTAAATCTCAGGTCTGCCCACGAAGTTGCTACTGGGCTACACTGTCTGACCTAGCCAAAGCACACAGAGCTTTTCATACACAGGTCTGTACTTGTCCTCACTTTCCTTCATCTCCAGCGCCTTTTTTCCCTACCAGCATATCTTCTCTTGCTTAAGCTTCCCCCATCACCATTGCCATTATGGAGTTTGTAGGTTGCTCCCTTTCCAATAAAGTTCTATGCCCTTTTGTGCCATTTATGCAATTAAGCAGCGTGAGCTTGAGGCACACAGATAAGAACTGTCTCCCTAGGACACTTCATGTCACAAGGCTTCTTATCTGCGTGCTTGCAAACACCTGTGTGTGCACAATTGTCTGTCTTGGCTTTATTGTTCCTTATTTTGGTCTGGCAACAGCTCGGGTGAGAATCATCTTTTTCTTTTTTTTTCTTGAAATGAGTTATCTATGTTTTTAAGGGAACTGAGAGTTGAGGAAAAGTAGTGGCTGCTACCAAGTCTTTAAGCAGTCACTCTACTGTATCAGTGAATAATAATAGATGCAGAATAATGAGGAATGAGTCTTCAATGAATCATACTTAGTGTATCAGGTGAATGCATAATTGGAGTTTTTCAAGTGGATGCTTGACAGAAAAAAATACAGTACCAAGTGTGATCCTGCTGTATTGTGTGAGGCTTTTGCAGTGGTATTTTTAATAAACAATTTCAATATGCACATTACTGTGTTAACTAAAAGCTTGAAATAACTAGTCTGTATTGGTGTGTTGATTTAAAAAATTGCAGCCTTTAAAAACATTGTATATTGCTACAGAGCTTAAACAAAAACAGGTTAAAAAAAAAAAGGTGAAAATGTGGAATAAGCACTTATTAGTACCACTGCTTCAGTTAGAAGAAACAGTTTTTAAGCTTTTGTTTAGCATTCTCTTTCTAATGAGGCGGTCAAACATGGCTTCAATAGCAAACAGTTTTCTGCACCCTGTAGGGATTTAAATGCAGTGAACTGTATTCTGTAATTACTGTTACTTGGGCTGGCCTTGGGAAGATATGCATCACTGAGGAGGGAGAATGTTCTCTGCTTTGCTGGGACGAATACGCTTTGCAGCAGCTAGGAAATATAACAACAGGCATCAGCCATGGTACCTTTACTTAATGGTAGTCTGTAGAAGTTGAAAGTGTATTGGTTTTTAGTGTAGTGGACTGGGAAGATGGTCTTGGAATTAGAGAGGTGAGGTGACAGCAAGTACTCATTGATTTCTTCTGTTGTATCTGAGGTGTTTGGTCAGTGGTCTTGTATTGCTATCACCAGCCAAACAAGTATCTGAAGGGGAGCTGTAGAGAAGGTGGAGCCAGCAGCTTCTCAGTGGTGCCCAGTGACAGGACAAGAAGCAATGAGCACGAACTGAAACGCAGGACGTTCCCTCTGAACATCAAGAATCACTTTTTTTTTTTATTGTGAGGGTGACTGAGCACTAGCACAGGTTTCCCATGGAGTCCCCCTGCTTGGAGATATTCAGGAGGTGTCCGCACATGGTCCTGGGCAAGCTGCTGTAGGTGACCTGCTTAAGCAGGGTGGTTGGACCAGATGAACTCCACAAGTCCGTTCCCAACTCAACCATTCTGTGTTTCTGTAAACCTACTTTTTTTGGTTTTACCTCCTTTTGCTGAAAAACAATTCAGGTGGTATCTCAAAGGCATTTAGACATACTGATTACAACAGGTTTAGAAGCATCTGAGCAATTATTTTGTTCTCATTAGGCCAATGCAGCTTTTGCCCGATGACATTATTAACCCAAAAGAGAATTTGGACTTGAAACTGAAGTTAAATGCAAGTTCAAAATTAGGTCCTTGCATGAAAGCTTATGCGCTTAAAAATCGGAGCCCAAGTGAAATAATGCCGAGGTGTCTGTAGGGATCCTGAGGTCTTGTCTATGTGAGAGACTGTACGAATTTAACTATCGTAAGCTTAGGAATGCATTTTTTCCCTACATGGTGAATGGGAGAGAAAGCAGCACCCGACTTGATAGGATTGCTCTATGGGGAAGTGCATTTGTGCTTATGAGATGTATAGAAGCTATACCACTGGAGGTTGTACAGGTAATAAATGTGCTTTCTGGACTGACTTTTCTTGGATTTAATTTCATTTAGAAGAAAAAAAATGGATTAAGAAGCAAAAGTTAGAATTGGATGGGGTGGTTTTTTTTGTTTTAAGAATATGTGGAACTCGAGTATGACTACCAAAAATCTTGCCCTCTTCCATTACCTGCAGTTTCAGGATTGCTATCCTACATTCCATCAAGAGATTCAAGTAAGTTGTTGATGACAATGTCCAAAGTCTACTTTTATCCCAGGGATAAATGGGAACTTCGGCAAGGTGAGCTGAAAGTAAAATTTGTGAATAGCATCTGTCGTAGAACAATGTATCCAGAGAACTGGTTTTTTGTTTTTGCTCCCTAGGAAATTACTACCTCAGCATGCAAATTAGACCTTGAAGTTCCACTGGAGACACCATAAATTAACATGCATGGGAGTGGTGGTGGCAATATGAGGGAGTCTGAATGACAAGTTACTGTGGTTGATAATAATATGTAACATGTAATTGTAGGTGTTTTAAATGTGGAAACTGCCAAGGTGTGGCTGTCATTTCTGATATAATGGGGAGCAAATGTTTGGGTTCTTGAGGGCATTGTGAAAACAAAGTCCACAGTAAATGTGGTAATGACTTGCTAACACTTACTGACAGCTGAAAACCCCGTTGCTTCACAGAACTGTTAAAGATTAGCAAGCACCCATAGAGATGTGTCCTATTGCTTTTCTTGTAACCCAGGATTGGGGATGAGATGGGCAATCCATGGAGCTTGGCTCTAGCCTTTCCAGTGGTATGTGAAGGCTGTGGGTCCTATTGCACGGGAGCTGAAGATACTTGGTTTCTTGAGAGACTGAGGTCTGACTTCTTGGGGTTTTTTTTTGTGCTCCAAATTGATCAGTGTTTGACAGCCAAAAGGTCACATAATGAATACAGTCCTTAAGAAGTTTTGTCCCATGGCTGAGTTCACTGGGATTTCTTTTGTTGTTCTCTTGAGATTTTTTTTTTTGTAACAGTGCTTTATTCCCTCCAGTCAAATGCAGAACAGATTATTTTCACAATGCAGTTGAAAATTTCTGCAATGAAAAAGCAATTTTTTTAAAAAAAAAAAATTTTCCTGTGTGCCAGGAGACTTCCTTGATAAATAGCTTGTGTTCTGAATCCTTTAATTCAAAATTCTAGTTCAGTTCTGGTATGCAGAAGTGGAGCACAGTCAGGTATGTCTTGATCTGAATGATTTTTTATTTGATTAAGAAAACCATGCTAAAAATGCATTTGTTATTATCATATATGAATCAGTGAATCATCCAGATGCTTAAACTACCTTACTCTTCAGTATTTTTTTGTCATTTGCTGTCTTTGTCATAGTAATATCTCAAAATCTGTTAAATAAAAACAAGCAGGAGCAGACTGCTTCTTTCCAGAAGAACTAGCTGTCTTCAGCAGAGGAACCAAACCAAAACTGAGGTGAGAAGGCATACACCATGAAATGGAGGGAACTGGCCCATGTGTTGCAGGTGTTGGATTAATCCTGCAACTTCTAGTATTTGTCCTTTTGAAGGTGGATTTTGCAAGGGGACAGGAAAGGCAAAGAAGAAAAGGAAGAACGAGTGGACCCTTCTGGTTTTAATTCTCTTGCAAAAGTCCAAGAAATTATTGAAGTCCAAGACCACATTGAATGGGATTTCACCAATCCATGGGAAATATAGCTGACTGACATAATAAAAAATTGGAGAATTTTAAAATCATGATAAGGCAAATCCTGAAAATATAATTATTCAAAATGCCAAATACTTGTTTCTTCTGTTTTGTTTTTGTTTGTTTGTTCTTTTTTCCCAGTGTTTGCTGGCTTTGGATACCTGCATTTCTGGTGCCTGAGTAGAGGCCTACAGTTATACAGCTTTAAGTGCAGAGAAGCTGACTTCTAAAAGTCATGCACCTAAATGTCTCCTCAAAATAAGTTATCTGCTGCCATAAGAGGGTATTTTTGTTGCGGCATTTTTGTTTGTTTCTGCAAATGTAGCCCTCCAGCTTCTTGTGGAGTCATGGAATGCTCAAAATATATGAAAATCAGACTCCTCAGTTTTTAGCCTTGGAAGAACTATCATCAATACAGACATCTGGTCTGAAAAATCTGAGCACAATTTTCTCAGTGGGAAATTTATGTTCAGTATAGGAATGGCTGCATCTACAGGACCCCAAAAGGCACTAACTGTATGTTACCAATGAAGTCTTATCAGTCTTAGTTTGGATATTCTTATGGCATAATAAACACCTATAGCACAGAAATTCAGCTTCAGTTACAGGTGCTTGATTGACCAGGGCAGCTGAGCAAAGAGCTGCTTTCTTGTGGAGGAAAATTCTGAACGCTTTGGGATTTGAGGCAGTCTTCTGCCTTCTCATCATTCTTTCTGTCCCACTTTTGTTCTCATGTTCTGTAGACTTGCCTCTCACTTATAGGTTCTTCATAAATTTCCTACTTTACTGCCTTCCTTCTGGCTGCTCATAGATCTTAAGGCCTGTGATCAGGAATCTAATATTCTACAGAACGTTGAAAAAGAGGAGTTAACTGAAGAATTTCTCTACTGAGACTAATAATAGCATTATATTTTGTTTTTCAGATCTAGCATCTCCAAAGGTGAGGCAGATTATTCCTTCCTTCCGCTCTTTTGTGTAGTGTATGGGCTCTTATCCAAAGACTGAATTTTTGCAAATTCTCCCTTTCCCATCTGTCACTTTGTAATTTCTGTGGTGCTTCCCGTTCTTGTGCTGTGAAGTTTTGGCATTCCTGCTTTTCCAAGCATTGACCAAATGCAGACTTTTCTTCATTAGGAGTTCAGAATAGTGTTCTTGCTGCAGCTGTTTTGATGACTGTAGTGATAAGTTTCAGGATATATCTATTTGAATGGAGGGACAGCAAGTTGTTGTTTGGAAAGGAATAAGTTAGTTTGCTGTTCTTTATCGTTAGCAAAAGGTTCCAGAAATCTGTAACAGTAAATGTAATGATCTGTATGCATTCTCTGGTAGCTGCCAAATATCACTGGACGCCCTCCCAATACACACTGTACTCCGGTAATCAACACTGACTACTTAATCACCAATTATTTTGAATGTTTTTGGTTTTGTATTGTTTTTTTTAAGCTATTAAAATGTTATTAACTGATTATTATTTTTTGTCTCTCCTTGGCCAGCTAAAATCTGCTTCCTCCTAGTACCTTTCATTTATATGTCTGATTAGTTCAGCTATAGATGGAGTAAAAGTAGAACAAAAGGGCTGTGACCTTGTGGCATGTTTTCCTGCTTGAGTTGGGTTTTTTACTACTGGGAGGAGAATGCTTTTGTGGACAGGGCCTCAGGATGTTAGATTTCAGGTCTGATGTCATCATTTGGAGAAATGACTAAAACCAAGGACACTCTTCTGGTTGGTCATGAGGATCCTTTCTACAACAGCAGTAGTGTTGTTATGGGTATGGTGGATTTGACTCCTGGTTCCCCACTGATTTGGGGGAGAATTTATTGTTAATATAAGGCAATATGTTCCACTACTACTTTCTAGTCTTGGATTGCTGTAGATGTAAGGAGAACTGATATAGTTAGGCAGGTCTGGTTTACTAATTACAAATCAGCTTCAGTGTGATAATCCATTGGGACCATCTAAGCTGCCATGACTCTATCTGTTACTGTACTGATTCTAATGTGGTTTTGCCTTCCTGTCTTCAAATGGCAAGCTTCAAATGAAAGCCCCAGGCTCCAGCAAAACAAAGCTGTCTGATAAAAACAGCTCAGTGAGAATTCAGTACTTTGTAAATCTGTGAGCCAAATAGGATGGCACTTCTTTTAAAAGTGAAATGGAATTTAAATGGGAGCTACTGCCATGTCCTGGGGAAACGCTGCTTCCTGTCTTAGAAACAATGTACAGTTTGGGTGTTGGAATTGGACAGCCTAGTCAATTCAACAGGGAAGAACTTACCTTTTCAGGTCACTACATTAGCTGAAAGTGATGCAGGCTTATCTTGAAGAGAACTTGTTTTAATCGTTTTTGTTGGGTGGAAGCGAGAGGTATAATTTTTTGTGCCATCCTGAGAACTCTGGCAGACTGTTTGTTGTCAGTGCACATACTTTAATCTCAACCAGAATGTTCCTCCTGAGCCATCTACACAAACTGTTTAATAATGTATTTTTTTCCTTTAAGCCTGACACAGAGGTGAGCATTCCTTCTGGTTAATATGTGTATCTCTGTATTTCCAGCTGGCCCGCGCCGATTCAGTGGTGCTCAGTGGCACACGCAGAACGTCCTCAAAGACTCTGTGGAGAGCTCCGATGATGAATACTTTGATGCACGAGGTCAGTACATGTTTTCATCGTCCCTTCCCCATTCTTTCCCCAGTTTTGTAGCAAGTAACTAAACTCCTTTGGGAGGGAGCTGACAACATTGTCCTCATCAGACTGAGATCTGAAAAAACCCATCAGATCTTCCCTCAAAGATTTCTGAATGGGCCTAAATTTATGGGAGATGGGTGAAGTGCTGGGGTGGATGAGCAAGCTGCTGTGAACTGGATGTGGCATCAGAAGCAGCCTGACTACAAGAGTACAGTGTCATGGGGTCTCTTGGGCCCAGCTTGTTTACAGGTTAGGTAGTTTATGATGTGCAAGAGCACTCTAACTGTCACCAGTTCCTGGTGAAAGCCATGAGTGTCTGTGTTACTGATGGCCAACTTTCAAAACCAGCGGCCTAGGTTTTCCGCTCTGGCAAAACTTTCACTGAAGTGACTGGGACCTCTGCTTGTTCAAGAAGCAGCAATATTCGAATTCTTGTGGGTTTAATGAGATGAATCCAGAATGCAATGCTCCCTGCAATATCTGATGAGACCCTGAATATTGTCATGCCCTTTAACATGCTGAGTTTTGCTCAGAAGGTCCACGTCCTTATTTTGTTGGGGTCCCCAGAGCTGAATGCAGTAGTTCAGGTGGGGTCCTCTACTACACTCTTGTGAGATCCCACTGGGAGTGCTGCATTCAGTTCTGGGGCTCCCAACACAAGAAGGACGTGGACCTGCTGGAGCAAGTCCAGAGGAGGGCCACAAAGATGATCAGAGGGCTGGAGTAGGTCTCCTATGAAGACAGGCTAAAAGAGTTGGGGTTATTCAGCCTGGAGAAGAGAAGGCTCCAGGGAGACCTTACAGCAGCCTTCCAGGAACTGAAGGGGGCTTACAAGAAAGCTGGAGAGGGACTTTATACAAAGGCGTGTGGTGATAGGACAAAGGGTAATGGCTTCAATCTGAAACAGGGTAGATTTAGGTTAAATATAAGGAAGAAATTCTTACTGTGAGGGGGGTGAGGCACTGGAAAAGGTTGTCCAGAGACCTTGTGGATGCCCCATCCCTAGAACTGTTCAAGGCCAGGTTCAATGGGGCTTTGAGCAACCTGGGCTGGTAGGTGTCTCTGCCCATGGCTGGGGGTTGCAACTGGGTGATCTTTAAGGTCTCTTCCAACTCAAATCATTCTATGATTCTAAGTTTGTAGGTTGTATGCAGACAGCGTCTTGCCTACAGTGGGAGATGGGGGCTCTGTTTTTGGTTTTGTTTGCAGGAGCCAAATATAATGCTTTTCTGACATGTTTCATTTTGCTTTTCTGAAGAGAATAACCAGCAAGGGAGGATTAATTCTGCTATTACTGTGAAATCCAACTGTAGGTTCTTTCATAATGTAAGCTGTTGAGGTCAGATTGAGCTGCCCTTATGTCCTCGTGTTACCTGGAAGTCAGGAGTGAAGCGAGATGGAATAAACATGTTGAATGTCCTTTGGCTTTTGTAGCGACCTGGATTTATTAAGTACAGAGCAATCCCTATGGCTTTCAGCAATCTGATCTAGTGAAAGATGTCCCTGCCCATGGCAGGAGGGGTTGGACTAGATGATCTTTTAAAGGTCTCTTACAGCCCAAATGCTTCTATGAGTCTATGAAAAGGAGAGGGATTCCCCTCCCCCCAGATCTTTGTTGAGACTTCTAGTTTAAAGTAAACCTAAACCAAAGTGGAAAACTCAACTGTCCCATGGGAAACTTGGCTTGGGTTTGGATGTGCTTTTTATTTTTAGTTTGCTTGCTTCATTAACAGCACGCTCAGCAGGCATTCTGCTGGTGTCTAAGTGCAAAAACATTTGCATGGCTAAGATAGTCACTCATTTTCTCCTTCTGTTGATATTTATGGCACAGAGAGAAAATCCCCTCCCTTCCCAGCATTCTGTTCTTCTTCAATAAGGCCTGTTTCTGAGCAAATTAATTTTCTTTTATAGGGTTGCATTGGCTTTAGTCTCATTGCTGTGTGCTGATTTGATGTCTGGAGATGCACCATGGTATTGCAAATGGCAGTTGGTGTTTTTAAGGCAGTATTTGGCATTAAACGTCTGCTGTCTTGCAGTGAACTTCATATTTCAGCATATTTTAATTTTATTTGTGGGTGGAATTGTTGCAGGAAGGGTTGGCGACCGACCCCTGTGTTTTCATGCTGGCATAAGCTTGAGTTGAAATTCAGCATGAAGGAGTTGTTACGTCAAGAGCTTTTCAGTTGCCTTAAAAATGCAGAGGGTAGGAGGCAGGCAGTGAAAATTAAACAGCTTTTGGGGGGGCATTGGCTCTGTGCTCTGAATGGTTTGGAAGCTCTGAAGCAGCTTCACTGATAACTCACTGATTTATTTCTGTGAGGCTGAATTTGCAATATTATTTTCCTAAACAAGCTGGTTTTGCAGAGGCATAATTAACATTAATAAGATTATTACTGTGTATTATTCAAAGTACAGGTTTGGATCCAGGATGCCTCAACTTCAGTTCATCTGTCAGTTGTCCAGACAATGATGGTGACTTTATCTGATGGTGAAGCACTTATTTTCCATTTTCCTTTCTGTAAATTGCCTACTATAGCTATAAAATCTGACAACTTTAAACTTGCAAGACAAGCTGCTTACATGAGAGTGAGATTTTCTTTTATCTCTCTCTCTCACACACACACACACGCCTCAATCAAACAGGGGAAAAGTTTTCAGAGTAAAATGGAATTTGAAAACTTGGCACAAAACTCTGGCCTCTCCTAGCACACTACAACTGTCCATTGAAACCAGGCAGTTCAAAATGGAGCTGGATATTGGAATAATGTTTTTATGAAAGTCAAATAATTTGTGTTTGGTTGAGCAGGTATAGCAGGATGAAGCTATTTGATGTGGTTTGTTCAGGAAGTCTGGTGACATGATTTGATGGCTCCTTCTATGGCTGGAATATGTGAAATTGACTGTGGACTTCATGTTCTTTCAGAAATGTGCTTGCATCCTCTTGTTTTACCACAGCTAGAAATGAGTACAAGCATGCAACAGCCACTGTGCAGAAAGAGACGCAGATGTTAATTTGAAAGAATGTCCTATGGTAGGTTAGTGTTTTGTGGGTTTTTTCGTTTGGTTGGTTGGTTAGAAAAACCCAACCCACTCTTAAGTACCTTCTGGGAAATAAAATCCCCCCATTTGTTGCCTGTATTAACAAGGTGTATATTCAGTTCAGAGCCTTTTCGAAGTCTGAGACATGAGATCTGCATCAAATACCAGTTTTCTTTCCTGTTTCTGTACAGCTAGGCTTGCTAGGCTGGTGTAGAAGGTTCTATATCTGAGAATCAAGAAGCAGTCCACAGAAGAGTAAAGGAATAAGTGGCCCAGAAAGGTAAATAAATGAGAGGGTTTTAAAAAAATTTATAGGTAGGCTGAGGCACAAAGTCTGACTATATGTTATCTGATGTCACAATCCCAGCTCATGCCCAGCCTGAAATCAGCTCAGATCTGCACTTCTGAGCTGGGATTTGGCAACCCATCTCTATTTGAAGAGGGATCTGAGAGCTCTGAGTGAAGCGCTCTGAGCTCTGTGTGTGTGCATACACACGAGTGCACGTTTCAGAAAATACATTGCTGAATACTGATTATTTTCTCTTTGTTCTGAACCACACGACTATCTTATCTGAAAGAGACTTTTAGCACAGGGATGTTCCAGCTGTCCTCACAGGGAGAGGAAAGAAATATGGATGTTATAAGCTGATTTGTCCCTTGTAATCTTTGTTGTCAGTGGTTAGGCACACAGACACTGCAGCTGGTACTCAGATGCTCCTTGAACTTAGATTATTTTTTTTTTTCTTCCCATAGATGGATGCTTCATTATTATGGGAACTTAACATCAGGCTATGAGTGCTGTAAATTGTCATAGGTACAAAGCTGATGTGGATGTGTAGCTGAGGTTTTGCGGGAGAGGCTGTGTGTGGCATAAGTGTGTAGACGTGTGTTTTATTTGCTTTTTTAATTGTAAGAATGGTGGCTAGTAGTCTTGTGGTTTGGGGTCAAACCCAAAATCTCAAGGTATTTGTGTCATGTCTCATGAAAATCCATGTCCTTGAAATCCATTGCAGTCTATGGAAGTCTCTTTGCACTGAAAGAACTAATAAGCAATAAACTAATTCACCAGTACAGAAAAACTTTCTACATTGATGTTGATCTGGTCTCCAAGCTTGGTTTCGCTTTGCCAGTCAGGAGGAAGTCTGCTTTTTTGGGAAGGGCTTTAGCTACGGCAGAATTGCATGCTTCTAAGTAACGGAAGTGTAATGTGGTAGAAGCAATACTCTGTGACACACGTGAAAATTGGTGCTAAAGATGCTGTTCTGCATTGCTGATGTAGTTTGGCACTGTGAAAAACTGTCACTGTAGGGAGAAAGCACAATATTAAATAAGATGATGACCACTCTGCTGAAGTTTGACTTTCTGCATCTGTCCTAGTGCCTAGTCCACAGGATTGACTATAGCACCAAGACTTTGGGGTTGAATATTGTTACTTGACGGGCTAGGGCCAAATTTGCAAACATTTGCACATACAAGTACTCTAAGCCTTATTTGGAGAGTTTCACTTCATCCTCGCAGTCCATAAATAATCACTTTCACTGATTGCTTATGACCATAATTTCAGATGTTGTAATCTTTGTGTTCTCACTTGGAAAACTTCAGCCAACTTGGCCTGATTGTGAGTTTGCTACCACAACTTGTCTGAGAACTGTCGTTGAATATTTGACCCTTGAAGGATGACAGATTGTAGTGCTATTTGGGAAGGGTAAATTCTACAGCCTTCGAGAAACGTGTTCAATTTTTCTAAGCAATAAGGAGAGAAGGATTCTAGCCACAGTGATACGGAAACAAGGCCACTGCTGTAACAGCGATGTGTGGTTCCCTGGACGAAATGTGTCCTGGGTTTCTGGGACTGACATGTGGGTTAGACTGTGGTTATAAAAAGGTGCTGCAGGCTGTCTAGGTGAGTAGCTTATGAAAAGCAGCCTGTCTGGATTGATTTTGAGAAGAAATAATTTCTAGTACAGATTTCCAAATCTTATTCCATAGGAAAACTGGAAAAATAAAAATGTGATGTCTTAAATCAGTGTTTGAGGTGCACCTTCTCGTTTCTGAAATACATATCCACAAAGAAAGAGCTATTTGTTAGAGTTGTAGGAAGAGGTGCAGGCAGGGCCAATACGTGCCGTGCATCAGGAGAGCTGGAAATGGAAAGGAGGAAATGAGTGGACGTGCACCAATTCAGCCTGCTGTTTAATTCGTCAAAAAGGAAAGAAAAAACCTGACAAAAACTAATCCTATGTACAATTGTCAAACAGGTGGCTCCCTCCTCCTTTGTACTTTGTACTGACAGAAATGGAGAAGAACCAAGGGAAACAAATTAGTGCGACTGACAGAAGACTCAGACCTTGGATTTCTGTGTTTAAAATGAGTAACATGAATGTTTTCACTCAGAACCATTTAAAGCAAGGGAGAGCAAGGGCATCCGGAATTCTAATCTGTTTGGACTGTCAGTTAAGTTAGAGAAACTGGAAAAGCTGCATCACTGCTGAAATGAAGTCTCTTCCCAGCAAATATATTTGCATGTGAAAGACTGATTTCAGTTTTACTTGTATTTTTAAAAGCTATGACATGCAAGAATAGATGTGTGTGTAGAAGATGAGGGACTGCCAGAGGAGTCCAGTACAGTCTAATCTGATGAGTTTTCTTAAATTCTTTCCTTCATATAGCCCTAAATGGGGATTCCTGCTTGCCCCATGTTGGCTTTCAACTGCTGAGTGTGACCCCAGTGCAGAAGTCTTGCTGCCATTTCCTCAAGCAACTTGGCTACACCTAATTTGCAGATGTGGTTCTTTACTCCCCTCAGAGCAGGGGTGCAGGAGCTCGTGCCCGTTCTGTCAGAGTCAGGGTATAATTTTGGTGTTGCTGACTGAACTGTTTGCTGCATGAAAAAATGAGTGGAAATTTTAGGGGAAGTGGCTGCCTTTGGATTAAGATAACAGGTAGAAGCGGAGATTCTCCGATCTTTGGTCTGTACTGTCCATGTTCCCAGGGACATTGCTTATGGCTGGGTCATTTTCCTCAAGCCTGTCATTACATGAGTCATTTTGGTATCACTGTTTTCAGGTTGGTAGGGTTTCTTTTTAATTTTCATCTTTTTGATGCGGTGTCTGCCATCTTGCTTACATTTTGAAGTAGAACCTATATTGCCTGTATCCAAGCTCTAGTCTGGAGAAGACGCTAAGTGGGAGATGTTACTGTGGAGCAGAAAATGCCTTAAAGGGATCACAGATCCTGGCAGTGAGGAGTAGGCAAGAAGAAATAACGTCCTCCAGGGTTTTTACCAAGGAAATATAAGTCTCTGTTCTTTCCATGGGGCTGCTTATGGCTAGATTTCATGAAAGACGTGTAGTGAACTAATGATGGTAAGATAATTGTGGACAGTATCAAATTCCAGGCAGTAACAATAGCTGAAAGGAATCACCAGGACATTATAGTTTATTTGCCATTCAGAATTTGCCACTGTTTTAAACTTTTTCATTTTTTTTCTTGGCACTTTGCTACTCTGGTATTGCTGCCCCATGTGCATTGAGTCCTGCTGAGGTAAATGGCTCTGCTTTGCTCGATACTACATGCTTCATGGTCTGAGAACTTGCGGTTAATGTTGCTATGCCTCTTGGCTGGAAGGTGGGAAGAGAGCTTCAACTACTGAAAATTGTTGCTGAATTTACACCAAAAGGCAGGTGGACAGTTGCTGCACAGCATGACAATGAAGCATAAAATACAAGGCTGTTCAGCGTGGGTTGTTTTGTTGGGATTTTTGGTCTTCTGTTGTGGTTTTTTTTGTTCATTTGAGGTTTTTTTGTTGGTTTTTTTTTTTTTTTTGTCTTTGGGCAGGGGAACTGTGTGCTATGTAGCCAGTAGTTTACTGGGTATTTATAATTTAGGTAAATGCTGCGTCGAGTTGCAAATAGACTACTTTGGACTTCTGAAGGGGCCGTGGCTCTGTGTACTGCCACAAGCTGTCAAGAGCAGTGATCACCTGCCAGCTGCTGTCAGGTGGACAATGAAAGAAGGACTTGGAAGTTCTTACAGGCTGTTGATATGGGAGGTTTTGTGCTTTCTTGAGAAGGAATGGCCTGTAAACTTTTGTACAGGGTGCTGCTCTGAAGGGGGTCCATAATGTGAAATTGTTGTAATTTCATTATGTTTCTAGGACTATAACTTTTTCAGAAAATTAGGTCGAAGGGCAAAGCTGAGGGAGGCATCATTATTCCAGTGTGTGAATAAACAATAATAAAACCCTCTAACCTCCCTTTTAGCTGATACTCCCTGATGGCTGACACTTGAGAGCATGAAGCAAAAGTTGATAATAAGGAGAGAACTCGGCAGCATGTACTGACATTGCGGTGAGACTGTCTTTGCTAGTCAGGCCGCTAAAACGTGGCATGTTTACCACTCCAGATCCCTGGCATTGTAAATAGCAGCCAGATTTAGTCATGAGAGAAGCGTAATTTGGCTTTAGCAACAGGAGATCTAAGAGCAAAATGAGAGTAGGAAACTGGCCAAAGGTAGTCTCAGGCTGGGTTCATATCGAAAGCAGCTAGTTGTGGAAGTGCTATTTTTTCCTGAAGACAGTGACTAAATGTAGAAGTGTAGAAGCAGGATGCATGTGCGTTAAGAACAGAAACTGTTGTGTGTTTTGGTGGGTGGTGGGTATGTGTCTGGGGGGGGGTGTCTTGGAGCATTGCTGGTGAGCATTTCAGTTAGGTTTGGTATCATGTGGTGATGCAGAAGCAGGGAAGAGTGTTCTTGACACACTGCATCCCTCTCCCCTCCCTTGGTCAGTGTACTGCTTCCTACACAGGCTATGAGCATTTATTTTACCAGTTGCTGTGTAACTCTTCTCATTGAGCCCATGTACTGCAAGTTAGGTTGTGTTCACACTCCTAAGTGAACAATTCCAGTTCTTTTTTATAACCTAGACTCCAACCACTAGTATGAAGGCAAACTTAAGGTTTTTCTTCTTGTTCCAGCCCTGTTACCTTGTTCAGTTTTGCTCTTGGTATCTTGATTTTGTGCTAAAAATTTGCTCTACTTATTTCCTTGCCCTTTTGGGGGAGTTTATGTGCTGTTGACAAGTCTAGCAACTTGCAACTCTAATTTCAACATGGAGCCTACTGGCTGGAGCAGCTGGCAGAGCAGAGCACAAGTAGCAATCCATACATTTGGAAATGAAAATAAAGCCAGTGTATCTAAGCTCCCACCTACATACTTGCTATGAGCCTTTTATCCATGCCCTGTGGACTGACAGAAATGTTCCCTGCAGCATTTGAGCTCTGGTACAAGTTCTCATTCAGCAAATGCTTTCCTTGTACTGCCTCACAAAGTTAGCATGATCTCCCCTCCAGGAGTAGAAAGACTTTGAAGACGTGGCTCAGGAATAATATGGAGAAGACATGGCAAAACTGATCATGTTGGATCACACCATATGACAGAAAGGTGTGATAGTCTGGGTCCCATTGGCAGTGGACTCCTTATAGGAGGCAGCAGGAAGAAGTGGATAAAAAAGATGGGCTGTGGGAACATGCGGTCTCTTTTAGGGCGCTGATTTTCTGAGTCATTTAAAACTATTAATTTTATTTCTAGGTTTGTGTTTTTCCAATTGTAAAGTATGAGAAATCTTTTTTGGCAGGTGGCTGGAAATTAACGTGGTATTTAAGAGGAAGCTGTTGATGATGGTTATGATTTAAGTACCAGGGAGGTGATTTCAGGCGCTTTTGGACTCCCTCAGAAGCAGCAAAGGTAACAGTTGATACCATGTTTGTGACTGGGTGAGGTGCAAATAGTAGTATTGCTGTTTGCAGGGGAACCTGTAGCCACTTTCTGAGCTACTTTAAATTCAAATGAAATCTGACTTCAGCAGTTATTCTGGATTTAAACTAGTCCAGCAGATGAGAATCTGACCTATCAGAAATACACCACCTTCATCATTTATTTCTCTGTGCATTAGGCTTCCAATTTAGAATGTGAGGGCATTTTTTTTTCTTGCTTCCTTAAGTGTGTAACTGTAGCAGATGTTGTAGTCAAAAGCCTGCTGACAGCTTTGCTAATGACTGAAGAGGTGGCCTGGAATACAGCTGCCTCATTTTCTCCAGCTGAGTTTGTTTAGTCTGAATAAAAACTTTTGTCATTAGTGTTGCCTTCTTAAAATGAGTCTTATGGGCACTGTCTTCTGTATTACTATGTTCATATAAAGGTGAAGCCAATAGATACATGGTGTATACTTCAGGCCAGGCTCTGTGTGTGCTTTCTCAAGATTCTTATTCATGAAAGACACTATGGTAGCTCTCTGCTAATTAAGAGATGCTCTTAATTTGCAGCACCTTCCTCTTCCGAAAATAGATCCACCGATCTCATTTATTTAATTTTGAAATGCTCGGCTGAGTAGCTTGAGTATGATTTGGAAATGCTGCCAATGAGCTAAAGTGGAAGTTTGGGAGGTCTAAACGGTCCTCAGTGTGTTTGTGCTCTAATGCAGCGTGATGTAAAATTCTATTGTGCTTAGCAAAAAGCCTCTCAAGGTGTGAGGATGCTGACTGTCTTTCACTAAAGTGCCTGAATTTTAAGAAAAAGCTGTGTTATAAAGATGGCTTGTGAATGTCTTAATGTCAAGATATCTATCTTTTCCTGCCTCTGTTTTTAGTGGGTGTCATTTCCCTTCTCCTGTCTGAGTTTAAACATCAATCTAAGGCACTTCTGTACATGTTTTATTTTCTATTCATTGCTGATGATAGTGGTTTACTGTCCATTTGGAAGAGACCCAGGTGCTTGGTGTTGCTAGTGCTACTCCTGCATCTGCGCATTAGAGTAGCTCTTTGTCTTTGGTGTTTCTAGTATATCTATGGACTCCACTCAGTCTTCCATCACCTTCTCTATTTACAGGACTTTCCTAGAGACAAATATAGGGATTAATGTTTCCAGATATTTCTGTGCAAACTGTATGCAACAGTCTTCTAAAGCTCCCTGTTCATAAATCTTTTTTAGCTGTTGCCTGAAACAGATAGCTAGTGTCTGTTCTTGGTTACAGGTACTTAGCTGTGTAATTTAAAGCCAGTGTGGTGTCTTTTGTCACATGGCAGATTTGATACTGGAATTAAGTTGTTCCAGAGCAGACATTGTCATATCAGTTTTGATATTTTGATGCTTCCAATATTTATTTAAAATACGTTTATTGTTGATCGTGCGAAGGTGCTGACTTTATCCAGAGTCATCACTTCTTGTAACATGTGGTACGTTTCCCATTTTGTTTAGGGCAGATGAGCAGCAATTTATTACTGCACCAGATTCACACAACACTTCAGAAATGTGAGGAAAGATACTGTTTTCCTGGAGTTCATGCATGTTAAAAAAACCTCATAGTTCACTGAAGTTGGTCTAGAGCTTTTTTGGGTGAAAAAGCAAAATGAAATTAAAAACCAAGGCTATGCTGACAGCTTAAGTACTATAAATTTGAGGTGTCTAGTTTGACGGGGTTTTTAAAGTCTATTTTTTCGGAGTACCCAGGTTCTGAAAATCAAGAATACTGAAAGTTACTTAATTTGAGAACCCCCAAATTGGAAAGATTTGGAAAAACGAAAGAAGAAGTCTTAATCTTCATTTTTGAAAAGCGTCCCATGCTTCCATCAAGCCCCTCTTCCTCTTTATGCTTGAGAATATTCTCTACATTTCTGTCAGACTGAAGTGATTCAAAGGCTTATGCAACCTTTCCTCCCAAAACCCTGCTCGCTCTGCATTTGGCTGGAATAGGAGGTAGCACGAGTTGCTCAGGCCCAACTGAAATGGGGAATTTTTTTGTCAGTAACAGTTTAGGACCCAGCATGCTGTATTCCACGTGCTAGCCAGTGCTCTTTAGCTGTGTGGCTACTGCAGTGGCAAACTTTAGCAAGAACATTTTGTATATCATGCGTTGGATTTTTGAATGGAGGCAGTCTCAAATATTCCTTGTCCCAGTCCACTGCCTCCATCCTCTTAATCCCTCTTTTTTTTGACATTGAGTACTTTAAAAGCAGAATGTCTGTGCAATAATTTTCCATTTCTAATGCTGTCCGCTGTCTCATGGCAGGATGATTTCCAAAGTTTGGAAGCAAGAGGGTAAGTGTGTATGTGTAATATTTTACATATTAAATTTTAAATATATTTGGGAGAAATGTCACAATACTCCTAGTTTTTGAGCACAGAACGCTGTGTGTAAAGGATAATGAATTAGTATGTAATATAGCTTTCATTAACTACTTAACTTTTTAATGTCAGGAGCAGTCTATGTAGTCTGAAGTGCTTGTAAAGACAGTAGCTATCCTTTTTATAGTTGTTACTTGAAATAAAAAGCAACTGCTATGTACAGATAATGAACGACATCTGTTACTGAGTTGTTAATCCTCTAATAATAGACTTTTAGTGCGAGATAATAATTTAATATGTGATAAACTGCTTATGTGGATCAAAAGTAAATGTGTATAGGAGACATCTAAGCATGAAGAGAATGAGAGATGGTGCTCTTTTCCCACTGGGTGTTCAATGAGAATAGGATACCTAAATTGTATAAGCTGCATTGAAATCTTATGCTTTAGTGAATGGAAGAGTTGGAAATAGAAAAGAAAAATAGCCTCTGCTGATTTTCTCCATGCTGCCTTAATGCTTTTCAGTGATCTCGTACCATGTGCTTAAAACAGCTGTCTTGAGGGTTTCAGCGATATTTCCAAATTCCATGTGAAACTGGAATTGTAACTTTGAGCACAACTCATACTTCAGATTTTTTTCTAAAAAAAGAACTAAAATGATTCAGACATTTTAGAGGAGGTAGTTTCTTTGATGCAAAATATGTTATTGGTTCTGTCTTTGGGAATCTGATTGCTTACTATGCTTGACGGAATGTTCTTTTGAATTGTCAACATCCATTGTTCAAGAATACTTTGAAGGTCAGTGTAACGACTGCATTTTTGGAGTTGCTGAGACATGGATCATAAACTAACGAGAAAAAAAATTCACTGGCATTTGCTGAACATAGTCCTTACTTAAGCTAAGCCATAGAACAGACTTTAAAATACATTTTGCAAGAGGCTAAAATGATAAATGGTGATTGCCCACTGTACCAAGAGAGTTTGACATAAGTGCTTCCAAGTTTTGATTTGATCAGTTAGTTTGTAAAAATGCCCTTCAAATCAAGTTCTGTTCAGATAGATTTCCAGAAGAAATATGTGGTAGGGGAAATGGACTCCTTCATTTCTAGAGTGTCATTGGTCTACTAAGCAACCAAAGATAAGGTTGTTTGTGTAGTATGTTATAATGATCACATATAGCTTTTGGCCAGTACAAAAGCCTTATTATACTAAACTCTCTGTGAATGCATAAGGGATGTCTTTTGCAGCCTTGTCTTTGTCACCTTTTGCTCTGAGTAGGTGGGTGGAGACAGGCTGAAGAAATCATCATACCCTTTGGGGCCTCCAAATGGACACCATCACCTGAGCAATGGGTCCTGCTGCCGCGCCTCTCTTTGTCATTACTTGAAGGTAACATGTCCAACAGCAAGGGTGAAGCTGACCCTTCCCTCAGGAAATGGACTACGTGCTAGGGAGTGCATGGTGTATCCCCTTCCTTCACTACCCAAACTGTTGTTGTGATAGTCAAGCTCCCACTCTAGGTACTTCTAAAGTTGATTTGGTAGCTGCTGCTCTCCTGTACCTCTTGCATAGGTATTCAGAACTCCTGATGTTCATGCATTTGCAGAGGAGTAGATGGAAAAGGGTATCATTTTATGGGAAATTCCTGTTTGAGAAGGTTGAGATTTCAGTTTTTCTCTTTTTTTTTTTTTTTTAATGCTGGGAGCTGGGCATTGTAAGGGCATTTCTCTAAGTTTAAGTATGTAAGGAAGAAAAGGAAGAAAAAAAGAATCAAACAGTCCCGTTTCCATACTGGTGTCCATCACTGGCCTCAATGAAGCAAATGTAGAGGTTTTCCCAGCACTGTACTAGTCCTGACTCCCTTGCATGTGCTTTGGCAAAGACACATGCAGGAGTTCGGCTTTGGTGTGTCTGTACAGCACCAAGGTGACGTTTTAGCCTAAGCGGTCAGATATGTGTTTATCAACAGATCCCAGCCGTTAGAACCTTGCATCTCTTATTAATGAGTCTTGAAGGAAAAGTATAACCAATTTTGAAAAGTGTGCAAGAAAGATGTTATTACTTTCTGTTCAGAAGTTGATATCTGCTTGTTCCAATAGATTTATAAGTTGGAAGAAGAGAATTCTGATATAAGCCTTTTGCTGTTTTTTATGCTTCTGAAAAAAAAAAAAAAAGCAGAAATGGTGTACCAGCTCTTAGAAACATGGGGTGGGAGTGAGCTGTCCATTTTAAGAGAGAGTCTCCGGCATCTGTCTCCTGATTAGCATCAGCAATTAACAAAGAAAAGAAAAAAGTAAGTAAAAATAGGGAATCTATGAGAGGTAAAGAAAGGAAAGGAGGATTTGGTGTTCTGTCACTCTTGTGCCTGTACTCTTCCATAGAATCATAGAATATCTCAAGTTGGAAGGGACCCATAAGGATCATTGAGTCCAATTCCCTGCTCCTTGCAGAACTCCCTAAAGCTAAATCACATGACTAACAGCGTCATCCAGATGCTCCTTGAGCTCTGACAGGCTTGGTGCTGTGACTACTTCCCCGGGGAGCCTGTCCCATTGACCGACCACCCTCTCAATGAAGAACCTTTTCCTAACGTCCAACCTGATGCTGCAGTCATCCCATTTCCTCATGTCCCATCGCTGGTCACCAGAGACAGGAGATCAGCACCTCCCTCTCTGCTGCCCCCCTTGAGGAAGATGTTGACTGCGATGAGCTCACCCCTCAGCCTTCTCTTCCGCAAGCTGAACAAGCCAATTGACCTCAGCTGCTCCTTGTAAATTTTACCCTTGAGACCTTTCACCATCTTGGTCATCCTCATCTGGACACACTCCTATTGCTTGATGCTGAGTTTATGTTGAGGTGCCCAAAACTGCACACAGGACTCAAGGTGGGGTGCAGCAGTGGGACAGTCATCTTCCTTGACCAGCTAGCGATGCTGTGCTTGATTCACCCCAGGACACAGTTGGCTATCTTGGCTGCCAGGGCACACTGTTGACTCATATTCAACTTGCCAACAACCCAAACCCCCAGATCTCTTTCTGCAGGGCTGCTCTGCAGCCTCTTGTCCCCCAGTTTGTATGTATAACCAGGATTACCCTGTTCCAGGTGGAGAATCCAGCTCCCAGCTCTCTAGTCTGTCCACATCTCTCTGTAAGGCCTCTCCACAGCTCCTCCTATTTTAGTATCAACTCTGCTTTCTCCCAAACAGTCTTTCAGGAATAATGACGTGTTTAAATGTCGGGAAGATAAATGTGCACAAAACCATGGATACTAGCAAAAGAGGCAGAAGGAGTTTCTATGCTCAGAAGCTCTCTGGGTGATGAAGGAGCTTTTATCTTTGGTAGAGGAAAGGCTATGTGTGGGCTAAAGTAACTGGCATTATCAGTGGATTAAACATAGCACCAGAGAAAGCAGGAGTTTGTGCTGGAGTGAGGAGAATCTGCAGAACCAGTCTAGGAGAGAGGCTGCAGCTTTCACCTCCTTGAAATGAAGTAGCTTGGTACCCTTATTCTGCCTCCAGCATTATGTTTCCTGCAATGTTTTTTACCTGTATTTCTCACCTATTCTGTTACTTAGAGTGCTTCATCAGTGCTTGATATTCTTGCAGCTGAAAGGACTTTCTGCACAGTGCAGCTGAAGTTGAATACTATATTTCTTTATGGGAGAATTTGGAAGCTATCCCAGACTCTACATCTACCCATGTCTAATTTGCACTTCATAGACAGCCTGAAATAGGAGGCAGAGGGCACAGCAGTGGGCACAGTTAAAACATGACATCAGTGAGCTGCTTTCGTGTTCTGAAAAACAGCTGGGGTCAAACCCCAGTTCCTTGAACAAAGAGATTTCTGGCTGAGAGCCCTGTAAACAGAGGATCAAGCACCTGTGTTTGAGATGGAGCAGCTGTACATGTTTTGACTTATCCACTTAATTTAATGAAATTCACAGCCAAAGGGAGAAGTAATATTTTACAGTTTTCTTTTGCCCAACTTTCCTTTGCTTCTTGCTTTCCATGTGGCATGCAGTAAGTTAGGCAGAAGGTTCTGATTTCATAGCAGGACTGTGTTATGCTTCCATGTTGGAAATGGTAGGCTTAGACTTTTTTTGCCTTGGTGCGAGCAGATTTTCCTCAAGTAAATGATGATCACTAAAAATATTTTCTCTGTGTATCAAATGTCCCACCACTGTGAACTTCCAGCTGTGTGTGAACAAGGTAGAAAGCTTTTCGCAGTTTGACCAGGCAAGGGATGGAAGGAAAGATGCAGGGTCATCCTGTGGTTGCTGGCAAGGCGCTGGAGGCAAGGAAAAATTGGACAGCTTTCCCAGGGTCAGGCAGGACTCCAGGTCTGCGACAGCCAAAGAGACGGTCCAGGTCTTCTGAGTAAGAGCCAGCTGCCTTTAGATGTGCTAGCACCCTCTGCGTCCTTCAGACTTTGAGCCGTCTGCTGCCGTCACCTCAGCAGTGGAGGTGTGGGGATGAGCAAACAGGTGAGGAGAGGGGGGGGAATCTTTTGCTTAGGCAGATATAGTTACATTCTTCTCAGACAAGCTTTGTTTCAGAAACACTGTGGCATGCTAAAAGTTTAAATGGGGACAAAACCTCAAGCTCAAATTTGTGCGCTCAGAAGCCCTTTGCTTGTTAGGAGAGTTTTAAAGTGGAAGGGCCCAGGAATAAGGTGCCAGCCCTTGCTCAAAGTAGAGGGCTACTCTTGACTTCAGAGAACTGTGTGACATGAAGACTGCTCAGGATAAATGTGAAGGCCTTTCAGCAGTTCTTGTCTTTGTTCCTCCTCTTTGAAAGTATCTTTTACCCTAACTGCCTATGCTATACTGAGCTCTTCAACATCGATCTTTGTTTACAGTGAGCAGAGAAGAATCTCCCCGCTGTAAACAGTGTTATTCATATTAACATTTGAATTCAACTTAAAGGTTTGTGTTTTTTTCCATCTTCTCCTTGAAGCATTTAAATAGAAGATAAAAATCATCCTCGATAATCACAGGAGGCACAAACTCATGATACTTTCTGCAAAATGTTGGTGAGTTAGGCTTAGGAGGGAGTATATATTTATATCCTGAGTGTGAAAAACAATATATATCTTGCTCTGCTTGAAGACAAACTACACTTGAACGAAGAATTTCAGGTACATGTTCTTTTCCAAGTATAGCAACCTGTTGGTAGTCATGGATGTACTCAGGCTGTCCTGGTTTTCATCTACAAAAACCTTCATTGCCCCCAGAGCAGCAGTAGTGATGTAAGTTAGCTGGCTTTCTAACTTAATGCAGTTCAAAGTCCATTTCAGTTACAATACATATAAATCACTGTAGTTCGAGTAAAATCCACATTTTTAAGCTTGATTTTTATTCTTATTGCAGAATTTGTTGTGGGTGCATCTGTTTTGTTTAATTTCTCTTGCTGAGTGTCCTTTAGCTCTATCTTGTCCCCTAACCTTCTCTGTAACCCTTTTAATATTTGCCGTGACAACCACATAGTGTTGGTTTGACTGAACAGGTTGCCTGAGACTTGTTTCTTTAACCAAAGGCACCTTAATAGTTTATGCTCCTCGTGAACGCACTAGAATCAGAAATATTTCTGCTTTGAAATTTTTCATGCCGATATGAAAACTGGTTTACCACAAAAGCAAGAGGAAATGCATTGAAGTCTCCGCTTGCCCTTCCAGCCGTGCCCTTCTTGTAACTGCTCTGGGAGCTGGAAGTGGAGGCAGAAAACAGACTACTGAGGCTGCGCTCAAGTGTTACTCTTCTTGCACGTGCTGGCAAAGCATGCGGAATGTGTTGTGTATCACAGGTTTTTTTCTGGTCTTTTCATGTTGATAGCCATGTGGAGAATGTTAAGTCTTTTTGTTGTTGAAGTCTGATTTAACAGCCACTGAATTGGCATACATTTCCTAGCAATCAGGGAAGATACAGTGCTGTAAAACTCCTTCCTCGAGTTTCCGTGGAGGGAAGCTGGTGGGCAGTGTAGTCCCTGCTAGTTCTTCATCCAGGTCTGTATCTGCTCCTTCTCAGCTCGAAGAAACTGTTTTGTTGCTCTTCTAAAAGTCTTGGGGCTGAGAGTAAACAGGGGTGATTAAAAAGTAGTCGGCATCTTTAGGCTACACCATTCCCTCCCCAAATACATTCCAAAACTGTTTGCAGACCTGAACAGTTCTGCAGGAGCAACACTGAAGACCAGAGCCTGCTTTAATCACATCCTAACCTACAGGAGATTTAAATGTTTGTTTTGCACTTAACTGGAACATACCCTGTTCGATCACAGAAGGTAAAAGTTACAGCTGAATACGTCTTCACAAAATGGTCAGAGTATGAAATTGCACTGTTTAGCATTTCTTCTCAGATTTCTGAAGCTGCTCAAAGCAGCCTGCAAGTTCCCATTTGGCCATTTTATCAGACTTATAAAACAGGCAAAGAAGTGGAGACTTGACGTTTTTGTAGGAAGCCTGGTAAGGAGATGGAATACCTTTTATATGTAATATTTTTTTCTTTTCCCTTTCATTGATGCTTGCTTGAGGTTGAAAGTCATAAGAAAATTCAGAGTGAATTGTTTCTCCCCTTTCCCTTCCTTCTGTGTACATTTAAGTGGATTTGCTTTGAAACGTTATTTCACAAGGCAGACGTGAATGTTTATATCCTTTTGTGTAGTGGTCCACAAGTCATAAAATTGCTTTGAAAAGTCACAGGTCCAGATACCTTGTTTAGTCAATTCTATGCATCAGTTTATTCCAGTTGAGAAACTGCCTTGCTGACTTAGTTGCACTACCATGTGATTTTGGCTTTATTGTCTGGCCGTTTTTTGGGTTGCCAACACACAGAATGTATGCGCAGACATTTACAGAGTGGCTTACACATTTATCCTCGTTCATCTGCTTTGAAACAACTGGGAACAGTGCACCTTGAAGACCTGCAGGCTCACCCAATTCAGAGGGCCAGGAGATGATGAGGTGAGACGAAGTGTTCAGAGGTGGTTAATGTTAATGCTTGTGGGAGCAGTTGATACTGATGAACATCATAGCTGTCCACCAGGCCACAAGCGTTTGAGTGTGGATATTCTGTAGTGTTGTGCGGTTGCGCGTGGTTAATTTCTCATGCTTGTCCTTAAGAGCCTATTATTTAGTCTGGGGAAAGAGGCGTGGCAGAACTCCAGTTTGAAAAGCACACATGTGTATTTATAGAGGAATTTCATGGCTGGATAGTTAATAAGCTCTCTAAGTAGAGGGAGCAAAAGCTTTAGGCTGGGAGAGGAAAAGGTGTCCTAAAACTGATGGAAAGGCTGGAGGGTGATCCACAGCCTCCCTTCTGAATGGGCATAGGGCCAGGGTCTGGAGTGGATGAGGCCCTGGTACCTGGGACTAAATACCTTTGTATGCCAGACCACATTTAATGTTTCTATCCAACTCAGAAATACAATAGAAATGAGAAACAGAGCCTTACCTCTAATCTTATTTCAACGTTCTGCTAAACAGTAAGGCCATCTGGAACGCCTGGCTTGGTAAATGACATATCAGCGAAAGTGATAAGGAAATGCTAGATCTAAATGCTCAAACAATTTCGGAGCCCTGCTTCTCTGCAACAGGCAGTTCTTCAGCATCCTCGTGATACAATTCCTAAGTGCTAAAGCCAGCACCGGGGCAGATCCTCACCCCAAAGCCAGCTGTCTAAAATACAACTAAAAGGCTGCCCAGCCTTTTCCTGCCGGGTGAGGCAGGTCTCTTGGGAGGCACACTGCACGAAGAAGGCTAGAGCTGCCCCCTCCACGCTGACATGCAGGAGCTCAATGGCCTGGTCTCGCCTTCCCTCATTTCACTTCATGGTAACAGTTAATGCAGAAGCAGCTCGTCACACAGCAGACAAGCTGCCCCTGAGCTTTAGGCGAAGGTTTCGGTTGCTGGCTTGGTCACAGGAGGCATAGGATGTCCTTGGGGCAGCTCAGTCCATCTGCAGTGCCGTCAAGCTGCCTTCAGCCAGCCCGTCGGGGTGCTCCAGAGCTGCCCCATGTTCACTCCCTCTTTACAGAACTTCAAATAAATCAGCCTTTATGAGAGAAAGTGGCAAAAACTGGAGCAAAATGCTATTCCAAGTGGTTGATTTTCTTTGCCTCAGAGAGCAGCTGAGTTTGCATCAAGTCCAGCAGGGACTCTGCTGGATCCAGCTTCTCTGATAAATCAGACAAATGACCTTTATTAGTGTGTGTAGGACTTGGGGGGGGGGACGACGACAACGACGTGGTGATGACTATGAACTGATTTTAAAGCCTTTATACAGATCCACTGTCATCCTCTCCATTACCAAGATCTCTCTAAATGAGAGGGGTACATATGAGAGACCATGAAAGAACATACATTTTAAAATATCACTTAGAGGCCCACTGCAAGGCCTGGTTGGCAACAAACTCACGTTTCCTTTTTTGTTTGCAAATGTGCATCATTTTAGCCAGAAATGTTCTGGCCAAATTCTTCTGTGTTTACTCCCGTAATAGAGCCCTTCTCTCTACAAAAGGCAGTAAGAGAGGACAGAATTTGACCCATTCTCTGAATCTTCCTTTAACAAGTAAAGAACCGTGGTTATTAATTTCAGTTTTTTACTGTGTACTCGCCCTAGGTACCAATACCATTCTGGGCTGTATACAGCCAGGCTGAAATGCTTTTAGTAAATTTATTTGGAAAGGACTAATGCACCCTTCTTGCCAAACATCTGTTAAATTGAAGGAAAATGTTTTCCTGCAGCTTCTAGGCCTGGTTGGTTTTTTTTTGTTTGTTTGTTTTTTTAAGAAAGAGGATATCTACTGTTTGTGTTTTTGTGCTTTCAGCTCTTCCCATACCCCTCCCTGGATGGGATCCCACTAAAAGAGCTGGTTTGCTGTGCTGTGGGCTCGGCGCCATTCCATTACGATTCTGTGTCCCTGGATGAAAATGTAAAGCTTTGTGTAGCACAGGTGGCCTTGACAAAAAGGGAGAAAAACATGCCTGAAAATCCTTAAACTGGTCTGTGTGTCCATTCTTCCCCCTGCTCTGCCTTTTGAACGTTCTGAAGTCAGAATTTTAGGATATTGAAATCTACTGGCTAATATTGGTTAAATGTTGACTTTTACAGAGAGATTCTCACTTCAGGCTAGTCTAGAGTAGGAAAGTACTTCTTTTGATTACAGGTTACAATTGTGTATATAGCAAACTTTTCAAAATGCTTTTAGTTATAGCCACATTTATAGCTCTATTTTGAGGCCAAAATGAATGTTGAATTGCCGATGTACGACTGATAGAAGTCCCAGTATGTTGTCTGAGGTTTCCCTTGCATCTTGGGAAGTGTTGTATTCATGTTCTGAGCAGCTCATAGTTTGACTGTTGTGGACTGTTTTGATTACTCGATAGTGTAAGTATATAATATATATTTTATAATTACATCAGTGCTAGATAGAGTTCCTAGTTCAACAGTATTATTACAGCATTTGACATATCACCCACAGAAAACCAGGGTTTTTTTGTTCAGGTTGCTACTGGATTATGGAGGCAGGGTTAGCAGTGACTGAACTATATCTGTGGAAGTGCAGTGTTTGTATTCCTGTATCAGGTGTGATGCTTTTAGAACAGGCTGTTTGTTTTTCAAGAAGCTCACAGTCATACTGACACTAGCAAGCTTTTGTCTTTTTTAGTGCATGTACTTCTGAAGCATTTCTGCTCCATCCAGTCCCATAAGAGAGTATCCCTAGGCTTCCAGCCTACTAAATTGCTTCACAGGGCTGGTGTAAATATTAAATAAAAATATTTACGTGAATTCTGGTCAGAAAATAGTTCTAGGCTATTGTCAGCCTTCATGACATGTCAGTTTTGTGGAAAAAAAATAATTACAGGCTGGTGCTTTAATACTGAAAGTATTTTCAGTTTTTAGAAACTGAAGAAAGATAATTGTGGGTTGGGCAAAACTGGTAGGTTAAGTGGAGTTTTTGTCAGCTGTTAGGGAAAAACCACAGATGTGCATAATTATTTTAGGGGGTTTTGATCTTCATTCTGCAATGCTCGCAAAACAAGTAAAAAAAAAAATTTTTTTCCAAGGCGGGGGGGAGAAAACAATTTTGACTCATTCTGTTACTTAATGAATCACTTTGAGCGTTTAATATCATAAACTTTAAGTGGCTGCTCAAGGTAAGAGCAAAAATTCAGGCAGTCCTCTTGTTTTCCATGGTTTTCCTGCATACAATAAATGATGCATGTAGGTATGCTCTAGGGCCTGTCAGTAAGCAAGAAGCTTTCCTGGAGGGTCCTGCATATGCTAACCTGTTACATATTCCCATTAGGGACTGTGATGAGTGATTATTTCTCTCTCAATTACTGGTTCTCACCCTGTCTTTTTTCTCTTGCTCATCACTGCACTTTATTCTCTTCTCCTTTTTCCTCCTACAGAAGAAGTGGTGGAAGGAAAAAGTGCCATTCTCATAGGCATGAGCCAGTGGAACTCAAACGACCTTGTTGAGCAGATAGAGACGATTGGGAAGCTGGAAGAAAATCAAGGTAATGTTTAGCTTGCCTTTACTTATTTATTTAAAGTTACCAAGAAAATCTGAGTACTGAAGCAATTAGTTGTCAGATATTGTGTAAATACTCAACAGAAATATAATTTACAGCATCCATAGTTAAGATTTACATAGACATGTAAGTATTTTACTGTTGGGAAGTTAATTGCAGTGATCTCTTTCAGGAGGAAACTACTTCTCTGGCAGGCCAGGTAATAGAAATTTATTGACTTCAGTGGGAAGTCAGTGTTGGGCTCAGCTCGACAACTATGAGATAGATTACAAGACCACAACTTATGTTTTAAGTGTTTCCTGTAATCAACATATATGAGAGACTTGTTGGTCATTGTCATTGGGTTATTTTGATCCTTAAAGTCAGCAAAACATTCTCTGGAATTTTCAAGGGGACACATACTTTCAGGAGTACCTGAGGCCAGTTTTAGGTACACATTTAGGTTAACTGTGTGCCACTGAAATGAGTGGGAAATGGGCACTGGTACACCAATAAAAATCTAGGACCTAGGACAAAAGCCTAAGCAGTCTTCCTTTAATTGTTACTTTGGCTCCTAAATTGCCTGGTTGTTTGAAGGTTAAAATTACCTCATTGACTTTAGGGAGAGAGAAGGACCGAACTTCCTTACCCATCAATGGTATCAGGCTCGCGTATAATGGTGCTTTTTAATTAATCCAGCTTTTTAAAGAATTTTTTGGATTTGTCCATTGTAAGAGCCTTTTCACAATGCTTTTCTTTATGGATTTGCTACATGTAGTCAATCCTGAAGATAGCTGTGAACAGGTCTATTTTAGTGTACAGGTATATAAAAGTAACCTTTATCTGAGTCACAAACTTCTGGATTACCTACCATGAGAATGATTTATTTTGATAGTATTTAAGTGACAGGTAGACACAATACACACAGTGTATTTACACTTGTTAAATAGGTAATTAGAGAAGAAAGAACTTTTCTGTTTTGCATTTGCTCTTTACAAGCAAGGCCTTATCAAGGCCTCACGTTGCTTGGTAACTTCATTTGGAGTCAGAGATTCAACAGCAATTTGCAAGAGATACTGTATGTGTTGTAAATATGCTATTTTCTGTTCTACAAAGATTTAATTAATGCAGTATTGTATCAAATATGAGTTAGTCTTCTAAATGACTTGCCAAGAACCAGCTCTTCTTGCATTCTTGCAGATATTTCTCTTTCTTCCAGGGCTGGTGAAGACTTAGAATGCTTATTCCCCTTTTAGCACCCGTAATATGAGGATGGTTTTGGTTGGTTCTTTTCGTAGCACCCTTTGTCTTGGGCACTAAGGGAATAGTTGTAAGAGACTGTTTTTAAGCGTTTCTGCTGTTAAGAAACAAGGCTGGTAAAAAGATTGTTTGCATTATGCAGTTGAATAGCTGCAGCAAAGAGAATGTGAGACCCAGGATTGCATGGAAGATCTGTGCAGAAACAAATGAAGCAGTCCCCTAAGTTAGTCCATCCTTTTTCATACAAAGGGTTTCTATTTTCATTTAATCTAATTCTCTGATGTTTTATAAAAGAAACATTCTCTTCTTTTACTTAATTCCTGTTCAAACACAGCTGTTAGAAGAGGCGTTAGAGCCAGTGTACCTCACTCAAGGCATTTGATGAATTGGCCTGTATGTAAGTTGCATCTACATTCTGTTATTGCTTCATGTACGCTGGAAGAGAACTGTGGCTTTTAGGTAGTGGTTCATTGTGCTGATTCTGACTGTTCTTGGATAGAAATGTCCGGCAAGGACTGAGGCTGTTAAGAACTGGCCTAGCACAAGTCTGAGCCAGTATTACGTGTACCATATCTCGTTATGCCAGAGTGTGATTTCACTGCCTCAGTAACACAAAGTGGATTTCTGGCTGCAATGTGCACTGCCAGTTAGACATTTTCCCTGATGCACCCCTACTAAACACATCAGATTTCTGAATAGGTGAGGCTATTACATGCATTTCCTTATTTCTTCTGCCACCTTTATACTCTCAGATTTAGTCCTATTGGTTAGATACTTGGTGGGTTTTTTTAAATTGTTTTTTCCTTTTTAACCTTACATGTGCTCATCTGTATCTTATCTTCATGGAATTATCTGCCAAATGCTGATAGGTTGTATTGCGGTGGTGTTAGTGCAGATAACTGTACAGTGCTTTTGTTACAGCTTAACAAGACTGAATAGTGTTACTGATTCAGCAATTTTAGAAAAGTCTGTGATTAGCAACCACAAGATACAAATGATAAAGGCAAAGAGGGAAGGGGGAGGAGGATGTTTGAAGGAAGGCTTACGTTGTCTTTTGTGCCACAGTAGAAAGATATTTCAGCCTTAGCCCAATTGTTTATAGTCAAAAGATAGGTAAAGCTGGATTCTCTCTTTTAAAAACATTATGTAGAAAAGAGAAAGATGTCCTTTATGGCTTCTTTCCCAGGGTGCTTCAGCTGTTCAATGGAAAGATGTGAGGATTATGTTCTGCTGATTCAGGGAAACTCCCCACCACCAACACTGGATTTACTTACTACTCTGAGAATGGGGACTTCATTGGCTTTGATTGCAGAGAGCTTTGTTACAATTCAGTCGCTCTCTAGGGCCAGTAGTTTTCCCAGGTGCCTGTGCAGAGAGCAGACCGCTCATTCTTTTTCATGGTTTAATAAATTGATTAATAAGGCACATAATTATGGGCTCTTCCAAAAAATGAAGATGTATGAGAAGATACAGCATGCTCTGGGCAGAGCTGAAGACCAACTGGATGCTACTTAAGTAATGCTACAGTTCTGTTGTGAGACAGACAAGGTCCTCAGCAACTTCATAAATGGCAAGTATATAATTTAACTCAATCACTGATTCTCAGTTAAGTACAACTGAGAGCACTTGACCAGAACAACCTTTCTCATCAGAGGTAGCAATAAGTCTTTGGGGGAAAACTTGCAGCAGCATTTAAATTTATTAAGTTTTCATTACAGAAAATAACACAAACAGCAATCAAGCTGAATTAGAAACTCATACGGCTGCATAAATTATGTTGATGCAGATGCCTTCCCTGTTGTGGAACAAAAGCATTTTCACACATTGTGGTCATGCATTTAAATTCACTTCTGGTGCAAAGTATCAGTCCCTTACGTTAAGGAAAATTGCATGTACTGAGCACTAGGAATAAACTCAGCCTGTTGGATTTCAGTGTCTTGCATTTCCTCCAGCTACCTTGAGTTCATATTGTAAGGTTGAGGTTGTTGGTTTGTTTTTGTACGCTTGACACAGCACAGTGAAAGTGAAGACGTCTTTGCAAATACAGCAAAGACTATTTATGTTTTGTTATTTGAGTTTCGTTATAGCGGGAGATGAGGCTACTATACATTTTAACTGGCAAACCAGGCAAATCCTTGTCACAGAAAAAAATGTAATTCAATCCAAGCTAGTCATTGACATGTACATTTAAACCTCTGTCAGCATTTCAAAGGGTGAAATCCTGGTGGAAAAAATGCCATAGCTGGATTAGACATTACCTGTGAGGTCAAAACATGTTTGTTTGAGACCAAACCTGCATAAAACTTAAACTAAGGTCACATGAATAGTAGGGTTGTCCTCTCTCCCTCAGTTGCCCATCTTTTGTTGTATTTGCCCTTTTTGAAATGTGGACTTGAAAGCTGGAAAGTGTTGTAAGAGTTTAACATACCATTTCTTTTTTCTCTTCTCTCACACACACAAAGTATGAGAGAATCCAGAAGCATCTGAAATGGGTGAAGAACCTGAGCTCCACAGGGAGATAAGTGCTTGCTGTCGCAGTTGGAGATCAGCAGTCCTGCTATGATTTAGTCTCCATACACAAACAGCAGGCTTTATTGCTCTTCACCCTTCATTTTATCACCTCCTTTCCCCCTGTCCCCCTGTCCATCTTCTTTTTCTAAAGAGTAGAAGAAACTTGCAGCTGTCAGGGAATAGGCAATGCAGTTCAGTGCCAATATGGGCTTTGCCAGCTGGCCAGCATCACCCATCCATGAACGTGAATCAGCTCTAATAACATTGAACTGCAGTGAGAAAAAGGTTGTGTTGTTCTGCAGCTTTGGTAGATCAGATTGCCTGTCCTGAGCTTTTGTCTGTGGCTCCCTGGTTTTGTGCCTGCCCTCAGTGAGCCAGCAACCACTGCTGGACAACTCTGATTTCTGGCCATCATGCCAGAAATGCCAGAGAGGTTTCTGCTAGGCAAAAGTTGCAAGACTTTGCTTTTCTTGCACTGCCTTCTTTCACTGAGAGATGATGTAGAAGTTGTCTGGAAAGGAGAAAGGTCTTCTGTACTATATACTGCAGGTGTCGTGCAGCAAGGAATTCTCTTATTCCACCTATAGCTGACCTTGGTACAATTGTGGAAAATTTTCACAATGGCCTAGGTGCTTGCATGATGATCGTACAAGCGGTGGAGCTGACCAACGAAGGTATGCATCCTTTTCACGACCACAGTAACGTTCCTTTCGCTGCAGGCTGTACTCCTGCTGCTATTTCTTGGTACAGTGAAATACTCCAACCAGGGCTGACTGGTCGTGGCAAGATGGGAAAGGCAGCTGTGCTGAAATGGAGTGGCCTGTTTAACATTTCCTATTTACTGTTTGTTTTCTCCGAATTTTGTTTGGAGAAACAAAAAAAGAGTTTTGTTCAAGCCTCTGAATGGCTCTAGCATTGAGGTACTGCTGTCTCTCGGTGCAGTCGTCATCGCTACGTGTTGCAGTTAATTGGTAGGGATTTTTATTTGCTGAGCTCTCTGCTACCCTCTAACTGCTGACTGTCTCTCTTCTGCAAGAAAAGCAAGCAAGAACAGTGTGAGTGTATACAATTTAAAAATTGCTTTGCAGAAAAACATTTGTCTGGAGACTGCTGAAGGCATCCAAACTCTCTGTTCAGTAAGGACTGTGGGCTCTTGTTGCTTGTGCTGCTACTCACCATTCCTTTCTGTTATTTCTTCCATCTGTTTTTCCTGTCAGTGGCATTTTTTAACACAACTGGTTCCCTTTTGAACAAAAGGTGAGCGACTTGCCTTTTGACAGACATCGGTCTCTTTTCCTCTTGCCCAGGGGCTTAATTTTTCATTGTCTGTTGTTTAGCTCTGTGCTTTTTATAAAACAAAAACAATCCTTAGAAACCATAAGAGCAGTGGATTTCTAAGCTCATTGGTAGCTTTTATGATTCAAGTGAGTTTTAGGACTGTGCTGTCCCTGGGCTGCTGCAAAGCAGTTTAGATGTGAAAACAGTGTATCTCCTCAGCTGGGTGGCTGACGTAGCAGATCTCGTTTTCAGCCCTGCGCAACGGTGACAGGAGCCCAACGCACCAGCAGGTCAGGAAAGGCTATATTTCATTACAGTTGCCAAGTATCCTAGAACTAAATTTGCAAAAGTCAAGATTTCAGAGTTTAGCAGATGCCAAGCTTGAGCTCTGAATGCAGTCTTTACGGCTCTCCTTTGTCTATTTGCCCTGTCATACTCCTTTTAATTATTCAGTCATGCGAAAGGAATGCGTTGTACATGTAACAGGTTTGCTTACTGACCTTGGCATGGGTGGAAGGAGAGCTCTTGTCTTTAGCGATGGTGGGAGAGTTCCTGAAGGAAAGTTTGTCTAGCAGTGAATGGAAAGTGCTTGTGTAGCTTTCTTGTATGTGAATAGCTTTTTCGTATGAAACCTTCCCTTAGAAATTTAGAGAGATGTGAAGATGATCTCCAGAAAGGCAGATGGATGTGTGAGTAGGAAGGTTGAAATGGTTTATTTTAGATTATGTATTAAAATTGCAATAGCAGGACATTTGGAGTAATGTGAATTTGTGGTGTAGTTGTGGGATAATAGGTAATTGTCATGTTCTTGTTTGATCCTTATTTCTTCTAAGGAAATGAAATATACATCTTCATAAGATGTGATAGAATTAGATAATATGTGAAAATCACTGTGTGCAATTTCTGATTCTTTTGACTGTCTCCTCTTGCACAACTTGTGCTTCTCAGCAGCTCGCAATTTTTGGCTTTCACCAGAGGATGTACATAATACCTGAGGGCAGATACAGTTGGGGATAAAGTTTGAATGCTCATTCAAATGGCAATAGGTGATTTCTCTTGTTCTGAACCTTCTCAAAGTTATATTGCAGTAAAGCTATGAAATGACTTAAGACAGATAAGGGAACCTTGACCTCAGTACAAAAAGCAAAAATAAATCTGTCTGCCTTTGTCTCTAAAAAGACCATGTTGTATGATAGGATGTGTGTTGACCTCCAGTGTTTTAAGTAACAGATGACGATTAAGAGCGCATTTGGAAAGCAGTCAAGTTTCATTGCTCTTCTGGTTCATAAAGGATTTATTGGAGATGCATGGAAGTGTCTGTTTGCTCATGCACATTTGCTGCAGGCTCTGATGAGAATGACTGTAATGTTTCCTTAAGGCGTTTAGCCAGGTCTGGGGCCTGGCCAAGCCATGCAGAGAACTGAGCATCTAGAACAACAGTTAGAATTTTAGCTGCGTGAGTGACAACAGTTATAACCATCTGAGGTCATTTTGTGACCTCTAAGAAACAAACAGAGGCATTCTCATTGCTAATGCTTACACTTCCCTCCCTGCCGTGGGCCCACGCTCCTTGTCCAGCCCCAAATAATTAATGCTTTTTGACACTGACTACCACTTAGCTGGACATTCCAGCAAGGAGCTGATGCGCTTCAGCGTCTACAGAGTCTGAAATATCATGTTTATGGAAGTAAATCTGCTTTGATAGGTATGGCTATTGTTGAAGCAAGGGAAAGATGCTTACCTTGTGTTTGAGAGTTGGTGTATTTATTGAAGGCCCTGGTTACAACAGTATCATTCTGCAGATTTCTATTCCAGAGACAACTCTGTTAAAGAGCCAAATTTTGTGCTTGGAGTCCGAGTAAAGGGACTGTGGTGTATATTGCACATAAGGCAAAACATAAAATTTGGGTCCTTATTGGTGAAACACTTGTAATCCTGACAGGCATTATTGTAATTAATTGCAGTAAAAGAAAAATGGTTCATGACTGAATAGTGGCTCCTCTATAATTAGACCCTTGTTTTCTAACTGTAGAGTCAATGCTTGGCGTACCTCACATAATATTTTTTACACTAGCGAGAATGTAGTGAGCGCTCTGTTGCCTTTTAAAATAGTCTAACTGAAAAGCTGATGAAAATCAGAGTGACTAATACTTCTTCTGACAACTGATTTTGCATGTGTGTATTTTTAAGCAGTTCCTGCCGAAATGCAGTGGTTTCAATCACGTATTACCTTCTGTTTGATTTGTTTCATTCCTGTTCAGGTGCCTGAAGCTCCTCTACTTTAAGGTTGGTCCAACGTAAGTGAAATTAATGTACCTACACTTGGTGCAGAGTAGATTTGTGTCCTGGGCAGGAGTTTGGTAGTAAAGAAGTTTGGTAGTCTTCATTCTTTTCTTTCATCCCTTCTGACACTCTGTGGTCTTCCATGCAGCTCATACTCAAACATATTGGACATATACTTTATTGAGTTACCTACTATAGATCACTTTTGAAAATACAGGGTTTTTTTTAACTTTTTGTCTCCCCCAACTATGAGGATATGGTTTTTTTTGTCTCCCCCAACTATGAGGATATGTTTTTTTTGTCTCCCCCAACTATGAGGATATGGTTTTTTTGTCTCCCCCAACTATGAGGATACGTTTGTGTAAACTTATAACTTGGGTTGGTTCATTGGGATATGCAGTGCTCTTTTAAGACCAAGGTGTCCTGGTAGCACAGAAGAACTATTGGAGCTGGTCCTGGAGGCTGGAATCTGGGAGTATTAATTGTAACTGTGCATGTCCTTATCATAAGATGGTCATATTATTGATGATTCTAGTGCAAGGGTACACCTAAGAGGATAGCAATTTCCTTTCAAGTAGGTCATACCTTCTGAATGAATTGGAAGACTTTGTTCATCTCAGTCACTTTTTTTGCATGTACAGAATTCAGAAAATCTTGGTATCTAGGATGACTGCCACATCACAAAAAGACCACGGAGAATTAGAAGATTGTAGTCACACAGCGTTTTGTTCATGAGTGTGTAAAGTGGTTGTCTGGACCATTGAAGAGAAATATCAACCAGGATGTTATCCAGAGTAGTCAAACAAGAGCTTCCAAGACTGAAGTGTACCATATGAAAGGAAGCTCTGCAGGGTCAGTTGGCCCATAGTGACAGGTGAAAACTGTTCCAAAGAGATGAGTGATAACAGGCTCTGTTGCCTTCAGCTGGTTGAAGGGGATTTGGTTTCATAGAATCACAATATGGTTTGGGTTGGAAGGGACCTTTAGAGGCCACCTAGTCCAACCCCTCTGCAGCGAGCAGGGACATCTTCAGCTAGGTCAGGTTGCTCAGAGCCCCATCCAGCCTGACCTTGAATGTTTCCAGGGATGGAGCATCGACCACCTCTCTGAGTAACCTGTGCCAATGTTTCACCACCCTCGTTGTAAAAAATTTTTTCATTATAACCACCCTCATTGTAAAAAAAAAAAAAAAAAAAAAAAAAAAAAAATTTCAGATCCCATATTCTGAAATAATAATTATAAATTAATGTGGGATTTTTACAAATTTTACTATTCTCTCTTGATTCATCATTCCACCCTTTGCTATGGAAAGTACATTTATATCACAGAATCGCAGAATCCCAGGCTGGAAGGGACCTCAGGGATCATCTAGTCCAACCTTTCTAGGAAGAGACCAGCCTAGACAAGACGGCCCAGCACCCTGTCCAGGCGACTCTTGAAGGTGCCCAACGTGGCCGAGTCAACCCCTTCCCTGGGGAGATTATTCCAGTGGTGACTGTCCTCAGTGTGAAAAATTTCCCTCTCGTGTCCAATCGGAATCTCTGCAAGAGATTTTCTTAAAGACAACTTTTTTTGGTTCCACTAAATCTCTTTATCATTTTCCCCTTCTCAGCAGAACAGGGGGATAAAATACAATTAAAAGTTCATGGGTTGAGATGAGGGCAGGGAGGTTACTTACCAATCACTATCACAGGAAAAACAGGCTTGACTTGGGGAAATTAATTTAATTTATTGACAATTAATTGTAACAGAGTAGACTAGTGAGAAATAAAACAAAACTAAAACCACCTTCCCCCTCACTCTCCCCTTCTTCCAAGGCTCAACTTCATTCCCAACTCTTCTCCCCCCTCCCACAGCAATGCAAAGGGATGGGGAGCAGGGGTTGTGGTCAGTTCTTAACGCTTCGTCTCTGCCACTCCTTCCTCCTCATGCTCTTCTCCTGCGCCAGCCTGGGGTCCCTCCCATGGGATACAATCCTTCAAATACTTTTTCAATGTGGGTCCTTCCCACAGGCTGCAGTTCCTCAAGAACTGCTCCAGCGTGGGTCCCCCATGGGCCTCAGGTCCTGCCAGGAGCCTGCTCTGATGTGGGTTCTCCATGGGTTGCAGCTTCCTTCAGGGCACATCCACCTGCTCCAGCGTGGGGCTCTCCCCAGGCTGAAGGGTTGATATCTTTTCCACCATGTTCCTCTGTGGGCTACAGGGGGACAACCTGTGTCACCACATTCTCCTCCATGGGCTGCAGGGCAATCCCTGCTCCAGTGCCTGGAGCACTTCCTCCTCCTCCTCCTTCACTGACTTTGGTGTCTGCATAGTTGTTTCTCTCACATTTTCTCATTTCTCTCACTCACAGCTTTTGCACAGTGCTGTTAACTCCTCCTTAAATACTTTATCACAGAGGTGCTACCGACGTCGCTGATGGGCTCAGCTTTGGGCAGCAGCGGGTCGGTCCCGGAGCTGGCTGGAGCTGGCTCTGTTGGACATGAGGGCAGCTCCTTTTGTCTTCTCATAGAAGCCACCCCGTAGCCTCCCACTACCAAGACCTTGCTACCTGAACCCAATACAATTACTTAACTTTTCTGTGAAAAGGTTTAAATGCCAGTTCTACCAGATTTGTAGCAGGGGCTTGAACTTGGGCTGCTTTCAGAAGGGTTCCATAAACACTGTTTTGCAGCATGTTTGTCTTTGTTGAAGTCTTTGTGGGCAAAAAAAGGTCATATTTCTGTGGATAGTTTTGGTTTCAATACACTTGCATTTACAAAAATGTAAACATTAAACCACCAAAAATGCACACAAAAATAAAAAGTGAAACAGGCGAAACCCCAACAAACCTTGACTGTTTCTTCTTTGAAACTGAATTTTTACAACAGGCTTAAGGCAGTCATCTTTAGTTCCCCAATCGCAGCATCCTTAAATTGGAAAGATTGGAATTGTCAATATGTTTCTCATTGACTGAAACCAAGAAGACATTCTAAAATCTGCTGGATACCCTGCCTGGGCTTGCAGCCTTATTTCTGCAATATAAAGATCTTGAACAACATTAGTGGTATTTTTGTAGAATATAAAGTAAACAAGCAAGCAAACAAATAACAGTGTAATTTCTGTAATACAGCTTGCTGCAAAGGATGACTATTGATTTAATATACCCTAATTAAATTTTAAGAGCCATTAGTTGAGTTTGTCAGCAATATGCTACTATTTTACTCTGCAAATTCAGCTAATTGAATTAAAATGCTTCAAATGAGGATGAATTGTCAGGTAGGCAATTGACGAAATGCAATTTAATTTTTAGTTGTTTAAAACATAACTGACTGTAAAATGCCTGTGTGAAATTCACTTTTCCTGTGCTCCATATGCCACACATACAGACTGATGGATTGCTTTACTGCTAACCAGCAAAACAGATGGACATGATCAGCTTTCACAACTGGAAATTTTTACATCAGGTGAGTGAAAGGCCTTTCTTGGTCCCACTGCACAAGATCAGGTTATTCAGATCTTTTAATCTTTTAATGCATTGACTGTCTCTCTGGAAAACAGTGCTTACAGTAATATTGCCCTCTTTCTGGGACGCATCATTTGAATTGTTGTTTTAGATTAAACTTTTATTTTTCACATGCAGCCCATTACAAGATAGCGTTTTGGAGCTGGGAGGTGGTGCTGTTGGGCAAGTTGCGTTAGGTCTGTGTATGGAAGCCTGTGATTCCTGCCCTTTCTGCACCACCTAGGACTGAGCTGTGTAATTCCTACTGATTTTTTAAAAAGACAAATGCTGTGCTTCTCACCTTAAAACTTAAAAATAATTGTTCTCCAAAGTCTGTGGCTTATGAATGGTGGACCATAAAATTCTGTTGAATTCACAGCATGTACTGACTCCCCACCACTCCAGCTATTCTGTGTGACTCCCCTTTAAAAAAAAAAAATAAAAAAAAAATTCCTGAGATCTTACGTACAGTAGATACATCACTGAGTGGTGACTTTTTTTACCCTCTGAAATCATACCTTTTGGATCTCATCTTTTTCTCTCTAGCGTAAAGGGGGAAAAAAGAGCTTGTATTATATGTGAAGCAGCACATTTCTGAGATGATGATCAATTTCCTGTCAATTCCCTCAGTGGCTATCTCTCTTCTCCTGTCCTAATGTCCACAAGGCACTGAACAGAACTGAAAGATTAGGATAATGTTTTTGGTTAAGACTAAGTTGAACATACATCTGTGGAGTAAGCTAATTCATAGAATCATAGAATATCTAAAGTTGGAAGGGACCCATAAGGATCATCAAACCCAACTCCCTGCTCCTCGCAGGACTACCTACAGCTAAACCATATGACTAAGAGCATCGTCCAATTATACTATTGTATTTTACGCTAATTGGAAGCAAGCATTACTACAGCATATTTATGCTTCCAGAAAATGTGCAGCAGTCATCTCTCAATTGCAGTACCTTTAGATGCAAGTACCTTTTGATTCTTTGCAAAGATTACTGCTAGAGAGTTACCCTGCTGAAAAGCCTGGGCTTACAGCAGTAACATGGAGAGCAGAATCTATCCTAGCAGCTTTTGGCAGAAACTTAGTGCACGGGAGGGATGGTCAGTCGCTGGCTGCTTCCACAATAGCACATTGGGCACCCTCGTGTTTGGTGCTTCCATTGCAATTCTAAAGTCCTAGAATTCATGACAGCTTTTGTTGCACTAATTGGAATTCATCTTTTCTGTTGTCTTGTGTGCACAAGGCTGCTGTAAAAACTTAACCCGATGACGGTGAGTCATTTTCTGTTTTGAGAAAGTTTGGTTTGATTTGGTTTTGAGTGGGCTGTTCACAAGGGCCAGCTTTTCAGAGTGCACTGAGCTCCATAAATCGTATTGGGCATTCAAGAGCATTAAGCACTTAGGAAAATGCCTTTGTCCTTGTCCCAGACCTCTTGAATCTCTGGTTAGACTAACGTGATGCAGCACCAGCTAAGACAACACCAGACAGAGGGGTAGGATACGCTGACAGCTGCTACAAAAATTTACCCTAATATCACCCTGTAGTGGAAGGTAGAGAGAGATAGGGACGTGAATGAGAAAGTAATTAATATTTTATTACTTAATAGGGCATAAGCAGTTCTTCACTTGGCTGTGGAACAGTATTGCTTTATCTTTCAATCAAATTAAGAGTCTAACCGGTCATGTGTTATGGAGAAACATTTACATGAGAGAGAAGTAATTAATCAACTTCAGGAGATTTGTCGTCTTCAAACTTTCAACTGGGTTGTTGCTAAACACATACAAACCCTAAGTGTAAGAGGAGAGTTTAGCTACATTGCTCTCCAGATTGATGTTTCTGCAGAAGGAGAAAGACTTTGTAGTCTGGAAACCATCTATTGCTTCTCGTAAAATGAAATTAATCTCAGTTTAAGTCAATTGTAAAGCTCGTATAGTGTTTAAATCTGTACATATGGTGCTTGGTTAGGAGTAAAGCAGAGCCTGCAGCTCCCTGTGCAGTAGTTAAATACACCTTTGGCAAGGAAAACCACCAAGGTGCCAGCAATCAGCGCCGAGTTAACTGCAGAGTATGGTGGGAAGGCAGCTGTTAATTTGATTTTTAAGGTCTTTTTTATTTTTTCAGGCAAGACGGGGGTGTATTATTTTTTCTCTCTTGCTTTCTTTCCTTGCATAATTTGTATATTTGTATACTTATATTATAATGTGAAACATATATATTTCCTCCTCACTCAGTTGTTTCCTGTGTATAAAATCTGTAGGGATGGAGTCAACGGATTTCTTTTCAGCCTAACTATATGTGGGTCTTAATTGTTTTGTTGAATTTTGCATTTCTAATGTTTAAAAAGAAAGTTAGATTCTATGATTAGGTCAAGAGAACAAAGAAAATATTGCAGATATGCCAACTTGGCTGGGAATTAGCTTTTTCCACTAAAATGGGAATGGTTAATTTTTTTGCATTGAATGGTTTGGACTTTTTATTAAGATGCGTGTCAGCTGTGATGCGGATGCTAACCCACGGTATCTGAAATTGAGCTATGTTGAGTTGTATCCATTAAACTCCTATAAGAAACTAGTGTTTCTGTGCAAGACTGGCTGCGCTCTAAGATGTTTTTAGCGAGGTCTTCATCTGGTCACATTTCTCATTGGCTCACTGATATAGTCTCCTTTGCTATGTCTGCCATGCATCTCAGAGGTTATCATTTACACAATGGTCAAAATACCCAATATAACAGAAGAATCTCTACACCCTCATGATTCTGCTTTCAGTATGGTGACCTTGTACTAGTGTTTCGCTCGCTCGCTCTTGTGCTCTCCCTCTCTCCCCTTTTTGCCACAGTGAATGTTCTCCGTAAACAAACTGCTCTCTTCCTTCCCCCCAGTAGCGTGTGATCTCCCCCTCCTTGTCATGTCCTCCTAGAATTGTATAATTAATTAAAGGGTGTTTGTACATAGCTGACTGTAGTGTTTACACTGCTGTTAAATTTATTGCAATAGCATCTGTCACTGACTAATAATGTGAAGAACGGCAAACAGAAAATTTGGCTTAGTGGAAAGAATAGTGGAAGGGAAGGATGGAAACTAGAATAGCCAACAGTGTTCCAAGACACATCAGATGGCTCGTGTAAAGAACAGATTTTACTCCTAGCAGCAAGTTTTAGAGAGAAACAGTGACTTAGGTTCCTGCAAATCATCCATGGTAGCAGTTTATACTAGGGCAGGTTACCAGTGTTCTGCAACTGCCGTCATTTAATTTTGTGATGCTGTATGTTCTAGAATACAGCTCAGCAAATGCCTGCAAGATAGAGGAAGCTTAAACTAAGTGCTAAGAGAGATTCTAGCTAAGAGCTGAGTCCTGCTGCAGAGTCCTACTTTTCTTGCAGCCCATCCACAGGTTCCTTTTTCCGTTTTCGACCTTTATTAAGATCCGGTCTACATGCTGAAATCAGCATGTGTTCTTGTATCAGTTTCACTGGGCCTAGAGTTTCCCTGGCTGCCATTCCCATCCAGAGGGTCGTACCATCTGTAGGTATTACCTCCTTTCTTCCCCCCTACTTTCCCAAGTTTGACAAAATTGTGCTCACACCAGTATTATATTTGCCATGGTATTAAAAAAATACTAACAAAACTGATTTGTCTGTTCAGAGGTTAAATTTCACACTATTCTTGCTGGGGCGAAAGCCACGTTCTAAAGTGGAGCATGAACATTGTTTGTTCCAGTGGTATGGTTATGATGTTAGATGAATTCAGATTAGAGCAGAGAAAGTAATGTACGCCGTAAAGCCCACTGGCACTCTAGTAGCTAACGTTGCACGACTGGATGTGGGGGGAAGAAGGCAAAGAAGGAACCCCCTTAGTATCTCCCTGGTGCTGAGGCATGCAACTCTGTTCTGCTGCGCTGTCTCTGATGCTGATCCCATTAGCAATGTAATCCCGGCGGAGCACAAAACAAGAGACAGGAGTTGTATAAAATGCCCTCTGACAGCTCAGGAGCACAGGTCTGCAGAGGTACATGTATGTGTAATGACTGCGTAACAGAGCATGACGCCAAAGGTAACTCTGTGAATCTTGTTTTTACCAGCAACTACTTTCTCTGGTGAATAGATAGGTTTATTTCTACTGGTGTTACCAATCCTTTGCAGGAAAGTAAGGTGCGTTCTGTTCTGGTTTCAACACTGCCCAAAAAACTGCTCGCTCACTTGTTGGTTTTTTGGTTTGTTTTGTTTTTCAGCATTGCAATAGCTGGTAGCAGGCAACTAGAGTAATTGCAGATCACTTCTTAATTCCAAGGTAGAGAAGTGGCAGGTTTTTGCAGATTCTGTGGAAATTCCTGTGTGATGAAAATATCTGGACCCCTCTGATGAGAGCATAGTTAACACTCCATTACAGCATAGACTTCCTACTGCCTTAATTTCACTAGCATGATTTTGTTTGATCAGGTTCTTTGAATTTGGTGAGACTCCTCATAAACTAAACTGTCTTGGTTAATTTGTCTCTAAATGTAGGACTAAGAGCTCAGCCCTTTTAGTAGTTGCATTTTCAAGGAGCATGGTTACACAGATGAAGTAGAATGCCCTCAAGTGGTTAATCAGGCACCACATTTTCCCATCAAGTTTTTTTCCGCCAAGTTTTTCCCATCCTATCAGAGTAAATGTCTTCAGAAGGGTTATTTATAATATGCCAGGTTGGCATTTCAAGCTAAGTTCATCTTCCATGGACCTCTTGAGGGGTGATTATGTGAAGAGAAACTTAATGTGATTTAGGGGGCCTTTAGACTTGTGCTGTAGCCCATGCTGTGGCATGTGTCCTGAAGCTGGAGAACATTTAACTCATGAGAAGGAGGAGGAAGTGAGAAGATAACTTAAGTCTAGAACCTGTGGCTGAAAGCCATTAATGAACCTACTTCTCTGGATCTACCTTCTTAGGAACCACCTTTTGTGAATGTTTCTGAAAGTGGATAACATCAAATTTTAATTATGTGCTGGAAAGAACTTTGTGTCAATAAGTTTTTAGGGGCAAGATTTTACAAGATGTTTAACTGTGGTATCTGAAATTTCAAAGCTATCAAAGCTCACAATCTAAGCATAGTTTAAGATGGTTTTGAGATCTCTAAATTTCTTTAGAAATCCAGAAATTCGTGGCTGCCCTTGCTTATTTTGTTAGCAATAAAGAGAACACATGTGCTTAAAATATAATGTGCTGTGAAATAACTGATTGTGACAAGTTGGATGTATTTTGCACCTAATAATTTCAAGTGCTTTTTAAATTTTAAGGGAATATGCCCTGTTCCAAAGCCAATAATTATATTTACTACATTAGATTGGTGGATTGAGCCCATAAGCTCCCAGAACAGGTCTTCAAAATGGCAAAAAGAAAGATTCTTTTATTCCTTCCCCCCCCGCCAAGAGTTTAACATCAAAAAAAAAAAAAAAGAGACAAATTTTCAGAATATTTGGTGCTTAAAAGGAAGCCCAGGGCAGAGTGGGTGATGAGCTGTGAAAGCAGCATGTCACTTGCTGAGTTGCAGCCAAAAACGCTCTGCGGCCCCTTTGGAAGGTTCTGAATGCGGGGATTACCTAGTAATGCTGATTTAGTGCGTTCGTGCTTAGTGTCATAAACCTGGCGTTCTGTACTTACATCCCCACTAACAAGGATTTAGCTTCCCTTGAATAAATGTATTGTTAACTGTGACCATTTTTCCCTCTCTGCGTTTCCCAGGAACACACTGCTTTGTGCGTAGCCAGTTACGTGCTTTATGCCTATTTTGCCAGAAGGCTGAGAGGGTAGAGGAGGTAAGCAGGAATTTTAGGAGCAATGTGAGCTTTTAGAATTTTTAAACCAATCCAATCAGCCTGAAAGTTAAATTAGTCCAACTTTATCTCTCTAACAACCAAGCCTGTTCTCCTGATGATTTGTACGTAATTGTAAATGTTTAAAAATGAGGTTTATAAATTATGTAGATCTTCACTGATCAGAGGCTGTGAAATGAAAGGAGATGATATGCAGCTGAATGCAATTTGCATTAATCTGCTCAGCAGGTATTCGAATTCTCTCAGTAAAGGGACCTTTTTCTTACATACACGCACAATACTGCAGCAGCATGGAGGTGATGAATTCTCTGGAGGACTGAGGGACTAGAGATGACAGGAGATTACTGCCAAGTAGGATAACACAGGCAAGGCTCGGCACAGACTCAGAAATTAGGGTTGAATGGAAGCTCAACAGAGCTTTCACTCACCTTCATTACTGAGGCAGGGCAGGCAGATCCCGTATCTCCTGGCAGTAGCACTGTAGCTGCTGAATGTGGGGATTTCAAAGTAGCTTTGAATGTGAGGATAACAGCATTCACAGAAGTGCTCCACCATGACTCTGCTCCCAGCTGGCTAATGATTGTGCATCACCTGTTTGTTTTGTCACTTTTCACACATTCCACTCAGCTCTGCTGATTTCTGCTGACCTTTTGAGGCCTTATCTCTAAGCTGGAAAGGAATTTGTAGCAGGTAATTTACTATATTTGAACAATCCCTGTTGTGGTAGAACTCTGCTAAGGTGGCCTCTGTTCCTCAAAGTGTATGAAACGGGGCAATATTCTCACATCTTCATGGAATCCCTATGAAACTTCAGTGCAAGATCAAGGAATATGTAAAAGGAGAATGAAAAAGAAACGACTATCCAACACCAGTCTGACAAATGTCATGAAAATATTGCCTTCAATATTGCTGGGGACTAGTGCTTATCAACCCTGTTGCCTGTTTGTCAAGACAGGTAAAAGTCTGTGACTTGAAGTGGCACGGTGCTCTTAGTTTTGGCTATTACCATTAACATCAACAGAGAACAAATGAAGGCAATGCTTATACATTAGAAATAACACAAGTTTGTAGGAAAGAAATTAAAACCCGACTGTGTGGAGGTATTTCATATTTTTTTGCAGATTGCTTCAATGGTAGTATGGGATTCCATAAATATTTCAGTATTTTGTAGAGCGGCTTGCAACAGTGCTGAGAAAAACCTGAGTAAAAGAGTGTACTGAAAGTTCACACACTGGGTCAAATTTTGAAAAACTTGTCATAAATAACTCTTCCTTCTCCCCCCTGCCACCATCATGAAAGCATTAAACAGCAAGGTTTTATCTGGAGTCGTACTAACGCTGGCAGTTAGTTTTTGAGGGGCAGATGGGTATGACTGTCACAACTCTTCAGCATTCATCTTGCAGATCATACATGAGTTTGAGGCAAGGTACTGAGTCTGAAAAAAAGCAAAGAGATTTTGTAGAATCAGAAGTCTAAGCTTAGATTTAAAAACACTTGAGGAATATTTGTGTCCCCTCTATCACATTTCGTGACAGTTGTGGTTTAACTCCGGCCAGCATCTCAGCCCCGGCCAGCCGCTCGCTTGTTCCTCCCCAGTGGGGCAGGGAAGAGAATCAGAAGGGTAAAAGTAAGAAAACTCATGGGTTGCAATAAAGACAGTTTAATAGATAAAGCAAAATCTCCATGTGCAAGCAAAGCAAAACATGGAAGTAATTCACTACTTCCCACCCACAGGCAGATGTTCAGCCATTTCCAGGAAAGCAGGGCTTTATCGCGTGTAATGGTGACTTGGGAAGACAAATGTTAAAACTGAAGGTCCCCCCTTTCTTCCTTCTCCCCAGCTTTCATTGCTGAACGTGATGTCATATGGTATGGAATATCTCTTCCCTCAGCTGGGATCAGCTGTCCTGGCTGTGTCCCCTCCCATCTTCTTGCCCACCCCCAGCCCACTCGCTGGTGCGGCAGCGTGAGGAGCAGGAAAAGCCTTGATGCCATGCAAGTGCTGTTCAGCAATAACTAAACCATCCCTGTGCTATCAACACTTATCATCACAAATCCAAAACATAGCCCCATACAAGCTACTATGAAGAAATTTTACTCTAAAATTGCAGTGGTTCTGGGTAGGATAAGAACCTTGAGAAATACCTGTATCCCCTCTATCGCATTTCCTTGCTGCACTTGCTCTTTAACAGCACGTGCTGTGCCAGCAAAGTGGTTGTCATCCACCATATCCTGCGCAAGGCAGTGGCACAAATGTGATGGGAGATTTTTACAGAAAAAGAACTAGAAAACATGCATGAAAACATGGGGCAGATTAAATTTATTGACTTTCATATACTGCTTAGCATCTGAAAACAAGTGTTTCTTTCTGGTGTTTTTGTTTTACCTTCATGTTTTTGTTTATTTTTTCTCCCTGACCTCTTCTATTTCTCCTTTAAATGGTGAAAAATGTGGGACAGGCACAGTAATGCATACTGAAAGACCTAAATCTAAATGTTAAAAACTTATATGCAAAGTTGAAATTCATTTGTAAAGCTTTAAAAAACCTAATTGTCTGGTTTTGAAACCTACCAAATAAAAACTAATTTCAATTCTGTAGTGAAAGCGGCTTCACTTTCTGTCAAGAGCTCTTTGTCTGAGATGCAGAATTTCTATCTGCAGAGCCATTTAAAGCTGTCACTGGAAGGAGTTTTCTTCGTGAATCCTGTTGCTTTCCAGCCATGTTGCAATTAAGAGCTGTGTATGCAGGCACTTCAGAAGGCTGGTCTGTGCTCTTGACAGGGAGGCGTGGTTTTGCTTTCACCTCTCACATTCATGAGAGCCTCACAGGTTCTTCCCAAGGCAAACACTTGCTTTGCCTCAACAATTACTCTCCCTGTGAGCTACTGCAGATAATACTTCTCCCCTAATAAGCTGAAAGCAGGGAACAGTTGTGACCCAAGCTCTTCGGCAGAACAACAGTCTCTGAATTGTCCTGGTGAAGAACTGAAAATGAAAGAGATTGTACGTGAAGTTTGGAAAGTGGTTAATTAAAATATCTTTCATTCCTCAAAAGTCAGGTACCCAGGTGGTCTCTTTGCTTGCGGTTCCAGCACAAAGAATGGAGAAGAGCAGATTCTGATGCTGTATATTGAAGAGCCTGTCATTTTTTCTTTGCCTTTTACTCCCTTTAAAAGCCAAGCTGTCAGTTGTGATAGCTGGGGCAACTGAAGGAAGAGAACTGTGGCAGAGCTCTTATTCTGTAGTGCTGCATCCATCAGAGGAGTTAAAAATTATTATTATTCATGATATAGTAACCCTAGTGGGCTTTAATGTAACAGCATTTTTAATCCATGGGATCTGAGACAGTGCATACAAGTTCTATAGTTGTTTTAGGGCACCGAGCAGAAGCTTTCACTGAACACAAGAAAGCAGGCAGGCAGGTGACTACACCACGTGCACTGTTTTATTCCACGTAGTGGAATGGCACCAGCTTCCCTGGTCCTTGTCACCTGACCAGTCTGGGGCTTGTTTCCAAATACAGAGAACATAATGTTGTGTGTTGTTTATTCAGACCGTGTCTCAGCAGAAGAATGCCATCTCTGTTGCTTGTTTGAGTATACCCAAACAGTAGGTAGGCTCCAGGAAAACCAGTAAATTTTGCCTAGACCTCTGAAGAAGGAATCTAGAGAAGGGATTGAGAGACCTGTGTTCCCATCCCAGCTCTGATGGTAGCTGTGGGCTGGTACCATTGGGCTTCCATTTCTGTACTGGTAGAATAATGGCAAAGGTGTTTACTCTCCTGAGTCCCGTAGGAGGCCTTTATATGCATAAACTAAATGAAAAGCCCTTCTATTCCTGTATCCGTGTGTCTCTGTATTTTAAGGTTTTGTATTTAGATCTGAGAAAATGCCTTTGTACTTGCAGCTTTCCTTGGACAGGTGGACTGTGGGAGGGAGTGGAAGGACAGAGACATTCTTAAAAATACTGCTAATTAAATATTTAGAATAAGAATCTGGTTTGTGATGCTGGATAAGTAATGGTAATTCTTAGATGTTTAGAGATTCAGTGGCTAATGATACAGGTAATCAAACAGATTCCTAGCTACAGTTTCATTGCTTATGATGCCCTTCCTGAAATGAAGAGTAAAATCTGGCTTCTAGACTGACCATTTGGATGAACAGATTAGAGCAGTTTTCAAGTACATATGCCAAGCTATTCCCACTGAAGCCAATGGGAGTTCTAGAAATAACTACAGTGGTCAATTGTAAAATACTTAGGACAATACAATAGGAAAAGCAAAGAGCTTGATGTCCACGTAAAGCAATCCCGTGTCACATTGTGGGTTCTTCCTTCTGCAGGTGAAGAATCTACGTTTTGCTCATATGCCTTTCTACAGGAAAAACAACGTGAGTTGAAGTTTTGGGGTTTTTTTGTTGGTTTTTTTTTTTTTTGGTACGGGGGCTGCTCAACAACTAGAGATAATAATAGAAAGGAAATGTTAACCAGCACAGGTCTGGTGGTAGGTTGAGAAGGGAGATGGGTGTGGAGGGACCAGGGTTAGGGTTCTTTTGAGTTTTGTGTTAAATGTATTTATTTTTAATATGGATCATGAAAACATACCAATAAAATGCTTGTAACGTTATGTAATATTAGATAGTGCCTTATAGCGTTGGCTATAGTGGCAGAGGTAAAGGTTTGGGGGGTGAAGCTGCTGGTATACGTAATAGCTCGTACAGGACAGTACAACGTGGCTCAATTTGGAGTATAGAAGCCTTCAGTGCTCTGTGCTCTGGACTTCCTTCTCCCATCTCTGCTTAAAGAGGTGCAAGAGGTATTGCTGTTGAAGTTTCTGAGTGCTGCAGGAATGAAAAGTAGTACAAATGCCTGACATTGGTAGTGTTCCTTTGCTACTGGTGCCCCACTTTGAGGAGTGAGTGTATTCGCGTGTCACTGTGCTGTTGATCTCTCTATGCTTTTGCATTGCCTGCTAAAGAGAGCAAAATGGCTTATAGGAAAGAGTGGTGTTAATGAGGGTATTTTCTTTCGTCACAGTTCTCTCTGAGAACGATTGCCGGTTGCCCTCATTGAGTTTGCAGTGAAACGTTTGCTATTCCTGCAGCTGTGCTCAGAAGCACACACTGTCACTCTGTGCTAACCCCTTCCCCTTGGAAATCATGCTTTGTCCGTTGCCTATGTCTGGCCTGGTCTGAGAGCTGGAGCTGAGGAGCACACAGAGTCAGTCTAGATCCGCGCTTAAACCCTGTGTATTCTACTCCATGACTACTGGAGTAGAACTTCCATAGTAGTCACGTACAAGATCTGGCAGCGTGTGTGAGTAAGGCTCATTCAATGAAGAAACAGTGTGGAAGTTGACACAGATACTATCTCATGTTGTGGCTTACAGAACAGGATTGGGCTCAGTGATGCATGCCATTATTTTCCTCCAAACAGTGCAGTTTGCGAAACTGCATCTGCAGTGTATTACAATATTCTTTATCATTTGTTAATAGAAAACATATGTTCCAGCCTTCATGTGAACATATTTCTCATGATGGATTTGTCATTATAAATGACTAGTAATAGCACAGCAGATGGCAAGAAGCGGCGTAATTTCTCATAGGAGTGCGATAATGGAAATAACAGTTTTCTTTGGAGACTATCACCATGTTATGTTTTGTACCTAAAGCAAGTTCTCTTGTTTTATCTCTGAGTTCCTCCCTAATTAACATGCCAAAATATTAAAGATGGTCCTGGCTTGATTCTTAGTACAGGTTTGAATTGCACCTCATGTTCTCAGAAGTTTGGGAATGATCATGCAAATTCTTTTCTCCTAGGTTCAGAGTACTCTTTTTTTGTCGGGGATTGAACTGATGCTTTTCATGGTGGATTTGAGGTGTTGAATCGCTTTCTGAGCTTTTCCTTTCACCTGGCTCTCCTCTCATGCTCATGGCTGATCTTGAGATCTGATGTACTCCATGTGAAGAGACTTTGGGCAGGGGGTTATTTCAGGGAAGGCTATAGATACACAGCTTGCTTGATGTCTCTGTAAGTCACTGATGAACTTACGCAACTTATATTATATATAACAATTCCAGTGGGAATTCGAGTCCAAAACAATCCATGCCAGAGACGCTGGCTCATTGGTATCTGTGGTAGCAGTGTATGTTTCTGTCTCCTGAAACACTTGGTAAATCTCTTCCCTAGTCATTAAATCAGTTGGCTCGGATGACAGACACTGTTCCTGGGTATTGACTGCTAGACTGAAAAGCAGTATAATTTCTGTATTGTAGTTGCATTTAATTTAGGACTGTGAGCTGTTTTCCTTATAGTTCAGTATCTGATCAGCAGTAGCTAAGTGTCAGTTACTGTTTTTACTCACCTCCTTCACTTTAATTTGCTTTGGTACAACATACTTCTAAGAGCCATTTAACTACTCAATAGTAGTAGTTCTCTATGAGCTGATATATGGTCCAGTGGCTGTCCTCACAAAAAATGCTTAATAGTTCCTGCTGGTTTTTATAATGCAGCTTTATGTTTTAAATGGTATCAGTTGATGACCTCCCAAAAGATGGAACTTCTACATTTCATACTCTTGACACAGTTGTTTCATCGTGAGGTCACCGTTCCCATGTGATAGTTGAGCACCTACTATGAACTCAGCCAAATCAAATCATTTACAGTACTTATATTTGGCCACCTGTTTTAATTAAGGTTACCAGGTATTCCAGGTTGGCTGAGTTAGCCCCAGATTACAGGATGTATCTCCCGGGTGCTATTTTGTCTCAGATCTTCACGCAGACGCGTGATTTTCTGTTTGCAGTTTTCAGATTGGGTTGAGAGGGTTTACTCTTTCTCCAAGGCTTCAGGCTCACTCTCTCACTTTCTCCCCCCCACAAGAGAATGGGAGACATTTATTCTTTTAATTTGACTTGTGGCAGTTGGGATATAATAGCACTAATTTTGTTCTTTCCATCCCTGATACCTCTGTTTCTGGTATCAGACTACAAACCTGTGGGAAGTTACAAAAGGCGTTTGTCAGAGCCTGGATTACAACTTCTGAGCAGAGTTTGTATTAAAACATCAAGAAATTTCCTTGGGGAGGAAATGGGAAATTGAACAATTTAAAAATTATTGTTCTTTTAATGAAAGTGTTCCTTCCCCTTTCCATATTTCAGCTGTTGCTGTTCCAGAATGCTGAATTATCCCACCCTGTGCTTATACTACTCAGCTCAGCTGTCCAGAGGTATCTTGGAGGCTGTTGCTTAGTGTGGAGTGGCAGTGCCGCTTCCCTGTAATCACTTCAGCTGGTGCAATTACACGAACGCGTAAGCCAAAGACCTGGGAGAAGCTGTACCTGAGGCGGGGATACCAGAATTACTCTCCTTGCATTCAGCGTGTGGTTTTGAAACTTTCTGCTACTGAAGAAGCAATAAAGATTTGAGAGCTAATAATACCTGCATATTGCTGGGTAAAGAACAGGCAGTGTTGTGCTTCTAACAATTACTTTTTGACCATATATTTGTTATTTAGCAGACTAGTGAGGTTTTGAATAGCTAGACAGTAATTACTTTCTTAGCATTTGTCAGCATCATTCTTGTAGCGTGGGAGAGTTACTGGGTGCTGAGGTTAGCTTCTGCAATGTGTAAGAGCATTCTGATGATACGCAAAACCTGTATCTGTGTTTCTGTATGCTTGTATTCCTGCTTGTTGGTTTTGTGTATTGATTTTCTGCGTTTTAAAATTGTTTCACCCTACAAGAACCCTTATTCTACTTGAGATAGATATTCAAGTAGACAGCGAGTTCTGGGTGCATTTCCTGGTTTTTTTTTTTTCTTCTCTGGCAAATGAAATCGTAGAATACATGGCTCCATGCAGACTGGTCAGATCCCATCTTCTGAGTACTGTATGTAGCAATATGGGGCAATGAAAGGAGGGAGGCATAATGATTACAGAGGGGGTCAAGAGCTCCTGCTATGGGTCTTGCTGACCAGGACAGAAACTAGACTGAAGGTCTCTCTCGTGTCATACAATTCACCCAGACTGCAAGTGAAGTGTGAGAGTACCCTGGCATCCATGTAAGACAGGAAGGCTATACAGGTCTCTTGTGACATATGATGTGCTTTGACAATGTGCAATGCACCATTAGTGATAATCCAGGAGTCTTGTGTGATTTGTACTGTGTAGGTTCACTGATGTGGCTTAGAACTGGTGAAAATCCATGAGAGCTCTCTACTTCTGTAATGATGAAATCCCTTCTTCATTTCATTTTGTGTAAGAAACAGTGCTCTGTTGCTGCTCTGGAAAACAGAATTGGTCGGCAGAGTTTCTCTTCCTCAGTAACATAGAGGTTTCCAAGAAAAGTCCATCTATAGGAGTAAAATAAGAAGAGTGTCTCTGACTTTAGGAAATGAAGAAATGATGAGAAAATTGCTAAATATCATCTTCACTAATGTATACTTAAATGGCATCAAAGAGAAAGTATAATAATTAGTTTCTGGTTCAGTTTGAACTTACAAATAAAACCAGAAAAAGAGAAAGTGATGTTTACAGGCCAAGATAATTGCAAAAAAAATCCAGTGGCAGAAAACGACCATTCAAAAAAGGCATTTTGAGATGCTTTATTTCTAAATATGTTCCACTTGGACCCAGGCATTTTGACAGCATTCCTCATTGACACAGAAATGCTACTTACAGTGTCTTTTATGATGGACATTCATTAGCAGCTATTGAAATAGCATGGATCCCGTGACACTAGTTCACCAGGAACACCGATGTGTTTGACTGTTGTACTGTGATAAAGAATGAGTGTTGCTTTATGGTTTGTGGGTTTTGTTTTGTTTTGTTTTGCTTTGCTTTCCTCCAGGAAAAGATTTCCTAATCTACAAAAAACTTTGCAGAAGACCTTCTGGTTTTTATCAAAATCTGAAAATACGTTGGCTTTTACACTGGTTGACATGGTTTCAGGGTTTTGAAAATAAAATGTTAGTTGCTGAAAACTGACGTTTTCCTATCCACAGTTTTGTCAGGGTGGGAAAGTTTGAAATGTGAAATATACTAAAATTACTTCTATGAGAAATGACTTAATGGAAACGCTAACATTTCTGCAAAGTATTTTTGTTTCTGATGGATTGTTATGACAGCAAGGCGTTTACAAGTTTCAGCTGGCAGATAGCTTCTTTAAAGCGATGTTGTAGTCTGATCATGACAAATCTCTCTGCCATGCATGAGAAGCAGAGCTGGATTTTACCAGCCCAGGTTTCAGGCAAGAATCTATATTGGCATTAGAATTGATTCTCTGGTTCCATATATATTTTGGTCATTGTTAAATTACTGCTAGTGAGTGGCTTTCTGTGTTGCTTGTTACAAATATTTTGTTTGGGGCAACCTTGTAAAATCTGTAAAGTTACTTTAACTGTTACCTTCAACTATTAGAATTTGGCTAAAATTTCAGTAGTCTGTGACACAGACGGGGGTTGTTCCTGCAACCTCTCCCCACACACTCTCTCTCTCTCTCTTTAATTGTCGTTGTGCATAGTGCCTTGACCTGCTCCTGGTCTGCGGAGTGGCTTCCTGTGGAGATACTTTAGTGCGTGTGTTTCTAAAGCAGAGCTTTGTGTGGTGTAATGCAGCACGGCATCTTTCTGAGTGATGAGAGGTTAAAAGGAAGAGCTGCTGTCTTTGACATAAACATCATGAAGTATATAGTGGTAATGTGTGTCACGTCTGATGAAATGAAGCCGACACCGATTTTCTCTGTTGGTGTATTGAAGCCCATTTGACACTGTTCTTTTGGAATTCAAAATTAAGTCTGCTGTTCTGGATTACCAACTTCATCTTCATTCAGGAGATCCCTGCTCAATTTGTTCACTCATTCTCATTATTGTAAGTTACAGATTAGTTGAAGGGCTGAGGCTATGAGACCTTACACTTTTCCGGTTATTCTGTTATAGATGGCCTATTATCTTTATCAAAAGTGCCTTAACTGTCCTGCTTTGAAGATGAAGAACCTGACGTGGGCAAAACTGTCTGAACTCATGTGATCTGATCTGTTTCAGAGTTCTCGTTTCTGTTTTTAGATTGTTGTACTGTCTTACTGCAGTTACTACAGTCCCAAACTGGCCAAGTTGTGTGCTTGAGTATGTATGAGTAAAGTTTTGGGGGTTGGTCTTACACATTTTTTTCCATTATGGTGTGCAGCTGTTTTAACGTAGTCCTGTATCCTTTGAATCCCAAGGGAATTTCAGGTCTGTTTATAAAGAGTCCAAGAGGTTTAGCACTGCTTAGAGAACAAATCATCTGCCTTCCCTGTGCTGTTAGCAGCTATTTTAAACATTTCAACCATATGGTGACTTTATTTGAACTTGTTTGGATGCTGTTGAAATACAGTTTGCTTTCTGCATGTGTGCTTGCTTGTGTGTTCTCATCTGTGATCAAAATCTAAGGCAGTATGTATTTCCAGCTGGTAGATTGTAATGCTCTTATATAGTTAATCGTAAGGTAAGAACACTGAAGCATTTACTCAACACTTCACAGAATCACAGAATCGCAGAATCCCAGGTGGGAAGGGACCTCGGGGATCATCTAGTCCAACCTTTCTAGGAAGAGCCCAGCCTAGACAAGACGGCCCAGCACCCTGTCCAGACGACTCTTGAAGGTGTCCAATGTGGCCGAGTCAGCCCCTTCCCTGGGGAGATTATTCCAACGGTGACTGTCCTCACTGTGAAAAATTTCCTTCTTGTGTCCAATCGGAATCTCCCCAAGAGCAACTTGTGTCCATCTCCCTTGTCCTCTCCATGGGACTCCTCTTAAAAAGGGAGTCTCCATCTTCTCTGTAGCTGCCCCTTAAGTACTGGTACACGGGGGTGAGGTCCCCTCTGAGCCTCCTTTTCTCAAGGCTGAACAAACCCAGCTCTCCCAGCCTAACCTCGTATGGCAGCTTCCCAGTCCTTTGACCACCTTGGTAGCCCTTCTCTGGACCCCTTCCAGCCTGTCCACATCCTTTTTGTATAGCTGGGACCAGAACTGTACACAGTGCTTCCAGGTGTGGCCTGACACTTGAACATATTCTAACAATAACTTCTGGAGTTTTCATGGAAAGTCGGGTAATACCCTTTTTTCCCTTCCTGCTATTCTAAGGGATATATTTGAAGGGGGAGGTATCTGTATATAACTGACTTATATTACTGTGTTTTTCTGAGCTGTGGATCGTTAACTGACTCACCTCTGGAAATAGAGTACATAGAAGTACAGCAGATGCAATGGATACAGTGTTCTGTCAACTCTCTTTAAATATGGTGATGCGTACATATAAAAATATATTTTAACTTGTCTGTTCATTCAATGAAAAGGAATCGCAGTCACAGGCTTTAATGTTCTGTGCCAGTTTGAAACTGTCGGTGGAATTCCCCAAGGAACAAAGCATTAGCAAGTGAAGCACAGCGAGCCACATTCAACTACCCTGAATTTCTGTTCTTACATGACTGAGAGATTAAGGGCTTGTAGAGAGCAGTTGAGAAGCTTTAATGAGCAAGAAGCCACTAAGAGGCAACTTAGAAATACTTGGTTCAAACTCCGGGACAGAATTTATGCTGTCTGAATTAGACCTACATTAACTCAGCTGAAGGCTTGCATGGAATTTCCCTTAATCTTCCCGATTCTTTGGAGAGAAGTGAAGTGAAGCTTGTTGTGCTGGTGGTATCAGGGAAGGGTTCGGTGAGGTTTGAGGGAGCAACTGATGCATGTTGTGTAGTTGTTTGAAGGGGGCATGGCTAACTTTCTAGGCTTGCACTTTGGCTCCTAGACTAGGGTTAAAAAAGGCATGTTTGATACAGGATTTCAATTTAATTTATATTTTTATTAACATGGTTTCTTTATATCTCTCTGCATTAAGAAAGCCTGAATTTCAGTTACACAGGAGCTGTTTTCATGGCACTGGTAGTCTCTTTATTAAATTTTTTTTTCAGATTCTTGTAGTGCAGCAGTGCAAAGAGGTGAGTTTGTGTAACTCATTCTTAGTTTCTGTGCTTCTTGCACCTGACTTTTCCCTATCCAAACTGCCTTGTTATAACAAAAGAGATTCTTTCAATTAATTGGGAGGGAGAGAACAAATACGTAACTGACAAAACTTGCTGGGAAAACATCCCAGAATTTTGCCTGAGGTATGACAAGAGTGCTTAAAAAATTCCTTCTAGCTTTTCAGATAACTTATCAGAAAATAGCCGCTTTCTTCTGCAACTTCTATAAATTAACTTTTTTTTAACCCTGCAATGGAAGATTGTGTCAGATGCTCAGGTGTCGTGCCCCCTGGATTGGCTGTCTCATTTCTTTAGAGATGCCAGTGTGACTAACAGTATTTAGTGTCATTCTCCTTGACTTTCTTCCACCCCTAACCTTCACCCTCACCCACCAAGACCTACATCTAATCGTGCAGACCAAAAAGTGTATTGAGGAGCAGGAGTTGTGCTCACTGTTGGTGTATATCTCTCTTGCACAAAAGAGTTAGAAAACTTGGCAACCCAGGATTAGTTTTGGTCTGATTTGTTTTGCTTTGTTATTTTAAGTTGCCTGAAAGGTGACTTGACAAGAATAGGTTAGGAGACATTCCCCGTCTCTTTTTAAACTGTAGATGCCACATCTTTGCAAGCCAGTTCTGAATCATAAGCACTCCCCAGATGACTGGTAATACTCACGTAGCTGTTGACCTTTAGCAGCCAGATATAGTTATTGTGGTACCTGGGAAAGGTTTATGAGTGCCATTTCACACTACAGTCCAGTTGTGATAGACTAGGTGATGGTGTCTCACCTGGAAATAAATGCTGTTCAGGGAAGGCAGATTTGCGTGTTAGGCAATGGAGCACCTGAGACAAACCTAAACCAGTGTTTCTGCTACTGTCAGCCTGAATTGTTTCAGATGGATTCTCAGCAGTTGAATGCTGCCTAGCTGAACCTATCTGCTTGCATTCCTATGTAATTTCTTGCGCTGTGCTTTAATCAGGAGTGCACTCTTCCACAGTAACATAATCTGAACCCAGCAGAATTTTGTGTGAGGAAGGTACTGAGGAGACAGAGACATTAGGAAACAGGACCTGGTGGCTTTTGTAAAGTCTTACTCTTAGGAGATCTCTGGATAAATTTGGTTGCTGTTTCCTTTATAGCACATGGAATATAACAAGAGAGGGAGGGAAGAGAAGAAATTATTTACTCAGAAGAATGTTGATCTAGTCACTGGAGGCTAACAGTTATATCTGCATCCTTTTCTCTGAGTTCATAGAATGATAGAATGGTGTGGGTTGGAAGGCACCTTTCAAGATCATATAGTCCAATGGAATTTGAAACTGCACATGATTAAAGAGAAGCATTAAAATGGTTAAAGCATCTGATTTATTTCTCCAGGATGACTGCGCTTTCCACACTGGGCTCACTCAATTGACAAGAGTGGTTGTCCTGTTTGCAGGTAATTCAAAATGATGAGGGCCAGTGGTCTTCATGGGCTTCCACCCTTGTATATTCTTTATACTGGGCACAGCATGCTGTGGATGACTTATGTGTGTGAAACATAGAGACAGTACAACAGTGTCAGAGGTGAGATGTTACTCAGGTAGAAACACTGAAAAATGCTTATTTAGTGTCATGTTTTTGATAATAAAAGAAACAAATGCTAATATTAATTATGGACATTCATCTAATTTCTCCATTAATTTATTGCAGTGGAGTTACCTGCTCTGCTGGCTTCTGGAAGGATTGTACCTGTGCCTGCAGTGTATTGTCCAGGGAGGGTTCAGCAGGGATGTTTGAGGTCAACCCTTCTTCCTGTAAAAAAACATTACTAAGTTTTTGGGGTTTTTTTTCTACAGGGACTCTAAAGCCCTTGTGTGAAAGTTGTCTAAATGCCGAGATCTTTCTTTCCTTGCAAAAAACACTTGATACATAAACTCCACAGCCTCTCCAGAGGTTTATTTACAGTGAGCTCCTGGTGCATACCAAACTGAGATTGAGCTGGGAGGTACACAATTATGGAGTCAGGGACCTGCCACTCTTCTTCCCCTCTCCTCTGGGTTATTGTGATAGAACTGCAGCCAAAGAGAGGGGTGATGCAGTACATGCTGAGGCATGGAGCCAAGTCTGATACTATAGGAAACTTGTGCTTGAGCTACCCTTCCGTATAATGCAGGTCTCCCAGAGCTTGCAGGAGTCATGAGCTGTGGCTGCTCAGGACATGAATGTAACGGCTGGTAATGTGCCTGGCAGGACTGCTGAGTCTTCATCTGTGGTGTGAGTGGCAGATTGTTAAAGTGTCCATCTACAGTGTCTCTGTGAGGGCTCCTTGCAGACCCTACTGCCAACAAAGCCAGGGGATGTGGGGTGGTGTGCAGGGGAGGACTTTGTGTCCACCCTTGGGTGAACTGAAAGGAGGAAGAGCTCCTGTTGTCTTTGGATGTGGAGGCTGGCAAAGAGGTAGGAGCCGGTAGATAACGACTGTGTTTGAAGCAGTTCTGAATAGTCCAAAGCAGCCCAGATAACTTCTGGGGTAATCCCGATTTGTCGTAGCATTTTACAACCAATAGATTTTATTTTTTAAATTTTAAATAAAACAGGGTTACTAGAGATTCTTGCATTTCAAGCTAGCAGGTGCTGTGAAATAGGAGATGTTTCCATAGTATTTTGGAAGGCAGCTAGACCCCATTTCAGGGGCCAGTTTTTATTACAGTTCCATTTTGTCTCCTGGTCTGGATGTCACCTGGAGAGGAGGGATGAACTTAACACGACAGCACTGAGATCACTAGAGCTGTTCTAGTGTTGTGGTACCACCTCCTTATAGAACAGCCCTGTGCGTCTGCACTGGGGGCAGCTCTGCTACTTGAGAACTTGCGTGCACACAAACATCTGGTTAGATAGGTGTCTGCAGATGTGTGGGTTAGTGTTTCTGTATGCATGTTCCTGCCAAATAGAGCTAGAATTTCCTGGCCGAATAAGAGTGTGTTTCCTGCGCCATGTGTCTTTGACTGTGTTATGATGAATAAAACCTTTTCCCTTCTTCTCTTCTGCAAAGTCAGTTTTATCTTTTCTGCATCAGGCTTCCTAACAATTCTAGCTTTGCAAAACCTGCAACAGCAGATTTAGTGGAAGAGGACAAGAGTCACAGGAAGATTTCAAACCATAGAGCTGAGTTGCACGCATTGCTGTCACCGGAGTGGTTCTGACTACTCTGAACTGAGTGATTGGAAGGGATGCATTCATTCATGTTCTTACATAAAACACACCACCCTTCATTTCATTCTCTCAGGCTTGCGATCACGAGCCACAGTGGTATTGCTCTATGCAATTTATTCATTACAGCCAACAGGAACTTTTTACATTCTGCCTTGCAGCACTGCAAGCAAATACTGTGCTGTTTGCACGGGTGAGAGACCTGTCACAGCGCAGAAACTGAAACACGTAAATAAACTGAGGCCTGGTAGACATTTTACATCCCAGAGAGATTCCACGCGTTGTATTGCCCTACTGTTTTGGTTTGGTTTTTTTTTACAGGCAGTTTCATTTTGGTCATTTACGGAGAGGTAAATAAAGACAGGATATTTCTAGGATGTGAATGGTTTTCTATGGTGTTTCACAGAGAATATTGTTCCAAGGGTGATGTTGGATACCCAAAATCCATGCATGTCTGACAGACACATCATAGCCATCAGAGGAGTGGTAGGGTCACAGGTCAGTGGGTCTGTGTGATAAATAGCCAAGCAGCATGGTAGTTGCTGACATATTTTTGTCTTTGCAGTCTTCTGCTTGATAATCTCTCCCTCTGGTTTTTTCCTGACCTTTGAAGCACATAAACAACTTCAAGCAAAACTTCATCATTAAATCATTTAGAAAAATACTCCTCTGTCTCCTAAATGTGGTCTGTCTCTCCTTAGCCCACGCAAAGTGTCAAGCTCATATCAGTACAAAGTGGTGTTTTTTCTGGATGTAGATTGATCAGGGTTAGTGACAATCCTGTTTCCTGTGATTTGGGTGGTTCTGCTCTGAGAAGGAGTAAGTGCTGCTTTGTGTCACTAAATTTTGGGGAGTGTAATGAAAGGCTCCTCCGCTGAGTTTGCTACAGTACAAAAGCTACTGGGATTGAACGGGTCCTCCTCTCCCCCTCCCACAGGCATGCTCACTCTCACCTCACACCACATAGATCTGCTGTGTAACTAACCAAGCGAAAACAGCCATGAAGAGCTCCAGGTGAGCCTGCTTTTAATGAGCATGGATTATTCCCACTTACGTGGACTGTAGTAGCTGTTGTTCTTGAAGAGCCAAGGAATGACACTGCAGTCGAGGTGTGGCACCTGAAGAGATGGCAACGCTTTTAAAAAGGCATCCTTGTCTTCAAAGGGTAGGATTTGCTTCTAATCAGCAATAATATTTTCAGAACCTTTCCCTTAGAAGATTCTCACTGTGTTTCCTGTCTGTCCGACAACCAGCTCTGTAGAACCCTGATGTCTGAATGTATGCCGTCAAAACATGAATAGCATAAGAGTATAAATCTCTGGCCCGACTCTTGGATTTGGAGCCTGACTATAGGGACTGAACAGACAAGGCTGGTCAAGAAAGGTCTTTTGTTAGATTTTTGTAAAGGAACTGAGTAAATTATTCTGATATACGAGAATGTTCCAGGGAGGGGGGTGAGGAGTACTTTGTACTCTGCCCTCTGATTTCTATGTTATCTCAGCCTTATTTGAAAATACTAGACCTTCCAGCTACTATTAAAGTCTTACTGGGCAAAATTTCTGAGTGATGCCTAATCCAGAAATATGTGCAGATCTTGGTATTCCTGGTTCACAGCATGGCTAGTTTTTCACTGCTGTAAGTGAATTAGTGATGCAGAGAATTAAAACCTCTCACTATTTTTTCATCTGTGTTCTGTGTGGAGGAGACGAAACTGGAGCAGAGTTAGTGTTAAATGTGGAGTAAATACCTGTGTGATAGAGTATTAGACTAACTTTATGGATAATCTGGTTCTCTGAGAAGAGGCATATTAGTTTAGAACTGAGCTCATTGTTATTTTACTTCTTTTATTAACTTATTAATTCTCATGGAACTCAGGAAGCAGGGAATAGTGATATATTCTGATCTGATCAGGAAGTGAGGCTGAAAATGGGGGTAGCAAAGCTTGAGAGTAGCAAAGAAAGGTTGGTGGAAGTGTGCTGCTCTCACACTGCCTGTTTGCAGTGGACAGAGATTACTTGATGCATAGACAGAATAAGAGGTCTGGTGGCTGTCTTAAACTTCAGAACACCGCTGTAATGTTTTACAGACTATATGTTATACTCAGACTGTTTTGTCTCTCTCTTCCAGTATCTAAAGGGAGCAACAGCCCTTATTAGCAGAAAAGGCAAAAGTGCGAAACACTGTAGTACGTAGTGAGAGGAAGCAGGGAGTGTTCTGGAGGGGTTTGCTGGGCAGTATGAAGCGTTATTGTAAACTGTTAATGGAGTTACTGTTACAAGATTATATGTGTCCAGACGTTTTTTTCTGTGCTGCATTAAGCTTGTTCTTGTGTTAGTTCTCCAGATTTAGAAATTTATTATGCGTTACCTGTGTGACCTGCAATATAGTTGCTGATGATACCAACCTGGGAGGTGCTGTTGACTCTCTTGAGGGACAAGAGGCCTTGCAGAGGGACCCAGATAGATTGGAACATTGGGCAATCATCAATGGCATGAAATTTAACAAAACAAAAGCCAGATTCTACACCTGGGACAGAGCAGTGCTAGACACAAGTATAAACTGGGATAGGAGTGGCTGGAGAGCAGCCCTGCAGAAAGGGGCCTGGGGGTGTGTGTTGACAGCAGGCTCGATAGGAGCCAGCAGTGTGCCCTGGCAGCCAAGAGGGCGAACCGCATCCTGGGCTGCATCAGGAGGGAGGAACGGCGGAGACGACGTGTGACGAGCTGACTGCAGCCTCCATTCCCTGTCCCCCTGTGCCACTCAGGGGGAGGAGGTAGAGAATTTGGGAGTGAAGTTGATCTTGGGAGGAAGGTGTGTTAAGATTTGTTTTTGTTTCTCATCATCCTACTCTGATTGGTAATAAATTTCCCCAAGGTGAGTCTGTTTTGCCCATCACGGTAATTGCTGAGTGGTCTCTCCCTGTCCTTATCTTGACCCATGAGCCTTTTGTTATAGTGTCTCGCTGCTGTCCAGTTGAGGAGGGGAGTGATAAGAGCAGCAGGCAGGTGCCTGGCGTCCCACTAAGGTCAATTCACCACACTTAGGTACCACAGAATCAGCATACACTGAAGCAAAAATGTGATACGAGGCCAAGTTCACTCAACAGTCCGAAGAATTCGCTCTGCTCAGTAATGTGAGCCAGAGCAGTGTAGGGTGGCTCAGCAGCTCTGCCTAGATTGAGATTTTCAAGTGTTTTGCTCCCAGGAAAGCATTAAAACAAAGGCTGAGTTTTTGAAGGGTCTCAGTGTGCTTGGAGACCTGGTTGCTTTTGTACGTTAGGACAACAGTTGGAACTAGGCACTACCAGCTACCCACTACCGATCAGTTAGTTTGGGTGCCTGCAGAGAAGCTGACCTTCTTGAGGAACAAGATTTCAGCATGTTCTGCCGTCCTGTGTCTCCTCTCTTTGTGCAAGATTTGAGAAGCCTCGTGGACTCTGAGGCTGGTGGGTTTTGCAGGTTAATTAGAAAACAAGACAAAACAAATGAACAGAAAGTTTTTAATCCTATCCCACCCTGACCATTCCTGACTGCATCACTAGCTGTTACAATTTAAGCTATTACAACCCACTGGTTTCTGACTCTGTATGGGATTTGAGTACCCTTTTTGTTACTGTAATTTACATAATGATACAGTTAGCATAAATTGGTATAATGAAGGTATGAATCAAGACAGCTGGAAAAATCTGTAATATGTTGATAATGTCATCAGAGAGGTTCGATCCAGCAAAATGGTATTATTATTTTAGCTCATTAAAGCCCTTCCAGTAAACAGTAAAACACATAATTTCTCTGTAATCCGTTTCATTTCAGTGCCTAATTAAATTTGTGTCATTTCCTTTAGTAGGTCATGCTGTCTGTCTCTGTCTCCTGCAGAGCTTTAGCTGCTGAATAGTCTTACCTTTTATATTGTCATCAGGACAGAGAAGGCTTCCCACTTAAGTCTCTGGTATTTAACCTAAACAAAGCTGAACTGATGTAGACCCAAAATCTGATTATCTTCCAAAGTATGTAATTGGCAAATCTCTTGAAATAAAGGCATGTGCTGATCCCCTTACACATGCCACACGCGTGACACACAGCCCCCTGCCACCCCACTGTGGGACTCCTTTGACTTCAGGCGAGTTTGTTCCTTTGGGCAGCGCAATGCCGAAGGTCTGTCCATTGGCATTCCTGACTTGTGCTGCAAATCAGCAAAAACACCTGGCTTCCCTTTTGCCTTTGCTCTTTTTTTCTTTTTTTTTAAATCTCCTTGTTCTTATGTTAAAACTGTTCTTCTGGGTGCAGATTTTCAAAACAAGACAGGATACTTTCTAACATTACTGCAGCCTGAATTTTTTGGCAGAGCAGCGGTGTTCTGAAGGCAGTTGCACTGTGCGTGTTGGCATGTCTGAAAGAAAAGAATACCTCGCATGCTTCCACAGACTGATCTATGCGTCATTGTTTCTGTAATCTCTAATACCGTTGATATAATGCTTTTTTCTTTCTTCTTCTCAGTTGAAGTGAGAAAGCAGTTTTGAATGAAGCCCAATTTTATGATAGAGGGCTACTTTAATGACAGAATAGCAATTGTGATTAAAACAATGCCTAGAATCCTAATGTCCAGTTACCTATGATATTTTTCTGTGTGTGAAGCCAGGAACTATCCTGCAACCTGACATTTGATGCATTAGGGAAAAAGCAAACCACCCTTTCTGCTTTCTAAAAGCATCTCTCTAGAACAAGATTTTCGAAGGAACAGTAAAAGGAACACAAGTAATCCGAGGAAGAATTCGCCTAGTGCCTTGCACCATATAGATAACCAAAGAGGTTCATGAGCATGTTGTTGAGGAGTCCTGGGTTTCCTGTTTCACCATTCCTTTGAAGATAAACATTGTGTTTCAGAATAAGGTGATGTCTCATGGCCCTGAATAATCCTTTTTGCATGACACAAAACTAATGGTTCTGTTGTGAGCTTACATGTTAAAAAACTGACACTTTTTCATATGATGACCTTCAGAAAAAAGTGAGTCTTCTGGACAGGCTTTTGGAAACAATAGTTTTAATTAGAAGCAGCTTTAAATTGCAGAGACACCTGGAAAGGAGTTGCATTTGGAAAGGAAAGCTTCCACCAAATGCAATTCCTTTCCAGGTGTCTCTGCTTCCACCAAATGCAAATACAAGAGTATGTGTTGTTGCTGTAGGGTTTATTTTCTGGTGTATTGGGTTTTGTTGTTGTATTGTTTTGTTTAATAGAAGTATTAAATGACTAATCCTTTAAATCCTTGCCTGCCAGAAAGACAAGAATAATTACCTTGTTTTTAAATATGGAGAAACATAGCCACAGACGTTAAATAAATTTCTAGTGACTATAAGGAAAGCTAGTGGTAGAGTCCGCTGTAGAATTAGCACTTAATCCTAATGCAGAAGAGTAGAGAGTGTTCAAAATGTGTTTTGGACTAAATTCAGTGCTTTTAGAATAACCTGCCCAGACCCTGCTTAATCAGTGTTCTTGGTGAGGTGAAAATTACAGTCCGCTCTCTTAGGGTCTGGCAGGCTGCCTATAACTGTACGTCAAATGGAGTGGAACTACAAACAGGGTGTGAACTCAGAACGCCAAAAAAAGCGTAAACTGAGTCATCTGCAGCTTTATGCGATGCATTTATTTTCTTCCGACGTGCTGGAAGAAACAGAGGAAAAATGTGTTTAAATCCAGGACGCTGTTAGTGAACTACTTTGGTATTATTATTTAGTACAATCTTCTCTCATTAACTCCCAAAACTTGCATCTGTCATGGAGGGAGGAAGGCCTCCCAGTTTTTCTTGGAACAGCTAACCTCTGTGAGATGAGTAGAATTTTAAGGCTGCACCACTGCAGTCAGCCAAAGTTTTAAATTACAAATTTCTGGTATTGACATTCAGAAGGGTTTCAAAGCCGCCTCCTCCCCCCATGAGAGGGAGGAGGAGGTGTTACAGAGACAGGAGGATTCACATCTTGTCTGGAATTTTCAGTGCTGAGTATAGAAGGGAGAAGCATGTTTGTCCGCTCCAAAGAACTGACCCCCATGACTTCAGCTGAAGTAATTCCCCTTCGGTGACATGTTGCAATATTTAATTTCTCTGTTTAAGTCCACTGAGGTATAGGAATAAAAGGTGTTATCTCAATCAGCCTGGCACTTTCAGTTCTTAATTGTTTTCTTTTAAACAAAAACTGGCATAGTTTGGCCACGCCATAGTTTGGCCATGCCCTAGGTCTCATAAAGAACTTCCTGGTCACTGCTGCTCCTCACTATGTGAGAGCGGTTATGTTTAGGGAGAGGTTGAGATGCTGGGCTTAGCAGTAAATCAGTAAATCATGGCAATTTTGCCATTTTGGCATGTTTTAATAAAAGGCAAATAATTTGTAGCTTTTTAAATTCTGTATCTTAATATTCTGGAGAGCAATGACATAAGGTAAAGAGGGAAACGTTGCGAAATGCATAGGAGAAGTCATGAATTTAACAGATAAAGCAGAAAACATCTCTACTACTATAGGTATCACTAGAGTTTGTATTTCAAAGGGAACTGATTTGTTGTTCCTAGGTCAATATTGGCTGGTTCATAGACTGCTAGCAGATTAAACAAATAAACTCAACCTGACAATGTTTTAGATGTTAAAGTCTTCCTCTCAGGTTTACTTGTATATGTTCTATGTTTCCTATCTTAAGTAAAAAGTTACTGTTAGGAAACTGAGATGGTAGCAGAAGCAATCACATTGAAGATGTTTTAAATTCTAAATGGAAAAACATCAGGTTTCAGTTTTCTTACTCTTTCTAGGGCCTTTTTAAAAAAGCCAGCTGATTGCTGTAAAACTGAAGTTTTCATAATACTGCTAGAAATTCAAAGGGAGTATCCTACCAAATATCTGGTTTGTGGGTTATAGTGGCCATCAGGTACTAATTTTTAAAGAACTCCTATGTTCTGAAGGCCATAAAAACCTAATTATTGCGTTCCAGTGTCTTCTAATTCAGAGAATGACTGAGATCGGAAGGGACATCTAGAGATTTTATAGCCCAACTCCTGTGCTCAAAGTAAGTCCATTTAGAGCAGATTGCTTAGGGGTATGTCCAGTCAGGTTTTGAATATCTCCAAGGATGGAGACTCCATAACTCATCTGGGTGACCCATTCCAGTGCTTGACCACCCTCGCACTAAAAAAGTTCTTTCCTATATTTAAATGGAATTTCCTGTATTTCACTTTGTGCCCATTGCCTCTTGTCTTCACGGACCCTCATGAAGAGGACTTGGCTCCATCTTCGTTACTTCCTCGCATCATGTGTACACATTGATAAGATTTCCCCCACACTGAGGACCCACTGTCCTCAGGTCCTTGTCCACAAAGCTGCTTTCCAAATGGTTGGTCCCCAGCCTGTACTGCTAAGTGGGCTTATTCCTCCCCAGATGCAGGACTTCATTTCAGTTGGCTGAACTTCATGAGATTCCTTTTGACCCACTTCTCCAGCTTGTTGAGATCCTTCTGAATGGCAGCACAACCATCTGGTGTTTCAGCTGCTCCCCCCAGTTTTGTATTGTCTGCAAGCTTGCTGAGAGTACACTCTGTCCCATCATGTAGGTCATTAATTAAGATACTAAACAGGACTGGACCCAGTAGTGGACCCTTGAGGTATACCACTAGTCATTGGCTTCCAGCTGGACTTCGTGCTGCTGATCACAACCCGTTAAACCTAGCAGTTCAGCCAGTTTTCAGTCTGTCTCGCTGTCTTCGGATGTAGCCTGCACTTTCTCAGTTTCTCTGTGAGGCTGCTGTGAGAGACAGTGTCTGACAGACCTACTAAAGTTGAGAGAAACAACATCCAGTGCTCTTCCTTCATCCACCCAGCCAGTCATCTCATCACAGAAGGCTATCCGGTTGGTAAGGCGTGACTTTCCCTTTGTGAATCCCTGCTAACTACCAGCAGTCACTTTCTTGTCCTTACGTTTGGAAATGAAGCACAATGGCCAGTAGGATACCTCGTAGAGACAGCAGCAAATCAGAAGTTTGATGTTTTCTTCTTGCCTCCTCTTTCTTTACATGAGAAATCAGCATTCCAGGATCTGATTGCAGAACCCTGTAAGCTAAAATGTGAGTAAGTGGGCTTCAGTGTGTTTTTTGCAAAGCTTTGCTAACTTCTGATGTAGATGTCTCCTAAGTGCTGTAAGAGACAGGAGTGTGGAACATACCTTTAATTTGTAAGGAAGAGATTGGCCCTATGTATAAACATGACAATGAAGCTGACAACAATGCTAATCAAATTTCATCCTCCAGCTGTTTCCTAGGTAACTACACATGCAGCTGTAGAAAAAAAGACTGCATTACGAAGAGACCAGAATGATCCTGTAGCAATTCTCTTCAATGACTGAAGAAACACAGCGGGGGGTGGGGGGGAGTGGATAATGCTATATCATCTTCTTCTTTGTCCTCAAGGACAGAGAATGTTTGTTCAGAGGGCAAGTCTTTTCATATCCAGCTGTAGAAGTTTTATAAAATAGAATATTTTCCGTTGGAGGAGACATAAAATGATTTTATAGTCCAACTGCCTGACCACTTCATACCTGACCAAAAGTTAAAGCATATTATTAAGCACCTTGTCCAAATGCCTCTTAAATGCTGACAGGCATGGGGCATCGACCACCTCTCTAGGAAACCTGTTCCAGTGTTTGACCATTCTCTCTGCAAAGAAATGCTTTGTAAATTTTGCCTCCTAAGGCAGGCAGTGGACAGTGTCATGGTCTTAAAGCTGATATCACAGAATCCCAGGTTGGAAGGGACCTCAAGGATCATCTAGTCCAACCTTTCTGGGAAGAGCCCAGCCTAGACAAGACGGCCCAGCACCCTGTCCAGCCGACTCTTGAAGGTGTCCAACGTGGCCGAGTCAGCCCCTTCCCTGGGGAGATTATTCCAGTGAAAAATTTCCCTGTTGTGTCCAATCGGAATCTCCCCAAGAGCAACTTGTGTCCATCCCCCTTGTCCTCTCCATGGGACTCCTCTTAAAAAGGGAGTCTCCATCTTCTCTGTAGCTGCCCCTTAGGTACTGGTACATGGGGATGAGATCCCCTCTGAGCCTCCTTTTCTCAAGGCTGAACAAACCCAGCTCTCCCAGCCTATCCTTGTATGGCAGCTTCCCAGTCCTTTGACCACCTTGGTGGTCCTTCTCTGGACCCCTTCCAGCCTGTCCACATCCTTTTTGTATAGCTGGGACCAGAACTGTACACAGTGCTCCAAGTGTGGCCTGACAAGCGCTGAGTAGAGTGGGACTAAGTGCTGAGTGTCGTGAATGTTCCACCGCTTACAGCAGGTTGCTGCCTAAGAAGTAGTCACAAGTGAGTCTTCGGCGCATGACCAAACCCAAAGTCGATGCAGAGCCTTTCATTGTTGTGTTTATAACAGAGGATACTGCACGCAGGATCCTGTTGTGAAAAGGTATTTAGCCAAGCTCTGTGTTCCTCTGCGATGCCACTTCCTATTTTTCAGGTTACAAGGTTTTTTGAGGAAAAATGGTCTTTTACTCTACAGTCTTTTACACCTATTTTGCATTCTGATAATGGAATGCTGCAGTTATTTCTGGGAGTTTCCCAGGTAGTCACAGAGGTTTGTGGAAGACCTGGATCCTGAAGGTCTTTGGAAAACCTTAAAGGCTTAATTCACTTGCCTATATATAGGTGCTTAGCGCCATTAAAGATATACCAGAGCATCTAAGATATCTGTATGGGATAAGCAGAAATGACACAGAACCTCGGGTGACCTCTTCTACTTCTGCTCCAGAAAGGCACAGGTGACCAACAGCAGCTGTACCGGTACTACACACCTCTGTATAAGCACCTGAGCCTGTTCTAAATGTTGCTGTTATGAGTAGAAGAACCTCTAATATGCAGGGCTGCAAGAAACCATCTGTATTGCTCTGTTTGTCCACAGGATTTCTTGTGAACAGATCTTTCTGTCTTGAAACTAGGAATGTGCCTTACCTTCCTAGATGTCTGTAAAAGCTGAGGCAGCCAAATATTTATATGATCAATTATGTCTCTTTTCCTTTCAGGTGAATTATATAGAACCTCTTCAAGAAAACAAAAGTTCCCGGCACAAGGCAGTATTGAAATACACGAGGACAATGAGGTGAGATTGTTTCCCAAAACAAGCTGTGCTGATTTCCAAGGAGTAGACACGTGGAAATGCTCTCATATTGTATTATGGAATTACAAACCCATTTGGTGGCTTAGTGTGTCTTTCCCTCGTTCAGTAATTGCACATGCAATCACTGAAAATCATCACAAGCTTTTTTAAGCATTGCATAATTACTTAGGTGGAAATATGACCAGTTCTCTGAAGAGGAATTGTTATGCCTACGTAGTGCTTCAGTGGAAATGCAGGTTTTGTGAAGGAGATTCAGCAGTTGTGAAATTGGTAGTAACAGAATTGGTTTGGTTTTTTTTTAAAGCAGCAAAGAAGCTAAGCAAGTTGTGTTCCTTCCAGTTAACTGATAAAGATCCTCTGTCCACACATAGGACAGGCAATGGAAATATCTACTTCTCTATTTTTGAAGAACTCCAGTCCTACAGCCCCCTGAAAATGATGACAGTCTGAGTTCAGATGTCCTTTTGATTAGCCCTGGAGCCCCTTGTCTCAGTCATGGCTGAACAACTGCTGAGAGGCAAATTAATTTCATTCCCTTTGAGGCCTCTTGCGACGGATACCAGTCAAATCCAGCTGAGAGACTTTTTGTAACAGCGACTTTAGCAATGTTGACCTGCTTGAATTTTTCCCCTCTGTTTTGAAGCTTTCAGTTCTATCAAACCATCAGCACTGCCACTTATTTACAAGCTGGCATTGGCTGTGGAAGGAGCTATTCTTAGCTTTTAAAGGGAATTAAATTCCTCTTCTGAATAACTGGAATGGGACAATATGGAGAGGGAAATGGTAAGTTAGAGCAAGGAAAAGTAGAACCTTAAAAAGTCTTATAAGATCCAGTTCTTAAGCAGATACAAGGCAGGTCAGCAAAATGCCTTCACAATGAATACTGCTGCTGGATACTAAAAATCATGGGCTTAACAGAGAGAGTGGCTTTATGGAACAACTTATAATTCTCTCATTTTCAGCCATTTCTCAGTCACCTTTATACAGGTGCTAAAGTTACCAATTTCTTTGTCTTACCCATGTCAAAACATTCCCTCACTAAACTGAAATGTATGTGCGCGTGGGGGGGTGGGTTTACTTGTCAGCTTTTCTGATTGATGTTGTTATTGTCAAACTCGGAGCAATTTTTCTCATTTTTATTTACCATTGAAGATTGTAGCTTTCGTTCCAGACCTTAAGAATAAAGTGTCCAGAATATTGCCTGATTCTCACTAAACCGCACAATCTAGCAATTAACAATCCTCAGACAAATGCAAGAAATATTACTGTGTGTTTATTGTGTGTTCATATTTGGTCAGGAACTAGAAGTCTCCAGGAATCATGTGATCTAAAGCAAAGAAGAAAACGGCAATCAAGATTTTAAAACAAAAATCTCCTAATCTTTTAATGTATTACTGAGTTCTTTGAGTGCACATAACTCTCAAGGGGTAAAGAAGAAAAAAAAGTGGAGTTGTGAGACATTCGACATTCAAAATGTTTTTCCAGTCTCAATCTATGGCGTGCACTGATTATTGTCTGTGTGTGCACATATTCACAAAGGTATTTGTGAGGTTTATGAATATTGGCAATGATACATTTTTTTACTCTTTCAGAAAATGTCTAAGCAAATTAGCCCCATTTTTAATTTCAGTAAGAAGTTGCCAGTCTCAAAATGCTGAGTTAACTGTATCAGCTGCTTTTGCTGGATGTATTTATTGGCAGAGAAATTTGTCTTTTCAGAACCTGTGACAATTTGAGTTAGAACCTTTCCAGTAAACGCAGCAGCCTTGTTCATGATACTTAGACGTTCGCTTAGGCTGTCTGTGGATGTTGGAATTCTTCTCCAGTCTCAATATATTTAAAATAGCTTTTGATGTACACAAAGCTGTTTATAATCTTTGTTAATCTGAAACCTACATCTGTGCTGCAAGGGTTTTCTGGCAGAGCATAGTGTGCCCTACCTGGTTCAGACGTACTTGAATTAAGTGGAACACAAGGCACACCCACCCACCGCCCCCCCAGTGAAGGCAAATATCACAAAAAGATCATGGTGGGGGTGGGAGAAAAAAAATCATTGCTAACTGCTTGTGAACGTTGACACCGAGTATTCCAGCACTGCCCATAAAAACGCTTCCTCCCTCTTGTTCCCTGTTTTTCTCACAGGAAGGAGTTCAACACCAGAACTGCAAAACTCATGTGCTAATTTTGATCCTACATGGGGGGAACATCTTAGACACTGGAGGTGGGGACCACAGCAGCAAGCTGGCAGACATCAACACCTTCAGCTCTGTGTTTGAGAAAGTGACCCGAGCCCATTTCCCTGCCGCTTTGGGCCACATCTTAATCAGACTTGTTCCCTGCCCAACAATCTGTTCAGCAGCTTTCTCTCTTGTTTCCAAGTAAGTTGATTTGGATTTTCTAATGTTTGGCTCTGCAGCGTGTTTTTGAATAGCTTTCTGTGACCTGTCTTTTTCATGATGAAATGTTGTGAATCCTTCTTAATCTTCTGCTTACTGCAAGACTTGGAAGGATCTTTCAACCTTTTCAAAGTGGATTTATTTGTTTTTAAAAACCAAACCAAAACAAAAAACACAAAAAAACCCACCAAAGCCAAAAAAAACCCCAAACCCCATGGTGGACTACAGCCTATTGTCCACATGCATCCAAAAGAAAAAAAAAATCAAGAAGAAATCTGGACAGAAGAAAACAGTGAAAACTGCTGACTTCCTCCCACCCCCAAATCTGACCCCAAAAAATCAGTAGTCAACTTTTATCTTATTTTAAAATTGAAACATAGCTAGATCTGCCTGCGGACATGTCAACTGACGTTTGTCTGACTTACTTATCTGTTCATTATTTGGCATTGTAGGAGCAGGATGTTACAGAAAACCTTCCCAACAGTTTTAATGTTTCCTGTTTTAGAAACAAAAATGGCATATTGCTAACATTGGTTTAAGAATAAAGTAGAGATTGTGAAGTGTTGCTGAGAAACCTAGACCAATTTAAGTAAATGCCGCTTTGCACTGGAAATTGAGAGCAGAAATAAATATCTAAAACAAGAGTGATTTAACACATCTTAGAGAGAATTTACATATGAACAGGTTTTTTACATTTTAAGATGACAAAACTTTAGTAGCTGTTCACTCCCGATAGCAGCTACTGCTCCTTGAGGTCCTGTAGTGTTTTGTGGTAGGCCACTCATTTATTGTCATTAACCTATAAGAATGACACATACAGAGCTGTCTTGAATGGGCTACGAAGGGTGCATCTCTAGGAAGCAGTGCATTTGGCTCCTGAAGGCTTCAGCTGGCAGTACAACTACAATTTGGCTGCGTGCAGAGAGGCTTCCATTAGCTTTGATGGATTTTCCTGTCTGAGCAGATCCATTTGTTAACTGACGTAAATGGAGATGGCACCCACGAGGTTGCCCTTACTAACATGGCAGATGGGTGGTTTGCTTTTAAGGAATTCGATAATTCACTTGCATAAAGGTAGAGACCCCAGTTCTGGGGCTTCTAGAGAGCAACTGGGAGAGAGTGCCGTGTGTTACAGTGGACACTGGATCAGCTCTTCACTAATGAAGAGTGCTAGGCAAGAATATCTCAATCACCTTGTCATTGATAAAATCAGTAAATTTCTCAACTAGCATAACTCTGCAAACTTAGATGACACTGAGCTGTTGTATGGTTATGCTACAAGACATTCACACTTAGATTTCTGTCAGGTCCTGTTTCTGTCTGAGACAGGATCTGCTAGGAAACACTTACAAGTTGCTATATGAAGCAGAGATAATGATTTCATTTTAGGAAGTTGCTTATTAACGGAAAAAATAATAGTTTGGTGGGTTTGGGATTTGGGGAGAATTTTGGGGGTGTTGGAATTTTTTGGAGGAGGTTGTTTTTTGCAGGGAGGATTAAGAAAATTTTCACAAAAATGTTTTAGTACATGTCTCTTAGTGTCTAGCTTAAAGATACAGTTCATCGGATCACATTGGCATTAAGTCTAGTGGCTTTCTGAGATTCCTGGGAGTCACTTCTGCATGTGAAAATTATTGTTGTGTAAAAAGCTGTGATAATATTTCAATACAAAACCAAGTCACTATGAAATACTAAATGCAACTGTCAGAGTAGTTAGCAACTGCACCTCAGAGACCTGCTTAGTCTAGTATTTCGTAGAATCATAGAATCATTTCAGTTGGCAAAGATGTTTAAGGTCATTGAGTCCAACCATAAACCCAGCACTGCCAAGCCCACCACTAAACCACGTCCCTGAGCACCACATGTCTCTCAAATACCTCCGGGGGTGGTGACTCCAACACTTCTGTCCTCAGAGCAAGAACATAACTCTGAGCTGCTAACTGTGCATCAACAACGGTACCTTCTGAAGTTACGTGTGCATGCTTGTGTGAAAGGTACCGTTGCCTTGCAAAACCACTACTGTTAAAATTAACAATTGTTATGTGTACGGCGGTAACAATTTCAGGTATGTGCTCTTTTTGACAATGCTATGGGATGTGAAAAATGACATGTAGCAACTCCTTCGGGAGAGGAAATATGACTCTGGTTTCAGTGTCCACTTGGGGATCAGGAGATGCGGATACTATTCCTGTGTCTGTAACAGATTTCCTGGTTGACCTTAAATGAGAACATCAGTCTGTCGGTGCGTCACTTCTCAAATTTGTTGAACAGAAACAAGGCTAAAATGATAGAAGGAGGAATTTTTCTGTTATTAACCAAAGGCCTAACATAAAGCCTGAGAAAGAAACAGGAGGATTTCTGCTGCCTGGATTGTGCCTCTAGCCTAGGATATATGAGGAAAGCTTAAGGGATGTAGGAGTAGGGGAGTACTGTGGTTAAGGCATGTGCCCTGAAAGCTAGAAAGGAAACTGCGATGCTGAGACTTTACTTTGACAACTGGTACCTTGTTAAGTATGAAAGGAGATGATTTGTGAGGGAAGGAGAGTGATCTGGGTGTTTGTTTGTCAGATTATTAACACCAAGGAACAAAAGCTGATCTTAGCCTGTATGACTGAGGAGATGTTACACTTTCATTCCAAGCCTATTAAATGGCCAGGTAGGCTTACAAGGTTCATGCAGAAACAAGGACCTGTAGGAGCAATAGTGTAACCAACTTATTTTTACATTTTTTCCCTCCACTGAAACAACTTTTCCATGCAGCGTTACTTGCACAATAAATGAGTGAAAGTTCTAGCAGGTGGTGAGCAGGCTTCCCACTGAGCGCTGTACGATTGGCTTCCACAGCGTCATAATGATAACGAATTATATTCTGTCATTCTGGTAGTGTAGTTCTGATCGCACTCTAGTTCGGGTACTAGCCCAAGCAGTGTTCTAGAGGGTAGCTGAGGAGATACAGAATATTCTGTAAGGGAAAGAATTAAAATCTTAAAATGTTTTTGATGTTGTTGTTTGTCCCCATGGCTCTAGTGAAATGAATTTAGAAATAACACATGGAATTTTCCATTGGATGTATCCACTTCAGTAGCTGCTCTTCCTCGCCTGCTTTTTCAGTCTTGAAGTTCACTCATTAAATGAGAGAACCTTTTCAGTTAACATTTCTTTCCTTAGTGATATTTTCCTTGACATAAATATTTTAAATGGCATGATGGAGAAAGGAGAAAGAAACACAGGCTCTTGGGCCTGCTTCAACTCTCCTACAAGTGTAAACCAGGAATAACTAGTGAACTCTGCAGTGGTGGGGAGGAGAGAATCAGACCTGCTTGATTTCTTCTTTTCTAAGCAAAGGGAAACTTCTCTTGGTTTTGTCTGGGGCTCCCCGTAAGCACTGGTCGCTTTTATAGTCTTTTTGCTACAGTGTAGTGCCCAAGGATACATATGAACCTCATGTAGAGCAGAAAACTCTGCCGAGGAGTTGAGGAGGTCTACAGCCACATTTTGGACCGTAAGGCGAGGGAATGGTGATGCCTGCTGTCCAGATGGCGGAGTTAGAGAGGAGAGACGAGGAATGCATTAAAGTTCTGAAATGCTAGCTGGGCTTAAAGCTGTGACAGGCAATAGGAGGAAGAGGTGGCAGGGTGCAGACCAGGCTGGTGGAAGGTGTGCCTGACTTCATACCAAGGGGGAATACACTGAAACAACCAAGAGAAGAAAAGCGTGCGCATGTCCAAGTTGCTGCCCTGTAAAGCAGGAGGACTGATAGTAGAAGAGGAGGTGAAGCATCAAAAAATGCTTGGGAGATCATCCTTGCCCATTTGGGCCATTGATTGACACAGGGCTCAGTAGTGTCTCTTAGGTAAGCCATAATGCAGTGCCTGCAGGTCTCAGCCATCTGGAAGAAGAGCTGGTAGAGTGGAAGGAAGAGTATGTGCTGGCAGCCCAAACGAACAGAGGTCCCACTTTCTTTCTCTGTTTCTTGATCCCCTTTTGTTGCAGCGCATGGTATTCAGTCAGACTGAAAATGGCCAAGCTGGATGTTTGAATGTCCTATAGAATCATTCCCAGCACTGACATAAGATTGGTGTTGCCTTGGTATGTTCTTTTGTGGAGCTGCTTGTGATGTGCCCATCTGGGGCTGACAAAAGGAGAGATGATTCCCTGCTCTCACATTTCTGCAGCTTCATGCCAGCAGCTTTCACAGCCAGAACTCCAGGATGCAGTTGTGGAACATAAACTTGTGGTAAACATTCCATTTAGCAAACTGTGGGGGAGGAAGTGTGTTTTTAATTACTGTAATGTTTCATCAAGGGTGAGCCAGATGACTGACTAAGCAGCAGCACAAGGTTTCTTGTTTGGTTTGAATGTATCCTCCATTTTCTGAATGTGCAGGCATAGCGTGTGCCAAGGTAGCACAACCCTCTGTTCACCTTGGCACAGGTTTTGAATTATGCTGTGTCTGTGTGCGGAGTGCCTGGGTTCAGAGGGATTCCGCTGGGACTTTTCATCTGAATGCACCTATGCAGCCCTCCCTGCCTTACAAACAGTAGCTTAAAGGCAAGGCATCTTTCAGGGCAAAATCACTCCATCTAGTAAACGTTTCAGATTGTTTAATCTGGTATGCTCCCATCTACTCCCATTACCTTCAGTTTTCTGTCTCTCTCATATAAATCAGAAAGACACTGTTTATGTAACCTGTGTAAATTTATAATGCATGACTGATCTCCCGTGACACTTAGCTCCATCTTTGCTGCTAAAGACAGTTAAGAGTTAAAACTAAGTCACATATTTCTTTCATCTAGATGACTGGAGAGCCATCTCTTCCCTTTTCAGGGAGAAAACTATGCCAGAGAGGATCAACTATTGTGCTTTTTATAGCACACAAATTGATGAGCATACATTGATTCACACCTCAGACTAGAGCTCCTAAATTACAGTATTAGCCAAACTGGAGAGTAGTAATTGCAAATCTGGTGGGGAGAGAGAGAAGGAAAACAAGGCCAAAACAGAAGTTATAGTTAGGAAGCATATGAATAATCAAATGAGATGACAGCGTTTTGTTGGATGAGTTTTGGAGTGCTCAGCCCCTTGCATGCTCCCAGCACAGTGGTGGGTCCTGCAATGTAAGCTCGTGCTGTTGCATTTTCCCAATCAATTTTTTAAAATAGTTTTAGAATTTAATTAGAAAGTGTATGGAGAAGTCTGGTCATTATGATTTGAGTACTTTCTATTCCTTGTTTTTCTTTAAAGTGGAGGAAGTAAAAGCATATTCTGGCATTTAGAAACAGCAGTAGTGAGTCCCTAGGACTGTCAGCACAGAGTGCCGACAGCCAAACCATAAATGTCAAAAAACTGTTGTGTGACAGTTATCCAAACAAGTGTTACCATATGGGTGATTTCTGCCTCTGCTTTCTCCTCTCACCTCTGCCATGGTCTAGGACTGCTGACCTGAGGAAGTTTTGAGGAGGGACCAGTGTTTTGTCTTGGTCTGCATCTAGCCAGATGCTTTTTGCATTCAGAATAAGCTTTTATTCCCTTGTTCTTCCTTTCCTCCCACCCCTCCCCAGGTTCAGTAACCCCTCACCCATCTCCACGGTGCAGTCTATTATCCCTGCTGGCAGATATCACTGTGCCATCAATCGCTCTCCCCTGGGAGCCAGGTGTACCATCACCCACCATGGAAGACCAGTTCTGTCTTGCAGCCTAGTCATTTGCTGCCTTTTATCAGGGAGAACTCAGGTTCTAACACGGGGGACTTTATCTGGCTTTTACACTTAGTGATTTCAGCTGCTTCCTTGTGATTTCCCTCTCCTTCTCCAGCCTTTGTGCAAGTGTGATGTTTCCAAGCTGGTGCTTTGGAATGACCTCCTGCAGTGTCCTGCCAATGCATTGAGATACCAAGACTTGTGCTCCTTTCAGCTCCAGTGCTGATATTTTACCTGTTTGTCTCAGCTTCAGTACTAATACTTAGCATGTTCCCTGTGATAAACAACTTCATCTCTTCCATACATTATTCCAGTGGTCCGGATCTTTCTTCCCTTTGTGTGTGGTTACGACAGCAACAGAGGCCTCTGTGGCCGCAACCTTTACAAGAAAATAAACTGGAATTAAAAACACCCAAAACCTCATTTCTAAGACAGTTAATTCTGATTAATTGTCTAGACAATAGTTGCTCAATTTCAGTTTTATCAATATTCCCTTAGCCACAAAAAAATATTACCAGCTGTGCATTTTTCCATTGGCTCTGTTTCATGTATTTCTCTTGTGAATATTGTTTGCATGATACTTGTATTACAAAAACATGCAGGTATTTTTTTCCTTTTCAAACATTCACTTCATAATTTTTTTTCCTCCTGTGTTTTTCCCTTTCCCTTTCTGAGGTGTTATCTGCCAATTGTTATAGTAAATAAGGCCTTTTTATGTAGGTTTTTAAGGTTCATTTTTCATTTTTGGAAGTTAGTATTCATAACTGTATGTCTGCTGTTCATTTGGATGATCTAATCAGCTGGCAAAACGAAGCTGTGTTAATTGGTAAATCGACACAGCTTGGCTGACCAGCTGAGGTCAGCTCCAGGACATAGGAACCGTTATACTACTTTGGATGAAAAATACCAAATCATTGGAGTGCTTCAGCAAGAGGCGGGTGTGGAAATGTCCAGTGAGGCTCAGAACATGAACACAGACCAACTTCCATACTTGAGCACTGCAAGTTGTCTGTTCTTCTTCTGTTACCCTAGCAATAGTCTCAAGGATGCAGGTTTTGGCAAAGACAGGCTCTAATTCCATTTCAGGCAACTTGCTTTTCAATATTGTGATAGCCCACAAAGTTCCTAAAGAAAGCGAATACAGAATAGTGTTGCTGTTGCCTGCCTGCGGCTTTGGGTGAACTTTGGATGAGCTGAATTATCCAAAATGCTTCTGACTTTTCTTTGATCTCTGAAGGACAGTCAACTTACTGTAAGAGAATCTGGCACACACTAACATGCCTTGCGTCTTTGGCTCTCTGAGTTGTTTTCCCCACTCATCAATAAAAATCAGTCAAGGCATGATTGGCAGATTTACAGAGAAACCTGCAGGGTGCACATCCAAGCTAAAATAAAACTGACATCCTACCAAATTTAAGCTTGTGTTTTCAGTCAAGTCACCTCGTTTTGCAAAATGTTACTGTGCAAACATTTATGTATGATTTCAGAATGTGTGCAGCTTTGTTCCCCCTTTTTGAAAGGATGGCACACTGGGAAAAATGTTTTTATATGCTTTTGAACCATACATCTGTCACACCTGTGTTCTAGGAAACAGTGTCCCATTGTGATGATTGGATCCTGTTCTTTGATGTAGTAAGTTGTTATGGGGCGGGGGGGAGGGGGGAAAGTTTGAAACAGAATAATCTCTTTTGTGTTCTAATTTACGTCTACTTCTATGTGGAAAAATTGCACCAAGTATGTTGAACTACAGAAATGCCTTCTAGCATGGTCTCATTCACATAAGCAGTAACTACTTCATTTTTTTAAGGAGTTGAATTCTGTGAGGGAGTGGTCATTCCTGTATTCTCTCATTGTGAACTGCAGTAGCCCAGCCCACTTCTGTTAATAACTAACTGTTCATTCTCTAATGCTTTGTGCTGCCTCTTATATTTTTCCTGACGATAGCATGTCCTTCTCTAGCCTAAATCCCTACAGCTATGATGAGAGCTGTCTCAGCAGCAGTGAAGACCATATCCCACTGGCTGCCTTGCCCTTGCTGGCTGTTTCATCCCCACAGTACCAGGATGCAGTTGCCATGGTGATCAGTAGAGCCAATCAAGTTTACAATGAATTTCTCAAATCTACAGATGGGGCTGGTTTTAATGGACAGGTAGGACTATTTTCTCTTATATCAAAGTAAAATTCTTTGGAGCAAGGCTGTTACTTTTTAAGCCATTGTGTTGAGGGCTTTGAGTTTTGAGTCTGGGACAATACTGCAAATATGATGAATGAATGTTAGCACGGGATTATCTACACACAATGCTTTCTCAGGGCCCAGCATGAGAAGGACACTTCTGGAATCCTGTGCAGTATCTAACCTGGACTTAGTTGGTAGAAGATACTACACCTTCTCCCAGAAGCATTTTGACCCCTAAGCTCTTACTAAGTATTGTTATGGACTTTGGTAACGTATGAGAGCCTTAGCTGCGTGGTAAGTGTGCTACGCTAACCAGTGAAGGAGCATGCCGGCCCAAGGCAGATGATCATCTGCGTTGCTGAGTTCCTCACACACCTGCTATAGCTGATGGAAAAGTTGGGACATCTGTGACTAAGAGCATAAGGAATCCAACATTTAACTATTGCTATTTCTTTTTGCCTCAGTATTTTTGCCAGTGTTACTACTGTGCCTTTATCACAGTAGTAATAAAACAATTGACAGTAAAGAAACGTAGAAGACAAATACTCAGTTGCCAGCAGTGTTGCAGATTTCCTGTGTAACTTTGGGAGAGTCATGCAGTTTTTCTGGTGTGACCCACTCCCCAGTAAAGTCACCTGCAGACTTCTGGCTGATGTGTCACAGTTATTGTCCCTGCCTCTCCACCTTTAGACTACACAAACCAGTACTTTCCTGCTTCACACAGAATAAATACGATACTGCTACCCTGTGTGAGTTACTGAAATTATTTTGTGATGGGGCCCTCTACGTAGCTGGAAACATGCACTTCCTTAAAGTACAGTGACCTCCAGACTTCAGAAAAAAAAGAAAAAAAAAGTAATGTAGAGTACAGTGAAATCTTTGAAGGAAAGCACGTGTGTCATTACAGAAACAAATTCTTTTCCATAGCAGTAATAAGATTATGCTGTGGCATATCAGTATTTTTAGACTAAAATCTGGTTTGAAGCCAGTTTTAATATCCATGGTAATCTGTTATTGCTTGAAGCATAAAAACAGCCCAGCTGCAGTGACCTAACATTACGAAAGGTGAGATTATGTAAAAAAGAATTGTAAGAATATGGTTTTTTTAAAAAGTTACAGAAATAATTGTAAAAACAATTCCCTCGATAGAAATTGAGTGTTAATGGGATTTTGTCTTTGTCAAAACTACAAAGTCTCCTTGGTGTGTTTTACAAACTATATATATTAATATTTCACATGGAAAAGTCTGCATGACCTCTATATGGTCCACAGAATTTTGACCATCAACTCTTACTGGCGTTGTTAGAATGGATGTGACTTCTCTGTGCTGTCTACAGTGCTTTGCTTTGGTCCTTAGATAGAAATCTTAACTCTACCTCTGAATAGGTCCTGTACTTCTAGAAAATGTACCATATAACCTGACCTCTACCCTGTGTGTATCTTTCCCTTCATATTTTGGTCTCTTATGTCCATTTATATTGCAAGTTCATTAGATTGGAGAGTGCCTTTTTGGTTTTATACAGTGTCTGGAACAAGTTAACTCCATTATCTTAATGCCAATATTAATGAGGATTAGAAATGGAATGGTAAATTGAAGGAGATGCTATTACTACCCCACAAAACATGCTGTTAATTTTATGAAGGTTTCCTGTATCATGTAATTTTTGGTTCTTTGACTTCATTGTGTGGCCTAGGAAGTTGAAAATCAGAGAGTAAATCAGCAGGATGTTCAGTTGTATACAACTTTAGAACCAGAATTGTCTTAGGATAGACATTGCCTTCATGTATTTTGATATTTTATTTTTTAAAAGTTGTTATCCCAAGAAAAGTACTCAATTAAGAGTATGTGGTATGTGGAGATGCACTAAGAGAAGTTTGAGGTTTTTCCTTACCTGCATCTTGAAGCGTGTTAGGAAAAGCGAGTGCTTCACTTTGAAGAAATCAAGCACAACATCCTGTTACCCGAAACTTGTAGTTTAGTGTTGTAGCCAAGCTGAGCTAAGGCTAGAAGCAAGTTAAGATTTGTAAGGAGAGGTAATGTCTTCTGTTAAACTAGCTGGAGTTGAGACAACAGACTAGAAGTTTGCTTCAGTTTGAGAATTGGAGAGAAAGGGTTGCTGGAACCTCTGGAACCGTGGGGGTTGCTATCGGGGAGAAAGGTAATACAGCTATTACTCGTCCTCAGACACAGGCAGGAGGACAGGGAGAAAGAATCGTCTCCGATTCAGTGGAATTGGCTTGTGAGGTATATTCTAGTGTGCCATAAAATGACTCCAAAAATGACTCCAACTATTGAATTCCCAATTTTAGTACTCTATGTATTGTAATTCCCAGGTCTATACTTCGAAGGTAGCATGTATATATTAAAGGTGAAGCAAGAGTGAATCTCTCTCCTTAATGCCTCATTTAGAAGTTCCATTCCCTTGTCCTGACAGGGGAGTACCAGTCTGGTTTTAATCTGTTGAAATCCTCTTCCCTATATGACTTTGAAGGAAATGTTATGTGGCTTGAAATCTGTGTGAGACTGGTTGTCCTGGATCTGGACTTTTTGAGCTGGAATCTGGCCACAAGCGGCTGGGAGAGTTTGGCCCGTTTGGCAGAACTCCCAGCTGGTCAAAATAGCCCCTGGGATAGATATTCTTGGAATAGGGTGTATGTCTGGAGACGAAAGGAAGTGGGAGAAAGTAGCTACAGGTTTTCAGCTGCAACAAGAACCAAGGTGCAAAGTAAGGCAGCAACTCTTCTGCAGTGCTGTGATGCTTTTTGTTTCTTTTAATACATTTGCTATACCTCCCCCAAAAATCTTTTTATTTCCTCAGGTGTGTCTCATTGGTGACTGCATTGGAGGAATTTTGGGCTTTGACGCCATCTGCTATAATTCTAATACAGCTGATGAGAGTCGGAACAGTAGCAGGAGAGGAAGCATCGGCAGCATCCAGGTGAAGAGAAAAAAATCCACACAGCTGAAACCTTATATATTCATTCCCTGGAGGAGATCAGCTCCATATAAACCAGAGAAAATTTAAGGATTTGGTAAATTGCCATGATAGCATGGGATTTTGCTTATATATTAAAAAACTGCTGTCTGAAAATTAAGTCTGCAGCTTCAGTTTTATGATATACAAAAATCACTAGTGAACGCTTTATCTGTAAATCTTCAAAGTAGAGTTACCAAGTGCCCTTTATTGTATTCCTGACTGTAGATGCAAACGTGTCCTCCTCATTAATCTCTGGTAGGCTCCTGTTTTTGCCAAAACCTTTTATCTTTCTATAATTTTTTTATTTGTTCACATAGGATCTGGAATTCGTTATGCTACTGCCTGGGGGTAGGCTAGCATTAAGATGTGTTCATCAATAAGTTGTAGTGACTGGTGAACGAATGCCTCCTTCCTGATAAGGAATGCGATCACCTGAGGATCTGTGAATGGACCACTGAGCATAATAGTGACTGTATGAGTGCTACATGTGGAGACAAGGGAGGATTAATTCTAACTGTGATCCAGGAAAGATTTTTTTTTTAAATAGTAAAAGCACAATTTTTTTAAAGTAATGCTAGCATGTAAGCTTCATTTTTGTGTTCAACACTTAAGATTAGTTGAACTTCGGTTTTCTTTCTTATATATGTCAGATTCAAGTGGATATGGGGAGGGGGCGTGGTGTATTAGAGCTGACACTGGGTGAGGTGCCCACGCTCTGTTCTTTGGTGGTTTTGTGACCCTGGCCAAACTGTTTCATCTCTTGACTCTGTAGTTACCTCTTTCCCCAAAAACGGGCTCAGTGATACTAACCTGCTTGGTTCAGTTGAGAGCTATGTGTGATGGGAGTACTCTTGAGCAAAGAGACATCCTCTAAATATTTCCAGGAGGGAGAATTACTGACCATTAATAACATGGCTCTGGATTCTCAGCAGCCAGGCTTTGATGGTACCAGCTCTGAGGACAGTGCATTGGATCCCAGTCCTACAGTGGGGCTGATCGTGCAAAGGGCTGATGAATCTGAGAATGGGGATCAGGCTTTAAGGGAGTAAGGGGTCTTTTGACTTCCCTGCTCTTGCTTATAGTTTCAACTTTCCTGTATTCCTTTCTTTGCTGATACCACAGAGCTTCTCTTTCCATTCCTCTCTCCGTCTTTTTTTCCTCCCATCTTCATCTCTACTCCTCTGTGTGTTCAGAAGAACTAGGTATTCCTTTCCTTCCTTATTTTGTCTTTCTGTCCACTGTTCGCAGCTTGCTCCTATGAAACACATTCAGGAGAACTTTTCTTTTACTGGGGCTTTCTACTTTCCGTGGTGTCTCCAGTAGAAATGGATTTCATTGGAAGAATTTGAGATGCAGAAATATGAGAGTTGTTCACTTTATCATTTCACAAGTGTCAGGGGCGTTTGTGAAATGAAACTAGTTGGAAATCAGGATGAGACTGAGATCAGCCATTGCATTTTACGTTCTGGTTATAAACAGTGAAAATAGAGTAAATTAGGTTTATGTAGTTCCCTTCTTACTCTGTTTATTGCAAAGTGATCTATAATAATCTAGATTGGTGATGCAGTGACCATTATCTTCTCTGAATAGTTCACAGTTTTAGGCACTAGAAACTTCCTTTTGGAGAGAGAGGATCTGTTAATTTTTAATGAGGCAATTTAAGGAATTAAAATGGTACAGTCTTCTGCTACCCCAGGTGAGTATTTGTTGGTTTGTGTGTCGTAGTCTGTTTCCTGTATTTTAGTTTCCTATATACACTAAATAATCAAGTCAGGATTAACCATAATAGGTAGTGACTTCTCTAGTATAGGCAGAAATGTGAACGATTACTGAGATCATGATGATTGTTGCGGGTACATGCTTGTACAGGGCAGTATTTGAAAAATCTACCTGCACGTTGAATAAAAGAGTCTGTAGTAGAGCGAATATCACTCTGCTCAGACCAGACTAATAACTCTTGCTCTTTAAAAATCAGTTACATTTGTAAATGTCAAAATCCTTAACAAAGAAAGCCAGCGTTGTTATTGTCGTCATCATATCACTCCTTGGGTTATTAAAGGACAGAAGGATGAAGTGAACTTGGTCCATTGTCAGAAGTGGAAATGCAAAGTCTTACATTAGCAATCAGTGTCCTTGGTTGGTAACGCTGTCTCTTAGAAGAGAAAGACGATTCTCTTTTGTTGCAACAGCTAAAATACTCATAATTTAGAGCTAGACAGCGCTTCGTAAGGGCGAATGGAGAAAGATGACAATTTGCTTCACATGGATCAAGGATAAATAAAAGCCACCTGTGGGTGACTGATTCAGATCCCAGTATTGATACCAATTTACTGCAGATGGGGTTTTAATTGTGGCATGTGGGGGAGCTGAAAGAGCTTGTAGCAATTGAAAACAAGCTTTTTAAATGTTGAAAATGCAGCAAATAGCTCCTATGCTGATCACCTCAACCTTCTTCTAATGTGTTGCATAATGTCTTTTTAAAAGGTTTAGTATATTTTTCAGAACTATTCCTAACTCCCTGATTTGGCTAATATAAATGCTGAATTGGCTCAGTGTCTTTTGCAGTATACATGAAAGACTGTCATGAAGGTGAACCTAAATGCTCAAACCAGTGAGATGAAAATCTGGCCAGGCTTTTTGAATAGGTTTGAATACGGGATTTTTTAACAAGGCTTTCTTTTTTTTTTAAAGTATTGGACTACTGGAAATTTGAGCAGTTTCTCTTTACCATCACACCACAGTTTGCTGACATTTTGACATACACTTAGCATCTGATATACTTTTCACCTTTCAGATGCAGAGAAGGCCCAGATGGCTTAGAGAAGTTAATTTCTCAGTGATAGTTCTTCTCACCAAATAACCTTTTGTCTCTGTGAAATGGTTGTCAGGCTTTCCCTATTGAATGGCTATTTAGTAACGTGTAAAATGAATTTGGTCCCAGTTTAGTCCCCAAGGGACTATCACATGAACGGATTGTTTATGGGATAAAAGCCAGCTCCAGAACTGGCACTAACTGGGTTCCCTGTTTTCAGGAGTAAGACTACTCACTTGTCACGGAAGCCAGGAGGTCCTTTTGGCTGTCGAAGGCTATAGGTGGAACAGTGTGGGAAGGTTCATCTCATAGATCATATACTGCTGCTGTCTTGGTTTCATTTTCCTGCAAGTCACCTGTGTAATTCTGGAGAACAGATTAGGTTCTTCAACATCTCTTCGTGAGATGAAATCTCACCCCCTGTGCACAGGGCTGCTAATGTGCATCAGTGCTGAGTGAGGTTATGGGAAGTACCTGTACTGTGAACTTGTCCTTTCTGTAGCTTCAGAGAAATAGATTCAGTTAGCAGGTTTTCCATAGTCTGTCTGCATGACTTTGGTCAAATCTCTTGATCTATCATGCCCCAGTCCTCACCTGCCTGCCTTGCACTCTTTCTCACATCCTCTGTTTTGTCTCGTTGGATTTTACACACTCTGCAAGTCGCTTAGAAGTACTGAGCATGGTAAGGGCTGTTTTCACTTGGGGCATTTGCTCTTATGAACTGCAAAGAGTGTTTCAATGACGCTTTAACACTGTAATGCAGTGGCTTAATGCTATGTCCAAGAAGACAGGTGCAGGGAGCAGTGGTGGAGAAAATGTAAATGAGCATGGGGAGAGAGTTATATACAACAAGGAAAAGAACAACTTTGAATCCTGCGCTCTCGTACAATGCCTAGACAATTTCCCAGTGACCTTCGCTAGGGTTATCTCACAGGGATCTAGTGCCTTATCCTTCTGAAACTACTTTTTTCTTTGCTCATTGAACTGTCTGTGGCAGGTATGCTTTGGAAGACCTGGGTCTTACCCATAGAAAAACAAGTTTTAAATGTGTTGATTTTGACCAAAGAAAACAAAGACTTTCTGCAGTGCAGTAATAGCATGCCATGTCCTGTTAACTCGCTCTAGGTGACGGGTATTATTCTAGAGAAAAAAAGAAGAAAAAGCAGCTAGCGTTCTACTGTGACTCTGACAGAAACATCGTGCCCAGTAAATCAACATGCACAGCTGAAATGCGAGGTATGCTAGGTTAACCTTAATGATAGCGATGCAGAAGAGGGAGCTTGATGCTTTTCCCACACAATATTGTTCTGAGACTGTCAAGCTCCTGTGAAACTTGACCTGTCTGAGATTGTCTTGTGACTCAAGAGAGTAACACGCCCTCTGCAAGGAGAACCTGAAGCTTAGAGGACAAAGGTGGATTGTTGCCAGCTTTCAAGGATGAAGATATTAGCTTCCATTACTAAAAAGACTTCTTAGCTAGTTCTGTGGTGACACAAACTAGTTTTTAAACACCGTTGAGAAATATGTGTGACTAAAAGAAGAGCATTTGGTGTTACATTGTTGTCAACTCTGTGCCTTTCCAACAGCCAACCTTCCTGAGACCAAGAAGAAATCAAGAGACCTAAGCAAAAAGATTTAATCACATTGAGTTCCTTGCATCTGCTTTCTTCTGGCACCCTCAGGGGATTCCCATTTTTCTCAGACCATTGACAAGAATTCCTTTTTAAAAAAAGCAATGGGAGCCGAGATGCTGACATATCTGCCGTGTGATTTTTAATGGAGAGAGCCTTAAAACGTCACCAGGGTTTTGATCAAACCTCTGAGCCTTGGCAGCACCAAGATGTTTTTCAGAAGTCACTGATGGTATGATGTTTAAGAGCTTGATCTACCGCCCATTTAGATCAGTGGATTTGTCAATGCATTTCATGGGCTTTGGTTCAATCTAAAAACTACCTTTCAGCTATGTGTATGTGGATTCACCTCGGTTTTGTGTGCCGTTGTGAATATTCTTATGCATTCTAATAAATTTATTCAAGGTAAAACCACCAGATTGGAATTTTAGGCAAAGGTTGCAGAATATTTGTAGCATGCAAGTTACAATTTAAAATCATAACTATATTGCATTTTCATGGCACTGTTGCTTGGGAACAAGCTAGAGATTGGAACTCGTGATGAAGGCTAAGAGGTGATAAATACCTTTGCTGAATCAGTTTGAGATAATCATGAGACATGAGCAGATAAAGAAAAGTTGTTCACTTATGTTCTTCAGAATTCACCTATAAAGAGTTGTCCTGTAAGAAAGTCTGTCAGGAGCACTTTGGTTATAGGAATTTTGGCTTTGAAAGGTCCCTGGTGTTCTGGAGAATAGATAGTGGTGCTAAAAAGGACTGATGTTACAACACAGCTTCGATATAAGGTTGTAAACTGCAGGGCAAATCAAGCCACATAGAGTCAGTGTCAGGCTGAAAAAAAGGTTACTGGTTACATGAAAAAATACAAGTAGGGCCTGTAGTTGGTTCTGGCTTGAACTCAGTGGAAGCACATATTTTAGGTGGAGACTTTATTTTGGTTTTACACCACGTCAACACACAAAACCATGGCGGCAGTCAGCTGCCAACACACAGCAGGAGCCCTCACCTCCCACCCGGCCCTGCAAAATGGTTCTCTGCGCTCATTAACAGTGACAACGGCAAGAAGTGAGGCTTAGTTTTAGCACTGTAGATGCATTAGTGTTATGGCAAGCAAGGTCCCAAATCTTGCACAACTTTCATATTAAAGTTGGCATGGTGTGAATTTTGCTGCATTACTATGAAACGCAGAAAGAGATTCCTACACGCATGTTAAGTGTTTCATTGTGCCGTCACAGAAATAATTGTCTGTGAACATGCTGGTCCTAAACTAATCTTCTGCAAGTCATTAAGATACTAATCCTAGCTATATCATATCATCCCATGAATTCTAGTACTGCATTGTAAGAGTAGAATATGGATGAAAACCAATAATTACGCAATTAAAAGGGGTTTAACAGTATCTGTGCTCCCAGTGTGCCGTGTTGGTGTTCGTATCTTTGAAAAGCAGACATCAGGCATTTTCACACTTTCTTGTTCCGTTGATTTGAAGAGAAGATGATTTACACAGAATTGGATTACACAGTTAGAAAGAACCAGATCTTGCATGTCTTAGGCACCCAGATCTCATGCATGAATGGCGGATTCAGTCCAATGGCGTTTGTTTTGAAAAGCAGCGCTTGCATTGGCTACTGAAATGGATGCAGGAATGAAAGTCTGGGGATGACAGGGATATGTCATGGAGGAGGATGCTGCAAGCAGCAGAAGTGCTGGAGGAAGTGAACAATAAATAAACCTATTTCCTATTTTAAGGGGTACCTTAAATATATGGTACCACTGGTCTCCTCTTGCAACCCGCAGAAGTTCACATTCTTAAAAAATCAGGTCCTGCATCCATAGAACATGATGAGCAAGACCATTAATATTTTAATGGGCATTTTGTGCACTCAGGTAAGACCCTTTGATTACCTTATGATATTTATAGTTCTCTAAGAATGATGCAGTCATGAGGGACAAAGCTTTTGTGTTACTCCTCCTCCCTGCCCCACTATAATTCCTGATTCTGCTTTTAGGCTATACATCTTACAGGGGAATTTAGTCTTCACCTCTTTCCTTATCTTCTACTGCAGAGAGAAAGTCTAACCCCTTCCACCCTTTTTTAGATAAAGTAAGGTCAAATGTATAAATGCAGCCATTTCATATAAGCTCTGTCGTATTTTGGTCACTGTCTAAATCTTCCTTTTGCTCTGTTCATTCTCTGAAGGATAATCCCCTCTTAGCAGAGGACTCCAGTCTGGGTGGCAGCAAACGCCTGAGCAAAAGCAATATTGACATCTCGGGAATCATGGAGGATGAGAAGCCAAGGCAGCCGTTGCCTAGGAAACAGAGTGACTCATCCACCTATGACTGTGATACTATAACCCAACATCATGCTTTCCTGTCTAGGTAACTAGTGTTTGATGACTGAGTAAAAGAAATAGGCTTGCCATTGAACAGAGCTGGTCAGCACCAGAGCAACACAATCATTTTTATTGTTTGTGGCGTGTTTCTGGAGGTTTGCGTAAAGTCCGTGTGTACCCCTTAGAGAAAACCATAGATGTAGTGGGTCTAGTATGAACTTAATCACACATGGAGAGTGTTTTATTTAATATTTATTCAGTTGTGAGGAATTTGAATATGCAAAACCGAAAGCAAGTAGTTCCATTGCTTTGCTGCAGTCTGCGCAAATCAAGATGGAGCAATTCTTTATAATTCTAAATTTCTGTTATGTTTCTCTTTCAAAAGATCCTTCTTACAGGCTTATATTATTCTGTAAAAGTGAGATAATTGCTTAAGGTGCTCCCAGTGGTCTATGAGCTATCCAGGTTAGCTTTAAAACAAAAAAAACCTGCATAAACATTTGGCTTAAATGAGGAGGAGGTTATGGGAGGAGAATTAACTTAATTAGCTTTCCTGGATCCTAAGAAACCTTTAAAACACAGATTTGATGAGAAGATAAGAATTCCCTATGTCTCATTGTTTCTGCCTGTGCTAGGCTATTTGGTTTTTACTTACCTGAATTCTTTGTGTGCTTTTTTTTTTTCCCCTCTGTCCATCATCTTATTTCCTTTATTCCATTGGGAGTGATGCGGAGGGAGCAGTCTTGTGTGTTGAAGTTTCAGTTCTGCTAGAGCCGAGTATAGTGCAGACTTACTACTGTGCTTTACTTCAAATCTGGCAGTTTTGTTAGTACCATTTTAAGGTGATTTTCTCGCTTTGACTGTACTTTGCTTTGCTTTTGTTAACTATTCTACTTTTATTTTCAAACCATTGGGTTTTCTGGATATTGATATATTGTGAAGTATCTTCCCTCTGAGGCAGATTGGTTGGTTTTTGCTTGTCCATGACTGAAAACATGATTATTTTTTTTTTTGTCAGTCACTTTCAGGTTCTTGTATAGGAGTACTGTGTTACTGTGTTTAAAGCACAGCATTGGCTTGTATAAAGTCCTTCAGACTTGGAGGATAGCAGGATAATTAAAAGACAAAGATAACAGTTTTCTTCCAAGCCTTTTTTCATTTCCTGTGTATCTCTGATTTTAAACTGAAAGCTTTACATGCAGCTGTACTTAAATAGGCAGATAGAAAAGTGTTATCTTCCGTTCACATTTTGAACTCCTCAAACTTTTTGTTGTTGCTAACTTATTGAGGAATAGTTGGGGAAAATGATGAGGGAATGGCAGATCAGCAGATAGATGTCAGAAAAAATTCCTTGCTAAAGTAAAGAGAGGGGAAAAAACCCACAAACCAAACCATGTCATCCTCTGACCGCCCTGTACATTGAGAGAGATTCCAAACCTTTCATCTCCTGCCTGAGACACTTGCGTGAGATCATTAAGACTTTTTCCCCCTGAGCTCGTTTACTGCCATTTAGAGGTGGTGTGTCAGTGTGAGTAACGAGGTTACAAAGATTGCCCTTTCCCAGAAATGTCCTGTCCTACACACTGTGATTGTGTTTCAGTGTGTCAGCTTGTGCTTTTTGTCCCAGTGCTTTTGGTGTAGAGAGGTAACTCCTAACTGCTGTGCTGGAGATGGGTTTAATTATTGGCTTTCTTTGTTTCTACCCTAAAGGGGCCCTAAGCTGGGTCCCCAGAGTTTCAGTTAATAGCATCAGGTTACAAACTGAGAATGTCACTACGTTCTCAGAGTGAAAGAGAGGCCTGGTGTCTTGGCCTGATTTGGGACCAGTCTTCAGGATTTCTGGATTCTGATCCATGCTTGGCCGCTGATGTAGCGTAGTGTGCAGAGCCCTCATGAGGGCTTCAGTTACAGCTCTGGTTGAAGCCGGCACAGTCAGCACCTCTCAGTCAGATTCTGCGCGCTCTGGAGGCATGTTCTGCTCTGTCTCGTGTCTGGACAGCAGGTGCATATGCTACTTTTCTGCTTCTGGATGGAGTCATTTCATCTCCAGCAGAACTAAATGAGTGACGAGTCTTTTCTCTGTCAATGAGGGATAGGTGATCTGTGTTTACTTCACGCATATATGGCATACAAAGTAAATGAAAGTGTTTAATCACTTAAAGGATTTAAAGCTGTCTATAAGCATTACTAATTTTAATCTGTAATAAAGAGTTGAAAAGTAGTGAAATTCTAGTTTATAGCTCAAGGAGCAGATTAAAACAATGTTTTTTATGTACCCTCGTAACATACTGTATGACTGTAACCTTTTAATATCATTGTCCTTATACAACTTGAGTAGGTTAGTATTTGTAGCAGAAGCTTCAGAATAAGCTTATGTACATCTGTACTGCTAAAAGGGGAGGGAGGTAAACTTCAATCTTCAGAGGCCTTGCGTAACTTACCAATAAGTATTCTGTAGAATAACTGTAGAAAACTCTTGCATGTTGAAGGTAGTAAATTTACTGAACAGCCACACTGGAAGTCATGGTAAGTGGCTGCTACTCTGCAATATCTATCTACAGTTTAAGGCGTGTTGCTTGGGTCTAGGTACAGATGCTAGAGCTTTCTCAGCAGCCTGTTTTGGGAATGGATTTTTTTCTCTGGATGCCCTCTTCGTTATTGTTGAATCAGTGCATTTTCTTTGCTCAGCATCCACTCAAGTGTGTTGAAAGATGGTGCAGACTTTCCTCCTGTGAATTCCAGTCTCTCAGAAGTAAACCTGGGCCGATTTGAATTCGAGGTGTCTGATTTCTTCCTCTTTGGATCACCGCTTGGCTTGGTGCTGGCCATGAGGAGTACTGTGCTGCCCAGCCTGGATGGTAAGCTCTTTCTGGGGTTAGAATACAGGCTGCTTAATGATCTTTGTAAACAAAGAGACTCATATGAAAGGAGGTAAATAAAAGAGCCTAGTGAAAGACTGAGGAGTGAGGTAAGTTTCTTCCTTTAAAAGATGGAAGTGTTAGTGTACGTAGGTCCCAAGGTGTTCCAGGGGTGTCACTGCTCACGCATTTACAGTAGCGTGTCTTTTGCTCTGCTGTTAATCATCTATTCCATGTCATACAACATGAAGCTTACACCTCACCAAGGGCTGGTCCTTGTAAAAGATACCAAAAATAACATCTGTGCTTGGTTTAGCATTGCATCTTGTTCATGTCGGGCTTTGTGGGTAAATTTGGCCTGGGGTGTGTTGGTTGTGAGACATTTTTTCCTCTCTGGTGACAGAGCCTAGTCATCAGACACATACAGGATTTTTTTGTTTCATTTCTAAACACATCTGGATTTTTTCAATTTTTCAGTCAAAGTATGAGCTTACTTTTCAAAACTCAGTGTGTGATTTGCCTCTTTGCATTGTATGAGGTTTGAATAGCACAGCATTTCATAGGAAATTATTTGTTCATTTATCAGGTGAGGGAGAAAAATCAGTTGCAGCAGTGAGAAGAGACAATTCAAGACTCCCAATATTTTTCCTTCTCAATTTATAGACTTTTGAGCAGTGTCATTTGACTGAGCCTTCAAAGTCACATTTAATTGTGGGGAAAAAAGTGGAATGTAATATAAACTGAAAATTATTTTACCTGCCGTAATTTAAAAAAAAAATTACCAAACCCCTATCTTTCAGAGCCTTTAGAAATCTGGTAAGATTTGTTTAGCAAGTTCCATGGACTTAAAAGAGAGCATAATTAAATCTGCATTTCACTCCTCATATTTGCAGTACAGAGTTTTGTTCAAATTAAAAAAAAAATCAACAAAAAAAACCCCCACAAAGCTCGGCTAAAGAGAATGGGAATTCATATATATTTTACCACAAACTAAGGCTTTTTGCTTCTGTGAAAGAGCTGTTGGGGTAATGAACCAAAGTTACATAGGCGATGGCTGGCTTTGAAAACTGCACTGCAATTTTTTCTTCTGTCTTAAGGATTTCTTTACAAGGTTAGCAACACTTCCCTCTGAAGGTGGTGGGGGTTTTTCGGGGGGGGGGGGTTGTACGACTTCACGTGGAAAACCTGTCAGTATTAATTTGCGTGCGTGGGTTCAAATTCTTTGAGCTAGAATTCGTATTTTTGCAAGGTGTTGTGGTTTCCATTTAATGAATCAGGGTGGACACATTTACTCTGGAATCACACATGAAATAGACGATGCATCTGCTTCATTAGATACCTTTTTAGAGTCTTTGAGGACAAATACTGGTGAGCAGATGCCAGTTACTGCACAGTAAGTAGAAAATACTGGCAGTGTTTGATATGAGAGTACCTCAGCGGCAGACGTTGACACATCCTTGTGGTGGCTGTCAGCAGTTGCCTGTGCGTTTAAGCCCTCCCATCAGTCAGTCCTGATGAGCACAAACGAAATCCACGTTTCACTTCAAGGGAATGTATGAATGTATTGAAAATACATGAAAATCTAATGGAATTGTGGCTTTTTGCAAGAGGGGTTGCTCTGAGGTGATACAGTTTTTGTGTCCAATTCTCTGTGCAATCTGAAAGTCTTCCCTTGAATGCTGTGCTGCAATTGAAGGCGTCTGTGTGTTCAAGAATGAGACAGTTATGCTAAAAACTCATTTTTGTCCATATAAACATGCCCTTTAGAAGTAACTGGATTCACAGAGATGAGCGCTGCCTTCCTGAAACCTTTTATCGTGCAGCAGGATCACTGGGACAGGGGAAGCTCTGCGAGTTTATCGTAACCTTTCACTGTCTGAAATCCAGACAATGCATGAACAAGGTAAAAATGAGGCTACTGGGATTTGTCTCAGGTCGTAATTTTAACAACAAAGTGACTTACCATATTTTGACTATATTTTGTGTGAGGCCATAATGCTGTTTTGAACTTGAAACTCGCCTGTGTTACTGGGAAAGGCTGCAAGGCAAGACAAGAAAAGAGACAGCTTTACCCTGACTGGTAAGAAGGGAATTTCTGAAGGTTACCACAGCTCTGATTACTGTATCTGCTTGCCATTTATTGAAGAGAAAACACAATGCCTTTAAGTTCTGATAGTTTCCTTCAGCAAGGTGTCTGAGACATGGCTCATGGACAGTGAAACTGATAAGATTGGGGCAAGATATAATGTGTCTATTCCACAGTTTTCCACTTGCTACAGGAATCTAAAGCAAGCTCTGCTGCACAGCAAGTGTTTTTGTTGCCAGTTTGGAATAAATTGATGTACTGTACAATTACCTTCTTACCTTTAGATACCAGAAAGCAAAAAGCAAATGCAACTTCTGAGTCCTTCTATTGTATTTTGGTAGCAGCTCTGTGCACAGGTCAAAGTTCCCTTCTCATCTATATTTAAATTTATAGTGGATAAGTGTGATAACTGCAAAGAACTGGGATTAGGCAGAGGTGGGTGGCAGATTTCAATGCTTAAATAATTCACTGGACTGAGATTGTGTGTTTCTAAACTCTCTAGCCAATAGTCTGTCTTTCCCCAATCTCAGCTCTGGTACCTCCAGACACTCTAACAGGAAAATTTCACATTAATCACTAGTATTTTAAACTATTTTCTTCAAATTAGCTCTCACTTCCATCCTCCCTCTGGTATCCTGCAGGGAGCACGTTTTGAAAGCAACTCAACTGACTGGCATTTCAAACACATTCCAAGGTGAGCAGAGGCTATGTGAAGCATAATTAGTCTTTAGAGGTACGTATGGTAAGAGAATCCCATTTTAAAGTGATAATTATGGTGCAGCTGAGAGGGAAACAGACAAATTGAAGCCTGTCATGCAGACAGTTGGAAGTTAGGTGAGAAGAGTCAGGTGCCCTTTTTACTGAAATGAAAGGTAGAAAGCTACCTGGAAATGTGAGAAGTAAAGTTCAGGATGTTTTTATTTATTCATTTTGTTAGAGTCAGTTTTTAAAATAAAAGAGAAGAAAATTCTATCCAGAGGTTTGCCTGTTCTGGCTGCAGAACAGATGCATTTTGTTGTGTCTTACTTCCTGAATATTTATTTATCTTTACAGTAATAAGAGGGTGGCTAAAACCAAACTTTCATGCCAATTTTTTATTTCCCTGTCAAATGTCTTTTTCTTCTCCTGTCGAATATTCTGTTGGTCCCTTAGTGCTTCCTTGACAGTTCTTCTGGTTACCTTCTAGCACTCTCTTCTGTGGTCCTCCCGCTATCTAGTCTCATTCTTATTTTCTAGAGTACTGATCATTTGTGTGCTCTGCCAGATTCTTCCACTCTGTGCTGATCATCCTTGGAAGAGACTTGCTGCCCTATGAAAATGTCAGTGTTTTTCAGAATTCTGAATATATAACGAGCATTCAGTTACATCCACAAAGCAGCACTGTTCTACCTTAGGACGGTGGTAGTGGTAGGGTGTTTTGCACTTGCCCTCAGTGATCAGGCTGGGAACTTAATACTGCTGAATGCCACAGTAGTAGGAAGTGATCTCCTTTGGAACGTGACATGCTATATTCCTTTGCCAAGTTGGAAGAGGGGCATGAAAACAGTTGATATCTCAGATGACGTGCTTTCTTGTTGCCAGTAAATATCATGATTTGCCCTATGCTGACAACTTTGATAACACTGCTGTTTGCATTCCTGGCATTCTTTGTCTCTGCCCTCTGTGTATATACAGAAGGCAGACATACACAGAAAAAGTTCCTGTACAAGAAGTATTAGAAGGTGCAATTAGGCAACTGATTTAATTACATTGAGTACTTCCTTTATGTTTGGCTCTGACATTTAATATTAAGCATGACAAGAAAGAAAGAATAAACCAATATACTACCCCACTAGGGAAGGAAGCTCTGGTTTTGTAGGATAGTATAATGAGTTTACTGCTCTAATTTATAAGCACTAGATCCCTACATACGTACGTCAAAGTTATAGGCTTGGCAAAATACGGTTTTAATTATAATGCAGTACAATTCTTTACCTCACAGAATTTATTTCGCACTGTTTGGGCTCTGCGAGAGATATTCTTTCCTTGCAAAGAATTAATTTCTGCTGTGCTTAAATGCTCTCACATAGGTGACCTGTTTCCATTTTTTCTGGCAAATACTAAGAACAAAATACAGCTTGAAGAAAGCCATCAAAAGTAGTCTTGGATCTTTGCAGTCTTGCTGGTGTTTCACTTCTGCGTCTCTTGTGATGCAATTAACTGGAATACATGGGAGAATTTACTCAGTTCTCACAGCACAATAAACTGATGGGCACATTTTGTACCCTACTTGGGAGAGTATGTTAAGAAAAAAAGGGTACTTGATAGTGGTTCCTGGAGAACTGTGGAAAGGTACTTCACAGAAGAATCTCACAGGCCATAGTTTTTGCATAAGTCTGGCTTAATGGTGGGAAAGGGACAAAGGTGGCCTGAAGCTCCTATCTACTTGGTAGTGGGAAAGGAAAAGATTCTATAGTGTCCTCAACAAACAGTCTTATTGTGTCCTACTTTCTTTTCATCTGCTACCAGACGTGCTGATTGATGCACAGAGCCATCCTTTCTAGAAAAATCAACATACAACAGTCATCAAAAGTAGGTTTTGGTTATCCTGCAGCTGGAAACCTGCTAATTACCATTATAACAATCCTTAAAGCATTTTACAAAGAGAGCTTGGGGTGAAAAAAACAGCCCATAAAGCTTCACTTAGTGCCCCCAAAGACTCCCACATTGGTCACTTTGTGTGACAAAAATCCTGCAGAATTAGAGATGTTGCACCATCCTCCGAGTGAGTCAGTGAATGCAAAATACAATGCACAGGGCATGTCCAAAAAGGAAAAAAGTTCATGGTTTGGCAGAACTGGATCGTATATAGGTGTCTTCTTACTGGAAGATTTGTCCCAGAGCATTTCTTGAGAGGCTGTGAGTATTGACAACTTCATGACATGAAGATAAGTCTCCTAGGTGGTTTAGCACAGAGCACATGCAATAAAGTGGCCCCACGGATGTGATTCATCACACCTACCTTAGGCAGTGAACCCAGGCGCCATGTGAGGAGCGGTCTAGCCTTCATCTTTGCCAATGGATTGTTTTTAGCTGCTCTCTGAACGGCTGTGCCCTTCTCCCTGCGTTATAGGTTTAACCAGAGCTGACAAGGTGCCTGCCTGTACAGATGTGGGCTGGGTACACATGTGGTTTCTGAGGTTGAATGCATTTTGGGTATCTGCCAATACCGTATTTCAACAGCTACCTGGGCTGGGTGTGATTTGGCAGTCTACCAGCAGGATTATTTGGAGAAGCGGGTAGAATATTAAATTAGAGGGACTTCTTTCTTTCCCACATCACAAATTCCTCAGGGTCTTGCACTGTGTCCTGTTCATGAGCCCATTCTAGCACTTTTCTGGGCAACTGAACTTGAATCTTTTCAGAGAGTCCTGCTTCTGACCCCGTTCAAAAAGGTACATAAATGTGTGCCTGATCTTTAGAATTAATGTTTTCCTGAACTGGAGCCTCAATGTTCAAGTATCTTGAGAAGGTTTTTTTTATGATCAATAAAAGGTTAATTGTCTTACTAGTGTGAGAAAAAACCATGGTGTGCCTGTGCTGTAGCCTTTAGAGAGCAAACATTCGTATAGAACAGAACAAAGCAGTGTTCTGACCTGCTAAGGGCAATGCTGGTATCACAACTTAGTATCAGTCTTCTAAGCTTAGAACTTGGTAACATTGACATAGTCTATATCAAGATTTGTCCGTATTAATAGCAGCAAGCAGCAGAATATGAATTTTTAGAGTCCTTCCAGCCACATGAAAAAGCGCTTGAGAAAATCTGTAAGAGTGTAGTGTTTTCTGATGTAGCTCTTAGTGACTCTCTGTGACTGCAGCAGAGGAAGACGTACCGCATCAAGTTTGCTCATTGTAGTTTTGCTTCTATACAAATACCTTGACTGTTGCTTTTGAAAATGAGAAGGAACTTAAGCAGTGTGTTTTTGATTGTTTTCTTAGTTTCATGATGGGTCTCTGGTGAGAGACGTCACTTAAGATAGACTCCATTAGATCTAATACTCCATGACACCTTATATTAAAACTCTAACATCTTTCTTCATGGTTTCCAGTTAAGCATGTGTTTGTCTTGTGCATGGGAATAATGCTGGACCAAACATGTCTTCTGAGGAAAAACATCATGCATGTTACCAGGTTTTTGTTGTCACCTCAAGGAAATAGAAATTCTATCAAAAGAACATTTAGAGTTTATTGTATAGCACAGCAGGTTTGAAGACATGTCTTGCTTGCATGGAGCTCCTGGGGAGCCGACGTAATGTTCCAAAACATGTTTTATAAATACTTTAGTCATTCCTTTACTCTTGTAGTTAATAAACTGACTGTTGTAATGTGTAATGCAGTGCTAACCAAACTGTACTGAGTTTAATGAGCCTATGATGAGTCGGTTTGCTCACGCTGTCAAGATTCAGTGTGATTGAATTGTGTGGTGAGAAGTGACTACACCAACCGTTTTACAGACCATGGCAGCCTTGTGTGATCGCCCATCTGAGTACAAGTTCTGCTTGGGTGCTGTGTATTTAGCCAAAAGAATGCCTTATTAGCAGAGTAAGTGATTTTCAGATTTGTATTCACAGTTACAGCCCAAAACCTCAGGAGCTGTACACCTTCAGCAAGAAGCATAAACATTGCTTTGCTGTTATAGTACGACCGGCCTCATTTCTGTACGTTAGCTTCCATAAGGTGACTTCAGAAACTGCAGTGCTTTCTGTCACCTACCTGATCCTGCTGTCACCTAGATTTAAGTCCTCTGGATGTAATAGGCCCATCAAACCATTTTGCTGCTAAATATTTGAAGTGCTGAGCATCATAGCTGTAACAGTCAATAATATATTTACAAGATTTTTAAACTTCTTTTTGAGAAGATATGACTGTCTATTTCCTGGCTGGTCTTCACATCTGCTACGCCCTGCGTCTGCGTCTCAGATTGTGATGTCTCTGTAAACTCCTTTGCAGTGAAGTGTTCTTTACATAAGAAATAGCAGACAATTTAGTTAAATTTCTTGCGGCCAGATACATGCTAGTCTGGAGTTTGCAAAAGACCATATTAACCATGTTTCTGTATAGACTCTTTGAAATTTGTAAAGGGGCAATACTAAACTGTCTCCTTCTCATCCAAGTGTGCCAGGTCCGCCCAGCTTGCAGCCAAGTGTACAGTTTCTTTCATTCTGCTGACCCCTCTGCCTGCAGACTTGAACCGCTGCTGGAGAAAAGATTCCATCTCCTGCCTCCGTTCAGTGTCCCACGGTACCAGAGATACCCACTTGGGGATGGAAGATCTCACCAGTTAGGTACAGTGCCCGTTTTCATAACTCTCCTTACCTGTTGTTCTCTTAGGCTTTCTCTCCTTACACAGCTCAAGAGGATTTGAAATACCAATGTGCTAACATGCTAAAAACAAGTCACCTGGGACAGTGGCACAGACATATTTAGCAAGTGCGGAACCAGAGATTACCAAGATGTTTTTTACATACGAGCTTCGTGATACTAGTTGTGTTAAAGAGGGTTTGGTAGCGATGCCACTGCTTTACTTGAAATGTCACTTGCAAATTTCCATGTCTTTGACTATCATTTGAAATAATTTATTATTAGTTGACCTTTGGCTAAATCTTCACATGTTGTTTTTCTTGGTCACTTGTCATTGCTTTATGGCAGGTATCTACTAGGACAAATTAGAGCACTGGGCAAATTGTCTTTTGATTACTCTTTTCCTAGGTAGGCTACTAAACAATAGTTATGCTGGGTAATAAATGTTTGAATCCAGGAAGAAACAGGAATAGACTGATCTGTGGGGAGGAAAGAGGAAGACATGGATGAGCAAGGTGCTAGTAGAAGGAATTGTGCTGTTTTGACTTTATAGAAAATGAGATAAAATCATACGGGTGCAAAGTATCTAGACTTGTCTTATCATGCAAAAAAGGAATTGATCAGTGTGTATCTTTACATGCACGCACGTCAGATTTATCCTTTTTGCTACAGTTTCAGACATTAAGCCTCAGCAGGGTATTTCAAAAGGCTTTTCAGGATTCAGAGCTTTAGGTTGGAGGCTAATACAGTAAAATGGCAGTGTTTTCTATTTGTTGGAGCTGGAAGACTCCTATCATTGGGAACCTGTTCTGTGCAGTAGGGCACACCCAACTCCTTTGTTTTATTTACTCAAATATGGTATACATTGGATGCAAATTAGTTTGAATCTGATTAAATCAATGTTTGAAAAGCAGCGGTTGATCTTGAGTTGTAGAAGGTTGGTTTCTAGGTGTTGGCTTCACTGAAGCATATGGAAATTTGGCTGTTCCTCAGGAATTGACTTAAGGAATAGCTAGGGTGAGGGACAGTCCAACTAGGAAACATGGGCTCTCTCCTCACCCCTGTTTCTGAGATTTTTTTCGATGGAAATATATACCCTGCCTTGCATTCTGAGTTATTATAAAGCCTGACTGTGTACCTGGAGATCCTGCTGGTTGGTTAGTTAGGCACAAATTTTGTCGCTGAGATATATCTAAGGCTGCCTTGAAAAGTTGAACCCTCCTTTAAATAGCTGTCATAGGAAGAATAGTTCCCTTAGGCTGCTTTTCCAATTGAAAACCTTGTGTTGGTACGTTTTACCAGTTTTGGTGTGTAAAAGTAAACCCTTCAGATACAGTGCTTCTTGAAGCAGAGACTTTGTAAGTGATTTGGGAACAACTGGTGTTCTTTTGGAATTCATCTAAGGCACAGGGTCAGAAGATTTCCCTACAGATCATGTAAATCTGGAAACCCTGTCTGTTGGGTGTATTATAAGATAAAAATGCCTGAGTGGTAATGATCAGCAAATATTCCATGGTGTGGTTTAGTATTTAAATCTCCGTGCAGAGTTAAATCACAGCCGTACTTTACACCCAAGCTGCGTTATATTTCAGTGGACGTGGAATACTCCCATTTAAGTGCAAGTGCTTTGAGATGCTTCTGGAATTTAAGGTTCTTCATTCACAAAGGATTAATTCTAGTGACTGTAGAGGGGTTTTTTTAATTCCTGTGATACCTGGGCTTGTGAAAGTATTTCTTAAAATGAAAGACTTCATGGTGTCAACTGTAATGGTAGTTTACTAATCAGTTATGATGAGACCTAGTTACACCAAACTCTGATTATTATTATTATGCACTGCCCAAACCAGCCTTTTCTGATAATCTTTCATGTCATTAAACAATCTCATTCCCTGTTCCTTTTCTTGTAAGAACTGATGATTAAAATGACTCTGTTGTCTGCCTGACGCTCCTGATAGGTGCCTCTGTGGGGAAAAAAATTATGATCTGGAAGCCACATGAAAAAAAAATTATTTCTAGAAGAGAATTTCACCATTCGTCACACGATTCATAGGGACAGTTCAGCGACAACCCATGGAGAGCACGATGAAAACTTGGGGCAGGGCAGGTTCAATATCTGTTTTTCAGTTCTTGCCAATCAAATGAAGCTTTTGGAGCCACCTGCTCTGTGCATAGGGTTTATCTTGAAGCTTTTGGTTTATCAAATTTACTTTTTCCATTGAGATTCAGGAAACATCTAAGACTTAAATGGCAGAGCTTAAAGAGCAGGGCACACTTTATCTGGACAATTGCCTTTTGCATCCAGCAGGCATCAATACTTATCACTGAGTCTGCCCCCAGGGTCACTCTGTTTGCAGTAATGTGGTACTGTTTGTGTGTGATGGATTGATAAGAGCTTAATAATGATGAAAGCTGACTCTTATCAGGCTTGGTTTTGGCAATCACGGAGACTTGACTAGCCCAGAGAATTATTCCTCTTTCTGCCAATTACTTGGCCAGTTGCAACTGTATCTTGCGTTGATACGATTCCTAATGTGGATGCGATGACATTATTGGGCTAGTGATGAAATAGCTTAATAAATTTAAATTATTTGAGACCTGTTTTAAATTGAGTTTTCTGAACGTATAGGAGAGTCAGCATGTTATATGCAAAGAGAAGGAAAAATTCGCAAAGATTAAGTTTAATATCTGAGATATCTTTGACCTATTCACTGGATCGGTACAAACATGGCATGTTACATGGAGACAAAAATGCGATTTAGTAATTAGTGGGGGTTTTTTGCTATAGGGGCAAGGTACGAAGTTCAGGTTATGTCACAGCCCACAGAAAGCCATGCTGTCTTGATCTTTCATTAAACAGCAGCTTTCTCAGCTTCTGCCTACTTGACATTTCATAATCAAAGTGATTTTGTAGCTATTATAATTGAGCCTTCGCTTTGTGACAGGTCTCTGACCTACCACCAGTCACGTCTTTTGACACTTAATAACGTGGAGGATTTAATGCATTCTTTTTTTCACTTTACTGCTTATGACATGATGCATTTTATCTGCTTGGGGGTTAAAAATATGGTTGTTGCATATTAATTCAAAATATGTGGTTTCAACCTGTCCTGCTTTTTAGACATTTGACATAGCAGAACGTAGATGATAATAATCCTCTTCACTGTTTGAGCCTCTACCTCTCAGTTTACTTTGCAGCACAATTGAAATAATTGCAAAAAAAAATTTTTTTTTTCAAAGTTTTATTTATATGGAATGTGCAGGGGTGCCAGTCCAGATTGTGGCTGATCCAACTGGTCTGCTTCGTTATGGATAGATAGAAATTAAGGTCTAAAAGCCCAGTACTTCTTGAATGGTATAAGCATAAAATAAATGATTGTTAATTTTCCCTGGAGATGGTTCCTGTGTGGCCTTGAGGAATTTGCTTTGCCTCTTTTTATTGGCTGTAACTATGATAATTATCCAAGATGAGATCCTGTAAAACAATCTGCCTTTATTCTTTTTCTTATCAAGCATGATAGTAAATTTAGATTAGTAGGCTAAATGGTAAAAACCTTTACTGACCCTCAGAGCCACGGGAAAGGTTGTCTTGGGTTGGAAGTATCCATTTCAGTTATTTAAATAGAAGAATTATGCAAGTAGACTGTCCTAGTCTAAATTTGAGCACAGAGCTTTTAGGAAAAAAAAGTATTACATGTACTTTATTAGTCTCTATCCAGTACTCTCTGTCCTCCTTTACAATTCAACAAAGACCTGACCTACAGAGATGAAGGCAGGCTGCCCTACCTGTTTAAAGTAAAGGTAATTCAGGAAACAGGAGAAAAAACTGCCAGAAATGCTCTCCATTTTATTGATTTGATCTCTTCGTAGGGGGAAGGGTTACTCAGCTTAGAATAACAGTATTACAAAATAAACAACAGGTTTCAAGGCACTAGACCCCTTGCCAAGCTGGTCTTAAACTAGTCAGGAATATGGAAAAGGCTAACAGATGTGTTGGCTGACAACATGTTTTCCATTCTGTGCAAAGTTACTATTTTTACTTCTCTCTCCATCTCCATTTCAGTGGGAATGAAAAACCAAAACTCGTACAAAATTATAACGGGGAAGGAAGGATTAGATGAGGCTCAGTTTACAACTGTTTCAGCAGAGCAACAACAAGTCAGAAGCAGAAAATTTCTTTTAAAAGCACAACCTTTTTAATTTCAGTAAATCTTTTGGAAGGGGAAGCAGAAAGTATTCATCAGAACACTGCCAATCGGGAGCATTTCATGGAGATATAGGTCTCATATATGGGATTCATTGCATCTTCCTCTGTGAAATTTCCTGTTGGTTGATGTTTGGATCGAGGTACTGCTTCAGAGAGACCCCTAATGGGGTGCAATTTGGCAGCTTCCCTGTTCCTGGCTGCTTATCTCCATGGATTCTGCTACTCTCTTCGGTGATGTGCTGTGATATTTTAAGCCACATGATTTGGGCTTTATGTCAGAAGGACCAGGTGCCTTGCTGTTCAGTATTTAGTATGACACACAGACTTTTTACTTCTTTGTGCTGCTTCTTTCACTACAAAAAGTGTATAATACTTGCTCATTTTATGATGTAAGTAATAAGAAAGCAGCATTGTGTTTTCTTCTCAGTTGTCTGTGTTGGAGTCTGTACAGTTTGCCTGAGACGGGGGAAGTAGTAAAATTATCCTTCCATTCTTTTCACCTCCATCAAGCTTTTCTACAGACACACATAGCTTTCCCTACTGTATGGCACCAACAAGATTCCTTTGAAAGAAGAGTACATTGCAGCTTCTTTAATGAAAACTCAAAGCACATGTTCCCATGGAAACTACAATTGAACATATTCTGTCCAAACTGCATACCCATCACAAAATGTTAGGATTTAATTGTTTCTCTGATTCAGTCGCAGGGCAGCCCCTTGTGTTGTCTCATGCAGTTGAGATATTCAGGCTTATGTCAAAACAAGCCAGAATCTTTCTAGCCATGCCTGCATTTTGGAAGGGAGGAGGTTGTAGGGAGCTATGCTGCTGTTCCTTTTCATTTAATGGTGACATGTTTTACCAGTTCTGATAATCTGTAAACACTTAATGATTCCAGGTTTGGTTTTTTAAAGGAATTGTGTCTTTAAAAGCAGCAACTTCTTGTTGTTGTTCTCCGTATGCACCATTGAGGTATTCTTGCATTGAGAGTGGTAAGACTTGAGAAGTTGAAGAGAAACTTACTCCAGGCCTCCACTACATAAAGAATCATATGACCTGGTCCCCAACCCAAGGCCATGTGAAAGATGAGCACACCACGATTACAGTAATTTGTCTGAGTGGGTCTGAAATACACTTGGAAATAGAGCAATACATCATCAAGCGTCCTCTGCTTTCTTTTGTGTTATGTGCGTTGATGGCTATCCTTTTTTTTTTTGTTCACTGTTTTAATCTCTCCAAGAGGTTTGTTCTCTGAAAAACAGCATTGAGGAGCCAGTTGCTTTTGATGTGCACTTTGTTGTACATCCTGTCTCTCAGTTGAGGTTCTGCCTTTCCTAGGTACAGGAGGGATATGCTGGCTGCTTCAAGCAAAATTGTCACTAATGCTTTTATTTAAATGCATGTCTGTTCTTACATGTTTCAGAACACCTCAGGAGGAAGGCTGTGCTTTGTTTCATTCAGTAGAGGCATTAGCCACGGCCCATAGCTCATCTGTCAGGGTGGCATGAATAAATGAGTTCTGTTCCATTTGGAAACATGCAAACCAGTAGATAGCCTTGCTGAAGGCTCTCTTTCTAAAGTCATTTTGCTCATGTTGGGAAGAGGACAAGAGAAGTATCACAGACTCTCAGAGCTGTGTACCTTTGCTCAGAGAATGACTTTAAAATAGATGGGGTTGAGTGTGAAGTAAAATAGCCTTCCAGCATCACTACCCAGTTTGGAAGATCTTGGCCAAACGCACCCAGCTGCTATTGCATTTTGATGGCAGTAGGATGTGCTTCCTTTATTTAGTCATGCTGTCTCATGCTGTCCTCCCTCAGAGTGAGTTTCATCCATGGTCATTAAATCTGCTATTATTCAGGAAAATGCTCATTAGCTCTCTATTAAAAAAATACACAAGTTTCAAAGCCATGTTGTTAATCCCATTGGGGTTTTTTATTATTATTATTTTAATTTCTGTGTCCTGCAGGTGATGCTATCCACAACCACAGTGCTCTCTTCCTTGAGAACAGTTCTTTGAACATCCCTTTCTCTCAGGAGAGTCCTGGATCTCCAAACACAGCTGATCAACCACAAGGACAAACAAGAAAGTTGAGCTTGGCCAGCACAAACAGTGAAAACTCAGGGTCGACAGAAAGCTTGCCATCAGCATACCTCACCAACAGTGAGTGAAGCCTGGTGCTGTATGGCAACAACTCTTCCCTATTATGAAAAGGAAAATTACCTGCTTGGAAATTTGGGGTGAATGAGAACAGCCTGAGTTGCTGCAATTTTAAATAACACAATTTAGCTTCCTCTTCTGTTTGTAATTAAGTAGATAAAGTAATAGAAGTGAAGTCACAGCTTTATATTAAGGTGCCACTCATAAATAGTCATTAAGGGCGTCATACTAATGGGTTTAGAAGCATGTTCCAGGCATGAAGAAATATAGATAAATAAGATTTGTTACCCATAATCAAAAGTGCCATAAATCATTATCTTGTCCTGTTACAGACTGTAGTCATATATCAATATTCTGTTCACTATTTGGGAACCATTTGCCAATCTTACTCTATAACGTGACAATGAAAGTACTAGTCTCTCACTGTACGTTTTCCGTGCACTGGGAAGCAATGGGAATCACGCTGAGATGATTTCTGCTTCCCAAAACTTGGACCCAATAGAACTGTTTAGATTGCAGACATTTAAGTGATGATGCAGCCAGTGAAAACAGTACTTTTATGTCTGAGAGATGCCTTTAACAGACTCTAAATTATGAAGATACCCTATAGAAATGTGATGCTCTTTTGTTTGGGTTTCTCGTAGTTACTGCAAAGTGGTGGGGAACAAAACGAATAGATTATGCCTTGTATTGTCCAGATGTGCTGACAGCCTTTCCAACTGTGGCCCTGCCGCATCTCTTCCATGCCAGCTACTGGGAATCAACGGACGTTGTGGCCTTCATTTTAAGACAGGTCATCGATCTCTTTATTTTTCCTCTGCAACAAATAACCTTGTGATTGTCGATTGCGTCTTCCAAGGGCGATCAGTCTTTTAATCTGTAACTTCAGTTAGATGGCGAACTGAGGTTGCATCACGTGCCGCTGGATGAAGGAATGACACAAGGATTTCTTGGAGAGGTGAAGGGGACAGTGAGCCCCCCATTAGCACTGCGGGCTGGTGGTCTTACTACTGACTGTGTGACTGGGACAATGCACTGTCACGCACACCTTACTCACCCCTCCCATGCCCAGATCAGTATAACCCCCTATTATGTATTAATTTTCTCCTGGTTTTGAAGGAATATGCCATCTCCAGCCTTACTTAATTATGTATTTCCCTACTAAAGATCAAATTATTAGCATACATTTGCTAATAAACCAGCGGTTTGAAAGTACTGCTCCCATAAGAAAATCAAGTCTCTCCTGTAGCAATACTAGGGTATTTTGAGGCATTGCGTGCTCTGTCTCAGAATTTTTTTCTGAGTCATGTGATGGGTCTCTTGGTTCCTACTGTGTCAGTAATGAGACAGCAGTTTGCAGTGACTTCAGGATAATGCGAAACCAGCAGGATAAGTGACCCTCACCCAAAAACCAGTCACCATCAGTTTAATTTGGATTAACCCAGGAATCAGGGTGGTTTTTTACATCCAGTGAATGATGAAACAGCTGCTGCCAGGCAACCAGCAGAGACAGTAATGCAGAAAACTGCACTCCCAGTGCTGGTGTCAGAGATGTTGCTTCCCTGAGGGCTCACCTGGTAGCTCCTGGGAATGGAAGCTCAGTGGCTGAGTTCCCTCCAGTCCAGAACTGCTGCTGAGTCGTACTGCGCAACTGTACCAAGTCCCCGTCTTCGTATGGCAGCCTGTGAGGGGAGTGTGCAGCGGCCGATCTGGCTGGTGACCACACTACTTGTGGAGTTTTTGATTGCTGTTTTTAATTGATGAAATTCTATGAGTCCTTCAACCTCTTGCCTTCCTTTCACAGCATCCTTTAGTAGATCTGATTCCAGTCGAAATATATCATTAAGAAATGCAGAATCTTAAAAGCTAATTTAAAAAACTATCTCTAGCATCACTAATAAAGGCAAAGCCAAAGTTGCTGACGAGTTTTTCCATGAATGAGAACAATCTCCAGAACAGGAATCTTATTTGGTGCTCATCCCAAAGTGGAGATGTTCCTACTGGAAGTGACAGGATGCACATCCCTGTTTTTTTTCTGTTCAGGGGCCCTAGATAATTGTACACAGATGTTTCTCCTCTCTTTTGCAGCTCTCTTCTAATTCTTGTCATCTCATCTTCTCTCTTAGGATGTGTTTTATCTTGAATCCCTCAGAACATTCTCCCATCTTTCCTTTCAAATGCATCCCTGAGCCCAGTTGTCTGTTAGCAATCATTCCTGCTTTATTCTACTTGTTATCTCTCTGCATTCATATCAAGTTGCATTGTTGTGTCTTACCTAGCCTTGTATGTGCATTACAGCTTTTAGAATTTAATTAGCCCTTCAAGCATTTGCAACGTGCCTGTAAAGCAATATGTGAGCTTACAGCACTACGTAAAGGACTGGTTAGTTCCAGCATATCCTGGGCATTCTGCCCTTGCTGGGGGTTAAGGTTAAAGCTATTGGCTCTTGAATGCACTGTGGTCGCCTGTATTCCCTGCACATGACCTCCAGTGAATAGAATTTATGCCAATTTCTTAAAAAAACAAACTGACCTCTCAGCATTACTATGATTTGTTGCAAGCGAACCACTTTGCTAAGGCTGAATGCAGCAGGATTGTACTCAAGGAACTTCATATGAGACATCTTTCAAAGGGATTCTAGGCCACTCTTCCAGAGAGGGCACCCAGGGCGGAAAGCTTCAGCAAGGAAAACCAACTGTTCAACTTTTCTCTGCTAGCTTGTAAAAGAGACAGACTAAGCTGCTTCTCATTCAGCTATCCATGATCCCAGGGTGCAACCCACAGATTTCAGTAAGACAGGGCTTGTGGTTTCAATTGAAACAGGGCATAACCCACAGATTCTGAAATCTGTGCGTTGTGTCCTGAAATCTGGGTTGGACATGCATGTTTCCTGGTAAGCGTGTGATATTTAGGTTGTAAGAATGCCTAGCTTGTATGACATATGCTCACAAATTACAGTCCTCTTATCTTCAGATGTTACTAGCCACAAGCCAAATCCCAAGCCTGTCACCTACTGCAGTTGTGAGTAATATCCAAAAGGTGATAAGAACCATTCTGTCTGGGTATATGTATAACAAATCAATATGAATGGAGTCAGGAATCTGATCTCTGCCCCATAAAGGACATCAAAAATACTTTTGTGGTCTTAAGCTGCTTTGTTGACTTTGCAGACCATGAGCAGACAATGTGACTGTCACTTGATACCATCCTAAGCTCTGTTGTGAATGGAAAAGCTGTTCATTAAGTACTTGAGATTGTGTTGGCCAACAGAGTGAAAGCAGCTTATTTGTCTGTACAACTAAGGTGAATATATGGCCTATACCTCTTTCTACTCACTGTGCTTTTGGCTCGGCAGTGTTGGGGCAGCAGTGTACCTTCCCTTCCTTTGCCAAGTACCAGGACTTCTCAAGCCCCACACTGTTTATTGAAATACTAATATAATTTCAGGTGATGAGGTATGAAAACGTAAATTTCAAGGAAAATGACAACCTGGATCCAGCAACACTAAGTCCTTCCAATCCCCGAGAAAAATGGCTGCGCAAAAGGACACATGTGAAATTGAGAGTAAGTATAAATCTGAATATCTATGGCAGCCAAACTTGGGTTTGGTGGGAATTTAAATGGAGTTTGATCTCCCAAAGCCTGGGTTTACATAGCTGAATATTACTAAAGAGCTGAAATCTGCTAATGTAATCCAGAGACAAACAAATTAACAGTTAGGGAATAGGAACAATTTATTCTTGGCTTACCACTACAATTTGGGAGAAAGTATATTTCTTTCTTTAAATAACAGAGGGGCCTTAAGTTTCAGTTAAGCAAAGAGGTTGTTCTTCTATTTTCTTCTATGCTAGATGAATCCATAACTCAAGAAAAAATATTTTCTTCATTCTTCAGATGCTACTTCAGTTAATGTCAATTAAGAGGCGTGTGTCTTTCTTGCGTACAGTTGTGTGACTCTATGGCACCACTTGAAGTGAAAGCTAATTGGCATTCCCCTAAATGGCCTCTTACTTGGTCATCTTGAGCCCTCTCACTAGACAGTCTCTTCAGGAACCCACCGTTCCTGGAAACCAGGCTCCAGCTGAAATAGGAACACGGGTTTGCGAGGCACTCTAAGGTGCGCTGTGACGTACCTCAGACACACTGTCCAGGACTGTGTTTCTGTGTCACTGTCCATAATAACATAATGGAGACAGTAGCCTCGTTACAAAAGCAAACGCCACCCTTCCCACCTTCTGCTCTTATTTCAGAACGTGACTGCCAACCACCGAGCTAATGACGTCATTGCGGCAGAAGATGGTCCTCAGGTACTAGTCGGGCGCTTTATGTATGGACCTCTGGACATGGTAGCTTTAACAGGTGAAAAGGTAAAGTCTGAGTAATCAGTTTCCTTATTTTTTTGAACCAGCTTTTACTGAAACAGTTGTTGAATGTAGCACATGTGTATAGTACCAGAGAAAGCCTTACAGTGAGGGGAGGTATGTCACTAGCCCCCACCACTTCAGCAAAACTATGCTGTAAGTGGGCTTTCCTGATAGCTTGCCTTTTTCCCAGCTCTCATCCTCCTTACATGACGCTGCCCATCTCCTCTGGCTAATGAGGAGTGTGCTGCGCAGTGATCTCTGAACCTGCCATCCGATTGTACCACCTACTGGAGAAAATTAACTTTCTGTGCAAGGAGGAAAAAGAATTTTATAATGGTTGGCAAATCACTAAAAGAAAAATGTATATCGTCCTATCGAGGTAAGACAACTAGATAAAGGAATAGGGATTCTAAAGGCTAGGCGGCTGCTGTTTCTCTTATACATGGAAGAGTAAAGATTAGGTTTAGAATTAAGTAGTAATGTGACACGATTGGAACTGTCATTCCTAAAGCTGTCTGCAGTAGCCAGGGTTACAGCTAACAAAGCCAAGCATTAAGTGAACACATTTGTTCATATTCACTGAGAGCGTAAGAATTTGTGTGGAAATTAACAGAGCCGTGCTGCTGAGCTGGAGGGTAGAACTGAAATGCTGACATGCCAGTTTTCACTGAGACAAGGATCAGTCCTGGAGTCTGCCCGTGTTTTCCCAATAATTCCTAAAATGGGCTTGTTGGGGTTTCTACAGGTTTGTAGACTGGATTCATTTTAGTGTGCAAATGCAAACTAGGCTGAAGATACATTTCAGCATTTCAGTGCTTTTCCTGAGGCCAGACGTGTGTCTCTGGGATTTTACTTAGCCCATTATTTTCCGGGCATTATAGTCTAATATTTTTTTCTCCCTACACTGACTATTCTGTGCTAGCTGGTTGCCTTGAAGTCATATTCCCATTTCAGAAGGGTAGGGATGAACAATAAGCTGTGTTTCTACAGTGGTAAAACAGATTCATATTTTGCTTGGGTACTGAATAGAATCCTGTCATTAAAACCTCTTGAAAGAAATTGCTAAGTAAAAACATTAAGGTTGTTACTGATTATTGCACTGGGGAGAATTCCACACTCAGTGATGAGTTACTGAAGGTTTTCATTTTAATTTTGTGGGGTTTAAAGCTAACAGAAATGCTATCTGTGTTTTTTTTACACTTGTATGTTGTCCCTCCAAGGATCTGAAGCAACTTCTGAAGGGCTATATTTCATAATCTTTTGATGTGGAGAGGGAAACCTGAGCCAGAACAGTTCAGTGACCACAGTCAGCAGAATGCTGTTCTAGTAGCTTTCTCATTGATGTTGGAAAATGTTAATCTGAAAGGGCTTGTAGTTGTGCAGATTTTTCAGAACATCCAATGCAAACTTCAGAACAGTTTCTCTGAACCACACCTACACAAACACACATGCACACACACACCCTGCGCCCGTCTTTAATGGCTCGACTTGAGAAAATTTGTTAAAGGGGAAGAATAGAAGGTAAGAACAGCATGGCTGAATAAAATGAAGTCAGAAGTATGATTCTCAAAATAAAATGTTTCTGTTTCTTGCTAGATCTTATATTCCTTTGCAGGTAGGAAGGAAGTTGGGTTTTCCCTAGCAAATCATAAAAATGTTTTCCTTGGCCCTCTCTTCGCTAATGGTGCATTTGGAAGTTGGAAATTCAGAATCTGTTAGGGTACAAAGTGAAGCTTTCTCCTACTTAAACCGTCGGAGACTTTAAAGAGACAGTTGGTACACATCTGTATTCAAACTGTGAATTTACTTTGCAGTCAAAAAGCAGAAGAAAGGAGTGAATCCATTGTTCGATCCTGGTAACACTTTTCATTCAGCAATACCTGTCATTTCTTCCCTTGCAGCAAAGCTCATCCCTCAGAAAAATTCAGTTCTGAAATTCATCAGTTCAGAATAAATTCAGCACTAGTTATAGTTACATCCCAATGTCAGGTAACGTCATTATGTCCAAGAAATATTGTGTATCTGCAGTTAGCAAGGATATCCACACAAACAGCGTGAGCTCGTAAGCTGCTGGCCAGTCTCATAGAGCATCTGGCTGCATGTTGATCACTGAAGAAGTCCACATAACCTTGTATGCCTAAGTTCTGTAAAAAATGAGTACAGGAGGAGAGCTCTGCAGATACCTCCCTCAGATTTACTGGTGTACTTATTGCTACAAAGTGCCACTTCAAGTCAAACAAAGTATTTCATATACTTTATGTTAATTTTGATGAAATATTTCATTTAAGAAAATGATATTGATGAAACCTTTTGGAAAAAAATCTTGCTAATTTGAAGTGTTTAGGTTTTGCATTTGTAGGCAAGGTTACGATGTGAGAAAGATTTCATTTTGCTAATAACCGGATGGAATTTTCCATTTTGTAGGTTTAGTATGCAAAAATGTAATATACACTGCAAGCTGAAATGATCATTTTTTCTAGTTTAAGGTGCCTGCCAAATTTCTGAGCCTCATTTGACACCTGCAGTGCTAAGATGGGTGCTTTAAATGGTGAAGGCAAAGAACTCTTGTGCTGTGTGTTAGGAAGGATTTTCTAATTGAGAGGACACTCTGTGAAGCCTTTACTGAGTTTTGAAGTTACTTCAATCTTCCTTGTAAGCTTTTAGTACGAGCTATAGTTGGAGATACCAATGTGATCTAGGCTTGGCAGCCTTGTAAATATGGAGGTGTTGCCTACCACCACACTAGCTGACTGTTTTGTTGGGTTTGCAGGTTGATATCTTCATAATGACGGAGCCATCTTCGGGTAGGTGGGTGTACTTTGACACGGAGATATCCAACAGCAGTGGCCGGATATCCTACAACATACCCAAACAGAAGAGACTGAGGGTTGGTGTGTATCCCATCAAAATGGTGGTCAGGTAATAGCTCCAAGCTGGAACTACAGCTGTGATGGGAGGTTGTGATCAGGAAGACACTGAGGTGTGTAAGATTGAAGCAGGTGTGGAGGGAGATTTTGGTCAGGTAGTTATCTTTTCTTGGTCTTGTCACTGTGGTGTCAGCTTAGGTTTGAAGCAGTGATCATCTGTTTACTGGCCAGTTTGGAGCACTTGGTCTTGCAAAATATGGGGACTGGATGACTGTAATCTGTCTTCTTGTGGAAGAATGTATGACCTGGCATATTTTGCAGCCTGTTCATTGGGGAAAAGACTGCTGAAGGGTATAGCTTTGTGTTCTTCAGACTGATAATAAGCTTTTCTTATGGAAATTAATAGCAGAGGATATACTGCCTTGCTCTCAGCCACCTGTTTATCTGATGTCAGGCTGATTAAAAGAGTTACCTTAATTCTGTACAAGACCATGCTTATCCTAAATGGGGAAAAGAAAGGGGAGAAAAAACCAAAACAAAATTTTAAAAAACCACAAAAAAACCACAACAGAAAACCCAAAAACAAACCCCACAAAAAACCCCAGCACCTGAAAATAACAGTTCATTGAAGTAAAATCCATCAGCTCTCCTGCTCTCCAGTATTTCTTAAATATCTCTGTGCTATGCAAAGCATGAAGGATGAGGATGTGTGAAATAAAATTTGTTGGCCTGGGTGCAGGACTGGGTAGCTGTGCTTGTAAAAAATCTTATGTTTAATAATAGCCAAGTTTGATTTAATGCAGAGTTTTACTTTAATACTGCATGTAGAATTAAATTGCCTACCCACTTAGGAAGTAGCTTTACAGCTTCCTTTGGATTCCTGCTTCGGAGGCTAAATCAGTGGGATGAATTTAGCAGAAACAGAATGTGTTGTTACCTGCCATTTAACCAAGTCCAAAGTCAATTTACAATCTTACGTAGTGCTGACTGAGGAGGAAGAAATGTTTTACCTCAGTGTAATGGAACAGACAATTCAAGAAAAGAGAGTTACTTAAAAGCGAATTAAGGTGTACTCGGAAGCTAAGCTCCCATGGGCTTTTAGACTGCAGGAGTAAGTTGCAAATAGGAATGAAATAAATTGTCCTGTCTGTGCTCATTAAGCTCTGCACACGTATTGTAAGACTCTTCATCACCAGATAAAAATTTCTAGATCATACAGTAAATATCTTTCTAGAGAAAAGGAGATGTGGTCTTCAGATTACATTATTTTTTTAGGGAACGTGAGGTCATGAGATGGCAAGAGCTTTGCATCACTTTGTGCTTTATTAGCATCTTTCTCAGGGAAAACGCATCATGAGGAGAAGGTTGCATTTCACTTGCCTTTCCATGAGAAAAGCCATCTGTGATCGCGTTTCTCTTTTGGTTTAGGTTTGGTTTGGGGTGGCCTTTTTTTTTTTGTCTTGGCTTTTCTGGATTGGCATTCCCATTGTAATTTGTAAGGGTGGAGGGATGGGTAATGGTAGTATGACCAAATGTTTATCTAATGGAGAACTGATTTGTGTAAGAACATGCCAGTAAAAGATGTGTATCAACTCTTCCCTTGTCATAGCTGATCGTTTGCCAGTAACTGTAGACTGCCAGAAATAAAATGTAGCTAATGTCTGTGTGCTATGCGTGTATGTACAGGTATGTGTGCATATATATAGCGTTCATGTCTTATGTGAGTACATATATAGCTATATAGAGACATGTATAGACAGGTAGCATGTTTGAGTAGTAGTCTGAGTACTTCAGGCTGGTTTGGGTTTTTTTCCTAATTCTTTTAGGTGCTTATACGCATGTGATTTCTTATTAAAGTCAGCTTCCAAATTTCTCTTTGGAAAGCTATTTCCTAAGAGTGTAAGTTTTAATTGCCCTACGTAGGACTGAAATCAGAAGCCCTACTTGACAATGATTTTTAAAGCTCTAGATCCAGACAGATCTAATTTCAGGTCTTAACTAGAGCATGCACAAAATACATTCTGATATTTTGGTTTTAAAATGCATGTATTGCTTTGACACTCCAGAGGGGACCAGAGCAGTGCGGCAAGTTACCTGACTGTGCTTCCCCGAGGAATGGAATGTGTTGTGTTCAGCATTGATGGTTCATTTGCAGCAAGTGTTTCAATTATGGGAAGCGACCCCAAAGTCCGAGCTGGCGCCGTTGATGTCGTCAGGTAAGTGAGGTTTGCACACTTCACTTTTTAGATCTCAAACTTTCCTATTTGAACACAATAGGAAGGAACAGAGCAGAATAGCGGGGTTTTTCCTAAATAAACAATTCTTTAAAGGCCAGGATTCTTTGCAGATATATTTCTGTATTTGCTTGGACATCAGGTCTGCCTAATTTCAGAGGAATCTTAGAGCGCTATGGTTTGCTCCCAGATTTGTAGTTTAAGTTGCCTGAAGGTTAAAAGTTGCTTCTTGGGAATATGGCCTTAAAGTGTGTGCAGTGAATTAATAATGATTCCATGTGTTACTGTGATTAGCAAAGTGAATTTCATGTTTCACTAACTTCAAATAAGGAATTACGTCTCCATCAAAAGTATCAAGCGCCATGAATGCAAGAGTGGTTTTAGGAGGAAAAATTAAAAGGCCTTCTTATACATTCTTGCAAGTCTGTTAATGTTGCACTGGACAGCTCTTCTTTTGGAACTTGAATGGCAATGGAGGGATGTCAGTTTTCAAGGCTTTCCACTCCTTACAGCTGAAATGGTGGGAAATCTCCTTAAAGGTTTCAAAGGTAGCAGGACTTGATGTGTAGCAAGGTCTATTGAAAATACATTTTTAAATAGCTCTCATTTTATATAATGCATTGTATAAGAATCTCTCTTGCTTCCCTCCGTCTCCCTCAAGATGTAGACATTATTACTTCATTTCTTGATAGGATCAGAGACAGAGGTTGCTGGTTTCCAGTTGTTGAAGGATAATGTCCAACTTCTAACTGGGTCTGTGCAGAGCAAAGAAATGCTGACCTGACCTGTGGGTATTGTTTCTCTTTCGGCACCTAGGTAATTTATCTGCTGTTTCTGACAGGCATTGGCAGGACCTGGGATATCTGATTATCTATATTACTGGCCGTCCAGATATGCAAAAACAGCGTGTGGTTTCATGGTTGTCTCAACACAACTTCCCACAAGGGATGATCTTCTTCTCAGATGGACTTGTTCATGACCCACTGCGACAAAAGACCATTTTTCTCCGGAATCTCATGCAAGAGGTACTAGACCCCTGTCTATAGCCTTAAAATCCTTTTTCCAGAGGATGTCATTCAGTGAAGTTAGAGATCTCCCGTCCTTGAACAGTAAATCTCACTGGCCATCACAGTCTTTTTGCCATTCCTCATTTCATTTCTCACTTTTTAAAGAGCAAGGAAGGCTGATAAAACATCCAAAGGGGCCTCCTGGTATGACAAATAAATAAATGAACTGCTTGTTCTTTCCTGTGTACGTATCTGTAGTCTTCGCTGGCATGCAGGCAGACAGATTTAGCTTTCTGTGGTTACAGAGTGAGGTTGTTAACAATGAACTCATCTGCTGCTTCATTGCAAAACAAGTGCCATCCTTGTAGTGCATGGTGTTCAATAGAGCGGTCACTTTGGAAGTAATGTTTGTTTCAGTGCCACATCAAAATCTGTGCTGCATACGGTTCCATGAAGGATATTTCTGTGTACAATGTCTTGGCTCTGTCGCCATCCCAGATCTACATAGTTGGACGACCAACAAAGAAATACCAGGCACAGTGTCAGGTAAGTAACTCTTGCTGCTCAATCAGGAAGTCCCAGGGGGAACAAGGAAACACACGCGTGTGAATGCATGGGCAAACACACACATATAAATATAAAGAGCAGAGACTCTTTCAGAGAAAGAAGGGCAGTTCTGGTTTCAGATACGGCATTTTCTGGCAGGGTGAATAGTAAAGAGAATGGAGTGGTCATAGGTTGTATCTGCAAGTGATTGCATCACATATTGCTGAATGACAAAATGGAACATGTCGCTGAAAAAAAGTGAGGGAAGAGGAGTATTAGTACTCTGTAGGTATCTAACTGGGATGCCAAATATCAGAGCTTATTTCCTCATAGGGCTCGTAGGTTGAGACAGCAGTAATTTGTCACTCCCTTTCTTTCCTTCCTGTTTCAGTTCCTCAGTGAAGGTTATGCAGCCCACTTGGCCTCGCTGGAGTTCAGTCTCCACTCACGACCCAAAAAGAACAACTCTCGGATGATCTTGAGAAAAGGCAGCTTTGGCCTCCACTCCCAACCTGAGTTTTTGCGCAAGAGAAACCACCTCCGCAGGACTATGTCTGTGCAGCAACCTGACCCACCTTCGTCGAACCCCAAACCAGAGCGTGCCCAGAGCCAGCCCGAATCAGACAAAGATCATGACAGGCATTTGCCCTCCATTGCTTGGGTCCGAGGTGGAGTTCACAAATTTGAATCTGTCCCCTAGGAAGCTTGGGAATATAGATCTTGGGTGCACCCCATTAAACTTGTAGGCATGCCTCAAAGGTAATATTTAGGCAGCTTCAAACTAAGATGTAGAGGGGAACCTGTACCTCGGAGTCTTCCCTGCCCTGGAATCTGCCTTCTTACACCAACTGGGGAACTTGCAGTTTGTTCCTCTTGACACGTTTATTGGGAAATTTTAAAACAATCTAAAACTATCGCAAGTGCTTATAACATCAAAGCAAAAGGAAATATCTTTGGTTATTTTCTACAACAGATGTAATAAAATGTGCAATAAGAGAAGAAGCTGTAACAGGGTGATTTTACCCAGAAGGAGGATTGTGGTATCGGCTAATTAGCTGCACCCAAACCAGTATAAACAGTATGAAAGGTCCCATAGGTTACAGAGAAGGTTTACACGTTAAAGGTTAAATAGTTGTATCTGTGTATCTGTTTCCACTTCACTTTTGATAAAGCGATACACTTGCAAGGGAAGCAGAGGTGGGAACTACAATAACGGGTGGTCAGGATGTGTACAGCAAGATGTTTTTGGGTGCCTTAAACCCAAGATTTCCTTTCAGCTTACAGTGTTGGTCAGCAGACCCCAACATGGGCACTCGTGTTTGTGTGAGGTGCTGGACATCAAGTGAATGGGAGAACTCCACTGATGAACCAAATCATAAAAACTTCATGTTAGAATAAACGTGTCTGCCACAGTTTGAAGCAGTCAGTGTTGCTGTATACAAGGTAATGTGCAAGTGTACAAAGAACATGTTGTTTTGTGGAACTTGGTGACTGTGCAAAATGTGTGGACTACTCCGAGTAAGGAGATGGCTCTGATCATCTCAGTCCAAGAGACAGATCCTAAGGGTGGTAAGCTAAAGGGGGCCCTTTTTGCTAAGGGATCTGCAAACTTCAGAGCAATCACTTTTTTCGTTATTCTAACTAGAATCTTTAAACTGGAGGAGGAAAAAAGTAATGGAATTCCTATGGGTAAATTGTTTACCTTCTCATGCTTTATGGCACCTGCTGTGTTAAAGACAATCTGTAGCATTCAGAACGACAGCATTTAAGCTTCAAAGAATGGACGTGCCAAATTACAGGTGCCAAATAGATTTTTTCCTATTGATCTAAATTTCTCTCGGATCTCGCAGTGAACCTACAGGAAGTGAAATGTGTGAAATTTCCCCTAAGTGGAAATATTTCCAAAGTGTTGTAGTTGGTTTAACGTAGTAGCAGTTTGCAGATGCTTCCACTGCACTAAATTCACCCAGAACTTTCGTGACTGAACTGTAGCGTGTTTTAAATCCTGCAACGAAGTTTCGAGTGCACATAAAAAACCTTTTCTTTAAAAGTTAAAACCAGGCTATTGACCCTGAGAAAGCTTGAAGCCAATAGATTTCTTTTTCAAGTTGGTTTGTTTGATTGTTTGCTTTTAATTTCAGGGAGCGGGGTGGAGAGGGCGGTGTGCCTTCCTGGTCCATCCCCCACACACCCCCTTACTTCCAGGTTTTCCTAGCCTGTAGCTAGGCCAGAAACAGTCTCTCAGTGAGTCTGTTGGTTAATGATTTTGAAAGTTGACATGTAAAGCAAACAAGAAATGCAATGGAAAACTACTAAGCAGTGAAAAAGTAAACCTACGTCTATACTCCCTATTCACCCAAAAGTTTCAGTGTGCTTTTTGAAGGGCATAGTAATGTGGCTTTTGCCTTAAAAGGCAGCAAAGCAGCTTATAAATGGAGATCTTAGATTTATTTTTTTAGACATTACTTGGCAAGATCGTCAGTTACCTATTTCAAACTTCCTGGAAGATCTCTGGCACATCAGTAGTTTGTTCTTTATAACTCCTCCTTTAAGGGAGGAGGTAATCTTTGCTGAAGATTTAGGAAAGATATTAAAAGCTTGGTAGCTCACGCTAATTGGGAGGAGGTAACTACATTACAGGGGCCTGGGCTTTTATGCCGTCACCAAGTCCGCCAGCTACAAAACCTAATTGAAAGATAGCCACAAACTACATTGAAGCAGTCTTAAGGTTTACAAATGCTTTCCCAGTAGTATCACACCTAGTTCTTTAACCCACAAGCTTGGAGGAATTATTCTGTTTTCTGCCTTGGCAGAACTCCAGTCACGTAATTCATTTCTCCTGTCCTCCGCAGCTAGGAGGAGATTGCACAGGTACGCCGGACTCCAGCTCCCTCCCGTCACTTCGCTGTTGGCATGCTGCTGCTTGTTAGTTTTAAACAGGCGTGGGAATCCAGGGCTTGTGAGGGAGGAACTCACTAGGCAAATTTTAAATCAGCTGAGGGGACCTAAAAGCAACATGGATTGCAAAGTTGTTCTTAAGCACTGGGTGTTGTGTAGCATGTCTCCTGAGGGTAGTCACTGTTCCTGCTGTACAGTTCAAAGCTGATGTTGCTTTAGCCATCTACCTCTGTCATCCAAGAGACTCCAAAATCTATTTTTCACTTTAAGTTGCTGTAGTAGAAAGGCCTGCTCCCTTTCAAAAGAGGGATCCGTGTGTAATTCTGTGACTGTATTAAAGGAACCAGCTTCTGAGCACGAGGTTAGAGAAACCTCCGAGGTTGTTAAGGCCTGTCTTTTACTCTTGCTGACACAGTGTCATTTTGCAGGGTACCATGTCATGAAAACTGATTTTGTGTATTTCTATTAATAACTGGGTCACCTTTACAGTAGTCACTGTGCTGGCTTCTCTTAAGAATTTTATGAGCTAATTGTAGTAAAACAAGTGTGTGTGTGTGCATGATTTAGGGTGGTAACAATTTCCAAGTTTCTACACATGGTATTGAAATCAAGCTGAGAATATTTTTCCCTAACTTTGTTTCCTACAATATATGAGAGCTCACATGGCCTTTGCAGAATTCCAACACTACTAATTGCTCAGGGATAGAATGGCTTATCTCCTGATCACATGCCTCCAGCTGAGCGCTTTGCCAAAGAGTGATACAGGTATTAGCTTGGAGGTTAAGGCTTTGGGTTAATTAGGAGTTGATCTGAAACATCAGAGGCATTTGTTTGGAAAGCACTAGCCAGTTGCCTCTAAAACGGTAGAGCTTCCGTAGGAACTGAGAGTGTGAACAAGACAAGTGTGATTTTAGACATCTCACAGCTGGGCTGGCAGCTCAACAAATATTCCGTGGCAATAGCTGGGGACCTCATCTACGCTGAACCACTAGACTTTTCTCCTTGCATCCCACCCCACCCCACCAGCTACGGTTGGGGTGATCCCTGAGGTTTGCCGTGATGAATCACTAGTTTTATAGCTTAATTTCTCAATTGCATTTTCTCTTAAAACATTTCCTTCTAGTCAGAATTTTAGTTATACACTTTGTCCACATGAAACCACATGCAGTGGTTCACGGGCATTCAGTCTGCAGCTGGAGTTCACGGAAGGATTATCAGTCCTCCTAAGCAGGCCATTTGCTGAGGATAAGCTTGATCCTACAGTCGTGGTGTTCTCGGGTTGCAAGCCCTCAGCGCTGCAGCCTCTGCGCGGTCGGCACTTACAGAAACTTTACAGGCTTCGGAAGCGTTAAAGCGTCCGCAGAAGGGAAAGGGACAGAGTAGTCGGGCGGGAATGGTGGGCGCCCAAGGAGCGCGGGTTCGACTCGTCAGTAGCTACAGCACCTTCAGTGCCTCCAGTCTGTTACAGAAAAGCACATTCCTTAAACCTGCAGAATGGAGGGAGCATAAGTGAAGCTAACACACAGAACTGTTATCCAGTGGGTGCGAAGGCAGCCGTACACGTCAGTGCAAAGCAGGCCGCAGCTGGGAGCATTTACTTTTTTGCCCTGTTGACATGGATCCAGTTTTAAATTTCTGTAAAAAAAAATGGCTGTGATTAATAGCAGTGGTAGACTTATCTGAGATATTGTGAAAGCACACCTTCACAACTGTGGTGTTTTGTGTGTGTGTGTGTATGTGTGTGTAGCTACTGGAAGATACCTTAAGTGAAGTTCCGGTTCTGCTTTCACAGCAAACTTGTAACCAATATACCTTTTTTTAAAAAAAAATAAATCACATTTATTCAATTTTGTTGTCTAGTTAGGTAAGTTTGAAAAAAGATATTGTTGTACAAAGAGTGCAGAATATTCCACAGACCTGAATAGTGATATTGATCCAAATCTGCTTATTTTGGATAACTATTTTTTTTTTTTAAAGTGTTTGCATACACTAGTGCTCTTGGAACAGATTCTTGCTTGACCAAAGTACTCCTGTTTAGTTTTGTGGCATGTTTTATATCTGTTCAGCATAAAATTTTGTTATGTGTAAAAAGGACATGGCATTGATAATTATTCTTGTTCATTGGGGTTCATGAGAGCTGCCATTTTGATTTGTTTACATGAAAATAGAGTCTTAATTCTTACAGATTACTTGACCTGTTCCTCTAGTACCTAGGGAAGTCGCTTCTAAATAGAGTTAAAACTTTCACTGGTTATGCAGAAATGGAACTACCAGTAAACCAGAGGAGGAAAAAAAAAAAAACCACACACCTTAGTCTACTATTAAAATAAGCAGAACAATGACCCCTTACCTGGAAGCTCCACCCTTCTGCAAAATGGCCTTAGTTTGCCATTAGTAGTGAACGAGTTGTCCCGTTTATACATTGCAGGTTTTAGGCTGGGCCACTACTGATGTGTGTTTAAGCAAATCCTCAATACTTTGATCTATAGTATCATCAGGTACTTCACAGAATAAATTTAGAAGGGGAAAAAAAGAAATTTTTCCTTCTTTCTATACTGTTTCCTGGCTTCAATTTGCTAAAAACTTTGTTTATAAGAATTTTAATAGTACCTGAAATCAGTAGGTTTTTCAGTTTTTAAAATTTATAAGTGCAACAATTGTTACTGAACAGACAGGACTTTCCCCACGTTTTTTTCCCCCATCTTGCATGTAAGCCACAGAAGGTGAGTAATCATAAAAGTACTAGATGATTGGAGAATGGGCACCTTTTAATAAGCTCATTGGCTTAATAATGGAGAGAAGAGGAGGTTGTACACTGCAGTTTCATAGTTTTTCTGATTAGAGCTTGAAACGTGGGATCTGAACTCAGGATTTCTGCACTGAATTGTTCATTTCAGGCATGCAGGAGGGGAAGGGGCACTTTCCATCCTCATCTGGAGCTGGTACAGGATAGAATTCCCACAAACACAAAACTTCCCAACTAACCTCCCCAGCTTCTCTAAGAGCAGTGATTCCTCACGGTCCGTGTTCGTAGCTTCAGCAGAAATTGTGGGTTTAACAAGGTAATTTGACTTCCATGACGTTTAATCACCCAAGTATAAATATAGGTTCCTACAGATGATCCTAAATTCAGTCCCTCATAAAAAAATGAGGTAAAAACACCTTTTTCTGGATGAAAAGAGCTCTTTTTTTCAGAAATAAGAAATGGCCTGGAGCAGCTAGAATCCTGTGCCATGGACTCTGGAATTGGAGTCGGGTGTTGGTATTTCCTCTTTCCCTCATTTTAGTTCAAGCCCAAGGTAAGGGGATTACAGTTCACCTCTATTTGTATTTATCTCAATAAGCTACCTTTGAAACGGGGTATAATTGTGGGGGAACATGAAACAAATTTGACAGTTCATTCTCATTTGTAAGGATGTACAGACCTTAGGTGGGGGAGAGAGAGAGGGGGGCAGGTTTAGTGTGACGTGCTGGGAGATGGTATACCGGAGAGTACAACATTGAAACACCGTTTGCAGATTGCAAGCTTTAAAGACGAGGTTATTCTGGGAGGACTGGGGTAGGGCCCAGAATGGCAGTCCTGTCTCAGAACCCCAAGCCTTCTGCATAACTTATTTTTCTCTTTGGGGGGAGGGAAGGGGGCAGTCCACTTACAACTGAATTCATACAAGGAAGCTTACTAGATGATCTTTAAGGTCCCTTCCAACCCAAACCATCCTATGATTCTATAAACTTGAAATTGTACATGTTCTTTCAGTCTATAGTTTTATTAAGTGCATACTTTTAAATATTGTTTGTCAGTGAGAAGGTTCTATCTGGTGACAAATGTTTATATTTCTTATGGCTGCCTTGTAAAGATTCAAAAATGTACAATAATGAATTTCTTAATATGAAATAAGGAGTAAGATTTCTACAACTGGTATAGATTTTGATGTGAGCTGGTTTTTAAAATCTTATAACAGATCAGTCACTTAAATAAAACCTTCCTTGCTTTAAGCAAACAGTGTCACTGATTATTCTTACCAGTGAAGCGGGAAGTGTTAGATCACCATTGCACCTGTCCTAGTAGCCAGTGGAAATACTATAAGTAGAGGCTGTTTAATACACCTGACTATCTGAAATAATACTTAAATTGCAGGTTGACTTTTCACAAAACTCCAACCCTCCTTCCTTTTGAAGTCATATAAGAAAATAATTCAGTATGAGACATCATCTTTGTGAAAGCTTTATAGAAGTATTTTCAGTACATGCAAAGAATAACTTCAAGCTAGTGTTACATACAGAACGGGAGTTTCAAAAAAGAACAAACGAGACACACCATACAAAAACTACATCAAGAAATAACACAAGCTAAAGCTCTCAGTCATCTGAAAGCCTAGAGGTCAGGGTTGTTTTCATGTTTCCAGGCCTCACTAACTGTTTCAATATTTCAAAACAGTCTAGTTTGACAGGAAAAAAGAAAAATCAGAAGCAAGTTTAAAATCAGTACTTACACATAAATCAGAATTGAACATGACTGCTGCCCATATTTATACTTAATACTATTAAAATTTTAGTAGTTCCAGTTTTACTAAATTACATGTGCATCTTAGAAATTACCAAGCAGCGCAAAGTTTCCCAAATCTTTTCTTTGAAGGTTCATTTTGGAGTGAATGTAATCTGAGAAGCCTGCACAAAGCTGCTACCAGCTGGAAAACAGCCCTGGTGTTGAACTCTAGAGCCTGAGAAATCTTTTCTTTAGTTTGAAGGACTAAACTTTGTTGAACTGCATCACCTACCAAAAAAGGCTTGTCAAATGATTGTTACTTTTTAAAAAAAGTTATTAGTAGCAAAATACAGGTATGAAATGCTTAGTATACTTCAAATAAAATACTTGCACTGTGGTATTAGCTAATAAGAGTAGTTGTAAGAGTTTACATTAACTGTAGTAACCAGTGTTATGGCTGTAAAAAGTAATTTGTAGTCTGTGTATAAGTAAAAGACAGATGTTGTAGTACAAAAGTAATGCTTAACTCAATCACCAAGTTGCTATTTAAAGCAGCAGCAAGAAATTACATAAAGTTGCTCTGTTTTGTCTGGAACCCGGACACTTAAGATAGGATTAGTTAGGCTAATCTAATAGCAATCCTTAAGGCCATGAATTAGGGACCTAATGTGGCTCCTCTCTAGTGCGTGACTCCACAGCAACCCATTGCCTTGGAATGTCAGTTGTGGTCAGAATTCAACAAGCCACTTCATTAACTTCCAGTTAAACATGATGCTTAACTTTGGGTTTGTTCATATGCAGAAAAAAAATGTTAGGCTTTCAAAATAATGGACCAGTACTTTTAGTATGCAAAGGACTCATACTAAAACTCATGGCAATTGGATACCAGTCTAAATACTACTATGACCCATGATCACCCACCATAAGCCCTTCCTACTGGTCAGATCAACAGAAGTTTGAAAGTACTTACTGCCCTACGAAAGCCACATTCAAGATGGTCCAATTTTGATTCTCTTGTTTGTTTGAAAAGAGAAAGCAAGGGAAGGGAAGTCCTGAGCTGCTTTGTCAAGAAAGATCATAAAACATAATGGCTTGTTCCACGTCCAGAGTGCACTCTTTCAAGTGCTACACAGAGCTCTCCTTTATATATGCTCATAAACTAACAATAGTTACAGCCATCTCTCTCTAGGTACCAAGTACTCGATGGAGTTTCTTTGCTCTCCTTCCAATAGCTTGAGAAAGTTTCCGAGATCGACGCGCAGACTGTAAGTTTTGTGCCATTAGATAGTAGTAGTTCGATATTGCGTGTTGCCTGCAGGAGAACAAGACTGCCATTAGCAGCATGAAGTCAGTAAGGTTAACTAACCGGTTGTCACGCAAATTGCTGGAAAACTATGAGATGGGAGCAAGGAAGAGGTCTGGGATCTGTACACTTCTACTGTGCAACAGTTCTAAATGCTAGCAAGAAAACGTTACCTTCAGCGAGCATAAACGGCAATACGCAACTTAAGTACTGCAATACTTCAACTGGGAACAGAAGCAGTTCTTGTAATAGAATCTAATTCATTGAAATGAAAAACATTAGAACAATACATGGTGTTGGCAGCTATAAACAGTGTGAGATCAAGGTTTGCTTCACCATGGAAAAGACGACAAGGGAGCTGCAACACTAGAACTTGTGGCAGTTGGATACCAGAACAGAAAGTCATGTACAACACTGTAAGGGCACCTCCAAAAAAGTTTGTTTCACAATTATTCCAGTAGGTGACCTGCGAACCAGCCAGTGACAGGGCACACTGTACGCATCTACACGTGCAGGAGCACTGGACCAAACCGCTTAGTGGAAGCGGAACGCACCACTGTTTAAAGCTTCAGTCAAGCATTTGCGACCGCTCTCATTTTTCCTGAAATGTTACAGCAATCAACTTCTTACACCTATCTTTGTTGCTAAAATAGGACATAGTATTCAGGATGTAACTTTAACAAAAGGAACACTTCCAGCACAGTGGATTAAGATATTATGTCACAGTACAGATCTCAGTGAAGGTAATAGAGGCATTTACCTGGTAATGGTTCAATGAATTGACACTAGAAGTGATGTTTAGAAACTTACAACAAAGAATTCCTGTTCCCATCCATTTAGGTACAATTGCTGTGTTTAAAAATGCCAGCAATACAGGTATCAACTGCTGTTATTGTGATAGCATCGTCTTAACTGCTAAGACAGTGCTAGGGATGGAAAGAAAGGCTGTAAAATTAGCTCAGGGTAATAGTTTGTTCTGTCATGCTTTGTGATCTTCATTAGTAACCGGTGAGAACTGAGGTCGAGTGACAAAGACATTAGTACCAGTAGTTTTCTGGTCTGGGGTCAGAAAAGCTGCTGTTTGCATGGAAGCCCAACTTATGGTTCATTGCGAACCCACAAGGTTTCACTAATCCACAATGTAGAGGTGAAGTTTTACAACTGCACGATGATGTGCTGTAGCAGACAGCCACGGTGAACGTGAGGGAAGAACCCTGTGGTTCCGCATAGTAATACTTGAAAGAAGCATGAGTTAATAAGCCTTCCTCTCTCCAAACAGCAGGTTTTCTCCCCACAGATGCATGCAGGTATAAGATAAGGTAAGTGAACAACTACTTTACCTGGTTGATACTATCTTCAGTTACGAATGAGAGAAACTGTCATATCACTAACAGATGGGAGAATATTAGGAGTGAGATTTAGTGAACTTTCAATGGATATGATCATTAACTTAATACAGGATTTAACCTATGGTTATCTAGAAATGGTCCCATTGGTAAAAATTGAAGCTTTAGAATTATGTAGGATTTTAAGCCCTTACCTCTTTGTACATAAAAGTAGTTAATGCTAAGCCCTCTCTAGAGGATTTTGGGTGCTTGACATTTAATTATTGAATGCTTGACATCGAGTGTTCTAAGAGAGGGAAGGGTCTAGGGAATTGCCCTGTGACAAGACTTCTGGCCTTTAGTTTTTACTGTCTTAATAAGTCTAATTCAGAATGACATAACCTTTACCAGCACAGCAGCCTACAACCTCATGGATTAACCAAGGTGTTGTGTAAGAGGCTTTTGCATCCTCTGAATTTGAGTTACGGGTACCATGGACTACTTGTGAACACAACACTACCTAGTAAAAGGATTTTCTTAAAATTGTGCAGGCACCAATGCGTCCTATTGAGTCAGCGCAATAGGATTCCTTCCTGCTTTTAGACAGAGGCAGGGAGTGCTGTTCACACACAAGGTCAAAGGTAGGCTCTTCCTGGGAAAAATCTGACTTCCACAGCAAGAAACCTGAAGACAAGGAGAGCATTTAACAGGTTTTAGAAGCTGCAAGTCCAACCGCAGATTTGATCTGCACAGGTGTCTTGAAGAAAGGCTCTGCTACATTATAGCCAAGAAAGTTCTGCAGCTATTCCTCATGCTGAGTTACAGGGATCACTTAGCCTGCAATTGGAGGTAACCTGTTGCTAGAAGTTGAGGGACAGTTAGTGATATTTACCTCTCCTCTTGCACAATGGCATCATCAAATGTCTGGGAGATATCCTTCAATTGGCAAATCCCTGAGGAGACCAGCTCCAACTCACGGTCAAACTCTCTGCAAACAGAATGGTCATTACTAAAGATCAGACAGGACAGTCTGAACTGGTGACACTACGCAAGCCTCTATCCCTGCAGTAACAACTCTAGTTACCTCCAGACTTCACCCAGAGAAGTTTAGGGCTGTAACAATCATGCTCTTAATTCCACTGACCAACTGTTTCACATCTCCATTCATCCCCAAGACAGCTATCTTCCAATTCAGACACTGGGTTCAGATTCAACGAGGCTTGGATTCAGCTCCTAGCTTTGACATTTCTTGTGTGACTTTGACCAAAACAAAAACCTATGCATGCGCTATGAAATATTTCCCCAGCTCACAACCCTGTATCTAATTTGCGTGAAATCTTTGAGGCAAGAATCCCTCTACTCTCTATAAAGGTCTCAGCATAAGCGGAGCTATTCCAGGGATCTTTGCAATACAAATAGCAACTTTGGAAAAGTTAGAGCTAAGTAGAGGTGAGATGCATTAAGAGCCTTTTTCTTTACCAGAACAGCATCAGCAAAGAACTCGGGTATGCCTCTAGTGTCAGATGGGAACTGGTGCTGAGAAACATGGTGTAAACTCACCCAGTGGGACAGTGATTTTTCAAAAGTTCTTGTCACAGCACAAAATTAAGTTTCACATTTCAGCTTCATGCAGTGCTCAGTCCCTGTCTATACAGGGACCTCTGGCGTCTTTCTTAACTATTCAAACAGCACAGCCTTTTGGGGAATAGGATAGCAACCGTCATACCTCGTCTTTCACCTTACAAGATGCTCTAATCACAGTAATAATAATTGAAAAAAAAAAGGAATAAGGTTTACAAAAGACCATGGCTTACATCTTTCTGCTGGCAGGAGTGGGTGATGAATAAGGGCTCTTCAGTGCTGCTGCTCTTCTTGATCTCCGGAGAGAGACAGCATCTTTACCAAGCCAGGATGAGAAACCCCTCCATTCTCTGTGTTCTGACACCCTTCTTGGCCCAAGCAAGGCTCTTTTGCTCGACCTTGGCGTGCCTTTGGAACTGGCTGCTGGAGTAACACTCTTGTGGCGAGGGGTTCGAGGTGTGGTACTTCTTTGCTTGGTAGAACTGGTTGCACAGCTTCTGCTGACGGATTCAGCTGGACAGGTAACCATCGAGTGTACTGGGCTTTGGCAAGACTTCTGTATTTTCTGAAAGAACCATTAGACAGATGCGTTATGCTAAATGAACTCAATTAGCCTAGAGTTTGGAATCAGAAAGACAAGGAATGTTTGAGCTGAATCCCTAGCTTTCATTCTCATATCAGGTTTAGTCTAGCATGAATGCTTCTCAGTGCCCTGTACCCATTTGCTTTGGAAGAATCATTTGCTCCCCTAGTCCGTGGAGCTCATCCAGGACTTTGGCAGGCATTGGAACAGAGCTCCTGCTGCTCTTAACGCAGGAAAGAGCTGGGCTCCCTAACGTGATTGATGCAGTTAAAATCAGAGGCCTCCACCAAAGAGAAGCACAAGCTCCTGTTCGCTGCCCTACTGCCCTCTAGTGGTTTTTGTCAGTCAAAATTTAGACTGACTATAATGAAACACATGCCGATAAATAGTACAGGTACAGGAAAAGGAGTAAAAATAAAAAATCCAAAGCGTTAGACATTTCTCAGAAACAATTCTTTGCAAGCAACAGCAGTCTCTACCCACCTTCCTCCTTGTGAAGGCTGCTCTGCCGTACATGATGAAATACAGTAGGGGGAAAGCATTTATTTAGTAATAAAAGTTTTTATGAAACTACATCTTATCTTTCTTCTTCTCACCTTCCTCCCTGTTCTGCCAGATCCATAGTTTCCATGTCTATACGTGCAAATTACTATACATGCATTGTTATATACATGCAAGGATATTATGGATTTTACTAGTCAGTAGCTATGAGACGACCACTACGGCGCGCAAGTGTGTGGGACAGGCTCTCTGGAATAGGGCATTCCCTACAGAGTCCAGAAATCTTAGTACTGAAGTTGAAGCAAAAAACCTAAACTTTCTCCACACTCCACCGCAAAGGCAAAGTACCTGAGACACTGTTCCAAAAGCATTTTTTGCTGTTCTTTTAATATTCTGAAGAGTTTGGCACTTTTGTCTTGCTTCCAGACTTTCCCAAGTTGGGGTCTTATGAAAATTCAGCTGTACTTGCTTTAAGGGTACTCGCTTCCTTAGAGACATGCGGATGGTATTGAGAGAACTCAAAGAAGCCCTTCTCTTGAATTTGTCGGGTACAGGGCTCTCGTTCTCATCAAAGTCAGCTAGGAGCTGGTGTTTCCGCCAGGCCATTGTTGCCTTGACATTTTGGAGTACAGACGCCATCTTGTTCCAGTTCTTAGTCCACCTTATTTCTAAAACAATCAGAACGAGCAAGAATTAGACAAGGTACAGAGCAGTGCAAAAAAAAAAAAAAAAACAAAAAAACAAGAAATGGAAATTGTGACACAGTATATTCAGTTACAATTGCTTGAAACCAGAGTCAGAGCTGAGCAGACTTTTACTTGGAGGCTTGAAGGAGACAGCATTGATTTCTACAGCTATTTAGGTCTGCACATATCCATGAAGTCTTGTACTGCATTTCCAGCACTGGACATCAGACCCTGGTAAGCTGCAAGACTCCACCTTGCAAGGTGGAATGCTCTGTACCTGCAAGTTTCTAGTTGGTGTCTCCAACTAAGGTCTTATATCCCAAATTTTTCCCTTCATTAATCAAAACAGCCTTCCACTGCCAGACAAGTTTACACCACTGCTATTTTCTCCGGCCTGAGTTGCTGGCTAAAGGCTCACACAGAAGTCACAGTCCTGAAGTCCTGAAACAGACAGGATTGTTACTGGAAGATGTTGGTGGGAAGGGCTAAAATGTCTGCTCTCTGTATGATATGTGACAATTTAAACCTATATATATACATAGTTTAAATTCTTCTTTTTCACTAGCTATCAAGCTAGGATAATGCTAGCACTACTTCTAAAAACCAATTGAAATGCAAATGTATTTTAGCAATCCGAACTGAGAGTGAATTAATTTTGCCAATATTTTGTTGCAGATGACTGTTAAAAAAAGCTGGGGGTGTCCCTACCATCATTATACCCCCTATTAGGTGGCCTACTCATGTTCCTCACTACCTCTGCTCTCCCAAATTGTCTCCATCTCTCACAAGTATCCTTACTTGTGTCAGAAAGCAATAAGGCTTATTGAAATTTTTTAATTCTGAAGGTGTTTGGGACATCAACGCCTTTAATGCCTTCCTGCGTGTGGCAGCAGGGGAAGGCTGGTAATCGGGCAACCAGTCAGTTCTCTTACTAGCTCACGGCTTATCCCGCTGCCTTTCCACAAACTTAATTACTGTGGATTAGTTCATGCTAGAAAAATTCTACTGGGGTGAAGCGCCCCGAGGGGCCTAGCTGCCGCCCCGGGTTACGGCGACCCGGTGTCGGACCGGCATCGCGCAACACGAGGCGGCGGCTCCGGTTCATGCAGAGCCCGCGGCAGGGCCGGGGCAGCTCCGGCGCCAGGGAACCGGCCCCGCTGGGCGGGCAGGGCGGGACGGGGCTCCCGCGGCCGCGGTCCCGGCGCTCGCTACCGGCTGACGGAGCGGGGCCCGCGCCGCGGGGGCACAGGGAGAGCCTCGCCGCCCCCGTTAGTCCCCCCGCCCGCCCGGGGCGGCTGAAGCGAGCGCAAAGGGCGGTACCGAGGGCGGCTCGGGCCGCTCGCACGGCCGGGGGCTGCGGCCGCTGCTCGGGGCGCTACTCACGGCGGGAGCGGAGCGGCCGCCTCCCCACAGGAGTCTCCTCGCGCTGCTGCCGCCGCTGCGTTTGAACGGCGGCACCGCCCACCCCGCCTGCCCCCATTGGTGCCGCCGCCGCCGTCTGTTGGCTCCCATTGGCTGCGCCCTGAGCTCGCGCCGCGGCCGTTACAGGGCTCGGCGCCTGCGCACCAGCTGCGGCCGTTCCGGGCGGCGGCGTGTCGCGGGGGAGGCGCGGGAGGTGGCGACAGCGATGGCGGCGGTGCTGAGGCACGGCAGCTCCGCTGGACGCCCCCGCGCCTCCCCCCTGTGTGCCGTGCCCTTCGGGCCTGCGCCTGGAGACCCGCCTCAGCGGGACCGGGAGAGGGCCCGGAGGGCGGGATGGCCGTGGGGTGTCCGGGCCGCGGCTCCTGCCTCTGGTCATTGGTCGTTTCCACCGGCTTGCGCAGCTCTGCTGGAGGCGGCAGCCGGTGGGCCTGCGCGGTGTCCGGGGCGGCCTGTGGCAAACCAGGCAGCGCAGAAAGGCCGAGTGCAGAGAATGGGGGTTGGGACCGGGGTTGGGGCTGTTCAGTTGTATTTTGTTGTCTTTTTAATCCTATCCTAGAGGAAAACAATGCAAAGCATTTACTTTTGAAATACTCCTACGTGAAAAATTGCTCTGGAAAGGGCTGTAGCAGATCCTGGTTTTTTCCAAAGGTTTGGTTTGATTTCCAACCCCTGCCCCCAAGTTAAACTCGGAGCTGACAGCTAGAGACACCTCCATAGCTAAGGCTTGGCTTAGAGCCGTGTCGAAGCCAGCCCGGTAACACTGCACGATACCTCCTGAGTCCCCACCATTGGCTTACAAACATCATGTTAGTTCCTAAAAGCTGGCTTAAAAAAGTTCCACGTGGTGGTAATCGCACCCCTTTGTATTCGTGCAATATCATATGGGTGAGTATAGCTCAATAAATATCCCTTATTAATAGACATGTGGCCTCTGTATTACAGCCTCATATGCTGTTCAGCTTTCCGGTGCCCGCTGGCTTCATGGCTTCCAGATGGTTACAGATGTGTTATGTCTCTTCTCCCCCGACAGCTCCATCGGGAGGGTTTCAGGCTCCTCTCACTAGCAACTGCAGCTTGAGCCACCATGTTTTAAGACTTGACCGGGATCTTTGGACGGGCAAGACAGGGTCCTTCATCTAAAACCCACCTGAATGACTGACAGTTCTGCAAAGCAAAGAGCTCTTGGGGGGAGATGGTGCTAAATACAAGAGGTAGATTCGGGTCGTAATCAGATCCACAGTTTCTAAGGGTTCTCTGTTGAGGGCTGAGGGTTTGGATTGGCATTTTGGATGGGAAGGGAGGGATGGGGAATCCCTAAGAATAGACGTGGTGCTAACTGAACAGGCAGAGAGGTAATGCGTGACAGAAGAACTGTGGGCCAAAAGGGAAGCAGCGAGCTGAAGCTGCACCGGGCAGTCAGCCTGGTCTTTCACCTCTCTCTATAAAATTAAAACAGAAATGTCTGAGCCTTTGCAGTTGTAAACAGACTCTGGGGGAGCTGCGTGTTTTCTTCATCTTCTTATAGCACCCCTGTTGTTTCCATCCATTTCAACTTTGTTACCCAACAGAATAGCGTGTGCAAAGGAGGGAAGGTAGGTTGTTTGGGGATTGGCGTCACGTTCTTCTGAGTTGCATCTTCCTGTAGTCCTGTCAGCCAACAAGCCCTGGTTTTGGTGTAGACCATAAGAAGGTGTTGCTAGATATTTTTCCACTTTCACCCCCAAGAGCTAAGGAGTGATTTACCAAGAGGACATGATAAGACACGTGCACTGTAGAGGTGGGATGTAAATACATTCTGAATTTTTGCCTCTCTGCAGAGGTACTAACCAACCACTAGCTTCCCGTGCCCTTTGGCTGTTTGCAGAGCCAACGAATAGCCTGATTTGTAAAAAGCCTCATGAAAACCAGCACCTAACAGGCCAGTGGGGTGTAGGTCGCAATTCACAGCTGAAGTTTGCAATTCAGAGCTGAAAAGATAGAGGATCATCACTTCATTTATCTGGTCAGTGAAAAGTGACAAGACGTACAGCCTGTGCCTGCCTTGTAGCTTGTGGCCTGTATTTCTCACGTCCTAAGGGACTACCAAACAAGTCTGCTTTTCCTTTTCACTGTCTCCACCTTAGCCCAAATGACTTGGCTCAAGGCGGCTTTGCTCCCTATTTGCCCTTGCATAAGCTCTGTTGTCATGACATCACAAAGGTTTGAGTTCTCTTTGCTCCATGGCAATGCCTGAACTTTGTGGGGGGCCGGGTCGGGGGGCAGAGAGAACAAATCTTGAGCTCAGGAGGGAGACCACAAGACCTGGAGAGGTGCTCAGGGAGCTGAATGCTTACACAGGCCAGCCTTGGGAGTGGAACTGGTAACTTCTTGCATTGTGGTTATTTACTTACTTATGTGTTTTACCACCCCCCGGTTGGGCTCCCGACTCGCCAGGCTTCTCCCTGCCCACTGGAGCTCAATGACTGAACATCCTGCTTGAACCGAGTGATGGAACAGCTGATATTGCTTATTACTCTCAACAGGGATTGTACCTTAATCTATGGCAGGGTACTACCTCAGGTGATTGTCATGGAACAGTACCCCAGAAGGAGAAGGAGGGTCATCTGCACTAGTTTTACGCTGACAGTCCTGTTCAAATGTGTACAGCCCAAAGCACCAGATACTTGTTGACACCAGGCATCAGGCCACAAGCCATTGCCAATTGCAGGTGATGCCAATCAAATGTTTCTAGAGGCTGTGGCTGCTCTGTCAGCACTGGGTACCATTTCGGTGTTTAGCTAGACTGAGGGCCAAGAAGTCAAAAGATGTGTCCTGTGCTCGTACTGTGATTGTTCTTCACTCATTTTTTTTTTCTTTTCATTTAGGTTAAACTACGGTTTAGACACAAGAACTTGTTTGACCCTGACACCTTGAGTACAGTGGCAAAGAAAGGTTTTTTTGTTTTTTGAAGAAGCCAATTTTCATCTATTTGCTTGGAAGCTTGTTCCACTGGGAATGGCAAGAAATCTACCTGCAGCTTTCTTCATCTAGGTTTGGCTCAACACACAAAAGAGAAGTGGAAAACTGCCTTCTCAATGGAAGATGACAGTGAACCTGAGCAGAACTCCTTTGCTAATCTACCTGACGTCTGTCTGAGGCATGTCTTCCATTGCCTAGACGACAGGGACCGGTCTCGGGCTGCCTTGGTCTGTAAGAAATGGAACTGGGCCATGCACTCGGGATCCCTCTGGAAAAGAAGAACCATCACATTCTATAGCCGACCTTCAAGGGCACACACGTTGGAGATTCAAAGTGCACTGTGGTACGTCAGGAAATTTAGCAAGTATTTGGAACACCTTGAGATCAAGTTACCAAATCCTTACAATGCTGCCTTTGCCCAAAAATTTCAAATTACTATGAGAGGTCTTCTTTCACACCTGGGTAAGTGCAACAGTCGCCTTGTATCCCTGAGTATCAAGTACCTGCAATTTGACCACTCGATCTGGAAAAATGTGACCAAGACTTGGTTTATTAAGAACTTAGCTACCTTCCTGAAAAGAATGAGCAAACACCTTAATTCTGTCAACTTAAAAGGAGCAAGAGTAACCTTGGAAGACGGCTGTGCGCTTCTGGATTCTCTCAGCTGCTTGACAGGTAAAAGCTTTATATCTGAAATCAATATTGAGGATTTCTTCAGTCTCCACCTTCCTGTATACAGCAGCACCTTGTTCCACCAAACTATGTCCAAGTTCCACAGCCTGGTCATCCTGACTTTCAATTATAGCTGCATCTGTGATGAACTGCTGGACATCCTGCGGGAGCATTGCGCTCATTCCCTGTGCACCTTGAATATCAAATGCCATTTCCGTGAACCTCACAGGCACATGGTCTGGGGAATGTCGTGGGCAAAGCTGGCCAAGAGCGCCCCAAAACTGATGGTGAACTTCTTCTTTGAAAGAGTCATGAAGCATGATCACCTAGCTAGGATCCTGCTGGCGGAGATCCCAGTCAGGAGCATCAGTCTACGGAGCTGCTATTTCAGTGACCCAGACTGGACAGTGAGACCTACCCTCACCAACCTCCTCCCAGCCTACAGCCACGTTCTGCAGGTAAGGGTGACGATGGCAGCGTCTCAGGCAGTGTCACGAAGCTAAGCAGAGTTACCACAGAGGCCTCTGTGCAGCAGCAGTCAGCGACAGGAATTCCTGACCGCTCCAGGTTTATGTTCAGAGGGTAATTTTCATAAGTGAGCCATTCCGGTGTTCCAGCTACAGTCTAGTTCGGGTAATTATCCTTGTCCAGTTACAATCCCCATTATGCTAGTCAGGCTCGTGTCAGGTTTCCCTCATAAAAAGCTAAAACACCCAAAATACTGGTGGTTGTAATGTCAGCTGTGAGCAAAAAGAACCTTTCAGGCAGGAAAATGTCATTTTTAAAGAAAACTTTAGGTTTATTCTGGGTAGACAACTTCACGTTTAGTAGCCGATAACTTCCTTATCCTTTCAGAGTTTTCCAAACCTCACCCTTTTGCAGGGAAATCTGCATGTGAGGAAAAGAGTCTGTACACCTTGTTTGCTTACAGTGCTGCTGCCTGCACAGCTGCTGCTGCATTTGCTCCATTTTGGCGATGCACAAATGTCTTACATCACCTGTAAATTAACTGGTGCCCATGTCAAAGCACTTTGGTGTCACCAAGCGTGTGTCACCAAAGGCGTGCAACAGCTGGCCCACGTAAATCAGGGCTTTGCATGCCGGAGGGAAGCACATGGCCTCATACCTGACGGTTGCCTACAGCTTTCTTTAAGTTCTGTTGCACTGCAGTTTCCAATAAACACCAGAGATCTGTAAAGCTTTATAGAAATGGTCTGTGGATCTACTCTTGTGTCTGGGATCATTTCCAAGATGTCAAATAAGATGATGGCATGACCTGCAGGTGTAGCAGCTTCTAATGGCAATAGAAATCATCTGTCTGTTAGGAGGGTGTGTAGTGCAGAGGGGACACGGGCTGGGAGAGCGGAGATTACTGTGGCCTATGCTGTTGTCATAATTCAGAACTGGTTCTCTGCTCACGTCAAGGTACAGAACTGATCTGCTGACAGTCACTTCCGTTGGTAAAACTGGGAAACTTGTTTACTGAATTCTGGTTGCTGCGCTGACGAGCTCTGTTCAGTACTAACGATGTTCATTTTTTTCAAGAAATTAACACTTGAGTTTAACAATGACCATGAACTGCTGGACAATGAGCTGCTACAACTCATCTTATCGTGCAAGAGGCTGTTATTTCTGAAAGTCTGGGCATTTCTAAGTGTCACCTTTATGGAGAGGCTGCTACAACACCGCGCAGAAGGGAGATGCATTTTGACTACCATAGAGGTAAGAGTTTGTGCTTCAGAACTCCCACGCCCTTCCTCGCTCCAATACCAGGGAAAGGTGATGTCCCCCCGCCCACAGAAAGGTCACTTACGGAGACGTTAACATAACTACCTTCCCTCTATTATGTTTCAGCGTTATAAGGAGCCTGAGAACCACATGCAGAAATGGGGCTTTCCAGCCTGCTTAGCCACGGACAGAATGCTATACAAGTTTAATAACAAGCCCAAACAATGCCATGAGTCCTTCCTAGACTGGGATTCCCTCTGCCACCTCTACCTCAAGCCAGGGATCCTCGGTCACCTCCCAGGCCCAGTGCTTACATCTGTGCTTGAATTGAGGCACGTGGGATGAAGCCCACTAAACCGCATCTCATTCTTTAGGGATGCTTTGTTAAACTGGGGCCAGACCACAACTGTAGCTGCTGCAAACCATGCTGCCACGCTACTTTGGATGCTAGATTCTGAGTTCAGTAGGTCCTCCCCAATCTGTGTAGATCCCAGGGATGCATCAGTTCTGGGGGTAAAAGGAACCCAAAAATCCTTTGGCAGGAGATGATGTTTTCAGTCGGTTCGGAGTAAAAACAGAGTAAAACCTCAAGAAATTTGGCTTCCTTAGATTCCTCATTAGTCACAGGGGCTTCTTGTTGTCATGAGCTTTAATGGGCTGAGCATGTTCTGTGTACCTGAGAGATGACTGTCATTCGTGCGTACAGGTCAGGATTTACACAGCCCAACGAGAGACCAGTGAGGAGGATCAGCTGTTGTGCACTATTTACAGGAAGTTCCAACACCTGATTGACTCAGAGCTTTATTATTCAGTCATCACCTGGTCGATGGTGTAAACCACAGGGAGCGAGAAGAGCACCCGGTGACATCTGCAAGCAACGAACAGATCCTTTGGAGGGCATTAGTAGGGATTTGAATCTTGACAGCAGTGCCTCTGATACTGTTACAGCAAGAGAGAGGCAAGGGACAACTTTACACTCCATGCATTAAAGTGTTGGACTCGGGAACCGGCCTGCTATGTCCCCAGCATTATTTATTGTTGCCCTTGCTTTGCTTCTCCTCACCAGAACCAAAGGAAGCAGTGAGCCCTTTGCACCCTTACAGACATCTCTAATAAAAATAAGGCCCTCCTCTTTTTTCACCACGTCTCACTGTAGAGCTCCAAAGACCTTCGCAGTGAAGCCCATTTTACAAACAGGGAAAATGAAGCATGGGGCAAGGAAGTGATTAGGCCAAAGTCAGCCTTGGCTGGATCCTGACGCAGATGGAGGCAGATGCACTCTCCAGTGTCTCACCAGTCCCTGCCTCCTGGTAAGTTTGATACAGAGTCTGTGCCTAGTTCTGAACAGAGGGTGTTAAGAACAAAACACCATGGTTAGTCCTGAGAGTCACGCCTCCCACATACCCAGCTTTCCAACAACAGACTTAGGAGGAGACTCCTGCTCTAGCTTCCACAGCTTCTAGACCTTTCAATGGCAAAAGATATCACTGGTTGCACATGAGATAATGTGGAAGAAGAGATATTTATTCTGGAATTGTATTGCCAAGTGGGAGATTTCATCAGGTGTTCTAGAGCATAGATAGCTGTAAAACAGATAGCTGTAAGTACTAGATCTGTTTGTTTTAAATACCTTGCACAACTAGAACCAGGATGGCACTGAGCCAGACCAATAAATCCAGAGGTTTGTCAATAAAATTTCCTCAGGAGCTGGCCTCTGGAGCACACGCAGTCTCCCAGTATGAGGGCTTCAGAAGTTGTTAATGTAAACAGACTCTCTCATTTGCATGCAGAGCACTTCATCAATGTACAGTGTATTCTCCTTGACCTGGATCTCCTCCTCCAAGGAAAGCTGTCTGCGGCTCAGACCTTTCAGCTCTGCCTCAGCCTGTGCCAGGGTGTCCTTTAACCTAACAGGGAACATACAGACAGGCATTAGTTGAAAACACATGGAGGTTTTTTTCATACGGGAATAAGAATTCTGAGTGAAAAGGAAGATGGAAGGGGATTCACAGAGAGACAATGTCCACGCAGCTTCCCTTGAAGTGTCCTGCCCTTAAGGGAAAAGCAATTCCCAACCTTTCAGGGAGAATAGCTGGGAGTCAGCATTGCTTTGACTCATTAAATTAACCCAGTAATCCATACCACAGATTTTCCCCTCTTTCATCATTTCCACTTGCCTTTGAATATTTTTTGTAATCTCTTGGACTTCACTCATCAGCCTGTGTTGCACTGTGTCATAACACAGTTCCACATTGGGGCGATGGTTTCTTGCTTCCAAGCGGGTCTGAGCCACTTTAACAGGTCCTTCTTTATCAGCAATTGCTTTCTTTAAGGCTGCAACATTCTTCTCCTGCGAGGCAGTCTCATCCATCACCTTAACAAATCCAACAGAAGGAAGTGCTGCCCACCTTCTCTTACAATGGGTGAAATCATCAACATCATCTTTAATGGTTATAGTAATAACAACCTCATTATGTTACAATGTTATTTCACCAGAGGATATTTGACAAAGGCCAGCCAGGATTATGATTCCATCACTTGAAAGCAGGTGACACTGTCCTGAGTGAAACTGGAGATTTACGGTCAGCAATTAATTTTTAACATTAACACTTATTTTTCATGTATCAAATTTCAAGCACGTTGACCCTGATTTTATAAGTTATTAGGTTCTTATATCACAATTGTGAAAATTCTACAGGAGCCCCGATTAACTAAAAATCACAAGGAAAATCCTGACTTTACTGATGTCTACAGCCACGCTTACATCGAGTGAGTGATTCCAGTAATTCACCTCTGTAGCAGTGCACACAGCGCTGAGAAAATAAAACCTAAGACAACTTTTATGGCAGGTAAAAAAAAAGGAAAATGTGGCAGGGGGTGCCAATATGGCAAAGGTAAAATTCTTAAAGCAAAGTAGCTCAAGCCACTGGGTTGAGGACGCTGGCAGATAACCCAAGCCCATTGTTCCCACTTGTTCGCTGACTGTCCCCTTCCACTTACCATTGCAAGGAGTGTCTCCAGCTTGTGCTTGGCATCCTTGACTTCCTTCACCCTATTTCTAAATGCGGCATTCACCACCTCACGTTGCTTGTGCAGGTCACTCGCTGTCTGTGAGAGGATGCCATCAATCAGTGCCCTCAGTGCCAAAGAATTGTTTCTCTGCTTCTCAGCCTTTTCAACGTTTATGTTTGAGAAATCCCTCCAGTCTTCAGGGCTGACAAAACTGAGAGAGATTCAAAATAAAAGGTCATTGACTGGCAGCATCAGGCCCTCTGTGACTTCATAAATCTGGAAGTACTCCACAAAACAGAGAACAAAGCAGTACAAATACTGCACATCCCAGTGAGCACCAGTTGTGCTGGGAATTCTACAGATACAAAACAAAGACCCTGTCTGTCGCAAACATTTCATGATGAAGTAGACAAGGGTAGGTTGGAAACTAATTTGCTGAAGTCACAGAGCAACTTTGTCGTAAGTTGCCTTTCCCTGATAAAAGATTAAGTTGTTGTGGGAGAAACATAGATAATAACCAATATTTCTTAGAACACCTTTCATTAATTAAGCTGTTATTACTAACATAATTCAGCTGTTACTATTAATAGCACACAGTTAATTCACAGAACACATTCACTTATGGAAGTGATGGACAGAAGTATAAAAAATAATCTACAACAGACAGATGATGGACAGATATAGTCTGTTTTTACACAAAATTACTTTAACCTTGCTATTACTGGAACAGCTCATACTACCTGTATGATTATCATATGTTCGCTGAACTAAATAACCACTTACTTTCCTTCTGTTTTCACTGCATTATCAGCATATCTGCTATCAGGAGTGTTGTTTGTCAGGCTGGCACAGTAATCATCGATCATCAAAGCTGTGAATTTATCCTTCAGGTCCATTTCCAGGTTGTATTTTGCTGAACGGTTTAGTCTAGGAGGAGAAACAACCAGACCCTAAGCCAAAGGGAAGGCACTCACAGGTGTCCCTAACATGCATATATGCATTAGGCAATACAAATGCCATCACGGAATTCTTAAAAGTATGAACTGTTAGTGGCAAAGTCCCAAAATCTAGAGCATGAAGCTGCCTCCATATAAATTGATGGTACAACTCCCATTGGATTAAAGGCACAGGACTGGACCATAAGAAGACTGGGGATCATGTGCACGTACTTTTGAGTTCTAACAAACAGAACTTCTCACCATTACCCAGCAAATGGTATGAATTAGGACTGATCTCCTGTAACTGTTTAGCACCAAAGGTAACTTCGGTCCTGTGCTCAGCCTGTGACCCTACAACTTCTCAGGATTACGGCTGTCCTACTGTTCAGCTGCTCAATAGTCAGTTACCCTCCTTGCTTCTGCACCTGATTTGCTCATTGGTTTGTTCCAATGTACGTCCAAGCAAAGCAATAACCCCCTGGAGGACTTCAGCTTCCTTCACCAGTTCCTGTTCCACTTCATCCTGCACCAAGTCAATCCCAGCTCGCCTCTGCCTAAACAAAGAGAGGAAAAGCTGTCAGCCACATTGTTCAAATGCCTGCAGCTGACAGAAGATGATCAAGCCCAGCTTTCCAAATTGAAGGCTTTTCCTTGCCACACAGGAAGTTTTTCCTTTACAGCTGTGGTTCCCCAGTGTTTTAACACCTAAACCAGACTGTGACTCCTCTGCAAAGAGAGGCAGGCCCTTAGTTTGCAGCCTTTTTTATTGTTTGTTAAAGCTTCATTACCTAGAATTTTTTCTCTCTCCCTGAATGCTTTTCTTCTTAATCATCTCACCTATTCAGGAGACACTTTTGGGCAATGATGAGGGGCTCTTTGCAGCTTTCCAAAGATTTCTCCAGCCTGGTCTTGAAAGTCAACAGTACCTCCGTCTCATGAACAATTTGTTCAAGTTTGTTATCTAATTCATGCTTCCAGAATTTTATTTCTTCCCGTCTCTGTTCTGCAGAATGAAAATTGCAAGCAGGTATTAATACCAGCCCATCTTACATGCCAGAGCACTGTGGGTCAGATCTTAGATATGGCTAAAAATAGACTTATTCCATTGTGGAGTGCACGTAGTGCTGGAGGCTGATGTGTGGAGACAGGTTTGCAATCCCGTGTCAGGAGGTTTGGCTGGAATAGCTTTCTGTGTGTTCTGGAGAAGTAATTTATTTGTTATAAAATAAAGAATCTGTCTCAAAGTATTTTAAAAAATATTTTGAATGTTTCCATGAGATCAGAGAGGACGGCATTGACATATTGCTATTTGCTATCAACTAATTTTCTAAGTCCATTTTAAACATACAGCTGAAACACCACATCTTGAAACTTGGAGACGACATGGGATTACCTATTTTCTTGTTGACATCACTGCGGGTTTTCTGAGTTGTCTTTTCTATTTCATCCAGCAGCCTCTGGCTCTCGGCTATCATGCGCTCTGACCTGGATTTCTGAGACTCTGCACTGGCACGCTGCATCTTGTTTGCGATGTCCCATTCTGAGGGATGAAACTTGGGTGGAGCTTGCAACAGTCTGGCCATTTTTTGGGGGGGAAGTTTCTGGATATAACGTGGGTCAGTTCTTGGAATGGGGAACCTGGAAACAGGAATAGCATTTTCACAGTTGGCTGCAAAGAAAGAAGGGGAGAAGACAGGGCCATGAGGGTGAGAAAAATTCTTGCCCCTTTTACCTGCAAAATGACACAGGTATGAAAAGAAAAGACTTCTTACTCGAGGCTCCCCAAGACTTTGGTGAAGTGTAGGGGAGAGATTTTGGAGTGGGAGAATGAAGAAGCAGAAGAATTTGGGAACGGAAGCAAGGAGGAGAGTAAGGGGCTTGAAAGTGGAACTGAGAGGAAAAGATGGGCTGTTTGCAATAGGAGGGAGAAAGGAAAGAAAAGGAGTCCTGTGAGGAAGGACAGAATGACTATGTGGATAATCACAACAAACTGAGAAAAAGTGACCAAATATAGAAGACAAGTAGTCTCTCACAGGTTGGAGAAGTAAACACCTTTTAAGGATATGGCTGGAGAGGTGGATGAACTCTACGTTGTAAAAAAGAAATGAAATGGTCATTAGGAGGAAAAAAAAAAACCAAACACCAGAGAGAAAAGAGGACCTGGAAAGCTGAAGGAGGAAATGCAGCAGGTAGATGAGGAAATGGAAAAGCCTAGGAAGGGCTAAAGCAGAACACAGAACAGAGCATAGTGGGGACACTGGTTTAATGTAGGGTGAAACCAATGCCCAAAATATATACAGTCACAGGAGTCTGATAATCCTTTTTCCTATCCTTGCACTGTGCTCATCCAGCGTTCCCGAGACAACTCCTCACCCCAAATACACATAGCTTTGCCCACACTCCAGCACAGGTACCCTTAAAACAATCCCCCTTCTCCCTCACACACCTCTTGGGCGATACTGCTGCTAGCCTGGGCTGCTCCCGAGGTCACACCCTGGCTAAGTGCCACATCCTCAGTTCCCCTTCACGGCGGGGGGGCGGTTTGCTCCCAACTGTCTTCCAGCCTCAATCTCCGCAGCAGCAGCGCGTGGTTTCTTTTTAAACATGCGACTAAATATTCCAGGCAGAGGCTCCGAACAGCGCGGAAGGTAAACAAACCAGTTGGTATGGGAACAGTAACACTGCCACTAGCAACCTCCTGCTGTTGCACCAGGTGGAAGCGGCACAGCACAGCTCAGCCAGTGGTGCTTCCTTTCACCCGCTCCCCGTTAAGATCTGCCTGGAAATAAAAACGTGTTCTTTGTACATTAATTGAGATAGTTCCCACAGCTTTGGACTGCAATTTTTGATTGATTTCTCGCAGAAATGCATCAAGACTGTGAAAGCAAATGAAAGGCACGTGAAGTACCTAGCTGTTTAAAATGTCTGTCATAAAACATCCTTAGCAGTGTGCTCCAGCTTTGCAGCAACTATATTCTTTCCTGGGACAAAAGAGATTGGAAGCCAGACAGAAGAAATGAAGGAGACAAAAGAGCATTACATCAGATGGTACAGTTATGGCCCCTTTGTATAGCCCTGGTGTAGTTTAGATCAGAGCAGGGTTTCTCGGAGTGCCCAACAAGGTTCGAAGAGATTGCAAAGTGATAAAGAAGCAAGTAGCATTGGTCGAAAGAAGGTGAGCTGGTCCAGGACAGAAAATTGGGAAGCAACTGCAATTGTTGGCTGCAAATACAGCGCAGTGACAGCTAGGAAGCTGCTAATGATCTTTAATTTCAAACAGCAGCTAAATTCCCTCAGTGATTATTAAAACTGGTAACTGTAGCACCTCTCATGCCAGCTGCTGGTAAACAGAAATCTGCACATACTCCAGAGGAGCAAAAAAGGGGTTTCAGCTGAAGAAACACTGTCTTATGGAAAAATGCAGGTATTTCAGAGTTAGCTGAAGTAAAATACAGGCTTCAGAAGACAGGGTTGACATTAGAACTGAAGCCGTTGGCCTGAGAGGAGAAGGACCTAGAAATTCAAGAAGCAGCAGAGAATGGGGTGCGAGGCATGCAAACAATGTAGACTAACTGATGCAGGAGGGTGGAAAGCTGTGGTCACAGACACACAGAATGCTCCTGATTCACGGGGCAAAGCAAAATTATGACTAGGCTGACCACTGATCAGAAGCAATTACATAGAGCACTACTGTGCAGACCTGTAAATCAATTTATCAGGTGCTGCTATTATTTGTACAAGAGAGCAATGCCTCTATGGGCTGTCCCTTCATTTGTACATTCAGGGCCCCCTTGGTCTAGATAATTCCCCACCCACCCAATGAATAAATTTTTATCAGACTCTTAATATAACATGCTAAAATGAGTTAGTTGAAAGCAGTATTTTTTGTCACATTAACAGCTGTAGCAGGAACCATATCCATAACTGAAAGATTTCCAATGACTTAAATAGATCTGAACTCAAACGCTAGTTTAAACAAAGGTTTACTTCAGCCAGCGTGAGTCACAGATTACGTCAGGCTGCATATTAATTGTTTTCCACAAATTTTTATTATCTATACCAGCAGTAACATTCCAAGGCCTTTAGAAATACAAGCAAATTAACAAGGGATGACAAAATGATTCATAATAAACTGAAATGCTGAGGAATCTGAAGGCAGTTGAGAACAACGGGTGTCTGATATTTCTGAAAATGTGCTCAGCCGCTTTGAAAGCTGAGTCCCCGAGCACTGGTCCTCCAAGTCCTCCCAGGCGTCGTTGTGAGACCCATGGGCCTTCATGCAGTTTTGTTCCAGAGACCCAGTTCTGATGCTGGCCCGACCCAACCACCGTAAAGTAATTCACTTGTAGTTATCAACCCTAAATCTGTTCTTCATTGTTAGCTTGCTGTAAAAGATTATTTCCTTTTAAACTGTTAATATGAAATTTACAACCAATCCTTCAGTATGAAGTATATGATGTAAGAAAGTTTTATGGTTACCTCAGGCGGTTTTCAGGGGTTAAATAATTGTAGATGTCCTGAGGCTGAAAAGGTGCCTGGTACAGAATAAGAGGGATAACATCAGCCCAGCAATTAGGACGGTATAGAAAGGAATGAAAATGAAAAGGTTTGTGAATTCCTCAAAGCCTCCAGCAATTTACAAGGCCCCATCTCCACCGTCTGCCATCTCACCCATCCTTCGTCGTCTCCCCATTTTCCCTCACCTCTTCTTCCCTCTCACCCCGCCCGCCATTTCCTACCCCATCTCCCCTCGCCCCGCCCCCGGCCGCCCACAGCCAATCAGCTTCCTCTGCAGCCGCTCCCCCCGCCCCCGGCCGCCCGCAGCCAATCAGCTTCCTCCGCAGCCGCCCCCCGCCCGCGCTCTCCTCGCGAAGGGCGGCAGGCCGGGCGCGTGGCGTGAGGGCCGAGCGTTCTCGATGGTTCCGCGCGGGCGGTGCTGTGGGAGCTGCAGCGCTTTTCCCGCGCAACGTGTAAAGCGCAGGTGCAGTTGGATGGAAAATCAAACCCTCGGTGTAGATGTGCCGGTAAGCCAACAGCAGCTAACGTGCTGTGGAACTGGTGTCACCTGCCCCATGCCATACTAATGCCTTTATAAAGGATTTTGCAAAAGAGCAGTTCCTCCCCTTGCTGAATTGTGCCTGGGTGTAGAAACTGGGTTCAGTAGTTATGAAGTAGCCAAAGTCCTCAGAGTCTGGAAAAATGTTTTCTATGGAGGAGTTCAAATAACCAGCATGAATGAGACTAGATCTAAATGAAATGTGTTGCCACATTCCTTATTGGATGCATTAAAAATACCACAGATCGATAGTCTCATTCATCAGAGGATTAAACTGTCTTCTGAACTGCTGTGATGGTACGTTGAAGTGGGAAAATTCTCTAGGTTGCGCTGATACTGCAGCACCATTAACTGCTTGCTTTCAATGTTGCTGAAATTGCAAAATAGACTAACAGCAGGTCAGCATTCTGGTGTTCCACTAGTGCCCAGAATAATCTGCCATGAAGAAATGCTGAGAGGGTTGGGGTTGTTCAGCCTGGAGAAGAGAAGGCTTCAGGGAGACCTTACTGCGGCCTTCCAGTACTTAAAGGGGGCTTATAGGAGAGATGGGGACAAACTTTTTAGCAAGGCCTGTTGCAATAGGACAAGGGGTGATGGTTTTAAACGAGAAGAGGGTAGATGCAGACTAGAGCTAAGCAAGACATTTTTTACAGTGAGGGTGGTGAGACCCTGGCAGAGGTTGCCCAGAGAGGTGGTCGGTGCCCCATCCTTGGAAACGTTCAAGGTCAGGCTGGACGGGGCTCTGAGCAATGGGATCTAGTTGAAGATGTCCCTGCTCACTGCAGGGGGTTGGACTAGATGGCTTCTAAACGTCCCTTCCAACCCACGCCATTCTGTGATCCTATGTTAACTCCACTGAGGCTTTATCTAGACATAGAGCTACTTTATCATAACCAAAAGTAGCTTTTAAATGCACCTTACCTAAAGCAATGCCAACTTTTATTCTGGACACTTTAAAACTATCTCTGTAAGCAAGGCCAGGTTTAAATTAACAACACAGCTTGAACCATGTGGGCTAGTTTTATACCTAATAACATGCATCCAAGAGTTTGCACTGGTTTGAGTCTATGTGTAGATTAAACGCTTTATTGGAAATGTCACACAAAGGGAGAAGTGATGAAAGGCATCCATCCAAGTATTGTACTTGCAAGGAGGAGGACTTCCCTGCTACAGGAAGCTATATGCAAACATAATTTTAAAAAGCAGGTGATGTCTCTGCTGAGACTATTTTTGAAAATCTTGCACAGAATGAATTGATTTAGCCTTTAAAAGTAGGAACAAGTTGCCAATAAACCACCTTAGATAGTACTGAATTATAGATACAGTGCAGAAACATTAGAAAAGCCAGGAAATAGTCCATCTGTGTAAAACATACACTATGCCGACTTAATATATTGTTCTCTTTATCACTCATGCTAAATGCATTTACTGTCATATGTACACACACGCTGCATTTTTTTTTAACTAAGAATACTGAAAAGTCCAGCAGGGGGCATCCATTACATACTTTAATTTCGGGTTAATCATACAATCTAATAGGGTTATTCATATAGATCAGACTTCTCATAACGTACAAAGCTGTAGGTTTTTCTGAAATTGTCATAGCACTACCTCCCTTGTCTTCTTACACGCAAACCTCCAGCAGTTAAAATCAGCTCACAGTCTTCCACCTCCCCTGCAATCAGATTGCTGCCAAGTACCAGATATCTTTACCATCACCTCTCTGAAGTGGGAAGACTTTAGCTAACCTGTACAAATAGCTTCTGGGTAGCTGTGAAAACAAGCTAAATTATAGAAAGGATGTAAACTCCCCCAGGTGAATTGGCAATAATTTTACTGACTAAAACTTCCTTTATATAATTATTTGCTACTAGGCCTAAATTGGCCAAGCACTTACCTGGATCGTTAGCACTCACACCACCCAGGAAAATCATCCACGACCGGGGACTGTGAAGGAATGTGATCTGTAAGGCCAGTATTGCCCCTCTCGTAGCTGCAATGGAACATGACTCTGCTAGGCAATGAAAGGTATTCTGCTGCAAGAACGTAAATGTGTCTATCGCGTGTGCCAGTTGTGGACAGATTTCTCATCATGCTTACCCTAATCACTTCTCCAAAACCACAGAACAGTGTGTTTATCCCTACAGTTGGTGGAGCAACACATGCACACATGCTCCTCAGAATTATGGTCATTCAAGACAAAGTCAAAAACTGAAGACAACGGCACTCCTGTGACAAATGCAAACAGCCCACCCAGCCTCTGTCCACTTGCATTAAAGCTGTGAGATTAGCAATGCCAAGGATCCTGCTAGTTTGACCAAGTGTCTTTCAGATACTTATGTACACATCTGTATTTAGAAATCTTTCAAACTGTTTCCACAGTGTCGTAGCAACAGCCTAGCTACACTTCAAACAGAACCTGATGATCCAGACCTTCAGCTTATACTTTTACTTATACTGTAACTTATACTTCAGCTTTCTACACTTCTGGTGTTTGGGCCTTTTTTTTTTCTGAGACTGCTAACAAAGTGGTTGCTTCATTAATGGTTTCTTAAGTAAACTTCACTGGAAAGGGAGGCTGAACTGAAATCCTATTCCAAATGCCACTGAACTTCTGTACTTCTTTAAACTTCTTTAAACATCACGACTAGAACAAAAATCATCTAAGCAAAAGCTTTGGGTTCTTTTCACTGATTTTACTTTGTTATCAGTCACTTCATTCTAAAGAGAAGCGGTAAATCTGAAGAGCATTTGACATATTTTATTATAAATGGTCATCAATACAGAACCAAAGTCATCTTTATAAATATCTACAAAAAAGCACAAATGCAGGTTAAAAAACATTCTCTAGCATGAGCAGAGGGCTCGTGGCTTTCAGTTTTCACTTTCTATGAGCCTGTTCTCACAGAAGAAATAATTTCAAAAGGCTTCTTTTTTTTTGAAGTATGCTTTTTAGTGGTTTGGGTTTTAACATTCACTGTGAAAACAAAGCTCTCTTCATTTATCAAAGAGAAAACCAGAAAGGGTGACACACGACCTTTTTGTCCAGTAAATCTGGAAATAATCCCCCGCTAATTTAACTGAAAACAGAAACTAGCCCAAGGCATTTCGGAACTCCCACATCTTTCATACGTTTCTGGCATATCGGCTGTCCAGCTCAGAGTCAGCATGAGGACTGAGCAAGTCGTAAAGACTTCATTCCTGTCCACACTGGTGAGTTGCTCCCCTCCAGAGTCCAGGTCAAAGCGTGCTACAGTCTTGCTTCTATTACAGCTGTTCAGAGGATTTTGTACCTTGCTAGTTCCCCCCTTTCCTGTAATCCTAAATCAGGCAAACACAGAGTCTTGTACACAGAACAGCCCCAGCTGTTGCTATTCTTCATGATCAAGAAATTAATCCAGGACAGCCAGTAGAGGCTTTGGCAAGCCTGTAAGCAAATCACTTTAGATTTGGCCATTACAGACACACGCTCTTGTGTAACATGGTAGTTACCTATCACCCCAGTCAGCGGGTAAGAGGCGATGTTGTCTTTCTGCTTTAAGAGAACAGAACGATGCCTGTTCGATGTGTATGAGCGCAGGCGTGGATGCTGGAGTGGGGGGTATGGTTGGAGGAGAGGCAATAGTGTCCCAGTGGTTGCGTACTCTAGGTTATTCCATTCGCTAAATGGAATTTTCCTTGTCCAACTGCTATTCCTTTTGTGCTATGCTCACCAGAGAAGTGGAATTGAAGGTGCTATCTTATGGAGTTTTACCTGCATTTTAAGAGGGAACACCTTTGTAGCAGAGTTACCTGTCACTGCATAAAACTGTGTCCCCAGCCTAATAGAGACAGGAGCAGCAAATTAGCTTCCTGTGATCTTTAAACACAAGAATATTAAAAATCCAATCTACTACTAGCACCAAAATGACAGCATTTGCCTTTCCCTATGGCTTTTTTTTTTTGTCTTTTTTTCAAACCTATTTCTTTATTACTGACATGCTGATGTGATCAACACTTTAGGGCGCTGCTCAGCAACACTTCAGTCAGCCCAGCCACGCAGCTGAGTATAAGCAAAGGGACAGTAAAAAGCAAGAAATAACACTGCGTTCCATTTGTAAAATGTCACTCTTCCTATTAGCATACTGTACTTGACCCTTCTGGCTGGAGAGGTGTCGATGGTTTTATTCAAAGCGACGTAGATGATTGTATAGAGACTGGACATAGGTGAAGACACACATGGGATCTGGCTTGCGACCCATCACCATCATGTCATCCACTTCTATGAGACGATCACAGTGAGCCATTTTCCTGTAGTAATAATAAAACAGATAGAGCGAATCAAGAATTAACTCTAAGGCCTGTAACTACTTCCAAGATTCATTTGCTGCTCTGATTTGGGCATCACTGAGGCATTTAAGAAATCCTGAGGTTTACCAGCAACATTCCATGTCACAATGAAACGGTCAGGCTCAGGTCGGAGATTGTGATTTCTGTGACCATGGAATATTCCTGTTCTTTCCCTCTCTTCCTCTATACTGGGAGCTGATCCAAAGCCCTATAATGTTGGTTTGTTTTTCCACTGACCGCCATTCACATCCCTGACATCTGTAGCATGTAGCCCAATCTCACATCCCTCTGCCCAAGTCCCAATCAGCAGGGTCATGAGAGTTTGCAAATCCTTAGTTTTTCTGGTTATGATATAGGAAGCTCCAAAAGAATGGGAAAACGTGAGAAGAGATCAGATGTGCCAATGAAGGCCCATGTGGCTGGGCATTGTTTGTTCACCACCCCCATATCTTCAAGGTGTGAGTGACTTGGACAACAATCTCAGATGAGCAGAAGCCTGACTGAGATCTGGACCAGCAGAAAGGAACAGATCTGCTGAGGCCTAGGTTCAAAAATCACAAGGGCAGGAAACGATTTGATCAGCAAAGCTCGTACTGGGGTGAACTGCAGTAAGTGAGAGAAGAGCCTTTTCTGGCACTAGACAAGAACAGTTAGTTTAAAGGCAATCACAGCTATGAAGGAGTCATTTCCATAGACAACTCTTACCTAATGTTTCTTACATGTTATGTGCATACTGTCTTCTGTTCTCCCCTACAGTTACGGTTATACATAAACTGAGACAGAAAAAACACTGCAACTTTCCTTTAAGAGTTGTAGATAGTTTTACCTTAGAGATCAACCACCTAAAAGTGTTGCAGAATCTCTTTCAACCCACTGACAAGCAACACAAGTTTTTTATATATACATATATATGTGTGTGTGTGTATAACAACCTTGTAATTCCCAAATGGATTCCTTTGCTAAGGGCAGTAATAAGGAGAACCAAAATTACGCTAAGAATTTTCAGAGCTTTTCTCTGGAATGGCAAATGGCAAATCCAGTTCTCTAAGTTATTGCTTCAATTAAAAAAAAAAAAAAAAAGGCGCTCTGGAAGAACCCCGGACCTTCAGTGTGGTGCTATCAGTGTTTGAGGCTGTATCAGAAGCTGCAGGAAGCTTTTCCATGTATTCCCACACCCTATTAGTATTCAGAAAGAGTATACCGAACCCAGCTGCATACCGCATGGAGAGTTCTTGCTGCTCCACAAGTCAAACAAAACAGCAAGAATCGTGTTGATACTAGGTCAAAAAAGTTACTATTTCTGGCTGACAAGTTCATACTCATAATGACTTTAACAGAGTAGTTATCATTTAATTGCCTAGTGTACTGCATCAGAAAAGATCAGGACAGTGTGACTGAGGGTATTAGCTCTGTCCGTTTTACAAAAATGCAGTTACCAGGTTGAGATATTGAGAAGCTCTCAGCCTTGATCTAACTCTACTTGCACTGAATTCAACCTTCTTTCTTGTTCAACCAAAGCAACGTACAGACAGAGGTGAACCCTCCCACAAAACCCAGTTCCAAAAGTTAAGCTACTTGCTCCCTGCGTTCAGGGGTTACGGTTTTTCCAGAGAGGCTGGATGGATATATTAACACACCTCAAATCCAAATCAGGTATCAAACAGGTGGGATTGGCTAAGAAACTACAAGTTGTATGTCCAGTTCCTATGGACTGTCAGTGAACACTGGATGCCTTGTGCTCTGTGAACTCAAATTTCTTTTTTATGATTGATATCGGCAAATTCATTAAGACCAATTCATTTCTTCAAGAACAAAATAATTTTAAAAACCCAAAAAACAAACACAGAGAGAAGTAGGTTTTTTCCTTCTTTTGTCCAAGCATAACTCATGAGGCCGATTTCTCAAGTTTAGTGTGTCAGTGTAAGGCTGGTGAGAATCACAGAGGTGAGAAAGCAGAGCTCAGGTACTGCCTGAAGACAATGAAAGACCTGAACATAGGACTCCAGGGAACTATCCTGTGCCTGGTGAAAGCACTTCTGATTTTAGACTGGCGAGTCACCTGTTCTAGGCATTCTCTATGCAGAGCTTCATTATCTTTTCTGGCATGACACATGTAAGCTGGTGATATAGGATCTACAAGAAGCATGGTTATAACTCTTAGCTGCTGCCCAGTTGGATTAGACCTGAACTGGAAGCACTTCACAGAGATCTAATGTGATACTCACTCAGCCATGGTGAAGGCCAGCTCAAAGTTCTGCTTGCGATTAGCTGGGTCAAGCTTATTGTAGTCGAAAGCTTCAGGAAAGAAAGAATGCACGAGAGCACAGAATGCCATCCCATCATTCCAGCTTGAGGAGAAGTTCTGGAGATCAATGTGCTGTCATGGTGAAAAAAACACGCATGTTAATGCAGCATGGGGGAACAGGGAAGAGCAGCTGCTTTTGCTCACTGCAGTTCTCTGTCCTCCTCTCCCACTAACCAAAGCAACAGAACACAGGCTTTATGTTTTTCTTCCCCTCTTTGTATATTCATTGCATTATTTGTATTCTGAGAAAAAATGGCATGCTCAGCAAGGAAAGCCTTTTGTCCGAAATGCCCAGACACAAAACAAACACAGTCAAGGCCCCTGATCCAAAGCCCACTGAAAATACTGAGAAGAATCTTGTCAGCATCAGTGAACTCTGGAGCAGGCCAAATGCACCAGCTCAGTATCTGTGGAAACTAAGGACACTGCTTACCCCTGTGAAGTGTTTCATAATTTAAGAATGGTTCATTTTGTGGCTGTAACACTAGATAAAGACTATGCTGCTTGCTTTGCTTTTCAGTAAGGCCCAATTCAATGCCTGTTTACACACAGATAAGTAGAAACATAGAAGAAATATAGGAAGAACCTGATTCTTAGAACAAATGCTTATTGCTACTTTCAACTGCCACAGTGAAAAGAAACATGCTTGGGCTCTTGTCTCATGCTGATTTCCCATCATACAAAATTCAAGCCCCGGCTTCTCTGGCAAGCAACTAGCAGTAATTTTCACTAGTTCTGCTTATGTATACTATAATTTAGAGTTCAGCAATAATAATGCACATTTTACAGTAATGTTGGAAAACATTATACAAAGTAACCCTCAGAAAAAATTTTCTGTGTCCTGGAAATTGCTTTGGCAATTGCAGTTAAAGGCCAGGTAAAATCACTAAACACTCAACTGCTGAATTCTTTTAGCTACACTGATGTTACCTCATAGAAATTAGCTCACTAACCCTGTGTGATTCAGCCTTAGCCATTTACTACAAATTCACTTGTCTAATACCAGTAGAGAGTACGCTGGTCTGCTGTGTAGCAAAAGGGCCATAGGCTCCACGTACAGGCAGAATGTTATTCAGATCTTGCCATATATAATAAGCATGCAAAAATCACAGCCTGCGACTAAGGAAAAAAGAAGTGAGTGTGTACTGAGTCTATATCCGTAAGCACAAAAATGTAGGCTTTCAGACAAACACTAATCATTGCTTTGATCGACATACAGAATGTCGCTCATGCAGTCACTGACCGTCTTGAAGTGCTGCCCATGCAAATCGTGATGTTTGCATTACCCGCACAAAACTTGATGACCTTGAGGAAGTTAACTCATTGTCTAGCATGTTTTACATTCAATTTTTGAGTATACTTTTTTGGCAATTCTCCTGAAAAAGAGAGCTGAAAGTGCTACCATGTCTTCACCTTGTATCCTATGGTTTTTGAGCGACACCAGTCTAACAGAATTTGTTTAATGCTGCTAGCGCTGGCAACCCCAAAACTCTGCGACCTCTTCAGCTTAGCTCTGGATTCGCCTTTTCCTCTGGAAAATTAACAGAGACCAGGTTAAATTACACTCTAGAAAAACTGAAACCTACTTGTCAGCAACATCTATGCAACCTTGCCCAGGTCAGCCCCTGCCCAGGTGATATTTGAGAAACACATTGCTGAAAATTCAACTTGGTGGTCCTGCAAGAAAAACTCATTTTCATTTCATTAAAGCCAGGGTTCCAAGCCCTCTTCTATTTAAATCATAGTCCCATCATGGTGCATAAAGAACAGTCCATACTTTCGGTCCTTAATGAATGGCAACAGAAAGTCACTCTATTCCCAGCCTCTTATAATGACGGAGAAGGCAGCTTTCACAGCACTCTTTCCTGATAAAAGGCACCTGCTTCTTCAGCAGAACAACTCCAAAGCCAGAGGAGTCTGTCACTGTGAATTTCCAGGGCTCAGTCTGTGAAGTCGGGGAAGCTATATGTGACTTCATATTGTCCCTTAGCTCAAAATCCTACATTGATACAGTCCTCCCACCCAGCTGTCTTCTGCTGGTAATAATTGACAAATTAGTTTCCCATTAACAAACCCATTCTGGAGACAAGGGGTGTGACGTACTTTCCGCCATCATGTTCAAATTTCTCAAAAAGCGCTTTCCTGGCCTGTGTTCCTGTAATCCGTGGGAGTGTCTGAGACCGCACCAGTTCTCGCCTCCTTTCAACTTGGCGAGGTACAGTGGGAGGAGAGGAGTGAGAGCTGGGGGTCACATCACAGTAACTGTCAGCGGCACTGGAGAAAGAGAACATGGAAAGTATGTGGTTAAACAAAAAAGTAACTCTCTGCAGTGCCAAGAGTCAGCAAAAAGGTCCAACTGTTGCCTACTCTAAACCTCCCAAAACAGCTGTTTCAAGACGACCTGAATGAGTCAAAAGCAATTTAAGTGAAAGTTTTATTGACAGACAACAGCACTTAAGTACGGAAGATTCTAAGGTGTTTTTACAGATGAGACATAGCTGGACAAGTCACAAGTGCTTTATCACACTGAGTAGAGCAACAAAAGAAAAAAAAAGTTGTGGCCACAGAGAAGCACTAAACCCCTTTAATCTCCAACTTTTAGGTTCCTGGAGGGCAAGGCACATTTTAAAAATAGAACTTGAAGAGTAATACAGGAAGTACTTTTGAAATTTTTACTTATAGTACACAGAATCCTGAGCTCTTGTCAGTGTTGCTTCACTGAGCGCAAGCTGGTAAGTTGATCAAGAAATATAGGATTACATTCTAATTTGTATTTGAGCCATAAACCACTTCATCAGCATTCATGAAGTAAGCCACACATCACATTTGCAAGTGTTCCCCATGACAGAAATGGGGAAACTGAGGCAAAGAGCAATGACATCAGAGCCACATATTAATTTCTGGTACAGATCTGACAAAGTTCTCTAGGGTGCTCAGTGTATCATGGCTCAAATATTGAAGCGCTGATGTTGGAACTAACTCAGAAGAAATGTAATGCCAAATCTGGGATAATTTTCAAGGCAGATGCAAGCCCACTTTAAGAGATTTAAACTGGCTGTCCTCCCATTTTTCTTGATGGATATTTTGCATGCTGAGGATGCCTGGATATGCCAGTAGTAATTGTGATACCGTGTAATCCTATACTAAGCAACTGCAACCCTGAATTCATCAAGAATGTGTAGTAGTCCTCAGTCCTCAGCTAAGGCATTTATCTACAAACTAAACTCTAGGCTAGCCAAACTAAGGATGTTTGACAGCAGTCATATGTTGTTTTCCAAAAATAAGCCCAAAGCACAAATTTCAACACAGCTGAGTATTTTTAAAAGTGTTTTCAAAGGGCCTGACAACTTGCTCCTCCTAACAAAAATCCACTGCTGGCACTGAGAGTTTTACTGACTAACACTGCAACAATGCTGAAACCCACAATTAGGTCTGATTTAAACTGGTCTATGAAAGATTTTTACCCCTTCCCATCTCTGTTCCCCTTAGCCCTCAGGAAAGCTCACAACCTTTAACAGGCTTAAAATACGGTGCCTGGGACTCACCTGTTCTCCAGGCTAGCAGAACACCTGTCCCTTGAGAATATACTGACAACAGTGGCCTAAGAAAATGTCAAGAAAGATGCGTACCTTTCACCAGTTTTGGTTCCACTACTCATCCCATAGCTCACAGCTGAGGCAGACTTAGTGACAGAAGTGGTATTCTCTGTATAAAAGCAGGAAAAACAAGATGCATCAGGGCAGAAACTTCTTTTGTCTCCTTTCATGGTACATTTTCAAACCATTTCCTGATAGGTAGCCATGCAGTGACTTTTACTCACCACAGTGAAAAACTGCAGGCCTCTGTCTGATTTCCAGTATGAGCTAACAAGTTGGGGAGGAATTTTCCCCAGGGGTTCGATCCCCCTGCAAAACTGTTGTTCTGCAGCAAAGATGGTATAAACATACCAGAAAGGGCTATGAGAGGATGCCTTTGATAAAACTGCATTGGGAAGGTTGGATCATTTCAGGCCGCTGTGCAAACCTCAGAGGAGGGCACGCTGCCATGGACATTTCAGTGAAAGAAAGAAATGGTGCTACAGCTCAGCTTGCAACAGTCATTCTGGCAGAGATAAGGAGTCCTGGGAAGTCTGCCATGATTGAGAGCATAATTTAAGTTACCTAATTTCCACCAGGACACGTTTTAGTTTGCAAAGTAGAACAGACTCCAAAGGTTGCAAAGGTGGCTTTAAACCAACTTTGCATCTTCCTCCCCCCACCCCTGAGGTTCTACCTTTTTTGCTTTGCCTTTTAGAGCCCAGCTCTGGACATTAGCTATGCTCTGTAAATGTAGAAAACGGAGTAGCTTGCCCAGTTTTAACACACTAAAGCCAAAACTTGTTGCATAAGCCAATGACTCATTTATTGAAGGCTCCTTCTACACACAAGAAGAAAGGCTCGCATGTTAGAAGCAATTCAACCTGAGCACTGTCTAAATTGCTCTCTGAAAATGCTGAACTCTCCCCACTGCTTATAGAAGGGACCCAGATCAACTAGATTTCTGATGTAAAACACCCTGGTAAATGCCAGCACACAGACGTGACAAATTTGGGACCACAAACAATTGACAGATATTTATGCAAATCTCAGGGGTTTTAAGCTGAGGAGGAGCGTGATCCCTATTCTGGATGAGGTACATCTTTGCTAAACTGACACTGGAGACCACTGTGAAATGCCAGCATGTTGTACAGACAGAAACAGCTCAGTGACGTCAATCAGAAGTACTTTTGGATAGAGCTCAACTCATCTATTTTGACTGCAATCAAAAATCCTTACAGCGTTTTGTCCTTTGATACATTCATATATGAAGGAGACTACTTACTGCTATTCTGCTCGAAGGAATTTGCATCAGCATCCATAGGGTGGGCCCACCACTCTCCAACTGTCATTACCTTGTGTTCAGTCACAGTTTTTACCTGGTCAGCTGAAATCTTCACCGCTCAAACTGCCTGTTCTGCCACACTTTTCTGGAACCTATTGTCTCCACTGTAGAGATTGCCTAACAGTACACATGTACACCACTGTGCAAATAAGGAACCCCTTGCTTTGAACTGATTGAGAATCTGATACTGCGGAACAAGTTTCCGTGATACCTGGAACACTGAATCTGCATGCAGTCCTGTTGGCAATTTTAATATTACCATGTACCTACTAATCGGAACTACATGCTCATATGTGAACCCCCCAGACAAGGAGCACGGAATCCCTCTCAATTTGTGTTGCGTAAGGACGTGCTGATAGGAACACTCACCTCCAGTGGCAGATGAACCCATTGTTCTCACCGTACTTGAATTCCAGGCCTTCACTGAAACAGCAGAAAAAAAGACAAAGGAAGGCTTTGCTACATTCTTAGCTTTAATAAGATAAAAGTTGAAAGAATAATCTGCAAATATTCCCTGTCTCTTGCTGGGAATTCCATCTGGTCTCTCTCTGTAATTTCTGAGCCATGTATACAGTGTGATCTGTAAGTGTCACTATCACTAAATGCATACGAGATACAGCTCAAGATTGAAAGATTTCAATATGAATGAAATGAGATTTTTTTTTAAAATTCAATTTATATATAAGATTCTGCAGTCACTCTGACTTGTGTATATGTGTCAGTCTGCCGCCAGTCATCCCTCCCTCCAAGTGACTGTCGAACTCATTAGCCAAATACCTGCCTAACTCCTCAAGGGGCCTCAGGTCTCAAAGCACTAAAAACTCCTGAAAACTTCATTAAAATAGCTGGCTATGATGAAGAGATACTTATGCAGTAACTGTGCTAGAAGACAGGCTGCACTACGAACTCAACTATATTAGGCAGCAAAAATTCTCAGCACATGTGACATTATAGCGAAAGCTCCACCTAGGACTCACAGTATTCTAAATCAGAGTGTCCCACCATGGGATATGTAGCCATAGAAGCGAGGTTTCACAACTACCACTAGGTCACAGGACAATCCCCACAGCGTCAGGGTAAAGAAATGGGACCCAGCATCAGCAAATTTTTGTCTCTTTTACCTGACTGGTCAGAAGTTTTTACTGCTGTTGCATTTTTGCTCTTGCTCTGTCCCAGCAGGCCAGTAGGCGCATTAGTTGTTCCTGTTGAACAGGTAGTCTCTCCTGAAAACTTCTCTGATATCCTGGTTACTGCAGTAACGGGAAGGTGGGGCATCTGTAAGGTGACTGCTGGGGCATGGGCTTCAGGGGAAGCATCTGACATGTGGAAAGGTTCTTGGGAGCCTTTTGCCTGAGCTAGTGAATAAAAAGAAGAGAGGAAGTTAATTTATTTGCAGATTTGTAACAACGTTACAAACCAATTTCCATGCAACAACTTTATTTTACAACTCATTGGAATTATCCCACCTAGTTCTCCCTGTGGGACATTATACCATTTACAACACACTGCAGAAACAACCCTAGTGTAAGTGATCCTTGCAGCAATCATACCTGTCCTACATGAACCTCAGCAAGAACTACTTCTTCATATCATTAATCCACTAGCATCTCATTTGGTAAGCTCCTCCTCTTCCTCTGTGCATCCACCGCCCCAAATCCCCTGCCGTGGGTTAGGAGTCAGCATTTTTGTTCTTTTCATGGTCTTATGAAATACTGTGTGCCTCAGTTTTCTATAGAATGAAGACAGTAAGTCCTTCCTCCACTGAAGGATGATGGAAGCGGACAGGTAATTTGCAAAATGTTTTGGGATGCAAGGCTACAAGGGCACCTAGAATAGGTGGCCTTATTGTCACTAGTGCCCCAAGATAACGTGACAGTAATAGTCTCTAATTTATGAAACATCATAGTGCATGCTTAACAATAAAGTTTAAAAGTTAAACTCCTAATCAGGAAGTAAAGTTAAACAGTATCAGTGCCACAGTACAATATCCATGCTAAAACCACAGCAGATTCTAATGCTTCCAACATGTGAGAGCTGCTCTGTGATTGCCAGGATCAGGTATTTTACAAGTAATGCTACTTCATTTCACACCCTGGTCCTACCTGATGAAGGCTGATGACCATTTTCAATGATGGAAGAACTAAAAACTCTTCTAAACTCAGGTTTGTGGTGGTCATCCAGGTCTACACTCTGTCAGAACAAACAGACACAACAGCTAAATTTCAAACAGCAGCAGAATCACCTGGATATGATTTTCAAACAAAACAATACAAAGTTCAGAAGAGGACTGCTGACTTCCCAAAAATGTGGAAGATGTACTCTCAGAAAAGAAGGCTTTAAAGGTTTCTCAGCCAGAAGTTCCATTTAGTTCTCTTGACTAGCTTCTAAGTAAGTGATCTTCCTGGGGTTATATGCACTTATGTGCTCTGCTAGGTAAGAGCGCAGAGATTACATGATGACCCAAGACATTCCTTAGTCTGTTTACCACTGAAATGCAAAAAAAGGCTGCTTAAAAAAAAAAACAAACCACCAAAAGCCAAAACCAACCACCACTCAACCAACCAACCACACATGACACCATATTTTAACAGAATGTTGCTTATAGCCCCGTTAGCAAGACTGACAGATTTCTGCTGATGCCCAATGAAGGCTGGGAGTTAGAATGTCCATTCCACAACTAGGTCACCCTGCCTTAAGATACACTGCAAGCTCTGCAAATCAAATCCGCAGCAAAGGTCAGTACATCAATCTGAACACGGAGAACTTTTGCTTTGTTTTGATTTTCCTCTTTCTTGTTTAAAAAGAAAGAAAAATAAACTAGTTTGGGGAAGATGGAACATTCAGAACTTCTCACTCTTTCCCAGCATCTAAAACTTTTTTACAAGCAAAAGCACTACAGTTCAGCTATCTAGGCTCCACTGATTTTGTGGGATCTCTCCCACTTAGAGGTTTCTGAAAACCTGTCTGTAATGAAGAGCTCACATCCAACAAAGCTGCACTCTTTAGACAGTTCCTTAGCTTAGACCCAAGAGGAGCGTTGAGTTCTTTTGCAAAGCTAGTCTGCAAATTTTTTTCACAACACATCACCAGAAGAATGACTTATTTAAAATAACATTTGTCTCTCCTGATAATCAAAAATATTTTTCTTTTTTATACCACCTGCTACCCCCACAGAGAATGCTTCCATACGCACACGCAGTCTGACTTACTGCTGCTAAACTGGATCCATGTCATTGTATCCAGATCTTTTAATTTGTGAAAATAAAATTATTTTGAAATTTTTATATTTGTCAAGAGGAAGGTACTATGCATGAGTAGATTCAGTTATCACTAGCTGCCAGGATTAACTTGAGAAAAGCACTCCAAATATTATTACACAAACCACACAGAATCAGGTGTTCAGAACTTTTATTGCTATACTTAGTGTAACTGAGATCCTAGTCAACAAATATTGCCCATAACCAGAACTGAAATGTAAAGCACAGCTAATGCAGCTCCCTAGAATGTACCCATGGCATACAGTTAGAACTGTTTAGCCATACATGGCAGCCGTTATGACCCGACTCTGCCAAATGCCTGCATAGACTGTAAACATGAATCTCCTTTAGATTGTAAGGGGTGGGGGCGAGCAAAACAGTCAAATGAGGTGGTCCTTGGAGGGATCATGTAGCATCCCACACAGTGAACTGGCTTCCTAATGCAGTGACAGGTGCTGCGTTAATTTATTTTATGTGAACCTGATTACCACATTTTGGCTAACAGTGCTGGGGAAGAAACAGATACCAGGCTGGAGGATGGGGAAGGCCAATGCGCTGACAAAACACTGGGAGGATCTGGGATCAGATTCTACCGGGCATTTAGTAGTGTCAGGCTAAAGTATTTTAAAATCCACTTTGTTTGGCGATGCCAAGCTTCTGACAAACCCGTGAGTGTAACAATACTTCCTCTGTCAATGCTGGCTACCTAGATTGTAAATAGCAGAGGGGCAGGTACCTGTATCTGTGTTTAATAATGAGAAGTACTCATCTGTACAACTCGTAACAACAACGTGATGAGGAACTGGTGAAGCTGAAGAAAAGAAAGTTGATGCTAATGATTTGTGTGTCTTACTCAGGCTTGCTGTAAGAACTAATCTCACTGTAGCTCAGAAGTCTCCATGTAATGTAGGGTGATAATACTTTCCATAGTTGTAGAGCTGCTGGAATTCCTCCTTCACTGTAAAGAAGTTAGACCTTGGATATCCATAACTGGAAGCTGCTATAAAACAGGCAAATCATAGAATCATTTAGGGTGGAAAGGACCTTTTTCTAATAACCAACCCAAACCTCTCCTGGTGCAACTTGTCTTTTAACTTGGGAGAAGATACCGACACCCACTTCACTACAACCTCCTTTCAGAGCAATAAGGTCTCTCTCCCCTGAGCCTCCTTTTCTCCAGGCTAAACAACCCAAGTTCCCTCAGCTGTTCCTCATGACACTTCTTCTCTAGACCCTTCACCAGCTTCATCTGCCCTTCTTTGGACATACTCCAGCACCTCAATGTCTTTCTTATAGTGAGGGGCTGTGCTGGTTTTGGCTGGGATAGAGTTAATTTTCTTCACAGTAGCTGGCATGGGGCTATGTTTTGGATTTGTGCTGAAAACAGTATTGATAATACAGGGGTGTTTTAGTTCCTGCTGAGCAGTGCTGACACAGAGTCAAGGCCTCTTCTGCTCCTCACCCCACCCCACCCCACCAGCAAGTGGCTGGGGGGGCACAAGGAGCTGGGAGGGGACACGGCTGGGACAGCTGACCCCAACTGACCCAAGGGGTATCCCACACCATATGACGTCATGCTCAGTAAGTAAAAGTGGGGGAAGAAGAAGGAAGGAGGTGACATTTGGTGAGATTGCATTTGCCTTCTCAAGTCACTGTTATGCATGATGGAGCCCTGCTTTCCTGGAGATGGCTGAACACCTGCCTGCCCATGGGAAGGAGTAAATGAATTCCTTGGTTTGCTTTGCTTGTGCACAGCTTTTGCTTTACCTGTTAAACTGTGTTTATCTCAACCCACAAGTTTTCTCACTTTCACCCTTCCAATTTTCTCCCCTGTTCGACTGGGGGGGAGTGAGCGAGTGGTTGTACAGGGCTTAGTTGCCAGCTGGGGAAACCACGACAGGGGCCCAAAACTGAGACAGTATTTGAGGTGCAGCCTCAGCAGTGCCAAGTACAGGGGCACGATCACTGCCCTGCTCCTGCTGGCCACACTACTGCTGATACAAGCCAGGAGGATGCTGTTGGCCTTCTTGGCCACCTGGGCACACTGCTGACTCATGGTCAGCTGGCTGTTGACCAGCACCCCCAGGGCCTTTTTCGCCAGGCAGCTCTCCAGCCACTCTTCCCCAAGCCTGTAGCGTTGCATGGGGTTTTTGTGACCAAAGTGCAGGACCCAGCACTTGGCCTTGTTAAACCTCCTACAATTGCCCTCAGCCCATCGATCCAGCCTGATAAAACTGATGCTTCACTTTGGTGAACAGCAAAACCATCACTGACTTCTGTAAGGCAAGATTTGACACTCTGTTCCTTTCTGATACATCAGAAAAGGGGAATGATTAAATGCGTGAGAAAATGCAAACAAGGCTGCTACACAACAGCCAGAACTGTACCACATTTACCCCTTAATTCTTCTACCAGAAAGCCATCTGCCCACCATTGTCTGTCAGCTAACACAAGTATTCGCTATCCGTAACTGACCCTGCAGCTTGAAGAAAAAGCCTTGAATACCATAAGCAAATTAGGAAAGCTTTTGCACATGGAGTAATCACTGAAGAAAACCAGTAGAAGCACATTTCACAAAAACTTTTTTGAAGCAAGGCTGGATAAAAATGGACAGCAGGGAACAATTCTACCTTGGCAGCTTCAGCAGGTGCCCACAGCTATGTCACAGCAAATTAAACCTAACCAAACCAAACCACAACAAAAATAATCTAGATAAGGATCAAGGCAACCTTGGAATGCCACCATTCCAAAAGGAAGTGTAAGAGGAAATAATAATAAAAAGGAACTGGAACTACCAGACTTCCTTTATCAAATATCAGAGTTGAGATGGTTTAGAATCATAGTATGTAATGCCAGGTGACTGCTAGATCACTTAATCTCCCTGCCTATATACCCCAGGTCATTACATCTCATGTAGTTACTCCCAGGCTGACTAACTGTTGGGTGCCTTCAGGTCACCACAGAGAGATACCATTGGGTAATACTTATTTAGATCTTCCCAGATGGTCATAGCCAGCTATTTGTCTCTCTGCTGCTTTGACCGCTGCAGGCAGGTTCTCTGCAGCAGTCTGTCCAGCAGTCTATTCACATCGTACAGAAACTCTTCTGACAGTATGAAAACAGAACGCCCTTACAGTATTTTTAGTCCCCCCCGTTCACAAAGGCATCATGCTCAACCACAAACACTATGGAAAGATAAGAAGTGATAAAGCTCTTGCCAAAATGTGAGATCTGATCAACAAAAACAGTCAAAACTCCTCCTTTCTAACAATCACAGGTGGGTAGGAGAGAGACCTCAGTGACTGCAAAGGATGACAAACAGCAACAAATTGCTCAGCAATGGATAAATCTTCAGTAGTGCAGCTTTGGCTCCAGGATCCTGCTTTAAAATTAATTCTTCAAACATATCCCATCTTCCACCTTTGCAAAAGCAGCTCTCGGGTTCTGGCCTGGTTAGAGAGCCAAATTAAAGTTTGCCATCAAAATACCAAAAAGACTCACCTCTGAATCATAGTGGCTAATGGATGTTTAAAATTCCACCTAAATCAGCACTTAGACTGTTGTATACCAGATTTTAAGGACAGCATAGCAGAAATTGCCAAAAGATTAGAATTAAAAGGAGATTTGTGTCCTTACTTCTGAACCGTGCTTGGAACTCCCTGGCTTCACTTTTTTCAATCAAATTACCTTGCAAAAAAGTCTAGCAATATTAGAAAATAATGGTTCAGACACTGACGATGCTCAGAATCTCTAGTTTCCAATCTGCAATCTGCAAAGGATAGTCTTAACTTGTATCCCAAGTATCTGGCTAGAAATGAAGGCAACATAACCCAGCCTTTTGTTGGGATAAACACTGCATTGACCACACAGTAAAAAGGAACTCAAACAATAAACCTTTGCAAGAGAAAGACAGCACATCTTGATTTGCTACTATTTCCAGGTCAGTGTTATTCGCTCCTCGTATCTCACAGAAGATTTACCAAGGCTAGAAATGTCACCAATTTTATCACAGCTACTCATTTATCTGAAAACACAGACAGTGTCATTTATGGTACTCTGTTTCAAGTGCATTGGTCACACAACCAGAAATCGCAAGCAACTGAGGGAACACTTCATTACAGAGAATCTGGGTGACCAGCACAGCGACCAAGGCTTGCTCTTTAGCCATTTGAGCACAGCCACAACAGACCCTTACCCACAAAATCAAGTTTTCACTGCATGCATTTGGTGTGTGGAGCTCTAGCTGCATCTCCCATGGTTCTCAGTACTGAAATTCCTTTTCGGTCAACTATGCTAACACGGGAAGTTGTCCAGCCTTCTGGGGAAAATTGCTGGGAGGGCACTGAAGAACTATCAGTGCTTAAGTGATCTTCTCTGAACCCTCAACACAAAGCAGGAAGGTTCCAATCCAAACAAAAGCTCATTCTGTGCTTTAAGACAGATCAATACCTAAAGCTAGATATTGCCATAACCTCGATGCAAGACTTTTCACAGAGTGTGAAGAACACACTACAGCGTAGGCAGTGGTGATGGAGCAGGTGAGATGGTGTGAGGGACCACAGCCCCTTGCCCCTTCCATATCACTCAGCTCACTTCTGTTCCTTGCAATACAGACAAGTGTGGATGGCGCTCTCGAACAAAAAGGAATGACCTGAAAGTTGTGTGTATGCTGCTTACCTTTGTCACGTGGGGGGAAAGGCAGCGGTTGCCACAACTGTGTTGGAACAATGCGCCAAGCAGCAGCTTTACCTTTTCACTTGCCCAGCGATGGGAAGCACTACACCCCCATTCTGGAGTCAGTAGGGACGACAAGGGCTGGAATGCAATACAGGCTCTCTGCTCATTCCCACCAATTTACCTTTGAGTAAATTTCATTTCCAAGCTTTTATTTTCCATCCCCAAAGCCTGGATAGACCACAGACCAGCTTTTCATGCTCCAGCGGTCTTAAAGACCCCTTAAGACATGGCTTAGTCAGGATTACATGAAACAGGCTGTCATCTGTGAAAGCCAAGTCTCCGGTATTGCACAGTTTTATGTGACTGAATCATGGTGTACTGTCTGGCTGCTACCTCCTGGTGTCAAGGATTGTACAGGAGCTCTCAACTCTTTCCATAGAGCTAGACACATAGAAAAAGTATTACACAAAAAGTCTCGATGCCAGATGAGCTTCCCACTAACTGGGGTTTCCATGCACCAAGTTACAAGGCTCCACTACGCTGCAGAAAGTGTTTTATCACTGGGAGGAATGTGTGTGTTCGTACTAGTTTAAGTCATGGAGACGATGACAGCTTGTGTGAGGCCCACCTCTGCAGGACGAGCGGCAGCAGTGTGGGACAGTGGTTGTGCAGCAAAACTGCCTCACTGCAGGATGCTAAGTCACTATCTTAGGAAAACATGTTACTGCCTGCTATATGCTGAGCTGTTCTCCTTTGTGAGCTTGCCAACTGGCAAACAGCACTGCTGGCACACAGAGCCCCCTGAACCGAGTCCAGAAAGGATACACAGATATTCACATGCATATGTGTATTGATAGCTGAGACTGCCTCAGCCTCTCTTCTTACTCCTAACCACACAGAACTGACAGGTTGCTTCCACTCTAACCAAGATCCCAGTTTGACCAAGCAGTGCCATAATCACAACGTCTCCAGGTGGTATCGGGGCCGAGACTGTTTCTCAGAGCAGCTCCCGAAAGCCCACTGACCCTGCGCTGCCACAGAGGAGCCCCGTGTCCCCACACGCTCCCCCAGGCCAGCGCGGAGCCTGGCGACACCCGTGGGGCTCCCGCTCAGGCACACTCCCTCCGCCGCCAGCACTTACTTGGCTCCGGCCGGTGACCGCTAGCTTGGCATGGCTGGAGAACCTGCCGCCGGCCGGGCCCTGCCCCGGAGAGCCGGGCCCCGCGGCCGGGGGGCTCCCCGCCGCCTCGTCCGCCCACTCCTGCGGCAGCCCCGCCGACCGGCCGAGGGCTTCCACCTGCCGGGACAGGCGCTCCAGCTGCGCCCGCAGCCGCCGGTTCTCCTGCTGCAGCTCCGAGACGGTCTGTGCCAGGGGGCTGGCGAGGCGCAGCACCTCCTCCACCTGCCGCCCTACCCCTTGCTTGAACACCTGGATGTCCACATGGATCTCCCGGACGGCGCCTCGCAGCGTGTCCTCGTAGCGCCCCAGGGCCTCGCAGACGGTCTGCGCCTCCCGGCTGTTCAGATCCTCGATCTCGCTGGCCATGGTGCCGCGGGGAGGCGGGGGGCTCGGCAGCCGCTAGCGGCAGACGCCCGGCCGTCTCCCTCTCCCCTTCCCGCCGCCGCCCCTCGTCCCCTCCCGGCGGCCCTAAGCCCGGCCCCCGCGCTGGCCGGCCCCCGCCGCCGCCGGGCCAGGGCCCGCTCTCATGGCGCGAAGGGAGAGCCCCGCTGAGGCCGCGCCCGGCGGGGGGCGCCGGGGGGGGCACGGAGGGAGCGGGAGCGCGGCGGCTGGCCGGGCCGGGCCGCCCCTCAGCCTCCGCTGCCCCGCGGGGAGAGGTGTAATGAGGCGGCAACGGTGGGAGAGGGCGGGAGAAAGGGCGGGGGGGCTTCCCTCGGTGAGCCCCTGAGAGGGCCGGGTGCGGTGGGCTGCGGGCGGGGCCCCGGGAGCCCCGCGTGGGAAAGGGTGAGGACGAGGAGGTAGATGGGTTCGGGGAGGAGCAGGGGAGAGACGGGGTGAGGAGAGGCCGCACCTCGAGTACTGTGTTCAGGTTTGGGCCCCTCACTACAGGGGCCTGAGCTGCTGGAGCGTGTCCAGAGAAGGGCAACAGACCTGGGGAAGGGTCTGGAGAGCAGGTCTGATGAGGAGCATCTGAGGGAGCTGGGGGGGTTTAGCCTGGAGAAGAGGAGGCTGAGGGGAGACCTTATCGTTCTCTACAACTACCTGAAAGGGGCTGTACTGAGGCAGGTGTTGGTCTCTCCTTCCAAATAACAAGTGAATAGGACAAGAGGAAATGGCCTTGAGTTGCATCAGGGGAGGTTTATATTGGATATTAGGAGAAATTTCTTCACTAAAAGAGTGGTCAGGCATTGGAACAGCTGCCCAGAGGGGTGGTGGAGTCACCGTCCCTGGGGGTGTTAAAAAAATGTGTAGACATGGCACTTTGGGACATGGCTTAGGAGGCCTGGGGGTGTTGGGTTGATGGTTGAACTTGATGATATTCGAGGTCTTCTCCAACCTTAATGATTCTGTGAGAGGAGGGGTGAATATCTGCTCTTTCCCAGGTTGCTTGGATGATGATGATGATGCCAAAGTAAGCACAGCTTATCTCTTCCAAGGAGAACACTGAGGCAAAGAGAGAGGACAATTGTCTCTGGGAGCACAGAGACAGAAATGCACACGCATGCGCCTTTAGAAACACATGCTGAAGGCTCACGTGTCCCTTGAGGCACACAAACTTGTACACAGATCCACCATACTCACCCTCATGCTCAAGAGTTTCCCGCTGTGGGCTGCAATTCAGTGTGTGTTAATACTAAGGGCCCAAATCATCCAGCGGATCCAATGTGTGTGCACGAGGGAAGAGGCACACGTTTCTGTCAAACTAGCCAGAGCCATGATGGGGAATGCACTCAGGTTTATTCTGTATTGCCTATTGCGGAGCAAGGCAATGCATCATGCATAAAGCCTCACAGGAAAGGGAAATCTGGAAGGTATTTTAAGCAAACGTACACCATCAGGTTTAGCCTACAAGTGTTCAGCACTTTCTCAGGTAGCTACAATTTTCTTGGTACCATACAAGATTTACCATATTACCAATGCGTTGCCTCTTTCTCTCAGGAATACTGTATTCACATGCAAAACTAATTCACTTACACACTCATTTACGAGCATGCCTAGACTTACCTGATCTTTGCAGAACACTACAGAGATAATTGCTGCGGGTCTGTGTCAGAACCCTCCAGGAGTGAAGCAGGACAAAGATGCACACTGTAATTTAAAGTTTTTTGCAATTGATAATTTTTGTATGTACAAACTTACGCTCCTCTGTGAACATGTGTACGTGTGTGTATTTTTATGTAATATTTACCCATTTATCTAAGCTACTGATAACTTTAAACACCAACCTATCACTTCCTTTTTTCCAGTATCACTGTATGCATTCCTTTTCCCTGCCCTCCCCTTCTCTTACCCCAGGCTCCTTTGTGGGACCTATTTTACAGCACCAAAACACTGCTGTAGAAAAATGCCAGTGTCTTACAAGATAGTGACTGCTTTCTTACAGAAAGGAGTCATCAATTAACAGTTGTCAACAGTTGATCTCGTAACACACAGCAGTGAATAGCTGAGCCTGTATATATAGAATGAACAGGGAAAGTTGGAGAAATTCCGCCTCGACTTTTAACCTCACCTCCAGGTTGCAAAGGGTTTAAGTGAATATGTGTAAAAACCCCAGAGCAATAACAACAGAAGTCAATTACCACTTGCTCGTAGGTAATTTTTTAACATGTACAACATAGTTGTATATGTTAATATGTTAGTATGTGTGTGTGTGTGCGAATATTAAAGTTGACACAGCTCACAGCTATCAGCTAATGGTACTAATAATGTAATTCTTTGGAAAATATTCCTTCTTCCATGGTAAATATTCCAATTTTTACAACATTTTTCATTACTAAGGAAAGCTTATACTTTTTCACAGAATATCAATCGAGTTGAAAGTTCAGTTTTCAGACAAAAGGTGTTTCCAAAGAAAATTTTAAACCCACTCTCGGCAGGGTGTAGCAGAGCCAAGAAAATACAAAATTTTTATAGTTTTCAGGCTAAGCAACCATAGAATAATCATAAAAAGCTAGTATTTTTAAAACCGCCTCTCATTTATGCATTTAGAACAACTTACAGTACAGGTTAGGATATCAACAGTTCAAATACTTCCTAATCTCACAGCAAATTTAAGTACAACTTTCACTCTGTCTCTCTGCCCTGCCACAGACGAGGAATTAGCTTGATACCTCAGCAGTCTAAAACCACGCCCACCTTTCTGTTCCCGTTGAAATCTCCTCCTTTTGAGCTCTTGCAGCTGGGCACTCTCCAAAAGCCTCTCAAAACAGATAGTATTGTATGTAAACACCAGAAGTGAAGCCCAAACCAAATTATACGATTCAAAGATGGAAAGACAACACTCAGATTCTCAGAGCTTAAATTTACCGAAGAGATTTTGATGCCCAACTCACAGTAGGAATTTGATGTTCAGCTCCCCTTCCCCCTCTCTGTCTCAGTATCTGATGCTCTTTTTCTTCAATAAAACCCTATCAGGAAGTAAGATTTCTTCTGAAGTACAAGCAATTAAGAATCTCTTTTCAGGTCTGAGCCACAGCCCAAAGACCAAGATCAATGGGTGATTTTCTGCTCATGGGATCTCAACAGTTCCCTGAGCGCTCCTGTTTACCCCTTTTTAGAATCAATCCAGAGCACTAGAAAGAAAGAAAAAACTGTCCTAGAACAGCAGCAACATACCATTTCATGAAAACAAACTGTTTGCTTTCCTCCATTTCTCCAAAGGAGGCTTCTTGACATTTGTCTACTATGATGAAATAACCTCTCTTCTGCCAGCAAGGAAGAGGTCCCAGTTATCATGTCTTCAGACACAGTTTAGAACCCTGAAGAACACACAGTTCCAGCTAAATCAGCTGGTAGCGCGGCTTGGCTGGGTGTCATGCGGGGGAACAAATAATATTAAAAATGCTGTGGTTACATCCATGATTTCTAGAGGAAGGTCAGCCTGACTGGAGATATTTGGCACATCAGAAACCTAGACCAGAACTACAAAATCCTCAGTATCTCATTTGGCAAAATCTCCTGGCAGGAGAAGAGGAAACACCCAGGAAAACCTGACTTATGATAACCCTGTCAATATTCTGTTAGCAATGGTCCAAATACTACAGCCTACAATAATACAATAGTTTGAACAATTTCTGTAGCAGTATCATGTGTTTTTTTAAGGCCCTTATGGCATTTCTAGAGTACCTAATCTACCCTGCAAGCAAACCAGCATCCATGGAACACATTGCATCCCACAGCCCATCTCAAATAGCCAGTTTAGCTGTCTTATGGTAAGGTTCTGCTTGGAAAACTGTCATTGAAAAATGGTACAGCCAGGCACTAAACTAGGGAAAAACCAAAAATGTTTCAGTCTGGAACAAAATATGCTCAATTTACATATAGAGGAGTTTAGAGTTTGTCTTGAAATAAATACCAGTCCAACATGCTCACCACTTGCTTTGATAAGCAAATTTGAGTTCTTTCCATCTGGTGCCCCACCAGGAGTGATTATGTACAACAGGCTACAAGATACCTGTTTTGTCTTCTGTGTAAATCCAGTGCCTTCAGTGGTCCTGGCCAGGAACTATGGACTAGAGCAATATGAGTCACTGATCCTCATGCAGGTATGAATAATCCTTTTGAAAACTGATCTGTGCCCAGTAGAACAGCAAGGGTATGCAACAGTTGCACCATCATTTTGCCAGCATTGCTCGGGGAAGTTTGTCGTATTTGCCTTTCGAAGCAGAGAATAGAAACACTTCCACAAGTCTATTAAGATTCCTGCAAAGATGGGAAAGGGAAATGGGAAGAAAGAAATCTGTCTCATTTGACTGGGGGACAGGAAATAACACTGTATTACATAATCTATTAAATGTTCCAACCTTTATTTCACGTTAAAGCTCAATGCCAATGGTTTTATATGTGTGTGTGTTTTTGTAAAAACCCATGTAGCTGTTCTGGCAGATCTGCACTGATCCATTGCCATAATTTTTTTTTTCGCAGTGATTCAAATCTCTGACATTAACACAGTGCTCTAGTATGATACTAGACTAAAATAGTTTAATTTGCAGTGCTAAGCTCTAAATTATTTTCCCTGTGGTTTGGGAGTGAAAATTTGGCACATCAAACAGGCTACAAGGCCATCCAAATTAAACTTAATCCAAACAATTGAACCATTCCTGTAAACACAGTAACACACTTATATCCAAGCATTGGGATTTACATTGTCCTGGATTATCATGTTCTACATATGCTATCAGATAAACCAGGTGACTACTCAATCACTGGCTTAAAATGGACCTAAAAAAGATATAAGTCAGTATTGGTTGGCAAATTCTGCGTGACCCAGAGGTTCCTTTAACATGTATGTTTGAGCTTCAGATTTGTGAAAGAAAACAGTGTTTTCTTTTAGTCTTGGGTGTTAACAGATGACTTCCACTGCATAGTGCTCTGCTTTTCATGATATTTTAATAGCACTGTGGTGTTACAAATACATGCGTAACTATAGTATCATTTTGCGAGAATGCGTTTGAGGACTATGCTGAAATACATATTTCAATGGCAAATGGTGACAAGAGTATAACGGCCACGCACTTTGGGGGTGCTTTCTTTGGAGATCACTTAAGTCACTTCTTAAATATGCATGAAGTGGTAAAAGCTCCATTAAATTCAGTGGAAGGAGGATGAGCTAAATTGGAGGAGGTTCTCACTACATGTCTGTAAATCACTGAGGGAATTTTTTAACACTGGATCTGATCTAGACATTCACTTGGTGTAAATATCTGGAAGATACTTCTGTTTTATGTTGGTTGGAGCGGAGTCTCCAGCTACCTCTTTCAAGGTTTTTGAAAGTTTTAAGGCTTTTAAAATCTGACATCCTTCCTGTCTCGTTAGCCTCTGCTTCCTACCCACCTCTCTGTTACTGTTCTTAGGAACTGGGAAGCTCAATGGGATGGGATGGAATTTCCTTTCAGTTCTCCCCTGCAAGGCACAGGGCTGGACACAGACTAAAAGCTCAGACTCAGCAACTGCTGTCTTTGTTTTCACTGTGAGCAGAGCAGGATGATGAAGAGTTCAAAATGAGGCTTTCAGTTCTTGTCACAGATCTTCTCAGGCTATGGGTCTGTCTTTTCTCACAAGATTTACATTGGTGTGAGCACTGACATCATACTACTTATCTCCCTTGGAACAGGCTGAGGTTCCACACAGAGCCTTCCTCCACTCCTTCCTTTTGACCTCCAGAATCAGCATTTGCTGCAGTCCTTTCCAGTTCTGTTCCGTGGCACCTCAGCTGTTGTCAGCGTCAGCCATAGACTTCAATCCCCACCTTGCAGACAATGTCTTATGAAACCTTCTGAGATTTCTTCTTCCACACAACACTCTGCAGTTAAAGCCCAGGCCAGCTGAGGAGAGAAGAGCAGTGGCCTGCAGTGAGTTACACACTCAGCATCGTAGGCCAGCATAGTTGAAAGGACACAGGTGTAACTGCATCTGCAATGAGCAGTAGCCAGAGAGAGCAAGCCTTTCAAACAGGTCTTTAATTCAGAGGAGCCCCACTGGAAGGCATCCTGTCTCTGGATGCAGCCATCGGCCATTCCCTGCTGCAAGACATTGGCATACGCATGCGTGGCCCTGTTACACAGTCTGACATGTAGCATCTCATAGGATAGGACCCAGAAATGCCTGAGCTGTTTGCCTTTTCTCCAGGGGGCTCTAGGCACACAGATGCTAGCATACCTCCATGGAGCTCCCCATAAGAAGACTATGGCAACGCTGCACACAGCAACTGCCTGTGATTTTCTCTTGATTCTCCCCTCTAGTTGCAGAAGGATTTGTGCAAAGCTAGTTCGTTACTTCCATCATGGGCCACATTCTCTGGGCAGGTGCACCACTGTGATTACAGCTGGAGTAACTCCGATGACTCCCATTTACTCAGGTCATTGCAAGTTGCCCCTGAGATGAAGCATGGCTCTTGCTGCCTCCTCCTCCTAACATAATCTTTAAGGATATAAATTACAACTCTGTCCACGGTGACTACTGAACTAGAGGGTGATCTGTTTTAGCACAGTAATATGGACGACTTAAAGTCATGGGTTCTTATGCCTGCTACCGGTCTAGTTAGTTCTAAAGGTCTGACCCAGATTCAGATTCTGTTTACCTCTGGTGTAAATCTAGACTAATTCTATGTGCTCAGTGGAATTAAGGTTGTATAAAGCTGAATGAGAAGAGAATCAGCGTGCAGGTATTGAAGGTGGTGGACAGGATTCTGCTCTTTCAGTGGTAGGGGATATCACCTCTAACTTTTCATCAATCACCTGCAACAATCCGGCAAACAGAAGTGTGGAGAAAGAAGTCTTTCCACTACCTAGGAGAGAGACTCTGCCATTATACTTTAACCATATGTGAAGAAGGGAGGTCCGTTCATGGCCTGAAAATATGACTTGGAGACAGAACTGGTCCTCTCTGGCACATTTTCTTTGCATGGCTTTGAGGAAATCATTTTACTTCATGCTTCATTTTCCCCTTCTGTTAACTTAGGTTTTTGACACCATTTTGGCATTTACCAATACTTGAAAGTGTTCCTTAATTAACAGGGAAAATGAGGAATCATAGAATAATTTAGGTTGGAAAGGACTTTGAAGATCAAGTCCAACCATTACCCTAACACTGCCAAATCCACCACTAAACCATGTCCCTAAGCACCACATCTACATGTCTTCTAAATACCTCCAGGGATGGTGACTCCACCACTTCCCTGGGCAGCCTGTTCCAATGCCTGACAACCTTTTCAGTGAAGAAACTTTTCCTAATATCTTATCTAAAGCGCCCCTGGTGCAACTTGAGGCCATTTCCTCTCATCCTATCGCTTATTACTTGGGAGAAGAGACTGACCCCCACCTCACTACAACATCCTCTCAGGAAATACCTGTTTACACCAGCATACTAACCAGTGGCATATACGGAGTTAAATATTTTTTTTGTGCATTTTGCTGTGAATTATATCAGAGTGAGGATTTATTCCACTCAGTAGATATTTAATTCTCTTTGACATGGGCTCCGTAACTTAATTCTGTAGCACAGTAAAGATAATGGCTTGTTCTGCAATTGGTTTACACAGAGACTCTTCTGACAGTGGCCAGTGTCTTACAAAAACCCCGATGTGATAAAGTGTAACACAAGGCAGCTACTCAGTAAAATTCAAGCCAAATATAGTTTCTGCCTTTCTGAAATATTACAAAGGAAAGGAAAGAAGCAGAGGGCTGTCATACTAAGAGCCTCTACCTTCCATGTTTTTATAAAACTGGTGGGTCACTGCAGTTGTTTTTCACCTGGACAGCTGCAACTGAAGGCCTGTAAGGCTTCAGAGATCAAATGCTTTGCAAGTGTAAGAGCGGAAAAACACCTAAACACAGTATGAGCTGGATTCCATCTTTCAGTTCTTAGAAAACCCTGAATTTTGGTAATGACATTACATAATGGAAATTAAGAGTATAATTTTCCTAAACTGGAATATTTAGACAACACCTAGCATTACTGTAGTTACATTACCATTCACGTTACTCATTAGGGTAGAGCTTATTCCTTTTACCAAATAGGATTCAACCCCTATGACAGAAACACCATTTAGAGGCCCTTCCATTTTGCACTAAAACCCAAGACAGTCGATTGAACCACTCTCACAACTCCAACAACAGAAACCATGCCTGGGATTTACGGCTGCTGACACCGTCACCACGAGCATGTGATACCTTAATTACATACATAGAAAGTTTAAAGTTAGTTTGTCCTGCAGGCAGAATTCTACAATGTCCCTACAGCAAAATGCTCTCTTCGTGGAATTTTTACAGAAATCCCTACTGTACTTCCCTTAATCAGAAAATGCTTGGCAGCCTCCTGAAACCTCTAGTCCTGTAGAATATAAAAATACTTGATTTAGATGCTTTGGCCCAGCAATGAAAGCTTCTTATCCCCCTCCCAAAGGCAAAAAAATTAAGCAGACACCAAAACATGCAAGGCCAAATCCCACAAGGTGCTGAGCATGGCCCGAAACATGCTGGAATACCCATCCTGCTCTGCTCAAGAAAACACATTTGTCCCCCTTTTTTTTTAATGTTACTATTTACTTATTTGTATGAAGATAGCACAGGGGAAACTCAGTCATGCCAGAACTCCGTTTGTGTTAGTGCTAAACAAAGCGCGAACAACAGGCTATTCCCTGTATGATATAAATATATGCAACAGACAAATGGAGATGCACACAAATAGTGTTGTTCTGTGAACTCAGCCCTGCCAAATCTCATCTCAAAAATGCTGTCATACACCATGTGAAGAGCAGAGTCATTCACCCAGATGCTATGCATGGTCTGCATAGGGCCAGTAAAAGGTGTCCATCGCTATCACAGATACGCAAGATCATGTGAATTCTACTCCGGGCACCACCATTGCAGCTGAGATGCTTCACTGCCTTTCCCTTCTCCGAGCAAATTGGCACAGCAGCATCATTTTCCATTGGCTTTGGTAGGGCCCACCACTAAATGACAGTAACAGTTGCTAGGAGGCTCAGCTCACCCTGAAGCTCAGGATAGCTGAGCAGAGCTTCTCGTCGGGCACAGTTAACATTCTTTCCAGGCCAGCTCAGTTCATGGGAGGTGGCATCCTACAAACTACCACAATATCCTTACACTCAGAACTTTCAGTTTTTTCCAGTAGTGAAGAGGCCGCTTCCTCCTTGACTGGCTGATGGAAAGTTCTGCATTCCTACACACTGAGCAGGTAAACATCTGCGTGCGTGGTACCTCCTGACTTTCTGAAAAGCGTCGAATTTGCAAATGGCATAGCCTGTTCCACAAGTGCCGCCGGCACACGAGGCCCCCATGCTGTCTTCGGAAGAACAGTCCCCAGAGTAAGTCCTTGTGCCAGTCTGTGTCAGCTGGGTCCTGCAGCAGGACCCAAAAGGGCAAAAGCACATGCTGCTGCTTTTCTATATTAGATCTTTATTTTTCAAAAGCAGTGCTCTGAACTTAAGAGATAATCAGCCAGTCTGGTTCTCGCAGGAAAGAATTCATTCCTTGCTTATTCAGTGAAGCACGGAACAGAAACGTGACCTCTTGCATACTCCTTAATCAGAGAAAGTTTGAAATGGAAGAACACCGTCACTGGCTTTTTTGTCTTCCTATTTTTTACTCCTGCAATACACTTCTCTCTGAACTCCTTTATGCTTTGGAGTGAAGTATAACAATGTAATATGTTTCTGTTGCTTTTTTTTGAGTTCAGATAGCACCCCCAGAGTGTGCCATATGCCACTGCACATAAAATGGTGTAACTTTTTAAGGTAGGAAAGCCACAGCCTGCCAGCTTCAAGGCTAGGCTGTTCAGGTTGTAGCTGGTATGTGGATAGAAGACCCATGTGTCTGAAGCTGGTAACTAGACACCTTCCCCAGCCTCAAATTCACAACAAAGCTTTAAAAAAACCCTGGCGAGACAAGGCAGATCTTAGTTTCTACCATTTTTTACCTACTTACAACACAGTCAGAAGAGTCTTTACACCATTGAGCACACACCTGACACAGTCTCATCAGGGTAGAGAACCTGAGAGGGGCTTAAAGCAATCCCAACATCAGACCTTCTTTAAACACTGAAATAACCCATTTCTATATCTGGACTTGCAACTCTACTACTGGGCCCAAAGAAAAGATTATTTCTAAGCTTCAGTTTCCTTCCCCAGGTAGCCTCAGAAAGACCTTGTAAGTAAGAGCATAAAGCTGCCATTGCAGAATTGGCTTCAATTCGGAATTACTCCAGCGAGCAACTGTTAGGGATTTAGCAAGGCATATGCAATTATAGTCAGATATTCTGGCTTCCAGGGTTTTATAGCAAGCCTTTCATCATTTTTTTGATAACGGTCAAATCAGTGCAGACAAGACAATGACAACTAAGTACTTACAGTACTGAGTCACTGTGCATTTTACAATGTATTTTACAATATATGAGAGATTAATTATGAAAACAGTGAGGTCACGAGCTTTGTTGGACTCGAAAACCCTGCAAACCTGTAAGGCAGTTGAATCCCAGGCAGAATTGCCCTCCTCATCGTTATACGCATCAGCACCTTAAGGGCAGTAAAATTTTCCAGGAGAGGCAGAAGCCAGATTGCCAATTTTGTTGGCTGTAATACATCATGTCACTGGAGAACTGTCCTTCCCCAGGAAAAAACAGCGTCATTTATTCAATCCTCACTAACAAGCCATGACATCAACGTGCTGTGCACTATGTCCTAGCCAGGTGGGTGGCTACCGCTGCTTTGGTGACTGAAGTGTTTTTTCATCCGCACATTTACCACAGATGGATGGGTAAGCCAAAGTAAAAATAACATAAGGAGAGACAGGCCACATCGCCAGGCAGCATTGGCAAAAGGACACGGACAACCGATACTGTCCCTAGAAACTGTGAGGCTGAGGGACCTCAGCAGCAGAAGCTGGCTGTCCCAAAACGTTCTTTGGTGGGACAAGATACGTATTGACATGACGAGCCCCTCCGCTCCCGTGCCAGCTCTGTTCATTTGTGTGGTAACACAAGTCCCCACATACCAGTGCATACAGGTATCATCAACAGCTTTTTCTCCAGCATCTTTCATGAATGAGGATCTTAATGGAGGGAGACCAGAGTCCTTGTCCATAAAACACCCCATCTAATGAAAATTTCCTAAATTTGGCTGCCTTCTCTCCTTCTCATTGCTAGCAGTGATGTTCCAGATAACTCCACTGCAGCATGTAAGCAACCAGAATTGAGCCTGCTGTTCAAGCCAGAAAGAGCCTGGTCTCCCACAATAAAGAATCTCCTCACTTCAAACAAAACAGAGAGGGGGAGGATCAAGACTTTTAGATACAAGAATGTTGCTGCTTATCCCGTCTTCTACTGGGCAGGTTTGTTATCGGAGTCGCTGGGACTAGGGATGGTGCAGGGCCGTATTCAGGGCTAACAAGAAAGCTCGTTCCATAAATAACTCTCTCAGCCTGTCTCCATAGGAGAGGTGTTCCATCCCTCTGATCATCTTTGTGGCCCTTATCTGCACCCACTCCAACAGGTCCATGTTTTTCCTGTGCTCAGGACCCCAGAGCTGAGTGGCAGAATCACCTCCCTCGACCTGCTGGCCATACTTCTTTTGATGCAGCCCAGGATATGGTTGGCCTTCTGGGCTGCCAGCACATATTGTCTGTTCATGTCCAGCTTTTCATCCACCAGGACTTCCAAGTCCTCTGCAGGGCTGATCTCATTCCCTTCATCTCCCAGCCTGTATTAATACTGGGGGTTGCCCCGACCCAGGTGCAGGACCTTGCACTTGGCCTTGTTGAACATCATGAGGTTCACATGGGCCCACTTCTCAAGCATGTCCAGGTCCCTCTGGATGGCATCACTTCCCTCAGACATGTCAACTGCACCGCTCAGCTTGGTGTCCTCTGCAAACTTGCTCAAGGTGCACTTGATCCCACTGTCTGTCACTGATCAAGATATCAAACAGTACTGGTCCCAGTATGGACCCCTGAGGGACACCACTTGTCACCAGTCTCTATCTGGACATTGAGCCGTTGACCACTGCTCTCTGGGTTCAACCATCCAAACAATTCCTTATCCACCAAACAGTCCACCCATCAAATCCATATCTCTCCAATTTAGAGAGAAGGCTGTTGGGGGGAACCACATCAGAGGCCTTACAGAAGTCCAGACAGACAACACCTGTAGCTCTTCCCTTGTCCACTGATGTAGTCACTCCATCACAGAAGGCCACTAGGTTGGTCAGGCAGGACCTGCGCTTGGTAAAGCCATGCTGGCTGTCTCAAATCACCTCCCTGTCCTCCATGTGCCTTAGCGTAGCTTCCAGGAGGATCTGTTCCATGATCTTCCCAGGCACAGAGGTGAGGCTGACAGGTTGGTAGTTCCCAGGGTCCTCCTTTCTACCCTTTTTAAAAATGGGTGCAATGTTTCCCTTTATCCAGTCACCAGGGACTTGGCCTGACTGCCATGACTTTTCAAATATCATGGAGAGTGGCTTGGCAACTACATCAGCCAGCTCCCTCTGGACTCTGGGATGCATCTCATCAGGTTCCATAGACTTACGTATGAGTACTGAAAATAACTGCGGAACCGTTCATTTCCTCCCCTTATTTGCCACAGGATACTAAATTGGAATTACTACTCTGATATCGTGTTATTTTTTGATATGCATCCAAACCTTCCTGGGTATGATGTGATTTGACCCAAATAGGAGACAGGCTCAAGAAGAAAGCCAGACATGTAAAATTGTGTGGCTGTTCTTACTTGCTCTGATAAATATCGTGGCTGGAGCTAGGGTAGCTTCTCTGAAAAAATGGATTTATCATGCTATCAGATGTTTACTAAAGAGAAATATGCTCTTATTCAATGGTGTTGTAATAAAGCATGTAAATTAACACAGTGTTTTGGAACTATGCAGATTTGTATCAGTCAAACATTTGGCCTGCGGCCCAGATAACAAGCAGGGGTAGGGCAAAGCTGTGCATTGTAAGTAACCCACGGGATCGACATCTCCCTTTCCCAACACACATTCTATTTTTACCTTTCCATTTTGGCTTCCTTCCCAATTGGGAAAGCAAAATTGAGACAGTAATGAAAACAATGAGACACGATATATTGATTCAAGGATTCCAAGTGCTCCTGGCCCACATGCATCTTCCATGTCCTTTTTTGTCATCAAATGCCTTTGAAATAAGGAGCTTAGAGCAATGCTCTCAGGCATGAGGAAAGAGACCACGTGAGATATGTGAAATGGAAAGATGGGTCTGCAAGACAGGGACACTTGGAAAGCCATACTGTAAGAGTGCAAAACCTCTTTCCTCAGCGAAAAGATACATTTCGATAATTTCCTCATCACTTACTTCCATCACACATGAGGCAACATAGTTCCGTTTGTTTCTCCAGTTCCAGTGTAAAGCTGGCCAATTTTTTTTCCTTCACTTTCAGGGATTAAACAGGCAAAGTGGACGTTAAGGTTAGAGGCCTTGACAAACTCTGGAGCAACTGGAAAGTTCTCCTAGGTTATAGTATCATTTACTGATAGAGCTTTATCTCTGCTGATGACCCTATTACTGTCAATGAAGTCAAATTCCTCTACTTACAGGTTTGTTAAGAGCAGGCTTCTAAAGCACACACTCCCTTGGCCTTTAGGGACCAGCATAAAATTCACATACACTTTTCTGTGTTTTCAGGAGACTAAGACTCTGGGTAGTTGCCAACACAGGTGAGAAAAGGGTAGATGGATCTTATACCTCTGCAGAATTGACACAATACAGCAGCCTTTCTCCTCCATCCCTTTTGAAATACATGACAATGCAGAGGAGACAATGAAAAATAAAGACATTTGACGTGAACATACCTAGGAGTAATCAAGAAAAGATCCTCCTCTGCAGTTTGACCAGAAAAGCACACTCTTTTCAAAGGAAGGAACTCTGATCTAAAAAGAATTTCATTCAGAGTGAGGGAGGTTACGAATGTGCAGCACATGGTCTATCCTACACCTATTCCTTATCTAGACACTCATGGGGTTAAGGGAGATGATACAGCTGATCCGATCTAACGGTACACTGTGGCTGAGAGGGACAGGCAATTCCCCTGTTACCACCCTCACTCCCACTGTTTGTGTTGCGCCCGCTCCTGGTTCATCACAACAGTTCATGAGCCAATTCAATCATTCAACTCAGCAGAAAACCAGTTCAAGTAAAAAAGAAATGGATTTGCTCTCTTCTGGGCTAGAAAGCTGAGTCAGCCCAGAATAGTCTGAAGAGCCCGGGAGCCAGTGGAAGGAGAAGGAAGGAACTGGGTAGCACTCAGAGCAGCAACCAGGGAAGGAAGAAGATGACTTGCACTGGGCAGCGGTGAGCAGCTGGTCTGGTTCTTAGCATGCAGTAGGGCTGCCCTTGAATGGAGTCAGTTCCTGGGTCTCTCTCTGCACAAAGCATGCTGATTAATTAGCACACAGCAAATTTATATCGTACCTCATTTCCCGGTAACTTCCAACAGCAGACACAGCTCTCTCCATGCTGCCAAAGCTTCATAAACCAATAGGGTGGCAGGGATCAATGCCAGCAGGGAAGCTGTCCCTGCCTTGAAAAAAAAAATAATCAAAGAAGAGATGCTTTCCTTCCAGAAAGGCGGTGAGACACAACTGCTGTGTTCTCTCACAGCTATCCACTGGGGTGGAAAATGTTTTCTCTGCGGGAATGCTGCTTTCAGCAAGGTGTCAGAGAACAATGCTGTCACCAGCCCTGGCCACACTCATGTTTTCCATGTCTCTTTCTAACTTTTGTTCTCACATAGTTACTTGCGCCCTTTATCTGGCTGGAGCAGGAGCCATTTATCTCCTGTGGTATGTTGCTTCCCAGGGCAAGTCAGCCTCTCCGTCTCCCTTCCCCCTTCTCTCTTTCCCTCTCCTCAACAGCTTGAAAACCATACCTTAAGTTCTGGAAGGTAACAGGAGGCATTGTTCTCTGCCACCAAAAGAGTTTAAAGGGCTTGCTGTGACAGATGCTGGGCAGTCCTGGTACTGGAGACCTCTGTACTGCTGCCAGCCAAAATTCTGCTTGTGAAGAGACTAAGACTATATCTCTCCACACTGCTCTCCACCGCCACTGCCAAAAGAGCAGAGAGGATAAAGCAGGATGCTCAGGGTGTCAGTACTGAAAGCAACAAAGGAGTAAAGAAGTGTGAACGGAAGCTAAAACAAAGCGCTGAAGAGCAGGCAGTACGATAAGAAATGGATGTGTGGGATGTGTGGTGGTGCTGTATAAGCACCTAGAGTTTCCGTACACGTGGGTCTATCCCATCTACACCACTTATTCTTAAACTGGGCTGTAAGAATAATTTTAGTGTTGCCCACAGATGCTTAACCATTTCCATACTGTGCCTTCTCTGCTTGGAAAGGAAGTGCTATCTCTAGCTAAAAGCTGAAGGTAAAGCGGTCTCCGGTTTTTCTGCACAGACTAACAGGTCAGTCTGTGTTGCCTCCCTCTGGCGAGGGAACTCCTCAGAGTATTTTTGTTTTCCTGCCGTTGCTGGGGCAGAGCAGAAGCACAGTGGCTGACCTCAAAGAGAACTCAGTTCAGGGCAACGTTAATGACTGAGTTTGCAGGTACGGACATTTCACCTTAGCAAACGGTGGGCTGACAAGGACTGGCAAATGGAGGAGCTAAATGAGGAGCCGGCACATACCTGATTTGCACAGAACCTGCTGTCTCCCTGCAAAGAGATGACCTTCAAACACAGCCAGGTGGCAAGCACACAGGAACACTTGAAAGTTTCAGAGGAAAAATGTGCCAGGCTTTTTATCCCAGCAGGCATCTGCTCATCCTCCTGCTGAGTCTCCATTTCCCAGTGACCTGCAAAATGCCTTCTTTTGGAGAAGACTCCCATAGAAAGGCTTGCTGCATGAATGTTTATTGTTTAAGAGTTTAAGGCCAGAGAAAGGATGCCACAAATTCTGTCCCTTCTGGCAATTGGTCCTCAGCAAAAGGTTTTTCTAGTGTTTAAACCAAGCACGTGCATGGGTGTGCACTTCATACTGACAAGTAAGAGGTTACTGCCTTGTGGGGCCAGTTTGTTCACGAGCCAGCCAATTTTGCAGCAAGTCTGCACTGGATTTGCAATGGAAGGACATTATTGTTTATATTCCTCTGACTAAGAAAACACGCACTCTTCAAATTATGCCTGTCCTTCCTCAGCTTATCCTAGTCCTGACTGCAACTTACATGCCAAAAACCTTGCTGTTCCTCTCCCTGGCATTCCAGCTGGGAGTGCCCTGGGAAGGTACAGAACCAATTTTCCCTGCAAGAAGTAGGTCACGTGGCAGTATCTTCACTTTTGCCCATTTGTTCTTTGCCAAGCCCCATCCTAACATCCCCTTGTCCTCTGCTGATTCTGATGGGGTTGGCCTTTCTCCCCTCTGTACTGGGAAACAGGCTCAAAAAAGAAGACAATCAACCAGCATCTGCTCATTGCCAGATGGTGTGCTTTGCAAAGATGGCATGGGTGAGATCCTGCTGGCCAAGTCAGTAGGAGATTTGCCAGTGATGTATGGGATGCCACATCAGGCTTTTCCTGCAAGAAGCAGCCTTGGCATTTATTACAGAAGGCACCCTTTCATGCTAACAGCAACCGCCACGAAGATTTGGTTCCATGGGAGTCTGAAATGTGCTGTACAGACAGGACCACAGATTAAGGGTGGGAAATGTTTCTTTCTTATTTATTTTCAAGACAACAGTTTTCTTATTTTTCTTCTAAAACTACAGGCGTAACTGCTTAATGCGGTATCTTGAGTCGCTTCAACCACTCCGTCAGAGACATCCTCCCTACTCTAGTCGTCTTCATCCCGCCTCTACTTCAGTTCCCCTGAGGTATGCAGAATACAGCTAATAGCATCCCCTCAGGTAAAGCACCTTCTGTTGACTGTCTTGCCGAATATGGTGGTCAGCTGCTTTGGTCACGGACTATTTTTGCCCTGTGAATTACCGGGCAGCATCCAGCATAACTGGGAGCTCTCAGCACTCCTATAATAGAAGAAGTACTTGTAACACTGGCACCATTCATAAGGCAGCATGCCATCCTAACCACCAGCTTAACCCATCAGCTCTCGGCACATTCACAGGTTTAGGCTTGGAATCTTGATGACTATGACCAACCGCCAGGATACATGTCCAGCTGTTAGGGCGTCACTTTTTTGCCAGCCTACATTGCTTCTTTCCCTGTCCTCTGACAGGTTCCAGGCTACCAGAGTTTAAGCAGCAACCTGCAAGACAGCTCAAGCCTTCCATAGGGAGACCGTTCCCTATGCCAGCAAGCGGTGCCTGGCATCTTCTGCGGCTCATTCCTGCTTGCTGTCATTTGTATTCTAAAATTAATCCTCTAACCAATGAGGAGATCAAACTAGAGAACAAGATTCAAAGTTCTAGGTTGCTGCCAACAACACAGCTTGGATTAATCAGCATACATGTTTAAAACATACTATAATGACTGACAGTGTCAAAGCGGAGCCGAAAAATACCATTTCTAAAAGTGCTGGATTAAGCGGGCAGCTTCACAGCATCAGGCAAAGCGGAGGGAATGACTGCATCACTGAAATGCATACGTGTCCACTTGAACTCTGTGAAAGATGCCTACGCCTGTGTCCAAATTTGCATCTGATTGGCTTTGTTCTTAAAGACAGATACTCCTGAGTGTTTTGCTGTACTTCAGTGTGACACAAGAGACATAGACGTGCAGCGCCAAAGCAAATGCAAACGACAGCAACGCACATGCAAGAGATGAGAGCTTTGCACTTACTGTGTGAAACATGATTATTACAAGCAGGCAAGTGCACATGCGAAAAGATTGCTAGTGCCCTTGTGTGAGTTGCCAGTGTGTTGCGTGCCGGTCGACACAGCATGCTGCGGTCGTAATTCCGGAGCCCTTAAAATCAGTTGTGCACTACAGCTGCATATGAGAAGTGCTTCGCTGTTGGATTTCCTTACTTCAGATTTGTTCCCCTTTGCACGTTATGTGTAAGTTTGTTTTATTTTATGAACTGTTTTAGTTCCTTGGGTCTCTCTTCATTTGCGTTAGCAGTCTAGTCAGAGCAAGGACTAGCAACTGGGCTCTGGTCTTCCCTCTGCCACTGACTTTCCAGCAATCATTGGGCAAGCTATAGAAAATACCATTTTCCCTTGCTTGTTTCAATAGCTTGGCTTTTCTCTCCCCTTCTTTCACCTATAGCTTTTCTCAATCTTCTCCACGCCTTTTTCTCTATTACCTTATAAAATCTCTCTTGCCCCACTAGCCATCGTTTTTCCCACTACAGTCTTGTTATTCGGGACTACAGGAGAGCTGCCTTTCATGCAACTTCTTCCAGTAGTGTTTTAACATCAAGTTCCCACACAGAGGATCTGGGGAAGTGAGAAGGTGGGAGATCTGGAAAGGTAAGAAAAGAAACCTAAATTACATCACATGAGTGTGATGGAATAAACAGAACTATATGGCAAATTTGGTCAACATTCACTGCATCTTACAGACTGACAGGAGCATGTGGGACCGGCACCGTCTGCCCATATAACATGCGTGGGTGTGCCTATGTGCATCTGTGAGCTGAAGCATGACCTGGGAAATCCTTACCTGAACTGTCTTAAGTCATATTCATTTCAGACTGTGAAAAAACACAACCTACTAAAATGGACTAATCTAAAAGCAAAGTAATCCATCAGAATTTATGCAACAGGGACTTAAAGAAGCGCCTTAGGTGTAGAAAGATTCTGGATAGTTTCAATAACAAGCAAATTCTAAAACGGGATGAGTTGGGCGCATGTGAACAATTGCTGCTCGGATGAGGTTTCACAGCCTGATGGCATGTGAAATTACAAGATTTTAGTAACTAAAGGAGCATAAACTTTCTAAATATTAAAAATCACTTATGTTCTTAATGACTTATCTTGGTCATTAGTTCTAATCTGCAAAGCTTATTTGAAAACAGCTGAAGCTAACAATCACTCCGTGAGGGCTAAAAGCCAAGAGTCCTCGGTTGTTCAACGTAACTGACAGGCAACTTTCCTGTGTCATCCTTGCTTGGCACCGGGAATTATCACAGCACTGAAATGATGATGGCAGGAGGTAACAGAGCACACACACAAGGCGTGCGCCCACAGAAGTATGTGCAATCACATATATCCACAGGCAGCAAAAGGAGCAGCTATTCCCCGATTTGCGCAAGGTCTTTCAGCTCCTTCGGCCCCGTTCACACACCGTGAGAGGTACTGACAGTCTCTGTTACACTTCAGGGTGCCGAGCCCTGAAAAGGGTAACATTTACAAGGCAGCAGTTGTTGCCATGGCTGCAAATTTTGTTTTCTCAATACTGATCTCGGATAACACTGAGGCCCGGTCATCCTCTTCTCAGCAAATTGCTGCCCGATCGTGTGTCTGACAGAGTTCCATGGGCTGTTCCAATTCTTTCCAGATCAGAGTTCTAGCTTTTCATGGCAGAAGGCAAGCTGATACCCTGGCCTAGCTCCAGCCTACACAGCACTGCCAGCCCAGGGGAAGGCCTCAGAGATGGGACATTTTTTGTCAGCACCTGTCTCAAAGTGCTCTGTTACAGAAGAAGTGGAAAAAATCTATGGTCACTTCACCAAAACCAGTTCCTTAATCACACCTCCTTCTTAGCACCTGCTTCCTCATGCACAGCATCTTGCAATGTCGCTTATTATTAGCCATTATTTTCCACAGCACTCAGCTTGCCCAGTCTGGGGGCCAGAGGTGACACCAATGGAAATTCTGAGACTGGGGCAGAGGTGGGTAACCACGAGCCTTACTCTGGTGTGCTGTGGGAGTGACCCAGGCTGAGGGTCTCATAAGAAAATCCCTGGAAGGAAGGATAAAAACTTGCTACTGTAGTAACTGACCTTTGGCTTTTGTACTTGAAAGGAGGAGGGTCACCCAACACTATGGGAAGGGACAGCTCCGTGGTTAGCAACCTGACATCCCATCAGGCTGGGACACGGCTGGCTGCATGCTTCCACGGCTGGGGAGCTCCCCCTGTGGAGTGGCCAAAAGACACGCAAAACTCCAGCTAAAATGGCCAGTGCTTTGACTGCAGTCTGCTTTTGTCTTCATTCTAAGAAACACCTTTGCCAAGCATCTGGAGAGTTTCAGGAATGTCAAGAGACCCGTAGCATGCTGTTCTTGCTCATGCCTCGGGTATAATCTGCTACTAGGTACCCCACTATCTCACTCTGAATTCCCCAAACACTTCATAAACTACTCCAGCTTCCATTACAGAATTCTCAGGGCTCTCTGACCAGTTATCAGGCCAGGGTTTGATAGCAGCTTTCCTGTCTGATAATGCTGGTTGATGAGCTCTTCAAGCATCCTTCACAAAGCCTCCAACACATTCCTGTGTACCACATAAAATTCCCACCACTTGGATAGTGGCCTGACCACTATGTCGGCTTGTCTCTTTTTGTGACTGAGGTTCCCTTTTTCTTGAATGCTCTGCTTTTCTGTCTTGCAATCCTTCCTGGCTTGCTACGACTGTCCCCCTCTTTCTTGTTCTACAGCGAACCAGTTTCATTATGTCTCCTTTTGAAGGGCGAGTGCGAGTGTTAGAACATGCTCACAGGCTATGGAAAACCTGTACAAATTTGATACAGTGCCGAAGAGAGAGTGATCAGCTCTCTTCCTTCAACAGCAGAACTTTAGCCCTTGGCTGCTGTGGCGTTTCGGCCTGTGTGGCATAGGTGACACGGTTAATGTTCATTAAATGACTGACTGTGCCAGGAATTGGCAATAGAGTCAGACATTTACCAAGGACAGCCATGTAATGTTTGCAGTATGATTTCTGAAAGGTTGGGAAAGACTTCTATGAAAGACAGAACCCAGACCTTGCATATTTGCCTTTAATATAATGGAAGGAATGATCTGAAGCTCCTAATCAAGGTAAATATGTATATGCTATGCTGGTAATTTAAAAGATAATAAGGCAAACTCCAGCCTTAGCTATAATGCTAGGGTAAATGTGGAGTTATTCTATGAATTCCTGCAGTTACTTGAGGTTTATAGTTGTGTCTCTAAAATCAGAATGCAGGCCTTGGTCTTGATTCTGAAGATGGCACATACTAAGTACTGGCTTTATTAGGACATTTTCACAGCCAACTTCCACTGACAGCAATGGCAGTTAGATGTCTTTTGGTTTGGGGGGTGTGTGTGGTTTTGTTTGTTTGGTTTTTCTTCAGATATCTGACCACAAGTTAAACTAGAGCCCCAACACTTTGTCATGAGAAAGGACAGGGAAGCTGAGTGGGTGAGGAGAATATTGGGAGGGGCATGCTATAAGTACATAAGAAGGAATGTTAACATGGGAACTAAAAATAAATGGGATCTACAGATGAATCCTGATGTAACTGCTTTGACCTCAATGGAGACACATTTTGTTTCCACCAAGCCATCACCTCCAGCTCTGGCTTCATAAGTGATCCTTCATAAATAGCTAAACATGCTCTAATTCACTAGCTCTGTTCTCCCTTTATTGCTGTTCAGGGAGTTCTGAGCTAAAAAGGAAGCTACTTCAGCTACTTATAAATTTGCAGTCATGGAGCTAGTAAGGACCATGCAGGGAGACTACATTCCAGCTGTAGCAAGCCACTATAATAACAGGGATACCAGAGCATCATTTGGACATACAAACTCTGGCACTGAAAACATGTAAAACCTTATGGCATATGTTAAACTTAAAGGCCAATTCAATATATTCCCAGGAACCAGCTGTTCAAATAATAAAAGGGGGGCAGTGGTGAGATAAAACCTCAAGGTGATTACCCTCTCCTAAATTCTTAAACTCTATATTCGGTGAAGTAAAACAACGCTAAAGACTTCTTCTGACAATACACCTATTTAATGCAAACGCGCTGTTAAGAATGAGACAGTTTCCTGCTACTTAAAGCAGTACAAATGAACCGAAGCATTCCTTGTTTCACCTCTCACGTGCAACAGTTAAATCCAGACCTTCAAAAAAGTTCTGCTTCTCCAACATTGGGAATCATCCATCCATTCCTCTGTTTAAGTGCATTGTTTAAATACAGACAAAATAAAGGACTGACTCCCATTGATGCCAGTGGTATTTGGATGAATCATAAGACCTTGACTTTAGTGTAGGTCAAGCATACATAAAGAAGTGAGAGCTAATCTCTAGCCAGCACCAACTGTCCTAGACTATCTGAGGTTACTAAAACTATTTACATTCAGTGCAGAGTCACTCCCCCAGGCATCTGTAGTATAATAAGTTATAGTATGGTGGTGGTATAATGAGACAGGTAACTCTGAGAGAGCTTCCACATCAGTGCTTTGGTTACAGTACCATAAATACTGGACACTTCACAGATTATGATCTGGAACATGGAGAGGCAACCAGTGTCCAGATAGCCTTCATCCAGCTACTGGGAATGCTGGCTGGTTAACTGACAGACCAAACTAAGTGGGAAGTTATCTGGCAGTGGGAGGACGCATTTGTATAGAGAGAAAATGGACATGCCATGGCCGCTGTATACCCGTCACTGTGCCTTGAGTTACCTGGCTGGGCACATACAGAGTTTGGTCCTCCATGAGGGCTGGCATTCAAAAGCTGAGGCCTGTGTGACACTGGATGCTGATTTATCTGGGAGTGCACAGAATTCAACATCCAAAAATGGAAGCAACTAGAAACTGTGTCCCTCTTCCTCAGGCAGTTATTTGAATAACAGTTCCCATGATTTTATCAACTATTTGGACACCTTATCTGAGCATTTCACACTGATGAGTAATCACGTTTTTCCTCAGCATAATGGTTCCCCTATAGGTCATCAAGGTGGTTAAACTCGTGACCTTCAGTGCTGTCACGAGCCTTGCACGGGAGTGAAAAAAAAAATCATCAAACAATTCTATAATAGAGGATTGTTATCCTCTCATATGGGCCAATAAATAAGTAACAGGAAGGTGTTCTTTATCTAGGCTTACAAGAACAATCACAAAAAGAGGCAGAGAAAAGCATTCTCTTCTCATTTGTGTTTTGCTTCATCAAAAACCTTTGATCCCAACTATTGCTAAGCATTTCCTAGGCACTATGCAAGTGCCAGTGCAAGCAACTGAAAGGCACTATTCTAGAAGCACTGGACAGGCTAGCTGGGCTCCGGTGAGGCATTAACATCCCAGCAATGAACACTGAGATGCAGAGAGCGCCAGCGTGCTCGCCAGTGACCTTGCTTCAACACAGTTTATATAGAACCAAACTAATCCCTGATTCCTTAGATACATATACCTCTTCCTGTGAGTAGATCACTAAGTCCTTTGAGAAAGCCAAGATTTTTATCCTTGTTTTACAGACAGGACAGAAATGAAGGCGTTTTCTGAAGCAATCTTCCACTGCCTACAGCACCAGTGGTTAAGCTGCTGGACAAGAGCTCAGCTTTGTGCTGTTCCCATTTAGTTGTCCAGTATCAGGCCTGAGCTTGCCTGCCTGCTGCTTCAGCACATGCCCTGACAGCTGTGAAAGGAGGCACCCGGGGCGTGCACCTATCCATCTGTCTCTTTCTTGCTGCCCTAAAGCATGTCCCTCGGCAAAGAAATATTTAAGAATTCCCCAATGGAATTAAACTAATACAACTTCCTCATCCTTCACCCTAAAATCAGGTAAAATATGGGGACCTTTCATATGCTTCTGGTTTTAAACTTTCCCATGAACATCAACATCAAATCTTTCCAGAAATTCCCCACCCTCATCTCCCATGATGATTTCAGAAAGGTGGGGCCTTCTTCCGTAATCTGTAGGATTGTGGAACTGGCAGTTTCTTTACCTATACTTTGTATGGCTTGGTAGAGCTTGGGAGCTTTGCTCCAAATTAGCATTGTAAGTAATAACCAAGAGAGTTGAGATGCAGAGAAGAACAGTAGGCATTTAACAACTGTTATGCTGAAGCCAGTGGAATACACATCATCTTTTTTCCAGCTCTGCTACTGTATCCTAATGAGCTCCTTGCAGCGTAGACCAGCACTGGGCTGCCCGCACCAACAGTAGGCAGTCTGTGTGGTGGTCAGCAGTACGCCTGCTACATGGGAGCTCGCAAGCAGAGGTGAGCTCACCCTCCTGTTACAAGCAAACTGGAAGCTACATGAATGTGGTTAACCAGTAGTATTTAGTTCACCAGTAGTGAAGGCCTGAAGCTTACCCTTCCTCAGAGTATACGCAGATTAAACTAGGCTCTCCTTTGAAATAGCTGGAGCTATCTTCACAGATGCGCTATTCAGAAAGCTCGCAGGCAGGTGAAGGGACTGGCTCGCGCCACTAAGAAACACGCAACTTTGTTCTGAAGGTTTTTTGTAGTCAACAGAAATAGCGCTTGGGAAAGGTCAGCAACTCATCTTTCTGGACCCAATAACAAGGCCAGCAAGGTTGTTCTGTGATGACACCCACAGTGAATTATGACCTGCAGGGGCTGTGTGACAGCAGGAGCAAATAGAAGGCGGTAACGCGAGTCGCAGCTTGGACATTGCGCTGTTTATGGCAAAGGGATATTATTTTCGCCAAATACAAACAAACAACCAAGAAGGAGGGGGGGAAGGGGGTGGGAAATGGACGGACGATGCTATTACTGGCACGATGATTCCGTGTCCTGACAAAGCAGCGAGCTTTGTAACAAGATGCCCACTGCAACTTAGAACCACAGTATCACTGTGCATGCGTTTGACAACGATCAGTGAGAAACACTGAGATCAGAGAGCCAGTGATTAGAAGGGTTCACTTTGAATGGATGTGCCTAAGCAAAGAGATTCTGGTAAACAAGTAATTAACCCAGTCTCTTCACCCCCACTTCTGAACTCCATAGGACCTCACTAGAGTGTTGAAATGAATGGCTGAAGGTCCCAAGATGAAGTTGCAGAAGAAATTTGTTGCTTTGATTCTTGTTTCAACTCTGCTGTGGGTTTGGTGTGTGACGTCGGTAAAGTCATTCAAACTCTCATTGAACGCGTTGCTCCTGTTCATCCGCTGCTTCCTCATTTCCCTGCTAGAGGTACTGTCCATCCAATTCTGCACCTATGGTCCATCCCTAGCAATTTAGGTCACATTTAGCACTTTCAATAGAATCCTACCAAAACCAAATCGACTCTGAAACATTTTCAGGAGGCATTCTGGACTTGCTCCATTCTCCAAGTCAAAGGAAAAACTGAAATCTATGGCATGAATGCCTTTCCAAGTTGCATGGTACTGCCTTGAGCAGAGGGCTGAATGAGATGCCTTCTAAACCCTTAAACCCAGAGAACCCATGAGAAACCTGAATGCAGAGGGTTGGCTTCAGTAACAGCATAAGGTAAAGCCAAAGGCCTGTGAATTATAGTCACACAGCACCTACAAAGGCATTTAAGGTGGCTAGATTTGGGGTCAGTCTAGGTACTCTGAATGGCTCTCTGGAGGAACCTCTCACTCCGTCAACAGGATAGAGAGACCTAGGGAGATGTAGACTTTTAAATGATGCACCCGAGACTGAAATATGAATATTGCCATTTCCAGCTACATCAAGGGGACCATACAAAGCCTGGGAAGGTAGATACTGACTACATCCACACCCTCCGTGCATGCATGTGCCGAAAAGCTCCTCCACGTAATCAAAACATCATTGCATATTAAATATTTTTCAAGATTCATATTGCATTCACTGTCTTTGTTATTGTAATCTAGGAGGATCAGACAGAACACTACGCAGCTCAACCTTCAAATGTATGCCCTGACCCACACTCAGATTTTGGAAGCAACTCCTGCTTTCCCCACAGATCAAACTGACCCCTCTCTCTGTCTCTCCTCAGCACTCTGAACCCACACATTCAAAGCCGTCGCTAATTTTAACCTCCCAATCCACTCCAGAGGCTGTATAGCACTTACCGTTCGTCACATCTGAGGCATTACATTTTCTGAGTACTGTGAATCGCCAAGATGACCGGTAGACTGTTTTCTTGCTTTGAAAATCAGCCCGTCTTACAGGCTGATCCAAATCTATGAAACAAACCTTCCCAATGCTCTCGATCACACTCCAGAAACTAGGACCACCACTCATCTCTTCTCCTGCCCTTCCAAGAATAAGTTGCATTCTTTTGAATGTGTCTCCCCTAAGTTAGAGCTGTAGAAAAAGAAAAAAACACACCAAAATAAATAACCCCAGATCTTCCCAAGAAAAAGTCCAGAGCCAAAACCTTCTACCAAAGCAGAACTTCCATGGCACACTTCTCCCCCAGGGAAGGTGAGGAGTTCAAAAAGAAAGAGTGACAGATGTTAGCCACCTCACTTGGTGCACCGCTGGACGGCACCCAGTATGATGGGGTGCACGGCATAAGCATCTCTGGAGAACAGAATGGAATGCAAATGCCTGAGAGCTTAGCATCTCAGAGTAAGACATGGCATATCTCTAGCACTCAGAGTAAAGCAGAGAGAATTAAAATCCACCATCTGAGTTACAATCAACCAGCTAAATGCAAGAATTGCAACCACACTGCCTAGTTTAAAAAAGAAGAGAGAAGGGAGGGGAGAGAGAGAAGCCATTTCTCAGGAGAGCAGCCGTAATTAACAGTTTTTCAGCCTTTGGTGGGTGAGATTTTAGTTCAAGGATATCAGGCTCTTTATAGCGCTGTCTAATACGAGTAGGGGGCATCTCTCACATAGTGAATAGCTCAATGAGAAGGAAGATGAACTCCAGGAACTAGATATTTAAAATGTCAGACAGAGCACAGTTAGGCTGTGTTATTCACTTATGGAAAATATTCCCCTTGAGAAACCTCACTGCTTAGGTTTCTCTAAGGAGCTTGTAACAGAAGAAACATCCCGCAGACTACGGTGGCACATCCGTTTTAGGCGTCAGTGGTGCAGGATTGCTCCCAGCCTACTAAGGCTCTACCTTGGTGCTAGATATCACTGAAAGGGAGAGACCAGGAAAGTCTTGTGTCCCAAATAAAATTCAGGAAAAAAATCACCTCCTAGAGATGTTCAACAGGACACTGGGTACCATCCTGTGTTCCAGAAAGTAGGGGCAAAACGCAGACATCTGGTCGCCTCCCTTGCGCAGCTCTGCAGAAGCCAACACGCTGTTAGAAGCAAAGCCTGCATCTTGGGAAGGAGAGAATTAAAGCCCAATGAAGTGATCTTCCATGCCCTCCTCCTCCCCTACTCCTTATCTCGCACACAAGTGTACACCCTGAGAGTCAGGAATCTGTAAATTATGCCATGGTGAAGAATGGAAATTACTCCTTTCCAACAGTACCTACTGATCCAACTGGGAATGTAATCAGTGTAACAACGAAAACGCAAGCCAAACCAAGCCGAGCCAACATGAAAAATATAAGTCAAACTCTGCAGCAAGCAACGATTAATCTGGTATCATGCTCCTCTCTGGTATCATGCTCCTCTCTGGTATCATGCCCTGCCATCTCACTGGCATTCCCAACCACGCTCTGCAGCCCACTGGCAGTCAGAAGGGTGCAGGTAAGTGGTTCACAGCAGGCCCACGAAACAGTATCATTGCATACAGTTCTCGTTCCAAATTGAAAGGGAACAGTGGCTGGCTGTTTACAAGAAAGTACATTCACTCATGAACCAAAACATCTGGGAATGCCTGTTCCAGGCTGACCTCCTACATACACAAGCTATGGAATTTATCCAGTCAGTGAGGAAATTCAATAAAGAATTAGGTCTCCGTCATACTTGAGGCAGTACAGAGTGTGCCAAGTCTGTCCCAGTCCTCAAGAGCATTCTGATGGTGTAAGGTGAGAGCTGACGTGGGGTAAGTGTAGAGGGCAGGGAACAAGGGGGAAAGAGGGTTTTACATTTCAGAATCTGCAAACTGGAAATAAAAGATCATACCAGAGTCTGTTTTGGCAGGGCAATGAGAAAGCCACAGGTGGGCTGACTTCTAAAAGGTCTGTGCTTCATCAGAACAACTCTAAGAAGTGGCTCAGATTCATGGGTTAACACAACCAAAACACTTCATCAGCAGAGACCTGTGAAAATCATAGCCCGTGCTACAGCACTTCACATGAAGACTGACCAGGCTATGTATTGTTTTGGGCTGCAAAAGACCAGGACGTATGAGTGCAGGAGGAGGAGGAGCAGCGTTCTGTCTGGGTCCCCTCCCTACCTCATCACCAAAACTCTGCAAGCTGCATTAGTAAGTGGCTCAGGAGGAAGACTGGCCTACAGCTACTCAGCAGCCCTCAGGGAGAAGGTGGTGCTTTCCTCCACTTCAGTGTTTGGGGTAACTTTACAAACACAGTCATGACTTGATCAAAACAGGGTCCCTGCTGGGCCAAGTGCCCCTAGACAGCCACAGCCTGTCCGCTCAGTGTGCCACAGAGGCAGGCGAGGCTGGAAGGAAGAGGAGTTTTTTTCCCCGAAATCATGGGGGGCTTTGCTCACCCAAGGCCTCAAAAAAGAGGCAACAAAAAAAGGCCCGGTGTACAAAGGCTGCTGTCGCCACCTGTGACTCCAGTCCTTAGACTTAACTTCTCTCCCACCCTTCTCAGCCCTGACTCAGCTCAGTACGCCACTGTGGCTGCCAACGAGGGGGTAACAAAACCTACAGCTGAGGGGATGGAAGGCTGCTCTGCCCTTGCCAGCTAATGTTTCCATGCAGTTTTTGCAGAGAGCCAGTGAGGCCAAAGAGTTTGGCAAGTAAGCTGTGAAAAGACCAGGAAGCTCAGCTCAGCTTTCATTCAGTACTTGCAGTTATACTTTTATAGCCTGCAGGCAGTTCCTTTTCACGTGTATTTCGCTGGTTGGGAAGAAGAGTTGAGAAGATGACAAAATTGACAATTTGGGGATTGAATAACTTGGTCGGGGGAAATGCAGGGCAACAGTTGCATGTCGGAAGGACTGCTTTCTAATTTTGTGCCACGATGCAGATGGACAGATGGGAAACTAATCCTCAGAGCTGAATACAATGTGTATTCGCTCACTTGCAACTTTCACTGCTAAGCATGTTGTTATAGCTTCGGGGTGTGGGGGGAGAAGATAAAACAAACCCTAACAAACTCTCCTCTTGTTTCTGCCAGGTAGATCCATTAATGGGATCTGGATCTATAACAGGCTGAAATAACGACTGAGTTCATCCTCTGCACTTAACCAGCACAGCTGCAGCACTGACATGCATGGAAATGGAGCTACGGGAAGAACAGCAGCATTGACAGCCACGACGATAAAGGGATAAACTCGCCAGCTGTCACCAGCTGTCTTCCTACAGCCCAAGTAACTGTCACTGAATCCTCTCTGGAGATGGCACACGCTCCACAGATCGCCTCGTCAGTCATGCTGTGTTTCTAAGGGTAGGCTCAGCCATCGACCATGTCGCAATTTTCCTAAGAAAGGCAACAACTGGCTCCAAATGAAGGTTATTAGCAGTCAAGAAGCCCTTCTTTCTCTCCAGAGAGGAGACTGGCTAAGTAAATGTGCACAGGAGAGACTCTGTGGGAAAGATCCCTTGCCCATGCAACGAAGTAGAGCAGGCCCGTCTCTTGTGTGACTCTGGCAGTCAAGACAGGGGAAGCTACAGTGAAACAGCTCTTGGAAAAGCTGGGTTTGTAGGCCCCACTGTGGGTGTCTCATACCCAGAAAGGCCAGTGACAGCTAAACAGACAGCAAGCAAGAGTCTGCAAATCCCTTCCAGTGTCCAAGAGACAGCGCAAGGTAAATACTACTGAACGTAGATTGAGGACTCTCAGCTCGGTCAAGACACAGCACAGAGGGAAGGCAAGCAGCATGTGTCAGGCTGCGAGGACCTGAATGAGCAGTACCTCCTTCAGCAGTGGCTCCTAAGGGCACTTCCACACCAGCGCCACCTCCTTTTGTTCACTTCTCTCCCCTCGGAGCAAAGGTTACCATAGCCACGGAGCTCTGTGGGGCTGCCAGCTAAAGCACATCTACAGTGTTATTTGGTTTTAAAAGAAAAATCTCCTCCCTAAGTGTTTTGTTTTACAACTCAACCACTTTACCTGCCCCCCACAGAAGTATGGAAGGGACATTAATGCCTCCCAAGGCGGGTCAGAGCCTCTTAATCCAGACCTACCACCCACAAAATAACTGTAATCGTTACCTACGAGACAAGCCAAAGAAGGAGGCTGAGGAACACAGCTAAAACGATATTGTGTGACTCTGGCCTCACACACAGCCATTGTAACTTCATCACAACTTCTGAATCTCTCAAAACAACTCTCTGAACCCCCCAACAGCATGAGTAAAACTCCCCTAGCACCATCAATCTGCAAAGTGCTCTCAGTTGCTTGTCATGTTCTTACTCCCTTACTTTGGGTGCAGGAACAGAGAAGTAGTGGATATTCTGTGTTATACTTTGCAGATGCATACAAACTGAGCCAGGGTACTGGCGTTTTGCCTGCAGGCCAGAAGCCAGCTATGGACAAGTGCTAACTTAGCATTGACAAAGGCTGGCTCAGCCACACTGGGCAAATCACTTCTCTCTTTCTGGCCTCAGAGTGAAATACAGAGTCAGGCTTGCTGAAGCAGTGAAGCCAGGATAAGCAGTACCGTCTCACTGACCCATCCACCTTTCTTTTTACAGAGCTGCTATAAATGTCTTAGCAGTCACAGCATAAACTAGATAATGGAGATAATCCCCAGGACGGAGGGGTTTTTTGTTTGTTTGTTTAAAGAAAGCAAGCTAGAACTATGGTGTCACAGCACAGCCTCACTGACACCCAAATTACCAAACTAGGGAGGCACTGAATTAATTGCAGAGCGAGGGCAAGTGCAAGCAGCCGAGGGCAGGAACTCTCCCACCAGAGAAAACGGATCAGTCCTGTCCTAAGAGAAACGGGCACTGGGACTATTTCCACCTCCAGGCAGGGCTTGTTAGCTAATAGCATAGAGCTAAGATTGTAGTGACATGCTCCCACAAATACCCTTTGCTGGCTGAAGGTCTGTGACACTGACTTAACTCCTCCAGACAAATTTTCAGTTGTCCCACGTGTCTGTCACTCCCAGGTAGCTGATGAAACAGAAACTCTGGATCACCCGTACTGGAAAGAGGTAAACTCCTACTACCCTTGAGTACGTTCAGCTAACTAAACTTAGGACAAAATAGTGGCTAAACTGCTTCATTGCCATAATATATAGCACTTTGATTTTATACAGATATATAACCTTGATCGGAAAGCTGCAAGCACTAGCAAATCCAGTACCTCCTTGTACAAGTTGTTCTCACAGTTGATTCCTTCCACAGAGGAAAATCAAGCAAACAAACAAACAAACTTGTTTCTACAGTCTGAATTTGCTTCATTTCTGCTTCCAAGCACTAGATCTCATTGTGCCTTTCTCAGATGGCACAAATAGCCCTCAGCAAGGATGCTTCCCCAGAGGCGCTCTGAAGGCATGGCTGTAGTGCATCCCAGTGAGCGAGACGTGAGCCACCTGCCTCCCTTCTGTGGGGCTGGACTTGCAGGCTGCCCAGCATTACGACCACCCTGTGGGGGATGCACCTGGCTTCCCGTGGCCCCAGTACCCCCAGTCTCTGACAGACATGCCACGTCATCATCCACAAGTGGAGCTCCTGCAGGCTTGGCTGTGCCCCTGAGGCTGTGCCCAGCAGCAGCTTCCCACAGGGGCCACTCAAATCCATGTCCCTCTGCAATCAGTAAAAAGTGTCTCAACACAGAGCTCCAGGGAGGACGTTAAACATTGTGTCTGAGGAGATGGGGACCAGTCCTAAGGGCTCTTGGACCATTTTAAAGTTCATTAAAGTTCTAGAGCAACCCCTGTGCTGTTCACAGGGCAGCAGGGAATTTCTCTCACATTGCCACAGACATTTGGCTGTTGGGAACTGTTTGCATAATCCTGGGGGCAGCCAGGGTCCATCCAGTGCTGTGCAAGGTCCTGAAAAACACTCCTGCATTACCTGTCGGCACCCTGAGACATCCCTGGTGTGTCTGGCACCAAGGGCTGGGGCCTTCGGTGGCAGGGTGGGAGTTGGAATGTCTAAAGGGAAATGTCCCCAGGGACAGGTGACTTCCCGCCAGCCCCACTGCACGCATTAGGAGCGTTTTGATGTGCACCAAGGCCTGCCATTTGTCATGCAAGGTGTGACAGAGTTTTCTGTTTATCCTTCTTCTCTGTCTCAGACATTTGCAGACATTTTCTGGTGTGCTTCAGGGTTTTCACATTTCCTTTTGGCATGCCACTGGGCTAGTCTTTTGCCTTTCTGTGCTCCTAGAGTCATCCGTTTGCGTGTCAGCCCCTGGGTTGCACTGCAAATACTCCATTTGTTCTTTGAGGTAGTCAAAATATCTGGGAAGGTGTATTTTCCACAGCTCAGGGAAGCAAAAGGTCATATTTGATGTAAGAGCAACAGAGCATGTCAAGTTGAGCTGCAGGTGTAGCACAAAGGGTGTTTATCAGATGCATTGTTTTCTCAGGTCAATAAGTGAATAAGGGGTGTTTGGGGTGGAAGCCGCTACAGCTACTTTTTTTTTGGCAAAGGTAAATGATTTTTTTTTAACTTCAGAGGTAACTGTAGAAGGAATGTTGTTTTCTCACTGATCCTGTTGTCGCCCTGGTGAAAGCAGGGATCGTCATCTTCTACAGGATTTACAGTGAGAGGATGTAGCGGGTGTCAGTGCAAGTATGTACTCCACACTTGCATTCAGAGTCCCTTTGTATGCTATGGAAGTGGTGGATGCCTGCGAAGCACTGTATTTTCAGGGCACAGGATGGCTAAGCATCTTTCCAGCTTGCTTGCAAGCATTTCTGTCCCTAAAGCCTTTGGGAGCTGCACCCTTTTTAGGTAAGAACTGTGTAGAATTCACCTAATACATGCACGTGCAGAGGAGCCTGGGCTCTGTATGAGAAGAGAAGATATGCTCTTTGGGAGCTGATTTTCTGAGCCATATGGCACAGTGGCTTTGGGGGCACAGACATGAAAAGTGTTGTTGGGCAGGAATGTGAATCTGTCCCTGACAGCCCCAGAAGAGTTAGTGTTTCTTAACTTTTGTTATTAGGGGATGGCTGGGAAAGGAAGGTGGGTTCATCAGCATCTTTAGGCTGGTTTTGCATTCTGATTTGGGTCACGATGAGGTGCCTTTTGTTCTTTTCATACCACAGCTAAAGGGAGGGAGGATAAAGTTACAAGAAATACAGCATAAGGCACTTTGCTGTTGATGCCACCATCCATGTGGTTGGATGGTGGCTGCATTATGCCCCTCAGAAAATGTCCAGGTGGGAGGCCACGCAGCATGGATTTTGTTGATAATTGGGTCCATGTGGGTGACCAGTGGTCCATAGTTAAGTGGGAATGAAGGGAGGAGAGGGTGGTTTGAGGTTAGCTTAATAGGGAGATAGGGTGGGTTAGGTGCAAATATTGGAAATATTGTGGGAATGCTAGGTTGGAAAAATCTCATGGGCCAAATAAGTAGGATACGCCACACAAAGTGGGCCAGCGAGCAAATTGTATGCCTTGTTCATTTGGTCTGTGTCATGTACATTATCATATACAATCCAAACCCTGATGCCTCCATTCCTTTTTTTTACCATAGCCATGGCTCTCCATGACTTTCTTATAATATCTGTCCCAAAGTCATCCACCTAAACATCACAGGCATTGCTTCTTTTAGGCATCCAATGAGCATGTATCTCCATCATGGTCTTCCGTGGCATTTCTTGGAGGATCTGTTTTATTCATGCCCATAAATGTCTCAGACCAGGGTTGTGGGTTGTTTTGTGGGTGGGTTTTTTTTGTAGCCTCCTGGCATGTGTGTCCTGCTCTCCCAGCTGAGTGTGTTTTCCATCACTGTCACATGTGCTTTGCTCTGGTTTCAGCCATGGCAGTTTGTTTCCATGTCATCATTTTCCCTTCACTGATTTAGCAATAATTCTTGTAATTGTAGGCTTTCCCTCAGGCCCTGCTGCCCCCCCCCCTCCCCCCCGCCCCAGACACACCCCCAGCACTCAGATCTCTGCTCCTCAGTGCCTTTTATTTACTTCATTCCCTGCCATAATTTTTGCATTCATCCCTTCACTGTCCATCCAGATGTCATGGTCATTGTTACTTGGAGGCCTTGGCTAGGCACATATTTCCAGCACAGGCCTGTGTCACTGTCTTCCCTGGAATTTCTTGGAGAAGAGGATGTTTATTATTTGTCCTTGTAACAATCTCCAGCCAGGGATCTTTCCTTTATTGCCGTCCTGGGCAAGCAAGCTTTTTCTATTATTTCAGTTTTGCTTTTTTCCTGAAGTGTTGAGTGAAATTTGGTCTAGTATCAGTCATGGCAGTTATGTTCTGTGATTTTTAGCAGCAGTTTCTGTAGTCTTACGGTGCCCATTTTAGATCTTTGAATCACCATGTCATGCCATTGTGGTTTTTCAGTTGGCTGACTGCCTCTGTAATTCCCTAAGGGGCCTCGTACTAACCTGGCTTCAGTGTCTCACACCACTATTGCAGCAGGTACCTTGTCCTTCCAGCTTCATCCCTCAGACAGCCTCAGTTGCTGCATGGTGCAGTGTCCTCTCTTTTTGAGTGTTCTGGGCTTTTCATTTTTTCTGTTTTTTAGCTTCTATATTTTTTGAGGGGGGGGATGACAGGGTTTCTTCTATTTATTCCTGCAGGTAAAGTCAGGTGGTCTTTTGATACCAAGGTTCCCAGTGGCTCTTTCCTCTTTTCTGTGCCAGGTATCCTCACCAGCGTTTTCCCACAATGCATCTGGGGCATCTGGGGAGGTAGCGTCAGGATTCCTCATCTTTACAGGGCTGACTCTGAGGTCCTTTTTTTTTCTTTTTTTTTTTTTAATTTTCTCTGTTATTTTTTACCCTCTTTTTCCTTACACGTTGCTGTTTCTTTTGAATTATTAAAATATTTTTATCTCAACCCATGAGTTCTCTCACTTCCACTTTTCCCACTCTCCCCCCATCTCACTGCGAGTGGGGGGTGAGTGAGCAGTTGTGTGGTGCTTAGTTGCTGCCTGGGATTAAACCATAACACAAGGTTAGGTGCAAGCCCTGCCTGGCTAATGCTTTAGGCTCTCCATGTTGTTCATACCATCTTCATAGGCCATCCTTGTTCTTCACTGCTGCTTTATAGTGCCTTTTGCTCTGTAAGCAGCAGTTCTCGTGCTGTGCAACATACCCGTCTCCTGCCCTCTGGGAAGTAACTCTGCCAAAGACAAAGAGCGAAACAGCCACAACACAATCTACAGCAGTTCTGCCTCTCAAGGCACCCAGCAGGCCCCTTTCTCTTGCCTTTTACTCTACCCAGCTAGGCCAGAAAGTATGGTTGTTGCAGCAGCAACTGCTACACCCTGTGACTCCTCCTCAGGTTGTTAGCTTTGCCCTGGGCCTTGGCTGCTGAGGTCGTCTGCTTTGCTCGGGACACAGGCAGCCTGGAGAGTTTTACACCCAGTCATTCCTTTCCTCTTTAGGCTGCAGTGATTCTGTCACTGAAAACTGGGAATAAAACCCCTTAATACTAGGTGGATTAAAGAGCAGGCATTACTTTATTCAGTGCCGGGTACGTGGGGAATCTTTCCACCTAGCATGCACACCTAGTGGAGTTCATTTTTGACATTTATACGTGAAAGTTAACACACCACGCCTATATAATACGTAATTATTGACCTGACTGAGCATCCCTTTCTTCCACTGGTCTGTATCTTCTGTGCTTAAATTTAGAGCTACAGTGTGATTTTAATTCACTGTGCATGCTCAAAAGGAGTGGGGGGGCTAGTCCTTTCGTCCCTCAGTTGAGTCAGTGGTCACAATCTCCTGCCGCTGGAATTACTCTTCCCCCAGTTACTGTGACTCTCACTGGTTTCATTGTTTCATCTCTCCATCTTCCTTGCAGGAGAATGTTTCTTTTCGTTATTGGTCCTTGAAGTTTCTCAGCTTGTGAACCTTGAATTCCTTTCACAAGTTGGCTCATTGAGTCATTTGTATTTCTCAGGATGTGGGTTTAGGTTAATAATGGTTCAAGCTGCAAGTTTAACCCTTTAGTTATTTACAACAGTTCTGCTGCTGCTACAGGCAGCCACTTTCTCAAGGTCAAGGAGCTGGGATGACAACAGGCTGCTGCACCCTCCAGTCAGGCTAAGAGGCTGCTCTCTGGGGACCTGGTGCAGGGAAAGCTGAGGTACATTCTGCACTGCCAACGGCCCTTCACAAGGGAACTGTGCTCTGATTTTAGCAGAAGAAGGTGTCGGTCACAGGCAGCCATGTATTACTGTGTGCAGCTATTTGGCAGGTGTCTTGCTTGCTCAAGTGGAGGTGTATTTCTTGCTTTGCAGCCTTGATACCAAAACAATCAGGGGTCCATGTTACAAGACCTTTTTGACATCAAAGCAAGATGACAGATAGATTTCTACCCATGCTGTATTTCAGCTGTGTTGCTAGCTGAAAACAGCTTGCAGGCCAGGAGATATTTAGAGGCGTCTGAATTAAAGAAACTGAGTGAAGTGGTTGTTTTAAGGATCTGAATTAGGTAGCCAAAGGAACTGAGCAGCTCACACGACATAGTGGCAGAGCAGCCCACTACGTATTTTGTGTTGCAGGCAGCAAAGTGCAACTGTGATGCTCGCTGGCAGGAGTGGCAGGGAGTGCAGAGCTACGCTCCTGTACAGAGCAAAGACCGAACCTCCAGGGCTCTCCAGTCATCTGCTAAGGACATCCAACATGCCTTTTGCTTTCCCTGTTTCATGTCTAATTACTTTGAATGTTGGAGGGCAGGGTGGTAAGTAACATCGTGCAGTGTCTCTTATCTAAGTGACAAGGTTTGCACAGGAAGCCTTGTGTGTATGCAGGATTAGGAGAGCAGATCACTGATAGCACAGAGGTGAGGAAAGGTGCAAACAACACAACAAAGCCCAAGAATCACCAGCTGCACATGAGCCTCTTGCATCTGGTCTGCTTGGATGTGCTGTTTCCTGCTAAACACAGCTTGCCCTCTCACACAAAGCAGCTTTCAGTCCCTTCTTGACTGTGGAGTGTGTCCAGAGAAGGGCAATGAAGCTGGTGAAGGATCTGGAGAACAAGTCCGATTAGGAGCGGCTGAGGGAGCTGGGGGTGTTTAGTCTGGAGCAGAGGAGGCTGAGGGGGTACCTTATCGCTCTCTGCAGTTACAGGTCTCTACAACTGAAAGGAGGTTGTAGTGAGGTGGGGGTTGGTCTCTTCTCCCAAGTTACTAGCGATGGGATGAGAGGAAATGGCCTCAAGTTGTGTCGGGGGAGGCTGAGATTGGATATTAGGAAGAATGTCTTTACTGAAAGAGTGGTCCGTCATTGGAACAGGCTGCCCAGAGAGGTGGAGGGGTCACCATCCCTGGGGGTGTTCAAAAAACATGTAGATGTGGCACTTTGGGACATGGTTGACGATCTTGGAGGTCTTTTCCAACTTTAATGGTTCTATGTTTCTATGAAATCTCCCTCCAGCATCTGTTGGCTCACTGCTGTTGCTCCCACAACCCTGATGCTACATGCAGACTGATACAGCAGTCCCTGGGGCTTACTCTGAGGGGGAAGAGGGGGGAAGAAACCTGTTGCACAGGTTCCCTGTGCTGCTTCTCCTCCCTGCGGAACGCGGTGCATGGGCAGAAACAACTACCAGACTTTTAAAGCATCCACATGCAACGGACCGCCACGCTGGCGCCAGATGGATGCCGCTTGGCGCAGAGGCAATGAAAGTCACTGCCTGGGCTGCCAGGGGAAGGGCGGGGGAATTTAAGCCTTGTACCCGCCGGTACCGGCACCCGGTTACCGCCTTTGGACGGTATAAACTGGGCTGAGACGTCAGTCGTTGCGCACTTTCGGGACGCCCCGAACGAGGATCGCCGATGCGCTGCTGCCGCTCGGCGACCGAGCCCGGCTCCTGCCGCCGGGGAGCCGCGCATGCGCGGGCTGCCGGCGGGGCGGGGCCGCCGCGCGCCGAGCTGCCTCCCGCTGAGGGAGGGCGGCCGCGCGGGCTGAGGGCACCGGGGGGGGCCGGCGGGACGGGAAGCTTCAAACGGCCCGCTGCGGTCGGGGCAGCCCCAGGGAGTTACCCGAGGGCTGGGGAGAGGGGAAGGAGGCGGACACCCCCCGGGTGCCTTCCGGCTCCCTCTGAGTCCGCACGGCCCCCCTCTGCTCAGCACCTCTCCTGAAGCCCTTCCCGTATCCCCGGGTCACGCCCAAACCCTGTCCTCACGGCAGCAAGCCGGCCCTTGAATATGTTTTATTGCACCAGAAATGCGGGTGCCGTTAGCATCAGTTCGGGGAAAGAGCGGTGCCTCCGAAGCTCCTGCAGAAAGAGGAGCTCCTGCCTGAGAAGAGCCACAGCCACCACTTGCTCGTTCCCTCTCCCGGAGGCGGTGCTGAGGACTCGGCTGTCGGTTCCTCTCCAGGGATGATGCTGGGTGGATCGCCTTTGGCCTCGTTCTAGTGGCACTGGCAGAAATGCACAGCCGGAGACCTACTGGCTGCGGACAGGAGCTCCGCGGCTGAAGCTGGAGGGGCCAGAGAAAGGTCCATACGAGGGAATGGAAGGCCACCCGCCCGGCAGCTGCCTCCCGCGGCAGGCAGGAGAGCCCGCCTCTCCAGGCGGCGGAGGCGCTCTCTCCACAGGCCGCCGCAGGCCGGGCCGCCGGCGCGCGCGGCGGGGTCCGGGCGCAGCGCCGGCAGCGCGGCACGGCCGTGCGGCGCACAAACGAGCGAGGCCGCGCGCCTGGGAAGCCTCGCCTTGTGCGAGCGGTGAGACACCCACGTACCCTCCTAGGAGGACAGCCAAGTGACAGGAGTTACAAAAGAGGGAGGGAGGAGAGAAGGTGAAAGAAAAGTCTGAACTGTCAAATTCTCTTGGCAGCACTGAGGGCGAGAGCTGCGGTGAGTCCTGGCCTTGACTGTCCCTATCGCCCCTCTTGTGCATCCTGTCCCTCCCCTGGCCCCCTCTTTTTCCCAGGCTGCTGCAATTTTTTTTTTTGCTTCCTTCTCTAGTCTTCTTACCTACTCTCTCTTCCTCTACCGCTACCTTTTTCTCTCTGTGCTTTTTTCCTGCTCCCTCTCCCTCCTTTTTTTTTCCATCCTTTGTTTCTGTCCTATAGCCCACCGCTGTTTTTTTCCTTTTCCATCTCTTTGTCCTGCTCTAAATCTGTCTCTTCCCTGCCCCCTCAATTTCTCTGGTCTCTTCCCTGGCTCCCTTTTCCCCTCTGAGCCTGTACATACGGCTCCAAGTCCCTGCCTTCGTATCTCTCTCCTTCCTTCCTTTTCATTCTCTCTTCATCCCTTTGTCTTGTTTACTGTCACTGTGTTTTTAAAAAAAATTCTGTATCTCACTGTCCCTGGCCTCCTTCCTGTTTATCCCTTAATCTTTCTGACCCTGTCCCTATTATTTATTGCTTCAACTGCACCACTCTTTGTCCCTGTTTTTTCTTGTGCTCCACCTCTCTGTCACTCTCTCTGTTGCTCTCGTTGGCTCTCTATCTCAGCATCCTGCTCCCTGTCCCTCTCTCTTTCACAGTATCCCATTTTCTGGCTCCCTGACCTGTTTTCTATATCCCTCTGCCCTTCCTCCTGTCTTTCCTTGTCCCTCTGGCCTGCTACCCATCACTATCGTTTTTTTTTTCTTTCTCCATCTCTCTGCCTTGGTCCTGCCACTCTCCTTCTTTCTCTATCTCTGATGTTTCTTTCTCCATCTCTGCCCTGCTCCCTGTCCCTTTTCTCTTACTCTGTCCTCCATCCTCCCTCTAACTTTTTGTCTGTATATCTCCATACGTCTGCCCGTCCCACCGATTCTTGCTATATCCCCTTGTCCAACTCACTGTTCCATTATTCCCCTCTGTCCTGCTCCTGGGCCTTTTTTCTCATCCTCCAGCCCAGTGCTGGTTTTTCCTTCTCCATCTCTTTGTCCTGATCTGTGTGTTTCTCTTTTTTTTCCCTGTGAATCCCTCTCATTCCCTATCCTCTTCTCTCCCTCTCCCCTTATCCCTCTTATTTAATTTCATCCATCCGTTCTGCTCCCTGCTCATCATTTTCTCTCTCTTGCCATCTGTCGTGCTCCCTGACCCTGTTTTTCTTCTGCCATGTCCCTGCAGGGGTCCTCATCCCTTTTTTTGTTGGTTTCTCCATCTCGGTGTCCTTTTCCCTATACCTTTGTTTCTCTGTTCCTCAGTCTTCCTCCCTCATTGTATTTTTCTTTCTGTTCCTCTGTCCTCCTCCTAATTGCTGTATTTTTGTTCTGTGTATCTGCTGCTCCAGTAACAACTGCTGAATTGCCCCAGGCGAAGGGACTGAGCCTCCGGGCAGACTCACTCCTGGCCAGGACTTACACACGTTGACGAATAAACGCTTGCTGCCTCCTTTGCACCCACAGCTGTGTTCGTAGTCCTTTGCGCTTGGTGAGTGGCTGTCAGAGAGTCCGGGGAGCAGGTTGGTGGTGGGTGTGAGGGACCATGGCTGCAGCTGTGGGCTGGGGCTGGAGGAGGGCCGGGGGGCGGTGAGGCTGATGGTGATGGCCCCTTTGTGTAAGAAGGCTGCAGCCCCAGGGGATGGTGCTGCTGGGGCTTGCCTGCCTGAGCCTGCAGAGGAGCTGCAAGGATGTTTCCAAATGACAGGTTGATGGTCGGTTAGAGTCAGGCCCCATCAGGGCAGCTCCCAGGGATTTTCCAAGAGCTGGTGGAGGGGAAGCAGTGACCACTGCTCGGGGACAGGCTGGGCATAGGTCGGTGGGTGGTGAGCAATTGCATTGTGCATCACCTGCCTTGTATATTCTGTTATTATCATTTTACTGTATTTTATTTCAATTATTAAACTGTTTTTATCTCAACCCATGAGTCTTCTCACTTCTACTCTTCTGGTTCTCTCTCCCATCCCACTGGTGGGGAGCGAGCGAGCAGCTGGGAGGGGCTCAGTTGCTGGCTGGGGTTAAACCATGGCAGTCATTTTTGGCACCCAATGTGGGGCACAAAGGATTTGAGACAACAGATTAACCAGAGTGTGTTAAGGAATTTATATCGGTTAACAGTTGCTGGTCACAATATTGATTTCATCTGTTCTCAATATTAGTTCATCTGATCTGCAGCATGCTAATTTTTTTTTTGCTCTATGTATTAAAGATTGGTATTGGTTTTCTCAGTTTGCTGTGCTCTGCAGTGATTAGTGGTATTTTGCCTGGGAGATTTGTTATTAAAACCCTGGCCTTGAGCTTAGTCTGGTGTTTGGGCTTTGTACCAAAGCTGTTACTGTACTTCAGGTACCACCTCATGGAAACAACTAGCAATTATACCTCTTCCTCAGAGAGGTTTTTTAATGGAGGAAATGTAGAATGGCACCTTTGCTGCTGCCTGATAGGATGTTTCCTCCTTCATTACAACAACTTTTCAGCATCTTGAATGTCCTTGGGTAGTTAAGATACTTCTATTGGTATTTCTTGGCAGTATTGTTTTGGTTTTGTCTAAGGTTAATAAGCAGTTTAATATAATCCAGAGATCTGCCCCAAGGCTGGATGGTTATGGGTGGCAGGGTGTGTGGGATAGCATTAGTACCTAGGAGAGTGGGCACCTCCAGTGTTTTGGAATTTCACCTCTGAAAAAGTGCAGAATCCTGAAAAACTAGGAAAGTATTTGGAAAAAGTATGTTGTCACAACTGTAGAGAGATATAGATCACTGCAACGTGTTGGGTCCTGGCCCGTGCCTACCGAGCCCAGTTCAACATTAGTCAGAACCCTAAAAGGGAAGAGAAAGTCTCTGGCTTTGACAAAATGACAGGCATTGCGGCTACTCCAACCACTGTGACGGGTACTGCAGCTCAACCAGTGAACCAACCCGTGCTGCTACCAGCTGCCCCTGCACGTAAGGAGAAGTACACAAGAAAATCGGCTCATTCAGTAAGGGATGAAGATGAACCAGGTCCATCACGAGAGGTGGAGGAGGCAGAACCCATAAATGAGATGGTAACCACCCTATCCCTGAGTGAGCTGTGAGATATGTGAGATGATTTCAGTCGTCATCCAGGTGAGCACATTGTCACCTGTCTGCTCTGATGCTGGGATGATGGGGCCAGTAGCCTGGAATTAGAGGGTGGGGAAGCCAAGTAGCTGAGGTCCCTTGCTAGGGAAGGGGGCATTGACAAAGCAATTGGAAATGGAGCACAAGGTAATCAGCCTCTGGAGGTGACTCCCATCAGGCGCGAAGGAAAGGTATCCCTTTGAGGAAGATGTTCTCTGTCACCCAGGTGAGTGGACCATCATGGAGAGAGGTGTCCAGCACCTGAGGGAACTAGCTGTGCTGGAGGTGATTTATGATGAGCAGAACAACGACCAAAGATCCAGATGAAGCCCAGTGCACACGCCCCATGTGGTGGAAGTTTGTAGAGAGCACACCAGCGTTGCATGCCAGCTCATTGGCAGTAATGACCTGGAAAGATGGAGAGGAACCAGTGGGGGATGAATTGGCTGGCCAGCTCTGGCAATCCGAAGGAAGTCTCTCTTCCTCCTATGTCTCAGCTGTGCAGAAACTGTCCCAGAAGGTCCAGCAACTCACAGAAGATATGTCCTACTCCCCACCTGTATGGACCAGGATCTCAGCCATTAGGAGTAATGGCTCAAGAAAGAGGATATAGTCGATAGACATCACTGGCCACCCTGTGGTTTTACCTTTACAGCTCCCTGAAGCTTTCTGCTTTTTTGCCAATGCTGCCCTATATCCTGTTGACTTCTACATTTCTTTTCTATGCCTCTTCCTTTCCAGCTCCCCACCCACTGTTATTTCATTCTTCCCACACTGCCTTCTTCCCCAGCACTTGTGAAAATTGCATTTTGAGGGCTCCCTCTGCCCAGCAACCTGTCGCTGTTTTCAGTGACTCCCTCTGCTCCGCGCGGGACGAGCCGTTGCTCTTCCCATGTCCTTTCCCTGTGGCTGGCTGGTTCCCTCTCCTGCTATTTCACTTCTCACCCGTATGGCCAGTACCCTGTTGCTTTCTAAATTTTCCCTCCATGTCTACATTTATCCACTTCCCTTTCGGTGTCTTTTAATTCTTCCTGCCTGTCCTCTACTTCATCACTTGTTAAATTTTGTTTCTATGTCTTAATTTATTTACTTTGCTGACCCTATTTATTTTTTCACTCTTTTAATCCCTTCACTTTTAAAATATTCTTTCTGTCAACTTTTATTGTTTTTTCTCCCTACTTCGTAACAGTTCCTCTCTGTTCTTTTATGCTGTTGCTTTTTAAATTTTCTTTCGATGTCTCCATTGATTTAGTCTGTTGTCCCTATTTCTTATTTTTTTCCCTTACTCTCCGACTCCCTGCCGTTTTTAAATGTTCTTCTATGCCTACTTTTTTCCCCTTTATTCTATTTTAAGTATTTATTGTCTTTCCTTAGTGCCCTCACTTTTTAAAATTTCTGTTTCTGTCTTCATTTATTTAGTTTCCTGTCCCTATATTTTAATTCTTTCCTCTCTTAATCCCTTGGATTTTAACTTTTTTAACGTCTACTTTGACTGTTCCCTGTCTGTATATTTTTAATCTTTTCCTCTCTTAATTCCCATTACTTTTAAAGTTTACTTTCTGTTTCCATTTATTTAGTTTGCTGTCCTTGTTTTTATTTTTTTCCTTTATTTCCCTAATCCCTGTCACTTTTTACATTTTATATATCGCCTTTTATCCAGTTCAATGTCTTTATTTTTTTTTCTTGTCTTTCCTTTACACCTTTGCTTTTTAAATTTGCTTTCTATGTCTGAGTTTTGGTTTGCTGTCCTTTATTTTTAATTTTATTCCTCTATTTTCTTAATCCTTTTTAGAATGACATTTTAAAACATAATTTCTACTTTTATCCCACTCACTGTCTTTTATTTTTTAATTATTTCTTGACTTAGTGCCATTGCTTTTAAAATTTTCATTCTATATCTACTTATATCAAGCTCCCATCCCTATTTTTTAATTTTCTTGTCTGTCATGTACCCTATTGGTTTTAAAATTTACTTTATTAGTCTCCATTTTAGTTCACTGCCTGCAGAGCTTCCACTTCCCCCACGGCAACGAGCAGGGCTGCAACTCCCAGTTGTTCGGGGAACTGAAGTGAGCGCGGCTGGGCTGGGGCTGAACCGTCACCCCTGTCCCTTAGGTCCTTCTGCTGGAAGCCCCAGCCGGTGCAGCAGGACCGGAACCCCTGCCTCGCCTGCCAGGAGGCGGTGGCGGGGTGGCACTGCTGCCACACGCTGCTCTGTCCCGCCAGCGCCCGGTTCCACCGCTGCTGCAGCCAGGTGGGTGGCATCACCCCCAGACGTGGTTGCCCCGTTGCCCAGCTCCAGGGGGGTGAGCGGGACCCTCCCCCCACTGCTGATGCCAGCTCTGCCCCAGGGCCAGGCGCTATGCTCTGCCCTGCACCACTTCTGCTGCGTTCTGCCAGGGCTTGGATGCCTTCTGGGAGATGTTTCATCTGGGCATTGAAATCCCCAGCAGGTTGGTACCCGCCCCTCTGCCTCCCTCCTCCAGGATGCTCTGGCTGGTCCCCTCCTGCCTCCCCGGGTGCTGGTGGGGGTCCCCCACACCCCTGGGGCTGAGTGGTCCCAGGCTCCCGCAGGGGTGCTGCCTGGGCGGAGCACCGGGCCGGCACAGGTCCTGCGATGCCAGCCAGTGCCTGTGCCCGGCAGGACAGGAGGAGGCAGAGGAGAAGGGGTGAATGCTGGTCCCTGGTCCCCAGAGCCCCAGAGAGGTGATGATGCTTTTGGGCAGGGATGGAGGTTTCCTGGGATGTTGAGCCAGGCATGGTGCAGGGTGCGTGCCAGTGGCTCAGCTCCGGCAGCAGGAGGGGAGCAGGGTGGAGGTGCAGCACGGGGGCTGACAGCCCACAGCTCAGGGGCCTTTGGTGGCAGTGGGTCCCATGGCTCCCCGAGACTCTGGAGTCTTCTGCTCTGCAGCTCCTGTGGCTCCCAAAGGACCCACCAGCACTGCTCTGCCATGGGAGGAGATGCTGACTCCTGGGGGTGCATCAGCTGAGGTGACGCAGGCACTGGTGAGGGGTGTAGCTGGGGGGACAGGGTCCCCAGGGCCACGTGGCCACCACAGCCATCTGTGACCTGGGGACAGGGGCAGGGCTGTAATGCGGGGAGGGAGGGAGCGTGGCATGGGCTTGTTGTGCTCATCATCTCCCTGTCCCTTGCAGTGCCCCCAGTTGCAGCCGGTCCAGACTCCAGGCCCCTGGCACAGGGACCCTCACACAGTGCCCCAGCTCCTGGCACTTTGGCACTCTTGAAGAGGCCAGGATCCTCAAAGGACACCCCAACACCCAACTGACCCCGTAGCCCATGTTCAATAAACCTGCACATCCTCCCTAATACAAGTTTATTTTTGTGTTTTCCCTTTTCTTAGCAAAAAATATTTAGTTTAACTTAAATAAGTTAAATAAAATAAATTTTCCTGTTGGAGAAGACTACAGTTCAAGTATGCTCTTGCAGGCCTGGGGCTGGAAGCCTGCTGGGATTTAGCACTGGGGGCATCGTGGGTGGCAGCAGTCAAGGGTCAGTTCTTCAGGGTCTGGAAGTGCTTCAGTTGCGCCTGCACCCAGGGTGCTCGGGGGTCCGCGCACAGCTCCTTCTTCTTAGTGACCAGGCTGCCAGGAGAAAACCCATGTCAGGGTGCTCAGCCAGGGCACTGGGGTGCCTGTGTTGGGTCCCACCAGAAGTGCTGCAGGTGGCCCCAGCTGTGTCCCTGTCCCCTTCCTAGCCACCCTTGGGGCACTGCCCTGACCATCACACCCTGAGCCCCCAGAAGCAGTGGGTACTCACATCACTCCTGGCTGAGTGCATCTGCTGCTGGTGATGTAGACAGAGGTGATGAGACTCTGTGGGACAGGGCGTTGCTGGTAGCTGAAGCAGCAGGAGGTGGGAACGCCGTCTGTGAGGGCAGAGAGACAGCCAGCCTGGTGAGACCCCAGGTTACAGTAGAGGCTTTGGCCTCACTGACACTTGGGGTTTCCCAGCGATTTGCCATCACCCATCCCCACCCTTGTGTCATATTCCCTGGTGGTGGCCCCCCCAGGAGACCCCTGGCTGCAAGCTGGAGTCCCAGCATTGGCAGTGCTCTCCAGCCCAGCCCTTCCCACAGCCACGAGGATCCCCGCTGATGAGGATGGGGTTTTTCAGCTGCCCCAGCAGTTCCCGTGGAGCAATGGCACACCCAGCCCTGGGTAGGATGCAGCAATGCTGGACTCACCGAGATGGGCCTTGGATGGGGTGCAGGTCGCCATGAGTAGGAGAGCGATCAGGACAGCTGTGGGGACCTTCATGGTGCTGCGTGGGCCGTGGGAACCACGAGTGGGACTCCAGGGCTCTCCTCTGCATGAGCATCCCTGTGGTGCTGCCCTCCTTTTATCCGCAAGCACTGTGTGGGAGCAGGATTTCAAGGAAAGAAAATGAATGCATCATATCAGGGAAATTACATCAGAATCTCCTAGTTTTGCTGAGCTGGAGAAGGAAAGGAAACCACAGGAAGAGAAGTGCTGGCCAAGAGGCTGCAGCTTTCAGATTCCATTTGGGTGCCTGGCAGGGACTAGCCAGAGCCCTAACCCCCACGCCACTGACCCTGCTGCTGCTGCAATGACCTCACCGGCCATGAGCCAGGCTGGAGTGTGAAGCTCGGTGGCCAGAGCCCCGACAGCAATCCCAAGCAGGCAGCTGTAAAGCAACACCAGCAAGCTCCAGGCAGGGTTTTGCTTTGCAACAGCCCCAGCAGTACCACTGTGTCGGGGGGGTGCGGAGCTGCCCAGCCCAGCTCGCATGCCATGGCATGGACACCCCCAGCCACTGCCACTATTGCTGGCAGAAAACCAGTGGCAGGTGTCAAATCCCAGCTTATCCCCAGTTTTGCCACAAATGCCAGTCCTCACCCTGCTCCACTGGTCAAAGCAGGGATACAGCGTTAGCTCCAAAGCTCCGTGGCTGGAGCCCTGATGGGAACCAGGCAGATGAAGGCTGCTCCAGATTCCCTGTGCCCACTGGAGACCAGCCCAAAAGCACCCGCATTTTCAAATTGTTATTTTTAAGGAAATTATTGATATCAGGGAGAAGCCTGTTGTGGCTCAGTTTCCTCCATTTGCCACCACAGTGGGTGGACAGGCTCTAGAAGCTGCAGGAGGATTTTCCCCATGAGATGAGGTGATTCCCAGGGACCTGGAGTCCCACAACATGAGCAGGGCCACCCCCATCGGTGCCCATCTCCAGGTTCTGGCTGGGTCTGAAGGACAGTGCTAAACCTCCAGGCACCTCCCCTTCTGAAGCCATCCTGTTTAATCCCTTGATCCATCTGGGAGAAAAACAAACCAACCCCCAAACCCCACCCAAACCCAACCTTCACCCATTGTAGGCCTGCACCTGCCTTTATCCCTGCCTCAATCCTCATCCCATGCACAAGCAGGAGCTGCTTCGTCTTGCGGGGGAGCTGAGGGGTTCAGCCTTAGCCTTTCAGGTTTCACTGCACTCCCAGGGCATTCCAAGACTATTCCTGTGTCCCCACAAGGATACTGAGTCCTGATGTGACCCCTCTTTTCTCACACAGGATTTATGTCATCTCACTCCAGCTGCAGGTCAACAAGAGATGTTTTATTAAACCCATCAAGGGACATAGAGGACTGTGGACAGACGACGGCAGGGGAGGGGACGGAGCCAGCTCCATAACTTAACGAGATGAGAATGTACAGGTAATTGGATGCAAATAAATAGAGCTTATATGGAAGGCAGCTTCACATGGAGGTGGTGGTTGATTTCTTCTGCTGCAGGTACTCCTGGAACCAGCCCTCCTTCGGGTCCACGCAGAACTTCCTCCCATTCCGGACCTCCACTCTGTGGGGGAGAGAAGGGCTGCGTTAGCTGGGGGGATGCGGGATCCGGCTGTGCCCGGGGGTTCCCCCGCCAGCCTGGGCATGCCTGCAGCATCCTGTGCTCCCACATCCCCTGAAAGTGCTGACTTTTAACAATCTCTGAAACCTCGGCTTCCTTCCCGTTTTTCAGGCTGGCAGATGAAATAGGGGATTTTGGGGCTATTTGGGATAAAGCAATGAGGAGCAAGGTGCATGTGAGGACCCAGGGCAGGGCACCCCAACCCACAGCAACCTTTAGAGGTGGCTTGTTTTGGGGGATCCCCAAAGGCAGAACAACCAGTAGGGAATGTGGGTGAGCGAGGGTGAGGAGCGGGGTGCCAGGGAGGAAGGCTGGGTGGGGGTTGGGTGTACTCACATCATGGCCTTGCGGGAGCAGTGGGAAGGTGTCTCCTGGTACTTCTTGATACGGGACGCAGGGATTTTCTCCCGGATTAACATATTCTTGTAGCAACACATGCTGTAGGAGCTGCGTACTGAGAGGAGGCAAGAGGGGTTGGTGCTTTCCCACGCCTGGCATGAGGGGTGTGGGTGCTCCCCTGAGGGCTGTGGGTGCTTCCCAGGGACTCTCCTTCTCCCTCCCCCTACAAGGGGTCCCCTCTCATGTCCCTGGCAGTGCTGCTTTGCCCCACGGTAGGACCCCCCCTATTTCCCTGCCCGCAGAGGGCTATTACTGAGCTCCCCGGCCAGGGTGCCAGGGCTGAAGCCATCCCCAAGCCTAATTTTGCTCATTTTGAACAAGACTAGGACAGTCCCTTGCTGAGGCAGCTCGTGATGACCCCAGCCCCCCAAACCCATGGCAGAAGCAGGAACTGAAGCTCTTGTCCCCCGAAAATCCTGGTAGCCAGAAGAGCCAGGGATGGTGCTGAGGCAACTCTGGGAAAAGGCTTGGCATCAGTACTTACAGGAGGCGCCTTGGCTTCCAGTCCAGAGAGCCACCAGCAGCAGGGTGAGCAGAGCCAAGGGGAAGACCTTCATGTCCAATCAGGGGCTCGGTCAGTGCCAGCAGCAGTTCTTGCTGACTTGGGGCCACTGAGAGCTACCTGCCTGTCCTGCCTGCACCTTGGCATGATATACCCGCTGGCCAGGCTTTCCATGACAGCTCTGGGCTATCCCCAGGGAAAGTACCACCCAGAGCCACCAATAAAGGGCAACCAGTGAATGGAAATTCCTCTCCCAGCCCCTCCGACCCTCGTGGTACCCGAGAGCTGCTGGAAAGTGTGGTAAGCAGCCAGCAGCTCTGCACCACTGATGATGTGCCGGGGCCAGCAGTCTATTTTGGGTTTGGTTGTTGCTGCCGGCAAACCACACAGGATGATGCTCATGCTTGCCAGAGCCCTGGGTGACTTTATTTTCAAAAACCACCCATTGTCATCTCAGCTGCAATGTCTCTCTTGCAGCTTTGCACAGGGGCAAGTGGCTTGGTCGTGTCTGAGCTTGCCCCAGCCCACCCTAATACCAATTGCTGGCTGCCCATCACAGTGGCAGTGCCCATCATGTCTCCTCGTGGCATCCCATGAGCACAGGCTGCCACTGGGGACTGACCAGGCATCTCCGAGTGGTAGCTCCGATCGAATTTGAGCCGGGGTCTCCACTCATTAGGATGGCTGATGAGGAGCATGTGAAGCCCCCTTCTCGCAGGCTGTGCCTGCCTCTTGTCTCTCTCACTGGTGGCTTTCCCAAAGCCCGCATGGACATAGTTTGGCCCCGTGCACCCCCAGACCCCCTCACAGAGACATGGTTGGGGTTTTGCCTCTTCCTGACTTCCTTACTGACCCCAGCACTTACAGAGGTGGTTTAACACCCGGGTGGGAAAGCCAGTAGCAGGATCTGCTCGCTCCCAAGGCACTTGCAGAGCCAGATGTTTGCATGTGTGAGATCAGGTTTAATTCTGTTCAGTATGTTGTACAAAAAATAACCATGGAGCAGCTCCCCCTTAACCCCTCTGCTGCTGCCAGGCCAGCAAGTGCAGCCTCACTGACATGCTGTTGTTGCCTGTGAGTAAAGCAGGGCTGAGAGCATGGGGGCTGGCAGCAGGTGTGGACCCCAGGGCCCCGCGGGGTCAGCACAACCCATCCTGGTGGGATGCCAGCAATGGCAAAGGCCCTTTGCCTTCGAGGAGGTGGTGAGGGTCGTAACAGCTTGGTGGGCAGGATGTCCCAGATGAGCTGCTATATCCACATGCGGTGTCCCCACAGCCACCTCTGCAAATGGGTCGCCTTTGTGGTGTCCCATCCCTCATGGAGGGGACTCCCTGTGGTGCCTCTGGCCACCCCACTAGCTGGGGATGGAGAAGGAGCTGACTTGGAAGCTCTGCTGGTACCTCTTCACCCAGCCCCTGCTTGCCTGGGCGCAGATCTCCTTCCCGCTCCTCACCTTGAAGCTGGGGCAGAGAGAAGATGGGGTTAGTAGGGTGGTTGTACAGGGACCCCAGTGCTGAGTTTCCGAGGGGCTTGGAAGCACAGAGGATCATGACTAGACTGACCACAGCAAGGCACAGGGTCTGGCAGGTTCTAGATAGGCTTTACCCCCAGGTTTAGGGTACTCACATCACAGCCTGGTGTGGGCACTCAGGGCTGGTGGGGTAGCAGGAGATGATGTTGTCTCTCTTGATCCTTCTTGTCTGGAAGTTGAAGCAGCACTTGTCTGGCACAGCCGGGGCTCCTGGGGGGAAATTGCAAACTCTGTTTAGCCTGGAGACCCCCACCTCCCATCTCAGCCCTCCTGCTGTGGGCATGGCAGCTCTTTGAGGCGACCCCCCCCCCCCCCCATGCACCCCATGCATGAAACAAACCCATCCCCATGGCCCTGGGGGGGCTGTCCCCATTCCCCCAACCCGTGGGGGCAGAGTGGGTGGTGGTTCTCACTCTGAGCCAGGCTCTGGCAGCACAGCACAGCAAGGAGGAGGAGGGCGCAGACCACCTCGGCTGCCTTTGCCATGCCGGGCTGTGGGAGGGCTGCTCGGTGGCACCAGAGCAGAGCTGCCGTCTGCCAGGGTCAAGGCAGCTGGGCTGCTTTTATGGAGAGAGCAGGGCTGGCTTCCCCCCAGGGACAGTAGTTGCGTGGACAGGGGGAGGTCCTGGTCTCCTGCCACATGCAATACTTATCCCCTCCCAGCACAGTTCCAGGAAGGGAAAAATGTGATCCTGGGCTGTGCCTTTGGCCTTCAATGGGCATGGGATTTTTCCTGAGCTCCTGCCTCCAGTATTAGGGCCGGTGGCCAGGTTGCTCCCGAAGTTTGACTCTACATCCCTGTCCCTCGGGCAGGCTGTATGCCACGACAGGACTTCCAGGGCTGGCGAAAGGGCATGGGGATCTCCCTTGGCTGGGACCAGAGCAGGGCTCAGCACCCTGCAGTCACCGCACATGCTCCCAACAGTCCATGTGCTCCCCCTGCACCACAAATCTTTGCATCCTCTCACTTTGCATCCAGGCCCAGGGGACAAACAGCCAAATACCACAGCCCCCATCAAAAGAAAACCATAGAGAAACAGCTTCTGTTTGATTGCACCAGGCATGTAGACAGCTATGTGCTGGTTTTGGGGGCTCGCTGGGGCCCATGAGGCCCAGGAGAGGCTGGGCAGGTGTATCCGCTTCCTTCCCCCCTGCACTGAAGGAGCAGCTCATGTTGTTGGCCATGCTGAGCTGGGAAAGGCAGAGGCCAGTCTGGGGCTTCCCAGTGGATTTTGCCTGGCTGCAGCTGTCCAAAAAGCCCCCTCTCCCCCCAGCCCCAGCAAATCCCAGGATACATCCCAGCTGCCAGCAGCTGGAGGACAGTGGGAAGCAGTGGGGAGATGCAGACATGAATCCCTGGCAGCCTGGCTGTGAGGGCAGCCGTGTTCCTGCCGTGTGGGGCTGGGGGTGCTGATGGCATGCTGCAGGCGTTGCAGTGCAGCCCCACCATGAAGACCTGGCTGGGGAGGGCATGAAGTGCTGGTCCAGGCAGGGACCTGCCCCAATGGGAATGGGGGCCACCTCCTTTGTGGGACCAGATGTGTCCCTCCATTTGTTCTTATCCAATGTAATTTCCCAGAAATCAGCCTCATTTTTTTGGGGGGTGAACATGCTGGGTAACAGCAGGGTGCAGCAAGTGGGGCTGGGTGATGCCCCAGGGCTGGCGGGTGCAGACAAGGGGGTGTTCATGGTTTTGTGCCTGGCTGGCAGAGCAGTTTCCCATCATCACCCCACCTCCCATTTAATCTCTCCTCAGGGAGGCCCCGGGGAGCAGAGGAAAGTGAATGCCTCTGGTCCTGGTCCAGCGCAGCTGCCTGGCTCGCCTTTCCATTCCTGGAGCCATCCTTTCCCACTTATCTGCCTTCTCAGCCCCAGGCACCGAGGACCTCCTGGCCCAGCTGTGGTAAAAGTGGCCTCCTAAGGGTAGGAAATATTCCCTGCAATAAGAAAATGAAACAGAAGTACAAGGAAAACAAAAGAGGGTTTATTGGACTGGGAAAGGCCTGTTTTAAAAACTCCCATGCAAAATGTTGGAATACATCAGGCCGGGAAATTCCAGGGATGACATACCCACCACCTGCAGTATCCCTCCATCCCAAGCCCCAGTGCTTGCGCCTGCCCCAGGGGGCGAGGGGCCTCTGTGGATGGTGGATTTTAGAGCATGGGGGATTTTCGGTCCTGGTTGGGCCCCTGGAGCTGGCAGCCCCTGAGTACCCCCAGGTCCCTGGGGCTCACCTGTGTTCCAGGAGGAATATTCCCCTTTCCCTTCCCCACGTTGGCCAGGACAGGGCTTTACTGGTTTACACAGACCTGGCACCAGAGCTGGGGATGCCCATGGGGGCTCAGAGGGACCAGAGGCAAAACAAGGTGCTCCTGTAGCTCTTGCTGAATTTAGGAGAAACTGATCTTCACCCCCCCTCCACCCCATCAGCCCTCCCATGTTTGATGCAGAGAGGGGCACAGGACATGGACAGACCCAGTGCTGTGATGAGTTGATCCAGTCTCAGCTCTGGTATGACCCTGCAGGTCCTCTGGTCCTGCATGTGGTCTGGGCTGAAAAACATCCTTTTCCTCTTTTTCTTACCCCGTTTCATGGTAGGGTCCTTGCCAGGACTCACAGCTCTGCCTCCGGGCTTAGCTGCAGAGTGTGGCGAGGAGCAGTTGCTGGAGACAGGCCACCAGCCTCCATCTCTGCCTGCCCCCTCTCCCAGGGCTGCAGCGTGGGGTCCTGGGACCCTGCTGGCCCTGTTTTTTATTACTCTTGCTCACTGGGAAATCCCATGGCTGGGAAATCCCTCTAGCAAATGCAGAGGATACAGGTGGGGGACCCAAGAAATGCTGCCTCATCCCTACATGCCTCCTACCACCCCGGTACGGTGGGACCATCAGTGGGGAGAAGGGCTGAGCCCCACCATGCGGGTGGGAGGTGTTGGCACCTGCAACGCACATAGGACAGATCCTGCCCCTGCTGCCAAGAAGCACAGGGGAAGGTAGAAAATCTGGGGGCTGGCAGAGGTATTTGGGACTCTGCTGGGAGCTGAGCTGTCATTGACCCCTCCAAAAAATTTGCAGGGACTCCAAATCTCTCACTGCTGGGGGGCGGGGGGCAAGGAGGTCCCAGTCCCACAAGGCCCGGGGGCAGCTGTGGATGCTGCAGCCCTGGCCACCCCACAGCCACCCCATGGCTGCCCCATACAGGCGTTGCTCCCCAAGGCTTCTCTGTACCCCGAACAGAAAGCAAAGCAGCTCCTGGGCAAACCACTGCCTCCACCAGGAGCGTGGCGGTGCTTAGTCACTCTCCGTGCTGAGAACCAGCCACAGCCTTGTCTTGCAGAACACTGCGCACTGCTGGGGCTGCCAGAGCGAGCTGCCGGGTGCTGCCGGCCATGCTGGGACATCTGCTCAGCAGCACAGCGCCCTGGAAATGCCGCTCACCCTTGGGTGAGAGTTGCTTTTCCAGCCACGTTTGCAGCTGTTTTATTGATGCTACTGTGCTTCTCCTCATTTCAGCCGATCAATAACCCCAGGGGAGGAAGATCGACAGGACAGGATGGCTGCTGTAGCTGAGGCAGCCAAAGTAATGAACGTGATCAAAGCAGCTTTGACAGGTCAGGTCTGTTTTCTATAAAGGATTTGTTTGATTTATTCTTCTCCCTTTTAAATTTCTGTTTCAGTTGGATCAGCTTTTCCATTACCTTGCCGGGGCTGATGGTGAGATAACCACTAAATGTACACCCTGCATGGGCTGTTTCCATTTTTAAGGTCCTTGCCCAGCTCCAGCCACCCGGGACTTCCCCAGCTGCTTGCAGAGATGGTTTATATTGAGATGGGTCCACCCTCGCCTGTCCGCAGGAAGAGGTGGCTCATAGTCCATGCCCCCACCACCACCCACGCTCCTGAGGAGCCTGGCTGGCTCCTGCCCAGATGCTATCACTTTCCCCAAAAAGCAGCAGGGGTTTTTTTTGGTTTTTTTTTTTTTTTTTTTTTGTCCAAGGCCGGAAAAGCTGGTGGGGATCTGCACCTCACCCCCGAAGCTGCCAGCCAGCATGGGACTAGGTTGTGCAGCCTCTGAGGCACCGCCCTGTACCCGGCCACCATGAGGCTGTGGGGACAGACCCATCTCCTGCTGTCAGAAGATACAAATGTATAGAAATAAGAGGGAACAGATGCTGCCATCCCTGGCCAGGGGAGATTTCACCAGGAAAGTCATGGCCAAGCCCTGATTTTAGACATGTTCATCACACGGGAGCAATGGTGAACATGCTGCAGGCATTGCTGGAAGAAGCTACAGCCGTGTGCCAGGCTCAGAGCAGCCTGTCTCACCTGCCTAACCTGGGCACAGGGAAAGGCCAGCAGCGATGCTCCCTGGCTGCAGGAACCAGGAACCCAGTGAAACGAATTACACCGCGTGGCTTTGATGTAGATCTCTGGAGTTTTGGAGCGCTATCTTGATTTTGGAGACCATGCCCTGCTCCTGGCTGGCAGCTGTGGTGGGGCAGCCCCCTCTTCCCTAGCTGCTGGTGCCAGGCAGTGGAATGCGGATCGCCCTACATCCCGCCAGCCCCATAATGGGAAAAGCAGCCCCAAAGAGAATGGTTTTCAACTCAAAGCGGTGGGTGGGTGGCTCAGGGTGCCACTGGCAGAGCTGATCCCAAAGGTAAAAAGCTTTCCTCCGGGATGATTGTCCCTCCCCACACCACCCAGGGGACGGGGCTTTGCAGTACCCGTGTTGTGCTGTTCAGGCAGCTCAGCCCCTGGTGTTTCATCCTCTCTCAGCTGTCCCAGGCTGAACTTTCCCCTTTCCTCAGCATCCCCCGCCGTGTGCTGCCTGACTCATTTCCCATGTCCTTTGGCCCCCAGTATGCTGGCTGCCTCCGCACAGGGACGGGCCCTGGCTGAAAACCCGAACACCAAGTGAACACCAAACTCCTCTGCTTGAGATTACAATCAGGGCTGCGCTGCTCGAGTTGAGTGATCTCTTCCCCCCGCCCCCAACGGGCTTTGGACTTTGAAAACCCAGAGTTTAAAACTAAAATAAACCCAAAGCACTATATGCCTCCTTATCTGCACCCTGATTTCTGCAAGTTGCACATGCCTCACGATTTCCCAACAACCTGAATGGCAAAAAGTATCATTTAATGGTGGGAAAAAAAAGAAGAAACCCCAAAAGAGCAAGTAAGATGCTCATAAAATTCTCTGTGCCCAGGAGCTGGGGTCAAAAATAAAAAACCAAAAATCACACTAGAAGCTTGCTGAGCTCTCTGGATTTTCTCCAGGGACAGGACCCAAGGCAGGGTAGTGCAGGCATCCTGCAGGGAGGTGGTGATGGGCAAAGGGAATCAGCATCGCTGGGGTGTGGGGGCCTCTGCTACGCCACCCCAAATCTGCCTGTGGCCCAGCCCCAAGTCCCTGTGGTTTTTTTCCCCAGGCTGCATCTGTCAGCAGCTACAATCTGCTTTTGCGGTGTTAGTGACTGTTAGTTTTCACACCTATTTTTGGAAACCACCTGTCCAGGGAGGAAAAGACACTCAGCAGAAGATTCATTCATTTAGCCCGGCACCACCCCAGGGTATTTGCCTTGTGTATTCTTTCCCCAGCACTGCTCCAAGCTGGGGGAGTGGGGACCAGTGTGGCCGTGCAGCAGTCCTGGTGCAGCTGCCCTTTTCCCCTTGGCATCAGTCACTTTTGGAAATTTTCCTAAAATACTTATGCAAATATTTGCCAGGTCAGCCATGGGAAAGACCTTCCTCCCTGTTGTCCTGCTGAATTTGCTGTTAGGAAACTGAAAAGCAAATAGTATTGGATGTGGCACCAGTGATGGGGAGGAGCACTGGCTCTGCCAGGCTGGGGTGAGGAGTGAGTCCCCCCAGCCCTTGCTGGTTTGGGACCCTGGGGCTTGCTCATGGCTCACAGCAGTGGCCAGACCATGAGCAGGGCGAGGAGCCAGTCCGTGGAAGCTCTTTGGTCCTGCTGGATGGCTGCCCTGGCTCTGCCAGGCCGGGCATGGGGCGGCGAGAGCAGGGGTTGGGGTGCCAGCCTGGGGCACAGCAGCAGTGGTGGGGTTTCTGCATCTCTCCAAGCTTGGCCGCTGTTATTCCTCCATCTGGCACAAGATGTCAGTGCTGCTCAAGGAACGGCTGGCGGTGCTCTCCCACTGCATGGCCTGGCCGGGTCATGGTGCTGCTTCTTCATCGCCTTGGGGTCCCCAGCGCGGCGTGCTCCCGGGGCCCGGACGTGGTCCCCCCGCCAGCAGGGACCCTCCGGGGCTTCTCCCGACCGGCGGAGATGCACCGAGAGCAACAGGTCTCAACCAGCCCCATGACCTTAGGTCCTTCTCCTTTAGGGATACCACGAGGCTCTCAGACAACCCCAGCCCCAGAGGAATCCTCTGGGGAGAAATCCAGGAGCCTGGAAGAGGAAGGTGGAGGGGGACCAGCACCATCCCCACATGCCATGGCACTGCCATCGCTGCCACTGGCTGTGCCCCCCTTCCCTGTGGTGTGCAGGGGATAGAGAGCAGCTCTCCTGGGGCCAGCATCCCTCAGGGGGAGGGGAGATGCTCCATGCTGCAGAAAAAAAAATAGGGAAGGGGATACAGAGTGAAAAGAAGCTGGGAATGAAAGAACCAAAACCCTCTACAAACCGCATGTGGAAAGGGGTGGGGGTGGGGGTGGGGGGAACCCTCCAAAGAGTGTTGACAAGTCTGGAGGCTTCTGGGACCAGAAAAATAACACATCAAAGACCTCACATATGCCTGAAGACAGATAAAAACTCTGAGCCAAAATGTTCTATGAATATTTAACTACCATCAATATTTAATTAGCAGATAGAGAGAGATTAAGAGCAAAGGAATCCATCCTCCGCATTTGCTCCAGCCCTGCTCTGTGGGCACGTGGGAGTTCGTAGCGGCGGCGGGGGGCATGGCATTGCCTGCAGCCAGGCTTGGTGCCAAGGTCAGGGCACAGGGACCCTGAAGAAAGGGAAGGAGCCCTCCAGAAGGAAAGGCTCTGCTTTCCTAGCCCCCCCACTGCAGGGCTGGTTGGGAGAAGAGAGGGATAACTCACGTGTGACCTGGGCACGGCATGTCTGAAACAGCCATCCAACAAAAACATACAAAAAAAAGTTGTTTTGGAGACTCAGGAGGCTTCAAAAAGAGTATCTTTGCCCACAGACATCACGGGGCCCTCCACGTTCTGATGAATTGGGCACCGAGGACAGCCAACAGAGCTGGGGAGCTTCTGCAGAGAGTGGGTCAGGATCCGAGCTTTCCCAGGGGACATACAGAGCCAAGCTGGGGGAGCTTTTGGGGAGCACAGTGCTGCTGGGGGCTGCTCAGCCTGGGGTGCTCTGCAGGGCCAGGGCACAGAGGCTGGCCCTGCGGGAAGATGCTGGAGGTGACCTCTCCCCCCTGCCCTGCGTCCACCCAGCTTTGGTTTGTGCTCACCCTCCTCTGGGCTTGAAATCCCCCTCCTGCCCTGGTGCCTGTAAAACCCTCTGCCTCTCGGCCACAGCCAGTGAGGCAGAAAGGTGCCTGCCTGCCCCCCAGGCTGCCTCCTAAGCCATCCCTCCCTTGCCCACACCGCTCGGATGTGCGCTAATGCTTCGCCCTCAGTGTCTAAGCCACATGTGCCTGAGTGTCTAATCCACTATTAATCCTTGATGACTAATCCTTTTAGGTGACAGCAATGGCTGGGGGTGGCAGGAGGCGAGGGATGGGTACTCCGCGTGCCACTGTGGTCCCCTCTTAGACCATGTCCCCTGTGTTGGGGGACATCTCAGTAGTCCCCAGCTTCCAGCCCAACCACACGGCTCCTACCCTTCGTGGGAGGCTTGTCCTGGGCCACCGCCATCCCCAGCATGGGGGTGGGCTCTAGGAGAGGGTCGAGGATGGGGAGGGCTCGCACTGGCGATCCCTGGGGCTGGGGGGAGAGCTGGGGGGTCCCACCACGGCTCAGACCTGAGCCTTGCCGCCCCCCCCCCATGCTTTGAGGTTATTTCCCTCTCTGGGAGCTGCCTTATCTGGAGGGGGACTGGAGAGGGCAGTAAAAGCCAAGCCGTGATGGGTTTTCCTTGCCTGCTGAGCCAGGCACAGGCAGGACCTGGGGGATGCGGGACAGGCATATTTGCAGATCCCAAATGCCTAAAAAGCTTTTCCCAGCCCCTTCCTAGCCAAACTATTTCTTGTGCAAGCAAAGTACCTCGTGGGTGCAACTGTGAGGGTGTCTGTATCGGGCCATTAGGTCCAGACCCGGTCTCGGAGGTGAGCATGTGGGCCTGGTAGCTGGGGTTGGGAGAGTGCAGGGACCCCACACACTGCCTCATCCTCCCTCTCTATCCCAACGCTGGGCCCTACAGCCCATGCCAGCTGGCTGGTGAGCCGTGCTGCCATGTCCCCTTGCAGCTGGGGACATCCTGGTGGCTTTATCTCCTAGCTCGGGTTTTGTGGCTGACCTGGTCCTTGGGCATCTTCTACATTGGTGGATGCTGTGAAACAGGGGGTTATTTCACGCCTACTGATGGCTGCTGGCAGCATACAGCCAGCAAATCGCTTCACCAGATGCTTTCCCATCAGCCAGAGAGGAGGTTTATTTTCCAGTCTTGTTTTCTATGTATTTAAAGCAAAAGACCTTGATGACTTTTCTCCCCACTGCAGTAGCAGAGCTGGAGCCTGGGCAAGTATCAGGAGCCGGCTGGGCTGGGAGTGGGCCCGGGGGTTCCCTGCCCTCCATCCTCCTCAGCGAGGCAGAACCTGAGGGGTACCCGGAGAATAAAATCAGCCTCCCAAAGCCCAGCTTGGTGTCTTTAATCAGCAGCAAAGCTGAGCCCAGCCAGCACAGGACCAAACAGCCCTGCACACCCCGCAGCAGTGCTGTGTCCCCGCGGCAGTCCCTGGCCCCAGGAGGACAGGGATTATGCCAGATCACTAGTGTATAAAATTGCTCCCCATCCAACGAGGAGCCCACGATGGCCTCTGCTCACTGCCTTGGCATAGAGACCTGCCGGGCAGGCCCTGTGCCGCACGGCGATGTGGCAGCGGCGGCTGCAGTTTCCATATCTGGGCCATTCACCACTCGAGACTTTTAGCGCCCGGAGCAACGGCATGTACTGCTGATGAGTTCTTTCTGCTCCAGTAATTACAGTGAGGAATTTGTCAGAACGAGCTTTCTAAAACCTTCTTGTCTTGTTCTGATTTTACCTGGAGTGTAAAAAGTCATTAGTATGGTAAAACGGAGGCTGTGCTAAGCCAGCAAGCCATCCAGATAACACAGTTTACATCCACTACACACTCAATATGCACAAAAAAAAAGGAAAAGGAAAAAAAATGCTGGCTTTCTATTTTACCCAGATGGAGTTTTCTGTGGTTGAAATGAGCAGGATGGGAAGGCAAGTGGAGAAGGTGGCAGGGCTGTGGGCTGGGCATGGCGATATGTGCCGGCTGCCAACACCTCATCTTCCCCGCCATGGCTGCATCTCTGGCTCCCGAGGCATAGAGAGACCTGGCTGCCAGTCCTCTCCTGGATGCCCCAGCTATTTGGGGCAATTTGGGTTTCACCCACAACCCCTCTTTCAGGAGCTTCTCTCCTGCTTGTGAATGCAAGCCCAGGTTCATCGGGTACATCCATCATGGTTTGGAGAGGCTCCTGCCAGCCCCAAGCCACAGCCCATGATGGAGCTATGCTGTCCCTGTACAAAAAAGCTGGTGGAAAACTCACCTGGATGATGTCTCGGATCCCCCAGGGCTGCTGCAAGCACCCTACTAGGAGGCATCAAGCCTAGGATGGGGAAAACCCCTCCTGATCCTATCATGGCCTGAAAACAGCATCGTTTGTGGTTTCAGGCCCTCCAAGCCCTTTTGGGCTCTGGTTTCAGGGATATTAGCAGATGTCAGGGAGCATCTGGGGAACTCAGGCTTGAAATGGGCCAGGAAAAGAAAATCATATCAATAGGAAAAAAAGGAGCTGAGGTCAGGAGAAGTTGCAAAGCAGGTGTCTGCACTCTCCCCGTTATTTTCAGCAGGGAGCTGCAGCCCTGGTTTGCTGGCAGCGTGAGCAGGGCTCTGCCAGCAGCAGGTTGCCGACCCCACTGGGGGGGAGACGGATGGGTGTGGTAAGACCTAGGTCTTTCTTTTTGAACTTTCCAGCCAAAAAAATAATTGAAATTTAGCCAAATGTATAATGTGGCAAAGAGGATTTTGCCTACAGACCCCTCCTCAATCTCCCTCTGGGTGATGATGCCTGGCTGGGTACTGCATCCATCCCTGATGCTGTTTCATCACTGTTCTCCCTGAAACCTGGTGGGAACTCCCACCCCCTCGCAGCTTTTGGGGCTTTTTGTTAATAGGAAGGTTTTTAAAAAAGAGATGCTTCTGTCTTGGGCTCTAATCAAAGCGTTTTGGTTTGGATTTAATTAAATGATAACTTTTGGGGTGCTGAAAGGAAATCCTTTGGTGGGGGCTGCTTGGATTTCAGGGTATTTCCAGCATCCCTGAAGGCCACTTCAAAGAGAAGTGATTGCGAAGCTGAGCATCTCTCTCTGCTGATGAAAAACCCAAATCTTCAGATTTCCTCCCTTCTAATTTACTTTCATGAGCTACTTGGCAAAGTTCAATAAGGTTTGGAGATCTTTTCGGTGTCACCAGATCTTTTGGGCTCAGAAATCCTGGGGAACGGGAGAACATTACATTCCCAATGTTATCTCCTGGAGACACAGTGACTCTCAGGTGCCAGGCAGGTATATTGCTGCTTAGATGCGTATCTGGGGAATGAGGTTGATAAGCTAGGCACCAAATTAATCCCTGTGCACAACAAAGTTTGGCTCGGCTTTTCCCCTTCCTTTTCCTCCCATGAGATATTTTGGGGTGCAAAGACCCATTTTTCCCTTTGCTGGACCCTGACTCTGCATGCCTGAAGGGCCCTGGTGTGCAATTTGCGGCACCTCTGATTAATATTAATTATTCCCTCTTATTAACAATGTAAGACCCCATATCTGTAAGCTCCTAGAAAGGCTGGCGGCATCATGCTCTGCTCCCAGGGTAAATGGCAGGTGAATACGATTAGGAGCTGTAAGTGCATGCCATCTAAGAGCCTTAACTGGCAATTCCCAGAAACAGCGGGGAAATAATTCAATATTATTTATGTGATGCTGCTATGTCGGAGCCAGGCTTGGATCACGGCTCCCTGTGGCACAAGGAGCTGCCCAGGACACACCAAAGGGGGTCCTTGATTCCACCCTCTCCGTGAGTGGGCTCCAAACAGGGTGTTGGTGGTGTTAAAGGGATAGATTTGGGTGAGTAATGGCGATGGAAAGGGTCTGGGCGCTTCGCTTTCTTCCCCAGGCTCCCCATCCACCACTCCCGGGTGACCCCAGCCAGATGTTGGTGTCCCCAAATAGCACCTGCAAATCTGCCCCTTCTAGTCCAGCTGTCACCCTGCAGTGGTGGCAGGGCCATGGAGATGGTTCAGGGTGTTTGGGGTGCCAGTAAAACTGCCTTTGGTTGCAGTGCTGGAGAAGAACAGTGCTTATCCAGCTACTATTTTTATTTTGCTGAAAAAACGGCAGTTTTGGGTTGGCAGGGGGAAACAAGACACCAGTTCAAGGTCAAGCTCCAGTGGCTTTGGCCAAAAAACCAAAAAAATAACCCATATGGATGAATCAAAGCATCAGACCTCACAGTCCCAGAGGGGGATTTTCTTTCAGCTCTTTGCCCAAACCCAGAGCCAGAAGCCAGCCGCAGCCATGCTGCCCCATGCTGACTGCTCCCCATGGCCCTGGCTCAGCCCTTGCCTGATTTTTCTGTCCCTTTCTCTAGCCTCATCCCCAGTTTCCAGCATTTTGGCTTTTGTGCCACTCTGCAGTGATGCTCTTGGTCCTCTTCCCTGCACTGTCGTAAGGATGAGGAGGGTCTGAGGGTTCTGCGGGATTGAGCATCCCTCAGGGACAGCTGGAGGGCTGATCTGAAATGTTGATTTAATGTGAGCGCTGCAGTTCATTTACTAAAAGAGGTATAAATATCACCTCTTAAGCAGGTAACCTGGGATTCAGCCAAGGGGAAAGGGAATTCAATTATTTGTCAGGGTATATTTCCCACCTCTTGCAGTGGCTGGTGAGGGCAGGGTCCGAAAGCTGCCCTGGTGGGATGCGCCTATCCCATCCCTGTGCCACCCAAATGCGAGCCCGTTCCTCAGGGACACGTCTTCACCAGCACGTCCCTCCCTGCTGAGCTGCGCCTGCTCTGAGATGTGACCTTGGTTCTAGGAAAGCATCAAGTGGTTTTACTGGGCTGGGCCAGTATTTCTTCACCTCCCCATCCCCTGCCCAGTCCCTTCAGCATCCCCAGGTGAAGCATCAGCAATGGGAGAAGGGAGTTAAAGTGGCTGGAAAATGCTTTTAACAAGCCTCAAAGCCACTTCACATCCTCACATTGTTTCCAGTAATAAACTCGGGTTATTACAAAAATCTATTACCATCAAAAGCCGCTAATAAACCTCCAATCCATCCACCGTGAGGTTTAATATTCCTCCTGGAGAGCATTCCCTTTTCTGTGGCACCCAGCCCTTATCTGCCATCACCCACCTGGGCAGGTTGTGCCGCAATCAGCTTGGGTTTGCCATTTGGAGGGAGGGTGTTTGATTTCTAATCTGCAGGATTTAGGTTTTGGTGTGCCAGAGCTGTTGGACCCTCATTGAGGGGCAGATGGGGAGACCCGGGTGACACTGTGGGGCTAAAGGTGTGAGCTGGGACTCCCACCGCCCCCCCATCCCATAAAAAACCCCACACATGGATATTTTATTAATAGCAAAATCATCTGCCGACAGATAAATTGCAGAGCCCCAGTGTGTGCACCGGGGTTCAAACACTGCTGCAAAGAACAGGAGATTTGGGGGTGCCATGTTGCACACCTGAGATGGGCTGGTGGCAGAGCGATGGGAACTGGGTTTTTTTCCCCGTGTTTCTGGCAGTTTTAGAAAGGGGAGAGAAGATATCTGCTTTGGGATGGTTGGAAACTACTGCTTCTGCCCTCTCCCCAAATTATGGTCAGATGGAAACCTGGACGAATAAGGAAAAGAATACAGAAGAAGGCATAAGGAATAAAGAAATAAGGAATGAAGAATAACGAATAAGGAATAAGGCATAAGGTGCAAGGAGTAAGGAATGACGAATAAGGACTAGGACAGCATCCATTCCTGGCCCCAGACTCCGATCCCAGCCCCAAGGACAGGGACCACGCTGCTGCCGCAGACCCTGAACAGAAAACCATCCTCCTTGTAGCCAGGTTTTGGGGCTGCTTGTGCAAGGGATGCTGCTGGAGCTGCCGCTCACTTCCTGCCTGGGTAAGTGGGAGTCCAGGATGGAGACTTAAGTGACAAATTGCCTGCTTTTTAGTGGGATTAAAAATAGACGGCGGGCTCCTGGGACAGCACTAACGCTCTGGCAGATCTGGCTTGCAGCCGGGCTGATAACACCGGCGCCAGTGTGGTTTCCACATCTCTTTCCAGAGAGCTCTGGGGAGGCAGACAGGGAGACAGTGAGCCCCGTGGTCCCAGGGGGAGCAGGGCTCACTGCGGCGTAGAGGTGAACCTCGGGCCCAAGACCAGCATCAATCAGGGGCCAATGTTAATTGCTATTAGAGATGCAGGGCCTCGGGGAGCTGCTCACACAGCTTGGGTTGGGCTACTCCCAGTCTGGGGGGGCTATAGCCCATAAGGAGGATGGGGTCTGGTGGGGCTGGTCTGGTCCTTTCTGCTCTTGCTGGGCTCTGCTTTGTGGGTGAGAAGGATTTTACTGTGGGTTTACCCAGGACTGGCACAACTGTAGGGACCCAGTGCTCAAATCATGGCTCTGCACTGGGAAGAGGCTTGTTGTGGGGTCTCTCTGCTTGTTTTAGGGTCCCTCTGCTCATTGTGGGGTCCCTCTGCTTGTTTTGGGGTCCCTCTGCTCAGCTGCAGCCCTTGCTGCTGCCCAGGTGTCTCAGAGGCATATAACCAAGAGCGTGTACTGCAAGAAGGGGATAATTAATTAAGATCACCAATGGATGGAGCAGGGCTGGGCAGGTGCTCACACTCTCACCAGCCCAGCTTTTCCCATGGGCATCACCCCGCTGGGGAGAATCAATGCTTCCCCCCGCCCTGGGAGGGCCATTTGGGGCCAGCCCTGGCACTGAGCACCTCCACAGAGCCCGCGTGGTCTCGCCAGCTTCTGGAGGGGCTACATAAATCTTTCAAGGCTGCAAATGTCTTTTTTTTATTATTATTCTGGATGAGGAAAATGGTTTTTTTTTTTGTGACTCTCTTCAATGTCACTGGTATGAAGAGATGGGAGCGGACACTGTTTGTGCACCACAGACCCCTCCCTACGCAGCCAAGCAGAAACTCATTGTCTTCCCTTGCCTGGCCTTTGCATACTCCTATTTTTTTTGCTGCCTGGTTCTTTTGGGAGAGTTTTGTGTGTGCCAGGATGATGCCTGATGATACAGAGAGGAAACTTGTACAGCGTCAATACCATGGCATCCCATGGGCCAGCCCGGGGTCCCTCTGTGCTGCAGCCTACAGGCACCCTTCAGAAGATGAGCAGAGCTCTCCCAAGGGCTCAGATCTGCATTAAAAGGATGTTGTGATGATAAAATTAAATCACCCACTTGCAGAGATGGGGATAGGGCCAAAACCATGTGGGATGCCAGCGGAAGGGCAGTGAGAAGCCTGCAAAGGGAGTTCAGACCCTCATGCTGTCTGTGCTCCATCATTCTGGGCGACTTGGGCATCCACCCTCGGAGAGGATGGGGAAGTGCTTTCCCATGGGAGCAAACAGCCTCATTGCTCAGGGGGGTCTCTCAGAGGGTACATGTTGATCAGGGCAGTTTGTAATAAATCCCAGTGATTTGTGGGGTCCTGGCTCTGATGAAACCCTAAATCAGTGGTGCTCCCCCAAAATTCACCTTTGGGCAGGGCTGGGAGGAGGGAGTGGGGAAGTGGGAGGGGGGAATCCCCACAGGCAGGGGAACTGGTGGGGGGCTGTGGTGGGATCCCCAGCTGTGGAATGCAGTGGCAGGGCTCAGTCCCCCACTTTGCTGCCTTTTTCTGGCCTTCTGGAAATGACTGAAATGCAAACCCATTCTGACCTGTGCACAGGGGCAAGCGGGATCAAGGCAAAGGGAGGTGACAAAGGACACCCTGCAAGTCAGTGGCAGGGGCTCAGCCCTTCTGCTCACCTCTTGCAGAGCCCTCAAAGGTCTTTGGCTTTGAAAAGCATAATCCCAGGCTGGGGAAATGCAGCCTGTGCCATGACCGCCCCACAGCAAATGGGGGACCCTAGCCCCTCCACGCCCAGCTCTGGGAGAGGAAGATGAGGCTGAGGAAGGATGCTATCATCCATTAAATTGCACCAGGAAGGTCCAAAAAGGGCTGCAGACATCAGAAAAACCATCCCCGTGTCCAGCTCCGTTAGCAGGGTCAATCTAAAGGATGCATCAGACACATCACTGAAGACGTCAGGGGCTTTAATTGAGATGTGACCACCTGTAGCCAAATACTGAATCATCTTTGGCCAGATACCGTCAAGGTCAGGAATGTTTCGTTCAAAAAACTGCTGAGCTCTGATAGAAATTGTTGCTAGAAGCCTTAAGCACCGGCTTTTGCCACAAAATTGCAGTCCTTTCCCTGCTTGACCCCGAGACAGCCCAGCAGCTCTCCCGCTGGAAAAATCCTCCCTCTCTTGACCATTCCCCATTATTTCCTTCCACGTCTGGACTTACTAGGGGCTTTATTTTATTTTAAATGGCTGCTGCATATTGAGCAGAAAAATGACGTTGAAGGAGGCTCTTTTGACCCCAGCGTTATAATTATTCCACACTCCAGCAATGAATGTGGTTCAAATGCTCTTTTCCCAGACGCCTCCCAGCCCTGTGTGGTGGCTCCTTTCTGTCGGATACAGGATTGCCTGCAGTCTCAGAGGCTCAGCACAGGTGATGGGGATGCAGGCAACCCCCTCTGCATGGGTTTCCAGGCAGGTTTTTGCATCCTGTGAATTCCCAGGTGCAAAATGAGGGGGTTTCCTGCTGTTTTCAGGCATGTTTTGGGTGAGGCTTAATTTCTGCTGCTTCTGGGGTTGCTGCTGACTGCTCCCTGCCAGCTTGAGCCTGCACTGGCCACAACACTGGTCCTTCTGGTGCAGGCAGCAGGTTGCTGTCAGCTCCAGAGAGCAAAGCAAGGACCTGAACCCAGCCCCTGCTCCTACCTCTGCCTTCCCCCTGCAACCTCCCCCCCCTCCAAAATCACAGCAGCTCTCTCCCACTCAGGTCTGGCTCCTCCATCCCCCCGGGCCTGCTGAAGGGGTTAATCCACTTTGTGCAAAAACAGATGGGAAAATGTTTGCTGCTAAATGAGCTCCTGAAAAATTCATGGCCCTAAATGGTCTTCCAGGGGGTTCTTACCCCCAAGGAGTGGGAAATCCCAGCTGGGAGCTACTAATGGCAGGAAGGAAAGGGCTTTGCTGGGCCCAGCTCCAGATGGGACCGCACACCCCCGGGACACCCTGGCCATTACCGGGGTGGCCATTAGACAGTGCTGGGGCTGACCCAGATGAATTAGCAGCTGCTCCATCATTATCCTGCTGGCCACACCAGCCGGGCAAGCGCTGGGGATGGGGCTCCAAACTCCAGGATAAAAGCTGGGCGCTGGTTTCGCCTCCCGAGGCCAGCCAGCAGGGGAGGTTTCTGCTTGCCAGGGTGGGCAGGTGATGAATCTACCCACAGTAGAACCCCAACAACTACTCAGGAGCCCCTGGGGGGAATTAGGGCTGTGTTTGATGACTCCTCACTTGCAATTAGCTGCTCCAGCACTCTGTTGCCAGCCTGGGAGGGAGATCCCCTGGGGAGGTATCTGCTGGTGTTGAACCGTGTCCTACGGGAGGAGGCACGGAGGGGGCACCGGGGAAACCCCCATCCTGTTGCTGAAGCCTGGCATTTTGGAAATGATTGGGTGCTTTTTGGGGTGCAGAGGGGTGCCCAGCTTGGGGCCACTTTGCAATGGGTGTCTTGTAGGAGGTGCTCGTGGTGGGACCCTGGAGCTGCCACCGCCCTGTGCCCAGGAGCAAACTCAGCCCAATGCACCACGGTGCCTCTGAAAACAAGGCAGGCTGAGGGATGCTCAGCCAGTCTCAGCCCTTCTCCCAGCACCTCCCCCTGCCCCCATCTCCATCCCGACAAGTGCTGTTGTGACAGGTCCAGCGAAGGGGAAAGGGAGGCCCTGCTCACTGCCAGGGCCTCTCACTGCTCAGCTGGCAACGGTCCTTGGCCCCAGCCAGGCGGTACCGGGGCAGGTGGCGGAGGGACCCTGCTGCAAGGGATGTGGAGCCTCCGGTACAAGGGTCCTCACCTGGAAAGGTCATGGTGGCCGTGGGGGGAGAGGGGATCCAAGATGAGGAGCATCTTGGGGGGAGGCAGAGAGAGGGAGTGTGGGATGGGGGGAGGCAGGGAGGGAGGGAGGGAGAGATGTGGGGGAAGGGTTGGAGGGATAGAGGAATGGGTAAGGGATAGAGGGATAGGGGTGGATGGGCAGGGAGAGGGTATAGAGGGATGGATGGATGGATGGATGGATGGATGGATGGATGGATAGATGGATGGATGGGAAGACAGAGGGTACATAGGGATGGATGGGTAGGTAAATGGAGGGACACAACAAGGGTATACAGGGAATGCTGGCCAAATCCAGAGTTAGATGAACCTTTGCTTTCACCTGAACTGGCCATTTTCATGCTCCCCTGGTAAGTACCCTAGCCTCAGAGAGCTGGTGGGATGTCATCCCACTTGGCTACTGCCAGGCTGTCAACCTTAGGCCAACCGCGAGCCCCGGCACTTACTAATCCCATGCTCGGGGCAGTCCCTTGCAAGGCAGAGAGGTCCCCAACCCTCAGGGGACAGCCCACGGCCAGGCACAAGCAGGTCCCCTGCCCCCTGCCCTCTCTGAAGGGCCAGTTTTTCTTTCCATTCCCATGGAGCATGCACACCTCCGATGCCAGGGCTGGACCAGTGGAGAAGCCTCTCTTGCCACACTTCTCCCACCCTGTATCTCCCCCTGGATCTCCTTGTGCCAAAAGGGACCTTCTGAGGCTGAGATGTGCACATGGCTTTGTCAGTTTTCTGCTGCCTTCTCCCCAGCTTACAGTGAAAACCCATTATGGGGATAATCGCACAGTGCCAGACTTCCCCACATCCCACCGGGACCCATTTTGCAGGGGTTGGAGTGTTCATCAGCTGGTGTTGGGTGGATGTACTTCCCCAGAAGGGATTGCTGGGGGCGGATGGACACGGTGAGGGGTGAGCGGGGGAGTGCGGTGGGTGCAGGGCTAAGCATCCCAGGAGTGGGGCAACTGGCCAAGTAGCCTTTTCCACGTAATTCCCAGCTGAACCCACCCTGAGGACAGCCAATGTCCCTGGGAGGGAGCTGCGGAGTGGCAGGATGCTGAGGACCCACAGGTCAGAACACATCAACAAGCACATCTTGCCTGATATGGGGCCACCCGGGATGTTCCCATGTCCTATCCCTCACCCTGCAAATCACCCCAGCTCCAGCCCAACCTCTCCATTGCCCACAAACTGCCCAGGATCTCCTCAAGCCCAGAGCATCCCAGCTGGGGAGACGGAGGTGTGGGGAGAAAGCAGTCGGATTCTGCCCCACTGGGCATGCATGCACTGGGGGTGGCTTGTCCAGGAGTTTTTTGGCATGATGGAGTGGGCACCAGGGCCACGCTGGGGCTGTGGGAAGGCTGCACCCCGCAGTGAGCTCATCCCTGCAGTGCCATTAAGGGCTGTGCAGTCCCAAATCCTCCCCCATCCCCTCAACCCCACCCCCCATGGCCCCTTATCTGATTAGGGACCGGGGGAGGCCTAAAAGCCTCCAGAAAATCAAACTGCCTGAGCTGAGCCAAGCGAGGGGGCGACTGGGAAACCAAAGCAAATGGGCTTTTCTCCTCCTCTTAAGTGCTTTTCCCTGTCTGTCTTTCCGTCTTGGCCAGGGAGGCAGGGAAGGGGGAGGGAGGCAGGGATGCAGAGGCAAGTCAGGGCAGTTGGGTGTCCCTGGTGAGATCACTGGGAAGCCGATGGGGGCCCATCCTGGAGATACAGCCACCACACACTCTCCTGCACCCCTGCAAGGTTGCAGACAGCGTGGTATGGGGGGGAGAGGCTGGAAAAGAAGGGGTTCTGCATTTTTTATATGTTTTATATATATGCATAGGTGTTGGTGGAGTCTGGGTGGAAGGTGTCAGTAAATACCCCAAGAGCAGGGTCCCTTTGCAGGCAGGGGCTTGCAGACAGCCCCCCAGCCTCCTCCCTGCCTCCTCCCTGCCTCCTTACTGCCCTCCAGCCCGCTCAAGGTCTAGAAATAAATGATTGCAGCTCCAGAGCCATTTGAAGATGATGAACATCCCTCCTCGCCCCCTGCGAGACCCTGGCCATCCCTTCGGGCTCGAAGGAGAAACCAGCTGCAAACTCATCAGCCTTGCGAAAGGGAGCAGGGCAGGGGCAAGGCTCACCCTGCCTGCTCCTGCCTGCCAGCCTGCTGCCTGCCCTGCCATGCGCCCTGCTCCAGGCGGGTGTGTACCCACAGGGGCTATAGGATCTGTGTCCCACTGGTGCTCTGAGTTTTCCCGTCAGCCCTCCTGCACCCCCAGGCACTGCAGGGACTTTGGCAATTGGCAGGTCAGGATCTGGCTGTCGCTGAAATCCTGCAGTTGGGATGCAAAACATGCTTTTGCTTAAGGCACAACCTGTTGCCTTTGGTTTCCTGGTGTCTGATGATGCCTTGCTTGCCTCAAGGGCTTGGTATTTGATTTAGGTGCTGCAAATCCCTTCAACCCCTCTAAAATAAGAAAAAAATGATGGGTTGGTCCTCACCTTGTTGCTCCCTGCGTCTAACAACACCCAGGACCAGGTGCTTGCAGCCTCAGCGCTGCCACCAGCCCACTGCCTTTTCAGGGGAGCTGCTTTTGAACTCATCCAAGTGGCTAAATCCTCCCCCGAATCTCCACAGGCTTTTTTATTTGCGGGGGGTGGGGGGGGAACCAAACAGCAAGGCAAGAAAAGAAACATTATTGTTGGCCTCCCTGGCTGCCAAGATAACCACCCCCTCCTAATGAGCTCCTGTAATTAGGTGCCTTGACTCCCAGGCGCTGGAGAGACGTGGTGTTCATCAATTTTTCTGTGAGGGTGCCAGGATGCTCTGTTTTAATATGGGGTGTTTCAGCATGCGATGGATGGTCTTACATGCACGTGAAGCACAGCTCAGCACCTGGCCACAGGGATTTACACCTTCGGCCCTGCCCTGAGAGGGACACCCAAGCTTTGGCATTTGCTTCTTTTTTTCCTTGGAGATACAGCAAAAAAATGGAAATGGAGAAATTTCCCTATGGTGTAAAAATTTTTGGAAGGAAAGAGGAAAAAAAAAACCACTGCTGGTCTATTGAGATGTTCCCCTCTGAACTGCTGAGTCCGCAGGGTTTCCTACTCGCGGGGCCGTTTCATTCCCCCATGCTGAGCCCCAACAACTTTGATAATGTTGACTTGTTATATCAGATAAAATATTAAAGGCCTATGATATAGCCTGAAATTAATATTTTAATAGAACGTAAAAGTCAAGGCAAAGATGAATCCAAACAGTAAAATTGAAATGAAACATTTTTATCTCTCAAGAAGGAAAGGGCTTGGCGCTACTGCTTTGATTCACCCTTCCATTACTTTTATACGCTATTAAAATATTAATTTTAATATTATAAATATTGCATTCAATATCCAATGTGCCGTTACATTGTTTGGGGCACCTGAAAGTCAAAACAATTTGCTGGCCGTGAGTACCATGGGGTGTGCTCAGGACCTGCAGCATCTCAGTGGTGAAATATCTCAGCCTGTTTCTTGCTTCTCTCACCTGTTTTCCTCTGCCAGCATCACCCTGGGAGGAAGGAGACCTGGGGTGGCCCTGGGGACCAGTGATGGGGTCAGTCCCCAACTGGCAGAGGAGGGGGAAGAGCAGGATGGAGTCATGGACCCATGTAATAAGCCACAAACCCTGCTAGGAAACTAGCTGGACAATTAATTACAATAAAAGGCTTTTTTTTCCCCTTGCCTTAGAAATAATAATATAAAATTAGTTTATGGCAATTACGGGATTTCTATATTTATGTCATTATCAGAACTATATAAGGAAAGGCGGATGATATAAATATATTTCGGGTGCTACTTTGAAAGGGAGGGAATTGATATATATTTTTAATCATGTTCCAGGATCAGCCATTCAACTCCCGCACAGAATTAGCTTAGCAGACCAGGGTGCGAGTGCTCCAGCTTCTAACAAGGCAGCCACTGTCAAAGAGATCTTCTTGCAGGCGAGGAACTTCCCTGCCTGCATTAATCTTTATTGGAAAATAATGGGGAAGCTGGAGGCTTGGGCTGAGGGTTTCACTGCCCTGAGGCATTCCCAGGGATTTTTTTTTTTTTAATTCTTTCTGGTTTATAGGTGATTTATCTTCTTTGGAGGGTCCTTGGGGTCATGGCATGAAAAATAACAGCCCAGCGTGTCTCCCCAGGCAAAAACCCCCAGTCCTGGCTTTTGGGCTTTTGTTTAACCCCCCCAAAAAAAGGTGGGGTTCAGTGCTTGCATCTACCCATGCTGCTGCATCTGGGGGGCAGTCGCACGCCGTGAGCCCTCCCCGCCACCTTTTACAGCCCTATCCTTGCATTACCAGCAGAGCTGGGGAAAGTTTGGATGTGCCCTGGGGGGCATTGTTCCTGTGGGTGCCTCAGTTTCCCCATGCAAAGGGAAAGGGATGTCCCTCCCCAGACCCTGCACCCATCACCCTTGGGCCCTTTGCAGCATCCCCTGCGCCCACTGCCCGCCTGCCTCCGCGACACGGCTCCGCCGCAACACCTCTGCGGTGGCTCCCACAGGGATTAGGGCCGGACTCGGCGATTAGTGCCTGCTGGGCACTGTTATCCCAGTGATTAGTGCTGCCCTGGGATTACAGGCAGGTGAAATGCAGGCCAGGGATTACCAGAGAGAGGCTGGGCTGTGCCGGCACTGTGGATGCTTTCTGCCTGACCTGGCACAAACGTTCTTGCTTGGGGTTTGCTTCCGCAGCCGGCATTTAGCCTCATGGAGGTCAGTGGCTCCAAAGTGCCTCCAGCCCATAGGGTTTGCACCCCAAAATCCTTCCCTATGTTGGGCTCAAGGGGCTGTTGTGATTGGGGTGGGTGCGATGCCATCAGGAGTGAAGCCAATGCCACTGGGGTGAAAGGTCACCGGTGCCAGCTGGTGTCTGCAACTGCCTGGGGGTGATGGGGGAAGCCAGACCCAGCCCTGCCTGGACAGCCCTCAATGTTTTTTGCGGTAACTCCTTGGGAAATCCATCCTTGGGCTTTCCAGTCTGTCAGATGTCTGAAAGAGCAGGAGATGCTCAGGTGGGTCCCCATGAAGATGAATGGGACCCGGCGCTGGTGTTGCATTTTGACCTTCCCTGCCTTGGCTCCTGCTAAAATAATGGGATTTGTCTCTGGCACCTCCCTGGCACAAGTGGCAACCCTGCCGGCATGCCGGCTTTGGTCCTCATTCAGCGAAGAGATCACAACCGCCTGCTCTTACTCACCCCAGCTTCCCCGCCTGACACAGCTGGAGCCATAAATAAAATCTAACCAGGGTAAAAATACTTCTGTAACAGCTGAAACACATCCCAGTGGCTGTGCCAAGAACCTGCCAGAGGCGCCACGGGAAGGCGGGAGGGATGGCACCCAAACACCCTGCTTTAAAAGCACTCATCCATCAGTGGGAAAGGTTCTCACGATGGGATGCAGGATGCAGTGTGGTCCCATCATCGTCCCTAATTTCCCAACCCTAGGGCCTGTTTTGGAGTGGGGAAACTGAGACTATGCCCCATCGCCCTCTGGACAGGCTGAGGAGAGATGAATCACGGCCCAGCCACTGCTTGGCCCTGTCTCCTGCTTTGCCATCCCTGGGGATTCAGGCCCATGAGTCAGCCCTCCCCTGCCCAAAGCAATCGGGAGATTGGCTTATAAATCATGAGATTTTTATGAAAACAAGCGATGGTTGCCTGGGTGGTGGCATGGGGCTGCTTGTTGCAGCAGCTGGACCTTTTTTGGTCACCAAAAATGATGCTCTGTCCTTCCTGCGGGGCTCCTGGGAGTGGGTTTCAGGGCAGACCCCATCTCCCTCCTCTTCTTTGCTCTGGTCCCTCTGCCATCCCCCAGCAGTATTTCCAAAGACCTCCCAGAGGCACCCAAAGGTTCCAGGGTGGCCCAGGGAATGTCCTTCCCTCAGTGCTCCTGGGCTGCTGCTTCTTGGGGGCATCTTCAGCTTCTGTCACTGCTCAAGGTCAATCCCATTAATTGCTGTGAATTATTTTGGCATTAATGGAGATGTCTTATGCACTTCCACTGTAAATGAGGCTGCCAGGAGGAATGCGCTGGCCAATATTTCCTGGTGAAGGGAGATGGGGAAATATACGGCAGCAGAGCAGGGAGCGTGAAGGCACCTGGGGTGCTCACAGGGCAGGTGGAGCCAGGAAAACCCACCCTCGGGCTGGAGCGGCTGCACTGCATGTAGTGTGTGGATGTGGGGAGGGGACACGTGAACCATGTAGGAATGGCTATGGTGAGGACTCGGTCCCCAAACACCAGCATCCCCACTGGGCGCCACGCAGCTGAGGGGAGCATGGCATTCCCAGGGTGCGAAGGCAGCGATGCACCCCGAAAATCCATCTCTGCCATGGCTCCATACCGGCAGCAGCAAGCCGGGACGAGGAGAACCCCTCCCCAGCCACGATGTGAGTACCTCCGGGCCCTGCAGGAGAGGGTCCCTGGGTGTACGTTGTGGAGGGGACTAGGCAGCCCACCAGGGACTGGGGCGAGGCCGTGGCTGATCCCCCATCCCCAGGGGGGCACAGGGTGTCCCCAGCCACCTGCGGCCACACGTGGGGGCTGCAGCCGGGCCCTGCCTGCGTGCACAGTGCTGAACAGAGTGCGGTGACAAGGCTGATCCCCCCTGGGGGGCACTAGCAGAGGGGGCCGGGGAGGCAGGGGACACCCTGGCCACAGCAGGGATGGGGAGGGGGCCCAAACGCCTCCAGAGTGGAGAGGAGCAACCAAACCCAGCTGGCCCTCTCCATCCAGGGGTCATGAGGCATGTGCCCCCTCTCTGCTCCCCCCCCCAACTCCTGCCCCTGGGGGGGGATGTCCCCAAATCCCAGTTTTTGTTGTTATCTCTTACATTGCAGCGGTAGCGGTGCAGGGCACGCAGCGGAGGGCAGGCCCGGCCGTGCAGCCCCCACTTCGCCGCACCCCGGGGTGCTGGGGCGAGGGGGTCAGCTAGGAACCCCCTTGGGGGGGGGGATTGTCGGGAAGCGCGGGGTGGGGGCTGTATCGCATCGCACTGCACCGGCGGGGAACGGGGCTCCGCTCGGCTACCACCTCCTCGCCCGAAGAGGAGGGGGAGGAGGAAGAAGAGGAGGAAGGCGCCTCCCCCTGCCGCCCTCCCCTCGCTGGCACCCACCGGAGCCCGATGCGGCTCCGGCCGGGCGAGCGGCCACGGGAGCGCCCGGCGGCGGGGGAAGGGGGGCCCGAAGGGGGACGAGGGGCAGAACCCCCCAAACTTGCCTCTTTCCCCAAGGCTTCTGCACCCCTTCTTTAATTTTATTTGCGAGCACGAGGGGGTGCACCTCCCGTCTTTAGTCCGGGGCGTGGGGGAACAGAGGAGGCGGGGACTCCTCTTTGCATGCTCATGGCCGGGTCCCCCGTCTCACAGCCCCCGCAGGGGGGCAGCGGGTGAGCCCTGGCCGCCCCCCCGGCCCCGCTCCCCCCAAACTTTGCCTTCGGATGCGGGGACTCCGCCGCCGAGCTGCTCCTGCCGCTGATTAATTGTATCTGCCTGGGATTAATTATTCACCCGCCTGCTTTGGGTTGTGTTTTTTTCTTACCATTGGGTTTTTTCCTGGGGGGAGCGCTTTAATTCAGCTTTTTTTGTTTTTGTTTTTTTTTTTTTTTAAGATCTTGGAGATCTTATTTTCATTCTTGTGCACGGGGGGGGGCTGGCAACCTGCTAGCCCTGCAGCATCATCCTTCATCAGCACATCTCTTAGATTTTTTTTCTTCCGGGAGGGGGTTACACGTGCTCTTCTCTTCTCCCCCCCCACTCCCGGCTGCTGAGGAGGAAGAGGAGGAGGAGGAGGAAGAAGAGGAGGGGAACCCGCCCCCGCCGGCTGGGCGCTCCCCCGGTCGCCCTGCAGGCACTGGGGGGGGGGGGGGGGGGTTGCGGCAGGTTTGGGGTGCGGGTGGGGAGGGGTGGGGGGCCGGAGATGGGGTGCTGTGCTCCCTGAGCTGGGGGGCGCAAAGCCGAGCCCCCGCTAACCTGAGCTGGGCCCCCCCCCTCCCCAAATTCCAGCGTTGGGTGCTGCTCCCGGCTCGCACGTGGTTGGATTTAGGGGATTTCTGCGGTTTTTTTGGTGCTTGGTTTGGATTCCTTTTTTTTTTTTTTTTTTTTTGCTACGGGGGTGGCTCGGGGTTTCCCCGGTTTTCCGGCTGCCCCCCACCTTGCAATGGCCTCTCCGGAGAAGATGCACCCCGGGCCGGCCGCCCTGCTCTGCTGCCTCTGCTCCCTGCTGCTCCCCGGTAAGAGCTGCTGGCACCGGGCGGGGTGGGGGGATCTACATGTTACGTGTGTGTCTGCAATACGGGAGGGGTCTGCACCCATCTGCCCTCTCCAGCCCCGTCTGCCGCCCCAGGGGCAGCCCCTGCCCCACCGTACCAGCTGGGATCCCCCCACTCCCGCAGCCACCACCTCCTCTGGTCCTCTATGCCCGCCCTCAGCGAAATGGGTAAAGATTAGTTTATTCCTGGCTTAATAAAATGACAGCTTGTGGTTGCAGCGGGCTGTTTCCCCGGGCAGGGAGCTGGGTGGAAGGGGGGGACATGGGGTGATAGGGCTTCAGTCCCCCTCCAGCCCCCCCTGTCCCTTGTCTCCTTAATGCAGAGCTGCTTTAGCAGGAGGATCAGGGGCTTTATCTGCTATTATCCACTCGCTTATCCCCCAGACCCGTACCCAGGCACTTTCCCAGCCTATATTGAGTTACAGGACAAGCACTGCTGAGATGGCATCATTTTGGGGTGTGGGGATGGGGGTGCAGACCCTGCCATGCCTCTGTTTCTGATCAGCCCCACCCTGGGTTTTTTGGGCAAGGGTTTTGGGGCTGGCGGTGCTGCCCCTGCCTGCAACCTGGGCAGGGGGGCCCCCGCTGCCTGCACTCACTTGCCCTGAGTTGTATCCAAATCACTGTCATGCCATGGCCAAGCCATGGTGACATCCCAGCCGGCCCTGGTGACAGCTCTGGGGATGCCAGCACCTGCTGCTCGGGGCTCTTTTTGGCGAGCAAGGCTGAAGAGGGGTCACACACCCTGGGGGGTAAGGGGCTGGTTTCTGTGGGGTTTTTTTTTTGGGTGGTTTCTGTGTAAACCCAAGCCCCACAGATGCCCCAGCCAAAGCCACTTTAACCAGCAGCTAGCTGGCTTGGCAGAGCAGAAAGTGGGGAGCTGCTTGCAGTTTAGGGGGAGCCACCCAGACCCCTCCTGCCAGCCTGGCTCTGACTGTGGGCTCGGAATGTGCCGGGGGCTGGGGGCTGCACTGCCCAGCTCAAATGAGAAACCCCCAGGAGCTGGAGGGGTCTCTGGACTGTGCCTGGCTCCATTATGCACCTGCAGCCCATGGCCAAGGCACTTCTGGGGCTCAGACAGGGCTTTCTCAGGCATCTGCAGCCCCATGAGGTTCTTTGAGGAGGCTGGGGAGCTGCTCACCCAGTGGTGAAAAAAGGAGGAAGGGGGACATTGGGAGCGTTACGGGGAGCTGGCAGGAAAAAACTCTGACCCCAACAGAGGAGCAGGAGCAGAGATGATCCAGGCTAGTGAGCACGGCAACTTTACATAGCATTCTTTGGGGTGGCAGATCCTACCCCCCTGTACCCTGATACTCGGTGTTTCCTGGGGTGCTGCCCAAGCAGGGTTTGCTGGCAGCACTCTCCTCTTTGGGACCACCAGGAGACCTCATTCTGCTCCTCGATTTGCCTGGATGAGATTCAGCTGTCTAGGTCGGTGCTTCCCCATGGCGGGTGCACTGCCAAAGGCAGCTGTTGGCTTTGCTGGCAGGTGATGGGAAATATCCCTGTGGAAGCAGTCCATCAGGAATCACCTCCCGTGCAGGGACTGGATGTGGTCCCATGCTCCTCATCCCCTCCTGGGCATTTCCGAGCCCCCCTGTTGCTGCTGGAACACTAACAGCCCTGTGGGTCAGGCCTCTGGTTTATCCCAGTGCAGGATCTGGCCCCTGGGCTGGGGGATGCAATGGGTGGGGGGTCCCCACAGCAGTGATGCCAGCATGAAGCAGGCGAGGGTGGCCTGTGCTGGATGCGGGGCCCAGGCTCGCCGCACTGCTGCGGGAGGATGCCTGTGCCGGCAGGGAGAGAAGCCTCTGCCAGGAGTTTTTACGCTCTTTTCAGGATACGCAGCTGCCCTCGCTGCCGCTTCGGCCTTTCCTGGACAAATAAAGGTCTCGGAGGGAGCCGGAAAAAGAGGCTGAGCGCTCCTAATTTTCCCAGCCTTTCTTACAAATTACCTGGCTGGCCATGGGGGTCAGCCAGCAGCAAAGCGGCACCTTGTTTTCCTGTCCAGGGTTTTTTATTCCCTTTTCCCTTGTTTTTTATTTAAGAGCAACCCTCAGCACCAGCATCGTCCCCCCTGTGCTCCCCTGCCAGCACTGGGAGCCCCAGGAGCTGCCTGGCCGCTGGCCCCAGATCTGTTGCTTCCAGAAAGGGTGTTTTTTGGCACCTCTGGGATGGGATGGCCCCAGGGCTCGCAAGAGGGATGGACGGATGCAGGGGCTGCGGCGTGGTGGGGGATGCTGGTGGTGTGCGCTCAGTGCAGTTGTGCTGCAAAGCACGGGATGCGGCACAGGTGGAGGGGATTTAACCACTGGTTTGCAAAATAACTTGTGCTGTCCATTGGGTTGAGCTTGGACTCCTGCGTCTTCTTTCTGCTGCCTGCTGAGCCTCATCCCTGCAGCGTGCCTCGGATTCCCCTCTCCCAGAGGCAACATTTGCCCAGAGGCAGTGGTCCAGGGGTGCTGGGGTTATTCAGCATATGTTCTGGCATGCAAGGCAGGCTTGGGGTCCTGTGCTAGCTCCTACAGCCCTGGTGCCTCCATCCCACTGCCGATGGTGATGGGGCCGTGCTGCTCTCCCCATATCTCCCCCTGGTTATTCCCACCATGGGCAGGTCCCAGGCTTGGCGCTGGGGGGGAAGGACAATGCTGTGGCCTGTGGCTCCAGCCCTGGTGGGGGCTTCAGGCAGCGTGGCCCCCACTGGGGTTGGGGCGTACAGACCACCACCCATCTCTGTTTTGGCTCAGAGCATCTCCTGGCTCAGGAATTTTCAGACCAGCAGGTGGAGATGTGCAATAACTCGCTGCCGAACCGGGAACGTACACCCAGCGTTTGCTCATTTAACACCCGAACCAGGAACGTACACCCAGCATTTGCTTATTTAACAGCCCCCATCCCGGCCATGCCAATGGGGTCAGAGTGGCTGATCATCCTTAGCTCCAGCTAGGAGCAGAGAAGGGGCAATAGGATCTTTCCTCATCCTGGCAGGCAGGTGAGAGGACAGGATCCGGCCTCTGAGCAGGGTTAAACCCGGCACAAGTTTTACCTTTGGTGCCAGAGAAAAGGGGGTCACGCAAGGGCACCCCAGAGCCAAAGGCCAAAAGACTTTCAGGTCTGGGGTGTTCTTGCATGACCCCAGGGCCCGCTCCCTCTCCCCCCAACCCCAATATCTTGAATCCCAGCAGGATTCTTGTGGTGGGACATGGGGGTATGAAGTTGGACACCCCACGAGGAAATTGCCTTTTTTTTCCCCCTTTTGCCTTCTTGGTGTTGTGTAGGAAAGAGAAAAGGATGAGGGATGCTATTGGTGGCATGATGGAAATCCTCTGAGCAATTATTTTGGTGAACATCAGTTGCAGCCTTTGGCCCTGGGGATTTCGAGACGCGTTAGGTGCCTCAATACCCACATCCACAGACATCCTCTCGTGTGTGCTTGTGTCTGTGTGTGCACAATGTTGCACCCTGGGCTCAGCCCTGCTGCATCACTGGGGGAAACTGAGGCAGGGCATCAGGTGGCAGCAGCCCCCCCAGCTGGGGACTGCGCAGCAAGTTTTGGAAAACTAGCTTTTTTTTTTTTTTTTTTTCAGTGTTACTATTTAATTCACCCCACCATGACCAGCTGCTGAGGTCTTGCCTAGCACCTCTGCATCCTAAAAAGAGGAGGAAAGGAAAAACCAACCCAGCCGGGTCCCTGCAAAACATTCCTGATGATGCACCAGCGCATCCCAGCTCCATCCCCTCCCATAGCCCCCCAGGCTCTAACAGGGAGGTGGGTGGCAGTATGCGGCCTCATCCTGGGAGATGTGGGGAGATGATGGGTGAGGGAAGGGGTGCTTACATGGCATAACCTGATTTTTTTTATTTGGGTCCTGAAATTGTCTGGCTGAAATAGCTTGTGATGGGTGTGTGGAGGAATCTGCGAGCTGCCGTGTGTGTTCCCCTCCTGTGCGGCGCCCGTTGCGGCTCCTGTATGAGCATCCAATCCATCTGGAAAAGGTCACTCTCGTTAATCTAATCAGAGTCTTTTGTTATTAAATACATGGCTCTGTTAACAAGCAGCCCCCTGGGGAAGGAGGGAGGTGGCTGCTCCTGGGGTGGGACATGCTGTTATGGGGCTGGGGGACCCCAGAAGTGCCTTTGGGGATGAGGTCCCTCCTGGGGAGTTTGTCCATGTGCAATGTCAGGATGAGAAATGGTTCAATGGTGGAAAGTGTGGCAGGTCCTGGTGTTCCTCGCCAATGGGAGAGGAGGTTGGAGCTCACCATTTCCCTGAAAATTGGGAGAAACGGGGTCCTCCAGCCACATTTGATGGTGGCACAGCGATCTCCACCGTGGGGGATGCACCAGGCAGGCTGGGGGATTTATAGGCTGTCACCTCTCCCCAAGACGTCCTGGGTTTGGGATGCAGAGGCTGCTCCTTGGGATGTGGCTCTCCTGGGGACCGCTCCCATCATTTTTCTTAAGTTGTTGCCCGACTCAATGCTGTTCCCTGCTGGGCTCATGTCCCTTGCCACCAGCTGGGTGCTGCGCCCCTCGCTTGCTGGTCTTGCCTCCCAGGAGGATACCGTAATCAAAGCAATTTGCAGTTTTCTGATGAAACCACCGTCTCCTGCTGGCGAGCATTTTCCCATTGCTTGGACAACGTTTGCTGTCCTTGATTTTTTCAATAGCTCTGCTAAAAGCCCAAGCAGATACTGCTGGGGTGGCTTTGCCCCTGCTCTCAGGCACTGTTGCCTCCCAGCAGGTTTTGCCATGGTTAAATGGGCTTGACTGGGCCAGGCTGGGGGCAAAAGTTGAGACATATTTTTTTAATTATTAAAGGAAAAGCTATGTTTTCCCACTTGAAGATAAATAAGGTAGAAAATGCAATACCTGCCGCTGCCAGCTTGGTGTGGCTGCTGGATGTGTTTCTTTCCGGGTATCAGCTAAATTAAAAAAAGAAAGGGAATGTATTCAAGCTGTGCGTGCTTGGTGCTGTGGCTGCTTTGCTGGGTGGCAAAGTGCTGAGGTGGGGAAGTCCCCAGCCTGGTGCCTGTCCCTGACCCTTCTTTTGGGGACATCAGGTGGGGCCTAGGGCTGATGTGGGACCCCAGCCCTGGCTATGGACTGGGATTATCTGAGGTTCTTCGTGCTTCTTGGGTGTCTCTGGAACTGAATACTGCTCCAGCTCTGAACGCAGTCTGACACACGTCACCAGGGGGTAAAATTAATCGGCATCTAATCAGTCTGAAACGTGTCACTCGGCACAGCCTGGGCTGGCGGCGGCAGCGGGGAGGGGCAGCCCAGGGGACGTATCTGGTGTTCAGATTTGGAGGATGCTGGGAGGATGGTCCTGCTCCTGGCCATGGTGGGAGAGGATGGAGAGGGGACGGGGGGGACCTGAGCAGGACATATGGCTTTGTTGGGGGTCGTTGCATCGCCTCCACCCCAACGCTGTGGTGCTGGGGGCTTCTCCCTTGGGAGCTGCTGTCCATGTCTCTGCTTCCCCAAGCCACCCCTCAGGACTCTCCCCTGCTGCCTGTCCTCCCACTTCTGGCTCCCCAGGGAGGGGCTATTTGGGGAAGCCATCTGTGCCTGCCTGCTGCTGGGGGGCTGCTCCCAGCTCCTGGCATGGGGGGAACACAACATGGCGGGAGGGACCCAGCTTGGTCCCACCGCAGTACGTGCTGAGGTCTCAGGGCTGCCGGCTTCATCCTGGGGTTGCTCCCTTCCCCACAGCCTTTTGGAGCCCCAAGGCATCCCTGTGGACGTTCATGGTCAGGCACTTCCTCATCCCCCCCGCCCTTTTAATTCATTTCTTCATTTTTCTTCCTCCTCCATAAAGGCCCTCTCCTCCTGTCCCTCGGCCTGTCCCTTGCTGTGATTTGTGGAAATTGCTTTAAAGTAGCTGCCGCGTAAAAGCCTTGCCTGCGCCAAGAATTTATGGCAGGCTGCGCCTCTGCACGGCACATCCCATTTAGGCCATATTTATTTATTCCTTTAGGTTCCTTGCTCCCCCCCCCTTTAATAATTTCCTGGGAGAAATGCAGAGCTCAGCACCACCAGCCTGGTGGGATGTTGGGGTGGTTCCCTTTTGCTTAGTGCTGCCAGCCTCAAAATACGGTCTGTGTGCTGACCTGGGGCTGGGTCCCAACAGCATTTCTTATTTTATTGTTTCTGCTGATGGAGCTGGGCTGGACCTTTTGGAGTGGGAGCAGTCTCAAGAACCTAAAAGAAAGGAGGGTATAGCAGTGTCCACCAGGCATAAGCACAACCCTGTATTACACACTAGAGAATCCACTCAGAGCCAGTGCTGCTTCTCACAGTAGGGCTTGATTCACTTTTCCTGGCCAGCATCTGCCCAGTTCCTACCCCAGGCTGGTTTGGGGAAGCCTAGACCATTTTAACCTCCCAGGCTAGGAGTTGCAGTCCTTGGTACTGTGGGGCTTCCCAGCCCTGCCACCCCATCACTGCCACGGCCTTGGGCAGAGCTGGGGGCCGGGAGCATCCCCTTGTCCCTCCCTTCCCTGCGGCCACACCAAGGGTGTCTCACAGCTGCGCACCGAGGGAAGGTAATTTTACATTTGTAACAATTATTCACTTAATTGAGTTCCAATTATCTGGGCCTGGAGATGGAGGCTCTTGGCGCGTTGGAGGGAAGGGAGAGCTTGTTGTCTTTTATGTCACTGAAAACAATTTTCAAGGCTCCGGCTGCTGGGAAACATTTCGGGTGTTTCCACGAGGGCCTTGCCTGTGTTTTCTAATTTTGGCTTGTGTTTAATTACTGGCTTTTTTTTTTTTTTTTAAACCCTGGCTGCGTGGAAGCACAGAGAAGGCTTCTGTTGGGGCTGGCTGAGTTTTGGGTGGAGGTGGAAGCCTCTGTTTCCCTTTTTTGTTGTGTTTTTACGGTGTTTGGAGGTGCTGATTCCACTTGGGCAGGGGTGTAACATGGTGGGGGTCGGTGCTGCAGGATGGAGAGGGAAAGGGATGGGTGCAGTGCCCATTCCTGGGATGGGTGGGGAAACAGTGTGTGAGCCCAGCCCTTCCCTGGGAGCCAGAGCTGCCGCTAGCTGGAGCATCCAGACGTGGGAGCTCCAGGTGTGGGACATACCTGGCATTTGGGGCCATTTCTGCTCGTGTTTCCCCTTTGTGCTTGGCCCTGATGGCTGTGGGGGCAAAACTTGGACCACCAGATTTTGGGGCTCTGAAGCCTCAGCTGGGGATCTGCAGGATGCTCGGGGGAGTGGGGTGGCTTTATGCTGGCTTGAAACGCAACAGCAGCTGGGACATCCGTGCTGGTGTCCTGGTGGGAAACGCCCATGCTGGGCTTCTTCCTTGGGGTCTGCAGGGTTTTATCATGGTCCCCTGAGTGTCGGTGTTTTGGGTGGACCTGTCACCCCGTTGTCTCATCTGGGTGCTGACCTACATGGGGAAACTGAGGCAGAAGCGTGTCCTGCTCTCATCTTCCTGATTCAGGGGTGGGATCATCACCTTGTCGCCCCAATATGGGGCAGGATCTGGGGAGAATGGGAGCGCTAGTGGTGCTGGCATTGCTGTGATCCGTGCACCTCTGTGGGAGGGACACTGCTGCATGGCCAGGAGTTGAAGCATGCCCTGCTTCCATTTGCAGAGCGCCGGAGGTGATAGCTGTGCCCTGGGCTGCTGCAGTTGGCAGGGTCCCAGGGCCTGTGTCTGGCATCTTTGGCCACTGATGAAATCCTGCTGCCTTTTCATCCCATGGCCAGGAATCCTAGTGAATGGCGAGTGCTGAAACCCTTCCACAGGAGTCCCAAGCCAGGCTTGAAGCCAGTGTGAAGCCCTCTGCTACAGATAGTAACACAGCTCCCTGTCATGGCCCCGCCGTCCCTCCCCACAGCCCTTTCCATGTGTTTATAGAGGGTTTTTATCATTGTGTCAGCTCAAGTCATTGCTTTCCCAGCTTGCTCCGAGGCAGGACCACCATGGGAGCCCAGCCATGATGGGTTGGTGTGGGCCATAGCCATGGTGCATGATGGCGGCCCGGCAGGAGACCGGGCAGCTGTGGCTGGTGTCTTACCTCACTGGTGTTTTCAGCATCTCCCTCAGAGCTGTGTTTGGCCCATTGATGCACAAAGTCCCCAGCGCTGCCCGTTATGACCATGCAAGGTTCTAACCCTCCTGGCATGACCTCAAAACTCCCCTCCCTCTTCTCCAGGGCTTTTTCCTATACGCTCTTCCCCTGCTAAGTGGGGATATACACGCTGGGAGCCTCCTGCTGCATCCCATGAGATAAGCTGGGATAAAGATTCCCCCCAGAGCATGGCTAAAGTGATCCCTATGGCAGACAGCTGGGGCTGGGGCTAAGCTGAGGCTCAGCATTGGCTATCAGTGCTGGATAAGGAGAGCAGGATCTTTGGCCTCGGGACAGTGGATGGGAGCAGAGATGGGGCTGGTGAGGCTGCAGCAGGTGCAGGACGCAGGGGCTGAGCCATGCTCCCCCCATGCCCTGTTTGCTGGGGATTCCAGGGAAGAAGGGAAGGCAAACAAGCTGGTGTCCCCTGCCAGCCATAGCTATGTCCAGCCTGTCCCGCCAGCCCCTTTTCCCATGTGTCTGTAAGTCTGTCTGACCCCAGCACCCCCAAGCAGGGGGGATGGAGCAGAAGGGCGGCCATTGGGGACTGAAACCCCACAGTGGGGCCCTCACCGAGGTAGGGACGGGCTGGGGCTTTTGGTGCTGCTTTTTGCAGAAGCAAGACCCCTTGGCCTGGTGTGTCTTCTCGATTTTAAGGCATGGCTAGAGGGTGCTGCTGCTGTCCCTGCATGCCCTTGCGGGTGGGGGAGTGGCTCAGCCCATCTGGCCACACGGCTGTGGCTGGTGTGGGACACATCTGTCTGGACAGATGTGGGGATTCAGTGAGGGGGTTGCCAACAGTTGTGTGTTTCCATCTCCCTCGTTTCCCTCCTCTCTCTGCCATGGGTCACAGGTTACCCTGGCTTCCCACAGGCTGCCATGGGGTGGGAAGGAGGGGACACACAGGAGTCCTGTCCCCTCCTGCTGTGGGGCTGGGGCAGCTCCTCAGCCTGGGGTGGGTCCAGGCAGCCCCCAGACTGGTCGGAGCCTGGGCAGGCATGGAGATCCGCTTTTTTTGGTGCTGAGCTGCAAGGTTGGAAGGACCATATGGTCCCCTCTGCGTCGGCCTAATAAACCCGGGAATGCAGGTCAGGCACTGCAAATCCCGTTAACTGCAGCAGCCGCAGAGCAGAGCCAGTGGTCAGGACTTAACCCTTCTGTCCCCCCAAACCCAGCCAGAGGTGGGGGCACAAAAGCCGCCTTCCCTCCCAGGGACTGCTGGAAACAAGGGCAGGGGCTGGGGAAAATGGTGTGGGGACTGGAGTTTCCTGAGCTGTTTTGCTTGTCTGTCCATCCTTCCATCCACCCTTTCTCCTCCCATCCATCTTCCTTGATCTCCTGAGTTGTTGTGCTGTCCTTCCTTCCTTCCATCCATCCTTTTTTCCATCCATCCTTCCTTCCTTCTTTCCATCCTATCTTCCATGCTTGCTTGCTTCCTTCCTTCCTTCCATCTCCTCAGCTGTTGTGCTGTCCATCCTTCCTTCCAACCTTCCTTCTATCTGTTGTCTCTTCTCCCTCTTCCTAGAGTTATCCTCCTGCTGTCCAGCCATTTCTGATCTGCCTGTCTTCTTCCATCCATCCATCCATGCACCCTCCGTTCCCTCTGTTGGGTCACCTTATCCACATTTTCTTCCTTGCTACCTGGCCAACAGCCATATATCTGTACATCCATGCATGTCCTTCCTCCCTCCTTCTTCCATCCCCACCCTCTGTCCCTCCATGCTGCAGACACTCATGCCGGGCTGGGTTGTGATCCACCCTCCTGGCACCTAATCCGGGCTGGATGCAGCTAGGCTAGACCCTATCCCGGCAGGATTAGTTTATGGCCAACAAACATAGGCGCTGGTCCCGTCCCCCTCACGGCGACAGATTATAGCATCATTTAAATGCATTTGGTCTGTGGAAGTAAATAGCTTCTCTGGGTGCCGGCAATCCGCCTGCGCCGAACTAATCGTGACCGTTGCATTAATCTCCATTCCAGCTTGTCCTTGCTCCCTTCCCCCATCCAGCATGGCTGGGGTGCAGGCCCGTTCGTGGGCATGGTGCCAGGGCCACCCTGGGTGTCCCCACCACAGCAGGGCTTGGCACTGCAGTGCCTTGTCTGAGTTGTGCAGAGTCCCCAGCACACGTCTGAGCGCCCTGCCTGGCTGCAGAAAGGAGAAGGGCTTTCCTTGCCCCTGCCAGTACATAACCCTTATTTGCCATTAGAGAATCCCCATGGTTGCTGAGGGTTTGGGCTGGGGGTCTCTGCCATGAGCCAGGGCTGGGTGCCAAACTGCAGACAAAAAAAATATGGGTGCTTTTGCCCTCCCAGCACAGTGGGTCGCAGTGGGTGCCCCTCACCGGCTGGGGGCTGGGTGCTCACGGGGTGGCACAGAGGCTCTCCTGTCCCCCCACCCGAGGGACAGGCAGTGACACCAGGCTTTTTGCACCATCCCAAAGGTGTGTTTCTCTCAGGGCTGCACTGTGCATTGAGTCAGGTGTATTTTGGGTAGGTTTTCTTCCTGAAATGACCTGATCCTTCCCCAAACCCCAGAGATTTTTAAGGGATAAAAACTGATGCTATTTCAGAGTCAGTTAAACATATCCTGTTTTCCTGGCTGCCCATGCCTCCTTCAGTCCTGCCAGTGCCTCACCAAAGTGGTCAGGCTCATGTCGCTCCAGCTGGTGGATCCTCTTCTGCAAATAATTTCATTCCTTGGAAAAAATCCCCTTTTCTAGTTGCTGGGGATTGGAGGAGCAGCCATGGCTGTGTCAACTGGGATGCAGGAAGGATGCAAACCTTCATATTTCGCAACAGAAAGCAACCTCCATGGGCCAAAGGAGCAGAAAGCCCCTCGCTGCTGGTTATTTCTAAGCTTTGGGGTGCTCAGCACCTCTCCTGCAGCTCCTGGCTCTCCAGGAGGTGGGAAAACAGAGTGGGTGAGAAGGATGGTCTCAGCAGCCCCTGGCGAGCAGGGTTAATTTGGCAGGCACCAGAGCTGTGCCCACGGCAGTGCCGGCACAGTGGCCTCGCCAGTGATGCCAGCAGCGTGTCCCCAGCATCTGCCTGGCCCTGAGGAATGCACTGCCTCGTTCTTGGACAAGTTTCATGCCAGGCGGTGTAGCTGTCGATGCTGCCCATTCCCATATCACGTGCTAATCCCTTTATGAGTCTTCTAAGCTGCTTAACTCCCCTGTGCCCCGCAGCACAGAGTTCCCTGGGTGGGCTGCGAGGTCCCGCTTCCCCTTCAGCCCCAGGAGGGGCCCAGCTAAGGCCATGCTCCTGGCTGGGGAAAGCCCCAGGGTCCTGGCATGCTCTGAAGCCCCCACCGGTGAGGGGGCCGAGCTGTTCCTGGGAGCTGAGCTGTCACATCCGCGCCTTTCACCATCACTTGACACGGGTAATTTGGGCTCTCCTGCTCGGGAGCCGCTTGGGAGCGGTTGCAATCAGCACCAGGAACGGGGGGTTAGGGGAGAGCTGGCAGAGAGCTGAGGGGGGTGGGGGGGACCCAGGCCTCCTGGGAATTGCTGGCAGCCGCTGGCGGATGCGAAGACCTTGAGATGTCTTCCAGGTTCCCGCAGCTGCCGGCACAGCGCGTGCCGTTGGCCCATCTCTGCACCGACCGCCTTTTGCAGTATCTGCTTTAGCAGAAAGATTTTCATAGGTTTTCTTTCTGCTTGCCGGCTGCAGCAGCAGGGTAGCAGGCTCCATCCGAAGGCCTTGGGCAGCTCTGGCCCCTGGGAGTGTGTGGCCGGCAGGCACTGCATGCTGCTTGCGCAGGGGCTGCCTGCTCTGCTTGTATGGTCTTTATTCATTTTTTTAAGGCAAAATGGTCAAAATGAAGGACAAAAGGCATTTCCTAAGGGCTGTCGGACCTGGGCACTGCTGGGGTTTGCACAAGGTGGCACCAACATCATCTTCATTGCTTTTCCACTGGGCCGCGTCAATGCTTGGAAACATTGAGGCCGGGCCAGCTTCAGTGCACAGGGGCAGCACTGCATGGGTGGCACCCCTGGGTGGGTGATGGGTGACAGGCTGGCTATGACAGCCAGCAGGCAACCTGCGGGGATGCAGTGGGTCTGGGCCGAAGGAGATGATTTAGCTGCCTCCCCCATGTGATCTGGGAGCTAAAAGTGGGAGGAAAGCCTTGATCATGGATATTTGGTGGGATCTGCCAGCCAAAAATTAGCCTGGACGTACTTAATTTTTGGTAACAAGCCTCTGGAGAAGCTCAGCATCCTTTTCTCTGCACATTTGGAAGTAGGGATGTAGCCAGTTATGCCCTATTTCTACGAGGGTGTCCATGCTATTCCAGCTGGTGCCTTGGCGTGGGTCACTGGCACTTCAGGGTACCCAGGGGCAATGCCAATGTTGGATGTGGCTTCAACACACCCTGGCCCAGCACTGGGCAGCCCCTGAGCATTCCTCCTTATTGTATGCCCCATCCCATGCCAAGGGCAGGTTTGGTGAGGCTGGAGCCACCCACAAGGAAGCACAATGATGCCCGAGGTCCCTGGGCGGGGGGTCTCACAATTTTCTTGCAGGAGAGAAACCCAGCCAGGCTCTTGATGCCCTTGTGAGGGGTCTGGGGGCTGCAGTATCAGCTTCTTCTCACTGCAGGGCTGGACCACTCCACCTGGCTCTCCTCTCACTGCTCTGAGGCTTGGGAATATGCTCTGGGGAAGGATGCCCTACACTAACCTGCACTCTCCTTTCCCTTTGCAGCCCACGCCAAGGGGCCAGCCCCCAGCTCCAAGCCCGCCGAGCCCCCTGGTGCCGTCATGCTGCCTGTGAGCTATCGTCTGTCCAACACCCGCTTGGCCTTCTTCCTCAAGGAGGTGGGAGCCAGCCCGGTGGGCAACGGCAGTGCCCCACTACAACGCGCCGAGCCCTTCGTTGTCTTCCAGACCAAGGAGCTGCCTGTCCTCAATGTCACCCTGGGGCCCTTCAGCACAGGGCTGGTGCTGCCCAAAGAGCAGCTGCAGCCCTCCAGCACCCTGGAGGTCCCCGACCGCCTCACCGTCAACTGGAAGGTGCGCGCCTTCATCATCCAGCCCCGGCTGGTGGCCAACCAGCCTGTGGTCCAAGTGCTCTTCTATATAGCCGGCCGGGACTGGGATGACTTCGACGTCACCGACCGGCTCCCCTGTGTGCAGCTCCACGCTTTCCGTGACGCCCGTGAGATCAAGAGCTCGTGTCGCCTGCGGGGCAGCTTGGCCACATGCCTGGTGCAGGCAGAGCTGCCCCACGCCTGGTTCAGCCCCCCGGCCGTGCCGCTGGGCAGGCGGAAGAGCCCTGAGAGCCTGGAGGTGCCGGGCGAAAGCCAGCAAGCCGAGCTGTACTACACCCTGCATGCCCCTGATGGGGCCGGCCAGTGCCTTGGGGAGACAGCGCCCCGCCGCGGGGCCGGGGGGGCCAGGACTGAGGGTCCCACGCAGCACCCGCTGCTGCGTATTGGCAGCGTCAGCCTCCTGCAGCCCCCTCCTGGGCAGCCCATGCAGGAGCATCGGCTGGACAGCAACGTCTTCATCCGCCTGCCTGACAAGCCCCTCAAGCCAGGCGAGGTGCTGAGCATCCTCCTTTACCTGATGTCCAACTCCACGGTGGAGCACTTCACACTCAGGTAAGGTCCTGGGGCTGCTCACATTCCTGGAGCAGCCTCCTTGAAAGGGGGTCGTTGTTTTGGCTGGGCTGTGTGAAGTAAGCTGCAGGCAGGAGGGAGAGGATGGGGATGGTGTCTTGCATTTATGGGACCTGCCAGGGGCTGGACTGGGTCTGGCAGGACTTTGGGAGGGTGAGGGAGGCCAGAGGCGCAGCCAGCACGTGTTTTTGGCAATGTTTTGGGGCTTTGCAGTGGAAGCTTCTTGCAACAAAGGGTAGGGCTGCCCACCTAGGGTTTACATCTCTGCATTGCCGCTATGGACTGCTGCCTTTGCCCTCCCAGTGCTCCCAGTTGCACTGGGATTAGGGCCCTGCCAGCAGATGTGGGTTTGCTCACTACCACTTTGGGGACAAGGTGCAATATGGCCATGGGGCTGCTGCAGAGTGAGCAGGGGCTCCCTGTGCCCCTCCCGATCCTGGCCCTGCACCCACCTCCTAGTGCTGTGCACCCCAGTATGGTGAGGTGCATGGGGGGAACCCACTTGCTGCTTGTTGCTAAGGATGGGGGCACAAGCCCTACCCACGTCTCTTCAAAGGGCATTTACAAGTGTCCCTGTGGCCACTAGGCCAGCAGAAAGCCCCTGGCATGGGGGACACGGCACTCCAGGCTCTCCTGTCCTTCACCCCAGGGATGCCCAGCCCCACAGGGGCATTACTGTCCTGGGGGGCAGCACTGGGGCTGGGGGACCAAACCCCTGCTGGAGGGGACAAATCCTATGAAAAAGAGGGGCTTCTGTGGGATCAGTCCCATGGCTGTTGCTGCCAGCCTGGATGATGTTTCCAGCAGCCAGGAGGGTTCAGGGGCAAAAAAATCCCCCTGCGCCTGCAACAGGGTGCCTGGAGGATCCAGGGGTGCCCCGGGGTGAGGGTCCAGCCCTGACTGTCACTGTCTGCAGGGTGAAGGCCAAGAAAGGTGTCAACCTGCTCAGCACCAAGTCGAGGAGTGGGCAGTGGCTGGTGAGCTCTGAGCTGCTGACGGGCGGCAAGCACTCCACCGCCACTGTTGATGTGGCCAGGGCAGACAGTGCCGGGACCAGGTAAGGGACACCTCCACCTGTACCCCTCCCCCACCCCAGCACTGGGATGGGTGGGGAAATTAGTGGGGTTTGGCCTGGAGTGGTTCTCCCTTTGCCCCACCCTGGGTGTCTGGTTGGCTGCCGTGCCACATGGGTGCTGGTGGGGGAAACTGAGGCACAGCAGTGCGTGGCCTGGACTGTGAGACTTAGAGGCACTGAAGGGGGATGAGCAATTTTGTGGTGAACCCCATGGCTGAGGTTGGGGTAGGTCCTGCCCTGACATGGGAAGGGGCTTAATTTTGGGTGTGGTTTTTAACCTCAGCTGGCACTGTGTCGCTGGCTAAAGGGTGGGTGAAGGTGGGTTTCTTGGCCTGAGGTGGGCAGGTCCATGGTCAGGCAGGCAGCTGCCCACAGGCTGTGTGAGGTGGTGCGTTCAGGCGGGATCTGCTCCGGGTCAACACAGATGACCAAGCTGGGGCTCAAGCAATGTGCTTGGAAGTCATCGGTACCATTTAGCAGCTGCATCCCTTGTTCTGAGCTGGGATCACCTGGCCATGTTGGATGCTAATGTACACATGTGGTGGATTTTGGGGCTGGATTTTGAAGCCATGGAGGATGCCCCAGTTTGGGGTGGGAGTATTTTAATTTTTTAAGATGTTTTAATACCATGAGAGGCAGCAGCTCTTTGCTGACTATCCTGGTATCTCCTCTGGGAAGGAAGGGGAGCAGTCCCCAGGCGAGCTCCCATCTGGACCCCAAGGTGATGGATGAGCGTCGGATGGGGAGTGCAAACCAAGGCAGCACCCGAAATGGGCAGAGCCAGTTCTGCCCTGCTCAACACAAGGATGATGCCTGTTCCTGGGGCTCTGGGAAAGGCTTGGGTCAGGTGAGGAAAGTCCAGTGGTAGAAATGAGAATGATCTGAAGGAGTGAGGACACACAAAACCAAGTTGAAAACCCAGAGGCGGCTCAGCCTGGAGATGGGGAGATGTGGACTGGCCTGCAAATGCACAGAGGCTGTAAGGGCGAGGGCAGCTTTGTCCCTTATAGCCATGTGGGCAGGACACAGCAAACAAGGGCAGGGGATGGGCACAGGTTCAAGATCACTAGCAGGAAAGACTTTGAAGTGCTGGAACGCAACTGGTCCCTGGCTATGGCATCTCAGTCACCGAATCTTTGGAGATGTGGCTGTCAGACCTACCAGCAGCGAGATCCTCTCCTCTTCCCCTTCCCCTTCCCCCTCTCCCTGTCTGCCACCGCTGCTTCAAATCAGCCTGGAAAGGTTAGAGACGGAAGATGAATTTAAAGTGATTACAATCACCTCTTAGACAAACAACTCCATCAAATATTAACGGAATGGAAAGTATGAATGACTCAAAGCTGTGTTGCCCTCCAGGCTGTGCACCTGGAGGAGTTTGCTCCGCCAGGGCTCTGGGGGATTTTGGCAGTGCCATCTGCATGGGGAGGGTGTGAGGGACCTAAGCTTTGGAGTGATAATGTCCAATTTTGGATGTTTTGCACTCCAGCATCTGCATCCTAAGTTATTCCTCCAGCCTGGGCAGCCCAGCTCTTCTCTCTGCTGTGGCTGAGAGCAGATGGTGCTCGGGGAGGGCCAAAGATGATGGCTGGTCCTTGGCAGGGCCCCTGGGATGCCTAGGGGCACCCCATGGTGAGGAGACCTGGCACAAAACTACCTCTGGCATGAAGCCGCAGCTCTTGTTTGCCTTTGAACCTGGCTCTTCCTGGCTGTATTTAATACTTCTGTCTTGGAAGAGGCAGTGAGCAGCCAAATCCCCTTCTTCAGACCGGGTGGCCTTTGGCCCTTGCACACCCGTAGCTGCCTTGGGGGCACAAAGTTCCAGCAGGACCCCACTAGCCCTTGTGTGCCAGCTCCACTGCTAAGTCCATCGTCCCTGCCGCAGGAGCAGGGCTTGCCATGGTCTGGAGCAGCCCTGGCTTGCTCTCCCTTTTCTCTGCTCGCTTTCACTCACTAGATATTTATCAGAGAGAATCCCAACTGCATCCCGCACACCCAGATGGATGGGACCTTCTTGATGGCAGTTACATGGCGTGATGATAGCAGGGCCAGTCCCAACTTCCCCTCCTGCAGGGATTTCACATTTCCTCCTGTTCTGGGGGGTGCTTTTGCCAGTGTTGCGGTTTACAGGGGCTCTGGGGTGTCCCCTGGGGATGGGAGAAGTTTGACTTGGGGGCAGTAGAACCCTGAGTCCCCCCAAGGCATCTGGAGAGGTTTGCCCATGGAGGTGGGGTATAAGAGTGATATACACTGCTGCTGTCTGACCATGTTCAAGTCATGATGCAGAGGACAAGGGACACCAGCTGCTGAGTCCCCTTGTCCCCTTAGACTGGCAGTATGTGCTGGGTTTGGCAGTGCTCTGCCTTTCTACCCTATCCCACCTCAGGGACACCCCAGGGTTTGCTCCCTGTCCATTAGCTCTGGGTCCCACTGTCCTCAGCAGTGGCATTAAATGAGTGGGGTTTTGATGATCTCATGGTCTTGGAGTCATTATCCCCTGCCGGTCCTGTCTACCTCCCCATCTACCCCACGCATCCCCATGGCTGCCTGTGCAGGCTAAAGGACAGCCCTGCCCCAAGTCCCAGCCCAGTGTTGTCCCATCTGCTGCCTGTGGTTGAGCTGCTTTCTCCTGTGCTTCAGTTTCCCCATGTGATCCCCTTGGAAGGGGCTGTAAAGTCAACAGCTTGAACTAGGCTCTTGTATAGGCACTTACTTGCTGTCCCCAAGTGCGCTGCCCTCCTGGGTGTGGGACACTGGGCTTTGACCTGTGGGAGACAAGCATGCGGGTGGGAGCAGACTGGAGCGGTAAATCCAGCCACACTGCTGGGAACATGGAGCCAGGGAGATGAGGGCAGTGCTTGCAGCCACCTGCTGTCCCCTGGGACCGTGGCCACACACTCACCCTGTGATAATATATCATCCAGCAACCTTGGGAGAGAACCTGCTTGAGCCACCAAGATTTTTCCTCCATTGGGGAGAGGCAGTGAAATACATTTCTCTCTCCCACTGGGAAGATTCCTGTGGGAATCTGCAGGTTCCCACTGGAGCAGGCGCTGGCGGAGGGGGGGATCAGGACGGCTGTGTTTGGGAACAAGCATCTTGGTGGCACCCATGGCACAGTCCCCCTGGCAGGCATGGGGACCCTGAGAAGGGACGTGCTGGGGATACTCTACATCACTAGAGGGGACTGTCTGATGCTAATCCTGAGGTGTCTGTGGGACTCAGGACAACCAGCTCACTGAATCCCCCTCCTGTCCACCTGCCCAGGGATGGTGACTCCTCCTCTGAGATCATGCAGCTGGATTTCGAGATGGAGAACTTCACCAGCCAGTCAGTAACGCGCCGCATCATGTGGCACATCGACTACCGGGGCCGCAACCCCCCGCCCGACCTGGAGAAGGTGGTGACGGAGCTGACAGTCATCCAGAGGGACATCCGGGCCATCGTGCCCCTGGCCATGGTGAGCGGGTTTGGAGTCGTATCCCTGTCCTCTGCTTAGCTTATCTGGTTTGATGTTGGGGCTGAGTTGGGTCGCCCCGAGGGATGTCCCACCAGCCCATCTGCCCCATAGTCCCTATACATCCATACATCCCACGCACCCATGCATGGGTCCCTGCCCCAGGACTGGAGCAGGAGAGGGGACAGCCAGCATCAGGGACAGGCTGCCCTCTAATGTGACAATCCCCTTTGTGCCCTATCTCCAGGACACAGAAATCATCAACACGGCCATCCTGACAGGGCGGACAGTGGCTATTCCTGTGAAGGTCATCGCCATTGAGCTTAGCGGCATCATCGTGGATGTCTCAGCTATGGTCGAATGCAAGTCCAACAACGAAGACATCATCAAGGTGGGTGTGGGGAGGGGCCTCTTGTGTCGCTCGCGAGGGGCTGAGCTTTCCCCAGGGGTGCTGACCCCAACAGCGGTGCAGGCTGGAGCTGGATGAGCTGGGGCAGGTGGCTGAGCTGATGTGCCGCACAAGCCCACCCCATCCCAAGCATCATCCCCTTGGTGGCTTCAGTCCACGTGTGCCTTTCCCTGAGATCTGTCAGGAGAAGGACAAGACACTTTGTCACTGTCCCTGGAGAGGCCGTGGGATGCTGTGGTGCTGCGCAGGCTGGCACCAGGCAGCAGCAATAGCTATAGGTTATCATGGCACTTAGTGCTGATAAGGTGAAATAGTGAAATATTATCACCTCGTAGTGTAAGCTGCATGTTTCCATCAGTGGCTTTGGACGTGCTGCCAGGTGACGTGTTGGGCTGAGCTCGGGCTGGGGGCTGGCCCCAGTGAGGCGTGGGAGGACAAGCTGGGCAGTTGTGGATAATGGAGGGAAAAAGGGGGGCTGAGGGAGAGAAGCAAGTTGGGCTGCATGGGACAGAATCTGATAAGGCAAATGCAAAAGGCTCGCTGTTGCAGCAGCACCAATTGCCCACACACCCACCCCAGCCACCGAGGCATCAGCCAGTCTTCAAATCCAGACATGATTTTTCCATCACCAGACCCATTCATCCATATACATTTTTCAATCAGTATATATCCATCTACCCACCTCTCCATATTATTCTATCACCATTTCCATCCATCCATCCACCCACCCCTAGACATTATTACCTTCTCCCAAACACCACCCGCTCCTCTCCCTGCACGCACCCAGGCAGCCCACCCTCTCCCTGTCCCTGCTCATTGGGAAGAGGCAGGGAGCCACAGTGGGGTCTGGGCTCTTCTGGGTCCCCCAGGCCAGGTGGCATGGCTCCTTCTCCACTGGCCGCTCTCCCAGCGAGCCAGGGTAATGGGCAGAGCCCCGTCCCAGCTGCCCTGTGACCCAGACACATTGGGACTTGCTTTCCCTGGAGGTCCGTGGGTGCGCGGGTGGGTGACAGCTGCTGTCACAAGCTGTTTACCCAAGTTCTTGACTAAAACTCCGATCTGTGCGATTTACAGTGCCGGGCCTAATTTATGGAGACCGGTCCTCTGCAGCATGATAAAACACTGGAGCAATAATACACTTCAGGATGGACTCCAAGACACTTAAACTATTTAATGTGCTGCCTTTCTACTCATAAATCTATTTACATGCCGTCCCCAGACCTGGGGGGGAGCAGACACATGCACACAAGCTGGGATGAATAATGCATGGAGCAGCCCTCCGGCCCCAGCTCGCCTCCCGTTCGCATCCCGCTCACCGCTCAGAGTCCCGTGCAATTTCTTGCTGAGTTATTTTGCGTTTGTGCCAGAGCTTCGTTTCCGAGGGAGCTCTCGGTTACCTGCTGAGATTGGGGAGTGTGATTACAGTGTCAGGGCTATAAACCTGTTACATAAATCAAAGCTCACATAGTGGGATGCACTATCTGTTACTGTAAATAATTTAACAGGAAGGAGGGCTGGGGAGCTGCCTCTCCCCACACCGCCTGTGGTCAGTGATGGTTGCACTCATGTGTCATGTGGAGGGAACATGTCCTGGACCTGGTGGACACGTGGCTGTGAAGGTGCTAGGGCCACCTGTGAAAGATGGTGGGAGAGCACAGGGGGGAGTTGTCACCCTCATCCCTTCTGCAGTGACTCAGGGTGACTGCCCATGCTCAGCCCAGAGAGAAGGACCTCATCACCCAAGGTAGCATACAAATAATCCCCCTTCACTGCCTGCGTTGTGGCCTCAGGGACCGCATACGTGTTGAGGGATGCCAGAGAGTGGACAGGCCACATCTGCTGCCAGCGATGCTCAACCTCACCTTTCTTAGGAGCCCATCATCCACATCTGCTTGAGGACTCACCAGGAGTGAGTCAGGTCAGTGGGGCTGAGCCTTGGGAACCCTGGTCACCCACAGCCACCACTGGGACCCCTGGATGGCCAACATGGGGCCCCACCAGCCACAGTGGCTCTTCCCACTCCCGAGGGCCTTGGAGAAGCTGTGTTCCCCTGATCCCAAGCTTGAGGTGCTATCAAGGGGGGAGCTCCTGGCTGCAGAAGAGGAGCCAGCAGTACCTTGGCTTGGAGCCCAGGCAGACCTCAGCCTCTTGCTTCCCAACACCCTGCTGTGAATCCGGGAAGTTTCTCTGAACAAGCGTGCACTTCATTTAAAAGCTAATCTGCGGTCACTCCATCATCAGGACAGGCCTGATGAGCTGGGATTTTTTGTTGTCATACTTTCAACCCCCCACTTGCAAAGCAAGTGGTCCCCAGAAGAAGATGCTGGGGGGATTTATTAGCTAAGCTAATGCAAGCAGCAGCCCATCATATTTATTGTGATAAATGGCACAACATCCAGAGCACTTCTTTGCTGGAGGATTCACCCAGGAGCTCATCTTTATTCAGACGCCGCCCCACCAGATATGAGATTGTCTTTTCTGATGTGCTGAGCTGGTATCCCTGATAGGAAGCCAAGGAACAAACCCTCCTGCACTGCACTTCCCTCCCGTGCCCAGGGAGCGGGGAGTTCCCAAGGAGCCCAGGTCCTGGGCTCTGCCTCCTCCACCAGCCCCAGGGACCTTGGGCATCTTGTGATGGGCTCTCACAGCTGGAACATGGAGTTCTTGTAGAAGTCAGGCCCTGCTCATGGGCTCCAAAATACTATGTTCCTGCAGCTGAATGACCACAGGTGCCCAAAGATAAAGTGGGGAGAGAAACAGTGATGCTATCACCTACACTATCATCCATGTGGGACAGCAGCTTCTTGGAAATAAGCCCTTCTGTGCTGTTGAGATGCTCAGCACATCTGACAGAGTGACTGTGCTGCCGACTGAGCAAAAGGGTTTTATTTTATCCCAGCAGCAAACCACCCTGATGCAATTCCTGACGGTGGGGGGAAGGGGGTCAGGTTGGGCCATGGGGCCGCTGCAGATGAGGGCTTGGAGCCTCCCCAGCCTGGTTGTCTCCTCCCACCCTTGCTGGGAAGGAGAAACTGCTGTTGACTCTGATGGCCTGAGCTGAAACACTGGTGGTGCTGCCGTGGCATCCTCTTAGCTCCTTAATTAGCTCAGATCAGTTGGTAATAAGTGGCCCCCACAGGATGTATTTGGTTTATAGCAAATTTAACTAATGACATTTGCATAAATGAGAATTAAAGAGAGAGAAGATGAACGTGAGGATTCAGATGGACTCTGGGCAGCTTTTCCTGGGGTTAGCAGGGAGGATGGGGACGAGGCACCAGTGGGTACCCACACACAGGCATGCGGCTGGTCCGTGCTCACTGCCTGTGCCCTCTGGGTGTGGGTGGAGGAGATTTTGGGGCAAATGTCCAGGATGAGCAGTTTACAAGCTCTGAAGCACCCGTGGAAGCTTCTAGCTTGAGTGTGGTAATAGGGTACAATTCGGTGCAGGGGCCAAAGAAGCTGAAACACCAAAAGAAGGTGCCTGCAAGAGCTGGCAGAGGAGCTGGGTCAGGGGGAAATACATGCTGCAGACGTGGGTCCACGCCTCTGAACAGGGATGTCAGGGAGGAGAGAGCATCCCTATTCCTGGGGCCGCCTTTAACCCGGCACATGTCAGGTGAAATTCTGCTCCTCTGGCACTTCCCATCCTCTAGCAGCCTCCTGCCAGGATCCCTGGTGTGTCTGCAGGAGCACTGCAACACCCCATCCTCCCTTATTCCCCAGGTCTCCAGCAGCTGCGACTACGTCTTCGTCAGCGGGAAGGAGTCATGGGGCTCCATGAGCGCCCGTGTCACCTTCACCTACGAGCACCTCTCTGCCCCACTGGAGATGACAGTGTGGGTGCCAAAACTGCCACTGCACATCGAGCTCTCAGATGCCCGGCTGAGCCAAGTGAAGGGCTGGAGGGTGCCAATCCTGCCGGACAGGAGGTGGGTGCTTTGGGGCCACTGCACTTGGGGGTCTGTCCAGCCAGGGGAAGGCCAGGTGAAGTTGGTGGTGAGGGTCTATTTGCCTTGTTCAGCTACCTAGTGAGGTGTTTTTAAAGATGGTGGAGCCAGAGTCATCTCAGGGGTCCCCAGTGAAAAGTTGAGCAGTCATGGACACAGATTGCACAGGAAGGAGGAAAATTTCACAGTGAGGGTGGTCAGACTCTGGAACTGGTGGGAAACGTCTATCCTTGGCAATGGTCAAACCTCCAAAGTTAGCTCTGCTTTGAGGTCGAGAGACCTCCAGGTGTCCATCCCAACCTTTTGTCCTCTCAGCTGGTTAGAGGGACAGAAATGCTGGTGACCCCCCCTTGCCAGGTGCTGCTAAAGCTGTCAGAGACCTCATGGGCAACAGGCATCTTTTTGGCCAGGAGCCATCAATTTTTTCCCATAGTTGGGGAGACACTGCATTTCTCTCTCCCTGGCCACCCCTATGCTTTCCTGGGATGGGGCTGAAGAGCCATGGCAGGGGGAAGCTTGGTGGTGCTGCCCACCCACTGCTCCATCCCACAGGTCGGTGCGGGACAGCGAGCACGAGGAGGATGAAGAGGAGCGGAAGCAGAGCCGGGGCTGTGCCCTGCAGTACCAGCACACCACGCTGCAGGTCTTCACCCAGTTCCACACCACGGCAGCGGAGGGCACGGGGCAGGTGGTCACCATGCTGGGGCCCGACTGGCTGGTGGAGGTCACCGACCTGGTCAGCGACTTCATGCGCGTGGACGACCCGCGGGTGGCCCACATGGTGGACAGCTTCACGCTGGCTGGGAGGGAGCCGGGCACCACACTCTTCAAGGTACCCTCTTGGCCACCCCTTTGCCCTCCTCTGCTGGTTTGGCTGGGGGTGGCAGGCAGTGATGGGCACCCTCGTCCCCTGCAGGTCGTGTCCCCGCTCATGGAGGCGGTGCTGGGGGAGACACTGGTGACAGTGGCAGAGGAGAAGGTCAGCATCACAGACCTGAAGGCCCAGGTGGTCTCCAGCCTCTCGCTGTCCCTCCACCCCAGCCCCGGCAACAGCCACACCATCATTGCCCGGACATCCGTGCAGCAAACCCTCAGCTTCCTCAAGCAGGTGAGGTCGGGGGGTGGGGGGTGAACTCAGGCTTGGGGGGCCCGGTGGGGGTCTTGGGGTGGGGCGAGGGCTCCATCTGCAATCCCCACTTCCCAAATCCTGTCCACAGTCATCCTATGCCTCCCACAGCACCCGCTGTCCTCCAGGCACCCTCGTGATGCCCAAAGCACCCCAGAAACCTCCACACAGACCTGTGAACCAACCCTGCCCACCCTGGGGGCAGGATGCAACCATGGGGACAAAGGGGTCTGGAAGAAATCCTATGCTCAGCTCAGCTCTGGTAGCCACATCTGGCACCTCTGGGGCTGGGATTTGCGGTGAGCCTTGGCAAGCATGGGGAAAATTGAGGGAAGAACAGGCAAAAGGGAAAAACTAGGTGATGGTTGGAAGGAGCAAAATGGGTGATGGAGGGTTAAAGGGTGAATTGGACGGAGAGAAGGATGCAAAGGAGGAGGGGTGGATGAGGGGATGGGCAAACAGGTGCAAGTGGGACTGGCATCGTGCTGGGCAACCGGTGCCTGTGTTGGTCCCACAGGAAGCGCTCCTGAGCCTGTGGATTTCCTACAGTGATGGCACCACGGCCCCCCTCTCGCTCTATGACCCCAAGGACTACAACCTGGTGGTGAGCAGCCTGGACGAGAAGGTGGTCTCGGTGACCCAGGATCGAGCCTTCCCCTTGGTGGTGGCAGAGAGCGAGGGCGCGGGGGAGCTGCTGCGGGCCGAGCTGGTCATCTGCGAGAGCTGCCAGAAGACCAAGCGCAAGAGTGTACTCTTCACAGCCTTGGCTAGTGTGCGGGTCCACTTTGGGTCTGAAGAGGACCCCACCTATGACTACGACCATGTGTCCAGCAAGCTGGGGCTGGCAGAGACAGGGGCGAGCACCACCCTGCGGGCAGAGGTGGAGAGGAAAGCAGAGCCAAGTGAGGACAGTAGGATGTCCAGTGCATCTCACCCCACTGAGGACTTCCCCACTATCCCCACTGGCTTTGTCCAGGTGACCAGGGGGCTGACGGACCTGGAGATAGGCATGTACGCCCTCCTGGGGGTCTTCTGTCTGGCCATCTTGGTCTTCCTCATCAACTGCATTGTCTTTGTGCTGAAATACCGGCACAAACGCATCCCACCTGAAGGCCAGACCAACATGGACCATTCCCACCACTGGGTCTTCTTGGGCAATGGGCAGCCCTTGCGGGCTCACAATGACCTCTCCCCCCAGCCTGAGAGCCCTGGGAACCCCCTGGAAAATGTCCAGACCTGCTGCCATGGGGACCACCACAGCAGTGGGAGCTCACAGACCAGTGTGCAAAGCCAGGTCCATGGTCGCGGGGACGGTTCCTCGGGGGGGTCCACGCGGGACCAGAGCGAGGACCCACTCAACTCGCCCACCTCCAAACGGAAGCGGGTGAAGTTCACCACCTTTGCCACGCTGCCCTCTGATGAGCTGGCCTACAACTCCATCCCCATCGCTGATGAGGAGGACTTGGAGTGGGTCTGCCAGGACATGGGGCTGCAAGATCCCGAAGAGCTTCACAACTACATCCGCAGAATCAAAGAGATCGCTTAATGCAGGGGCAGAGGGGATGGGGCGGGAGGGAGGGAGCTGCCACGCCGTGCCACGCCACGCCACGCCATGCCACACCATGCCGGCTGCTTCCCCGGGGCTGGAGATCCAAATTTGGTTCTTTCTTGTGCATTCCCTCTTCTGCACATCTCACGTCCTCCTCACCCCCTTGGAAGGCACCCCGGGGGCCTTTTTCTTTTCTTGCCCATTAGCATATGGTTTTCCCAGGGGAGGCATCAGCACATGAGCAGCCCCCCCAGCCTGCTGGCCTGTGGTGAGGGGGCAGCAACGGAGGCGAGCTGGTGGGCAAGGAGATGGATGGGGTCAAAACCTTGGTGTGCGTGTGTGTGTCCAATGGCAAACAGCGCAGGACGATGCTGTGGGTCCTGCTGTGCAGAGGGAGGAAAAGAGATGTCCCAGGCCCCCCGCAGGAGCCCAGTGGGGAGGTGGCAGGTGGGGGCTTCCCGAAGACAACCCCCGCTGCCTTCACTGCACTCGGTTGCACAATTTTGGAGGTGAGTGCTGGTTCAGGGATTCACTGCCTCATGGGTGTTGGGGTATTGGGGAGCTCCCCTAGCCGGAGCCTGCTGCCCCACACTGTGGGTGATGCTGGGTGAGGCAGGAGAGGAGGGGGGGGCTGCAGACCCACAGCTACAGCTCCGGGGCACCGCTGTCCCCATCACCCACTGTGTCCCAGCCCCCAGTGCTGGTCTCGCCCCGCTCTGTTTGGCGTGGGTCCTGCAGGATTGCAACAGTAAAGTTTGCCACAGGAGCATCGCTTGGGGACCACGGCATCTGCCTCTGCCCCCTCTCCCCACTGCTTGGAAAGAGCTGTGGCCCCCAGGCAGGGTCAGTTTGGAGGTGCCAGCAAGCCTGCCCTTGAATCCCCCTATTCCCAGCTGTGGGGCCAGCACTGGGCCCCCCCCACCCTCAGCAGCACTGCTGGGACCTTCAGGGCCATCCCTGGTTTCCATCCCCCCAGTGCCTGGATGCTGCTCTGGGGCTGAGAGGTGGTGGCAGGGGCCCAAGCCTGGGTGGGGACACCCACAACCGGACCTGGTCCAGGTCTCCCAGTGCCAGCCCTGTTCCCTGAGTGCCAGCCCAGCAGGGATGCCCAGAGCCAGGCTCAGCCTCCGTGGTGCCTTCTGACTGCCATAACTCAATGCCTCCCTGGTCACCCTGTGCTGGCGGCAGCTCCCAGCAACTCTGGCATACCCAATAGGGCCCCCCAGCCCAGGGCCACCCCATCTGCCGGCCCCAAACTCAGCATCCTCAACCAGGTTAACCCTGTGGGGACATCCAGGTACCAGGGCTGGCAGGCTGGGGGTCCCAGGCTGTGCCGTTGTACCCGTGGGTACCGAGTCCATGGGAACCCGCCCCCCCCCCCCATCCCCCCCAGCATCACCTGGTGGAGGCAGGAGGCAGAGGCTGGCAGTGGATTATTTTTCTGGATTGGAAGTTACCCACCACTGTGTCTCTTTTATTTTTTTTTTCTTAAATAAAAGACCAGAAAAGAAAAAACAACCGAACAAAAAGCCGAAACCAAAAGGCTTTGAAGCACTGTGATGGGCCGTATCTCTGCCGCGGTACCGGGGTTGGGTGCTTCCAGCGGTTTGGGGTTTAGCCCTGGTGGCCGTGGGGTCTGCTGAGGTGGGGGAGGACATGCTGCCAGGGTCCTGGGGCATAGCTCAGCTTTGACCCTCACCTAAGCTCTGAGCACTTTGGTATCAAAGCCGTGGATCTGGGGCTCCTCCCTCTAGAATCCGCCCCTCCTGGGCAGCCTGATCGCAGGCCAGTGGTCAGGGACCAGGCACTGCTGCGGCCCCATCCTGACCGGCTCGCGCGCCTCAGTTTCCCTGGCAGGCAAGCAGCAGGCCGTGGTGGTGCGAAGTGTTTTGAAAGCCTCTTTAAAGAGTTTATCAATTTTGGCCTATGAAAATTTCTCCCCCGAGTGGCCTTAAAACTTACTTGATAGCTCTATGCTGATTTTTTTTTATATATATATATATGGGAGAATTGAGATGCGCTCAAAGGCCAGACAGATGATGCAGTTAGGTTTTACTGTGCTCTGTTATCTAAAGGACCCAGGTCTGGCTGAACAAGCTGCTGAGCTGATAGTGGCTCTGAGCAGTAAAATTAATACAGTCAACTTCCCTGCTTCAAACTGCCAAACCTCCTCGTTAAATTAACATGTATGAATATTTGTTAAAAAAAAAAAAAAAAAGGAAGGGGGGGAAGGTAAGAAAAGTCTATAATAAAATTTTATAATTGTAATAAGACTTGGCAGCGCCCTCCTCCTGGTCCATGAGCACACCCTGGGGCGGGGGCTGCAAAGGTGGAAGGTGATGGGGGTACACAGACCCACAGGGGTCAGGGTTGAGGTAGCTCGTCCAGGCTCAGTGTGGGGCATACCCACGGCTGTGTGTCCACCAGGTTTTGCCCCCTTCTTCTGGCTGCTTTCCTCCAGCCCTCCCTGAGCAGCGCTGGCTGCTCGCCTACTCCTCCTCCCAGCACTTGGCGGCTGTAGCCGGGCCCAAGGTCTGACACCAAGCATCAGCGGCAGTTTTCCAGTCCATCACTTCCCGTTTCAGCTGATGGAGCTAGCTCGGGTCTCCAAGAGCCCTTGGGAAGGCAGCACCTATGGACCAGGGGCGTCCGAGTTGTTTGCAGGGGCTGATGATATGTTCATGTCCGAGCACTCCCCCAGCTCGTGCCCTGCTGGCGGCTCTTCCCACCCAGGCACTTCACCCCCACCAGCATCACTGCCTCCCTGCAGCTGGTGGAGATGGTGGGTGCTGGGTGAGGGGCAGCAGGGAGGGTGAGAGACCTGCTCAAGGTGGCTTCACTTTTGAATGAGAGAGCAAAAATGTCTGGATAGCTGTATACCTATCTATTTATTGATATATAAATATGTATATATGTATACTTCATACATATGTATATATTTATACTTCATACATATATATGAATATATAATATGTTTCTGCATATATTTTTTTTATATATACACACACATATATATAATTATACATAAAAGTATGTATGTATGTGTGTAGTCCCTGTACAGATGATGCAGAGGGCTTGGCTCAGGTGCAAGGGTGCACATACCTACACCTATCGAAACACATACATGTGCGGCCCTGACCATCCCCCATCATCCCAGCCCTCAAAAGCTCCCCCTGGACATTAGGAGCAGGAAGGAAGCAGCTCACCAACCACTTTTGGGCTCCAATCACCCAATTTATTTGGGCTGATGATGCCCTTGAAGGGGTAGCACAACCAATTCACGGCCTGGAATTGCTGCAAATGCAGCAGGAGGCAACGGGCAAACCACTGGGGACAAACCCCAGGAAAATGGGACCACTGAAGGTTCTGGTGGAGTCTGACGGTGCCTGGACCCTTGCCCAGCTGGTCCTTTTCACTCCCACTACCATGATTTAGGAATGACCAGCTGGGCCATGGTATTAAAAAAAAAAAAAAAAAAAAAAAAAGTTACCCAAGAGAGCAGTTGGCGATGGAGTGATTTAGGCTGCGGACCACCCTGCGCCAGGGGCTGGTGGCACCCACCAGCACTGCGCCCCAGCACTCAGCTAGTCTGAAAGAAGCACCTTCCTCCCTTATTGCTTCAGATCTCATCTGAACCCCCACCAAACAGCCAAATCTCACTGAAGGAAAAAGAAAGAGGAAAAATAATTAAAAAGAAGCCTCTATTCCAGCTCCCCTCTTGTGCTGCCCTCTGTTTATTCTCTGCTGCCTCTTTCCTGTTTAGCGTTTTACTATCTGCTCCCAGCAGGCAGGGACAAATTTGCATTTTAATGCAGCATTGTGAGCCTGCAGAAACCACCTGTGAGGAGGAGGCAGAGCTGGGGACAGGCACCCCTGCACCCCAACAGACGCTTGGCCCCCCCCCCCACCGCCGATCTTGTAATCTTCCCAAGAACCTAATATTCCCCTTAAAAACTTGATACATTTTTTAAAAAAATCAGACCTCATAAAGCATCCAACCCCTTCATACAACAGAATGAGCAGGGAATGAGGGTGAAAAAATAGGGATTTTCCTCCACTGAGGTCAGCCCCAGCCATGCCCCAGTCACCCCCTGCTTCTCCCCCATCCACCCACCTCCCAATCATCTCCCCCATCATTTTCTCATGGCTTGGATTTTCTCTCAACTGGCAACAGCTCTCAGGGCCCCTTTTCCATTCCCTACCCAGGACACCCCTGTTGTAGTCCCCTTGAGATGCCTTCAGCCACATCCCCTCCACCTGCAGCTCTGTCCCCGTGATGGGACTTTTCGGCAGGGACCACAAAACCCAAGGGGCTGTGCTGGTCTTCCATCCCCGCTCTTGCCCCATGATGCCCTCTCCACCCTCTGTGGACCTGCATGCGGAGCTGCCCCACATCGCAGGGGATGGAGCGATATTCCTGACAGTGGGAGAGATTTATTTCCCAGGAATACAGGTGTTAACAAGCGCTTTTCCACAGCCATCTCCTCTGACTGGCCGGAGGAAGTTTAATTAAGGCAGGATCTGCGCGCTGCCCTCCCCCCGCTGCTGACATTAACTGGGCAGGATTTGCACAGCGGCCGGGATAATTACTTTGGTAATTGCACTATTATTTCTGGGGGTTCTCGGCTGCATTTAGCCTGGCTCAGTGAAGATATCTCCCTGGGGAAAGAGGAGGGATGCTCTCTTCCCAAGACCAGCTGGAGCTGAGGACGGGCTTCTCCAGTGGCTCCAGGGAGCGGGAATAGGAAAGCCCATCAGGTCTCAAACTTTTTGGGGTTCCTCCTCTGTGCTGCGAAGCTGTTCCCTTCCTGCCACTGTGGGTCCCTCTGTGCTGCCAAAATATTCCCCTGGGCAAGGGCTGCTCATGCAGGGAGAGGAGCTGGATCTGGATCCGGCCCCACAGAGGGCAGCCCTGGGGTGGGGAGCAGGCTGCAGATCCTCGAAACGCTTGGGAGCACTGGGGAGTCTCCGCAAGGTTTTAGGTCCATGAAAACCAGAAACACCCAGGAAACAGCAGTTCCTGGGTTGAGGATCTTGCTATGAACTTCTCTGTGTTTTCTAGAAATTCCTTAACACTTTCCAGGGATGCTGAGACTGGAGCCCATCTAGGAGGTTTTCAGGGCTTGCTGGGGACTTTTGCTGTTCTCCAGGACTCCCCTTGGCTTGCCGGGAACTCCAGGGCCTTTCCAGGGTTTCCCTGCCCTTTCCAGGAATTTCCTGAGATGACTTATAAATTCCTGGATCCAGAGCTTGTTTCCAAACCCTTGGCTGTATACTGTGGATAACAGCTTCAGGGAATCAATAGCTGGGTCAGTTCGGCTTTGAAATACCACAGTGCCTGGGCTGGAAGAAAGAGGGAAAGAGGGTTTGATTTTCCAGGAATGCCTCAGTTTCCCTGTCGTCCAGAAATTCCCTGTAAATAAAATCAAAACACCTCTGGGCAATGGGAGGATGGAGCTCATGGACAGAGCCACATGGGCAATCACGAGCTCCATCCTTCCGTCACCCAAGGGGTGCTCCACCACGGCCAGGTCCCCTACGGTGCCAGGCCCCACATTTGGCACAGAGAGACATGCTCCCAGCTGCTGCGGCTGCTTCCCCAGACCTGCTCTGGGCTTTCATTCAAGCGCCTCAGTGAAGATATTATCAAGATGGCATTAGGAGAGGCAGATCCCTTTTAATCACCATTGCATTTTAAATAAGCTTCACTGTTTCCCGTAAGGGAAGCCACTCATTTTCATTTCACTGACTCAGCACCGGGGGGAGTAATTTCCCGCAGTTTGCTCCCACCCTGCCATTGGGATCGTGCCTGGCATGGGGCAGCACCGGTGCGGTGACCCAGGTGTCCTTGTGGGGCTCCGGCGCTGGCTGAACCACGGGCACCACTGGCACAGCCACGTGGGACCACTGTGCCCAGCAAAGCCACATCCCCTCGCCAGCCTGGTGAAGCGGGAGGACTTTGTGCTGGAGCAGGCGAGGAGCGCTTGCCCACGGTGATGGAGGGGGATCACTCCCCACAGAGGGGCGCAGCGAGTGCCCAGCTGGTGCTTTGCTAAATACAGCTATTTCTGGCCGGTCCCTGCCCGCACAGCAGGGCCAGGCAGCGCAGGCAGCAGATGCTGCTGGTGGTCCCAGCAGTGTGGCCAAAGAAAGGCCCCAGTTTTGTTAGTTCATGGATCTAAAGGTCATGAAAGAGCATCTTATCTGACTCCCCTCCACAACACGGCTCAGTGAATGGCACCCAGTTACCTGTCTGTTGAGGCTCTGCGATACGTCTGATTAAAGGGTTTCTCTTGGCCATGACTGAAAACAAGGCTGTGAGGGCCTGCGCATGGCTGGGGCCTTTCGTCTTGCCCATGAGAGGCTGCCCACTGTGGGAGAGAGCACCTCCCAGATGTTTGGCTTTTGAGGGAGAGCCGAGCACCTGGGGTCTCTGCACTTCTGGGGCCAAAACACTGAGTGGTTTTTGGTACCTGTCCAGGGAAAATGAAGCCCTTTGGCCATGCAGGAAAAAAATCATGGCTCCTCATTCCTTGCAAATTAGCTGGTTTATGGCTTTTTCTGTTGTCACTGTTTCTTCATTGCCCCCCCCCAAAAAAAGAACTGCTCTGCATGACAGGGACCTCGGTGGTGGGGGAAACCAGCTCAGCCTCGAGGGAAAAAAATGGATCAAACTGGGATGCAACTGGGAAGACCAGCATCTCTGTCACAATCCTGCATGATAGGGACAGGGCACAGAGCCCTGGTCCCTCAAAGCTCCTCTGGGTGACCCTGGGAAATGGCTTCATCCATCTCTGCTTCAGTTTACCTTGACGCTACTATATCCTTACCCCACTGGGGAGCCTGTGACTACGCAGGCTCAGGGATGCAGTCTCAGATGCAGCCTAATTAATGCAATAATAATTCACTTCTATGTAGTTAATCACAGCCAATTTTCACACCCTCTCTGTCCCCCTCCTGGAGTTATAGGGTCTAATTCTGTCCTTTGCAAGATGCCCTTTAGGACAGTTAAAATTACACCCAACTTAGCGCAAATAAAAACCTTCCTCAGCCCAAACTTCCACCCAGCTCCAGCTTTGTCACCGTTGGTTACCAGGGAGCTGCTGTCTCAACACACCAGGACACTTTTGCTCACCACAACCTTGCAGGGGTTCAGGACTTTTGGTTCCCTGTCAAAAGTGGTGGGTCCCCAGCCGGGGTGGTGCAAAGAGTAATTGGAGGCAGCATAGATCACACTAACGACGGTAAATCCAATTAGCCAGGGGTTAAGCACTCCGCTGATGAAAACCAGGGGTTCAAACTGCTGAGCCAGCAAAAGCTCTGCACTGATCAATGCCATGTAAACAATATTGCTTGTTCTTGGGAGCCTATTTCTTTCTGTTTCAACGGAGAAATACATTTTGCCCGGCAGGACCCCGCTGAGCAGATTAATAAACATCGGCCCAGTTTAGGTCTGTGGGGGATGTGTGTAGAGACACTGCCTTTCCTGGCTCTCCTGCACACACAGTTAAACAAAATGAGGAATAATTGCCGCTCATTCCTGCTGGCGGCTGCTATCAAATGGTCCTGGGATTACTTAGTGAATGCGGAGGATTCTCTGAGTTGTATCTGTAGTGGACGGAAAAAAAATGCGTTTCTAGACTGGTATAATCCAACCACTGGGTTATGGAGCCCAAGTCCTTCAGGGAGCTCAAGAGAGGGGACATGAGGGGGGACACAAGAAGAAGCACCCGTCGAGAGCTGGCCCCAGCTCACCTGCACCCATCATCACCTCTGCAAGATCCATGAGCTGGTCTGAGTTCCACCGTGGATTCTCCAGTGGCTGCTGAGGGTCATGCCTCTGCTCCATGTGGGTTGTGCCTCTTCTCCATGTGCCCACCCATCGCCCCTGCCCCAAATTGCTGATCTTGATTCCTCCCAGCCACTCTAGGCACTGACTAGGAGGTTCAGAAACATCTAAAAGCAGAGGCAGATCCATGGGGAATGGCTGCTTTCGCCTAAATTACCTCTCCCTGACCCAGATGCCTACAGGGACCTGCTGAACACTGCTGCTTGTTGGGATGAGGCTCAGTAAACACTGTCAGATAAATAAGCTGGACACACACACACACACACACAAACGACAAGGACACACCAATCAACCAATTAAAAAAAAAACCAAAATGCAAGTGCAGGCAGAGGTGATGGTGGTAGAGATGCCTGCCCCAGCCGGGTCCTCGGTCCCAGTGTCTCACAGAGTCTTTCTACAGCACAGGAAGGGCTCCTCACTACTCCCCATCGATCGCTGGATGCGGCTCACCTCGGTAATGTTCAAACCCCAAAGGGTGACTGCTTCCTAATGGAGAAAGGCATGCACAAAACCAGTCTGGAGTCATGTGAAGCCCAAAGCTGCCCAAGCAAATGCTCCTTGGAGTGCAAAAGGGACCTGGGACCATGGTGGTGTCACCCCGAGTGCCCCAGGCTCAGTAGAGGGGCTTGAGGCTGAGCCTGCCCCAGCCAAATCACCAGCTGCAGCAAGGCTTGTCAGTAGTGTGCCCAGCCTGCTGTGTGATTTCAGCTTCACAGGACACATCTTGTAGCCTTAGATAAAGAGGTCGGACCAGCCAATGGCAGAGGTTCTGCTGGGAGCTGGGGAAAGCATGTCCTTGGCTGTTTTGGGAGCAATGGGCATTTTGCACCCCAGGAGTTTGCTCCAAGTCCTTCAGATTTGTTCCTGCTTCACCTAATCACTCATGGCTAAAACACCAAGACGCTCCAGGAGAAAAAGAACAGAAAAAACACATTAAAAAAAAAAATTTCCTTTTGACATGTTTTCTTGGCTTGTAATAAGCCACTTCGATCTTTTGATCTGAAGTTTCTTCCCCCCTGACATGTCCTTTGATTGCATTTATTTATTTTTTGTCTTAAAAAGCTGGCTATCAACCCAAGCCCTTTTGATTTTGACTGGAACAGAGTAGGAGCACAGATGATGTCTCTGGAAAGTGATTTATTTTTTCTGAACTGCTCCAGAACTGGGAAGAAGAAAAACCCAAGATAAAGCTATTGTTGGCACAACTGAGAAAGAGATACTGAGCATGTGGAGGTCTCCGGGGAGGAGGGTTGGCCTTGGCTCAGCTCTACCAACAGCTAGAGATGCCAAAGTGCCTCCAACAAAAACTGGAGGGGAGCTGGGGAGGGTGCAGGAGCAGGGCCTGAGGATGGAGGAGCATTCCTGAAGCCAAAATGAGGCCCTCCAGCATGGAAATGATCCCATTTGGGGGAGATTTCAAGGAATCAGTCTCCCATCCAGGCTCTGAGAGGTGGAAAGGCAGTGGGTCCTACAACACAGGGAAAGCTGCCTGCCCCAGCTCATCGAATACTGACACTGCCATTGAGTTCTCCCTCTTACCCCCAGATAAAAAAAGGACCTTTGAGGATCTTTATAACTTGCAAGCTTATTTTTTACTGAGTTATTTCCTTCTGGTACTTTGCTGGCTTTTGGGTGTCCCCCAGCCCTCTCGGCTGGCTGGGATCACGTGAGACACTGCGTGGGGTAACAACCCAGACAGTATTTTCTTGGGTATGAATCCACAAGAGAAGCATCATAGCTCATCTCCGTTTCAGCTAGGCTAAGCAGAAGTTACGGGCTTGGAAAGCATTGGAGGTGTGAGAGAGACAAACCAGGGCTTTCTGGGACTGGCAGCAACAAGTTCAGTGCCATTTCACCAAGAACCATCATTTCTGGTCTCACCATACCTGATGGCATCGCCTTGCCTAGATGAAGTGTCCGCACACTGAATGCAGCCAGGGCACAAGCACCCTCCTGCACGTCTCTCCCCCATACAGGAGCTCCCAAACCCTCTTGAAAGCAGTTGAATCATTTCATTAGTGTGTTTTTAAAGCCATCTTTACTGTGGCTCTCAGGTAGCTGTTTTATAACCGGTTTATTTTCTCTCCGCACTCAAAATGTTCACAATATGTTTCAAATCACTGCAGTGCACACATTTGCCAGGTCCTCTCTCTATTACCTGATATTGTATTTAGGCTTTGCATTGTGGATTATGACCAGGAGAGAGCTCTCCATCCATTACCATGGAAGAAAAATATCTCTGGGGCAGTTTCGCTAGGCTCTTATGGCTAATGACTGTGTTTGAGAAGATACAGGTATCTTAAATCTTGTCCTCCTTGTGCTTTTGGGACTGGGTCATCGCTAACTCTGAAGACCTGAACTCCTTTCTGGAGGTTTATGAAGTTATCAGAAACCTATTGCTAAAAACTACAGCCCCCAGCATGCAGTGCCTGGATGCTTTATCCTCTCCTTGATGGCCCTGCAAATTGCTATTTGCCTAATGTAGTCAGGGAATGTTTTGTTTCCCAGCTCACTGATGCAGAGCTGGAAAATTTCCCCTGTAATCAAGCTGCAATTTCTTTTTTCTTCCCCCCCCAAAAAAACTTGGTGGTTCAAAAAAAGGTGTTTTATCAAAGTGCATGGCAGAAGACACAGGAGGCAAAGGCAGCCAGGAGAGGAGGGGGCATCCTGGGCTACAAACCTTCCTCCCAGCAGAGAGAGGAGAAACATTTGAACCCAAACTGAGGAAGAAATGAAACCGCTGGTGCATGGGGCTGTGCTACACTTTTCATGAGTGCTCACATCCGTGATTGTGGTCATTGCCCATCAATAGTGGAAAAACCCAGCTCCTTCCCCGTTTCTGACGCTCAGGACCCACCTTGGGGGTCTCCCCTGTCCCACAGGCTCTGCAGACGCCATGCCTGCCCGCCCTGCAAAGCCCCTGGGTCCCAGCCCGAGCTCATGCTCCCTGCGCTGGTAAATCTGGGTTACACAATAATAATAATAATAATAATAATAATAATAATAATAATAATAATAATAATAATAATAATAATAATAATAATAATAATAATAATAAAGGGAGCAAAGACCCTCTTCCCCCTCCTGGACCATGACGCACAAACCACCACCTGACCTCCATGGGCTCAGAGATGTGTAATGCGATGTGGGACAGATACAGGCTGGCTGTGGGGAGCTCCAGCCATTTTTCTTTCTTATTTTTCCTCTCCTTCCCCCTTCCCCCCACTCCCAGCACCATGTGATCTATAGCAAGATAACAGCTTCAATTGCTCCAAATTGCTTATTGAGGACTCTGTGGTAAATCAATGATTTTAAATGGGATCACAGAATAGCAATCCCAACAGCAGCGGAATAAAAAAAATAAATGGAGCTGGTTGACAGCGAGGAGAGGTGAAGCGGCCGGGCTGATTGCATTCAGGCTCTGCTGCCGGTGATGGGCACCGGGGCCGCCAGCGTGGGATACAGGAGACAGAATCCGGCCAACCTGCTTAGGCGCTTGCCTGGGTAAAGCCAAGCGAGCGGCAAGCTTGCAAAAGTTTGAGCAAGCTCCCCTTGCTCCTTTGTTTTGGGTGTTGCAAGTAAAATTGGGATCGGCTCTTCAGCATCACGCCTGGGACAGGACCCAGGGCACTGGACTCCCAGACATGGCGCACAACTGTCCCCAAGCAAGGTCCTGCACTTCCTTGCATGAGTGCGTGGCCCCTCCCGGACTCTGCCCATTGGGGTCAGTGGCCACAAATTGGGTTAAAATCCCTCCACATATGTGTGGTGCAAGTCCCTGCGCACAGTCTACATCCCAGCACGTGTTTGCAGACAAGGTATAGACAAAGCCAAGTTCCCACTGAAGCTGTTACTCATCCCCTCCATGTTTAATTTCTGGGTGAAAATATCCCCAGTCATCTCAGAACAAACTGTTTGTGGGTCGCTACTGAAGAACATGAGTTATCATGTCCTTAAATAGCCATTTTCTTGCTTTTAAGTGCTCAGGTTCTTGCAGTGAGTTAGTGAGAGCAGAAATGCTGTCACTTAGCAACCTCCCCAGTTTGGAGGATGCAAAAGGAGGCAGCGATGGGGATTTTTGTCTTTCTTCTGCTGGAATTTCCAACTCAGCTCCATCCTGAAATTCCTCTGTGTGTGTCTGTAAGGCAAGACAAAAATGAAGATGCAGGCAAACAAAAGCATCATTAGACATGTCAGTAAGTGGACGAATGAATTCTCTTCCCTTCAGGTTTTTTCCCCTCCCCCTTGATTAATGAATTTAATTTACTGCATTAACAACCATACCTTCATCTGCATGGTCAAGGCGAGATGTGGCCCTGCCTCTGCACAGGCCAGACAGATGCAATGGGTGGAGGGCTGGACAGAGGGGTGGGCAGATGGGCTTTCTGTACACACAGCGCTGCTCACGACTCACCTGGCAGAAAACACATCAGTTTGGTGGGCAACCCTCGTGCCTTTCAGGGATGGAATGAAAGGAGACCTACGAAATCACAGGACAAGTTTTCTGTCACTTTGTGGTCATTTCCTATCTCTGCCACTCAAATCTGGAGCATTTCAGTCCATAAAAGGCTATTGTAAAATGACTGGAAGGGGGAAAGAACAGGCTCTGGAGAAGGATGTGGTAGATCTGAGGCTATGTGGGTAAATTAACTTCAATTAGCTGCAGGCTGGGGTAAAAAGTATGTTACAAAAAGCATTTAGACAGTCAGAGTCTTGCATGTGCACAGGGTGGGTTTGAGCCGGGTTTTACCCAAGGGAAGGGAAGCTGAATGGAGTTGAAGCCCCTTGGCTCTGGGATGAGCTGTTTCATGGGGTTCAGGTTAAAAGCAAGTGGGGATGAATATCCCCAAGAGTCAAGGCTGAGGCTGTCACTGCAGCCCCCAGGTGGGACACTTTGGCTCTGCTACACCCCTCCCGCCTGAGCATCCCCAGACACCACTACAGCACTGCCCTCAGACGTGGGACACTGCCGGAGTTATCAGCCTGAGTAGCCCAGGAGTGCATGAGAAGTGGAGGAGGAGAGGGGGTGATGACGATTCTGCCCGGGTGCCGACAGAGCAGGGGCAGGAGGGATTCCCCCCAAGCGTGCACTGCACTTAGGGAGAAGCAGGAGGCAAGCAGAAACAGCGCAGAAACCACCTCGTTTGCAGGGTGTAGGATAAACAGGGAGAGCTGCAGGCCAGTGATGCTCATGACAAGGGGTCCCATCACTTCTACCCTCCCTGCTCTGGTCCCCGCTGGGTTTCTGGCTGCCATGTGGGTCCCACTCTGACACATCCCACTGGGAGATGGCTTATCCCTGCTCTAAATGAGGTGTCTGAAATGCAGCCGCCATTCTGCTTTAGTAGACCACTTATTATGTATAGAGTGAGCAAAATCCTACCGACCTTGCAAATACAGCTGGAACGGGCACCACCCCGGAGCACCATCGGTGTCAACTGCATCAACTGCTAAAGAACATTCCTAATACTGAATTGTTGGTTAGTTTGGAGGTGAGAACTTGCCCATTACACACAATGTGCAATTAGCTATATTTAAAAAGCTCTCTGCAGGGCTGGATTCAGCAGACTTGGCCCACCCCAAACAGCAGCTAAGCGCATGCTTAACTTTAAGCAGGTCCTTTTGTCTCACTGACTCCAGATTAAGCGTACGCCTAACTCTGTTCTTTATTCTGCACTTGATTTATTGACTGATTTATTTTAAAACGTAATGTAGCACTTCTGACAGTTTAAGCTTCAGAGACCTGTCCAAGACTAATTTTTATGAACAGAGACGGAGGCAAAGTCTAACTCAGTTATAAACTGACATTAGACAGCCGTCAGCTCTGCGGTTTTCATGGGCTGGCAGCATGTGGAGAGCTCAGCGTGGGGACACACATGACTCCTCATGCAGCATCACAACCCAGTTTGCAGTTTTGCTCGTCCCCAGTGTGGACCACCGCCCCCGCCCCCCCCGCCCCGGATCCTGATGCTGGGCCTTAAAGAGGAGAGTGGAGGGATGGAAGGGGTAGCAGAGATCAGAGAGAATCCTTGCGAGGTGCTGCACCCACAGCAAATTCAGTTTCCACCCCAAGGGGAGATCCAGGACAGCGAGGTTTACGGACCAGCCCCCTGCTGAGGCTGGAGGTTTTGCTGACGCGGAAGCAGGCTCCTTGCCCATGACAGTGGGCAGGACGGGTCCCACCGAAGCACAAGGGGAACAGCCCCATCTGCCAACACTCACGCTGTTGCCCATGTTGGGGACAAACTGAGCAAAGTCTCTTCTCACTTTTCTGCTCTCCCCCTCTGTAAATACTTAGAGATAGCAGCCGTAAAAGTACCTTAGAGAGAAGGCAGCAATAAAATTACATCAAGCCTAGGGGCTTAAACTGATTGAAGGTTACATTTTTCCAAGCTGATACAGCTAAAGCAGCAGCAGAGCGCTCGTGCTCCAAGCAGCTGGTGGAGTTGTTTTATCATTTTTTTGCCCTTCTAACCATCCAGACAGCTGGAAAAAAGCCCCACGAATATTTTGGGAATGTTTTCAGGAGAGAAGTGCAGCAATGGGGGAATGGATCAGCCAGAGGCAAAAGTATCTGAGATTTTTTCGTGCAAACAACCGTTGCTTGGAAAATAATAGGGATAGTGTTAATCTCAGTGCGATGCGGTAACCTGTGCTGTTTTCTGGCCCATTCAGGGACTTCTGCATCAGGTTGTGCAAGGTGATGGTGATCCTGGAGCTGCTGCTGTTGGGACAGAAAGGTAGGTGGAGACAGTGACAGTCCCACCAAGGGTATGGCTCAAATATATGTGTTTTCTTTTCTTTTTTTTTTTTATTTTAAAAAATACTTCTGCACACTTCCTCCCCACTAATTTCCAGCCTCCCTACCTTCTCTCTGCCCCTTCCCGGGGGCTATGTCATGTCCCCCCAGCCTGTGCAGAGCAGCCTGACCCGGGGCACGGAGGGGCTCAGCCCTGCAAGACCTTGATTCGACAGCCGAGATGAGATTGGGTATATTTGCTCTGACCTGCCCTGGCACCTCTAATTATGATTAATGGTTTTGACGGTTATCTGGTTGACTTTTATTCCACACCCCGGCCAGCGCTGGGGGCACGGCTGCCTGACCTGCCCCGGCGCCTGGGGGCCGGCGCTGACACCAAGAATCGATCACGGCAGCTGCAGCTATTGCTATTGCTGGGAGCAGGAAAGCGAGAGGGGAGGGGAGGGAGGTCTGGCTTTGCTCTGCAGTGGGAATTTCCCCAGGGGACACGAGTAAATGTGCCAAAAAGATCCTTAAGCCTTTTCAACTACCCCTGTTGCACCTTCTCTGCACTTGCTGAGGGTGGCAGGGAGGTGGCAAGGCAGGGGGGCTTTTGACCCCCAAACCTAAAGGCCAAAATCTTCAGTAATGTGTCATAAAGCTTCCAAACCCTCTCACCCCCCCAGCCACAGAAATCTGGCTGTCAAAGAGATTAAACATCCACCTCCCCCATGTTTGATGGACTCGTGTGCCAAACCCCTTCCCCAGGACAGAGCCTGCCATGACCCGACCCCCTCCAGAGACCCTCCTTCTTCCTGGGCCTTCACAAGGACCAAGCAAGAGGGTGTTTGAGCTGCTTTGTGCCTGGCTCTGACAGATGGGCTTGGGGAGTCCAAGTGCCACCTGAGTGCCCGTCCTGTCCCCCTGATCCCAGCTACCCCATCACTGCTGCTGGCACAAGGGAAGGGAAAGCAAGAAGAGGAGAGGAGCAAAGTGCAAAATCAACCCTCTTGGCAGCAGGGAGAGATTTCAAACAACATTAGCTGGTCCCTACTTACCTCACGGTGTCACCTCCCAGGGAGAAGGACGTGGCCAGGGAAGGGGAGCCTGGACTTGGCACCAGTGCGGGATAATGCCATGTCCTGCTCACTCTGGGGAGACAGCGCAAAGCATCCCCAGGGAAAGCTGGTTGGGTTAACCAGATGCACGAGACCACGTTGGCCTCACCACCGTGATTTCAAGCTTTCCCAAATGCCTGGGGGAAAATGCAGACTATGACTTGGCTGGCTGCAGCTGAATTTCACTCTGGGCATGGTGCTAGAAAGATGCCACTCTGGTACCCAGAAGGGGTCTAATGATCTGTGAGGAAAATAAAGGCAGGCATCCTGTGCAGCTCGCTGCTCTCCAGTGCCACAGCTCATTTCTGAAATAGTTCCTGCTTCGTAATGAAGTACAAGGTTATGCTGGACTTCAGCAAACAACACAGACATGGCAATATGCTAATAAATACTAATTTAAATTTGATGGAAGACAGGAAGAATTATCCCAGAATGTATTAATTAGTGTGATTATGAGGTGTTTGAAAAACACAAATGCAAAGCAGAGGCTATAAGGAGGAAAGGTATTTAAGGAGGGCGAGCCTTTGAAGTTCTTCCTGGGGAGATGTTCCTGGATTCCTGCACTGAGGTCAGACCTCACCCCAGGACTTGCTGCGGCACCTTCCCCGTGACCACCCCAAGCTGAAGCCCTGGCTGCACTCCCAGCACAAAGCCCTGAGCAACCATAGCCCCGCACCCCATTGTCAAGGTGCGATGGGGCTGCTGGAGCTGGAATTGCCAGCCCAGCTCTTCTCCCCGAGTGATTCAGCACTGCAAAACTCCGCTTTGCTGTGACACACCGGCAGCTCTTGAAATCACTTACTTCCCTGCCCAAACGCCTCCTCCAGGGAGCAGGACACTGCCTCTCGCAGAGCAGTGTGCCGGAGTCAGCTGCCAGCTGGGCAGGCACGTGTTTCCCCTGAAGGGGAATAGGTTTTCAAAGTGAATCTTAAATCAGCAAGCTGACGGGCAGCCCTGGCTGATTTCCTTCTTGCTCTCTTTTTGTTATTGATGTTATTTTACCCCCAATATTCCTAGCTGCTATTTCCTCCACCACCCCTCCCCACCCTGCAATTCCCCAAATCCCACAATGTGCATCAAACTCATTCTTCAACCACCAAACCAGCGCTGGTGCTTCCTCTCTGCCACAGAAGCCTTCCCAGCACCTTCCCAGGAGGAGAGCAGCTCACAGAAGAGAAAGACAAACTGTGGCTCTGCCATCAAGACCACGAGCATCAACCTGGGATGGAGCAAACCTGGGCTCCCCTCTGGGCACAGCACCAGCAGTGAGTGCTTTGATCAGGTGCAATACTCCAAATTGCTTTAAAAAAACATCCCTGAGCTCCTTTGATTCAGCTCAGAGCAAGGAAACCATGCTCAGCAGAGCTCACATGCCCAGTAAGGGCTATCTTGCCCTTTCCTGAAGGTTGCGCGACCATCCCAATCCAGATCTCTCTCTTTTTCTGCCTTTCAGCAGAACGATAATCATGTTGGTGCAGTTTCCCACTACAAACCACTGAAGGACAGTGACAGTCCCAGGATCAGGCTAAGATCCCGCCTCTGCTCAGTGTCAGTCTGTGCCCTATTCACAGCCTCATTGCCAGTGAGAGCAGCTGCACGGACAGAGGGATGGCTGTTTGTCTGTAGGAGTCCAGGAACCATATATAGGAATGGGTACATGGTGTTTTCTGGGGGTGGGCAGCTATCTACACAGCCCAGCTTGAAAGATTTCCCTCTCCAATGATGGCAGAGAGTTCACCAGTCCTACCTTTCATCGTCAAAGCAGACACGTGCTCTGCAGTGGCTCCCAGCTGACAGCCCTCCCGTGCAGCAGCCCCAGCAGCAACGTGGCCGAGATGGGAGCAGGATTTCCCTGCCCTGCTTTCAGCTGCTCCTCCATGCACGCTTGCATGCGTACATCGATTGCAGCAACCCCACTTAGCTGTAGCCCCGCAGCGCCTCGCTGGGGCATCGGTGCCGTGGTCCTCCCAGTCTCCCCATCAGAGCCCAGTACTGAGCCTCAGCTGAGAGCATAAAGAGCCTCCCAGCTCCGGCTGCCCTATTTGTGGTGATAAACACTCAGCTGTAGCCTGAGCTGTCATGGCTCCAGACTGAAGTGTGGGGAAAAAGACCCCAAAGCCACTTCCCTTGATCTGTCACAAGGCAGGAGTTTAGCTAACGGGCTATCAACATCAAGCAGCAGCTTGTCCTCTCACATCTGCCCCTGCTCTCCCGCAGAGCAGAGCTGAAGGGGGGGGTCACGCTGGGAGGGCTCACACCTGTTCCCAGCAGGAGCAAGTGCTGCTAGTAAAACTCTCCACATTTGTTGTAGGGAGCAAGTTCAGCGCTGGGGAGAAGGGCTGGAGGGGACAAAGCACAGGCACAACACGGACCCCTAGCTGGCCTCACCATGGGTGATGCTACCCGGGCACGATGCGGATTTGCACCAGTCGGGTGGGCTGGGGGTGCTGGCAGCAGCGAGCTGGCTGGCTCCAGTGGGAGAGGTGACTAGATCTTGGATTTTTTTTCCAAAAGCCTCAGGGTTTTAGGCATTCAGATTTATAGACATTTGCTTAATGCAAAGGCTGGGGAGGAGAAAATGGAAGTGGAAATTCATGGCTAGATAAATGGCTCTACAGATGGGAGGTTTTTTCTGCTTGGAAATCTCTACCTACCTCCCTGCATCTGACTTTTAAGAGCCCAGTTGCCCAGATTTTCACCAACAGGCTCTTCAGGAAGTTCAGAAACACCCACCCGTCCAAGCTGGCATCCTTCATGCCAGAGCTGCCCCAGCCCCAGGCACTGCCTTCCTTTCCGTTTCCTCCAAAAGGATTTGGAGAAAAAAATAAAATGTTCCCAACTGTCACCTTCTTTGAAAAAGAGAATCCAGGTTAAAAATATTCTACTGAAAGGAAGAAAAAAAAAACCTATCAATAAGAAAAAACAAGCCAAAGCAAACTGAACCATCTATAAATCTTCAAGTCTCCAATCCCATCTTCAAAGCCAAAGGCGTCAAGGGCACCTTTCCACACTCTCCTCCCCTGTAAATCCTTACACTTTGCGCCTTTCCTGTGAAGTTCTCTGTGTGCAATTCATACCTATTCCCCACCACCCTGTTAGTGTTTTTTTTTTTTCCCTCCTCATTTTCAGGCAATGCCTACAAAAGCAGCGCTTCCGTTGCCAGCCAGCACATGCACATCACCAGCTCACGCACATGGCAAAAAACCAACTTGGGGCGCTTTGGTGGTCCATCAACCCTCCTGAAGCTGTGACCACCCTCCTCTCAGTGGGCGATGGAGCTGTGTGGCTAATTTAGGGGCTGAGTTCACCAGGGCATCCGTATGAACCAAGATCTGAAGTAGTTTTCCAAGACTAAAGTGACCATGAACCCCAGGTCTGGGTGTCGCTTGTATTGTTTCAGCACTGACATCCTGCCTGGGTTTGGACACGGCAAGGCGATGAATCCTCAGGTCTCCATTGGCTAGGGAAAGCATTTGCATTTAAAACGAAGCAATTCTTGCTCTTTGAATGTCAAACAGAGACCTATACCTTCCTCAAAGCCCAGAGCCACTGCTATCCCAGGGTCCCACCTGCCACAGTGGGAGGGCACCCAAGGGTGGCCCCACACCCTGTTTGTTTCACTCCACTTTGCCCAAGCTGCATCTGGGAGAAGTAAGTTAAAAGAGAAATGGTCAAAATCTACCCAAACCACACCGGCCCATTCAGAAGGGAAAGATTTTGATTCAAAGTGACTGCTCCTTTGGAAATTTCCTCCTGCTGACAGAGAAGCATGAACAAACACCCTTTTCTTTGGGAAAAAACAGGGAAACCAAGCTCAGATCAGAAGGGAAAGCCATAATGGGAGCGGACACCAGTCCCTGTCACAGCTGAACTGGCCACCGACAAATCATTTCAGGTCAGTGCAGAACAACACACTCTCTTCTTGGAGCTGGAGAGGCCATGATAGAAAAGCACTGCATCAGTTAATTTGGGTGTTTTTAATTAGGGCAGCCTGCCTGTGCTGCAAAGCTGGGCTCAGCTTACTGCAGGGCTGAGCCTGGGGATGGGGCTGAGCCAGCTGCCTGCCTGCCCCGAGGTGTGGAAATGTCCCTACCCACACATGCCACCCATGAGGTCTGGGCACACCATGCCCTTGGCTGCCGCTGCTTTGTGATTGACGGAGCAGAGAAGCAGCTTTTGCTACCAATATCACCCCAGCTTTTAAGCTCGGGTGGCTTTGGAGCTTGAAGAAAGCCTAGACAGTGAGCAAGGGGTTGCTCTTATCCTCCAGAAGAGCAGTGACAGCTACACACATGTCCTTCCCTTTGCCACCACCTGTGGGGCTGCTGGGGCAGGAAAAGAGTTTGTAATACTAGGGTCTCTCTACAAGAAGGACTCAACACAGGGCAGCATGTGAGATGGCTGTGGGCATCCCACGGGACATGAGTGTCCACCCCAGGGACTCCCTGCCCAGGTGTGTGCAGAGGATGGTGATGAAGGAATGAAGCCCGCCAGGACCCTCAAGCCCTCACCACCTCCTCTTGCTGGGCTCTGGTCATCTCACGTCAGTTCAGTCCTAGATGAAGGTACAATGGGTGGCTTTAGGAGAGAAAAAAATAGAGAGGGAGTTGGCTGTGGAGATGCTGGGGTGATCGCCGAGCTCTGGCAGTCCCATTGCCTTTCACAGCCGAGCACGGTAATTCTGGATTTGGCAAGCAGAAAGCTTTTCCGCTTCAAAAGCAAACCTGGTGCAACACCGTCCCCATGCTGGGCGGCTGAGCATGTGTGCGGGTAAAGCCTGCAGTGGGATTAGACAGAAATCCCACCAGCACTCAGGGACTGAGCCCTGCAGCACTGGGAGGGGGGCACCTGGGGTCCAGCGTTCCCGGCTGCACCCAACTCCCATCCTGGTAGGCGATTCCCTTAACTCAGCTAAAAGACGCTGCAGAACACTTACAGTGAGCAGGAAAAGTGGTCAAGAAGGTCCAAGGTGTCCCTCTCAGGTGAGTCGGGGGAGTCTGGCAAGCCCACACCAGGTGGATGCCTAGGTAGGGGCACGCAGCCGAGTAGAGAGCTGCACCTTGAGGTGGAGAACTCAGTAATCTATCAGGTGTCCCAGCGCAGGCACTGCAGCAAGACTTTAATAGACTTATCTTTACCACAATAATGTATTTTATTTTTCCAGTGCACATTCATTATTCACACACTTATTTCCCCACAGATTATGTATGCTGCCTGAGCTCTGTTCTCCTGCCTTATTTTCACAATGTCGGCTCTGGTACCTACTTATTTTTACAGCATTGTCACCTGCAAACGGGTTTCTATTTAATCGCCAAAACTAATAATACGGCTCAGTGGAGATGTCAGAGGTAGGATGCTCCTTCCTTTCCAAAGTCCCGCATCTGAAAAAGACCAGCTGTTGGCACTGAAGCATCCTGTGTGCAGTGAGTTTGGGGGCTCTCAGACTGCATCCTGCATGGATCCTCCGACACGGTGGGTGAATCTCGTGGCTGCAGCATCTAAAGCCCCGAGACAGAGTTTGGTGGAGGAAAACTGAGGAATATACCAATCCTGCTGCTTCATCCCAGGTTTAAAAGGGACTTTAAAAGACCCCAAAACCCACCTCTCAGTCAATTGCTGGACCAGGGCTCCCCAATGCCACGTGGCAGAGCAAAACCCTTTGACTTATGTTGGGCTACACAGTCCATGAATATTTTTGAATCATTCAGGCCCAGGATGACCCACAGCGCAAGGGGAATAAGTGCAAAGTAGCTGCTCACTAAGCAGCGACATCTGTGAGGCAGGTGAGCTCTGGTGTAGTGGAATGAGCAACATCTGCTCAGAAGCATTAGGCTCAGTCTGCTAGGCTTCCATACGGAGCAGCTGCGTGAACTGCACCTTGGTATCCCAGTTTCCAGCATTTCTAGACTTCCAACCTCTTGGCACGTTAAAGTGGAGCATAGTCCCTTACCATGGATTTACAGCAAGGCCAGCACTCACCCACAATTACAAAGGGCACGTGGGCACATCCAACTACTCATGCACACAAAGCTACCGTGCCTTGCCTTCCCCTGTGTACAGCCACACACAGAGAGCGATATCAAACCACCTAACAGCCCAGTGATCTATTTCTGAGCTGGATCTTGGCTGGTTTGGGTATTCTGGTGTTTTGTGGAGGATGACAATTTTATTTCATTGCTTTCTTTCCCTGGGAGAGGGAGGTTACTTTACACCAGAGGAAGCGAGGGCTCATGTTTGCATGCATGCCTTTCCATGTCGGGGGGAAGCAGCACAAACAACTTCTGCAAGCTGTGAAGCACTCCAAAAGGAAGAGATGCTTCTGTTTTTTTCCTCTGAAAAGGGTTTAGATTAGCTGCACACTGGGTTCAGGGCTGGATCCTGAGGCAGCAGAGGGGAGCTCAGCACCATCATCCCAACCATCTCCCTTCTCCATTCACTCAGCTTCAGCCTTGCAACCCAGACAGCAAGGATGGGCTGAGAAAAGCAAAGCCTCTAAGTGCTCAGGGGGTTTTCCTTGCAGTTGCTTTGTCAGTCCCTCTGCAGGGGCCAAGCAGCCCATACAAGGTGTCCTCCCAGATTGGTAAGCACTTATCGTTCTTCATCCTTCACCTTCCCTTGGGTGCCCCAGTACTCTGCAGGATGTTCCAGCACATGCTTTCATCCCCAGGCACAGCCTGGCCAAGGTCATGTCAGCTCAGCTGCCCTCAGGTTCCTGCCCTGCCTCCTTTTCAGCCTGCACCCAACTCCCAGCCCTCACCCACCACCAAATCCCTGTTTTCTCTTCAAACCTTTCATATTGTAAGTCCTGAGCCATGATTCACCATGAGCCTGGATGCTCCCCATCCAGGCAGGTCCCTGTCCCTGCACCACACCACCCAGCAGAGCCCTGGCTTCACTGCAAATAGTTATTCTCACCCATAATTCCTCTCCCCCACCTTTAGCCAGTGCATTATTCTGCCCACGTCCCTGTGCTCACTCCCCGCCTTCAATAAGAGTCATAAATAAGGCATAAGGCATGCTAAAAAGGGAGAGAAAACATTTAATCTTTTATTCTAGTTTGTTGCAGAGTTGAGATGGATCTTGCCACTCAGGATCCCTCTTTCAGCCCCAGCCGGCTGCTCCCACCCTCCTCGGCAGTCTTACAGAGACAGGGAGGTGACAAAGGATGGACACTGTTCCCCCGAGGTTAACCTTATAAAGGACTTTTTCTTCTTTTTTTCTGCAGATGGCAAGTGTCACACTGCATATGAGCAGAGACTTCAGTGCATCCCAGGGAAGGTATGGAGATGCCCAATTAACTGGTTTGTGAGCCCTCAAAATAAAGCTGCACCTGGTCCCTGAAAGCACCAAGCTCTGCACCCCACAGAAGTTATTTTGGTGGGGAAGAAGAAATTATCCTATAGCTAAAATCCATTTAATCCCCTGGTGTGAAACGGAGGCAGAGGGCATCTCCCACTGGGATACTCACCATGTCCTTCCAGCTCAGCAAAAAATTCAGGGCTTGGTTTGGTCAGGAGCTTTTCTGTGACTCAAGGACAGGTCATTCATCATGGACTTCTGATGGGAGGGGTTTTTGGCAGCACTCCGAGACCACGGGAGCGCATCCCCGGAAGGAGGGTCCCTGGATGCTGTTGCCTGCTGGAGAGCTGCCGTGGTGGCTGCATTGCTGCCGTCCCTCAGCAATGCCAGGATGAACATGCTGAGCACCAGAGAAACAAACAAACAAGGGTATTTTGGTTTCCATAAGCCTGGTTTCCTGAGGAAAAGAGGTTTATGCAATCACTCTCCCTGTGCCTGAGACAGCCGGCGCATCTTCCCTTGTCTTTTTATACCTTACGAGGCAATTTGAACCAAATTTGACAGTAATAATAGGAATCTGAAGAGAATTATGTTCCGACAAGCTTGGTGAGGATCCGCAGCCTGGCAGAGGAGTGAAAGACATAATTAATGGTCCTGCTGAGGAAAAGGCTTCGTTGAGCGTGTTCTCCTCCTCTGTCAGAGAATCTACAGGCAATTAAGAGCAGTCCCAGAGGGGAAAGCCTTGGTCAGCATTTGCGTTAGCCAGTGGAGAAGCCACCAGTAAGGAAACTCCAGCTGGCAGTGGGTACTCTGGGGTCTTCTGGGGCAAGTCTGGTAGAGGAAACTTCCCCTTCTTTGGGACATCACAGCACTGCTCTCCTGTGTGGATTCTCTGTTGACTAGTACACAGCTGCACCACTCTGCAGCCTTCTCACCCACCCAGTCACCTCCTGTCCCACGCTCGTGGCCAGAAGGAGGAAGAGGCTTCAGCCAGGCACAAGGAGCCCATGGGCACACATGGTCCTCACCAGCTGGATCCCTCCCTCCATCTTCACCCTCCACTGAGGCATCACAGGACATGCTGCCCTACATTTCCCCAGCACAGAGACCGCCTACATGTGCTTGGAGGACCGACGTGCTTGTCCTGCCATTTCCACTTAGCTCTGCATGGGCACAGGGATGTGCTGCACATATCTTTAATCTTAAAATATCACTTGTTACACCTGGAATCCAACTGAATGTTGCTACTGCAGCCAAGGACTTTGCTCAAACCTTGTGATGGAAACACCAGTTTGAATCCTCAGGAGGTTTAACAGAAAGGCTTGCTTCAAACCTAAACTTTAATCTTCCTGACATTTTTTTCCCTTATAAAAAAAATTGTCTTAAAGAGCAAATGCAAAAGCTCCTGTTTCTGTCAAGTTTATAGCAAAGTGGGTCCCCCCCCAGACCATCAATCCAGGGCTCAGCTGGATCAGGGTGGGATTCAGCATCACCACTGGGGTTTGGGGGTGGCTTTTTTTTTTGGCTCTCTGTATCCTTACAACTTAAAGGAAGCTGCCCTGGGACCCAGCAGGGCTGGTGAGGAGTTAAAAAGCACTTAAAAAATAGTTACAAGTTGTCCTATCTGCTACCTGCCTCCTGCAATCTCATCTGCATCAGCTGGAGGGAAAGGGTTTGTTTGCCTCCAAGATTAAAAGTTCCCTTTCCCGTCATGCCCCATATTTCAGTATTTGGAAACAAAACTGTTTTGCAGTAATATATTTTTTTTCTCCTTTCTGTTTCTTTCCCTCTGATAGGAAATAATCTTCTGAGGCTGACAGTCATCCCCAGGCAGCTCCAAAGGCTCTATTTTAGGGCCAAATTCCCTCTTTACTTGGGTAAAGGACTGGGGGGGTGGTTGGAATTTTCCTCCAACAACTGGTTCTTTCGGAAATACCAGAGAAGGGCTGCAGCTGTGCATGAACAGTGGATATATGTGACATGTTTTGGCTAAAAAAGGCTGGAAAAGTAAAAAATCCAAATCCTGCTTTGTATGACCACTGTAACATCAACCGCCCCCCTGCACTTCCCAGAACATCGTCATGGATGGATGAAACCCAGTGCTGGTGCTTCCCCTTCTTCAATAAATGCAACAAACCCCCAAACCCAAGAGGTTTGCAAGGAAAAGGAAATGAAATAAACAAACCCAAGTCCCAGCACTGGGAGAGAGGCAGAGCCTGCAGAGACTGGCCCAGCAGAGAAATGGGTGGGAATAAAATAATAAAGGTAGAAAGAGCCAATGTAAGAGGAATTATTTAAGAGGTAGAAGAAAGCTGTTAAAAAAGGGGGGGAAAAAAAATCAACCCTCTCTTGGGGGGTGGGGGGGTGGGGAATAAAAATGTTTGAGTGAAAGTAGGCCATTTGCTAAACAATAAAAGGGATGAAGCAGATGATGACTCTAAAATGGCTGAGATGCTGAACTGCTTTTAAAAATCTGCCTTTATCAAGAGAAATGTGGAAGATTGGTTTGGACAATTAGGAAGTAACAAAGGCCTCATAAAAATAGCTCCAGGGGGAAGAGAAACACTCCGGAAACAGGAGCGTGGCAGAAGCGCTGTGGCAGACTGCATTAAGGGATTAGCTGATGGAGGGGCTGACCCTGCGCCAGGGACCAAGCAGGATGGATGGGGACCAGGACATGGGGCCGCATCCTGCCCCCTCCTGACACAGCACCAGGAGCTCCTAAATCTGCCACCAGCATGGACTTGGGGCTTTGGGAAGAATGGAAGGGGGGTGAAACAAGAGAGGTTAACAAAGATCCCGTCAGACAAATTGGAGTGTTGCCTCTTCTTTGCCTTTTAATAGCAGAGCCAAATTAAAGACTGCAAAGCAAATTCTCTCTGGATATCAGGATGTGATATCGCTTCCCAGGGGGTGAAATGAAGGAACGATGGAATTAAATTAAGAAAGAGGAAGTTAAAATTGAATATCTGAAAGGAAACATTGCTCGGAGTAATTCTCTGCTCAGCTGGGGATTGGCAGCCCTGAGGGTCATTATAGATAAAGTCCAATAGCACCTGGATCTCTCGGCATCCAGAAAGCATTTAAATCACAGTCATGGGGGCTGCTCTGAAGAGTCCAACGAGGACTCAGTGTCCGCTGTGCCACAGGGAATAGCACCAGGGATGGGGAAGAACAGGCAGGGAAAAAAAAAGAACAAAATCCCCAGGGTGGATTTTCCTGATGTTTTTTTTTTCCTCTGCATTACAGCCACCTGGACCCTCTCTTTTCAGTGTGGGAAGCAACAGGGAGCAGCAGGAGACGATGCAGCACATGACCACACAGGCATCTGTCTGCTGCTTCAGTTTCCCCAGGGATGGCATGGAGGGGAGACCACCACATTCCTGCTGCTTTTTACTCTTGCTCTGTATGGGCTGGTGATCCACAACAACTGTACCAGGTCCAGCCCAAAATCCAGCCTTTTTCCAGACCTGGCCTCTTTCTGTGCACAGCAGCAAGAAGGATAAATGCAGCTTGAGAGCATCATGCTGCTCCCCCAACTCCTCTCCCCCCTGCCCAGGATCGTATCTCAGGGACCAGGACAAGGGATGCCTCAGCTGCCCAGAGCAAAAAGCCTCCCATCAGCAGCTCTAGGCTGGAGACCAGGGTGGCTCCTGCATCACAGCCAGCAGAGAGAAGGCGGTGGGTGGGAAAAGAGGACTATTTCTCTCTGCCAGACCCAGAACAGCCTGGGGCCAATGTAAATCTGCCTGCTCCCAGGGGTCACTTTCCCAGCTCTGACTCAGGCAGGGTCTGCTCATCCCTGCTAGCCTCATCCTCCTCAGGCCCGCTTCCCTACACCTCCCACAGGGAGCAAATAGCATGTCCCAAACCCCGGTGCTGGAAATCCCTGTTACAGAGCAGGGGAGCACCTGGCAGCCTCTTTGCTCAGGGAGAAAGAAACAAGCAAAAAACAAGGCACAGAAGAAAAGCTCAAAATAAGGCAATATGGGATGCTAGCGCCCCCAAATTTTCATAAGTATTTTCAGCATCAACTTTTGAGCTAAAGGAAACAGCTGTATGAACCCTGACAGCAGGACAGACAGGACGTGGGAGCCAACACCCTCATATTTTCATTGCACTTTTCCTTAAACCACCCTGAGTCATGCAATTGACAGCCCCCCCCTTCATCTGAAATGAGAGCAAAGCATCACCAGCATCCCCAAAAAAAGCCTGTCCCCTTCGCAGTACCAGAAGGCTGACAAAAATAGGTCTCTGTTACTGCAGCACCAAATGTACTCACCACCACCCAGAAGACAAAACCCTTTTAAGAGTCCAGGGACCCCTTTTATAGAGAGCTCCCAGCCAGCCCAGGAGCACCTGATCCTGCCCCAGCCCATCACCTGGGAGGCTGCAGGTGAGGCTCAGCCCAGCCTTGCACTTAAAGGACCAGTTTCCCTCATGAATGCAGTGATTTAAACCTTTGTTTTTTCCCTTAAATTATGGCATGTCCTGGCTTTGCAGTGGTCTTGGGGAGAGAAGAAATCCTCCCTGGTCTGGGGGAAATGAAGCCCCATTTGGGGAGGAACCGATGGTCTCTGGCTTCAGCCTCTGATCTCTTCCTGGAGGAGTGGGACAAGCAGTGACAGCAGGGCAATAAATCAGGGGAAGGGTTTCTGAAGGGCTTTCTGAGCAATCAAGATGAGACAGAAATATCCTCGACTCCGGAGCATCTGCTCCAGTTACCACCCACCTGCTCAGCCCAGCCAGGGACGAAAAAGCTGGAGGAGATCACTGGGATCTTTAATAAATCTTGCAATGACCCCGCCTGGGTTTTAGGGCAAAGAAAAGGGAAAAAGGCTTCTGATGCACCCTGAGTATTTCACCCACCCTCTCCCACTGTGGTGGGCTCACTCTCTTGCCCTGGGCTCCTGCAAGAGACTGCTCCTAGATTGGGGCACCCAATTTCTGCTAGTCCAGTTTCAAGGTGAGACAAGCAAAGACACTCCCCAGGATGTGCATGGGAGAGAAGCAGAGGAGGACTCTGATTTCAGCCACGGGAGCCCAGGGCCAGCCCTCCCCGGCTGAGCTGGTCCCCAGCTGTCCAGCTGAGGTCCCAGGCTGCTGGCAGTCAGGGCAGGTCTTCTGCTATTGCACCGGCCAGGAAGTCCAGCAGGGAGGTGAGCGGAGGCTCATTCCTGCAATGAGCTATGAGGTATGTGGGGTTTCTGGCCAGAAAACTGTTCATCTCCCACCAGATCTGCTTCCCAGGCATTCAGTGACCAGAGGAAGAGATCACCTTGCATCACATGGTGATACAGAATTAGGACCATAAGAAGATGTGAATGGTGACCCAGGAAAGACAGCCTGGGTTGTATCAGTTCTAGTAATGCAAAAACTTTGAGGGGAAGATGTTCTGGTCTGTCTGGGAAGGTTGGGTACTGAGTTCATGATGGCTCTGCCATGGAGCTGTGAGGCCATCCATTGTCTGAGCTGGGCTCATCTGCAGCTACGAGCTCGATACAAAGAGTAAAAAGAAGGACACCACATCTCCCAGAACAATTGCTGGGTGACTGTTCTCATTACACCTTGTTCCCAGTACCAATCTCTATGCTGTGCAAGACTCCAGGAAGCAAAGAGGATCCCAAGCCATCATCCGGGGGTGCGATTCCTTGAATGCAGATGCAACCCTTGGCGAAGAAGAGAGCTGCTGGCCATGAGCCATGCAAGCACAGATTGGTGTCTGGTACCACATGCCATTGCCCAATGAGCTAAAAATTCTGTGCTCAAGTCAAACAGGAGAAATTGGCTAAAAAGCAAAAATTAAGGGACTCAGCAAGTAAAATCTTGGTACTGTGAGTGACTTGTCAGAGGACATAATATTAGGGCTGGCCTGGAAGAGGCTTTGTATGTCAAGGGGAGAGTCCTGCCTCAGCATAACGCATGGAGATGCTGAGCTAAAGGGTTGACATTCAAAGGAGCCAAAGGTACTTTTGACTTAAATCTGGGCAGTTGACCATAAAGAGGGCTGGCTCCTGGGCATGTGGCTACTGGTAGCAGCTTCAGTGTGGTGCTTTAGGGGGAAAACTCAATGGGCTACAGAGTCAGAAATCAAAATCCTGCCTGTCCAACCTTCTCGACTGGACTTGAACAGATGTAGATGGACTCAGCCTGCTCCATGCACTGGGGTGGGGGGAAGGTCTTTGCCATTTCAGCCATACAACCCATGTAGGCAAAACAGAGTGTCAGCCAGTTACTGGCTTGGCTTTTGTCTGAGGAAGGTGCTGCATCACTTCATCCTGGGAAGGGGTGCAGTCCTCCCTGCTGGACTTTCTGGACTTTATCCTGGAAAGCAGCTCTGCTGAGAGGCCCTGGGGGTGCTGGTGGGCAGCGAGGTGACCCTGAGCCAGTACCGGGCCCTTGGGGCCAAGAAGGCCAATGGTGCCCTGAGGTGCATGAAAAGGAGTGTGGCCAGCAGGGCGAGGGAGGTTCTCCTCCCCCTCTGCTCTGCCCTAGTGAGGCCACATCTGGAGAGCTGCATCCAGTTTTGGGCTCCCTAGCTTGAGAAGGACAGGGAACTGCTTAAGCAAGTCCAGCGGAGAGCTACAAAGATCATCAGGGGGCTGGAACATCTCCCTTGTGAGGAAAGGCTGAGAGACTTGGGTTTGTTCAGCCTGGAGAAGAGAAGACTGAGGGGGGAGCTCATCAATATTTATAAGTATCTGAAGGGTGGATGTCAGGAGGATGGGCCTGGGCTCTTTTCAGTGGTGCCCAATGACAGGCCAAGGGGCCACGGGCACAAGCTGGAACACGGGAAGCTCCACCTGAACATGAGGACAAACCCCTTCCCTGTGCGGGTGCCAGAGCAGGGGCACAGGCTGCCCAGAGAGGCTGTGGGGTCCCTTCCCTGGAGACATCCACCCCCCGCCTGGACGCGGCCCTGTGCCCCTGCTCTGGGGGTGCCTGCTCATGCAGGGGGTGGGACGGGGTGAGCTCCCGAGGGCCCTTCCAACCCCTACAAATCTGTGAATCTGTGAGGCCTTGAGCGTTCACTTGAAGTGTCTTGGAAGATGTAAGGGAGGGTGAGAGACCAAGACAACTGGTCTCTCTCGACAGAAGCCATCCAACCAGAACAGATTTTCAGCTAAGGAAAGCTTCCTAAACACAGAGCCCTGGTGTCTGTGCTGTCAGAAGTGATGTTGTAAATGGGCCTTGGATGTACTATCACATCGTAATACTGTACAAAGAGCTTGGTGGATTAAGTGGAAAAATTATAACTTTTCAGAAGAAATAATATATTGGAGATGGGGAAAAAATCAGCGGGTTAGACTGATGTGAATCTACTGTTTCTTCTCTGAGCTGCGCAAAAAGGAGTTTTTTTCTGAGAAAAACTAGCTCTCTGTAAGAGGTTTGGGCAATAAAGTCACATCTCCTGCAGTACCGTGGCACACAGTACTTGTTGGAGACTTTGTGTGTGTAGTCTGACAAGGCAAAGTCTTGATCCATCTCCCCCCTTTTTGCTCATATTTATTAACTTCGTTCTTTCACTGCTGCTTACTCACCACAGTTACAAGCTCCAGCCCTTTTCCCTCAAAACAACAGTGAGAAACACAACAGTTCAGATGTACAGTCATGGTTTTTAATACGTTTTGCCTTCTGGGGCTGCAAAGAAAGCACAGAAAAATTGTCCTGATGGCTCAGATCTGGGGAGAGGTGAAAAGGGGAGCGGGAAATGTGATGGTGATTGATGGAGAAAGGGTCATTGCGGGGTGGTGAGTGTCCCCTGGAGCACGCTGTCATGGGGCTGCGGCGGGGCTAGAGCTGGCCTGGGGTGGGAGAGCAGAGAGCAGCTGAGAACTTGGTTGGGACAGCTTAAAGGAAATTGAGAGCTGGGACGCTGCAGACCTTGAGTGCAGACAGTTTGGAGCGTTAGGACAAGGCACAAGGTCATCTGGATGGTCTGGGAGCTGATCCACTCCCCAGACACTAAGTCACCTCAAGAGTTTGGGCTTTTTGGGAACGTGAAGCTTTGGGAACGTGAAGCTATGTCCCATGTCTATGGAGGGAGGCAGCCATCCATGGCCTGAGTCCCTTTGGTTTGCACCTTGATGCACCTAATTACGCCCTTTGTTTGCATGCTCAGGGGATGAGCCTAATGATGTATCTCAGAGACTGCATCTCCTTGGAGCACCGTCTCTCAGGAAGGCAGGTCCAGCCCTACCTTGAAGCACCAGCAAGAGGACACTGCTACCCCTGAGATGGTCCAAGCTGTGGAGGGACTGAGCGGGGTTGGATGTTTGCTTAATTTAATCTCCTCTCCATCCTCCGCACATCTCTCATTTCCCGTGAGCCTCTCTGTTCCTTGCCTGTGACATCATGCTGAGCCCAAGGAAGCCATCCCAGGGCAAAATGACAATAGCTGAATTCTCTCATTAGCAGCAATGTGATGTCGTTAGGTAGGATGAGGTTTTCATGGAGACCAGAATTTTTTTTAAAGACAGAAAAATAGGGATGGAAGTGGGAGGCAAGTAAAGGTCTCCATTCACACCTTTTCCACAGAAAACCTCCCCAAACTCACCAATAAAAGCTGACTTTGTGGCTGTAATTAGGAGGGAAAAAAGATTCTTGTTTCACAAAAAATTTGTTTTGGAGTTTGTCCCTTCTGAGAGAAAATGGAGCTCATGTGTCATTGAGTGGTTTGGGGCAGGTTACAATAGCCACGTCTCAGCTCAGAGCTCAGGCATGAGACATCCCCATCTCCAATGGGCATGATGCTGGGAGGGGCCACGGGAGAGGACAACGAGATGAAGGTGATGCTAAGACACCCCAATCTACATCTGATGGGCACAAAAAGTGTTCCAGCTGGTCTCTTGCCACCACTGCTTTCTTATTTCTGATGGAATTCCACCAGCAGCAGCAATGTCCAATGCTTTGTTAATTTGAACAGAGGCTGAAGACAAACAAAAGCCACGTGCCACTTCCCTCTCCCATCAAGGAGCGAGTGAACCGGAACTCAGCCCTCATCCTTTCCCCTTGTTGGACCATTGTGAATGAGGACTTGCCAATTGGTTTTTAATTTGCTTTGGTGCAGCCGAGGAAGGCTGGGACCGAGGGCTGTGGGATTCACTCCTGCCTTTGTGGGTTTTCTCAAAGTGAGCTCCATTTGCTTTGTGTGAAAAGGACACACTCCAAGACTCAGCTTTTGCCTTGAGAAGAAAGTGCTGCTTTAAAAAAAAAAATAATTAAAAAAGACACCCGGACAGCTTCTGAATTTTGTAGGATGGCCCAGGAGCTCTCACAAATCAATGAGAATAAGATAGTGGAGTTGGTGTTAACAGACAGCAAAGTGGGTTGTGAAGGGTCTTTCATACCCAGCTGGAGGTTTAGCATATTTTGATTTTTTCCTCTCATCCTGGCAGGTACCGAAAAGGAATCGGGAAGAAACTGATTCCTCACCAAGGGGAAAACTCTCATTTCAGTCAGCACTGGGAACTGGAGTCTGCTCAAGAGTGTGGAAGATTAACATGGTGCAAAAGAGCAACTTGAAAATCCCAAATCAAAGGAACAGTTCATGGCAAACTTCCCACCAGTTCCATGAGACATCAGAGTACACACGTGGGAGAGACTCATGGCCACAACCCAATGCATGAAGATTTCCTAGAGCTACACAACAAAGAGGAGCAAATGGAGATCTCAGCCCTGCTCCTAGCACCATTTATCACATGGTATGTGGCAGAAGATGCCTCCCAGATCGCCCCAGCTTGGCAGATGCCAGCAGGCTTCTGACATCACTCTTCCACCCATTCGTCCTGCACCATATGGCTCTCGCATGCTGGGTCCCAGGAGGCCCTTTCTAACAGCTGCTCTGCTAATGACTCCTTATTAATAGCAGGACTCTGGAAGGGCACCAGTGATGCCTCTCTTGAAGGTGAACCTGTCAGGGATGGATTTGGCTTCAGATCTTTGCCTTCGCAAACAGCCCAGACCACCTCCACCACCAGCAGCAATGGTTTGGGCAGCATTGTTGAATGTGTGCGGAATGGCTGGCTGTTAACAGCCACCAGCTGTGCCATTTCCCAGCCTTTCCAGGCCTCGTTTATCCTGGGTGCCAACATCCCACATCAACTGAAGCCAGCCTGAAGAAGGCTGGCCTCCAAGAGAAGTAACATCTTGGTATCTTCTCCTTCCACACCACCATCCCACATCACTCGCTGTAAGACAGCATGGGATGCAAACTCCTGGGACTGTTTGCTTCCCTGAGCTCTTGGTTCATGGCCCAGCTTGTAAAAAACCCTTCTCTCCCTGGGCAGCTCCTCCTTTGCTCACAGAGCTGTACAGGCAGGGGCTGGGAAGGGGAATGGTTTTCCTGTCCAGGAGTCACGTGGGTCCTAGTGAAAGCAGCACTGGCTGTGTCCAGGACAGGACAAAGAGAAACCATCTCGGAGTGGTCAAAACAACCACTCACAAAGCTTTGGTTCTCAGCTGATCTCTGAAGATCCCGACTGAAAGCCTCGAGCACCAGTGCTGTGCCCAGCAAACCCTGGGCAGCCCAGGCTCATCGCTGCCCTGTATTCAGAGAAGGAGGCGTGGGAAGCCACCCCATAGTGACCTGCTCCCATAGCACTGGTCCTCAACCAGTGCTGGGTTGAGGATTGGGAGAGGGGACTGCAAAGTTCTAAAAAAGCCCAGCCTTGCTCTCAAGGAATGATGTGTACGGTATCTCCAGCACTGGCGTTCTGCAAGCACAGGATTTTGGGGATCCATGGGTGGTTTTGGAATGTGGTTAGGAGGACATTCCCAAGGCTCACAGGACTGGCTGGTGGGGCGGGGGGGATGGAAGGGCAGCTGGGCCAACATCAGGGACTCAGTCACCCCTCCTACAAGCCAGCCCTGGCAGGCAGGGTGAGATGTAACAGCATCCCCAGAGTGGGTACCACTAGCCTGGACCAGGGTAGAGTCCTGTCCCCAGGAAGCCATAGCAGTTGGAGCAGCCCAGAGGGAGCCCCTTTCCTCCAGGCAGCTTCTCCATGTGCTGGGGTCCCCCCTGGAGCGCCTGCACTCCCCCTCTCCTTGCTCAGCCACGCTGAGCCCTCGCTGGCCACCCTAAACTGCCTCCACGAGCAGCCTCACCACAGACCGGCACCAAGGAGCAGAGCCGTGTGTAGGTGTGTGTGCGCGTGAAGAACATGTGTCTCACTGAGAAGTGCTAACATATGGTGACTCTGTTCCTGGAGGCACCAAAAGCCACAGCCATTAGTCTCTATAAATAATTTTAGCCATGAAGCCTCCAATGGCTGTTTTCCCTCCTCCCTGCAAAAAGGAAAAAAAAAGCTTTGTAAAATATTAGTGTTCCTGAAACAGCAGAAAAGCCTGACCAAGACCAGAGGGCTGGAGAGCAATTAAGTCAGGCAACTAATTGCTAACAAGTAGTGTGTCTCCGATGGGTGATGGGAGCCCTGTGTGCGGGAGGAGCGTGGCCAGCAAGCTGTTTGGCAGGCAAGCCACAGGCTGATGGGGCTGGGTGGCTCCTCCGGAGGTGCCCAATTCAGCCCCAGGGATTTTCTGCCCTATGTGGGAGGAGGTCTGGCACAACTGGGGCTGGGAGAGCCCCTGGCTCTGCCCCAGGATCACCCGAGGGTTCAGCAAGGGGTCCTATCTGGACATGGTGGGGACAGTTGCCAGGAGACCCAACCACATCAGTCCTGTGCAGGCACGATGGACGTACTCCAGCTTTCCAGAGCTCAGATGCAAACTTGGGCCCTTGAGTTCCCAAACCAGAGGGGACACAAAGCACCCACAAATACACACCAGCCAAGCCATGCATGCCCATGTGCACAGAGCTGCAATTATCACCTGCGGCGAGGGGACAGGGAGAAGAGACACATCACCCTATCACTTCCCAGCTGCCTTTGCCCAGCTCCATCATTCCTCTTGTCCAGGCTGTGACCCGAAGAGAGGTGCCGTGTTTGAGTTACAGCTCTTGTCTCCATGCACAGATCAAAACAACTCATGCTAATAGCACTTCCCAGGTGGGGAAGGAGGAAGACAGGACATGGATCTGCTCCGGGTCCCCAAGTCACCCCCCAGGATGCAGCCACAGGGGCCACACTGGCCCTGGGCACAGGCTGGGGCTCACAGGATGAGCACAGCACCCAGCACCATCCTGACCAAGTGGCCAATTTTACCATTATAACAAGCCATGGCGGTATTCTCCCACCATGGGAACGAGTCTCCTGGTGATGGCAAGGCAGGATAGAGAAGACCCCCCCCCCACCTCGTGCTCCAAAAATCTGCATAACTCAGCATGATAAGGGAGATATCAGGATGGGATGGAGTTGATTCACCTTAGCAAAACCTGGCCCAGAATCTCCAGGATCCGTGGGAGGCAGCAGCTTTCGCACCAAGCCTCAGTACACGGAGGCACCTCAGCCCAGCCCCCACATGGTCCTTGCCCGCCTGGGGAGCCACTCTCCCCTCCAAGGGTTAAGGCAGGAGCTGCATAGGCTGATGGAGTAAGAAATTTCACTTTGCTCCTATTTGTAGTTAAAAAAAGCACTAATTCATTCTAAATCTGCCTGAAAGAGCCTTAAGTGGTAATACGCCGATAAGACGACTTTATTTGGCTTAGCATTTAGAAAGTTTTATGTGTGTAAATGGGTGAGGATATCGCAAAGGCTCATTTTCTCTCTTTCTGTCTTTTAAAGTGGGGAGCTGTCTGGCTTCCCTTCTGCTCTCCTGCCGGCAGCATTTACACATCCCAGCCTTTTCCCCTTTTTCAGCAGGGGATTATTGCTTGATGCAGGACCGGCACCTTGTTTGGTTGACCCCTCTTGCCCGAAAGCCCCACGATCTCCCTGTGGCCCAAGGACTTCTCCACCCCACTGCTCCTGGGTGCTGCAGCCCCAGGCAGACCTGGAGCCATCCTGGAGCCTTGATAGGTTTATTAGGCTCTCGCTGGGGTTTCAGCCTGGGTGAATCCGGGTTAGTCCCCAGGCACACTCAGAGCAGAGGACGAGACTCAGCTTTGCAGCGATTCAGGATGACCAGGGTGTGCAAACCTTCCCATGAGCTGCGAGGCATGCAACCATTGCTCCCCAAAATCACCCCACACAGTTTCCCAGGTACCACCCCAATAGTCCTGAGGAAGAGACATCCTTGTCCTCACCCCTGACCCAAGCAAGGGAGAAATTTCATTCCCCATGGCACCACCAGCCTTCGTGCTCTGACCACTGGGGTCGATGGGGTTGGGAGCATGATTTCATTTGGCTTAAGGCTCATTTATCTCCCTTCGTGTGAGCCACCAAAAAGCCACCAGCCAGCAGTACCTTCCCCAGCATGGCCACACTACCCTGCTTCTTCCAACCCAACTTTTCACATCTCAGCCACCACCACATCCAGCTCTTATGCAAAACACTCCACAGAGAAATTTCTCATCCTGGTCCCTCCATTTACTTATAGGGCCATCGAACAACTTCCCAGCAGCTAATAAGTCTCATGAAGTGCTCTTGTCAAAGGTTAGCATGGCTGTGAAGATGCTGATCTTTAGGAGCAGGGAGCCGGCTGTGGGAGAATAAACACTGCCAAGTGGTACTCGGGCCATGTGAGATTTGGCAAATTTCGTAAAGGTCAGTTATCAAATAAATGAGAGGAGATGAGAAATTTCAGCAAAATGCCCCTGCTTCCTGGGAATGTCTGATTGAGCACAAGGCTTGATGGCTGCTATAATGGGGTCCCTTATCTTACGTCTGTCGGTGTCTGGAGTTAAGTTTTGCCCTCTGAATATGAACATGCCGGTGGGGCTTCGAGCATACGCCTTGAGTCTCAGGCTTTGCCAACAGCCAGGCATTGTTGTACAGACTTCACGTTTATTCCTGCACAGCTCATTCAGGAGGCAACAGCAGCAACGATTTGTAGTTAACCAGCAACAGTTAAATGAGTGCAACCACTTGGGTCAATGGGGAAGTCACTTATTCCAGTATTAAACAGCATTAACTGGTGGATACCCAGGAAAGGCACAACCAGGGGAGTTCGCTTGGGCACGCAGATCTGGCTGGAGACACCCAGAAATGTGTCTGGAAGGAGCTGAAATGTTTCATTCTGATGCTTTCAACAAAAGGTATTTCACTTCAGGACACTCAGCTCCCTTTGCATCATTTTTAAGTGAAATATTTTGACCTCTTCTTAATGGATATATTTTTTTAAAATTGTCTGATTTTAAAGAAAAAAAAAGGTAGATAGGCCCTAAAATTATGTTTACTGGGGGGAGTGTGTAAAAAAACCCCTTCCCCACCAATCTGCAGCGATATATTTGGGGTTTTTTCAGAGTCATAAAAATCACAGAATGCCCTGAGTTGGAAGGGACCTGCAAGGATCATCAAGTCCAGCTCCAGTCTCTGCACAGGACAACCTTCACCTTTCACTTGCTCTCCGACACCCCACACCTTGGAAGAATTGCTCTTTCGGGTTTACACCAGCCAAATAACACAGATCAGCTGAGCTCGGCCTTACTCCTACAGCAACCTGAAGAGAGGAGGGGAGGGCAAGAGGAGGATGAAGCAGGAGGGTCTGCAGCAAGAAGTGGCCAAGGGACTAGAATCAGACTTTGTCCTGGTGATCCAGCCTGGGACAGGGCCGCAACCCAGGCTCAGGCTGCAGCAGCCTCTAAGGCAGCAGTTGGATGTCACCTGGACCTGCGAGATGCCACCAGGGAAGTCATGCAGGTTTACCATTCCAAGGAGCATCTCCAGTGGCTGGTCCTCACCTGCACAGTTTGGGTAAAGTTCCCACTGGACAGGAGCACATGAAGCCCTCTCAGTGCTCTGAAAGGCAACGGCCTTCCTGGCTTCGATTGCTGGACTGGATTGCAGCCATGATGCTGTGGGTGTACTCACCATTGGGCTTTGAGGGTCTGTCTCTCTTGGGATGAGCTGACCACAGCACCAGGGGGAGCAGGGCCTTAATAAAGAAATGCAAACCAGAGCGGCGATGAGACACAGCGAGGAGAGCTTCATGCCTGCCCTGAACAATCTCTGACAGCCCAGGAGGAATTTGGATCATTTCAGTTTGGTTTTAGCATTATTCCTATTCCATTTAGTTAAATAAATAGAGGCTGGGTTTAAACTAATTTAATCGTGTGCACGCAGCCAACTTGCAGAGCCTGAAGCAAATCATGATTTTTATTGAACTGGTGTGGTTTGAGTTCAGGGGAAGAGTTTGCTACAAGATGAATTTTCAGAGGGTTTCCTACCCTTTCCAAAAGGGCCAGTGACCAACTGCTTCATGTGGGGAAATGAGGGGAAGTACCAAAAAAACAACCCAAACCAAAACCAAAGGCCAGTTTTCAAGGAGACACCTGGATTTACAGCAAAGTTTCACTTGTCCTGGCTTTAGAGCCATTTCACTAGGAGACATGCATTTGGGATTTAACCAAATCTTTATGAAAAGGTTCAAAATACAAGAGCAGACAGTTATTAAAATGGCAATAATGTGAAAATGGATATTAAATAGATACTGTAGATCCTCCCATCCAGCCCTCCATGCCCTCTTTGTCCCGCTATCATTATAGCAGTGCAGGAGCAGAGCCCACAGGCAGCGTACCCCACTGGCGTGGCACCGGAGGGCAGAGACCCACAGGCGGCAGGTGACACCTTCACAGCCTTTCCCACCTGGAAGCTGCTGAGATGATCCAGTAGAGAGTTTTATCAGTTTATAACCAAGCGTAATCCAGATGGATTCAAATAACCCCCGGCACTCCACATTGTTGCCTGCCCATCTTCCTATCCCTGCTCCAAACGGCAGGGACGCCAGCCCTGCTCACAGCACCAGGAGGGAGCGGAACCACGTGCCTTTACCTTCTTCCATTTGCAGGAGTGACTGAACATCTATATTTGTGGCAATTCCTCTGCTCACTGCCTCACAGCCGCCCTAAGGCAGTGATTTGGCAGGAAAGCTTTCACCCTCAAGGGCTGAGGCTTGGCAGGGATGCAAGCGACTGATCTGCAGTTCAGGGATGCAAACCAGCTGTCCCATGGAGCTCTGGTGGAGCTGCTGGTGCGGGCTGTGATAATCCAGCAGGAGCTTGTTACTCACGTTTGTTTACTGCAGGAAATACATCTTTTCGGCTCATGCTGGGGATTAATTAATGGTTATGGCTTCTGTGACCCTGTGATTAATTCATTTTCACATAATTGCTTGAAGACAAAACGATGTATTAGTAGCTTTTCTCCCTCCCCATCCCCACTTGCCACGGCCTCTGGAGGGACCAAGCAGTCAATAAGAACTTTCAAGGTTTGCTATCTGAGAGTCATGTTGCACAGAGGGAAGGGCTTGGCTTTACCCTAAGACTGCTGCAACCTGGAGCAGGACTAGGGTGACACCTTTGCAGCCTCCTGATGAGAGGCATGGCTGCCCACCATGGTTTGGTGGCCTGCAAGACAGGTCACCTGGAGACCAGCAAGGATGAACCTTCTTCCTTCATTACCAGGTGGCATCTTGGGCATTGGAGCTGTGACATCTTGGTGTGTGAGAGGTGGTAAGAAGAGATGAAGCGTGTGGGTGGGATCCCTCTCCCCCTGTGCATTGCAGGAGACCTGCTCTTGCTAAGAGGTCGGAGTTGTAAGCAAGGTGAACATGCCCAAATCCTCCCTCCAGGATCTTTTCCAGCGTGTCCTGCCTAGAAACTGCTCTGCCCTGAAATGGGAAGAGAAAAACTGGCCTGGTGTCAGGACACAGTCCCTTGCTGTGCATGGAAAAGCGAGGTCACCCCTTCTTGCATATTCATCAAGAAAAATAACCACCTTTGAGACCACACAGGCATGCTTGTGCCAGAGCCCTTAGCAAGCAGAAAAGCCTCCCACCTGGGACACAGCTTAAACCACCGCTGCCAGGGGATTTAGTGCAGGGCCTACAGAAATATCCTTGTCCCTCATGGGCCCCAAAGGAGAGGGACTGCCGTGGTCCTCGTGCCTACCAGGGGGCAGGAAGCCCAGCTTTGGGTACCTTCACTTCCTGAGGACCAGGGATGGCCGGGACCGAGAAGGAGGTGGGGAGCCTGGGGGTCCATCACAAGGTGACCTCCTTCACCTGTTCCTCTGCCAAACCCAGGGCTGCGGCCCCGTCCCACCTCCAGGTCAGAGATTGCTTTTTAGCGTTGAAAGAGAGGCTAAAACTCGCTCTTTGCCTAATTCAGACTCCTGCGGGAGCAGCCGCCTTGCCTCCCACTGCTCCCTCCCCTCCCAAAACCCATTTCAATCTGAGATTATCGAGTTAAAACACTCAGCTGACAGAAATAATAAGCACTCAGCAGGCAGCCAGCAGCTCTGCTGGGCTTCCCTCTTCCCACGCCCTTAATCTATTTTTCAGAGAGTCTTCAAGCAATTTAAGCCAGCCTTTCAAAGCCAAGGAGCTTTAAACTTGGACATCGAGAGTTGCCCCTGCTTGTCCTTGGCTCACAGCTCTGCTCCATCCCTGGTCACCAGCAGAATAGGGGATGGGGCAGGAGGGAAGAGCTGTGATTTCTTGTCCAGGGAGATGGGATGGCTGGGGAGAGAGAGAGAGTAGGGGTGAGGCCATGAGAGATGCCAGTGCTGGCAAGGTAGATGTGGAAAAATGTGACTATGGAGATTACAATGCTAAATCCAGGTTTCCTTCACAGAAAGTTGGCAGATTGCAGAAAAAGACCCTGATGTGAAATGCTGCCTCAGGGTCTGGCTCCAAGCAGGAAAATGAGATTACATGAGATAGAGAGGCTTACTTCCTTCCTCTGATGGAAGGGAGGAGCACTGGAAAGGTGCTGCCCATCCTGTGTGGGCCCAGCAGGAATGAGAATAAAGTTTAAATCAAGCAATTATTTGCTTAATTTCTCTCAAGCTTTAAATGTCTCAATTTGCCAGAGGGTTTTTTGGCTTTTGGTTTTGTTTTGCCTTTTTTCCCCCCTCTTCTTTTTCTTTTTAATCTTATTCTTCCTATCCCTCTTTACTGGTTCTAATTGTGTCATTAGTAATTAATGACTTTGGAGGGAGACTTTTTTTTTTTAATTAAAGGAAGAAATGAGGAAAGCTGTAGTGACACGCAGGCATCATTCCACCTCTCAGCACGGACAGGATTTTCCTGAAGCAGTTTATCTGTCTTCTGGCAATTGAGAAAGGGGCTGGGACTGGCCCATGGATATTTTCTGTGCTGGTGTACCCCAGTTCGGAGACTTCATCCTCCCACCTTCTCATCCATGGCAAGGAGCTCTTCTGTGCCTTGGTCAGTGAGCCAGGGAGTAAATTTTAACTCCAGGAGAGACATGTTCTGAGTGTGAATTCACATGGAAAAGGCAGGCTGGATGGCGCAAAACCCGCTCCAGATGTGGCTCTTCTCCCACAGAGACCATGGAGAAGGCCTCAGGTTCACCTGGTCCCCTCCACACATCTAGAGAGCTTTGTAGAAGCTCATCCCACCTCTGCCCTGGACGCTGAAGAAATAGCACAGCCACGGTTTGGACCCCAGCAATGCTATGTTGTCCCCACTGCTGGCTGGGAAGCCTTTCCCCCGGCTACACTGGAGACGTGCCAGCCTTGGGGACACCCAGAGCATTGCTTGCTGACACGTCTCCACCAGGATCTGCTCCGTGGCTGCAGTGGGGACCCTCTCCCTGCCTCTGCGCTCAACCGCTGCGAGCTGCCCAGCTCCCGGGAAGGCGGTGCAGGAAAACCGCACGTCCTATCTCATCTGGTAAATGTGTAATTATTCCTCCTGCCGATGCTTGCTGCTCCGTCCAAGTCGATGCGGTGCTCCATTTGTCATTGTTTGTGAGAGCAGAAAGGGAAGCCACCGCGCTGAATGGGAATTGATTGCTTGGATGCTGGCCGGGCTGGGCAGGCAGCCTGGGCTCTGGGTAATTGCAAATTATTCCTTTAGCTGCTGTACGCGGGAGAGTTGCACACTGGGATCCCTCCAGTGACTCCCCAGCTACTGGGAGAACTGATCTGCTCCCAGAGAGGAGGAGCAGAAGGAGCATCAATGGGATGCGATGCACATCTTGGGAGAGGACGGCAGCCACACACCTTCGCTGTGGATTTGCTCATGCTCCTCAAATTACCTCCAGCAGCTGGTAAAAGCGGTGAAGGGGGTTTTGGAGGAGACTCTGAGAAGCAAAGCAACTGGGAAAGAGAAAAAAAGGAATGAAACCCCACATCTGCAGATGTAGTTTTGTAAAAGATACAGCAACACGCAGTGGGAAAGGAGGGATAATTGGCCCTGAATTAGTGGCTGATGTTCAGGCAACAGGTCTTGGGGCTCCTGCAAACAGCTGAGAGCAGACACCTGCCCAAAGGTCAGGGGAATAAATGGAAAAATAATACCCCCCACCCAAAACCTAGCACAAATGTCAAGGCAATACAAAGGAGAGAGCACAAAATAGCACATGACATTTTCTAAGGCCATTATCTGAGATTCACAGCACCTCTTAGGCAATGGGCTTGGCCCCGGCTGCCTCCTTGGAGAAGCTCTGCAGAAAGGAAACAAGGGTGAAGAGAAGAAAAATGCCCATGGTTAATTGGGGAACAAAGAGTGCGTTTCAGTGGGGAGTGAGAGTCAGAGATGATCTTGACACCCAGCGGGAAGCCCGGAGTCCGTGTGAGCAGCAGGCGTTGTGCCATGCCAGCCTGGCAGCACTAGGGATGGGGAGCTCAGAGGGGAGCCGAGCTGAGCGTTTGCCTTCTGCTGGTTACAGACTGAAAAAAAGGATGTGATAATTTGCTGTGGTTTGAAGGTGGAGGAGGGATGAGGAGCTTGGCTGTCCCCAGCAATGAGGGAACAGGCTCAGAGGTGCAGCAAGGAGGAGGAGAAGAGCTTGGGGAGGCAGAAGTGCATTTTGTGGTCCTACACCCTGGGGTAAAGAGCTGCTCCTGGCCAGGGTGGGGATGTGTCCCTGCTCCTGCAGGGTGCTATTACAACAAATGCATTAAGAGAAGTGAGATTTTACTATTCAAACATGCTGTCCTGTGCAGTGGACTCCCGCCTTGGGAGCCGGTGAGCCTTCCACCAGGGGTCAACTTACGGTAGGGAAGAAAACCCGGGGTCTTGAGGGATCCTGGGTCTTCCTGAGCTCTGGCAGTTTTATCAACTGACTCATCCTCAGTGAAAGGTCATGCTCATGCCCTCATGAAAGGTCACTGCTCCCAGGGGACGGGACCGACCCCTCCAGTCACACCACACAGGTGACAGCCACTGCTCCCTCTCCCACACCACAGTGCCTCACATTCGAGGCAAATCGATCTTCTACCAGCTCAAGGAGGCCACATGCTGCCCCTGCTCCTCCCTTTCACTCCTTTCTTCCCTTTTTGCCCCGCTTTTATTTTTGAAACTCTCAGGGAACCTCACATTAACTGCAGCTTGGAGAAAGCAATCAAGCTATTTCTAGGCAGAGAACTAATTTAATGCATGGATGACTTTAGCTCAAAAGAAGAAATAAGGACACTCAGGCATCCTAAGGGAGCAGAATAATAGGGTAATTTGCACAAGATAAGGAGAAAGGGGAAAAAAAGGGCCACTACTACTTTTGCATAATCTTCTTTATAAATCTTCTTTCCCCTCTTTACTGGTCACCACCACCAAGACTCCAGACGCTGAACATGCACACACGCTGGCACTTCAAAAGGGGCAAGAGCTGGATTCAGCTCAGAGCAACTTCTGCTCTGGTGCTCACAAGGCAGGGAGGAGTGGGGTAAGGGACGAGGTTTTGTGGCTCTTTGGGGTGCAAGGAACCTTAAAACACCCTCAGCCTGTGCCAGAGGCAAGGAGGCAGCGAAATTTCTAGTGCTCAAGAGAAATTCCACTATTTCCAAATGCCTAATGGGAGGAAAGGGAAGGGAAGGTGGGAAAGGCAGGAAGACACCGATCAAACTATTTCCTTCTGGCAACAAGACTCCAATATTTAGAGCTGCCCAGTATGTAGAATAAAAGAAACATCAGCATGAAAATCATCTGGGGGTGAAAAAACGAAGTTTTCCCTTCCAAACACGTAGAAAACAAGAATGTTTTCACTTTACCAAAACACACTGTGACATACTTTCCCTTCCCTTCACCCTCCCAACCAACATTTGATTGAAAGCACCACTTCCTTGTGGAAAGTTTCCATTTTGAGAAAACCACCTTTCCTGTCAATAAAACTACTCCTGCTGAGAATTTCCAAGCAGCATGCAAATCCATGGGAGTGGCCAAGTACTGGGAATAACAAAGTCGGCATGGCAGAAGCACACATGGCGACAAACCTGTGTCCCTGGGCTCGACCGTGGTTACTGGAGAGCCCAGTACAGCAACTGGCAGGACCCAGACCAGCCTCAGGATACATGGCTGTGCTGGTTTTGGCTGGGATAAAGCTAATTTTCTTCATAGTAGCTGGCATGGGGCTAGAGTTTGGATTTGTACTGGAAACAGTGTTGATAACACAGGTGTTTTAGTTCCTGCTGAGCAGTGCTGACACAGAGTCAAGGCCTCTCTTCTGCTCCTCATCCCACCCCACCAGTGAGTGCCTGGGGGTGCACAAGGAGCTGGGAGGGGACATGGCTGGGACAGCTGACCCTGACTGACCCCAGGGATGTCCCACACCATATGGCATCATGCTCAACATCTAAAGCTGGGGAAAGATCAAGGAAGGGGAGGACACATTTAGAGTGATGGCATTTCATAGAATGTCCAGCAAGTCCTGCACAAGTTCATGGTTTATTGGGAGTTTATCATTCCCAGTCGTGATTCTCTAGCCCAGGGCTCTGGGGTCCCTGAGCCCATCATCAGCATAGAAGACTGAGGCAAAGAAACCATTAAACTTGGAAGTCTGTCTTCCCAAGTAACTGTTACATGTGATGGAGCCCTGCTTTCCTGGGGATGGCTGAACACCTGCCTGCCCCTGGGAAGGAGTGAATGAATTCCTTGGTTTGCTTTGCTTGTGCACAGCTTTTGCTGTCCTTATCTCAACACACAAGTTTTCTCACTTTGACTCTTCTGATTCTCTCCCCCGTCCCACCAGGGGGGAGCGAGGGAGTGGCTGTGGGGGGTTGAGTTGCCAGATGGGGGTTAAACCATGACAACAGCTGAAGGGGATGCTCTCCCTGCTGCAGGAAATTATTCACCTCTAGACTGGACATGGCAAGTTCTACCATGAAAGCAGATGATTTTTCTTGCTTTCGTCCTGGAACAACTCCCTTCCTGGAGCATGTTCCCCCTCTGCAGCATTTTGGTGGGGGTGAAGGAATTGCAGAGCAGCTGCTTGTAACTGTGCAGGCAGTGTGGGATCAGCTGCAGCAAGAGGCATCCCAGTCACCCCATCATCTCCATCCCACAGAAGCAGAATCCAGGCACAGACTCGCTGTAGCCACCTTCCTGCATCCCCACCTTGCTCCCTGCCTGGCCCCATCCACGTTGCACCAACGGGGTGGGGGGTAGTAGGTCAGAGCCCCATTTATCAGTTATTTTGCACTAGGTAGAGTGACTGGAATCAGCAGCTTAATGGATGGATCTCACTTGTGTTATTACCCAGCGCAAAAACCGTGTACCTGCAGGGCAAAGAGGCTTGGTCACACCACAAGGAGAGGAGGTTTGATCATGTCATCAGTGAAGAATGGAAGAAAAGAGCCTGTTCTTCTCTTCCTCCCTCCTGTTTTCCCCCCTCTCTGTGTGCAGGCCTGGGGAGAGCTTGCTGGCTGTATCTCTCCTCCCTGGCTGTGCCATAAAGAAGCAGGAGACCAGCCTCACTCACCCAGGAATGGATTGAGCCTTTTATTATGCTAGGCTGGAGGCTGGGTTTACAGCCAGCCCAGGGATGCTCTCTTTAGATCCAACCCACATCTATTTGGACAGAGAAAATGTGGGGGGTGACAGTTCATTAGGTAATTTCTTACTCCTTTTAACAACTGAAAATGGATAGAGGAAAGGTATGCATATGGGGGAGCAGCTTTACTCTCTGCATAAAGTCTTAATAATCTTTCATAATGCACTGGCCTTACAAACTTCTCCCTGCTCTTGGCAAAGGCTCCCAAGGTAGCATGCAGCACGCGGGCTCATTGCAATGATAAATAAAGCCAGCCCATCATCGAGGTGGTTCCCAGCCACCACAGCTGGGACTCCCCAGGGGCTGCCAGGGAGGGAAAACCTCTCCCACAGCACCAAGAGAGATGCTGCCGTGCCTCAACATCACCTAAACTACTGCAACCGCTGTATGTGCTGCTGCAAACACCAGCTCCTGGTACAGCAGAGCCGATGCAATGGGCATCCCAGGGAAATGGGGTCTCCTGCATCCCTTGCACTGAGCGATGTCCCCTGTCTTATCCCAAGCTCTGACTCAATGCTGGATGCCCATGCAGAGGAGCACATGGGTGCTGAGAAGAGGAATGCTATGGAAACACATCCTCAGGTGGGCTTGGAAAGAGCCCGTGGATGGAAAGCAAGAACACCAGGAAAGAACTGTAGCATCTTATTAGTAAAGGCCATCTGAGCCTTTAATTAAAATTTGCCTAATGGCCTGGCTGCTTTGTCATTTTCACTATCACAGACGTTAATTTAAAGTGACAGGTACTTCGGCAAAGACAAAATTAATTTCTCCTTTCAAAAAAATTAAAGGGGTAGAGTGTAGATTCGGCCATGGCCCCACCCACCATCCCACTGCAGGAGGAGCTCAAAGCCCGTGCCATAGTGGGGCACGTCTTGATGAAGATGGGAGGAGGAGGAAGGAGCCACACAGCGCAGATGATTCTTACCCTTAATCCCTGCTGGAAAGGGACCCAGATGATGGGATTGTACTTCCACAGAGACAGAGGGCCCACTCTACCTTGGTGTCTCCGGTGACATTTGGGCAAGGTTATCCCAGTGTTGCCAGTGAGTGATATGCCCTGCAAAATGCAGAGACGCCAGTCATCAAGACTAGGTTTTCCTCGGGGGGCGGGGGGGAAGATCCATGGTTCTTCCCCAAAACCCTATTACTGTTCTCCACCTTTTCATGGCAAATAGGACATGGTGTTCTTCTGCCACAGACCCATGTCCTCAGCAGACGTCCCGCCCCATCCCTGAGGCCACCTGCCTTTCTCTCCTCCTCACCACCCTGCTTATTTTCAACAAGTCCTCTTTAGACACTCAAAGCTGTCTCAGCAAAATTGCTTCCGCTTCCCCAGGTCACTCAAAAGTGGAAGGAGGAAGATATCCAGAAAACAACATATCGGCTTCCCAGCAGTCCCCATTTACCATCCGCAGGCAGCTCCTGGGTGCTCACTAGGGACATGGATCCATCCCCGCATGCATCCCCCCACACCGCCAGCCCTGCCTCTGCCCATGCTCCCACCTGAGCAGCAAAGATCTCTGGAGATCTTCATGCCTTCACTGTGTCCCAGCCCACGGGACAGCGATGCCGAGCCGTTCCCTGGCCACCTCCTGCCTCTTGCAGCAGCCATGCCAAGGCCGGTGTGCGCAGCCTAGGAAACCACAGCTGCAGTATTCCTCCCCATCCCTCTCTCCTTGTTAAATCAGAGGCTGCGGTGGATTTAGTGTTCAGCGTCAGTAGTCCATACCTCATCGTTCATGCCACATTGATTCTCAATTCCAGCCCTGTAGGTTATTTAATTGGGCAGATATCCCTTCAATTTTCTCCTCCAGCGATATTATTGATGGCTGAAGTCTATCCATTTCTTTGCACAGGGCTTCAAAAGGAGCCTGTTAACAATTATAACAATAGTCAAACACTTTGCTTTCGATTGTACTTCTCAGTCCCAAATCTCAAACAATCCATTAAGCCCATCTTGGAGGTATTAATTGTCCCAGGTTCAGTCCAGAGATAGCTTGTGCTGCCCTTTGGGCTGAAATCATTACTCTTCCCTCTCCGTTTCCCTCCACCAAGTGCTTTTGGAGTTGTGAGCCACACTAGAGGACTGTGCCCCCATGTAAATCTTCCAGCGAGAGTTCATACCATGGGCTGTGGGGGACAGCCGGTGGCCCTCTGTTCCCAACTTGCCTAAATCACACCCACACCACTGCGCCCGAGCCGGGGACTGGCCATCAGGGCAGGTGCTGGGATGGGTCTGGGGCTAAATCAAGCCCTCACTTTTCAAGCCCCTGTGAGCCTGCACTGGCCATGGGAATCAATAGGCCAAACACCCACAGTAAATCCCCTTTGTGGCACTGGGCCATGGCTGGAGATAGTGAAGGGGAACAGTGACACATCCCAGTTAAGGCAGCAGAGATCCAGGACACTCTGCCTCATGTCCTCTCTCCCAGCTCCCTCCCTCACCAATGTCCAGCTCAAGCATTGCATGGGAATAACTCTTCCTGGGCAGCCCGTATGCCCAGGCTATGGCGATCCTCTGGGATGGGAGAGACCCAGGCTCAAATCCCCCTGGCTTGGCTGTGTAGGATGGAGACCAAAACCACCTCTTCATGCAGAGATGGAGGCAGGCTCCCGCAGAGGAGGGCTACCAGGAGAACCTTCTGCTACTGGAGCAACTCTGCTACACCCCCATCTTCCTCCTGAAGGACCCCAAAATCCAACCAGGGTTTTTTCTAGCCTGGGGGGTATGAAAGCATGGAATGTCTCCTCTACACTGGTTTGCAAGGTACATTATTTCAAGCTGGTTTTATTTTGAGCATGGATGAAAGCTAGATTGTTTCCAGCTTTGTTTGCACGTGAGGCGGTCATGCTAAAGAGAAAGGAGCTCTCTTTTCCCAGTGAGTTTCCAGAGCTGCTGAGGTTCTATCCTGGCACTGGGAACATCCAGGTGCCTCCCAAGGGGCCTCATTCTCCTGCCTTGCCACACAAGGAGCTCCGCTGTGCCGTTCCTTTGCTATCTGGTGGAGGGGCCAAAGCTGCAAGAAGCAAACTGCAGTGAATCACTTTCACACCCTTGTTTTACCTCTCCAACATCCAGTGTCATACAGGGGAGAAGTTTTATATCAAGCTTTATCCTTTGTTTTTCATAGATGCAGTCTCAACCTTTATACTATCTGAAAATTAACATTTTACTATAGTATAAAAGCTAAAATTACATTAATTATATTTAAATTTTATACTAATTATTTGATTTTCAGGGGGAATAGCCAGTGATGGAAGGGAACGTTTCAACCATGACCATGCTGGGCAGACCCCAGCAAATATGATCCATAGGTGCAACTCCCTGACAGCCTCCGTTTCATTCATGCTTTTCCTCCTCCTTTCTGCATTTTTATATGCAGGGCTGGAGAACAGCGGGTCTGTGGTTCCCTGGGGCTCCTGCATCAAGCTTTCACCTTGGAGACTCTCATGCAGCCATCTCAAGTCCCACAGACATGTTTTTTCAACAACACAATGCCCCCACAGGCTCATCCAGCCTCAGCACTGCAACAGGGCTGCCTTTGTGGCAGAGAAACACACACCTCTGCGAGTGGGGCTCTACAGAGAACACTCCTATTGCTGCTGCTAATTACCTTGGGGCTTCTGGCCACGCACTGTCTCATCAATTACCCGCAGGTCACAGCAGCGATTCTTCCCATATGAAAGCTGCACCAGTAATTTCATGTTTCATATGAACTCCAGGAGCACCCTGCAAGTCATTCTTTGCAGGAGAATAGAGTGTAATATCTATAATTAAATGCAACAGGGATGGTCTAACAAGAGCATGCCGAGGAGCTAAGCAGAGACAGCTCTGTTCAGACACCGGAGGGATTTCCTTTGCTGCCAGGGGTTGGGGAGTGAGCGAGGAGGTTTGCTGGTGCAGCACCAAGATGGGAGCCACCACTGTGGTGGTGAAACAAGGTGATGGTCAGAGTGTATTTGGCCTCAGCAGGGCACCCTGGTATAAATGCAGATAAACCACACCATGCTGCAAGGTTTTTGGGTGCAGGGAGGGGACAGAGCTGCAAAAGCAAGGGGACAGTGGTGGCCAGGAGCCTCCACATCTCTCCTGCACACCAGCTCCATCCTTTGCTCCTCCAAATGCATCTTTGCTCATCTAACGCAACCTGCACAAGGTGCTGGTTCGTGTACCATCATCAGCCTCAGGCTGCTGTCCAGCCCCTGCCGAGACCTGCCCCGGGAGCCAAGGATGAGGGCAGTGAGCCAGGGAAGGTCTGGCTGCAAAGGAGGAGGACGGGGGGCCAGGCCCCCAGTAACCTCGAGGTGATTCAAGACAGGTGTTTTTACAGGGAGTGCAGTGTGAGAAGCTTGTACGCCATCTGCTCCTGACTGCCCTGCATCTAGCGAACTAGTGTGCTGGTCTCTTACAGGCTAAAAATACTCCCTTTAAAAAATAGAACAAGAAAAAGAAAGACAATGGGGAAATGAGAAGAGTATAAACAAAGACTCCATGGAGACCAGAGGCTTCATCATGCTCTTTCCGCTGCATCAGGCCCCTTCCCCCATTTGCTCTATCTCTGTCTTACATTTTAGGACAGAAACATGCTATTACTGGTTTTCTAGAGCTCTGGAAGCAGGCATATGCATGCACGCACACATGCACACACCCCCCAGCCCTGTGTACAGGCCATCTGCGCTGTTAACAGAGCTGTGAGAACCAAGTTACCCCTCTTGCTCCTCTCCTTGGCAGGAAAGCTGAGAAGGCAGCAGCAGGATGGAGGGGAGGGCATGGAGAGTCAGGGGCTGTGTATAGACAGAGGCCCCTGGGGAGGGATGGGTTCAGCTGCCTCTGGCAGCCACTTTGCCCAGGAAGGCCAGCAGCAGACCCAGCTCCACCACTGGGGCTGGCCCACGGTCACCTCCATCCCTGCCAGATCTCTGCCTTCCCTGGGGTACTCACGAACAAGCCATGATCTTCCCAGAAGCAGGTCCCCAAACCCAGATGATTTTGCCTCAAGAGCAACCAATGTCCCCTGCAAACCCTTTTGGGGTTACACTGATGGCCATAGGGTTGGGCAGTAGGTTAGGACTTGGACACTCAGCTCCTTGCTTCTCTTTTGCCCAAGACAACCCAGCATAATTTGCTTTTTCCCTCTGAGCCACCACTCCCCCCCCCATCCACTACTGATTTACAGGCTGAACTCTCCAGAGCAACACTGACCTTTTGCAGGACCAGTGTGCAGCACAAAGCCCCAGTATATGGGCCCACCACTGGCCACAACCTCACTGGGTACCCACAGCTGGGTAGGCCGAGAAAATCCCATTTGCAAGGAGGTGCAGAACATCTCTAGACGATGGAAATCCTCCCTCCTTCAGCAGAGAGAGAGGACAGGGAAAGAAAGATGAAAAAAAAAGCTCTTTCTGGGGAAATTAAATTGGACTTCAAATTTACAGGGTCTTCATTTTGTTCTGGTGACAATGCATTAAGCTCTTGCTGGCAGTTATATTGCTGTAGAAATAAGTACTGGTTAAAAGCACTTTTAGAAACTATGACTTTCATTTTAAAGCTGCCACAATTTACATTTAATCCGTTCATTAATTCATTTATTTATGCTGCTCAGGTACAAACTTTGCATCTCCTTTCCCAGGATTCACCAAGACACTGTTTTTAACCCACAACCAGTTTCCACATGGTCCCAGGGGCTGCGGCAGGGCGCATTCCCCTGCCAGCATTTTACTCAGCATCATGCAGGGCCCTCCAGGAGCTCTGGCTTGGAAGCACTCAAACCTCTCTCCTTCCCAGGAACCAGAGACACATGCAGATGTAAAAGATGTACGGTGGGCTTAGCAGTGACCTCCTCTGACGGCCATGGGGAAGAAGGCACATCTGTCAGGCCTAACAGCACTCCAGATCAGATGATCCAGAAAACAGGCTTTTGCCTTTGCACAGCAGGAAAAAACCACAGCAACCCTTTATTAATGTTTCAGCTCCCTCTCACTAAGGATCTCCCTGCTGACAGGGAGCAAGCCCATGCATCCATGGCCATGGAGTACTTTGGGCTACAGGAACTATACAGGAGTTTCTAGTAAGTATAAACACACTCAACCAAAGTACTACTGCCCGTGAGAACCGCCTCACCCCTGCAGCCAAGGAGCGCCCACAGGCTGTGCCCACACTGCCACCCCACCAGCAAGGGCTGTTCCCTTCGACCCTGTTCCCTGATAGCCTTGCAAGGACAGAACACTGAACAGGAGCCAAGACCTGGAGGTGAACAGCCCATTACCCTGATTAACCAGAGACACAGAAAATGCTGCGGCTTGCACTAATTTTACCTCTCCCAGGTGCCCCTGGCCCCAGCTTGCATGTGAATCAGCCCCCACCTGCCTTCCCACACACACCCCTCGCTTTCCACAGCCCCTTGCAGAGCTGCAACACCAGTGCTTCACTTCTTGCATCCCAGCTCCTCCCAAAGCACCTCTGATAAAGGTTTCTACTCCACAGCATGTGTGCAGAGAGGGTTTAGCAGGATCAGGCTTTCAGAAGCCAAGCACAACTCTTCTATCACCAAAACATCCTACCACCTTCCTTTGGGCTGACTCAGTAGGGTGAGCTGCAGTGGTGCATTGCAAGGATTTGCTCCCAGCCTGGGAGTGCACGGACAGGTTGCCACGTGTGGCCATCACCCCCTCATCTCACTAGACAGACACAGAGAGCAGCAGCGAGGTCACAGCTGGTGACTGTGCCCCACAGAGGGAGCACTGCCTCCTGCCAGCACCATGTATCTGTGCATTGCCCACGGCCTCAGGCTGGGATTTTGAACCCAGAGCTCCAGGGAGGTTCGAATCCAGCTCATGTGCTGCAGGCTGGGAGCAGGATATCACATTATACCTGCTGATTCCCATGTGTGTAAAAGCTCTGTAATTCCTCCTTGGTTTGAGAGCATGGCAGCCAGCATGCTCCATCACTGCAGACTATGCACTGGGAGGGATCCAGCCAGGAAGAGGCGGGGGGTGCATGTGTGGAAAGCCTGGTTTAACAAAATAGCATCAGCAGCCCTTGGCACATAGGGGCTGTGTGGGCCACGGGGCCCCAGTAAATCCCTCCACCTCTTACAGGACAGCCAAACAGTGTTTCTGCAGGAGATGCTTGCTCCACTCCACAGTGAGCATGGCTTCATCTCCCAAGGACATGGCTACTGGTTTGCTTTTGGCAGCCCTCCCATTTCCACCCACCTCTGGCATGGCTTTGCAAGGCGTCTGCTCCTTGGTGGGTGCCTCAACGCAGACGCCAGCTCCATTAGAGGCCACAGAGCTGCCATGCTCCCGCCAGCAATAGGATCCCAAGTGCTCCTGTAATTTATATGGCAGTTTTCATTACTTCCCTTCTCCAAAGGCTTGTTCAATAAATTACCAGTTTATGAATTCCAAAGTGCTCTGTGCAGCCTGGAACAAAAGGGAAGGGGAAAAAATACTGCCCAGGCCATCTCCAATGGCAGTTCTTTTCATCCTGGAAAGAAAGCCATTACTGAAATGATATCCCCTCTCCCCCATGCAGATAACATTGCTTTCACAAGCCAGAGGACAGCAACACCCTCACTGTTACCCTAGTGCCCAGAAGTACTGACTAAGCTCAGGGCACAGGAACCCCTTGTTAGCCAAACTGCCACGCAGACATCGCACAAAGACCTTCCCTGAAGAGCTGAGCCACCCAAGAGCATGGGAGGCGGATGGAAGGTCTGAAGAAAAGGTTAAGCAATGAGAAAAGCCCAATTTCTTAGCACTTTGGTCCAGCCATGAACCCCTGGCTTTGCCCATTCCTGTGAGCTAGATTTCCTTTAGCAGCCTTATTTTTGTCCATGGGACACCCAATCCTTCCCCTAGCACCACTAGTAACTGTGAGGGTGGAGGGCATCCCTTGGATCACCCCTCAGATAGTGCAAGGTTTGTGCCTTTCCCCATAGCTGTCCCCTTCAGAGCAGAGAGACCTGGCAGGTTCCTTAAATCACATCTGAGACCTGCAAGTGGTAGAGGGAGAGATGAGAAGAAGAAACAGGGACTGATGCATTCATCAGAAGATGACAAGTCAGATGAACATCAGGGGAATGAGAAAGCCACTGGCTGGGTGACAGGGATGGTGGCAGGGTGGAGGTGGCTTGCTGGAGATGCCAAGATGGGACTTTGTCCAGAGCTGTGGTCCACCTTTTTTTAGCCCTATCCCTACCTCTGCCTCCAGCCTCGATTTCCCCTGAAGGCTCAAAGGCAGCTCCAGGGATGCCGAGCCAGGCCCAGGCACAGCAACATAGCCAGGCAGGAGGCTCCATGGATGGATGTTATTGATGCTGGCCACCCATGAGCACTGCTCTCCCACACAGTAGCCAGGAGTGGGGAGGGAAGGAGAGTAAGCTGCTGAGCAGATAGAGAGCCCCTGCAGTGCTGCCTCCAGAGCCTTTCCATCCTGCCAGGCAGCAAATGGGAGGAACAAAAAAAAGAAATCAATAACTACCACCCATTTTGTCTCCATCTGCCATTGATTTATAGCCCTGCTGAAAAGCCTTGTTGTCCACAATTATTGGATAGTCAGCTCCTATTTGCCATTATTTCCTCGCCCCTCCTTTCCACCCACCTCCCCAGCAGTCCCCATCATGCCACATGCTGGCACAGACGGCTCTGGCAGCTCCCAGGGCAATCAGTGGCTGGGTCCCAGTTGTGTCTAGTCCTATGGTGGAATAGTAATTGCTTGTCAGGCTCAGGTCTGATCCTCCAAGGGCCTGGGACAGCAGCTGGAGTGCAGGATGGAAGCAGGGATGCGGATGTCTCAGACGCAGAGCAGCAAGTGGGGAAAGAGCAGTCAGGTGGACTGCAAGTAAAGCCAACCAGAAAATTACATTTTGCCCTGAGCTGCTGAAAATTTATCTTTATCTCACAAGAAACCAAAAGCTGAGCACAAGAAGATTTCCTTTCTAGCCTTCTTGACAACCTTCCCAGCTCAATTTTGCTCTTTTGGCCATTTCTATCATATGTCGCACTGACCCAGGAGGTCAGATTGATCCAGTCAACCAAGACTTGCGAGAGCCTGAGCCTGCTGGACAAGTTCCCCAAGATACGTATTTCATTATACCAGTGTTTCCTTGGGCAGGGGGAAAAAGGCTGTGTCAGAAAACAATCAAGTGTCCTAAGAGTCAGCAGCCTGGTGCTTCCATCTGCAGAGTCCAGCCCAGCCACTTCCACCACCCCACACTGAACCGAGGCACCCCTGTTGTATTGAAGAATGCTGCCTAATTCCAGTCCCCTGCCTGGGCTGTGCCTACTGGCCACCTGCCCACCACCAGCTGAGATAAACAGCCCTGAAAATTAAAGGAACTTACATTGCCTTCCCAAGGCCAGCCTCAGCTTTGGCAAAGGGACCCTGCACAAGTAGACAGGGGTTGGATGGGGAGATGTGGGGTTGTTCAGCTTGGGGCAAGTCTTAAGGATCAACCCCTTTAGCTGTTGGTTGTGCACATGCAGTGACTCTGGGTTGCAGTGCAATGCAAGCAGTGATGGTCTTCTCCAAAGACCCATTGGAGACCAGTGCTATGGAGGAGACACATGTAAGGGACAGGTGAATAACCAAAGAGGTGAGAGGAAGGAAAAAGTGGTTTGAAGAACCAGCTTGGCATAATCCTCCTTATAGGAACTTCTGGGAATATGGGGACCAAGCTGTGACCTCTTCATACAGCAAACCTTGCTCATGGGAGGTGAAGCAGTTCTTGCTGGGGCACTTTAATCATTCACCCTGTGGAAACCACTTCAATAGCTGTGGTCTATAGGGGAGTCTGGAAAGCAAACACTGCTTGCAGCCATAGAACAGGCAAAGCTGGATGTGAGAGCTGGCAGGTTTATGTTCACCTGAACCCGTGAGGCAATGATTATTTAGACTTAGTTTGGGTGAGAAAGGGAGGTATTATGGAAGGGCTGATTGCAGAAATGAGCCCTGAATTTAATACCTTGACCTAAATCAGGTTGTGATTAAGTGAATGAAAAAATGAAAATAACCCTGCAACTGAGGATCTTTATTTCAAGCAGAGTGGACATTGAGAAACAGAAGGAATTGGTTAGCGAAATCAGCTGGAGAGAGGTCACAGACACAAATATGCAGGATGTCTGGAATTGCATCAGGTCAAAAGGTGTTGGAGCAAGAAATCCTGAGCAGAAGGAAGAGAAACTAAAAATAAAAGCTTGCAAAGAAGAGCTTGTAAGGTAATGGTCTGAGCAGTCACTTGAAGAAAGGTGTTAGGAAGAAGCAAGGACCCTGCACAGATTGGGAGAGAAGTCCTGGAATGGAGGTCATGGGGGCCACCAAGTTTTCAACAAAGTGAAAATTGCATCAAGCTGGACAGAGTTAGACCTTGCAAAAAAGGTATTGAAACAAATAGCTAGTTATAGAGCCTCAGAACCTTTCTGGCTTAAAGAGAATGAACAAGGGTTGTTATTGAGAATAGGGAAAAGGTTAAAGGATAACTCAGGGCACATCCCAGCACTACTTGGCCTCTGTTTTCAACCAGGGTGAGGTTGCCCAAGGGGGTAAGAGACATATGAGGAAGTAAAATGGGAAAGCAGGAGACAGGAGCAAGCAATTCTCTAGAGTGGTGAAGAATAGGCATAAGGGAAAGCATTTCTGCTGGCAATTATTTTTATTACATCAAGATAAAGTATTATTGGTTTGGCATACAGCACATGTGGGGGTTGTATTTAAATATCAGACACAAGCCCATTAATCTGGTCTCGTAGAGGATGAGGCTTCACAGCAGATTCAGACAGCAAGGCTAATTGAAAGTAAGTAAACAACACTGAGGGTTTAGCAAGGGGAGATCCCACCACACTAGGTGGATTACCACATCCCCTTTGTCTGCAGGATCAACTGTTCTCATCCACCTGGACAAAACTAAAGCAACTGAATATGAAGGCTATAGGAATACACAGAAGCAACATTGAACGGGCCGGGACAGAGGAAAGACGGGGAGGTAATAACACTGAGGGAGGAAAGATGAGAAGCTTCACCAACCTGACATCAGACACCACATCTCAGAGATGACTTCAGAACATCTGCGGAGGGTAACCACCCCATGACCAGTGCAGCACCAGAGATGCATTGCCTCCATGTAGAAATCCTCCTTTTATTTGATCATTAAAATAAAATTCTCTTAATCTGCCTAAGGCATACAGTGAGACCAAGCCTGCTTAGCACTTTGAACAGAGCTCTTGTTCCCCAGGGGAAAATTCAGATGAGATTGGTTGCAAAATAAGACAACGAGATGTTGTACTGCAAGATTTGAGTACCCTAGAAGTGGAATGAAATTGTAGTATAACAGCGTGAGGTGCAAGGCCAGGTACTTGGATTAAAATTACTCTTCTCTGCATTTTTGCCAGTCCCTCAGAAAGAGAGCCAGGTTGATCGAAGGAGGATTATGAGACAACTCTGCCACATGGCTGTGAATGAGACTAACATAGCCTGGATACACACAGGGGGGAAGTGCATCCCACTGTAGGGTAAGGGGTAATGCTTCTGTAGGGAAGAGACACGACCTGGGGCCTGGCCACCAGTGTGCGGGAGAGGGGGAAATTGTGAGGAGGCAGCCTCTGACAGCAAAACAAAAGCCAAGAGGGAATATCACTGTCGGTTATAAATACATCGGGTTCTAAACACACAGAAGGGAGAAAAGCTGTTGAAGCCAGAGGACAATGTTGGCACGAGGACAAACGGTCAGAATCTGGCTGTGAATAACTGTAGAAGGAAGTGTCCAGCTGTTCCCCTGATCCAGCATAGGCTTTGCTACAGCAGTGGCTTTGCCTGAGGAGCCAGCCCATGAAAGGGGCTCCAAGATATCACATCCATGACAGCAGAGGACCAAAACAGATGTCCCAGGCTCCTCTCCAGTCTCATTGCTCAGGACCTCTTATCTACAGGAAGCTTTCTAGGGTTTCTTCTATAACACACCTTGGTCTTCTCTGGGTGGAGGAAGACCTGTTACCATTTAATACTGGAAGCCTTGTCCACAGGTGGTCTGCACACAAAACCTAACCTGATCATCTGCTTTCTGGAGAGATTTTTGTGCACTTTATTAAAGAGTGAAAAGATGGGACAGGCAGGGTAGGGGTCAGCAGCCACTGAGGTTTAGGGCAGCAGATGCTCTCCCCAAAGCAAAGAGGAGAGAATGGCAGCAAGAACAGCTGGTTGTCACACAAAGTCTCCCCAGTCCCCCTCTGGCACATGGGCCCTAAGCTCCCAGCCCTGATCCAGCAGGGAAGCTGCCATGTACACTCATACCTCCAGTCCCTGATGTTCCTAATGGGATTAGAAGTGTAAACCCAGCATTTCTGGGACCAGAAAGAGCAGGGATTGTTCTTGAACAAGGCCGAGTACTCCTGGCATGGGGCATGAGCACAAGTTCCTCCTTTCTCTCCTGCTCTAATCCCTACTACCCATGAGGGACCTCATCTTTCCTTGCACCTGCTCCAATCTGATCCTTAAAGCACCACATTGCCAACAGCCCTGCACCAAAATGGATTTCATGGTCTGAGAAAAAGCTGTCTTCAGAGCAGCCAAAGAGTGGGCAAAGCACCCAAAAATGCTGAGCAATTTTCAGTGGTGCCCTGTGGCCAGGGTTACCTGGTGGCAGAGGATGCCAAGGAACACATCCATAGCTGAGAAAGCTCTCTAGAAATAGGGTGCTGACACTGAGATTTCAGCCAAGTGGAAGGAGGGGTTTCTCCCCCATGCTGACCAGTGCTCACTGTGCATCCACTGGTCAGAGGAGGGGGACACTGTGCCAAGCAGGCCAGTAATTATGAATGAGACAGACTGGCATCAGAGAATGGGGAAGCCTGAGCAGTCTGTGCTCAGAAGAGGCAGCAATCAAACACAGGCTCACACAGTCGTTTCCCTGCCCCACTTCTGCTGTCTTAGCCTTCAATGACTCCCTGCTACATGCTCAAAGGCACCCAATACAGTGCCAATGTGGCACCAATAAGGCACTGAGCCTTCAAGATGGCTTTCCTGAACACCTCTTGCACAGGCCTGATGGTCTGCTGAGGTCACCTGCTTCTCACTTTCCCCTGTGCACCCACCTGCACCTCTGCCCCCTCCCCACGCCCTCTGAGGAACGAGCTCCTGCACCCTTTGCACCCCTGCACCACAGGCCCCTGCAAAGCTTTTTGGGCAGGGGTGTAGCTCTGAAAAGCAGCATCTGCTCAGCTTCTACCCCCCCTCCACTCCCCTGCTCTGTCACCATGGAAACCCAGTGGTGGGAGGCAGGTTACTTGGCAACATGAACACCCAGCTGGACTCGCTGCTGACCCCAGGTACATGGACCCTGGAGGGCATTTAGTGCTCACAGTGATGCTCCCCCCGTGAAGGGGCTGAAGCAAGGAAGGGGATGGTGGGAGAATGATCCCGGCCCCTGGGAGGTGATGGAGTAAGTGGCCTCCACTGGTGCTGCAGTGGCATCTCTCCAGGGATGCCCCATCCCTCCAGGAGTGGCACCGATTCCTCCCCAGGCCAGAAGCTGCTCCTCCAGTGGGTGGGGGGCAGGTGTTGCATCAATGCACAGTCAGGTAATGACTTCAACAGCCCCCTACACAGATCCTGCTTCAGGTTTTGTTTGCTTCCCAGGCAGCTAGACACAGGGTATACCACAGCATTCTCTCTGCCTCCTCCTTCCCTGATCTCAAAAGCATAGCCCTCCTCTCCCAGTCCTCATGTCCACTAGGCACAGAAAAGTTTTGTGAGAAAAAGCAGGGCCCTGGAAATACCAAGCAGTGAGCAACACCATTAAAGCTGATAATGAAGGCAATTGCAAGATGCGTATCCTTCAGCACAGTCTAATCTCCACTAGATGAAATACAAGAAGGAAGATCACTAAGGTAAGAAAAAAGTTAGCATTTGCAAAAGCTATCTCAAGAACTGGACTATCCAAGATTGCCAAGAGAACAGATAAAAGCAGTCATTACAACCCACCAATGTGTGCATGTGAAAAACAAAGATACGGCCAGCAGGTAGTGACACACATACACACACAGCCTCTAGCAAAGGCTTTGCAATAGGTGTGGGTTGCATCATACAAAGGTAGGTGACGGCCAGGGATATTGCCTGGAGTAGGACAAAGTAATTTTGCATGAACATGCACAGAGGTACAGGGTGTAGAGAGCATGCAGCTGCAGAACTTCGCAACATCAACTCTGAGGCCCTTTTGGCTCTGGTACAAGGCAAAAGAATACAAATAAATAAAAAAGGCAGTATGATAAAGCATGCATAACTTACCAGGGTCAGCAGAAACGCAGGGAAATGCAGAGCTGACAAAGCAGGCTCAGGCAAAACTGCATCTCAGACAGAACATGGAGAGAAAAAAAAAAGAGGAGCTGCCATCACAGGCAGTCGGAGGTGAAAGCAGGATTAAATGCTGGTGACCAGGGGATGGGAGGTTTGATATGGCACTATGCACACCAGCACAACCAAAACATTGTGTTGGCAAGTTTCAGGATCACTTCAGTGGACTCAAACCCTGATGGCAGCAGGGAAACCATAAACACACATCTTGCAGTGGAAGAAAATAAGAGACTGATTGGAGGCATAGTGTGTCTAAAGAAATAAGTCAAACAAGAAGTCAGTTTAAGCCACCTAATTTCTGACCCAGCAATATGAGTGCCAAGGAGCAGGTATGGCTGGCACATGGGGGAACTCCAGCACACAGGGACTCAGCAGGTGCATGGGAGCACTGCCCTATGGCCAAGGGCATCCCGCAGCACCCTGCACTGTCAAGGCTGAGCTGCAGCAGCTTGCTATGGCCAGAGTCCACAAGTCACTGAAACTGGGCTGTTTCCTGCTGCTACCAAAAGGCTGGCTCTCCTAAGCTAGCCTGCAGGCTGCCAGAGAGAAGCTGCTATATTGCAAGCCATGGACTGCTGAGCATTTCCAGATTTGCTGGGATGAGGAATTACTGGCCAGACAACTGGCAAGCTTGTCCCAGCTCTGGCTCTTTCAATCTCCTCCTTCCACAGGAAGACAAGACACATCCAGCTGCCTGCCCTCACCCAACACCTCCGCACAGCCTGGAGCTGCTCTTGGCCAACCTCACCCCAGATGCACACACAGATGTGAAATCAGAGATCACTGCGCCCAGGGAAGCATCCCCAGCATCTCCAGCTTCTTCCTTGCCAAGTCTGCCACAGCTGATCTTAAAAGCTGGTGCAGAAACTCTTGGAGCAGAGGCCTCTGAGCAATTGGAGGTGGGGAGAAGGCAGAAGCATGCTCCAGCTCTGCATCAAATTACACTGAGACTTCTTTAGAGAAAGCAATCAGGATGAATTGTGCAACCCAAACAACAGGCTGCCCCAGCTGTGAGGGACAGTGGAACAAAGGGGGGAAAAAAGCATTGACCCCAGAACCTGGACTGATATTGAGCAGAGGAGGAAATAAAGAGCAACGCCAAAGCCAACACAGCTGAGTATTGGGAGTTATAAAACACCAGCAGAGACTTTCAGCATGGTGTGTTATGGCAGAGAGGTTACCACCCCTTAAAATGAAAGCGTAGGTAGATAGGATTGAGATGGCCACATAAGCATGAAGCACCAGAGAAAAGAGCTGTGACCCTCTGCTCATCTGTAACCCACCCAGAAGGGCCAGCCCACAGCAGACAGATGAACTGCTTCAACACAGAGGAAACCATGACCCATGCACAGCTGATTATTACCATCATTTTTTTCCCCAAATGACTTCAACCGGAGCTCACACTAGCCAGCACCACGATGAGTCACATCATGACATTGCTCTCCAGGCGCAACATTACTGATGAACTAATTCCGGCAAGCAGACACCAGTGCAGAAGATGCATAGCGCAGAGCATCTGTGTTACTCACAGGCCACTGGACGAGCTCAAACAGACCGGCTAATGGCCAGGCAGTGAGGAACCAAGGCAAGTAAACACACCAGTTCTGCAGATTCACTCAGTGAAGGCCCTGGCCAAGGTGTTACTGCTGCCGGCTATAAGCTGCCAGCAAAATTAAGTGGCTGCATAGCAGCTCTCTGGTTTTCCATGAGAAACTTTTCCCAGGAGACTCCCCTTCCACACTAGCTGGGTGGCTACAGGCACACAGAGCAAACCAGCAGAACAGGCTACATCAGGCACAACAGGCAAGGAAAGGAGAGCAGCAATAGTTGCCAATTCATAGCGCTTTTTTTGTCCTTAAAAGCCACCCCATTAATCCCTGGTGGATAAGAAATGCCAGCTAAGGGAGCGGGGCAGTTTTCCCAGTGCCAGCAGAGGTGCCCATCTTGCCCAGCCCTGCCAACACAGCCATGAAGGCGGGACCAGGCGGGCAGATCCCCAGCAGGGTTTGCATCTACAGCCCACAGCACAGGAGCAAGTCTCACCCCAAAGAATAAATTTTAAGAGGCAAAGATACACAATCACAATATTACAATATTTAAAGACATGTGAAAGCAGCATCCCCCCACGTGATATTACAGCAGTTTAAACAGAGCAGGTCTGGATGCCAGGCTGGGGGAGGTTAACCGGATTCCACAGTGATCTGTCAACCCCATCCCAGTTGGCTTAGACCAGCTTTTTAGGGACTGTCTCCAGGGGAGCATGGAGTGACCTTGATCCAATTCAACCACCATGGGTGAGAGGTAGTATGGCAATACCGCACTCAAGAAAGGTCTTTGGGGAACCTGGTATAAAGGGTGACCAGTGGGTGAGGGGTTTTTTTTTTTTGTGAAAAGCTGCTCATATTTTATTTATTTGCTTCAGAAAAAGGGTGGGGTTTTTTTGTGGAGGTAAGCAGCTAATTGAGCTCAGGTTCTTTAGCTAATGAAGAAATAAGCTGAATAATTAATTATTTGAGGATAAATTATTCATGGGCAGTTGTGATTCCAGTGAGGGAGCAGGGGGCTCTGAGTGTTATTTATTTTCATCTTAAAAAAGAATAATGCATGTAAGCACCCCACCCAGCCCCCTGAATCACAGCTGTGATGAGAAATGGGTGGCTCGGGGACCAGCCCCTTTGCATCCCAGGGGAATGGGAACAGGTTCTTTCAATGATTAGTCTCCTCCCAGTATGAAGTGTTACCCAGAGTGAGCCGGCACTAAACCCATGTATCACCTTGGACCCAAACAAGGATGCTGATGGAGCAAGTTTTCTGCAGCCATGTCAGGGCAATCCTCCGGGCCAGCCTTCCTCCTGAAGCCACCCTAAATATTCCCTAAATCCCACATTTACACATCACACAACAGAACCAGCCAATCCATCCCCCTTGTTCTCACCTCTTGCTTTTCACACCTTGTTCCTGACCTCACAGCTTGTTGGAACAACTCACTTGACCCACTTCTGCACAGGATAACGAGCCATTAGCCACACTGATAATGATGGTTATTACAGATAATGCTGATTGCAGCTAACAGACAGGCTTATCATGGAAGGCCCCCCCCACCCCACAGCTTGGACCCAGGGCACTGATGATTTGGAAAGGGGTCAGCTGGGACCCCAGCAGTCCTTTTGTTGCTCAGTGTTGAGAGGAGCCCCTGGGGCAGTTATCTGTGCTGACAGCAGAGCCCTTTGATTACTCACCATTTTAAAGGATGATCTTTTGCCCTGTGCATGTACATATAAATAAACTGGCTTTTCTTGGTTCCCAGCAGCTTATAACAGCAGCTTTGTGTAGCCCTGTCTGATGAAATGGTGGAATCATTTCATCCCATTGCTGCCACTGGGGCCTCTCCTGCTCAATATTTACTCTCCCTCACCATGCCTCCTTCGCAGCACACCAGCAATTTTAACTTTTCCTCATCAAGTTATTAAATGACACTGAACCAAGAAAAGATCCATGGGAGATTCTGCTGGAAACATTCATTGATCCCTCCATTAATTCCTGCATTTGGAAGGCCATTAATGACCCACCCAGCAGATAAGGACCCTCTTAATTCTCCACAACACACCTGAAGGAAACAAGAGGCCATGTTACTACCCCAAAGGTCTTGATGCCCCAAAGCCAGGTGGATACTTCCAGGACAGAGACCTGCTATAAAGATCACAGTTCTACCCTTCACCAAGCCATGCTGACTTGAAAAAGGTATCCCCAGGGCCTGCTCCTTCACCGATAACATTTCTAATGGATTTTCCTGTGACTTTGCTTCAGGGTGACTCCATTTCTTCACAAGTAGTTGCAATGATGCTGGGAGCCCTCCAGCCCCCAGGAACCTCCCAACTTTTGAAGATCTGGGTGGAAGAAGCAGCAGTTTGGTGAACTGCCTGGCTGTCTCCTTTAGGGCTCCACACATGGGATGACAAACATTAGATTCTCTCCAGGCTGCCGCACAGCCTCCTGCGTTACGAACAGCAGGTTTTATATGCCAGCCACAGCACTGTTTGTGGCAAATACATCCTCCTGCCTCCTTTCCTCTGTATTTGGAATATCTATGGAGCATTCCTACCTTTTCCACTCTATTTACAATTTTACCATCTGTCTCCAACAGAGCCATTTTGGACACAGAAATAAATTCCCTGCTCTATTTAAGTGCTTTCTTATTGTCTTTGACCCTTCTGGTCATTCATAGTCCATTAGTTTCTTTGATTTCTTCCAACTGCTACCTGTATTTTTACATAACATTCCTTTTTTTAGCATTCACCAACACATTTGTCTGCTTTCTCCCTCCTCCCTACACCTGTGCACTTTGAGGGTGCAACAAGAAAAAAAAGCTCAGTTTCACAACACTTGGAGTATAACATATTGCTTACTGCCTTGTCCTGCCATCCTGGCAGACCCACACAGTAGGCAGGGGCTGTAATCAAGTTACTTTCACTCCTACTTCAGGCAACCATGGGCTTTCTTTTTATCACACACACACACACACCCCCCCCCCCCGCCAGCAATTAATGTTCCTCTGTCAGTGGGGGTGAGGCTTGCTAGCAAGTTGGGCTGCGGTGGGTGCCAGCACTGCACTATGAAGTCATCCATTATTTCAGTTTGGTTCAGTTTTGTTCTTCCAGACACAAAGTGTTCTTGAAGTCACCCTTCTTTCTACCCCCGACTCTTGAATCATCTCCCTAGAGCTCGGAAACAGATGGTTCAGCAATTTATCCTCTTTGCCAGTAAAACCTTATAGTGTTTAAGCAGGCTGTCACCAACTCCCCAACTTTTTAGATCCTCAGGCTCCTGTAGGTCAGCATTGTCTGTGCTTCTGTGGACCTACCAAGGTCTTGCCCCTTGCCAACTCCCTCCAGCTTTGCTGCCTCAGGAGGTGTTTTAGCCCTTCCTTTTAACACACTGATAACCACAGGAGACATTCAGCCAATTCTAACCCATCAGCACTTCTCCTCACAGCCAGGCACGAAGGGCTACAGACAGCCTATTACCTTGGTCCTTGTGTTTAGGCAAACTGAAGTTCTCCTTAGGTGCTCCCTTCTGGTTTGAGTCCAGTCCCTTGAGAAGGGCTCACATAACCTGCCTATCAATTGACCTGCTTAGTACAAACTCCTCCTTTAGTCAACTCAGAGGTTAACACTTCTGCAGGATGGAGGCCAAGAGAAGCAGCAAACTGGAGCTGGTACCTACAGCAGGGAAGAGGTATAAGGTGCAGGACCCACGAAGAGGACTGTCACACTATTTACTCTCCAGCACTGCCCTGCAGAGGCATGTGCCTGCACTACTCATTCAAGCCCCACATATATCCCCCCCAAGCTGAGGGCCACAGGTCAATTCCTCCACCATTACAGCTCCAACCCTGCTCTTGGGGGACCCTACAGCCCTTTTGGCCCCCATTTCCCTGCCATGGGGCCAGAGAGTTTGCAGGAAACCTGAGTGACTGTGTCAGCCACGTTGGGAGATGCAAACACATCCAGGGTGGGTCAGGCAGGTTTGCACCAAGCCCTGGACAGCTGTCACTAATGACGTCTATGCATGACATCTTCATGTCCCCCATGATGTATTGGCACCTCTCCATCTGATAAAAATCCTTGTCTGAGTCACCCTGTGCTCTTCTTAATCTATTTTCTCTGGGGACATTCAGTGATATCCCTTAATCACATAGCAGATAAGAGCAATTGCTTAGTTAGAAACTGCCCAAGGACTCCCAGAGTCTGGAGAGGGAGAAGAGCTGAGGTTTTGCATGGCTGCATCACACAGGCATCTGCAGATCACCAAGAAGCCACGCACACTCCTGACCCAGCCTAGCACAAACCCAACACAAATAGGACACACAAGAGCTGGTCTGCAAGGACCATGACTGAGTTTCCTTGCAGAGAGCAAGATGAGAAGCATCTAACAGTTAATGCCCCCATCTCTTATTACAGAGGCTGCGAGAGCTGGAAAGCAGCCACACATGCAGAAGACATCCCAGGCAGGGGAAAGCCAGGGCTGGCAGGAGGCAGAACCAGAGAGAAAGCAGACAGTTGTGAGCAGCAAGGGGCAGCCGCAGTGGTGCAGGGCTGGCAGGGAAGGCAAGCGTGAGCAGCAACATCCCATAACAGATGCAGGCTCACACTGTAGCAGCATTCCAGCAGCAAGGGCCAGTGATGAATTAACATTACCCATCTCCCCAGGAAGGGGCTGTCAGCACCAGCCACTGAACTGTTACTGCACTGAAAGCACTTCACAGAGACAGGGAAAGAGTACTGCTGAAGTTGGAAGCGTGCATTGCTTGTGCTCGCCCCTGCCAGCCCTTCTGGAAGGCATGAACGCACCCCAGGCCAGCTCCCTCACCCCCCACAGCACAAGGGATGGGATGCTCTGGGACTCATCCCTCCATACCAGGAAGGCAGGGATGGCATGAGCAGGGTACTTATCTCACTTTCCTCTGTGCAGTTATATTTTATACTTAGATACCTTAAATACCTTTTCTGGCAGGAGACAGTTAAACTTCTTAACCCCTCAGATGCAACAGGAGCAGCTTAACTACCAATAAAGTACCTGAATATTCCATCATTTCCTATGCAGCTTCCTCAGCGCCACAGGTGGCCCAAAAGACTTTCCAAAGACTTCAAGAAATCTGGGATGCAGCAGAGCATGCATTGGGCATCTCCAGTTTCAAGCCCAGGGCTTTGAGCTCTGGACAGCCCTTCTGGGGATTCTGGATGTGAAAGCCACCAGTGACCCCTCCAGGCCACTTGGGTACTGCAGTGCCTGCACACACCACCTCCTCTCCCTCCCTGCCCCAGCATAGCGCTTAACAAAGAGAAGAAAGTTAGCAGTTTTGGTGGGGGTTCTTTCGTCGTTTAAGTGATTGAAGTACCAGCTGAGAAAGAGGCACTTGAAAGCAACTTGAGTCTGGTTAAAGCTGGTTATCCATCTCGATTTGCATAATGATTATGCAAATGGAGGTTTGCATAATGTTGCTATGATCTACAATCACTTTAGGGTTTTATTGCATGAAAAGACCACAGAGAAGATATTGAACAGCTGTCCAGCCCCCTGACTGCCGCTCGGACACCACCAGGCACATGTGCCAGGGATGCTGATATTTCCCCCGCTCACACAGTTTTTGGTCTCCCACAGGGGCCGAGCCTGACTTTGTAACTGCCCTTGGGTGATTTCAGACTTCACACTTCAGAAGGAGACGCAGGGCTGCAACTCAATTCTTGGCATTAATTCTTCAGCCGAAACCAGAGGCAATTTTGTGACTGCCTTGCTGTGCATAGCCTGTGCTAAAGCTGCAAGCTCTGCCACTCTCCCTCTTACAAGCCCTCCAGTGAAAGCAATGCCTTGTGAGGCAGAACCAACCAAACCATGGAAGAGGGGACCTCAGACTCAGGAACATGTCTCCTGCACCACCCATCCATCATCCAGCTGTAGCAGATTTGAATCAGGTGTTTAGGGCAATTAAATCCTCTCTGCAGTTCTCTGGGGATCAAAGTCCTCCAGAACTGCTACTTTTCACCCCTGCCATACCACAGCACTCAAGTTTAGGCAGGTCCAGATGTACTCCTTACCGGGTAGGATGGAGGTGGCTCCTGAGACACCTCTTAAGTCCTTCATGCAGCATCCACATACCAGCCACCATGGGCTGCAGCACATCACACCCAGCATTGGGATCTCTGCAAGAAAAAACATCACACAGCTTTTTCAGTGAAGTGGCTCTGGCAGGAGCAAGCACCAAAGCCAACCATGAGGTAAAAACTCCCCTATAGCACAAGATGCAGCTTTTCCCACTGTCAGAAGCATTGCATCAGCAGATACCCCCCAGCAGCCACCCTAGAGAAACCCAGTTAAACAAAACTGCCCCCAAAACTACCCTAAATCTGTGAAGGAAAGGTTAAAAAACCCAAGCAATAACTTCCCACCCCCCAAAAAAATACAAATCTTTGCAAACCTTTCCTCTCCAGAAGGCCAGGAGCAGAGACACACCACCCAGGACCTCCCTTGGCTTTTATAGCTACCCACCCACCCCGCAGCCACTGCAAGGAAGGTGGATCATCTGGCTGATTGACAGCGGGTAGGACCAATGGGCTCCCTTCCCTGGCACTAGGCTGTAGTATCTCCACAGCCCTTTTGCCACCCTTGTTGTGGTGCTGGTGGCTGAGGGTGCCTTGGCGCATGTCACCAAAAGCTGTTCTCCATCCATTAGTGTCCCAGTCTAATGCAAAACCATCTGAAGGATGAGGTGAGGCCCAGATTTATCCAAACCTTTGTCCTGCCCCATTTTGCAAGAGGTTCTAGCACTAAGTTTGCTGCTGGGTCAATCTGTGGTGGCTCCATGGGACATTGGTGACCCTCATGGCCATCATCATGGTGCTGTTGATGGTCATCTTTGAGGTCTTTTGACGGCACTGGCTTTGCAGTGGTGTCATTGGTCCCGCTGCCCTGTCACTGACTGGTCTGAGGTCAAAGCTTGCTTCTGTGAGCTGGGGGGGTGCAAAACATGGCCAGGGTGGAAGGGTGGCTTCCTTCTCCTCCCTCTGAGATTGGCAGCACACAGCCCTCATAAAGCCCAGCAGAAGAAGGGATCAGCAAGCACTGCATTTGCATCAAGCAGAAGGTTGGATTTGACCCTGCAGGCCTGCTTGCATTACAGTCGCACCTGTGCAAATGTTTCTTGCCCATACCCATATTTTGGGCAGCAGCATCCAGCTGTGGTACCATGGCTGCAGGCACGAGCAGCACCTTCTCCGCCATGTCCTCACTCCAGTGCCAGGGTAGGAGTGGTTTTATCTCCTCATATCTCAAGGTTACGAAAGCTATAGCAAATGGAGGGGGATGGTAGGCAGCATCCTGGAAAGAAACCAAAAAAATGGCCAAAAAATAGCACTCTTTAGTGATCAATCTGAAACCACTGGGATACAAACAAAAGTGCAATGTGAATTGGCTCTGCTCTGCCTCAGCCTGAGCGGGACCTTCCCGGAAAGGCTGAGCTCCAAATACATTTAGCAACAGCTTCTTGAGAGAAGTTGTGTAATGGAGGGAGAAGGAAGGCTGATGGGCTCTCGGGGTCCCTCCCTGCCTCAGGCTTTCCTGCGGGAGATATGTATAGATATAAACAACACGGATCAAAAAGAGGAGTGGTGAGGAAAAGTTCCCCGGCTCTAGATATATTTGGGTTCAAATCCCAACTCTAGCAAAACTTAGCTGTTCAAACTAAGTGGAGCAGCTTCAAAGGAGACTGTGGGGACCCACCTGTGGCCACAGCTGGAAGACCTCCCCCAGCTGCCCTCGAGGCGGGTGCCTATGCTGGTCTCCCCTCCAGAGGTTTTCCTGGCAGCCAGATCTGCGCTTATATCTCCCCTTCCCCAGCAGGCATCTGAGCAAACAGCATGATGGGTAGAGCTGTGGAGGGAATACTGCTACTGCCATGAGGATTAATACCCAGCAGAAAGCCATCACTCCCTTCAACCCACACTTAGGAGCAGCTGAAGCTTTGCTTTTCAGCAAGGACGTGGTTCAGAACCCAGACAACTACTAAGCAACTAAAACCAGCTCAGTTCTGGGCTGCAGCTCCCTCCCTGGGCTGGCTCCTAGTCAGCAGTTTATGCGCCGGAGCAATACGTAGGGGTGTCAAACACTGAGTGACACACTCAGGAGCTGGAAAACATGATAAAGAGGTGCTGCCACATCCAGTGATGGGAAGCTAAGCCAAACGGCAGCTGCTGCCACGTGCACCTCCTCTGCTCTGTTCCCTTCCACATCATGCCTGCTTACCTGTGTGTAAATGGCTTTTTTAGTCTTTCCTAATATATTTTGGCTTTCCCAGGGATGACAGGATCAGCTGACAGTGCATTTCCATACAGCCTGACCTCCACAGTAGCTCACGGCGTTGAGGGAGGCAGTGATCATTTAGGATGTGTGTGGATCCCCTAAACTCTCCTTGCAAGCAGTCCTCACAACCACAGTCACAGACCTGTTACCCCTCACTGAGTGGGGGGGGTGGGACCTGACGGGAGGTCCCATACGCTGCCATCCCTGACCTGGCCTGGAGAGAGGCAGCACCCTCAGCAGAATGGAAACTAGATGGTGATTTCTCCCTATGGCGTGAGAAAGGGGACCCAAAGTCAAGTGGGAGACCGCAAGCTAGGCTGGGACCTGGGAGTGGACTTGCCCTTCCCTTTTGTTTCTTCTTTCTCCCTCATCTTTTGCTATGGGATCTATAGCTCTATCCCTAATATCAATCACACTCCAGCAAGCCCACCCTTCTGCATCCCTGCATTCCGTGCGTGCATGAACCTCACTTCAGCTTTTGTCACTCCTTACCAGGAATGACACCAGGAGGGTCTGGAAAGCACCTCAAGGGATCACAACTGTTGTGAGGATGGAGGGTACAGGCAGAGGCACCTTCCCATGCTCAGGACAATCCCCAGCTCCCTGCCAAGTCCCTGCTACCATCCCAGCCTCTACTCCTGCTCTCCCCAGTTCCGGGTATCAAGGGGGACAAGACACAACACTGAGACTCCTTTCCACCCCAGTCGCTCCCAACCCATCAAGCTCCTGTTTGCGCACTGAGCTTGGCTCCTCTCTCCTCCTACCAGCAGCATCTTCTGCCCAACCACCTCGGCAGAAGCCTTGCCTCACTTCAATGCTGTGCAAAGAGGGCTGCTGAGCTCCCCAACTTTCCCTGATGTCAAAAGCTTTACTTATTTGTTTTGCACACCACCAAGAGGCCACTGGGATATGGTAGTTTGTTTTATCTAAGGAGCAGCCAGACCACAGGAGCCTGAGTATAAATTCCTCAGCAGGAACAGAAACCCAAGTAAAAGGAAGAGGAGAAAGTTGGGGATGGAGATATGAGCTTTCTTCCTCTCTCCTGGCTTTGTTTCCTTTCCTTAATGGTGTCTTCAGCCTTGATCTGCTTCATGTTTCCAACTCTGAGTTTGCTGAGCATATGAGAGGGAAACTGGTGACAGCTATCAAAGGTTAGGCTCAGCCAGTGGAAAATTGAGGTTCTTGGGAAGACATTTTATTCATATGCCTGAGCCTGACACATATGAGGCTGCTGCGGGGTGGATGGACCCTGCCAGGGGCTCTTGCTGGGAACACGCCAGGAGGATGTGTTTTCTTCTACATGACTGGAAGGTGCATCTTGCTTGGCTGATCGTAGCAAGGCACCCCGTGGCCAGAGGTCATGTTGGAGAGCAGGGCAAGTGGCTGGAGAGTTGTTCCTGGAGCATCATGCAACAAAACTGAATTGCAAACTGGCTTGGTCCCCTGTGAGACTATCCCATGGAGGCAAAGGGACCATAAAGGGGATCAATTACATTCATCTCTGGAAAGGATGTCCTGGATCAATCCAATTGCCTGCTGCTGAAGGCAACAAGGTCATCTCTTACATTAACATTATCAGCATCTGTCTTAAAACTGTAGGCTGCTTTCCTCTTTAGTTCCTAAACCTTTTTTACATCTAATTTTGAGCTTAAATATATTACTGCCTAGCTTCTACAGAGTTTTCCACCTAAAGAGCTCTTCTCCTTCCCTGACGTATTCTTAACCTCCTTTTTAACAGGCCAAGGAAGCCATTTTCTGTGTCTCCCCTCAACAAATGGGTGCTCCACTCCCTACAGCAGCAGCAGAGTCCTCTCCTGCCCTTTCCCTGATTGAATTTGCCTTCAGGAGAAGACTGGAAGAGTAAAGAGTATTGCAGATAAATCCCACCAGTGATTCAATCAGAGGCATTCGTCCTCCCTTCTCTACACTGATGGCGTTTCCCTGCGCTGTCACTCATGCATTCCTAATATTTGTGCTGAGGTCAGGAACCAAATTACTCAATTGTCCTCAGGGCCGATCTCCTGTAAGCCAGACACCACTGCGTGCAGCACACCAAGCTGTCAGCTCCTCTTTAGCAAGTTCCTCGCACACTTTCCACTCTCCCATTAATCCCTGTCCTCATTAATAATTTCCCACAAGGCACTGTATCAGACACCTTACTGGAGCATGGAGAGAAGAGATCTACAGCATTTACTCCGTCCGGCACCTAACGTGAGATGAGCCCGACATCTCCTGTACAGCATTTCATGTCATCTTCTATTTAGCTCTGCGTTTTTAATGACTCTTTCCCTCCAAATTTGTACTAAAGCCTTGTATACTCTGGAGGCCGGACTAATGTGCCTGAAGTTGCTCAGATCATTTATGTTTCCATTTCTCAAACAGGGAGTGAAATCTGGGAAAGAGCTTGGGTCAGTAAGTATAAAATCTAGAACCATGTATTCTCCACTGTGCCCATGCTCTGGTTTGTGGGGAAGGTGGGGAGTCCCCGAGCAGGCAGCTGTGCAGGCAGGGGCTGTATTTGGGTCACTCCAATCCATCATCCTTTGCATCCTGGCTGCGACAGTGGCCAAGAGCAGGTGCCTGGAGACTGATCACAAGGAGAGGGAGGCATCCAGTCCTACTTCTCTTGCTTTCAGGGGTTAAAAAACTCCTGACTCAGAAGTCATCTCATTATTCTGGGACTTACCCACCCACAATAACCCTGTCCTCAGTTAATTTGCCTAATCACCTTTTGAACCCACTTACATTACACAGTGCATGGATGACATCTGTGCCAGGAGGTGAATCTGGTGGAAGTCACAACGTGCTCGGGTGCGGGAAGTAGCACAGCTAAGAAGGGGGTGGTTTTTGCCCAGACACAGAGTCTAGTCCATAGTGTGATTTGAACTGGCAGGATCCCTCTGAGCTAATCTTTAGTCAAGGAGAACAAACCCGCTGACAACAAGGCTGGGCTGGGATACAGAAATGCTCTAGGCAGATTTCCTGGAAAACAGAGGAGGGCTGTGGTGTGAACACTGAAGAGGAGCTATTGCATGGTGTTGGTGATGCTTATGAGCAGGACCTGCTTTCTGATACCACTTACAGAGCTTAGCATGGCTGCTAGTGCAGCTGGGGCACGTACTGTACTGAATTTGCAGTAAGAAACAATTGTTGATTGAGGACACTACAATACAAACACCTTCTCTCTTTAGAAATGCTGCAGTTCCACAAACTCAAGTTATTAAACATTTTCTAGCAGAGTCGTCCTGTCCTTCAGGGAAATGGCTACAAATGACAGGGGTTTTTCAGGGTCAGAGAAATTCTCACAGTCCTTTTATGCCCCTCACCTTTGCTTCCTCTCTCCTTCTTAACGTTGGTGAAAACATCCCCCCTTGATCTTCCTTGCTTGCAGCACTGTGAGGTGAGCTGCTTGGTGCTTTGGGAACTCTCCGATGGACAGTATTGATGGGTCTTGGAAAATAAAAGGGAAAAAGAGGTTGGATGTCAGGGGGGCAGTCAGGTCTCAACACAGGGCACCATCTCTCAGCTGCCTCATACCCAACAGAGTGCCTGCAGGGGAGTGGAGGGGGGACCTGGGAGGCTGTGGCACACCTTTGCCCTGGTGTGATGCTCAGCCACCCCCCCAATGCTCCCCCAGCCCCTCCTGGGCTCTCAGCCCTCCCCATGCCTCCACTCCACAGAGGCGAAAAGCCATGGTTCACATTCAGGTGATGCATCCCAGGTTGAGGGTGGCAGCGCTGTCACCCCCATGCCATCACCCTCCCAACCTGGCAGCCACCCAGCCATGATGGTGACCCCAGGTTCCTCTGCCCTGGGTGTGGGGAGAGCACAGAGGAGCCAGCAGCCTTAGATCGATGGAGATGGAGTTTGACACCCTCTGGGAGGCCGGAGGGAAGGGGCTGGGGATGGGATGGAACCAGCCCATGACGGGGCTCCAACGGACTCCCTGGGAGAGGAGACCCGTGGCTCCGCAGTCTGAGTCCCCAGTGGGCTGCTGGCACCTGAAGAGGACTGTGACATGAGCTAATGGGTGACATTTCCAAGAGGAGATTGGTTGTCAACTGCTGGATGTGCTCTGAGTTTTGTTGGAGGAGATTCCTGCTTGTGGCTCACTCCTCCGTGGATGGCAGAGCCCAAGCTGGACTCCGTCCTGCCTTGGAGTGTTTTCACTCTGGAAACAACAGCGATAGTACCCAAAGCATCTGCCCCCGACTTGTGCCCCACTGCTAGCACAGCCTGTGCATGGTGGCATTTGTCTGGGTAAAACAGCCACGGCCAAACCCCTTGGCAGCCCCTACGGCCCCTTTCGCCGGCACCTTGCCCAGCTAGTCCTTGGCAAGAGGCCGTGGGGATTTTAGGAGAAGACAGCAACATTCTCCCTGCCCACAGCCCCCTCTCCTGGTCTTCTGGGACCCTCAGCCACCCCAGAAAATGCCCTGGGGCATTTGTTTCTCTCCTCTACTTTTCCTTCTGTCCGCTAAGCCTGGCTGGAAAACAAGAAAAATACCTTTCTCTATGTCAAAATGTTCCCCCAAACGAACATTTTCTATCTGGTTCCAGTTTTTGTAATATATTCTTTTATTTTTTCTTGCCCTCCATAGGAGACTTCTCTATTTGGCTTCTCTATTTGGTTTTATTTTATTTTAAATGGGAATCCCTTTTAATTAAAGGAAGAGGGAAAAGCCCTTCAGTCCCATTCAGCTTGAAGCAAATTGGTCCTTCTCTCTTTTGAGGAGACTCAAGATACAGTTTAGGGTTGGATTCATTTCATGAAATGATCAGAAAATTCAAAGCAGCAGGATTAGCTCCATACCACATTTTCTCATTTCCCCTTGGCTCCCGTTCCCCAAACTTTCAAATCTCCAATTCATTAAAAAAACAGTTCCCGTCACTTGAAAGAGACAGCTTTTGCCCAAAACTGAACAAAAGCAAAAAAACACTGTTGAAAACCGTCCAGCCTGGCACATAAAGCATCCCTTCCTCTCCCCAAATCTGCATTGCTCACACCGCGTTTCTAGAAACAATACAAACTGATTGTGGAGTGGGCAATAATAATAACATACAAGGGGAGCTGTAGAGAAACGGCACTGCACTCTCCCCTCAGAAGAGCCCATTTCCTTCCCCAGCAGCCGGTCCCCGCTGCCTGGCACGGGAGTGAGGTGCTGGGGTGAGATGCGGTGCTCTGCGATGTGGCAGAGCAATGGTTTGTGGTGTCGGGGCTTTGCTGTGACGCCTGGATGCTGAGCTGGTGCAGTCGTGGTGCGGGCGCTGATGTGGCCGTACCCCAGCAGCACCGTGCAAAGGCACCCCGAACGCAGCAGCCCCCAACGCAGGGAGCAGGGGCTGTTGTGGCTGAGCGGGACACCCAGCATTAGTCTTGCCGCAGAAGCCAGACTAATGCGTGATGGTTGCTAAGTGCTCTCTGAGGAGATCAAATGCCAGTAATTAATCTTCGGTGCTCAGATAACCAATTATTCAAGCAAAAGAAGCAGGCGATGCACTGGATTTGGGGAAGCGGCACCAGCAAGTGGCTGTCGGGGAAGCTCGCGTGCCGGCACTGGTGGAGGTCGGGCTCCCAACACCCAGCCGGGGTAGTGTTGGTCGCACGGCATCCCCTGGTCCTACTGAGGGTTGCATCCCCCAACAGCATGGCAAGCACATGGGGGCAGGCAGACAAGGAAAAGGCAATTTTGATCTGGGAGGTAAACAGAGGCAGAGCTCAGGTTAAAATAACCTGAGACAGAGCTGGGAGCTGAACTGTGATGCTCCCCCCGCAGCCCCGCACCTTGGCGGCTGGATCCGCTCCCTGGGCTGGGCGCTGCTGGGGGGTTCATCACGGATGCAGGCGCCAGCCCTTATTAAAAGGCCTTTTCCATTTCTGATTTCTCTAATACAACTGAGTAAGAGTATTGATATGTCAGAACAGTCTTTTATTATGATCCATTTATGCCATTAATGTAATATCCTCCTCTTGGATTGCTTAGTTATGTATTAATATTGTGAGAAACTCGGCATTTCTTTTAGCTCTTCATTGTCTAAAATGAGTCCCAAACTCTCCATGTGACAGGATTTTGATGTATGGTCATATTTTTAGCTGTGATCATGCCTTGATGCTCTGAAATTAGGGGTATGTTTTTAAAATATTTTACCACATGCATTTATCTTATTTTTCTTAATCTCTGCCTTACCAGTTATCATTCTGCTTTTATTGTAGAATCATTAGTGCTTGTTATAAGTCTGATGTATGTATATGGCATCATTTATTTTCTGTTCTTAGCATAACAAGGAATGGAAAAATAAAACATGAATATGGCAAAATGATCAGTGGGTGTTTTACTTTTTTAATAAAGAACATTTCTAATGAATTGCTTTGCTGAGGCTGCTGGGGCACCTTTATGTCTAGCCTGTCTTAGAGGTCTGAAGCTACCGAGGATTCAGGAACAAGTTACAGGAACAAACCTGGAGAAAATGCTGTGAAGTGACAGACCAAAGGGATTTGACCTGCTTGATTTATCAAAGACATCAACAGTTGTAAGTTAAAGTGCCAAATACCCTCACCAGGAGGAAATATTAAAGGGTTTATTAAATCTCATAGAAATGGGACTAAACAAAGCTATGACCTGAAAATTTAGTCTGGACGCTGCAGGTCAGAAGCTGCCAGCACAGGATTTTAATAGAGATTAGAGTAAGGACTGCTCCAGTGTGCATGACTCTGGGAGACCCTGGAGCCCTGCAGCCCTTGACAGGATTTTCCCCACAAGCGCCAGAGCACGGAGCCAAGGGGGTGGCTGGGGCCGTCTGCAGGGAAAGAGAACGTCCTCATTGCCAGCCCAGCAGCACCAAGTCCACCCCATCGCTCTGCTCGGCTGGGAGCACATGGATGAGTTATTTGCTGGTTGATATAATATAGTACTAGTAATGAGGTGCAATAGCCCAACACAAATTACTGGGTTTGGGAAAAATCTCCAGTTTGTGTTGTATAAGTCAGCTCCTTCATGTAATGGTTTAAGCTGCCCTGAAAAGTGGATGAAATTATGACTGTTCTGCTCCCTATCGCAAGGGAGTTTGTCAGTGTGCATCTGAGGGGTACTTCCCTTTGGCTTTGTCAGCAGAAGTGATGGGGAAGCTCTCGTCCCTGTGCGTGGACAGAGACTGCCCTCAAACCCAAATCTCCAATCCCAAATCCCAAATCCCAGCAGTCTCCGGTCCAGCCATGGGGACCCCAGCTGATGCCTCCCTCTGCCGCCAGTTCCTGCCTTTGCCTTTACAAAAGAAAGGCAGAAAATGGACAAAAAAGGTGCTGATTATGGGGAGAGGATTGGTCCAAAACACAGGGACGTGAGGCCACCCCTTCTTCATGCTCACCACCGGGGTAGCAGCGGTCACTCCATTTGGTGACAAACAGGAGCCCTTCTCCAGAAATCTGATGGATTTTCTTCACTCATTCTCTATGGATTATTTGGAGGAAACTGAAAATTGCTGATTTGTTTCCTTGGATGTTAAAAGATCATGTGAAAAGATGGAGGAAAAATAATCTACAGTTTTGCATTACTGGTTTTAATACCAGTAAATAACGAGTGATGGGAGGAACACGATACATCCATTAGAGTTGTCCCCGGCCAGTGGGGCATGGCACCGGCAGGGCTCGGTCCTGCGTTGGGCTCTTTGCTCAAGGCCAACCTCTTTTCCTAACCTGCATCCCCCCAGCCCAGCCTCGCTGCCCACACCCACAGTTCTCCCTTCTCCCCCAGAGAAAACGCTCCTGGCCGGCATTGCATCCCCCACCTCTGCAAAGGAGGCAGAGAAGCGGGATTTCCCTGGGTGCAGGGGGTGTTGGTGGGGCCGGCAGCTCCAAGGCATGTGGGGTGCACCCTGCAGTGCTGACAGGGAGGGATGATTTGGGGTGAGCCTGAGCCAGCAGCATGCTTAAAAGAAGCACAACGCAACAGAGACCAAGACATCCTCGTGCCAAACTAAATCCAACCTTCAAGTGCTTTCACTCCTTGAATCCTCCCTTCATTAGCGGCTCTTCATCATCTCCCTTTTTGCTTTTTTATTTGGAAGCCTCTTTGCATATTTACTCATTTGATTGCTTGTTTTAATAGTAATACAAAGCCCCCTGGGCCAGTGGTGATAAACTCAGTGGACACGAGCTTTCCTTAGTTTGTTATTCCAGTTTTTGCTCCTGGCTTAAACATGGAATTTAAAGTTCTTTTCAATCAAAAGTGCTCTATATTGTGGTTAAATGATCTTTTCCCCCCAGAGAACCATTAATCAGGCACATGATCTAACTTCTCTCGCTCCTTCTCTATCTCTTTTGGCGAATTCTTAAAAGGAGGGGGGAGAGGAGAGAGGGAAAGAGAGAGAAAGATTAAATGGAGCAGGTGTCACATTTATCTTATTTCCAGTGCAAATACAATCAACAAGTGCCAGGCTAAAACCAGACCCTAAACAAAACCTGCAAAATGTTCTCTAAATAAATGATTCTTGGCTCTCTTCTGTTTGTTTTTAATTTGCAGTCATCCTCTGAATATTCCTGCCAAGCAAAAACTGCTTTGGGAATAAGCTCATTGGAGCCAAATTCATGGGGGAGGCTTCTACTGACGGAGTGCCCTGAAATGCCCTGTCTCCATCCCCTTACCAAGTCCCTGCCCTGCACAGCCCTTGTCCCAGAACAGCCCAGCATCCGTTCCCAAAACACAGCTCTAAGGATGCACAAAGCTGAACTTTGCCATTAAAACCTCTATTCAGCGCTGGCTCTCCACCAGCAGAGAGAGGGAGGTATCTCCAGGTGCAAATCCTAAAATAAATCCTGTTTCAGCATTAGGGTTTTTTTAAAACAGGATTTATTTTAGGATCTGGAGCCTCCTCACTCTCCATGCCCACTTTATAAGGTGGCTGTGGCCAGACTCTGCCCCTTTTAGTGGCTGCTGCCGGGTGCTCGCCCCTGCACCCTGACACCGGCCCATGAACCCCCTCCTCCGCTGACCTCACAAAATTTTTCAGACAGCAAAGAGCAGCTGAAAAACCTCTGGGTTGCACCCTGCTGAAGGGGGAGATATTTAGGCTGGGAGATTAAGAGCAGGCTTAAACACACAGAAACTGTGCTGGGGTGCTGGGACCCACAGCAGTTTAGTGGTGTAGACCATTTCCACGGCTCCTGGGGGATGTGGGGAATCCTCTGGAGGTGGGAGCGAGTGAGGTGTCTCCCTGTAAATCCCCTTTAACCTGCTGCTGTAGGAAAATGTGGCTCATCCAGCACATGGGGCCCGAGCTGCACACCAGTGGCTGGGAGCAGAGTAGCAGCCCAGGGAATTCTGAGCACAAGCATCAGTGCAGTTCCTTAGTGCTCATTACAAACTCCAGATGTACCCCAGAAAAAAGGGGAAAAAAAAAAGTTGTTTTTCAATTGAAAATTGGAGATTTTAACAAAGAAAGCCTTTTGCAAAAATTTTCCACTTTCTGTGGAAGGGATAAAGAAAAAAAATCTAAAATACATTAACAGAAAAAATATAAAAACTCTTCCCTGAGTCAAAATATTTGACTCAGTGCTATAAACTGAAACAAAAATGGCTTGTGTAGCTTTTTCTCCATCTTGGACCACTGCAGTGCCCCACGGGTGTTGCTGTTTGCACCTGATAACCACATTTTCTTCTGTGTGTCCAGTTCCCAGGCCAGGCTTCCTCTGCTGTGACCACTGGCCTTTTATATCTCTCTCTAATCCATGATAATGCATCATTTGGTCTGATAAAAGCCTTGCCTCTCTCTGCAAAGCTTGCCATGCCTCTGCCTCGACCTCTTGCGGCTGCAGCGCCATTTAAAGGGCTCTATGGTCAGTCCCCTTGTAGCTTTGGTGCAGTGCGTCCCTGGGGACAGCCAGGTCCTGCTGGAGACTGCGATGGGAGCTGCGATGTCCCAGGCCTCCAGCCAGCAGAGAGAGGTGTTTTAACCCCAAGCCTGGTCTATCAGCTAAGGAGCTGGATGCCTGAGTGTATCTTAAGGAGGCAGCGAGTGTTCCCTGGCAAGCCAAGGCTAAAAAGCTGCTGTAAAAGTCATGGGGAAATGTGTTCATTTTGCCTCCATTTTCTCTAAGGAATTGCTAGGGCAGTGTGTGATACCATACAGCAAAGTGCCATCCCCCATCGCATGACACCTTCCCCCCTTGGCTGCATTTATTTTAAATAACACAACCACCTACAGTGCAGAGGAGCAGAGAAGATCTCCTGCACTACCCAGTCCTGTCCCCTCTTGCTGCAGGCAAAGACATTCACAAACACGAGTTGCTGGGAAACCTGGCCTGGGGGGGCAGGATTTCCGCTCAGACCAGATGGGGACACGTCCACCACTGCAGCTGACCGAGGGATGAGCCCTCCCCAGAGGGAGGCAAAGCCCAAGGGGATCAATCACCAAGCCTATCACCCCCGGCTCTGGCCCTTTGTGGCCTTAGCAGTGCCTGCAGGATGGGCACCAGGCCCTGGAGTAGCTGTCCAGGAGGAAGAGGATTGCATTTCCCATCCTGAGGAATGTTTTTCCCACCCCCATGGCCCAGCGCAGCAATACAGCCCAGAGCAGTCAGGGCTGGCCTCTTGAACCAAGGCAGAGCATGGTGAGCTACAGCGGCATTAAAATTATTTCATTCTAGCTGCAGGATATGAAGTGAATTTCCAGGAAACCTCTCAGAGGGGAAGAGCAGTGCCCCCAGACAATACATAACTTATAAACAGCATGCTCCTTGATGTGGGCAGAAGAAGCAAGCGTGGCAGCCTGGGGCAGCACGTCACTGATGAGCCACATGAGTTACCTACAGCCAGCGGCAGGACGGAGGGTGCTGGAGGCAGCTGGGCACGGGGCAGCCCCACTCCCCCCAGCCAGGTTTGGATGCCCGGGCTGGGACAGGACTGGCGGCACACGCCGGGAGACAGCTCACCTCAGCCATGCCAGTGCCACCGCATTACCAGGCAGCCGACGGCTGTGCTGAGCAACACACATCTTGGACATGTGGCTCCAGCTCTGGATGAGATTGTTAAGGGACCAGATTCATTACTGGCCCCTGGCTGCTCTGATGGTACAAAATATCCATAAATCCATGAAAAGGATTGCTCTCGGCTGGTTTGCTTTGCATCAGGTGGAGTAAAGCAGGGGACTGATCCTGGACTTCCCCTCCTTCCTTATGACATGCCACATCCCAAGAAATCTGGCTCCAAAGGAAGCAAAGCCAGGGGAGTGTGGCAGTGCTGATGTGAAGGCAAGGCTGGCTATGGCCACACAGGATGAATTTCAGGCTTTAGAAAAAAAAACCTTCCCCCAGCCAAAGCTGAAACACTGTGTTTCCATTTATAAATGCAACGTACTGTGCGAATCAATGCAAATAGCTGGTTTGTTTGCAGTCGCAAGGGGAGGCTTTTGTTCTGCCCCAAGACTGGAAATTTCTGTTAAGCCGATTTTAACATTGGAAACAACCAGATGTTGCAGGAGGCGGAAAACTCAGCTTGTGTGCAAGCCCCGGTGCCATGTACATCCATCGCAGTCACCCCGTGGCAGCTCCAGGTCTCCAGGCTCACTGGGAATAGCTTGTTCTGTTCAGCGCCGCAGGTCCAGGGTCAGTCCCATCCTGTTTCCCAGATGGTGGCTGTTGCATGTCACTGAATTACACAGGCAGGAGCACAGGGACCGGCCAGGGCCCTGCAAGGCTGAGCAAGGGCTGGGAAAGCTTTCTGTGCACTTTGTGTCACTAAAACCAGGTAGAATTCAACCTGGTCATCTCCCCTTCCCCAAACTAAGCCAGGGCTGAGCTCAGCAGTTCAGGAGGGCTGGGGAGGGCACTGGTGGATGATCACCCACCTCATGCTCACGTCTGCATCCCACATTTTTGGGCAGTCACCATCCTCTGAGGCACCTGCAAGGTGTGGAGACCTGAATTTGGTAGCAGAGAGGATCAAGCTGTTGGCAGCTGAGAACATGCAACTCATTCCACTGATGCATGACACAAGAGGAACATGAGAGGGAAAAAGGCCATTGATGCCCTAAGTGCCTTATTGATTTAGCTGACACAGCAGATCTACACAGCCCATAAAGCGTATGATTGCATTTATAGTTATGCTTTTTCTAAGTGAGAGGCAAAGCGGAGATTAATCATGTGAAGGAAGAAGAAGAGGAGGAGGGGAGCATGGGACCCTAAATCCTGGGGAGCTAATAAAGGCAAGCAGGGAAGAAACCCTGCTCTACCACCACTGCCAGCTCCATCTCATCGGCTCTTGCTGGTCTGGAGGTGCCCGCAGGACCCCCTCCTGAATCCACAGCTCATTTAAATGCTTCCTTTTCCCTTCCTTTCCATCCTTTTGTCTTTCCATTTATTGGCACAAGTAAATACGGGCCATCCCATCCTGCTTGAGGAGGGAGCTGGGACGTGGTTCCTGCTCTCTTCACCTTTCCAGGGCTGTTTAGGTGCAGTAGAAAAGCCTTTCATTCATTCTGCGAAGGCTGACAGCCCTCTCCTGCCCAGCCCTGCCTTTCCTCACACACCCTCTGCACGGGCTCACAGACCAGCACAAATACTAAATGCAGTTTCTGGTGTGTGATTTGGGAGTATATTTACTGGATACAGTCAGCATACAACTCCCCCAAGAGCAGGACATTCTGGCTTTGCCTCCAGCTAGCTGGGCAGATGGTCTGTGAGGCTGGGCTCAGCCGCATCCTCCGGCCCTCATTAAAGCTCTCCCGAAGAGGCCATGTTTCCAAAGTCAAAATGTTCCATGCAGGGGGAGGGAAGGACTTAATAGGAGAGGTGGCAGGAGGAAGTAAAGTGCTTTTATTGCAAAGGATGTTAATTGCTTGATGAACTCTTGTCGTGCAGCGTGGCTGGGAAGCAGCCACGTTCTGGAGATGTGTTTGTCCCCACACAGTCTGCGTTGTGGAGGAGACATTGGCGGGGACACAAACACATAAGGCCTCTTGCCTGCACATCAAAATATTGTAGTTACCTATGTCAGCCCTTCATGCAAGAGCCAAACACCTCAGGTTTGCTCATGGTTTACCCTCATACCATGATGACTCAGATGGGAGTTACCTTGTGTTGGCTGAGCAGTGGCAAGCAGGGCTGAGCTCCTCCTTCACATGATTAATACACAAGTGACACATGATTATCACAAAATTAATCTCTGCCTTGCCTCTCACTTAGAAAGAACATAACTGTAAATACAATAGGGGACTATAGGAAGGATGGGAGCAATCTCTTTAGCAAGGCCTGCTGTGACAGGACAAGGGGTGATGGTTTTAAACTAAAGGAGGGTAGATTTAGACTGGATAGAAGGAAAAAGTCTTTTACAATGAAGCTGGTCAAACACTGGCAGAGGTTGCCCAGAAAGGTTGTGGAGGCCCCATCCCTGGAAACATCCAAGGTCAGGCTGGACGGGGCTCTGAGCAACCTCACCTAGCTGAAGATGTCCCTGCTCACTGCAGGGGGGTTGGACTAGATGCCCTCTAAAGGTCCCTCCAACCCAAGCCGTTCTGTGATTCTGTGATTCTATGATTCCCTTTTTCTGTGCTGCAGCCCCATAGGGGCTACGGGAGCACAAACCAATCCTGATTAGGATAACACAAGCAATTCTATTAGGTTTTGTGCAAGGTGATGCCCTGTTGGATGCAGGAAGAAGAGAAAGCTTAACACACACAGTGTAAGAGGAGGGGGAGCCTGAGATGGAGCACACACCCCATAAAGCTAAATTTGGCAGGGCATGCCCAGGCAGCAGGATGCGGGATGGAGAACAACACCACGGCGACTGGGATTGTGGTCAGCCCTCCCCAAAGCTGCCGCCACCTTTGCAGCCCTCCCTGGCTTCACATCAGCCCCATCAGCACAGGCAGGGACATCTCAACCCCAGCTGGCTGGAAGGTCGATGGATGGGGAGCACCCCAGATCACTTCCCCATGTGGCAAAACCCCCGTGAGCTCTTCCCAGATGCTTCTCAAAGATCTCCTGCAGCCATTAACAGTCTGGGGGCTTTGAAGGAGAGTGCGGCACAGTGGTTCCCTGCATGTGCAAGAAAAACTCCTCTGGCCGCTGATAGCTCAACAGCAGAGTTATACCGTGAGGAAACTGTGAAGGGTGTGAATGCAATGGAACGAAAGAATTATGTAGAAAATAAAGGTAGTTACAGTTGCTTCAAAACATTTTCGCAGCGAGGGCTCAGGGCTTTTAATCAACTTTTTTTTTTTTATTATTGCAGGTTCTCCTTTCTGCCAAACATTTGCAGAGGGAAAAAGAAACGAAAGAGAGAAAAAAAGTTTTAGCTGCCAATCTGTTGCTTGCAAAGCCATGAAAAGCACCCTGAGAGTGATGAGTGTATATTATAAAAAAGGAAAAGGATTTCATGCATCGTCTATGCTAAAAAGTCTTTTTAGGCCCCTTCCTTCCTGAGACCTCCCATGTCCCCAACATGCTCTGAGCCATTAAAGAAAGCAGTTTCAGCCCACACCAGACTCATCCCAGACTCCCCACGTGCTCCTGAAAATCTGGCTCAGCCCTCCTCTCTCCTGGAAGTTTTTCCTGGATTATTGAAGCCACAGTCCCTTGCTCCCTGCAGGCTCAGGTAGTGGCTACTCTCCCGAGGAGCTCTGCTCCGATGCCACACTGTTCCCCATCCAGCATTGCTCCCAGGGCTATTAAAGCCAGAGGGGCTGCTTTGCAAAAACTTGTTTTTGACTTAAATGCTACCTGCTCGCTCAGTGCTGGGAGCGATGTGGCTGCAAAAGGGCCTGCATCCTCCCGGTTAGTAAAATCTCCATCCCTCTCTATTTACCTCTTCTTTTCTTTCTTGTGAAAGTTGGTGTTTTCTACCTTTCAGCCTAGACCACAGGGCTAGAAATCCAGATTTCTCATCCCACCCAAGGCAGGGATGCCTGCAGAGACCCACGACTCCCAGAGAAGTGCACCTGGGACAACCAAGCTACAAGAAGATTTGTGGTAAAGTTGCCAGAGGAGACAACATTGGAGTCTTCAGTGGAGGAGGACTGAGAAGCCTAAGCACACCCTTTACTCATTTTTCCTAGGCCAGAAAGCCAGGCATGAGCCTAAGTATGTGGAATTCCCCTCTCTAAGGCCACATGAGCAGAAAAGTAAAGATAAAGATACATATATATATATGCGCTTGTCAAGCTAATCGAGGCTGGGAGAAAGGAGAGCTGTGCCAGCCTTCCACTGCTCTGCCATGCAGGGAAGGAGAATTAGAGGGGCAATGAGGAGAGAAACGGAGAGAAACATCCTCTAAAGCTTGTTTTTAAGACATCCCTTCCACCCTAGGGCTTGTTTTAACAGCCCATCCTGCACACTAGATACGTCCCCTTTTATTTACGATGATTATTACGGGCTGCTGCAGGGTCCCCTGGGTCCCAGAGAGGCAGCGCTGGCTGCTATTAAGGCATTTTGTCTTTCTCTAAAATCACATAAAGACCTTCCCCGTGCTCCTCCCGCTGGGCAATAAAAAGCGAAAGACAATCCACGGCTGAGCTGGCTGCTCTCTAGCTGGATGGGCAAAGCGCCTCGTTAGGCACAATAAAGTGCTCTCCTTAACCCCGGGCCATCCGTGGAGGCCAGGGCAATCAGGCCAAGGCAGAAGTAGGGAGCTGCAGGGAAGGGCTGGGAGCAGCGGCCACTGGCACACGCGAGTGGAGCAAGCGGGAGCTGAGCACGCACCGGGCAGAGCCGGCTGCAGCAGCGTTAATGCATCTCGGGACTTATCCCCATCCTGGAGAAAAATGCAGAAACTGAGGGTTGCAATGTGGGAAGCTGCACTGCAAGGGGTGGGTGTCAATGCAGGCGGGCAGCCTGGCTCCCGGGACGAGCACCCCACCGCCAGCCCCAGGCTTGGCTTTGCGCCCCAGAGGCAGAAGTGGAGCGCTTGTCCAAGCCAGCCAAAGAAGTATTTTGGAAAATTAATCAGTCCAATTGAAATGTGATTGATTGAGGATTGAAAGCCTCAATCCAGCAAGTCCTGGAAAATGTAATAGTCTAAAACCCTGCTAATTTTTCTTGTTCTTTCTGTTTTGATTTTTTCCCCCCTTTTCCCTTGTGGAGGTGGCTTCATGCCAGGATGTTTATGTGTAAACAATTCAGCTCTCTCCTGACTGCCTCGGTGCACTGGGTGCAGAAGGCTTTGGAGCCAGTGAGACCCCGCTGCCCCAGCACTCCTGGCAGAGCAGGGATTTCCATCCTTTGCCTGCTCACCCCAGAACCCTGTTTGCCAAAACGTGATGACAAGGAGAAAAGGGAGGGGAAGAGCCTCATGGTGCTGAGCTTGCCAGCTCAGGCCGACCCCAAACGTGGAAGCAGGAGTCCTGCTCCTCCTAAACCAGTATGTATCACAACAGATTGGGTAACACATATAAGCACGTGTATCCCCTCCAGTCACTGAGCAGCTGTGGGGCCACCACGACTTTCAGAGCTGGACAATGAAGAGGAGCAACATGAACATCAGGCTCAGCGCTGGCACCTCCTTGACTCTGAAGATTGTCCTCTAATGCAGTCATTAAATCACTGCTCTAAAATAAAGGGTAAATTTGGTGTCCAGAAAATCAGCCATATTCCTGAATGCAGCACAGCAACCACTTTCTGCAGCAATGAAGCAAACCTAGAGGCCACAAGCGGAGGGAGCCCAAAGCCAGTGATGTGATTTAGCTGCTCATTTGAGGTTTCGTCCAAAGCTACCTGTCAAGTTTCTGCCAGTGGATTGGCTGTGTAATTAGCAACTGAAGTGAGCGTAAGTTGCAAGCAGCACTGTTAGTATGAAAATATTTCTGTTTTCCACAGATCTATTTTGATTTTTGGCCTGTATTTTTGGTTAGGGTCTTTTTTTGACACAGCATCAACATTTCTCAAGTGGGAAAAAACCAACATAGTTTAGTTTAAAAAAAAAAAAAGACCAATTTTCTGCCAGCAGCATCCATGGAAATGTTTCAGATAGGCCTCTGATGAAGTAATCTGAACATATGCCATCAGACCCAAGATCTGACCTCTTCCAGCAGCCCTTGTTGGACTGCTTCCCTGGGGAAACGAGGCTGTGAAATCACACCTTCTCTGTGTCTATTTGTCACCTTTCCACCATCAAACTTTCCCATACCTGGGCAGATTTCAAGCCCAGATGGGACGAGATCTTGAAGCTAATTGGGTTGTGACAAACTTCTCAAAAATTGCAGTCCAGATTCAATTATATTTGGTTTTCTAACTGAAGAAAAGTTGGTAGGCAGCAGGGGTTTGGCTCTTATTAGACACAAAAGAATCTCAGGTGGATGAAAGCCCTTAATATTTCCCAGGTGCCAGGCATGTATCAGTTGGACTCTGCACCTTTCTGGTCTGCATGTCAACCAATGGAGTTGAGATGTACTTTGAGCAGGAGCAACACTTTTCTCCTGACTCATCTGAAGTCATCTGCCTGTCATGCCCGTGGAGTCACCCTGAGGACAGCACTTCCCATGGTAGCTTGCCACGTGTGTCGTCTGCCAGAGCAGCCTTGAAAACTCAATGAAATGAGGATAAAGCAAGTGATCGATCTTCATCCCAGGGCCAGAACGCAGGTCTCTGTTGGGTTTTCAGTTGGTTTTTTTGACAGTGGCACCATGGGGCCGGATTTCACAGTGATCCTACATCGTGCTGTGTCTCCCCTGGGAACTCTTTCTGTTCCCAGTGCTTTGGCCACAAGATGGATCAAACCTGGCTGTGGCCTTAGGGCCCCTGTGCGTTCATCACCGTGCTGGGTTGCTCCAGCCTTTATTAGGACAGTTTATTCATGTCCTGCTCTGCCCCAAGAGCCTGTCTGAAGACAAAGCATTAGTCCTCTCCATGAGGGTTTTTTATTTTTAATAAAACTTGCTTGTGCTCTTCCCCGAGGGACTTGTTGAAGTTGCAAAAGTCAAAGATAAAATGTTCTAGCTGCTGTTTCCTGGAGCGCGATGCTGTTTTCTCATGAAAGTCCTTTAATGAACACCTGCAAAGGGCAGAGATGTGACCAAGGCACAATCTGTGGTCCAAGTACCTCTGAACCCCAGAGATGTTGGCAGCCAAATCCAAGTCCATTCTTTCCAGATCTTCTTCCAAAATGGTTCCTAATGGGCTGAAAGAAAACTTGAAAGGGAACAACTTCAATGTGGGAGAAAAAACAAAGCCTGTTTTCCTTCCCACTCTATGCATTGTGGCTGTCTTCCAGCTCCCTGCAGATCTCAGGACCTTCACAGGGCCACATGAAGAGGTTCAGCCTCATTGGAGGGACAAGCTGATGGTGCAGAGGCTGTAAAGGTAATTTCTACACCAGGCAAGAGGCAAGTTCCCTGGATCAGGACCTACCATGCCATGAAGCAATACTATCTGCAGAAGGCCAGGGGCAGCTTAGCTCTCGGTTGCTCATCCAGGCTAATGAGCTAATATGAGCTGGGCTAACGAGGCTGCACTCTTGCTGGTCCTGGAGCGAGCAGTTGCTCAGGGGGCTCTTCCCTGTGCTGCACCTTGTGGGAGGGAGGGAGATGCTTACAGGGCTCCCTCACAGACCATTTTGACAGGGAGAAGATGTATTTCATCCTCATCAAATCCTTGGCAGGAAATGTCAGCTTGATGCCAACAGGAAAAAAACCCTAATAAATAAAAGGAAGCACCGTCTTCTTTCTGATAGTTTGAACTGCCAATGTTTTCTGGGCTGAAAGTTGACTTATCATTATTTGTTTAACTCTCTTCTGTTCCTGGGACTAAGCAACAGCCCAGTTAAACACCATTCTACCAACATCCATGAGTGCACCCCATGGGTAGCAGGCTTGATATTGTTTGGGCATGAAAATCACATCCCCCTGTGCCCAGGGCAGTATGGGGACATGTCCCTGTGATGGGGGCTGGCCGTGGTGTCACCGGGATACCATGGCAAGGGGCAGAGGAGCCACCAGCAACACTAATCTCTGCAACAGAGCAGGATGTTGTGCAGCCAGATCCTCCCCATGGGCACCTGCAGTCAGTCCTTGGAGAGCCAGCCATGTGCAGTGCCTCCAGCAGGAATGCGGAGTCCTCAGCCAGGCTGGGCCTCCACAACAGTCTCCCAAACCTTCCCAAGCTCTAGGGTTTGCCTGTAAACCAGGACTGGAGAATGGAAAAAGGGAAATATCACTGTTCTGAAATGCCACAGAATGTCACTACATCACTATGGTCTCCCCTTGTCATGCCCTTCACACTGGCACTTGTTGAAGGAGCCTGGTCCAGAGGAGTCATGCATGTGCGCAGCATCACTGCCCAGGGACGCTGCCCTGCCCACTGAGGGTCCGGCAGCAACTGGCTGACCACAAACCACTCATTCTTGGGGAGGGGACTTACAATGAAAAACAATCACATTTTCTGTGAAAAACAGTCCTTTACATGCAGCCATAAGCTTAAATCCAGCTCTCATTTTCTCAGTTTTGATAGGAGGTTTCATCTGCCCCACTCCAAACTTTATCCAGGCTCCAGCCCTAAACTCTGACCCTGCTGGGACTTCCCATTCAGCTTTGAACAAGTTCCTCCTCATCCTAGGAGCCAGCGCAAAGGCTGGGCAGAGAAATGGCTTTCTTGGCATCCAGATCTCTTTTCTGATTATTATTCTGGTCATTCACCCTCTTTCTCTCTCAATCTTGAGGAAGGAGCAGTGATTTTGTGAGTTGGAATTTGGATGTATTCCCAGCTCCTTTTTTTTTCCCCTCCTGTTAATTAAAACTAATAAATCTGCTCAACAGAGTTTGCAGAGCAGGGAGACAAGGTACGGTTATCTTGACACGGCAAGGCCATCTCACTCGTTCCCCCACACCTTTTATTTATTTAATTTATTCATGTATTTATTCAGTTCTTGAGCCCGTTCCAGAAATATGCTGCTGATCTGAATTTCTTGTCTATGCTACGTGCAGGCTCTTTGCCTTTCTTTCACAAGGAAGCAGTCCCACAGGAGCTGCAAATAATCAACAATTATCATGGCATGCATCCCTAGACATAATTACAGACAATCCAGAGTAACCCGGAAACAAAGGGAGTCCGTGTTATACAAGACCTACTCAGTCTATTCCTCCTCACGTGCCCCGTACCCTCCACAGTGGAATGGGAGATGAAACCCCAGCTGCTGGGGCACAGGGAAGTTAGTGCAGTGCTCAGTCCATTGTACTGATTTGGGGAATGCAACAGGAAAAGCCGAAAAATGGGATCAGCCCCCCACATGGTTTAATGCCATCTGAGATGTTGCACAGCTCCCCTGGCATCCCTGGCCACCCCAGAGAGCTGGGTCATACCTGCCAGCCCTGGGAAGGTGACTGCAATACCCTGCGGGGTCCCAGAGGGATGTAGGTACCTATGAACTATCCCTCATGTCCTTCTCCAGCACGGTACATACATCCTCCAGGAGGCTGTACATGGCTTCTGAATTAGGTGCCCAGTCCAAGACAGGACAGGCAGGATTTTTTCAGAGATGCTGCCCATCCCCAGCTTTGCAGCCAACACCTCCGTGCCCATGAGGAGCGGGCAGTGGTTCCGCCTCCCCGGCACTGCGCTGCCACCGCAGGGGAGTGCCAAGGAGAAGGGTGACCCATGGGTGCCGCAGGGCCGCTTGATGACTTTCAAAGGCAGAAGTTTGTGCAAAATGGCTTTGCTCTGAAGTCCTGCAGTCTCTTCCTCCTCCTCGCCAGGAGGAAGGCAGCACTGGTAGCTATAGCAACCAGACCTCCTTTGCTCCAGCCGCCAAACTTCACCCAGACGGGCTTGGGCGAAAAAATGAAGAGGGACGGGAGAATGCAAATGACCTGCAATCCCTCCAAACCCTTCCAATCAATATTATATTAATTTTAAACCATGGGAGTTAGGCAAGACGTGTGTAAGGATAAAGGAGCGAATCCCAGGCAGCATGGACAATGGGTAAAAAGCAAAGGGAAAGATGCAGAACAGAAAAACAAAATGATGATGCACTTCTTCCACCCTGCTAGCCTCCAAGCAGGCTCAGAAGAGGCTGTACTAGTGTCATCCAGAGGGTAACAGCTTTAATTAGTCATTTAAGTACTCTCCACAACAGACTTTGCTCTCTTGATGCTCTTTGGAAATGGCTACGCTGCAGTTGTCGAGGCAAAGCACGTCCTTCCCCTGCTCTTCTCCCTCTCTGGCACATCAGCACAATGCAGCAGCAGGGTACTGGTCACCTCTGAAACAGTGCTGTGCCCTTTCTGTGGATAAAGCAGAGCTGTGGGGGGAACAGTGTCAGCCAAAGAGTCATGAAAATGAGCCCCCATGGCTGTGTTTGCCAGTGCAATGCTCCACTTTCACCTGCCCCAACAACCGTTGCAGTGAAATTTGAGTCCAGCAAGATGGTGGGCCAGGACAACCAGGTTCAATGGTCCCTGCAACTTCCCATCCCCTGTCCTGAACGGTGCTGGGGCTCTTCTACCCCATCTTTGTCCCTCTCCTCTGCACAGGATTTCTCATGGCTGTCACTCCCACCTCTTTGGCTTTCCGATGGCTGTTCAAACAACCCCACAGTCTCTTCTAGTCAGCTTCTCCTGAACTGGGTGAATTCCCTTTTCCTGCTTTACAGATGGGAAAACGTAGGCAGGGGGCAAAGGATTTCCTCAGCATCATCCATCGAAAACCAGTGGTAGGTGCAGGAATTGACCCTGAGACCCTGAGTCAGAGTTTTATATCCCAGCTGGGCTGCACAGCCTGGAGATTTCTCCTATGAAACAATTGGGTTTTTTCCTATTTCAGATGGCTTTTCAGCCAAAGCTCAAGGGTAAAAAATGGAAACTTTGACTTCTGGAAGAAAAGCTATGATTTTCTTTGCACTGAATCCCCTGACCCAGTTCTCCAATGAAAACCTCCAACCCACCAAAAGTGCTCAAGCATTGATTTTAGAAAGTTGATCGTTGCTTTTTGGAAACAATCACTTTTTAGAGAAAGCTGTTTATATAGATAACCGCCATCCTTCTCTCACTTGAAGCAGCAGCTGTTGTGGGAGACAGCTGAAATGGCAAACACGCTCTCGCTCAATCCATCACCCAGACACAAGGAAAGAAGAGCTACTTAAGTTAAAGGACAATGTTTGCATAAGAGGAGCTAGGCCACAAATCAATTCACACTGGAAGTCAGGAGAAGGTTTTAACCGGAGCGGCGGGCTCCTGGAATGATCTTCTGATGCGATCAGGGGATAAGAAATATCACCCTTTTCTAAGATGGAGCTGAACCAGGTGAGTAAGTTCATGTAGTATCACACGTGATGGTGCTGACTTCAACCTGAGCAAAGCAGAAAGATCTGGTTTCACATTTCTGTTTCATGCCAGAAGTCTCTGGGCAGCTAGAGCTCTACCTAATGATCCGTGCTGTATGGAAAGAAACTTAAAGAACATTCGCTATTGAATTTCCATAGACTTTCCCATCTTATTTGCATTTAAAACTAGCTTTCAGATGCTGCGCGTGGGACAAGACACATTTCTGCTCAATACCCGTCCAATTTTCCCTGTTGCGGATTCAGGCTGGCGGCACCAATTGCTACCGATACAGATGGAGTTGCGTGAGAATCCAGAGTTTTCTGGCCCAGAGAAATCTTACAGGGAAATAGCTGCAGCAAGTACGGAGTGCTCTGGTTGAGCCAATGCATGGCAGAGCGAGTATGGTGTTTCTGATTACTGAGAAACAAAACGGGGCAGGGGGAAGGGGAGGAACTGAATCTTTTCCTTTTCTTAAATGGGGACAAAAATCCAATTTCTGGCCCAACCATTAATAGTTATTCCAAAGAGAATTCATCTCAAGTAGCAAGGAACATTTTGTTTTAGCTATTTCAAAGCATTATTTTTCAACCTTTGCAGCCTTGTTATTAAAATGCTTCTATTTTTTAAAGAAATTGATTTACATTTTAAAACAGCAGAAAAAGTCACTTTGAATTTAAAAAAAATCCCATTTGAAAATGTCAGTGTGGATGAAGAGGGAGAGCTATCGACAGACAATGCTGAGAAGGCTAAAGCCTCTTTCAGTTTAGTCTTTACTAAACAGATCAACTGTGAGTTGGTGTCTGACACAATTAACACCGAGGAGTAAGATATCAGGCTAGGAAGGGACAGAAGAGTTTTGAGTGTACTTAGTTAAGGCAGGCGTTTTCGAATCAGCTGCACCATGCCAGCTCCATCCCCAGGCGCACCGAGAACCACCAACCGTGATTTCGGAGCCAACATGTCGATATTTGAGAAGATGACGATGCAAAAATGTAGAAAAGGGCAGATGCAACACCTGCCTTTTCAAAAGGGGAGGGAGGCAAATGAGTTTACCTCTAATTTTCAGAAGCATACTGACAGCAAACAAAGCCTACATGAGCACCTGGAAGAACGCAGGAAAATGCATAGCAGCCAACATGAATTTGTAAAGACCAAATTGGGTCAAACCAATCTAATTTCCTCCCATGACAGGGTGGCATGGCTGGTGCTGGGGGAAGATGCGGGAGATGTCATCTATCTTTACTTCAGGAAGGCTTTTCAAGCTGTCTCCCATGACATTCTCATCAGCACAGTGGAAATCGGCTCTATATTGCAATTTGGCTGTACCTAGAGAGGGATTATCAATGGTTGCCTGTCAGAAAGGAGGGATGCATGTAGCAGGGTTCTCTCTTGATCTGGTACGATTCGATATTTCAATTAACCTCCCAGATGATGGAAGAGGGGAGGTGTTTATTAGATCTGCAGAGGGCTCACCCCAGGAAAGGCTACTGGAACTTCGGAGGACACGAAACCAAATTCAGTCCAGACCTGAGACCCAATGACAGGAAATTGGAGAAAGGGCCTGAGATATCCTATAAAGCTGATGAAATTCAGGGAGAACCAGCGTGCGGCTCAACGGCGAGTTGTCACACAAACACCAGATGGGTTACAATGGGCTGGGCAGCAGCTTGGCAGAAAAAGATCCAGGGCTGTATTTGAGGAGAAGTTGAACAGACTGTGGCAATAAAAGGCAAAGAGTTGACTGCAGCATTGTCTTAGAAATGGCTCAGGAAGAGCCTTCTCTGGACAGGGGAGTGAAATACAGAAGCCCTCTGGGGCCTTCTGTCCTCATTTCTGTTCAATGGTTTGGGTCCAGCAAAGGCAGCTTTGGCCACCACTGGCTTTTGTTTAAATACACGGGTATTTCCTCCAGGAAGTTTCCAATTCTCTCTCTTATTTCTGCAGAGCATGATTTCCATTCCGTGCCCGACACTGCCTCTCTGGCTCTTGATCTTTCATGTGGAGCCAGGGATTAATATCGTTTCAACACCATTTTCAGAAAAATCAGCAAATTGCATTTGTGTCTCACTGGAGGATACAGGCTCCAGCGCAGCCTTCTCCTTTGGGGAGACGTGGAGTAATGGGGTACTCTGACAGGCTGCGACCAGAAACCTGCCAGGAGGAGGAAGATTCACAGTCTCTCAGATCTCAGTGACGGCTCTATCCTTTAGCAACTCTGCTGTAAGCATACGCCGAGCAATAACTGTGCATGCACAAAAAAGGCTGTTGCTAATAGATTGTACTGCTTGTTGCTACTCTACTAAGAATGTCCTGCTAATTTTTTGTTTTCACCAAATTTTCCACTTGAAATATGAGAGCGGAAATGAAGCTGTGAGCTGCATCAATAAAGAGAGGCAGAGCTGCTGCTTTGCCTTCAGCTCTGCAGCACCAGTGGGCACAGGAGCTCAGAGCCCTCCAGTATCACCTGGGTGGGTCCTGCAGGACCCCCTGCCATAGCTTGGACCTAAAATGATCTTACCCCTGGCAAACTCCACCCAGAGCCTTGTCCCGGGCTGCAACAACCATGAAAAAGGAAAGACAGGGCTGAAAATGGTCAGAGCATCCTACTCAGCCTTGTGGAAAGTAGGGCTTGGTCCTGGGGGCTTTGCAAATATTAAAAAGCCAACAAACAACAAAATAAGACCCACCAAACCCAGCATACAGTCTAAGCCTTAGAAATAAGGAACGATGCTGCTAGTCTTGGGAGACAAGGGCTTCTCTGGAGAGAGAAAGAAAGATGATAACCAAGTAAGCATTGCCATTTCCAGTGGTGTGGTGGCTGAGCTTCAAGGTCAGACTGACAAAGGCTATTTGTTTCACTCTAAAGCCAAACTTCTTGTTTCCTGAATGCACCTTCCTCCAGCTGTATTTCACACAAAGCTGCTGTCCTCGTGCAGTCTGCTGCAAAGCAACGTGGGGAGGACCGAGACAGCAGAGGCACATCAAACTGTGCCGCCATTCAGCCAGCACCTGGTAAGAAGATTTAAAGGCTATTGTGGAGAAATCCTTTAAATCCATCGGTGTAGTATAGGAACAAGAAAGGCAAATGGGTAACTGGGAAGCATTTTGATGCTGGGAAGGAATACAAATCAGAAGGGTTGCTGGAGCTTTACTGTACAACTCTTTGCATGTTGTTACCAAAATCCCTGAATCCTGCCATTTTCAATTGACTAAATTATCTAGGAAATAGCAGCAGGGGCAGCTCCCAGCTCCCGTATTTAGGGATGCTCATACCTACCTGCTCACCCAGTCTCTGCACCTGAAGCACCTTCACTTGGCAGGGCAGCGGACCCAGCCAGCCCCGCAGCCCCCTTCTGCTGCAGATATCCCTCCCAGCCCATGAGCACAGTGGGGCTGGGGTTTGGGCTGCGCTGAGGACCCTGGGGTTGGCTGGCACCTCCAAGGGAAACCCAGCAAGGTCTTGCACAGCAAAACTCACTGATCACAGGGGAAAGGACACAGGGGGCCTGAAATCCAGAGCTGTCGGAGCTCTGGAGGGTGGGAGACTGCTAATATTGCCCTTTTGGGGTATCACCAAAAACTACCCAAGCCGCAAACCTGGGAAGGCACGGGGGGCTGGATGAGTGCGCACAGGGGCACAGTGAGTGTGCATGGGCATCCGGGTGAGTGTGCACGAGTAGCTGCTGGTGGAGACGGAGGAAGTGAGAGGCAGAGCCTGGAAGTGTTTAAACATGCAAACACACAAACCCTCTTAACAATCAGCACGGATGGAAATATTGATGGTTGCATTAAAAGTAAATATATTTTTAATTAAATCATTTTCCCCTTCTCCATTCAAGGGGCGTGAAAGCACTCATAAAATTAAACTGCTGCTTGAATTTCTCTCTCTCTCTCTCCCCCCTCTGACACACACCAAGACTATGATTTCCCGTCTGCCTTCCCACCACCGCTACCACTCCAAGGCACCACCAGCTTTTGGCTCTTTAACCCTTTCTTGGCATCCCAGAAAACATCAAGGTTAGATCAGAGCAGCTGATTTTCTCCCCTGCTTCTCTCTCCTCCTTTCCCTCAGTCCCAGCTCAGCCACAACTCTGAAGGGCTCATTAATCAAAAGGCAATTAATTCGCCATCATGGGGGCAAACAACAGATACAGACGTTCAATAGCCGCCTTTTTCCACGCTCGAGTGTTTCTCTGATTCCTGCAAACGAAAATAAAAAGAAGCCAAAGCAAAAGAAACACCAAATGATTAAACACTTCATTAACATCCTGCAAAGGAGGGGAGGCCACGGCTTATTTATCTCTGTCACCAAAGAGACAAATAGTTCAGAGATGTCAAAATGGTTGCCAAAAGCGGGGTGCAAACTGGGGTGCAGGGTGGTGAGGTCCCATTGTCCTGGAAGGTCTCATGAGCATGGAACATCTGCAAAATAGGACTGTTTCCCCTCAAAATGGGGGGGGGGGGGAAATCCCTTTTTCCTTCTTTCCTTCCTTAGCCCTGCGGCTTTGAGACAGGACCCTGCTCAGCCTTTCTCCATCTCCCCCTCGTATCAGATCCCTGCTCTGCTCCCAGCACATGGCCCTGGTCTCTGTGAGGACCACTGCACATGACACCAATAACCCACTCCCCTTAAAATATAACTAATGAACAAGTTCATGATGTGGAGAAGAAGATATTGCTCATTTTAATTTTGTTGTTGAGGAGTCAAGAAGTGACTAAGAGTTGTAATACATAAAACCATAGGTTTGCTCAATCCTTGTGTCCAAATCAATCAGCCAAGGGTCGCTGCCTATAGAAAAATTAAGAGTAAACTATTATATTAGTTATTTAATCACTGAACTTACAAAAAACAAGGTACACAATTCAAATGCTCAGTTGGTATCATTAATCATATTTTGCAGCAGAAAATAATTTTATATTATTAAAGCAATTACCATGAAATAATTTACATTAGCAAAAATTCATTAATCTTTATTCATCATTCAATCAGATCGCATTATTTTAGCCTATTCCATCTAACTTGCCATTTCACAGTGGTGCAAAAAAAAGGGGAAAAAGTGACAAAAGGAACTTTTTATAATACTAAACTATAAGGCTTGGCAGAAATTACTTCTAAAGATAATTAATGTAAAGGCATTATGTCTGCAGGAGGGACAGCACAAACATCGTCCTCTTCACAGCATTTATTTGCTATTTCTCTATACCTCGGGCTGCGATTCCCAAGGGCTCAGCGCTCACATCTTGGAACAGGGTATTTTTTTTTTCCCTCCCTTTTATTTAGTCACCTGAATAAATTGCCAGATTGTGCGTTCAGAAACCAGCAGCTCTCATTGTGAGCCTGATGGGCAGATTAGCAGAAAAATTCAGCTGCATCGAAAGCAGGAGAGCAAAGCGTCGTGCTCCCCATCGAAAACCTGACCGAAAGCCCTCCACCCCTTCCACACCACCAGCCCACCGGGACATGTAAGTCACTGGCGGCTCTGCTTGTGGTTTGCAACCTCGGGCTTCAGGGTCTGACCACCAGAACTAAGCCTCCCCCAAGAAAAATCAAAGCTGCAGAGGAAGCTGAGCTCCACCAATCTGGGTCAGGCTCTTATCTGCTAGCAAGTAAAGAGAAATTGGCCTGATTTTTTTTTTTTATCTTCTGAGATGAGTGAAACTGCAGTCCTCATTATTATCGTTATTTTACTTTAATAGTCAAAGAGGTTACGAAAGATCTTTTGATTTTATATCCATCAATTTATCGTGATGGTTTTTCCTCCATGGGAAAAAAAGGAGGAAAAAAAAGCCAGCTTCTCCCCGGAGAGAGGGGTTTCAGGGTCCCTAGCATGTCATTTAAAGACTGTGTGGCTAAACCCTGTTTTGGTTAGTGAACAGGTTTTCCTCTAGTCCCTCTCCCCAGGGAAACACAAATTTGTCTTCAAAACATCACTGCAAAGTAGGACAGTAATGTTAATGCTATTTTGCTACCAAGAGAGCAGTTCGCCCAAGGGAGTTGAGGGGGCATGTGATGTATTCAGGAATGACCTGGGTCTCTAGTTTACCCCCTTCCTTGGCACACTCTGAGTCGGGTTTACCCTAAAATCAGGGCAATTAAATGTCCCCTCGGCCCCAGGGGCCATGTTCAGTGCTGGAGTGGTCTGGGCACTGGCTGTCCCACACAGCAGCTCCAGGTCGGTGCTCGAGCTCCTGCCCTCTGCCTCGGAGCTGCTTTTCATGCCAGGTGGACACTGTTAAAGACAGAGTGACATCTCTATCAAGCTCCGCTTCAAAGTGTTTGTGCCACAATTCTGGCTCAGATCCTGCCTTTTCACGGTCACTGTGAGTTATCCTGAATTTCCTGGGAGTTTCAAGTCTGCCCCTGCCTGCCCCTGCCGCAGCCCGGGGGCTCGCACAGCTCCTGCCACAGCACCATCGAGCACCCGGTGTGCTCGACTCCAGGGAGTGATTCACACATTTCTGGACCCTGCCGAGCAGCGACATCTCAGCCACCTTGGAGGAAGGATAGGGGCAGAGCCGTTTATCAAGTGAACAGAGTGCTTAGCAAGACCAACCTGGGGGCATTTACTTTTTATTTGGGTGCCCTTCAGAGCAGAGCAGGGCAAAGGAGCCAAGTCCTACGGAGTGCAGAAGGAAAGAGATGGATGAAGGAAAGCATAGCCATGGCAAAACACAGTAATTTCCAGGGCTCCCTGGAAGGTCCCTGAGTGCTATACTTTTCCAGAGAAGGGATCCCCACCTTCTTTTACTCTTTTTCCCCATGGATGTAGAATTGCAGCTCCTGCTTCCTTGCCATATTAGTCGAGGTTTGCATCACTGGGATATGACACTGGAGCAAGAGAAGGGTTATCTGGTCCCAGCCTTTCCATTTTCCCCATTGCTGGTCGTCCCCAGCAATGCCAAGGAAACTCAGCCAGCTCTCCCCAGTGTATGTTGGCAGAGCACCTCAGGGTCAACAAAAATGACCCGTTCAGCCCACGCAGGGATTGTCTTGCATCACCCCAGAAAGTCATGATTTGGATTTACGAGGTAGAAGCAGCAGCTTCACTGGATGAGAGAGGCAATTCATTCTCAAAGTAAATAATAAAAAAAGAGCAATATTGTTTTTCTTTGGAGCATGTAACAGGTTGTCATGGGGAAGGCGTGTGGGCTTTTTTGCAAAGGGAGCATCGCTGATGACCTTTGGATAGCGTTTGCTCAGAGCCAGCTGCTGCATTCAGCACATCCCTGGGCTTTGTGAATCCACAGCCTCGCGGCTGTGGCTGCTTTGAGTGAAATGCTGCTCAGCCCTGTCTTCTCTCTCACTTCAAAACCTGACTATCAGATCTGCATCTCCATGCTTCTTCCAGAGCTGGAAGAAACCTCTAACTTGCCATCCTCAAGAGCTGGGGCTAGCGCTTGGCATTGCAAAAAAGTCACCGATCCCCTGGAATAACGTCCCTTTTGGACAAGAAGTCTAATAAGCTGCTGGAATTTGCCCCAAATCAAGTCAGTAACAGCCTATAACATGGCTCCTAAACCTGTAACTGAGCCGGAGCACTACACCTGCAAGCCTGTCACTGCGGCAGTGAGCCGCACTTTGCTTGACGGATAAAGCAGAGGATCAGCAGCTCATGTTTCTTTCCTGTTTTTGGCAATGATCCACCCAATGCTTTCACGGCTTTAACTACTTCTTCCTTCAGTTTCTGGGAAAACTCCAGGAGATAAAGGCTCATGTCCTTAGAAGTGGAGCCATCTCTAGGTCATGCTCCTGGGGCACCTCAGGAGGGAACATGGACTCTTGCAGCCGTCACATATAGATGTTGCTCGGCACGGGGTTGAGTTGGGTTTTGAGGCTGAGGCAGGAGGTCTGACTGCAATCACATCTCCCACCCATTTTGCAGGCTTCGTTTAGTGCATCTGTGGTGTGCTCTGGAAGCAGCTTAAAGAGATTTTGATAGCATTTCTGGGAGAAAATGAACCTGTTAATGCTGCTATTTGCTGCAGAAAGGATTCATGCCCAGAACACTTTCTCACAGCAATGATCATTTTTAGCTGTGAGAATGAATTAGCCTTCCACTGAAAAGCTATTTGCATGGGAAAGAGGTCAGCTAGGAGCAACAAAGCGATTATTTGGGGGTAGGCCCTGTCCCAGCCTTGAGGAGACATGGGCTTAATTCTCATCTTTAACTCTCAATTTCCAGCCACCCTCTGTACCCTTGAAACCTCTTTGTTTCCAGCTCTAATGTTTGGGGGCAGTGCCCAGTGCAGAAGGGTGCAGGGGCATCACAAGGGCTTTAAACATACCTGCAGATAACTTCCTGCTCCCATCTTGCTAATAAAAGCTCTGCATTTGTTCTGGCAGGACTAGTTCATTTAATCGTCTTCAGACTGCCAAGTTTGCTTACAGCAATTTAATGACAAATAGTGTGAGATCAGTGTAACGAACCCTGGGCACTTGCTCATCGGCAGCCTCTTGGATGATCCCAGGAAACCCCTGCACCCAGTCCTGCTCTGTGGGTTGGTTCACCTGGCACTGAACAAGGGTCACGATCTGTCTGGCTGCTCCGATAGGAGTTAATTGCAGGAAATGTTTCAACAGGAAAGAGGCCAAAAAGATAATTATCCCTCTCGCCCTGGTTCTGAGCATACCAACCAGCCCTCACCTTGGGAGGCCGCTGGGGACTGGGCTCATTTGGTTTCCAGGGAATAACTCACAGGATCTCCCTGAAAGGGCTTTACTGTGTTTTGGCCCCACCAATGGTCACGGAGATGCTGGTGTTTGCTCCGCTCATCCAACCCTTCCATCCCCAAGCTGGGCTCCTGTGCACAGGGCTTTTCATCAGAGGGTGGGTTCACCCAAGACAAGGAGACATTTGTAAGGCAGGAGTTCACATCTGCTCCTGATGGGACAAGAGTCCAGGACATATATTGTCCCCTCCACTGCGCAGGTCATGACCAGGCACCAGGAGCTACATCCAAGGCTGGCACCTCCAGGCTGGGCATGATGAAATGCAGGTCTGCATTGCCTCTTCTGCTGGCTCTGGTAGCCCCTGTTGGGTGGTAAGCGAACTTTTCTCAACTGCACCATTTATTTCCTTCTCCGACTTCCTGTGTTACTAATTATCTGAAAGAGATTGATAAACCCGCCAGTTGCCGCTCTGGTTACAGGTCACTTACCGCGGTAATAAGAAGTGCAGAAATCAATAGCCATAAATAGCGGTTGGGAATCAAATTCCCTGAACAGTACTTTAAGTGAGGAGAAGGTTTAATTATGCCGTCGTCCGGCTTACTTTGCCCTGGAGGAGCAGGACAGAGCTGAGGGGAGGCGAGAGGCAACGCACTTCAAGAATTCAGCTGGTCCTTTATTTTTGGGCCAAGGCTGGAGGAGCCCATAGGTAAGGAGGGATGTTGGGAACTTTGAGAGTCTTCCAAAGGCAGCACAGCTTCACACCACATTTAGCTGCATGCAGGATTTTAACACTGCCTGTGCAATCCAGAGTGAAAGCTGTGTATGATTAAAAAACAGGCTGGTGCCAGCCAAATAGGAACAGGTGGAAGGCATACAAAGAAGTAAATTGACTTTTTTTTTTAAGTAAACAAGGGTTTAGACTTGAGACTGACTCAACCATGCACTGAGCTCTGGGATGGTCTAAATGAGGATGGTCCACAGCTTTTGGATGCAGAAAGAGGGAGGCTGTTTGCTCTTGCAGGGGTTTGGGATGATGCAGTTGAAGGCACGTGCATGAGCAGCTCCCATCGCTCAGATGTGCTGTTGCAGCAGGAGTGGGAATGATTGAACAGGGAAAACTGCAGTGTTAGTTTTTATTACTGTTAGTGATAAATTACTGATTTGCATGTTTAGCAAATCTTGCATGCTTTTGCAAGTTTGCACAGTACAAGGCTTTGCTATATCCGGATAACTGATGGCCTTTTTGGAAGAGGCACATTGGTAAAACACTTGTACCTGGCTCTAATGCTAGGGTAAGTGCATGAAGTTTACCACAGGGGTCAGATTTTCTGGGTATAAATCATCTGTGTCTCCAAGCAACTCCAAAGTCCTTTCTCTTCCCGGTGGAATGAGGTCTACAGATGGCGTCTGACTCCAGCTCACACGGAACTTCTTAATGAGGGGTAGGAAATAAAGGCAGATCTCCCCAGTCCTCTAACCCAGCTGCCCCTCTCAGCTGCTGTCTGGCTCTTCAAGATGAGCCAACCGCTGCAGGACTGTGGTGTACCAGGTCTCCCTCATCCTCTCTGCGCCAGGAAGGCTGGTGGACCCTCCAAGCAGAGCCCCGCTGCCAAGTTGGAAAGGGATACCATCCAGCCGGTTCCCCACCACTGTGTCCCAACCAGCGAGGCTCCATCTGGAACGAGGAAGAGTTTCACCTCAGGAAAAAATACTGGAGAAAAAGCCAAAGAAGATTGGCAGCCTTCATGTTTCAGAGATCGGCATTCCCTCCAACATCTGCTCCCACACCTGGAGCCAGGCTGGGGCTTGGGCAGCCTGTCCTGGTGCAGAAGTGAACCCGCTCCTCCTGTTCGCTACACAGGGCTGACACTGCAGCAAAGTGATGCCCCAGCACCAGCCTAGTGGCAGGAGGCCTTCCTCCGTGCTGTGCTAGCTACAGTGCTCACACGCAGGACTTAGAATATGTCTGTCCCGAAAACACACAGAAACACAGTGAGGAGATGCACCCAAACCACCTCTTGTGCACTTTGCTTCAGGGCAGTTCTTCAGCCTCTGCTCTGGGTTAGCAGCTCCTTCGCTCAGGGCTGGGTCTTTTACTCTGCTCAGTCTTCCCTTGCTGCTGCCTCCCCAGTCCCCAAACCCCTTCATTGCCCCAGAATTGCCCTAGCTCTGCACCTGTCTGTCTGTCTACCTGCCTCACAGCACTCTCTCCGATGGTGGCTGCTCCCCGAACCGCTCCTGCAGAGCCCCACTGTACTTCTCCAGTTATCAGGGTATAAATATGGTATGAGATAAATATTGTCACGGCACATTACCCTGGTCCTTCCTCACCAATACACACTGCAGACAGAGTTATGCATCTATTTATATGTGTATATATATCTAATTATACTATATAAACTGTATATTCAACTCTCTATTGTGTATATTTAATATAAATGCCAGCTAATTGCCCTCAGTAAATATATATGTGGATTAACCGTATTGAAATTAAATTTATTGGTAATCCCCTTGAAAATAAACACACAAAATAAAATAAACACATAAAATAAAAGCAGAGGACATTGCAGTTTTTATGTTTGGTTCTTTTCACCATACACAAGGTTGGGGCTTTGCTAGGTAAGAGCATCGAGGTCTTTAGTACCTTTTCCAAAGGCCCCCCTGGCAGCCGTTGGCTCATATTGATGGTGTTTGGAGCCGCAAGAGCCCGTGTTGCTCCCGGCGCACCGGCCCTCGGTTTGAGCCTCGTGTGCGGCGGGAGGAAGGCTTTGGCTGGCCTCGCTCTGCCCGCGGCAGCTCGCTAACGTGGCCGACAGCTGGTCCGGCAGATTGGCGATGGGCTCCGGTGCTTTCCAGCCTGAGGTCACTGCCTCGAATACAGCCCTGGTCGGCAGTGACGGAGAGTCATTATGGCCGAGCAGATGTTTGATAGCATATGTGAAATGGGCTGGGGGGGTTTGGGCCAGCTCCGGTGTGCAGGTGGCCGTGGTGCAAATCAGCATCCATGCGGGCAGACCCTGTTAACCCCATCAGCCAAGTGGGCAAGGACGGCTGCCTGGCACTGTGCCGAGCCCACACTGGGGACAAGCAATGGTGCCTCTCCTGGCATCAACAAAATCCTCTCCACAGAAGGGACAGTTCAGCTCTCACATCTTTTTTCCCACTCCGGTAAGAGGTGCCACTTGGCAGCTCCGTTATTTGGTGGCATATCTTGTGCTCAGGGTCCGCAGGGATTTGCACAAGTCAGCACAAGGAAACCTGCTCAGAGTAACGCTGGCTGCTGTGAGGACCAGGGTGGTTTTTAGCCTCCATTATCAGAGGTTTTAAAGAAGAGGGTAGGCAAGTTTCTGCTAGGATTATGCCAAAATTGTCTCATACAGCAGATTATATAGCAGGCATAGTGTGCAAAAGGAGTTACACAGGGTCCAAATCAGTCACTGACAACTGGGCTATATGGAGAATTCCCCCATCTAATGCCTCAGATCTCCCCCTGCTCATTTTGGCTTTAGCAGGAAACCCCTGACAACGCTCAAATCTGCTGTTTAACAGTTTTGCAACATTATCTGTCTATGCAGCCCTCCCGGCTGCTGTGCTACTAATTATTTGGTCGTGATAATTTTTGTCCTGCCCCTTCCTGCTGGCAACAAATGTGCAGCTGCTCAGGGATGAAGGACCCCATGAAGATTTCTGCCTGGATCCAGAGGGGACTGTGAGCCTTTGACCCATGCCATAAATCCTCAATTCTTGTGTTTTTTTTTCTTTTTACCAGCAAGACTACGATTCCTATCCACCTTCCTCAGATCATTAATTTATTTAATCCCACGCCTCGCCAGTTTGCAGGCCTTTGGTTTTCTGCGGCAGGGCTTGGGAGGGAGATGCTGCTCCAAGGCCTGTCCAACGTGCTCCGTAGAGCTGCCCCACTGCAAGAGAAGTCACCCAGCCTGTGCTCTCCATCCCTCCTATCACCCTTTTTGCCCTCTCCTCTGCCCTAGACATGAATCAAGGGAAGCTGGGCAGCCTGCAGCCAGTCATGTTTATGTTCTTTCCTTCCCTTTTCACCACTTGTCCCTGCCAGGTTCCTCCTTTCCCTCTGCAAAGCCCTCAGGGGAAGGCTGTCTTGACTATTTTGAGCCTGTATGTTAAATAATGTTCTTGCTACTCTCCTGGATCCTGGGTTAACTGCCAGGGGCAAAAGGCAGAGGGAAGAGGCGCTTCCCCAAACACAGAGGCACATGTGGGTGCACGCGTGCTCCTGCACACCACAGCCTCACCTGGCAGCAGGACAGATGGCTCCTGGTCTCTCCACTTGACTTGGAGATCTGTCTTTGGGAGCAAAGGAGAAGAGAGATGGCAGAAATGATGACTCAGAGGTGTCACCTCGTCCAGGTGTCTGGAGGGGCTGGGGTTCAGGTTTGGTGCTCTCTCTGAAAACATCTTGGTCACCCACTTAGTTCCCACAGCATTGTCTCTCCTGGATGCCTGTGGTCACCCTACGATGGGCTTATTACACTCATTCTCCCTGGACAACTGCAGCAGCTGATCTGGGGCTATCTTCCCCCATTTGACAGCCCCTCTCCAAAGGACAGGTGTCCCAGGCTGCTCCCAGTGCCACGCCTCATCCATGCAGCATCTGGTTTCCAGCTGTAGGAATGGTCTGGCGCTTTATCTCCAAGGTGTTGCTGTCCTCCTTATCCTTAATGTCCTCCTTATCCTTACTGTCTCTGCATTATGGCATCCGTGGACCAGCCACCACAGAACCATTAATACCCAGAAGAATGCCCATGTGCCATCATACGGCCCTGTGCAATGGTAAACAGTCTCCTTCTAGCCTCCAAAGTGAGCTGCAACAAAATGCATCCATCATTCATGGAAGCTCCCTCTCCCTTTGGACCAAAGCAACTTGTCTGGCAATGGAAAAAAACCACCACCCCTTGGATCTTTTAATTTGACAGGGCTGGGAGCTAGCAGATGAATATCTTAAATAACTAACGGTGACTCAGAGGAACGTTAAACAAAGATAACATTGTCACTTCTTCTCTGTTCCTCTTTTGTTTCTCACTCTTCAGCTTTCCTGCCAGTTTATTATCTCTTCAGTTTTCCTTCTGATGATCTTGTTACTATGACAGGATGTATATTATCTTTGGCAGCCTCTTCCGAACGTATGACCTGTTGTATCAACGCGTGGCAGGAATAAACAAGGTGAATGAATGCAGAGGAATAAAAGCACCTTATGAAATGATCTGACTGCAAGAGGAGGGCTCTGTTTGTCAGCTATAGGGTTTTGGTGGGTTCGGTGTGTGTGAGATAAGCTCCAGGTGGGAGGGATTCTCTCTCCACTAGCCGATCTCCAGTTTGGAGAGATTTCAAAACTGAATCTCCAGCAGTCCAGCATCTGGGCTGCCTGTTTCATAAATCTATTGTGCACTGCTAAATATTTCCTAAAGCTCTGTCCCACAGAAGATGTGTTTTACAGGGGCTAGGGTGATTTGTGTGCTGTACCGCATGAGATCTGCAGCTAACGGCAGCCTTAAGCAACCCTGGGATGAACTGATAATACCAGCAAACACGATTGGCACCACCAGAAGCACTCACATTCAGAGGATCATTGGCTCATTTATTACAAGGATGTGCTGATTGCAAGGTTACCCTTTCCTGGTGTTACTTGGGTATTCCAGGGCCTGTTAGTCACAGCTGGAGGTCTGAAGTCACCACCATCCAAGCATTGCACAAAGCCAAATATCAGCGGGACTACCCAGCCTCCTCTTCAATAAAATACACTCAACAGTGGGGATCACCCCCTGCAGGAATGAACTATCTCCCTCAGATCCAGGCTTATGGTTCCCAAGGACCAGAACTACTCCGTTCTGACCTGTTAAAGACATGTGATTGGCAATGCTTGGTATTGCAGAAACTTCTTCAAATCTGAGAAATGTGTGGATAAAAGGCTCTGCTCTGGTCTGTCTTTTCATATATGTCAGTAGAATGCCTTGGGGTAATAGGAAATCTCATTAGGAATTAACTTGGGATCAAATATGACCTCCCAGGTGATTCTGAAAGGCCAGGTCAGACTAAGGGAAAATTGCTTGATGAACAGAGCCACCTCAGACTTCTTTGAAGAAAAGTACCGCATGAAATTTTGATATTACTAAGTATTTAATAGATCTAATTTACAAAGCAGTGTTGCTCCCAATTCCCAGAGTGCTAAAAATCCTGCAACCTATTTCTTTACAAGAATGGCTTCAATTCATTCATGGGTTTTAGTGCAGCAAGCTGTTTAACAGCTGCAAAAAATGTTTTAGGACAGGAAACCTGAGCCCTACAGAAGTGTACCAGGCTCTGCTATATCTTCAGCAAGCCTGGAGAGTTATGTAGCTCTGACACAACATGAGGTACCAGATTTTTTTTCACTCAGCCTGGTAGGAGCATTACCATACCATGTGAAGTCATCACAAAGATCCTCACTCACTCATGAGCTATCAACAGGACAAGCAACCTCCACTCAGGGGAACTGAAAAACCCAGAGAGTCACAAAAAATCCCCCCAAGTCCCACATTTACAAGTGTCCTACAGCCACATGTAGCAGATATATCATGCCACCAAAATGCAGGTGTCCTTTGGGTGATGGTTGCATGTCTGGCCATGTGACAGAGAGAACCACGACACGTGCTGACAGCAGCTATCACAACTTTGGTGTGAGCAGGGCTACATCCATCCTGTGACCACAACACAGGTGTCCTCCAACATCTGATGAGGCATGTGTTCTCCAAGGGACCTGCAAATCCCATGTCTTAATCAGAGAATAGTGACACCTCCAGTCAGGTGGTGGGAAGTCACACGATATATACGGTCCTGGGTTGCTCCAGTTGTGCACATCTCGAGAGATGGAGGCATGTTGCATTCGCACTGGTGCCACATGAGGTCAGAGCTCCGTCTCTCATGATCCAGAGCTCAGAATTCTGACAGGATGTCACAATGGCAACGCACAGCCCCTGCCAGAATCCCCAAAGCCAGAGTAGTGGCATCCAGCCCCTTGCAGAAGTGTTTTGAAGACGTTGTCAGAGAGGACCATCAGAAAAGTACCTAGGATTTCGGTGAGTCTTCCAAGGACACAAGATGCTTTAATAAACATTTGAGCAGTGTTTCCACTCCTGATGAGTCCAGGGAGGCCAATGCTGAGTGCAGAGAAATCTCCATAAAACCAGACGACCTCAGGAGTGAGAGCAGTGAGAGAGCTGACTTGCATTAGTCAGCTGTCATCGACCCATGTAGGCTTCCCTGCACACAGATTCCTTGCCGAGAGTTTTCCAGGTTGCTGCTTGATCTGAACCACTCTCACTGTAGCTTTTCTTAAAGCATTTTGGGTTCAAAAGATCTTGGGTTTGGGTCCATGCTGGTGAGCACTGGAAATAACTCACAGACATGCATGGTGCTTTGCTTTGCTGCCAAGCCTACCTGGCAGCAATGAAACCCTACTGCACTCCTCTTCTGCTCACAAGGTCAGCCAGAAGCCGTCCTACAGCCTTCCACCATAGCACAAGCCTCACGTCCTGTTTTCTACCTGGAAATTTGTTTAAGAGCCAGATGTTTTCTTGGTGAACACAACTAGAAATTACTTGCCTTCTACCCTGATGAATCTCTTATCTGTGAAGGCTGCAAGCACCCACAAAGAGTTTACACAAGTGCCTTGCTCAGCCAAAGACATGCAGTTTCAGAAGCTTTCTTAGACCAGAGTCTCTGAACGTACTACGTGATAGAGCCAGTTGAAAAAAGGTAACAAGCATGTTTAACAAAAAATAATACACACAACCCCACCCCATCCCCCCCCAAATAAAAAAACCCAAGGACTTTTCCTTTCATACCAAATCCTTATGAAGAATTTCAAAAATTATTTCTGTGCATGCTGGAACACAAACAAGAAGATAAAAGAGAAAAACCCTGCACTTCCCAGTTGGATTTAATTTTGACCAAAGAACAACCTCTTTTCTCATGATTAATTCTCCCTATTCCCTCTGTTACTGTTAGCTAGGGAAATGGAAAATATAGAAGAACGAGCAAGAAAAAAAATCACTGTTTGTTTCGCTTTGATGGCTGTACTGGTCTTGTATTTCCTATGGAGGTGGAAGCAAACACCATATGCACTGCAATAATGGGATAGCAGTAGTGAGAAAATGGTAAGGAAGTCAGGAGACTCCATGTGCTTTGCTGCTTCTCTGCTTGCAAGGTTGAAGCTGTGGAGGCACAACCTGAGGCAATTTCATCTGCATTTCTTACCCCAAAAGGAGGTGCAGGAGCAGGGATGAGGCACCTCTGTCCCTGAAATCAGTGCTAGAGGTTGCCACCTAAACTGAACAGACTGTTGATCAGCTCCAGGGTGGTGAAAAAACCTACTGGGACCAAGTTCTGATCCTCTGTAGGAGGCAAGGCCAAAAGCATGCCAAACTAGGCTGGCTGGAATGGTCCCTGCTTCTGTGATTAAGGGGATTCATAAATATTCAATGTTTCTTGGCAGCTGGGAGTGCTTCAGTTGTTCCAAGTATCTCAAGGGGGATGGGAAGGGCAGAATGAGCCTTACTATTTCTGACACCCTGCAGAGACAATGGGCCAGGGAAGGAGAGTGCTCATCTTCTTGCAGAGAAGCGTTTCACGTAGGGTGATTTTAATAATTCAGTCTTCAACTGGTCTGTTTAAATGTTTGATGCCTGCGAGTTGAGCTTTAAGATCCGTCTTCCTATGAATCCAAGGAGTTGGACTCCGGTTGGGTGCTGCCTGCCATCCTCATCGTGATTTAAACATGTTACTATGGTATGGTGCAAGCCTAAGTAAGAGCGCAGATTTCTTCCTTCACTGCATGAAAATCTGGTGCTCTCTCACCATGGGATAAATATCAACCATCCCATTCTGGTTTGCACTTTGAAGAGAAGAAAAAGGAAAAAGTAGCAATGATGAACAAGGATAAAAATGCTTAATTACATCCTGCTTATATTAGAGATAGCAACCATCTTGCTGTAGCAAAATGGATGGAAACCAGGCAACAATCACGAGCACACTGGCACAGAAAGGGCTGCTGGGGCCTTGGGTGAGTCTCCACCAGCTGCAATCAAACCATGCTGTAGCTGAGGATGCTGGTCTGTCTGAGCAGCTCTGGGGTAGCAGAAGGCATATTGGAGTCTGCGAGCAGGTCCTCCCAGTGCAGTGATCCCACTGAGCGACTGCTGCTTCTGCATTGGCCCTGAGCTTCATCTAAGGTAACATCCCAGCTGCTGTGGTAATCTGCTGGGAGAAGGTCCAGTCCCTTTGGCAGTGTAATCTCTGTTTGCTATAGCTGGGCATTTGGACTGCAGAGGAAGGTGCTTTTTCTGGATTTCCGGGCAAGCCCCGAGATATTAGACCTCCTGCTTCCACACAGTGGAAGCATCTCCGTTGACTGCTCTGGTTTTGGCCATTCTCAGACACAGGAGACTGTGCCAAACGTATTTTGAGTTTGGCCATGTTGGGAGATACCAACATTCAAGGAACCACACCATTTTCTGCTCTCCCAGCCATTGGAATGTCGCCACAATCAGAAACTCTCTGTCCCACAGCTAGAGTTTCCCATCAGCTTTGTTCATGAGAGACCCTTCACTTCCATGTGAGATCCTGATCCTTTAAGCCCTTATCCTAAATTATCCATGAAACGTGTGGGCATAAGTTATGCATGAGATGAATTATCCATGAACTGGGTTGGTCGCCTTCTCTCTCTGTCAACTTTGTAGGTTTCTGCCAGGTATCAAAGCACAGAGTAGGCCTCATCAGTTGTTTCTTTTCCCCCAAAGAACCTGCATTTTACACAGTGATGTACAAAACCTGGGAGAGGGCTTAAATATTCAGTGGGTCCTGATGGAAGAACACAGAAGGCTGTTTCAGAGTGCACAGGGGCAGCCTTTCCCCAAAGATGCAGTTGCAGATCCTAAATCCATTCAGAGGTTATTCTTCCCTGTAAAGAGTAATAGCTCCAAGAATGACAGAGAGTTGTCTGTCTCTGACAACACACTCCCACACCCAGGCTGGTGGTAACTGTAGCCATCTATGAACTGGAGCTTAAGATTCAAGACTTTTCTTTATCATGAACACAGCAAAATCTTAATTTTGGTGGATACCTACTTCTGATTTCGACAGGAAAGTCTATGCTGGAGCTGTGTTACTGTTCTGGAGGTAAGTTTTGTCGAAGTTGGTCTGTTTGGAGACTGAAGGGGAAAAGAGGATTCAGGAGACTGAGATTTTTCAGAGGGGAAAAACATTTCTTTAGAGAATTCCTGACCACGTCCATCACCTTGCTAATCATGTGATTTGTCCCTAGGCAAGGCCAGCAACAATGTCAGCACCAGCTCCCAAGTGTGCAGCTCAGAGCCTCGCCCCCTTGCCCAAGCACACGGTCTCCCACACCCCCAGGGTCATCAAATATGTCTTCCTCAACGGCTGCAAGAACATCACTGCATCTCACGCCCTGGCCGCTGCAGGCACCCACAAGGTCTACAAAGGATCTGTCTCCTCCCACCCCAAGGTGAAACACATCCCCAGCACAGCTGCAGACTCCTGCCTCGCCCTCCCCAAGTATCTCCCCAACTTTTCCACTTTCCCCATGCACCTGGAGAAGCAAGCCAAGGGTTTGGAGCACTTCCTTGCCTCAGGGAAAAGGCTGCTGGTGTTTCAGCAGCTGTGTGGGGAGGCTGTGCCAGCCGTGGCCCTTGGAGACATGCATCTTCAAAACTCAAGCCAAGAGCTGAAGGAGCTGCCTGACACCAAAGCATTGAGGGAGGACACAAAAGGCTGGAGGATGAGGCAGGCAGCGGGGTGCTCCCCTTGCGCCGAGGAATGAACTGACTCAAAAGATAGCTTCTGAATAAATTATAGGATTATTCCTGTCCTTACGTTACCAGGAGGTCAGTGGAGACATGGTGCGAGCTCAGATTCACTGACAGGTGAGGGATGGTAAAATGTGAGGAAGGAAAGGTATGATATCATCTATCTGGGATACCACTTCCACTCTTCTGGGTGCCATGGCAGACTGCCAGTCAAACAGACTGGCAGTTTGTACAAAGATGGCCATCCAACTCCATCCCTTTCACTCAGTCCCCCCAGCATGATAGAAATAAAGAAAACCCTCCTTCTCTACATCCTGAAAACCCAGCAACATCTCCTATACTGACACCCACAGCCCCTTCACCAAGAATCCTCTCCAGCTGCTCCTCTGTAGAAAAATGCATTGAATAAAGCATTGAATACAGGCTGTGGCAGAGCAAGTACCAAACACTACATGGGAAAACAAAACACATGAAAGGGAGAAGAAAGCAAACAAGAAATCTCATGCAAGAGTGTCTAGGAGGGAATGTGAGAGATTTTCAGTGTTTAAGTCTACATATTGGGAAGATGGTGACAATTAGAAGAAACACCCCACAAAGAAAGAGGTAATAAGCATAACTGGATTCAGGAGTTTGGGGATATGTGTCACGCTTAGATGTGTTTCTGAAAGAAACTGTTTATGTCTGGAAGATCCCAGACCAGCAGGGCCTTTCTGAATGGACATGTGAAACCAGTCTCAGCAGAAAAAACGAAGAGACAATGGAGACTGCAATGGTTTGAAGCCTAAGGAGGGACAGGATGCTACTCAGAGGACTTCAGGGAAAACAGGACAATCAGAAAAGAGGAGGAAGACCAGATGGAGGAAGAAGCAGACCTGCTCAAGCTTGGAAACAAGCAGGTATCTGTGAATGGGGACTTGTTAGGAAGAAATTATGAGCCTAGCACTTATTTGGGACCAAAGAACAGAAGGCTGTGGTGTCTCCCAAGGGCAAAAAGATAAAAAAAGAAAGGTATTATAGGCTTAAGTTAAAACCTATTGATGGTCCTTTGCCTTGGGCCAGTAACAGTGGCAGAATCCCACAGGAATTTATTGCAGATGTCAGCACCAAACTGGAAGGTGTTCAAAAAACAGAGGCTTGAGTGATCGTCAGAGGTTGTTCTTGCAGTTAGCCAAGCACACCAAGAGGATGCAGTCCAGCAGGACCACCAAATGCTGAGGCCATGAGAAAGATTTGAGCATGCTGAGCTACTCAAGGGAGTAGAATTATTTCCAGAGAGTAAATTCCCCCAGCTAGGTTTGGGTGTGGCGTGCTGAGATTAAGGCTGACAAATCTCAGAAGAGCACTGTAAGAAACAGAGGGTCCCAGAGACAGGAGAATCACAAAATCGCCATACCTACCTCCACAACATGGGGAGTGGAATCAGACTAGCAAGGATAGACCAAAGGACAAGGATGGGCTAGACTGATGAAAATAAAAGTTGTCTGGGAGAAGGACTCTGCAGTGAGTTTGTAGGTCGTGCTGGAGACTGAGTTTAGATCTCCCCAGTCAGAATGGGACTGAGTCATCACGGAGGCTTTAATTTTTGAGGCACAGATTGCAGAGCAAATGTTGCTTATTGCAGGCACCACTTATTCCTGAGCATGATAATAAACAGACTTTGTCTCCAAATGGTTACTGATCCAGGAAGACACAAGGCTATTTTAGTAGTATTTCACTGAATATGAAGACATTACAGAAGAGGCTGACCTAGAAAATAAACATGAGTCCAGCGCTCAGAAGTTGATGCCATTTAAGTTAAATGGAAGGAGATATTAAAACAGGTCAGTAGCTGAGGCTATTTGCAATAAATTAGCATACGAAATTACCAACATGGCAACAAAGAATTTTACTGCATGTAACAAACTGGGAGTGGAACCATATGCCTGGAGTTTACCAAACACAGCACCCACGCTTGAGGAAATGGGGCAAGAGTAATCGTGACAGCTAAAGAGCCTTTACTCTGACCTCAATAGTATGCTTCAATTTCTAGCCAATTTTGAAGGTGAGTAGAGAACAGGATCCAATGTAATATGCTTTTATGGAAGATAGGTCATGCCATGTTGGCTGTGCAAACACGTCACCCAATGGCCACAACCCACACCCAAGGCCATGCTCTGCAAACAGGATCCCAATAACAAGCCAAAAATTAGATAGGGCCTGAATCAACAGCCAAAATTTTCTCCTCTGAGCAGCCAAGGGGCAAAAACGACCTTCACAGAGGTGGGCAGCATGCCCTTGGCAGACAGGCACTCAGGGTGGCTACTCCTGTGATGAAAATGAGATTTCTCTCATTCTCAAGGCAGACCTTGAGCTGACCCATGAGGACATCAGTTCAAATCTAGTGGCCTGACACTAACTGGCACCCGTCTTTGAAAAGAGGACCAATTCTTTTAGGCATGAAAAACCTGGTACTTCTAATCCATGTGGGCATCTGTGCTGGCTCTGCAGTGCAGGAGATGGATTCAATGAGAACAAGTGGAGTTCTTGAAACAATGGCCAAGGGACTCATCTCCTTGGCATTTCCATTGATGGATTTGGCACAGAGAGACATATCGGATTTAGGAAGATATTGCTGATCCCCCAAAGCTGGAAGGAATCTTTTTCTCCTGTGGGAGAAATTAGGTGACCTTGAGGAACAGTAATTGCACAAAATCTCCTGTAAAAGAAGCTTCTGCTCTAAGATAGGAACTCATCCACTGGAAACATGCAACCGGGACAAAGGCAGAGATGAACTTGTCCATCACAGGGTGATGATAAATCTCTGATGTAATGTGGCTCTGAAAAAAGGCAAATATGATAGTAGAAGGTGTCAGGGCACCTTTCTCCTTTAGAGAAAGGAGACCGCTTCTGTCGTTGCACAAAGCCCTGAGGAGGCCTTGTTTGGAGTCCTGTTATGACTCCCAATCAACCATGTCCAACAGAGATTAATTGAAACCAGAACAGGTGGGAGAATGGGTGGGATGAAGATCCTTCCTTGAGGACTTGCAAGAGTTTGGCTCATTCAGCCTGGCAAAAGGTGGACTGCAAAGGGAGGGGATGCAGCTGCTGCCTGAACAAATAGCTGAGAGAGGAACATTTGTGGGGACAGGGTGAAGAGTTATTTGAGGTTGGCATTAGAAGAGATGGGGATAAAAAGCCCAAGGACATGTTTCAGCTGGAATTAGAGGATCCTTCACCACGAAAGGAGCAAAGCTGTGGGACACCCTCCAATTCAGAGGAGCAGGGGGTAAGAAACTGAGCAAGAACGTAGATATGTTTACGAAGGGGAGGATGTAGCTGGTATCTCTCATTGGGGGAAATTTCAGCTTGATGATCAGGAGGTCCTGATCAGCACACAATCTCTCTACCCCTTGCCAGTCACAAGATCCCTTTTTTTTTTTTTTGCTATCATGTTGTTTTGTAATGCTATCATGTTGGTGTATATATTTGGGTGTGTGCCTCCCTCTGTGCTCTACTGACTGGTTTGAAATTTGCTCAGTATTGTAGATTTTCTCATCCTGAAAGGCAGGACTGTTCCTGAGATCGTGCAAACTGGAGGAGCAAAGACATCTCTTTCTTTCCCAAGATCAAAACCAGAGATCTGTTTCTCCACCAGCTGGCTAGCCTAGCATTGCCTCTTCCATGAAGTGTTAGCCTTCCCCAAACAAATGAATGACAGAGACCTGCTCACACTTCACAGCTTCATTTAGGGGACAAGAGTTTCCTTCTGGAGCTGCCAATCTTTTCTCAGCTGTAGAAGGAGCACAGAGAGATGATCCCCCCGCCGCAAGTTTAGGTGGTACAAATACATGCTGCACAGCTTTACATGGTGTGGTATCAAGTGACCGCACCATCCCTGTGTTTCCAGTTAAAATCTGGTCCTTGAAAGGCAAAGAAACAGAGGGCATTTCTGCTCCTGTTCTCTGCTGGGCACATGCACATGCGTCTGGGCACACAAACCTGCTCCCCCAGCAGACCTCCCAACCTACAGTGAGTTTTCTCCTCTGCTCTCTATGAAGGAACTAAAAGCCTAGCTTTCCGCATCTGCCAAGAAATCCCCCCGTTTTAATTGTTTGCTGCCAAAATCCTTCAGAACCTAGCCCAGTCTCTCCCTCCCAGTCACAGCTTTTTAGCCTCTGCTCTTCTCATGCAGGTCTTCCTCTTTTCCTCTGCTTTTCCTCCCTTCCCGGTCATCAGCATGCAAAGCCCTCTACCTCCTGCTGTTCCCCAAACACCTCCCGCTCCCAAGGTCTCCACAGGTGCCTTATGCATGTGTGTGAAGAGCAATCAGTGCCTCACCTCCAATAATTGGAGCTGAGCCTCCAGAGCTGAGAGATGAATTTGATCTCTGCTGTTCTGCATGTGAGGAATGAGCCAGGGGGCTGAATTCTGCTGAATGCAATGTGCTTTGGTGTTTAGGAGGCTTTACAGCACACCATGGAGATCAGGACATCCTACCAGGGACAGTGTAGGACACAGGCACACACTTCTCCCTTGGTGTCTGCACTTCGCACCTCATGCTCTGCTCCCGCCCTCCAAGGGGGGATGTCTGGCCAGCATCTTGTAAATGAAAACCACTGATTGCTCTAAAGCTATTTGATTCCTCTAGCCTTTGTCAATGACGTGAATGCCAGCAAGGCATTGGTGCGCAGTGCAGGACTGGTCTTTGCAGTGCAGTTTAACCATTTCATTGACACACCAGTGCAGACACACAGCCATGAACAGGGAAGGCCCCTGAGCCTTTGCAGTGAACCACAAAGTTTCAAGAATGAGCATAGATAGCAAGGGGCCACTTTTGCAAATCTCTGCTGGCTTGTACATACATGTGGGACTGTGGTTTTGCCTCTAAATGGTCCTGAAAAGGTGGTCTCACCTGTGAACATGACACAGACATCTGGGTATGAATATCGGAAGGTGTTTTATCAGGATGCCCAAGCAGCCAAGTGCTCCCAGGGAAAGGGAAATGACCTTCTCCCTATTCAACAGCATCCACATGCAAGCAGGCAGGATCCCGAGCAGGGCTGGGATCCATACGGGGAGAGGAGACCTATTTCCCACAGGTACTATCACATTTAGAGAGGCGATGGTGTGTGCAAAAACATGTTCATCTGTGAATACCAGAGCAAATTACTGTCTTGTGATTATTTATATGAAGATGTATTTGTGGATGAATTACCAACAAGCCTGGAGCAGAGAAGTGGAGCAGTGACTCCACCTAACATGTCAGCCAGCAAACCAACAACCCACTTGGGATAGTCATTAACAAATTAACTGATCACCCGGGTCTCCCCCTCCCTGTGGGGGCTCTGTGTGCCTTGAAACCCAAAGCAGCAGATTTGCATTTGCAACAGAGGTTTATGGGGCCAACAAATCAGTGCATCGGTAGCAGGCTGGGGCTGGCTGGCCAGAAGTCAGCATTGGGCAGGGCCAGGCCAAATCAAACTTGCCAAGTATAGTCTGTAGATGACAACAGACTAGGAGCAAGGCCCAAGAACCAAAGAAAGGCAAGGGGAAGGCTCCTGGACAGGCAGAGGGAGAGAGCATGAGATGAAATGAGTGAAAAAAAAAATTAACAGCTTGCTTTATTCCTTTTCATTTATAGACAATATTATGCTTCTGCACAGAAGGACTAATTTAGCCCTCTGTGCAGCCCCAGTGACCCTTCCTAATAGAAACCATTTAAATCCTTAAACAATTTACATGAAAATGTAACTTTGCTGTGAATATATTTCTTCCCCCTCCTGCTCCCATCATGAGTGCAATCCTTCAAATCTCTGACAGCTTCCATTATCTCTTAATGAAGTGGGAGCATCTTTCTTAGGAGACATGCCGGCCCTGAGGTTAATCACCGAAATGGGGTTCACAAATAAAAATCAGAGGAGAGAAAAGAAAAGAAAAAGCAAACACTTAAAAGAGCTCAAGGGGATGGCTTTACCACCCAGAGACTTAAGATCCAGGAGGACAGTGATTAAATCCTCCTTGAGAACCCATGTGGCCTGATGGGTGACTCCATCCCAGGTGACTCCATCCCTCCATCATGCCTGCTGTTGGCTGAGCCACCCTCATGGGCCATGCGGTGGGCAGGTCCTGCCTTGTGCCCTATCTTATGCCTGTGCCAAGACAAGGATGGGGTTAATGCCGGGCAACACCTCAGCCAGAGGTCCAACACACTGCTGAGAGTTGCAGGAACCACCACCACCGCTGATGCATGGGAGAGGTTGGGCTCTGAGAGATGGCAGGGGCCCTGAGAGGTGTGAGGGCCACCAACGCCAGAAAGCAGAGCCCCAAGGCTGTGGGGAGATGGGCAGGGTAGAGAGGAGCCCAGAGCAGCCTATTTAAAATGCCATCCTGGGACATGCAGGGCTGTGCGGAAACAGGGCTGTGAGCGTGTTCCCATGCAACAGAGAGAGCTCCACTTGCAGCAATGACCCAGTTGTCCCAACACAGGCCCCAGAAGACCACCAGTCCCCCCAGTACAGCCTTCATCCTCAGGCACACCAAGGTTATATCCAAAAGGGCCATGGAGGATGGCATCAGGGTCATCTTCAGAACCAGGCTCTGCAGCTATAGAGACAGCAAGCCTGAAAGCAGGGACTCAAGCACATCTTCCAAAGCATATGGGGATCTGCATACCCTTGTAACACCTTGCCACACGTATCAGGAGAAACCATCTGCAGCACAGTGACAGGGACAGGCTGGGACACGGTGACACAGAAACACCCTGGTTGCTCTTTAGATTTTGCAGGAGCTACACACATTTCCAGGCCAAGCATCAACTACAAACCTTTCTGTGTTTGCTCCTTCGAAAACACACAGGGCTCTGGGGCTCATGCGGGACTCTGTTACAGGGGTATCTGCCGAAAGCTGGAAAGGTAGAGCAGAAGCTGTTGCTCTTGGCTCTGGGCTCTGCCCTCCATCAGATGCTCCCTGCTCTTCTCCAGGCTGGAGGGCTGCTTTGCAGAAGGCTTTGTGGTGATGAGGGGGAGCTTTAAGAGAGAGGACGTAATGAAAAATAAATGTAAAGGGCTGGAAATGAGGAGAGAAAGGCTGAGAAACTATTGAGCTGACAGGAGACGGTATGGAAAAGGGGATAAAAAATCCGGAATGTCTCAGGGGAAAACAGATTCACAAGAAGGGGGGCTACTGACTTGAACAGAAGAGAGATGAAAGCAGAAAGCAACAGCAGAGGAAAATAAATAGCTATTTCCAGAAAAACAATAAAGTTTGAAATATTCTGGGCCAGAAGGAAGAAAAGAAAAGAAAAAAAAAAACACCAAGAGTTAACAATTCTGGTTGTTGAAGCTGCTTAAGTAAAGAAAACAAAGAAACAAAAGGAAAGTACAAAGCACAAAAATAAGGAGATGAGCGATGCAGAGAGCTCTTCTTTCAGCAACAGTTTGCTCCCTATGGTGTCCTCCACCAGGATGGCGTGGGATGCAGTGGCATCAAACCACGGCTCTATCTCTCTGAACAACGCATCATTCCCAAGCTCAGTACATGAACTGATATTGTGTCGCCTCAGCACACTTCCCATCAAATTGCTTCCAGGCTGCATAATCGATGAGCCTTTGGCCATAACTGGAGAGCACTTAAGTCCTCTCTAATCTTAACACAACTTTGCTGCTACCAGATAACCCCAAATATGAAAATTCTTGTACGGAAGCCTGTCATCTAGAGGAAAGATAAAGTTTCTGAAGTGAAAGAGCTAAAGGTTTTCCCTGTCCTGGGACACTGCTCCTCCTGTTTTCTTCCCCTCCACTCTCTGACTTGGCAGGCAGAAAGGCACACACATGCAGAGACACGCAGGGATGCATGTTCCCAGCAGGTCAATGCCTTACATTTGCCAGGCTAAAAGCAATCCCTGGTTTGCACTGCTCATCTCCAGATGAGGCAGGACGGGGCCAGGAAGGTGTGAAGGTGGCCTCAGCTGTCAGCAGCAAGTCAGGAGCTGGCTGACCCCACAGCCCCCAGTGCCACAATGCATTGGCCAGACCTGAGGCTGAGTGTGCCCATCTTAAATCAAATCCTCCAGTGATGAAACCTTCAGCCTTTGGGCAGGGGATGACAGATCTCCTTGCTGATAACCACACAAGACAGCTATCAATCAAGCCTAAGTGAAAGCAAATCAGTCCTTATCTGTGCAGGGTAAGCCTTGTTTGCCACCTGATATCAAATAAAATGGGAGCTCTGCTTTGCATCTCTGGGATTATCGGTGCCTGACAGGTCACCCAGGCACTTATGAAGTCCTGCGGGCTGCAGCCGAGCCTGGGCTTCACAGGGCACATGCTGAGCCTGAACCACTGGCCCAGGCTTTGTTACAGCACGCAAGCAAAGAGACGGAGGACATGGATGGGACTGAAGCTTGGGACCACTCAGTGTGTGCCCAGGGCTCAGCATCACCTAGAACAGCCTTGGGGCTGTGCTGACTTATCCTCTCCCCTTCCCACACAGGGTGACATCAGCTGTGTCCCCTCCTGAACTGGACACACCTGCCTTTCCTCCATCCCATTCTGGGACCTGGGGGGGGCAACCCCTCTCCTAAGGGTAGGTAATCCAGCATGGAGGGGCTGGCAGGGACCCCATGCAGGAGGGACAAGCTGATGAGGACTCACCTTTCATTCAGGGTGCAGGGGGAAAGAAGGAGCAGGGAGAGGGAGCTGCAAGGGAGAAGTCCGCCTCTTCCTCCGCTGCTACCCTGACTTCTCACAAAGCTCCTTTCCTCCCAGCATGGAGAGGTACAAACAGCTCTCATTAGGTGAAGAGGGTTTTGGAGGGCGAGTGGGATGGCAGATAACAGCTGCGTGTCAGGCCTGAGTGCCTACAGCCCAGCAGTCATCTCAAAACAGGGCTTTTAGCCAGTTCCCTTCCTCCCACCTTCCCCTTCCCCTGCCTCGGCACAGTGAGCGGGAGCGAGTTAACCCCATAACCTTTAATCAAGGGCTTGTGTACACGGAAAAGGATTGATGGAGCTTGTCTCCCTCATGGCCTCACACCACGGCTCCGATTACACCATTAACTCCCCAAGCTGAGGGCCCAGGCTGGTATCAGCAGCCAAGAAATAATGGTCCTGGAAAGTGCATTACAGAGTGATCACTGGGAAGCAGCGGGTCGCAGAAATAGGCATTTTCACCCCAAGGTGCACCGGGGAAACCAAGGACCTGCCAACAGGAGGAGGAGATGGGGGGTGGGCATTGCTCTCCCATGTGCATGGGTGGAGGGCTGGGTATGAACACTACTTCCCTGCATGATTTTGGGCAAGTTACAGCCTGTCTGGGTCTGATGAAGAAAATGCACCCCAGGGAGTGAAAGGTCTGGGGAAAATCACACCGTCCGTGACCAGGCAAGTCAATGAACCCAACAGGCTGCAGAACCTGCAGCCAGCCAGTTGGCCAGGAATGGGCAGGCATCCCACACCAGCATCATTTCTGAGACCTTGGAAGTTTTCCTCTCTCTTTTAGAGAACTGAGGGGTCTTCAGGGATTTTGTAGACCCAGAAGAGACATCTCTTGTCCCCAGCCAGCCTGGTGAATGCAACCAGAATGTGAGATTCATGGGGCTGTGTGGGGAGATGAGGAAAGCATGAACAAGTGTATCTTATCTTGACAATGAAAGCCAGACCAGCAGGCTGCGGAGACAGCCTCACTTTAACCTAAGGAAGGCTGAATTATTAACAGCAGCCAGAACATCTCCACCAGGAGAAACTGCGAGGACTCTACCCTACCTCGGGGGAAAGCTCTTTAGTCATGTCTTCACAGGTTACGTGGAAGACAGCGGCACAGATCCTACCTGTGAAGGAGGATGGTCCTGCAACTACACTACTGCTCAAGTGGGTGCTGAGATTATGTATTTACTGGCTGCCCTGGAGCACAGGACTTCTTGCTTCTTCTGTTTTGGGCCAGAAATGTGAGAAGTCCCTGCAAAATTCTTCAGTTTAGTAAATTGTTAAAGGCTGGGGAGAAAACCCCATATGATTAGAAAATCACCAGCCAGCACCATCTCACAGGGCCGCAGACTGGGGCAATGGGCGAGAAGGAGTATGGGGGCTGGTCGGGGTGACACAGTGTAGGGTCATGATCAGGACAGCTGGAACTGGGTGGCTCCAGGAGCTGCAGGGGGAAGGGGGAGAAAATCCTGTGCTCTGAGTCTGCTTGCGAAAAACCAGCCACCTTGGCCAAAGCAAACAATACTTGACAAGGAGTGGAGTCTGCACAGGGTATCCCACTGCTCAGAGTTCACGCCGCCTCCTGGAGCAGCAGCATCCCTCCTTGTAGCTCCATGGGGTGGGAAAACACAACCAACAACCAGCAGTTCTGCGGGGATGGGTCTGGTACCACCCTCCCCTGAACAGAGGAGCGAGCTGCCTTTCTCGAGTGGGTGTGCAGCGTGACCTGCTCTCCGGAGCCGGTGTTTGGGGAGCGCTCTGCTCTCCATGGAGGAAGGCTCAACCTCCTGCCTCCACTCCAGGAGCAGCCGGGAAGTGGGATGCTACTGACACCCAGTGGCTCCCTGCATCCTGCAGACAGGGACTGGTTTCTTCACTGGTGGAGATGTGTCCATGCTCTCCCCACAGCTGGGGCATGGCCTTCTGGGGGGACCTGTATCTTTGGGGACTTGTCTGTGGAGGTAGGGGTTGGAGCCCCTGGGTCACCATGTGCTTGTGGCATGGCTGGCAGAGAGACCCTGGCAACATGATTTTGCAGGGTGGCAAATGGGACACAGGGGGGAAGCAGGTGCACCCCGGAGGGTTGTGGCCCCATGTTTAGCTCAGCAATGTCTGCCTCATATCACATGCCCAGGAAGATGCTGTGCAGCCTCCTTACCCACATCACAGCCACATTCACCTCTGCAAATTGCTATGTTATTTTATTCTAAAAGCTTATATATGCCAGATAAACAAATGCCCTAAATTGCCACAGAAATGCTGGAGGGTGGGAGGAGGACAGAGGCTGGCATTAGTTTCCTCTGAGGCATTCTGGTTGCTGCTCCCCAGATTTCCCTGCCAGCTCTGGGTGGTCAGATTCAACCTCTGCAGACCATAAACACTGCAGGGGTGGAGGCTGGGATTTTAGGATGGAGCTCCAAGGGCCAGCTGCTGCGGTGAGCTGTCCTGTGATAGCTCCCTTCACAAACATTTTGACTCAAGCAAAGAAGCAGGTTAGAATTGGAAGTGGATTAAGCTAAATCAGGAAACCCTGTTTGCATTCCAGAAGAAGGCCATCTACACAGGGACTTATTTAAGAGCAGCAACAGAGCTTTTCAATCCACTCCACATATCATTCCAGCCCCAAAATCAAACAAGCAAGGAAACAGCACGGAAAAATAATAACAAACTGCCTGCATTTGGCACCCCACAATGCAAAACCAGAGAAGATACAGCCTCTGACCTGAAGACAGCAGCAAATAAGATGGACACAGAATGGAATAAAAAAGGGTTCAAGAGCAACACTTCACAGCTGAGAAAAACACGCTTTCCTATGGCCCTTCACAGTGACAAGCTCTTGTTCTACCTAGGGAGAGCACCCAGAGGCTGCTGAAACAAATGCATTTTTAATTATTTGTTATTATCAATTGATTTGCAGACAGAAGTTGCTGATAATAGAAGCCCATTGCACTAAGCGCAGGAGAGAGACAACTCTTTCGGCCAGGGACTGTGTGAGCAGGCACCAACTGCATAAAGGCAGTGACTTACCTAAGGAAGATTATCTCAGAGTCTCATAGTGGACCAGCCATCATCCCTGTGGGATCAGAGCAAGAAGGGATGCTTCCTCTGCAAGTGTATAAATCAAATTGTGGGTGGAAAAAAAGAAACAGAACCAATAAATGAAAATCATTGTGGCCACAGCACATGGTACACAGATTTTGTGCACAGCGCACAGATTTTGTTTGTACTCCTCCAGAGAGGGCTGGTGGCTCTCTGCTTACAGGATCAGGAAACACAGGTTGAAGATAAAGCACCAAATGTGGGCTACAAATAGGGACAGCAGGCAAAGTCTGGAAATTCATATCTGTATCCTATTTCCAGGCCTTTGTTGCCTCCCCTTATCATGCTCCATGTGCCACGACCTGGGGGATGATTCTGGGGTGTCCAAGGAGTGCAAAGGAATGTGCTGGCTGAATTAATGCATCATTTGCATCTGTAATTTCTCAGTCCAAATGAGCCTTGTTGGCATACACTCACATGCACACACATCCAGCTCTGGAAACAAACGGACCGATTAGCATTGACTCTATTATCATTATTATGGGCAGAGACAGCTGATCGATGTCTACTCAATAAGGCAAAATCAGGTGTCAGACATTCCAGCGATGCCTCCTCCCCCATCTCCTGGGACCTGTGCGTGCAGGGTGCCTCGCTCCTGGACTGCAGACCAAATGGAGAAGGGAAGGAAGTGTGGCTCCACTTTTCATCCCCAGAAGTATGACTGCTTGTGTGTCAGCAGTAGGGACCTGATCAGAGGAGTCTTCTTCATGGCAGGACTTTAGCTGTCCCTTGGCAGAAGGTAGACCTCTTCAGGGCCCAAGAAGTGTGCATCTCCCACCCTCAGCAATGCCTGAGCACACTGACTGTACCCCGCTGGTGAGGAGGAAACCCCTCTATTGCCCAGCTGTCATCACATCCCATCCATGCTTCCCTAGCCTGACTCAGTAAACATCTTGCACCTAAAGGATTAAAACATAAAGATCCTGAACTGACCTTTCAGCGGGCCCTGTCTACCTTCTGCAGTCTCCGGCTCCGTGCATTAATAGATAGCTCTGCCCCATCTTCCCACTCTTCCCAACTTGACACTTCTTCAATAGCCTTATTTTCTTCAGTTTGTTTTGTTCCCTGCAAGCGCGTCGAAACTCTTTGCTCCTGTTTCTTCTGCACAAATTGGTTTTCTCTTATACGTTGTCTGGAGAGTGGTGAAGGAAGAGTGGAAGAATCACAGCCCCTTTCTCATCTCAGATCATCCACTTTCCCTCTCTCCAAGTGCACATTCAATGCTGGGAACAAAACAACCAGCAGCGGCTGCTTTACAGCGTGGCTGAGGATCATTTCGAGGCTGTAGTGTGGAATGACTCTCCTGCTTTAGAGGTGAAATGTCCTGCGGAGCCGTGGGAGAGGCAGCAATGAATAAGCAAGTGGTGCCGGGGAGAAGGAGTGCTCAGTCCCCTGCTCTCTGCTCCCACTTCTCTGCCTGCCGGCAGTGATGAGTGTCTGGGTGCAAAGCGAGGAGATTCACAAAGGAGCTGTGGCAGCAAGATGGGAGTGAAGAAGGTCCTGGAGATACCTGGCTGTCGACAGTGGCTCTGGGATGGTGCTCTCCCTACAAGACATATGGACAAAGGTAAAAGGCCTTATGCATCAGCCTCTACATGTGGGTCCTGGACTCTTGCTATGGGAAAACTCAAGGTCAGCTTCAAACCCCAGTGCAGACACAACCAAAGTCTCCACATTGCTCTAAACAGCTACGGAGTCCTTATTTATTCCCTCAGCCTGGCTCCCATCCAGCACAGGGACTGTCCCCTCGTGGGTGCACACAGCATGTGGAGCCCTGGGGACAGAGGTGTCCTGTGTAGATCTGGACACCTGAAGGGCAGAAGCAGCTGCCGGGCTCAGTGCTGACGCACAGCATGGGGCTGGCTCGGGGCACTGTGCCCAGGAGACCGCATTGCTGTAGTCTGGCCAAGGGGTGATGAAGTCATGAATAACTTAAGCCAGGTCGTTATCTGCCAGGATGAGGTAGAATCTCCTTGCCAGTTAGGGATGACAGAAAACATCATTCATGGCTGTTTTCATCTGAGAGGAATCCAGAAGCACAGCTAAAAACAGGTCACCATTTGTAGATGTGAACTTCAGACCAAGAAGGGACTTCCTCAGGGGAAGCTCCAAACTCTCCAAAATGCTTTTTTCCCTGTGTTGTACAGATCCAGCCCCCCTGCTCAGCTCCAGACAGCTGTCATCCATCCAGGAGTGGGTGTCTCTAGCTAGCAGGGAGCTGTGCCACCTTCTCATCCCGCTAACCCCAAGGCTGCGCTGCCAGAGCAGCTTGTGCCATGCCTGCAGGTAGGGGCAAAGGGCTGGCGATGGAGGTGTACTCCTCAACATGCATGTCACCACAGAGAGCTGGCCCTGTCCAGCGTGTTGCCCTGGCCTGGTGCCACTGCTCCCAGGTGAGGCACCACCGTCCTGCCCAGTGCAGACCAATGCACAAGGATGCACACGAGCACCTGCCACCTCCTGACAGCAAGAGAGGATCCACTGGTGGCACTCGGGCCGCTTCAGCTCATGCTCTGGCCCAGATCCAGCTGCTGAGAGGGCTGGGATATTGGCTGCAGTCAGACGAGCTTGTAGCTGGCCTTTGAATAACATTTGAGATACCAGTTTTCAGGCATCTGTGCAGTTCATTACCCTCCAAATAAACACAATATGCATCACACCCTGGGGCAATCTGTGCACCAGCAAATCCCAATCCCTCACCTCCAGAAAGCTGTAAAAACCAATAAGATGCCAGTATCCACTACTGAGCTTGGATTGCCCTGAGATCACAGCAAGCACCAGGTGGGCAATGCTGTGGCACATGGACCCAGACATGGACGTGGGACCCGCCTGTGCTGGGAGCGGGGCTGCAGGAGGGACGCGTGGTAGCTGGCAGGGCTGCTGAGCACCACCTATTTCAGGCTGCGAGGGGTGTGCTCAGAACCCCAGTGCATACATTACAGTGCTGAAAGCGCACCGAGGCATGGTATTTTCTGCTGATGCAAGACGGGCTGTACCAGTGCCACAGTGCCTACCCTGCACTCCTGAATGGGGTGCACGGGGACACGGCCTGCTTTGAGCCTGGGTAGCTGGCAGGGCTTCTCACACTGACTCAGCCACTTTGACGGGCCAAACAGTTTGCACCTCCGTTGTTTGAAAACCCCTAGGAAAGCAGTTCTCTTGGCTGCGTCAGCACAACTAGAAGAGCCTCCCTTGAAGAGGGAATAACCCCCAGGCACGAGCAGTCAGCATGCTGCGTGGTCTCTCTCTGAGCCTGAAAATAGGAAGGGAAAGGTGGAAGCTGCTACAGACATCACAGGAGCCACAAATCTGAGATAACACATACAGCTGTGTAGCAAAGGGGGAAAAAAACCCCAGTGTAAACTTCCCTTTGATTTAGACAAAATTCCCTCTTGGGGTTCCTCAGCAGGAGCATCTCCCAGCTGAGCTTCCCCCACGCTTTCATCCCATGGCAGGGCCAGGCCGTCCCCACCGCCGAGGGCCCGCTCCACTCCCCACCAGGCTGTCAGCCTCCCCCGGTGAAGCAGCAGCCACCCGTAATCTGGTGCCGCCGCTTCATCTGACACAGCGAGTGGATTTAATGAATGAATTAATTTTATTCTCAACTGGGTGCGACACGCATTCAAAAGCTAGAAAATAAACGTTTCCCTTTCCTAATTTATCGTGTCCCTTTTGATTTGTCATATGCACAACTGCACGCATACAGTCTCTCCACATCTCCCCCACCAACCAGGTCCCGGATTTTCCACCACTGCAGAGATAAACAACTTCCTCAGCAGAAGCCGATATTGCTGTACTGTGTGTTTCCTTCCATCCATATCCAGTTTCTGCCACCATACGGTACCACACGTTGCTCAGGAGCTCAGAACTGATATTGCATCTCTCTTGTGGGTCATCATGGCCAGAGACAACCACCTTTCTCCTCTGTCGGTAAAATCTTTTTTAAATTTCCATCCTAAATGTATTTATGTCAATTTCTCCCATGGAAATTTTCTATTTAAGCATCTGTATCCTTCTCCCTCCATGGTGCTATTCAGTGTGATATATACAGAGAGAGTGATCCTGTTCCCACTCAACTTCTGTTTTGCTAAGCTTAATAAGCCAAGAGTCTCCACTGCAAAACATGCCTGTCGCTCCTCTGGCCAGCCTTTTTTTCTGCTATTCCTGTTTTTGGATGGATGACACAAAAATAGTGATCATGTTGTGAAAACCTTAAACTACTCTTAAGTGACTGCAGCACAACCAAGCCTTTTCTCTTTTATAGGAGTGTGCATGAGACTGCAAATATGCCCAACATTTGGATATAAATTGGGGAGCGTGGTGTTTTCGTCTGGTATCCTCCTGAGGCTCGGGGATCACTTGGGCCAAATCTGAGATCTCAGCTGCGCTCCTCCTTGCTTCTCCATCTCCTAGTTTGCTCCCTCCACATTAAGGGGTCTTCATTCCTCTTCCCAGTGACTCAGTGATTGCATTGCCCTGAATCCTTCAGGAGACATTAAATGTTTTCTGCCCTGCTCAATGGGTGTATGTTCATGGCTGGGCTGGTGACCGTGCACATCTCATGGCTCTCCCAAGCTGCATGAACCCCGCTCCCCTGTGCCCTTTCCTAACAGGCATGAAAGCCAAGTTTTCAATCCTGCACATTTTCAGGCAATCCATCTCTTTGCCTCTTTCAGCCACAGTCTTGCTGTGCATGTGGATAGAGCCCCAGTGCTGTGAAGCTTGGAAGCCAATTAGCACCATTAAGATTGTTGCCACTGTTTCAAAAATCATTTGCAATTACAGGTATTTTCTGTCATGATATCTTTAGAAAGTAGAGCAGCAGCTATGTGGTTAAGGGTAAGAAATTGTCTCCTCACACAGCCAACAGAGCTTCCCTGGATGGAGCACAGAGTTTCAGAGCAAGAATTAGCATTTGCAATCCCTCTCGTAATGAGAGGCCATGGGCAGTCTGCCGGAACAATCTCGCACTAAACTGTCCCAAACACAAAGCGGCTCTGGAAAGCAAAAAGCTCTTTAGGAAGGAGTAATTGTTAAGATTTGCAAAATCCATTTTTTTTCCATCGGCTCTGCAAATCCATTTTAGAATTTGTAAATTTGTTCTAGGATTAGATTAATAGGTTTCATGATTTATAAACCTTTTCTTCTCTCTCACCCTCCCCTTGACTTTAAGAAGCAATCACAGACTTTAGCTCAGTCCAGGTTTTAGAAATAATTTCTCAGTCATCACAGTTGTTGAGATATTCTGGCAGGGTTTGGTACATTAGAGGGGGAAATTTCCTACCCAGAACATCAAGACATCCCACACCAAACCCTTCTTACAAACAGGACGCTTGATGGTGAGATGTGTTAGTCCCTGGCTAGTGCCTTCTAGGAAGCACTGTCCAGACTGCAAATGTGTGCCATTTCCAGCAAACAAAACCCAGCACAAGAAGTCAAGGCCTTGCTTTGAGTCACCTGAAATCAGAGTATCACCACCACTGGCCAGACTGGCTGTCTCTAAAGTTGGCTGCCTAGGAAAACCAGCAGAAAAGTGTGAATGTGCTGTGGTGTTATCCAGAATACCTCACAAATTCCAACAGTTTGCAGCTCAGGGACTTCCTGAGTCAGCGATGGCGAGTTTTTATTCATTAGCCCTTGTGCGATTTGTCCTCTGTGCCCATGACCCAGCTGTGCCCTAGCTACAGAGGGCCCCAGAACGACTGCCCTCCTCACGCACACGTCTATGCTTAGCGCTGACAGCCCAGCTGCTCGAGCATCCCTCACTGCCTGAGCCCCCCTCACCACCCACAGATATCCCAGTGGGATCAAACCAGATGTCATGACACGGGAGCCACAGCAAATCTTAACTCTCTCTGGGACCTGCACCTAGCAGACCTGCAGAAGGAAATAATTTGTCAGACTCCAATAAAAGGTCCCACTGAATACCCCCTAAGACACTCTCTCAGTTCCACTTTGTTGAGTGTCCGCATCATTCCCAGCTTGGGCTGATGTATTCTTAATTAGCATCTTAATGTGAGGAGCATATGCAATGAAGCATGAAAAGAAAATCCCCATCATTTAAATTCATTAACAGTCATCGAAAGTCTTCAATGCAGAGGTGGAATTATCTCTGAACTCCTTCTGAGAGACCAGCTGTGCTCACTAAACCGTGGTGGATGTTGCTGCACTGGCTTATTTATTTATCTGCCTCCAGGAGGTTTGCCGCCCTAGATTATTACAGATTGCACCCACCAGATCACCTGGATGTCTGTACCAGGGTGCAGGTACAAGAGTAACCACGGCCATCACCCCAAGTCCAGTTACAGAGGCACCATTCACAGCCTGGTCATGGAAACCCTGCCAGTGCATCCTTGCTGAGGATGTTTACTGGTCATGTTTACCACACGGATTACTCTGTCTCCAGTATTTGCTTTTCTTCTTATCCTTGCAACAGGGAATACCTCCAGCAGCTACTGTGTTTAATCTCTCCCCCCCTGCAGTTGTCATGGTTGTACGGCAATAGATGCAGACGGCGTGAGAACGCACAGCCTGGCTCGTGTCCCGGCGGTGCTCTGACTTTGGGCTGGCAGGAGGGTGTGAGAGCAAGAGTGGGATATGGCCACCCAGATGTGCCTGTGCCCAGATGTGTCCGGGTGAGCAGAGCTGGGTTCCTCCCTGTGCTCCAGCACAGTGGGATGCATTTGGCTACACAGAGGAAGGGCTGGAGTGCGCGCGAGAGACTCTGTGGGGCTGCCTCACTGTGGGTAAAGAGCCGTGCCAACCCATTCCCAGTATGTAACGTGAGACTGGGTTTGTCTGGCTGTGCAAAATCCACTGTGTTAATAAGGCAGGACTTTTCCATCTACTGTAATCAGAAAGCACTCATTTTTCAACCCCATTAGCCCAGCCTTCTGCCCTTTACCCGATTGCCATCACCCCGACAAGGGCCAGCAGTTGAGACATGCAGTTCACCAGGCTCACAGACACCCTGCGCGAGCCCCCGCCCAGAGAACCGGCACCTGAAACTGAGACGCAGATCTCATGACTCATCGGAGATACTGGGCTGGGCTCAGTCTTCCCACATAGGGTCCTCCTGACTTAGGTGAGGAGCTGGTCAGGTGTAAGATGGGAGTAGGAGAGGAAAAGCTTGTGCCGGTGAGACTTCTACTATTGAGCATTGCCTGCCTTCCTCTGCAGTTTGTCTGTCCCGAGTGTTTTGCTGAAGGCAAATTACCAGAACCAAAGAGGCAAAGAAATCAGAATAAGCTGCTCCAGAGCAATTATAGTGAAGGTCTCATTTATGGAGAAAACCTGATTTAATGCAAAATGGGCTTATAACCTGGTGCGGACTAGTCTGTTTTAGAGTATTTGAAGCTTCTTGAATTTCTTTTGCTCAATTAGGGACTGGTTTTATAATCCAAACACAAATTTACCATTAAAAAAGAATAAAACACCCTCACAGAAGTTTGAGCGAGTGCAAATAAATTGGATCCAGATCCTATTTGCATTCAGTCCGTGCCACTTTCCAAGTTCCCAAGGTGGAACTATGTGTGGAAGGAGACAGCCACCAACCCGATAAATCGAGAAAGCCCATGGAAATGTCAAATTGTCCACAAGTATATATTCCTGGAGGTCAGTCTTTATATGCGGGTTACAATCATATCATCTTTCTAGTGACAGAGCTGCAGGAGGAATGACAGGAGTGTTTGAAGAATGCAGTGATCTGAGATTCTTTCAGCCATCTTTAATAAATGATAGGAAGGGCCTTCTTCCCTCTGTGCCAGAAGATTTTAACATCGGGTTTCAAAAAGATCATTTATTCCCAGAACAGGAAAATAAAGCCATTTCCATTCAAAACACTACTGTAAGATTACATTTGCCTCAACTTAATTTTTTAAATACTTTCAAAAGTAAGGAAAATGAGTGTAAAACAAAAGAAACAGAAATCTGTTTTACTTTGGATTACACAGACTCTTCCGTTTCTTCTCAAAGGCTTTGTGAAGGTGGAGAGGGCTCGCATGCATGAGCTGCTTTATAGCAAAGCTGAAAAACTTTCTATTTTGGGCCACTCTGAAAAAGAAATCTCATTTTGCATTTTTTCTGGTTAGGCAGTAAAATGAAAAGGCAATTATTCATGCAGTTCTCATTAACCATCCATTTACAAGTTGTTTATAAGTGATTAGTCAATCTTAGACGCATGTCCTAGACAGGAGCAGCATGTGTTTATTAAAACCGTCAGTGAAAGGTGTTGAAGGCAGTTATAAGCTGTGGCTGAAAAGAATCAGCTAAAACCTTCAGCTATTGATTAGTGATTTAGCCAGCCCATATTCATTACAATATCTCTTCGTGGTGTACTAATGAGCACTTGTGAATAGACTTGTAATCTAAAGCTGAGTTCTTAAATGGCAAACTTGGGTCCAACTCCAAATTTTAGCTTGACCTTGCCTTGATCCCACGCCAGGGGTTGCTCCTGGAGATCAGGCAATTTTTCTCTAGGCCTCCTCAGAGAAAGCTGTAGAGTATTTTTCATCCAGGACCATATCCAATTGACTTCCCAGGGATGGTGCCATCATGCTATTTCCCATTGAGGTGACTTTGGTAAAATTACCTGGCAGCCCTCAGTGAGATTGCATGGCCCTGACCTGAGAGCGAGTGTATGAAAAGACCAGATTCAGATTCTGCTCAATAAAAACAGGACGATTTACTCTAACAAATAATTCAGCCCAGTAATTGTATTCTTCTCTCTCCTACTCTCTTGCCCTCCTTTTTCTTTCCTAATAAAATAACTAAATGACAAGACTGAATTCTGCAGTAGGAAATTTTTCAACCTAGGCCTCCTCCCAGGATAATCTATTATCTTCACAAATTACTGCAGACAGTTCTTTATTGTTTAAAACCTTTTATCCAAATAAATGCATAAACCTTTAGGAAGGGAAAGAGGGTGGTGGAGATGAAGGGAACCAGCATTTTAAATGAAAACCTCCTTCCCTCATTGAGTATTGTATGCTAAAAAAATGAAAATAAGATTTAAAAAAAAAAGACTGAAAGAAGAGGAAAGGAATGAGCCCAGGGGAAGAGAAATTGGTGATCTGCAATGGATTCCATTAAAGTCTTCCCCCTTTAAATATTACAAGTGTTTGTTCTCTGCAGCCTGATAAATATCTCGCTGTGTTGAGATTGAAAATTGATAAGCCATGCAACATCAGTCTCTCTCAGATTCGCAGCCTCCCTGCAAACTCATCACTTTGGGACGGGCACCAGTTTAATTAGGTGTTGGGGTAATGCCATGTCGGGCAGCTACCTAACAGCCTGAAAGCATTTCCAGTGTTCTGCTACATTAGGCTCCTTCGGGCAGATATTTCACATACACCCAAACACAAACAGGAATGTGAGAGGCCAAAGGAATGAGCAGCCTCCTCTCCCTTCCCTGCCTGATGCTCTTTATTATCCTCATTTCAGTATTAACTCGCTGGTGGCAGGTAAGACGCAGCTGAGAGACAGCAAGAGCAGAAGGATGCTCAGAGAGGATGTTTAGGAAGAGGAAAGGCAGGGAGATGGGGAATTTGTCTCAGTCTGAGGGCAGGCAGATGGTTTCTGGCAGCACAAGCAGAATCGTTCCACATGGAGATTTTTTTGCAACACCCATCCGCTGCTTTCTACCTCCGAGGGCACAGCGAGGAGCACAGCTGCTGCCATTCTATCCAGCCACCCCGTCTCCCCAGCTCAGACAAGTATGTGTAAATTTATAGGTGCAGCTGAGCGAAACTTGGACATGGGCTTCAAGATTTTGCTCTCCCACCAGTGAGTCAAATCTTAATGCCCCGCTATCCCCCTAAGCCCCCCATTGTACCCGTCTCAGGGTCAGGGCACCATGTGGTGGAGGGTTTGTCAGTGCGGGGAGATACCATGGCTCAGCACAGACCCAACTCTTCCTTTTTGGGTACCTGGCTAAAGAGAACTCTCCAAAGCCATCCAGTGGGAACTGAACTCCACATGCCCACTGGGGCTCGCTGGGAATCACACCCAATTTCTCCTCTTCTTCTTCCTCCCCCATCTCCTCCTTCTCCTCCTCTCCCAGACTCAGACAGGGCCTCTGCCACAGCATTGGACTGTTCTTCCTCTGCCGTGGCAAGCCAGAGGAATGGGGCCACCACTATTTCACCCAGAGTTGGGGAGGCGACTGTGGCTCCTGAGCGGGAGGAAATGACTCGGAGCCATACACAATGAAGATGTTGCCCGGGAGAGCAACTCCTCTTGTCGGGCTCCAGCGACTCTTTATCAGGGAAGCCTCGTTCACTCTGACAAAGCACAGCTAATGTTCTGTTTATTACCTTCGCTGCTGCATTTGGACTGTCAGGAGATGAAGAAATATCCCCAGAATTAACAGCAACATAACAGAGGGAGAAGAGCCAGGGGAGAGGTTAAGGCAAGTGCTGTTATCTAAGAAATAGGATCATAAACCCTCTTCACTGAAAATGGCTTGTGCTTAGATGGCAGCACCCCTCCTGGTACCCGAGAGGGGAACTGTGGCTTCTCATCTCTGCTGCAGCCCCTGAACACACAGCAGGCTGGGTGCAAGGCACCAGGGGAGAACCAGGCTTCTTCCCTGATCACCTTTGCCTTCATGGATGCTAATGTTCAATGAATATATGTCTAGTCCCATGAAGAGCACTCCCAGAGAGACTTAACATTAAGTCCTTGAAGTCTTGAGCAGTCTTTGTGTGCGTACAGTACTTAACAAGCCGTGCTCCAGGTTAGGGATTTCAGGTGGCCCAGACACAGGGAGAAGAGGAAATTCGTTAGCATCCAGCACCAGATTATAAACTCGCAGCAAGAAACATTAAAGACTGGGGTGATTTACGGGCCAGACAGGAGAGAGCTCATCAGACTAAAGGCTGAATCTCTGAGCTGAGGGATGTGTCACCCAATCCAGAAGGCACCTAAGTGCAGGGGACACACTGCAGGAAAGCAGAAAGGGTCAAACTGAAGACAAAGGATGCAGAACTGAACAGCTCAGGAAGATGATACTGGAAAAACCTTCATTTTTGCTGTCTGAGGCATGATATGCCCTCCAGAGAGGGATCTGTCTGGTGGGGAGCGGCAGGAGCATAGAGAGAGGGCAGGATAAGCTCAGTCAAGCATACAACATCTTAAATAAAATAAACCCAGTGTTGTTCACAGATCTGGAGCTATCAAGTCTCCAAGCTTTGGATGAAGAGCTTTCTGGTGGCCAGCAAGGCACCTCCACTTATTTTTGAGAGGGCTTTAGAAGCAGCACAGGTTGAGTGTGCTGCTTGACAGCTACACACCCATTTTAGGTGGAAAAAACTCCGAGGCTCTCAGAGGCTCTCAGAGCCATCCGGCTGCCGTTTTCCAGGATCCTGTGCAGCCAGTGCTGCCTTGGCCTTTCACAGCTGGGAGGAAAGCCACGAAGTCTTCACAGTCTCTCCTTTACAGTTCATGACCCTGCGATGCTGTGAGAGGGCTATGAGCCATGCTGTGCAATCACAGTACTGTTAGTGTGAAGCACTGTGCTTAGGCCTTCGTGGGCTCCCTGCAGCAGCAGGAATGCAAGTCCAAGCTATAAAAAGCACCAGGGCTCAGTGTACTGTTGCTTCCAAAGGGACCTGAATACAAACGGGAATGAAACAGACTGGAAGGGAGCTGCGGGGTGTCTCGCCACATCTTTACATACAACAAACAGTAGAAAGTAGTCTGCAGTGCTGAGCTGATTGAGCTGTCATTTGCATTTGGTACCAGAATGAATTTCCTTTTCAACATCTCCCAACCAAGAGCTTCTCACCTGCACAGGTATCTTCTAGCTCAAGCTTTTGTTTTATCTAGAAAACCAAGTGACAACACCATGCACATGGAGTTGCTCCATGCAAATTCTGCTGAATGGACTAGCAGGGGAGGAAGCAGGCAACATATCCTCAGCCAAAACACATGCTCCTCCTTGATCAACCAAAGACCACATTTCAGCCCAGCCCACTCTGCATCCCCCAGGTCTCCCGGCAATGTACCCCAGCACAGGCCAGAAGTGACACAGGTGTACCTAGCTCCTGTCCATCCCCAAAGGGTACACCACTTCCAAACTGCCTCTCACTTAACACATTTCACAAAAAACTGCAAAGCAAAACGCTTGCCACCTCCGCAGTACAGCTCCCACAGCCAATCAGCTCAGGGCCGTGCTGCGCTAATCCTCTGCAAATATGGAGGTTTTCAATTTACTTTTAAAGTGCCTCCGAGGAAGGAGCTGTCAGATGAGAGTATCTCAGTTCAGGGAAACTGAAACCTTCCTCCTAGCCAGGGCATTCACACGAGCCCTGTAGCAAACAGATTGGCCCTGGCACCGTGTCCATATCCACACGGGTCCCCCTGCAAAGAGCTATGGACTAAATTACTCACTGACCTCCTTCCACCAAGAGGGATCTGACCCCATGGTGGGGGTAGAGCAGAAAAACCATTTCCAGATATTGCGGTACCAATCTACAATGGCACAGACTGATCTGAAGATGGGAGGTTGAGGCATGTCCCACTTGGAAGAGAGAAGACCATTCCAAGCACTCGCTCCCTTATAGCCTCTCTCAGCAGCCTCTTCTCACCCTCCCCAAGAACTGTAGATGATAATCCCAGCCATGGTCCCAGACCATGCCCACCTTGGGACTCCCTGACCCACAAGCCCTTTTGCTTTTTTGCATCCACCACAGAGCCTGTGACAGGGTTGGAACAAGGCAGCACAAGCAATATCTGCTGGTACCCTCAGTAGGATGGCCTTTCCAACATTTTCATGCCCACACATAAGCAATTTCATTCTCACTTGTTGCCTGTTTCTCCCCAGGCCCCTCTGTGCCAGCCGCAGCCTGGTGGAATAGAAATGACCGATTAAGTTTGTGGTGGGTGGCTTGGCGAGGCCAGAGGGAAAAGCACATCCTGGAGAGGGGCCTTGCTCTCCCTCCTCCAGACTCTGCATCTTTCACACAGTGGCTCACTGCCCCGCGGGGCGGGCAGCCACACGCAGGGGGCCCGTGCTGGGAGCTGTTGTTACGTGAAGGGGCTCACTCGCCCCTTCTCCAAAGGCTACGCAGATGTTTTCTGGAACTCAAGGGCTGCTTCTAGGTCTGAGCACCCCCATAGCTCATCGTAGTATAGCAGTGATAGCCACCTCCCTGTAATGGTCCCAGCCCTGGGATCTTAACTGGGTCCTCACACATGAGTTCTCATCATCCCAATGATGGGGAGACTAAAGTAGCTCTACCACGTTAAAAACAGGCAGCTGAATCCTTTAATAGTTTGGAGCTCCTGATCCCTCTGGCTCATTGAATTCAGCTAGAATAGGTGAAAGCTTACAAGGAAATGGGGAAACTCTAGTAACGCAAGGGGTGTGTGGGGTGTCTGGTGTGCCCTCTGCTCTTCACTTTCACCGCTATTGCTTCGCATTAACATTGCTGCTGGTTGAGAAGCAGCCACAGCATCTGCTCTGCCGTGTCCCCTGTGGAGCCAGCGTGGGGCCAAGAGCTGGCACCGACCCACCAAAATCCAGCGGGACACGAGAGGCCAAGCCTGTCCGCCGCAGCAGAATCTCATTTGGAAGATGGTCCGTTGGGTCACTGCAAACGCTGAGACACCTCCAGCATCTCCTGACATTGCACGCCTGTATGGGTTCAGCCCACGTGGAAGGACGCAGCCAGGAACAGCCCCTGGTTGCTGCTGGGATGAAACATTCTCCGAACACCACCTCGCTGGGAGGGTGAGCTGCACTGTCAGAACAATGCAATTAGCCACTTAATTCTTAATGTTAATTAACTTTCGCTTGCTCTAGCACCCTTGTCAAGGTATTGCCCTGCTCTCTGGGGTGCTCTTGGGAAAGCAATTATATGCTAGTTACTTTGCAATTAATTACAGCTTTAAGAAGGCTGTGGGAGGGCACCTCTTCCTGTTTGATCTTGTAAATGCTTCATTACAGGCCCAACAAGGAATAGAATATTTCTGTAGTTTTGCTCACCTGGCAACCCTGTCCTTCTCCCCTTTGAAGAGGCAGTGGTTGTAGGTATTTATACTTTGTTTTAGAAAAGAAGAAAGACCAAAACCAATGGAGTTCATTTGGTACAGACACCACACACCACCTCTGCTGATTCCCCCGACTATGCAGGCTGCTAAAATTAACCCTGAGAGCCTCTAGTATTAATATGGAAGGATGGGTGACACTATCCTAATGAGAGAGCTTTTTAGTAGAAAGGCTGCAGATGAAACCAAACTTTTCACAGTGTCTGCAAACCTGGGAGATGTTGACTTGTGGTCCAAAGCCTGGAGAACATTTTGACTGAGATGTCTGACGTCAAACACTGACCACATTCAGTCACCCAAGAAAAGCTTTTAAGCCAAGAAATGAAAACTTGAGGGTTTACCGCTGATAAGTGTTTAATGAAAGATGCTGAGGTTTTAATTTTTTTTAATTAGGCTGTTTGAAAAAATAATCCTGTTAGAATTTTCTCAGCCATTTTTAAAGCCTGTTCTACTGAAGAGATGCAGTTCAATTATACAATAGGTCCTTTGTTTTCTGCAATCTCACCCAGTTTCACAGTGAATTGAGCAACAGACGCCAAAGAACGTGTTAAATGAATAATTGACACGGCTGTGTTTTCTGCAGCAAGGAGCAGAATCTCACCTCTTGTATACAGCACACCCTCTGAGCGAAGCACCACGATAAAAGACAGCCAAGGCAGATGGCAAGAGGAGCTGCTGGGTGCAGAATTCCCTAGTTTGAAGCAATATCTCCATGGGCTGGCGAACCTTGTGTAGAGCGATCTGCTGGCAGGTTGTCTTGGTGTCATCACATCCTTGACTCCAACTGTGCTGCATCAGTCAAAGAGTGGGCCAATTTGGCCAACACCCTGGGCTCCCTTGCCAAGACGGCCTTTGTCCCATCCTCACTAGCCCTTACGCGTCCACCTTCCCCCCTCTCCTTCACCCGAGTGCTGGTGCTGGGAGCGTTCGCACCATACGGTGCGTTTCTGCTCTCCAGCTGGCACTCTCGCTCGGAGGAGCTCTGCCTTTCCATGACCATCCTCTCGGTGAGGGGGAAACACAGCAGCTCAGATAAACTTGCTTGGATTATTTTGGATACTGCTGGCAGCTGGAGTGTGTTGGAGGTGCGATGAAGTCTGGCGATCAAGTGAGGGAGGGAAAGAACAGATGAGGACAGGAAGAAAAGAGTCTATTTACTTGGGGCTGCTTTTGCTGTTTCTGCATCTCTTCGCTTATCTACTGGATACTGAAAAATTTAGCCTTTGTTATGCTAATATTGCTCTTGTCAGCACAAACGGCGTAACGGCGTAACCGTTCCCACCCTTCCCACCACCCGCTCCTGACAGCGCCTTCTGACTTGAGTGGAAGCACTGAGTCAGCAGAACAGACGGGGCAATCTCTACCCGCACAGCCTGCGACTGCAGGGACTTTTTGTCTGGTATTGCAGCTTCCCTCTTTCTTCTTCTCCCTTTGAACCAATGCGGGGAAAAATGAAAGGAGGAGTTCAAAGGAAGGCGCACACATGGCAGGGAAGGCTGGGAGGTAGCTCTGGTGCTGCAGCATTGCCCAGTCCCTACAGGCAGCGTTGACTGATCTCCTGGCTTGATGGGTTGGAACGGGAGGACATGCACCCCATGCGTCATCTGGCAGGGTGCGGGGTCTGTTTGGGCTATCAACTCCACAGGGCTGTATGAGGTTGTAGAAGGATGAAATCCCCCACTTGCACAGAAATCCTCCACACAAACACAGAAAATGCTCCATAACAACCCACAGCAGAGCATCTGGGTGGAAATGGATGTGCTTGTGCAGCTCTGCGCACCACCCTCCTGCCCCATGCAGTGAGACATTTCTGGCTGCTCACCCAAAGCCCAGCAGCATTTAGCTGCTGGGGAAGCTAGATGGATCTCATCGGGGGGACATAACTCCATCAGATCAGGGGGAGTCTGCAGGCATGGAAGCTTTCACAAAGAGAAGGACAGGGGTTAGGACAGGGCTCAGGGGGTCTACGAGAAGGATGATCTCAGACACAGCCCACTTCCAACATTCGTTAGCGGCCTTGTTAATTTTCCCAGCTTCTCCCCTCTGCCATGGTAGCATGGGTTCATTCAGTGCGTTCTCCCGACTGCAAAGGACGGCTCTAACGCTGCATTGGATAATTCAGCCTGATAGCAAGCAGACACCATGAACTGGCCCAGCAGCCTGGTAATGCAGACAGTATCTGGACTGACTGAGAGGGCCATGACCACCTCCTCGGCCCGCTGCCCTCTCACAGTGCTCCTTCCTCATCAGGGCTGCCTGTGCCAGGGAATCCTGCACGCCTGACGCCTGTGTGGTGAGGATAAATGGGAGCCGTCAGTCACCGGGCTATCAATCTGCCAAGCCGCATCAAATATGCCATAAAAGACGTTTAAAAAGAAAATTGACATTTTGTTTTATAGCACTGCAATTTAACGAATGGGAATGAGGGCTGCAGGACCCATGTCTCCTCACATGGCTGCTCAGCAGGGCTGTGTGAGACTTGGCCTGTTCCCAGCCCCAAGCAACGTCCCCTGACTTTGGAGACCAGTATCCACCAGGACTCCGGGGACGAAGGTCATGCTGTGGGCACAAAGGTTATCTCCAGCACAGGCTCAGCAGCAGCTCAAGGCTTTGCAGCAGCGTCCCAACCCACCGCTCTGCTGATGAACAGCAGCTCTCAGTCTGTCCCACTAACCAAAACCTGTGCCTTCCCCTGGGGTGAGGCATGTCACATCCTACAGTAACTCATTTGGTGAGTGGTAACGCTGGTGGAGGTGATTTTCCCACTGCCTGGCCCCAGCAAGGTGGAAATGCTGACTGAGCCTTTTCTACCACTTAGGGCAATCAAATGTCTTGCTCCCAAGTGGGTTCTTCAGTGTCTGATAAAGGTTGAGCACGCCTGCAGCCTGTTCTTCAGCAGCAGTACTAACACAGCCGCCCACATTCTCCTCCACCTCCTTCCACGAATTGTGCAGAATCTGAAAATGGTAGTGACCTGCCACGGTGCTCAGCACTGTGTGGGAGGGGACTGCAAGCAAACAGGTGCTCATTAGAAAAACAGGAAGCTTTTCCTGTGTTCTTGGGCTGACCCTGATGCGTTACACCATTTTTATGGAAAGGGAGGCCCTAAGTGTCATATTCCCATAAATAATAATAAGCCATAAAATCTGGGATTTATGGAGTGCCTTTCACTGAGACGCTGCCGTGTACTTTATAGCCACTGATGAATGAAGCTGTGCAGTGTCCTGCAAAATACAGCAGTCTCTGCCTGTTATGGAGAAAACTGAGGCATGGAGGAAATGCAGCTCCATGAAGGATGCACAGCCAGCCAGGAAAGGGGCTGGCAGGAGGACCCACATCCTGCTCTAAGATCCTGTATTGACCTGCAACCTCAACTGCCGTCAGCAACGTGGGGGGTGACACATTTTATGGGCCAAATCTGCATCTGCTTTTCTCCACCTTGCCACCCGGTGGTATAGTGTCCCTGAGCACCACCCCCTCCCTGGCACTGCTGCTGCCCCACCGTAGCCATTTGCTCCAGAAGATCCTTCCACAGCTCATTTAAAGCCTTAGCTTTTATTCCTAGCCTTCAGCTCTTAATTTCTCTCTCTTTGTCTATTAATTAATTCTACAAAGCACTTTGGGATCCATTTATTATGAATGACACAGTAGCAAATAATCTCTCCAGTTTTATTACTGTGTGACTACAGCAGATCGCCTGCTGATTGATGGCTACTTATCTGAGCGGGAGAGTGACCAGCAGCCAACGTGCATTAACCCCTCGCTTACGAGGATGTAGGTCACGTCAAGGAGTCACAGCAGTTTAATGGAAATCTGGGCACTGTCCAAGAGGACTGGAACGGTGTGTTCTCAGCAATTTGCCTCTTTTCAGGACCTGATGTATGCTGGGAATGGGGCTTACAGACTTGTTGCAGGCAGGGCGCTGCCTCCTTAACCCATCGGGTGCTGGGTTTCACACCTCACACTGGGCATTCCACATGCACCTTCTGGAAATGAAAAAGCTGAAAACACTGCATGGCTGAACCACTAGGATTTCTCCTGGCTTGGTGCAGCAGTTGCTGTCAGGTTGGGTGCTGTCAGGTGGTTTGCAGAAACCAAGTCAAACATGGGATGAGCAGGAGCAGAAGAACAAGGGTGGGTGAGACGGCTCTGCCTGGAATTAAAATAGAACTGAGAAAGCTGCACACGCTTCTGTGGTTCCAGTTCCCTCCCAGTTACCATGCCCTCATCCTCCACAAATGCCCACCACTGAACAGCACCGAGATTGGCAGCGAAACTCCTTGCCAAAAATTTCCAGCTGTGCAGGGGTTCAGGCAAGGCTCAGAGCTGCAAAGTCCTGCCAAGGTGGAAACCATCTTTGGTGAGCTCAGAAGCAGGAATGTTGGTGCCTGGGAAGCTTTAATGCTGAGAACTAGATTTTAGGTAGCTCGAGGGTTTAACAATAATTGAAAGGTGCTTATAGGCTTTAAATTCTCAACATTTCCATCTAAAATGGAAACCAAGCGCCTCTGTCCTCCAGCAGATCTAATTCATAGTCTCCTGTACTTCAGCTCCTCATCTATTAAATGAATTATACTTCACAGACATGCAAAGAGGGCAGATGCTGAAGAAGCTTAGGGGCTTGGATGCAAATTTTGCAAGCCCAGTGATTACCTCATGGGGATGAAGACACCACATTCTTGCCTTGATCACGAGAGATCAAGATAAGAAGCAAGGAAGGCCCCAAGATTCAAATAAGAAGTTGCATCAGCATGGAAAAAAATTAAGCCAAATGATTGTCATCTTGATGGTAAATATAATTAGACTTGTTGCTCATAGTTTCCTTTTATTTCCTCCAGCACATTTTCAGGCAGAAGGACAGATGTCAAGACCAGCCTCTTAAATATCATTACCAAAGCAAGCATGGATATCGGGGAGCAAAAACTGTTTATGTTCTTGCTATTTAATGGCATAAAACAATACTCTTTACAGCAACTATTAGCTGGCTAATGGCATCCCATCATTCCTCATATCAGTTAAGTGACAGATGGAGCTGACGGCATAATTAAGCCACTAAGAGTCTCATAAATTACAAAACTACCACTGAAGCACCAACCACACCGAAGGAACCATTGCAAATATGATGTATGAGGAGTGTGAGCGAACAGTCTTCATTAAGCGACTGAAAGAAAACCATTATGGGGTTTGGTCGCGCTGTGAAGAAACCTTAAAGTCAGTCACACTGCATCACTAATGAGACATGTTTTGCTGCTGTTCGGCCACGCTCCTGTTCACAGCTGAGAGAGGGAGGCTGGAACTGGCCTTGTCTCGCTGAGGAACGCAGCATCCGCAGCGCCTGGAATGGCTGCCGATTCCATTTCTTGATACTGGGGGTAAGGGTACTTCAGCAGGAAAAAATTGCACCACTGGAGCGGTAGCTACAAATGTGGCTTGGGCGTGGGAGAGGGTGGCAAAACCGAGACTTTTCTCCATAATCTCTCCATCAAAAGGAGGTGGCACTTCTGTGTCACTCACTCAGGTTTACTAAACTGCCCAATGCTAAGGATGGGAAAGTCCAGAAACATTTTGCAGAAGCTTTTGTGTTTCTAGAGCCGCAGTAACTAAAGACTCCTTTGTATTGCTAGCTGAACAGATTTTGTGGGAGTGGAGTCGTTTTTGACAGCAGTAAAATTTCTAGCTCATTACAAACCTAAGTGAAGTTGTTCTCCTCAATCTTTTCTTTTCACTTCATTCTGATATATAACAGGAAAATGAAATATTGAAGAAAATTATCTTGGATAATTCTGACAGAATTTTTTCGCTGTTTCTGAGATGTGAGGAAATTTGAAATAACAACTTTTCTTCCCCCATCCAAAAATATTCAAATTTTGCCCTCCTGAAATGAGGTGTATTGAGGAGTAGATCCCTAATATGAAAATGGGATGTTTTGTCTTTCCTCCTGGCTTTGCCTCCATTTGGGACCACAGCGTTCAAGTGAAGAAAACTGAGGGGAAAGGAACAGTGGGATTCTCACTGTTGGATTTCCTTGAACTCCCCAAAGCACCATACTAAAGAGCAAAGTTAAGGCCTTGGAGAGGGTGATGCTGAAAAAACAGTGCCTTGGATTTTAAAAGTCCACTTAGATAATCTTCTGGATGCCAAAGGCCCAGGATATGTGACCACGTCCCTCTGGTTATACAGAAAACGGGCATCTATCTAACTCCTCAGATGGCTCTACCCACTGCATTGCTAGCTTCTGGCAGAAGAAAGCCTTGTAAATGATAGGTTATAAACAGGCTTTTATTTTACAGTCCAACACCATGACCTGCATTGATACAGCAGATCATTTTAGCAGAGTATTATCCCTTTGAATTTTAAATGAATTTAATTTACAAGACTAAGGAGAGAGGAAGAGAACTATCCATGGAGATATTATTTCATCAGAAAAAAAATCACACAGAGAAATCTGTAGCTCAGACAAATAGAAGCACATTAACGCCGACAGTGAGTGATGTGAATTTACCGGGGAATTATACAGAGAGGGTAAGGGAAGTGGCAGAATTTACATTTGGTGCCTGTGTTTATTGCTTACAGCTGAGCATTATAAATAATAAACTGGGTTCTTACTGCCTGTGCTATAAAGTTGTATTTTTCCCCTTCCTCCCCCTCTTCAAATCTTGTGGATTTTGTGACATGCACACAGTACCTTGGAGATGGTACTGAAGGAACTGAATCACTGGACAGCAGGAGAAAGGTGAGGGTCAGGGAAAGGAGAGGGTCACAGAACAGGTGGGAGAGGAAGAAAAGCCAACTTTTCCCAAAGCAGAAGTTGCCATGAGGGTTGTCTTATTGAGTGGTACTCCTCAGGGACCTGGTTTTCAGGAAATGTCTTTGAAAAGCATGTCCTTTCAAAGCTTCCTAGATCAGGCCTACAAAACAGCTGGGTTTTTCTAACCACGTGGCCTTGGAGGCTGTGTGCTGGTGAATCGCCACATGGGTCATTCCTGTCCCCTCGCTGCCATCAAGCCCAGATTTACAGATCCTGGCACCTCATCTGAAGAGGGTTGGAAACCCTCTAGAGACCTGCCTTGGGATGTGGGCAAGACCAACTGCTGCAGCATTTCTGAGAGGTGGCAGCCCACCCTGGAGTGATGTACTCAGGGTGATTCTGACTTGGCTGAAATCAAGCCTGCCTTGGGCAGTGTTTTCCAGCATCCCAAAAGCACCTTTTAAATAAGATCAGTGAATTTGTCATCAGGATAGGAACACCCAAGGCTGAGGTGTGGAGGGACAGAGAGGCACAAAAACTGTCCAGACATACAACCCAACTGTCCACATGGCAGATCAAAGCATGCCCTGGGAATGCAGGTAGGAGGAGGGCACTTACTGAACACCAGGGTCTCTCATAAGCTGCACTCATACCTGCCAAGCAAAAACTCCCTGAAAAAAAATACCTTTGCAAATCTGGGCTGCTGGTAGCTGTAAGGAACTCCCCAACAGCAGTGCACAACAGGACTGTCCTGTTGACTTTTCCGGCCTGAACAGCTGCCTTAGGTGCTTCAGTCCATGGGGACTCTGCTTGCTGGCAGCTCACCCCAGCGTCGGCCTCCCAGGCCAGGATCCACACAGCAGGCAGGGCAGAAGCTGTGCTCCTCCAGGTGCTCCCTCTGAGGCCAGACCTCGGCAGAGCCATCCGTGCAGCAGGCAGGCGCCTGGCCTTTCCGTGCCTCTGTTTCCCTATGCGTAAAGGGAGCAAAGGGCACCAGCATCCTCTGCAAGTGAATTGACATCTAACCAGGACAATAGCCATGCAGGATTCAGGGTTATGAACGAGCATTGCTGCTGTGCTTCATTACCAGCTTCTGGTCTCTCTTCTCTTCCAGCCTTGCCCCTTTCCTTCACTGTGCTGTGGCCCTAACCCTGCTCTTTCTTCTCCTCCCCTCGTCTTCATGGCCTCCACCTCATGCCTCTGCCCATCGCAGTGCACTGCAACACCGAGCTCTCCGCAGAGCTCCCGCAGCTGCTAATGGCAAGTTATTTTCCTTCTTCCCTGTGGCAAGAAAGGAAAAAAGGAAATTTGATACCGATTTATTTCCAGTTATTGTTTGCTCCTCCAACAGTGGCTCATTTGGAAAGTTTAATCACTAGGTAGTTCATTCTGCTTTCTCACAGAGCATCTTTTATGGTGCAAGACATGTTGCGCATTGTGTTCTTTCCTTAACACAGTTTCATGCAGTGAGCTTTAAAATCATTTTTCTTGACCACTTTTCTTCTTGAATGTTTAAAGAACCTTTTCTTTGTGAATCCCTGGCTCTCCTCCCTCGCAACTCTGCTTTTTGTGATCTGCCTTGACTCTGCATGGCCCTGTCTAAAATTCAATTAAATCAGCCAACACATCTTTTAGTGGCAGCAGGTTTTGGGTCAAACTCCCTGAGAAGCCAGAACTTGATATCAGCCCAAACCACGGCATGCAGAACTAAGCAGGCTGAGACTGCTTAGTCCTTCAGACTGCTGACTTCACTGTCCTGCCTACACTAAATTCCTTCTAACCCAGAAGGAGTTAAAAAATAAAAGAAAGAAGGAAAAATAAGAAATAACTCTGCTTTGATATGTATTACTATCACCACAGAGAGAAACGACTCCAAAACTAGCAAAGAATACTCTTGCATGAGCTGCTGCAGGTTGATTCATGCAGGTACAGTAAAGTCTGGCACATCTGAAAGCGTCCCATAAAGTATGTGTTCCACGTGCAGCAGATCTTGTGATTTCTAGAAGTACCAGGTTCACAGCATGAGTGGTATGTTGTGTAGGACACCCTTCCCTTGGGGAAATCCCAGAGAAGGCATCCCTGCCTTGGGCTCTCACTGACACTGCTTGGAGTAGTTTTACAGCACTGTCTATCTGTAATCTTTCAGACTGCAGTGGCTGGACTTGGCACACAGTCTACACATGTGTACGTGTGTGTAATGATCTATTCAGACACTGTGTACCCAATTATGTCTTCTGTACCTTGGCAATACTCCTCAGGTCTTGGAGATAATTTAATTAAATACACCGTACCTTTTCATATACATTCATTTCAGCAGCCCTGACTATGAAAACACTGTTCTCTTTTTCACTGAGACAGGAACAAAGGTGCCCATGTGAGAAGCCTTTTTTAAAAGGCTTCCTTTTAATTTATCTTTGTCTTTTGTTTCAGCAGTGTGGAGAGGATGCAGTGGGGTTCATTTCAGGTAAGAAATAGGCGGAGCTGTTGAGGATGAAGCTGTGCAAAGACCAGGTGAGAGAACAAACTGGTACAGCTCAGTAGGGTGTCTTGCCTCCCAGCTGAAGGTTTGGAGATGATGGCTAAAGCAGAGCAGGAGGCTGTGCTTTCGGAGGAGCAGACACCAACAGGAGTGTGCACAAACCCCCTGTCTGGGTTGAGTCAAGGGTGCTTGAGTCAGGGGCCTGTGATTCAGTCCTTTGGCCCCACCAGAGCTGGGTGACATCTGCATGTTGGCTGGGATTTTAAAAAAATCAGATTTATCTGCATTGGCAATAGTCAACTGAAAAAGCCAAAGCAGAAAGCAACATTCCCCTCCACCCCAAGTCTGAAATACTTTACTGTGACATTTTTCATAGGGACCACTCTAATTTCTCAGCACACAGGGCTCATTCTCTTTTCACACAGACTCCCATTATATTTGACCATACTTGAAAGGGTAAAACCCTCCCACTTCTCATTTGGGGTTGAACAAAGCATTTCCTTTAGTCCCAAATGAAATCATTGCTGATTTCTCCATCCACTAAAAATTCAAAACTGCAAAAGAAAACTACCCACTCTGGCTTGGTCTGAAATGAATTCGTTTCCCGGCTTGTTTGGAAACGGAGGGTGTTAGAGCCAGATTGCAATGCAGGTAGTAAATGAGCTCATCAAACTTTACTTAGAAAAAATTCCACTCTGGACTAAATGAATCCAGTCTTGACTCTTCCTGTAGTCAGCTGAGAGCAGGGGCAACCCTGAGAACAACAGCTCTGAGCAGAGTGCCTTGTCTGCCAGCTGGAAGGCTTGAACCTGGGACTCCTTGTTGCACCAGAGATCCCCAATAGCAGGAGATACTCCCCCTCCAAGGTTTTTGGAGGAGGGGGATGAGCTCAATACACAGGAATGACAAATCCCCCCAACAAATCATGCATGCACCAGACTTCAGCTCAAATCCTGGGCTCATTAATGAGAAACACAAGTGGCACCTCTTAACCACTGAGTGTCCTAAACAGCTCTGCTCCTTTTTATTAGCACCTCCAGGTTTCTGGAAGAAGAGGGGAGGAATAAACAAAAGGTACAGTTCACAGATATGCCTGACTGACCTTGGTAAGTCAACATGAACTCAGCTTGTCTGTCTAATGAGTCAACTACATAATTACAGCTGTCTCAGGGAGAGGCTAATAAGTCCCAGGTATATGAAGTGTCACCAGCTAGTGGAAGGCCTCTGCCACAGGATGGGAGAGGTTGCACTTGCGTTGGAGGCTGAGGGATGCAAGCGGGAGGAAAGAAGGAGGAAAAGGTAGGAGGTACAAGGTTGAATTTTGGCTGCCTCTGCCTCAAGAACTGCTCCGTGCCATGGATCCATTTCCTTTGTGCCCAGGAACTGTTGTTTAAGGACAGACCCACCTCTCGGCCCAAAATCCATGCATATGGGCTCCCTCTGCAGCTAAAGCAGAGACACTTGCTCGCAGTGGACATTTGCTATAGATGAAGGGGGTGAAAAAATGTCTGGGGAAGCTGCTTCTGCCTCTCCACTGCCTGCAGAGGAAGCCCAGGGGGGCTACCTTGTATTTGAGATTGGGATGGTTAAAGAAAAAGCACTTCCAGCTAAGCCCTTCCATACAGCAGCCTTGAGTGGGAAAATCTCTTTTAAGAGCAGGTCTCTGCATCCCACAGCCCTTGCCCTCCCCTTCTCCCACCCTATTGTGTGGCACTGGGATAAACACACAGAAATCCTGCTGCAGGGAAAGGTTAAATAACCAAACCACAGACTGAAGCAGTAAGAAGGTATTGCTGTGCCATGGGACATCTCTAAACCACGCTGTTCTATGTGGGGTCACTTTCCTCCCATCACAGCCAGACAAAAGCCCTGGATTTGGGAAGCTCAGGCTCTACCTTCCTAAGCAGGAGCTGCCACCCCATCATGTGTGTGCAGGGAAATGCGTGTGTTTGTGGCTGTGCTGCTGTGAGCACGGTAGTGCTGCAAACCCTGCGACCTCTGCGTATTACCACGATACCACCAGCAATATCTGCCGCTTGCATCTTTGTTCTTCCTGATGAAAGGACTTTTGAATTTGCACATGATGCAATTTATTTGCCTTTTTTACAAATACACACCCCTTTCCTCCTCCCTCACTCTCTCCTTCCCTGAGATAATATTGACACCAATATCCATAAAGGAGAATATTAAAATAACCTTTTCCATTACATCCTAATTTAACTACTTCCCCGTGTTGCACGACACACCTGGCTGTCTTTGTCTGTTTGTAATGTGCTCCTTCATTCCTTTCTTGAGAGTCCCTCTATTCCATCAAATTCCTCCTCCTTGCACACTAAGCTGCAGATTACTTTTTCATAAGATGCAATTTCACCCAGATCTCATTACTTACTCTCTTAATGTACTTTCTGTATTTGTTTCATCTACAATTTCTCTTGTGCTCTGTTCTGCTGATAAAATAGTCAGTCGAGGTGCTGTGGAAAGCAACTTCCTGGAGTGCATTAACTAAAACTCTTCTTATTCTTGATTTGATACGCATTCTGTGTGCCTTTGGCCTGCCAGGCAGAATTAGACCCGGTATGTGTACAGTGCAGAAAGGACTCTAGAATGTAGCTCTCTTGATTTATTAACATCTGTCTGATAGTGGCATTTAAGCTGACCAGGGACCACGGGCAACAGGAGGGTGGGGAAAGAAACTCAGTGAGAATGCTGGGTTTTCAAGCAACCTCAAGGCGCTTAAATTTCATGAGGCTGCTGTAACACTCCATGAGAGGTGGAGTTCACTGTGGACACCCTCTCTTTGGAGCCCACTCAGTAGCCAGGAGTGGAATAGAAATGGCAGCTGCAATGCATCATTTGAGATTGCCGTCTACTTGGGAGCCCAAAGGGGACATGAAGAATCAACTGCCTCCAAATTACAGGTCTTGCCCAGCATCATGCCAGTCCACCTAGATAGACATTGTTCCATTTTGCCGGAATTACAGCAGTTGTGGACTGGACATCTTCCACTTTTCGGGTGTCCTGGGAGAAAAGTGAAAGCAACTTTTCTGGGGAGAGATGACAATGTTCAGGAAATGAGCTATTTCTGAGAAAAAAAATCACCAAAAGTTTTAGATGAACCATCCTCATCAATTAGGAACTGCAGAGGAGCACCCTCTGCATTGGCCAGAGTTACTGCTATAGACCACATCTGCCATCCCACCCTCATACCGACATAAACCTCTCCCCAGGCAGCCCCACCGGGGTGAGCAGAAGTGAACAAGAGAGTGAAAAGGTAGAAGAAAAGAGGCATCTGTGACACCAGGGAAACAGATAAGATGAGGAGGTCCTATTGAAGTCAAAGTGGGAGCCAGCAGCAGGACAAAGGATCTTGTCTACTCATCATTACTACACGTGTGAATCCCTCAAACACCATCCTGATGGACTTGGATTATTCCAACCTTCTTGGGCTTGTGTGGCAGTCGCTGTCAAGCTCTGGTTCCCAGAGCACATTTAAGCCTAGTGATGGTTTGCCTCTTTCTCTTCATATTCGCTGCTGGGCCCACAGCTGCAGGCAGAGAGCAGCATTGCTGGTGACAGTGGACAGGACACGGTGCCTCTGTGCTGAGATATCTAGCTGATAGGGGAATGTAACAGCACAGCCTGTTCTCGGAAAAGAGGTCTTTGCCTTAAGAGGCTTAAAGTGGAAGTTTGGGGTCTGGCCTGAACTCAAGCCAAAAAGAAAATAAAGCAAACCCTGTAATTACAGGCAATATTTTTACTCCGCAGAAGATTAACAGGTCAGGAGAAGAATTTAAGTCTCCTTCTTTCCTGAATTCCAATTTAATAGCAAATAATCCTGCCCCTGAACGCAAAGAAAATATATTACCCTGGAGAATTCTGGTGAAGTTCAAAGGAGGTCAGACAACAAAAAGGTCAAAAATTAAACAGATGGCGGTCTCTGATGGTGTGTACAAAATAAAAAGTGATCTGCCTTCCTTTTCCATACCTACACTCCTCCTCTACCATCAAATACCACTCACATACCCCTTCTTGTTTGTTCTGTGGCTAAAATAAGAGTCTGAATCGCTAACACTCCCTACCCTTCAGTGATGTTCAGGCAAGCGCACCATTTTTAATGTGTCTGGAGGGAGGAATTTATTAAAGAGGCACTGCATTAAAAATATGCAAATGTTCCCAGTAACTACACAGGCCTGTGAGGAAGCCAGATGAAATGTCATCCCTCCCTTCTCCCCTCCCCATTTTTATGCACTGAGATGGTTTATGGTTCCTCCTGTTTTATACTGTAACTGGGAGCATGGCAGATATTTAATCTGTTTGAAAATAATTGCAGCAATAATGATTATTTTATTGCGTTTAACTACGTTCTAAAAAAAAGGAGATGCTGCAGCAATGACATGCCAAGAAAGGGAGAAGGAGAAAAGATGCTCTGAGTGTGTGTGCAAGGTCTTATACCCTCCTATTTGCACACAGGCGGGCAGACATGGGGGGATGCCTGGGTGATGCATGTGGATGGGAGGGAACACGTGAAAGCTTGTCTGGTTGAACATGTAATGGATGTACAGGGAGCTTGTGCCCAAACATGCCAATAGGAGTGAAGCTCCCTGTGACCTCCAAACAGGACCACATCCCTAAAATTAGTTGCTCATCCTAGTTTTTACAAAGTTCGCCCTTTTGAGGGCAGCAGGACAGGTGGGGCAAAGGGAGAGGAAACCATTAATTTTCTGTTTCTCTAGATTTCCTCTTTGAAGCTGCTGTGTTACACAGCCTCAAGGCAGCTAAAAGCCACAGTGAGATGGACTCTGTGGTCTTAATCCCAGAAAAAACGCAACCCTCAAGTTCTTTTTATATCTTCCCAACCTTCCCAAATCCCCGTCTAATACCAAGCTTCAGAGGGCTTTCTTTTTCACATTTCCCCTGATTTCCCCATGCTCCCCTTTACCCCCCTCCCTTTCGGCTGCTGCAGCAGAGCTGGGCTGTCAGAGAAGTGAACGCCAGCGCAGCCATGCAGCCCTGCGAAGAGTCACCAATGACGGCTTGAAGGAAGGGCAGGTATTTCTACACACTGCATCACGGCATCACCTTGGTATCTGGTAGTGTCAGATGTTGCTGGTTCCAGATTAGGAGGGGCTGCAGTGTGCATCTTTGGGGGTTGCTCATGCCATACTGAAAGCAAAGGTTTTTGCCAGGGTCATGCAGAGAAACTCAGGCCACCTGAGTTCAGGCTCCTGAGATCTCGTGGAAGGCAGTGAGTTGTTCTTCATCTCCTTGCTTGCAGCATATTTTCTAACATGTATAAAGAGTAGCAAATCTTAATTAAAGGAGCTTTTAGAGAGATCCTGCACCCTTTACTGTCCTCTTCCCTCTCCAGGAGCACATCTCAGCCTGTGAGCACTGAGATTAGGCCAAGCAGGCACTGAAATTGAGATGCCTTCCAAAATCTCCTGTATGAAAACCAGCTATTCTGAAATGCAGCCTCCTTCCTCTCCCACCAGTAGGAGTCCTTGCTGTGGCATGCTGGACTCCCTGCCCTGGCATGCTGACACTGGTGATCACGGGGAGCAATGCATGCACAAGGTTGGGGCAAATTTTTTTGATGGGCAGGAGGAGTAGGCTGCCATGGGGATGGTGGAAGCAAAAGATGACACCGGTGTCTGCAGCTGGTCTGCTCCAGGGATCCTGCGCTTCATGCCCAGCATGACTCTTGGAAGAAGATGTGAAGCTTTCCATCATGCAGCCCAGCTGCTAACACCACCCAGGACCTCGAGGCTCTCAGCAGGAGCAGGGGGGTGCAGAGGGCACCTGACTCTCAGTGTGACCCCTCATGAACAAGGTTCCCCCGGCTTTGGAAAGTGCCTTTTCTCAACAGAGCAGCTCTAGTTCCTCTTCCAGAAAAATATTTCCATTTTCAACAGCTCTCATCCAACTGTTGGTCATGAAAGGGTCCTAAGTATTATGTTCTGCCTCTCTGACATTTAATGGATAGCTGCAATGTGTGAAACCCCAATCACTTCCACAGCAACTATTTATCTCTCACAGGCTGCATTGTTAAACCTCCATAAATATGTTTTCTGTCAGCAACTGGTGCTTAATTATTATATAATAACTGTCTTAATAAATAGGAATGCCTTATCTGAGGCACTTCATTTAACAGATGAGACAAAATCTTCCCTCACATAAATCCTGGAGCAGATCAAAATGTCAGAGGGTCTTGAAGCTGCGATGGGAGGTGAGGTTAACATCCTTGTTTACAGGGAAAGGGAACAGCTCCACAAGGCCTTCTCAAACCAGCACAGCACCCATATGTTTGAGTTTATGGTAGTGTTCGGAGCCCATCAAGCCAAAACAACTTGTCCAATTAGAATTCACACAGTGTAGATGTAAATTGCGTAATTATCAACATGGTGCAAAGAATATTTTGGGAAGAAAAATTACAAGATAATTCAATACCAACAGTCCCTTCCAGAAAGGAGGATCCCTCCCCATCCCCAAATACAGAGCACTGTATGACACACGGTCTACAAATAAGGCGTCAGAGGTTTTCGATGACCACTGCAAACACTGCAACACTTGCCTGGGCTTCACCAACACGTATTAACCAGAGTTCGTTGGTTGATGTCATCTCCTTTCATCTCAATTAACTTCCCTTCTTTTTTAATTACTCCAATTTAGCTACAATTCCCAGAGCCTGAGAAGCAGGACTTGGCTAGCAGGGAAAAGTGTGATCCTAAGCAGTGCTCCCATGGGAGGAGCAGTAAGATCTAAGTACAAGAGATGAAGAGAAGGACAATGATGATGGATGGTTGGATGAACAGTTAACAGGCAGATAGCGATGCAGAGGGGCTGACTGACTGATGTGCATGGGTAGGGTGGACAGAGGAACAGAGAAATTGTAAGAGGTGAAGTGCAAGTCCGACCTCCATGGCAAGCTGCCCAAACGGATTCTGCTAATTAACTTCCTTCTCACAACATCCTGGCAGGGTTGCAGACTAATTAGAAACCCCGCTCCTATGCTGGGAAGCTATCCTGACTTGGGCATTCATGGCCTCAGCCCTCCGATTGGGGACATATGGCAGCTGAATGTGCCAGACAAAGCAGCATGGCTTGTCAGAAAATGCTGGCAGCTGGGAATGAGCAGTCCAGCTCAGTCACAAGCCCTCTCCAGTCTGCTTCCCTTGCCGCCTGCAAACAAAAGGGCCTTGAGTGCAAACCAGAGGCACTTCTTGGCAGCAGAGCTGGGCCAGCTTAAGTCAGAGGTGGAAATCAGGACACCAGACTGCCAGCTCTGTTAAAGCTACTCTCCACTCCCTTTTAGTCTTGAAAACAAATACAAAAACGTGCCATCAGCAAACTTACCTACCTCTCTAGTCAGCCCTGGCCACAGCCATTAGTAAATAGACTGAGCAATATTCCCATCCAATGCTGACCTGCAAGAACCCCTTGACAATCACAATTTCCCCTGCTGAGAATTGCCCATTTCTTCTTATTCTCTCCAACAGCATTAATCTACCACAGGGATTTTAACTTGCACCCCCTGGTCACCATCATGCCTTGATGGCTCTCCGTCAGGGTCTTTATCTTTATCTTTTGAAATTCAAAAGGAGGAGTGTGTGTATATATACTCTCTCATTCTCTTTTATCCACTGGTCTCTTAACTCATCCAAAGGATTTAAGCGGGTTGGAGAAACAGAATTTTCTTCAGCAGAAACCATGCTGTCTGTCCCTTATCCTATAGAAAAACCTAAATATAGACTCTGAAAGTCCCTGCAGCTGGGAATGTGAATGCGAATGCGGCCATCCTGCTTTGAAGCTGTCTGAGACTCGTGCAGTTCCCAGATGAAGGGCTAGCTGGCTCTGTCAAAGGAATAGACAAGTCTTTCAAAGATGCTTCGAGATACCAGGGAAGATGTCAGTGGCCCACAGATCCTCTTTTTCCTCCTACTTTTCTTAGATTTTCTTTAGCCCCTTCAGCTCCTTGTCTCTGTCAGCTTGTGCTGAGGAGAAGCAAGGCAGTTCTGCACACTACACCCACCTGGGAAAGAAACAGGGAAAGGACCTGATACCAAATGGGAAACAACTGAAACATCATGGAAGTGACGGTCCTTAGTCAAGCACTGCTGGCCTGGGGACACAGCCCACGAGCATGAGGCTGTGCTGTGGCCTGGCAGTCCCAAGACAGGGCTTTTGCCCAGTTGAGGCCATGTTTCACCTGGAGAGAGAACAAAGCGCCAACCCAGTGCTGATCAGTGCTGCTCCGTGGGATGCTTTGGGGAGCATCAGCCACCCTCTCTGGACTGACAGATGGCTATGCATCACCAACTTGTCTTGCAGCTCCCTAGCACCCCTCCTGAAGAAGTCTGGACATTTTGCTCGTTCAGTTGTCCATGGACAACAGTCCATAGACTGTGCTCCCTCCCAAAGATCACTCAGAGTCCACGACTGTACAGCAGGCTTGCGTGAGCACTCCAGTGGGTTAGCATGTGGGCTCCTTTCTTGCTACCGACTTACTGTTCTAGCTTCTCTGCGCTTTGCTTTCACCTCTGATAAATGCAGGTTAACAGGATCTGCCTTGCCACCAGGGAACAGCTAAAAACGATAGTTATTATTGAATCCTCCAACCAGTCAGTGACACATTTGCCAGAACAGTGTACCTGGATTAAACCTCCTCTCCACCCAGAGCTCAGATGTCTCCAGGATCTGCTATCCATTCTCTTAATGCAACTGTCTGACAGTTAAATCCATGCCTATGTCTATTAGGGAAATGCATGTGTTATGAGCACCATGAATTCAGGCACCCCTGTTAAATCTATTTGATGTACTCACTTCAACCCTAACCCCGCCTTTCCCCAAAAGTTAGCTATCGGCCAGGCACTAGAGCTGTCAGGTCATGAAGGATAACAACATTATGGGGCTAACAGAGAGCAAAACACCAGGGAAAGCAGGCTTGCTTCACACTGCTTGCATTAGGCACAGGGCAGCTCTGGGAAAACAGCACTTCTGCATCAAGCGCGGGGGAACCTTTTGAGACATCAGGCTCCACACACTGATCTGGAAGCACTTTGGAGATGTTTGCTGATGGAGATTATTGCCCTGAGGGGAAATGGGAAGGCAAGGAACGTAACAGCTTAAATTTGCAGCTGATTTTAAGGCACCGGAGGAGAGTCCCAAGTTGGCTCTGACTGAGCCAGACCCAAAGTGGAGTTGCTGTGTTGGCAGAGCTGAGAAGCCTGCTCAGATCACAGGGGACCTCAGCCCATGACTGGAGACGTCAGCTGCACTATGGACCTGCCCTGGCGAATTCCAGGTCTTTAAGCTTGGTTTCTGGGTTCTGGTTCCTCTCTTGATCTCAGGCTGCAGGCAGACCTTGGAAGGCCTCCAACGTGTGCCTGGCACAAGCCACTCTCAGCTTTGAACTGGTCTCCAGAGAAACCTCTCACGCTTTCTGCTGGCTGTAAGGAGACAGACTTCAGCTCTTTGCCATTTATTGTTGAAGAGCAAGGTCAGATGGTGTGAACACCCCTTCCCAGAGCACCTGTGCATGTCCAGCTGAGTGGGTAGAGGAGACGGGGAGGTCTGTACAGAGGTGAATGTCCTTGACTGGAGAGCACCCAGTTAATGCCTACATAAGCATGGAATTCAAGGAACCATCTACAGATTCTCAGGGCTCTGCTGACAACTGTTTCTCCTCTTTTAGGGCCTAAATGAATGTTCCAGACCTTTACTAAATAGTGTCACAGTGAAGAAATGGGTGAAATTTCCTTGGGCCCTGGCTGGAATGGGCCAAGATGTACCAATTTCCACACAAGTCACACAGCCTTGTCTTGAGCATGTGGGCTTCCCTCCCACTCCAAGCTGCTACCAGGGCTGGGATCTTTGTTGTTTCTTTTTTTTTTCTCCTTCTTTTAACCTTTCTTTGAGCTTTCGCTTGCTTCTTCAGCACCTAGTGTAATTGCTTGCAGTCTCTGAGGATCCCGGTGAGGATTTATGTAACACACCAGGCAGCAGTTTGAAAGGCTGTTTTCGGATATAAGAACTTAATGCTACACCAGCCTTGGGGAAAATGAGCTGAAATCCTTGGGAGGGCTGCGCAGTGTTTGCTGCACGCTGCTTAAGCGAAAGGCTCTGGGACAGTGCAGGCGCCTCTGAGCCTTCCCCCTCCTTGCACAGTGAGAAGGGGAGGAAAGAAGTGTCTCTAGGCAAGCGGCTCGCTCCTTCTATGTCTCATTATCCTGCAGCTTTATCTAGAGGGGGAGTCAGAAGCAGCCAGCAAACACTCAGCATTGCTAAGCAGTTTGGAGAGGGGAGTGGAGACAGAGGGAGCATGGCTTTTTTTCCTGGCAGACAGCATGGTTTTCCTGGGGTTTCCTTCTCTCTGCATTTCTGGTTGTATCAGGGCCAAAGAATCTCTTGGGCTACCTCTGTTGCTTTCAAGATTTCCACCTGAGGAGGTTATCAGGACTTTGGAGCTCTTGGTTATTTAGGGGAGGGATTTGGGCAGGGATGGCAAAGGGGGTACTTTTAGGAGGAAAGGGAGAGAAACAATGTTCTTGTAGGCTCTTCAGCATGATGGCCCTGCAGCAGCACTCGAGTGACCTGCTTTGAGGGTTAGATTCTCCTGGTTTGACAGCACAGGCTGTGCCTGGCAGGCAATGAAAGCACAGCTCTTGCACCAGACACCCAGAAGAAACCACCCACAGCTAGCCCAGTTAGACCTGCCATGCACCCACTCTTTCCGTGCCTCCTCCATGGTCTGCCTACATGAGAGTCTCCAACTGAGACAGGTTCTGGCACCTGAAGGAACAATGTGTTTTCAGGAGGGCTGAAATTTTTCACTTCAACTTTCCTTAAACTAGAATTTATAGGTTCTTCCCCCTTCAAAATCATATTTGCCTTAATTTATTTTCCAATCAAGTTGCTGATGGAAATAACACTGGAGCAATCAAACTGTTTCAGTGTGTAAGTCCGTCCATCTGTCAGTCTGTCTGCCCTTCCTCCCTCGAAGCTTTTGAGCTGATTTCAAGTGCATGCAACACAGAATTAGGGACCTTAAAACTCAGAGGTGCCAAAGAGTGAGGTGAAGAGACACAGCTGAGGGGAGGAGAGCCACTCCCCATGTGCCTTCTCTGATCAAGTCATTAGGGAACCAGCATGGGCTAGAGATGCAGGGAACTGGACACATCATTCAACAGAACAATTTCTTCACTTACAACTTGATGGCTTTCTAAGCTTTTTCATGAAGAAAAGGAAGAGAAAAGCCTTTAAAAAGTTACGCAACCTGAAAACTAAACAAAGCTTTGCACTCCTGGACAAACAGCCCATCTCTGGTTAGCTGGGGAAGCCCTCACCATCCTCACCATCCATGTACTGTTGGTACCCCTGCCTTTAGCAAGAAGGCTCGGACTACTCCAGACTAACCAATGTGGAGCCATAAAACTGTGCTGGTAAATAAAGTCAGGCGCTCCATATTTTAATATTAAGACTAGCACAAGATCTGCCACCCTTGGGCTTGCCTCCCTGGCTCTGCCTTTCTGGTCCCTCAAGGAAGATGAGCTGCCCCTCAGCTTTACAGTGCTGTTTCCCACATCCTTACATATACGTGAGTGTTACAGCAACACCAAACCCTCCTAAGCTGTCCTGCTCCTGCCCCCACAAGCACTGTTACACCTTGCTATTGCAATAGCTCCGGGCCTCGCTTTTCTTCCTCTGAGCCACAGCATAGCCTTTGAACTTCCACCTCCCCACCAGCAGCACGAAAAGCCAGAGCCTGCCTGGGAATTCCCAGAGCTAATTTATCATTTGCAGCATCAAATAAGCACACTGCCACTTTCCTTTCTCATCCTTCTTGTATCTATAAAGAAATGGGGCAGGGAACGACCAACAACAACAACCAAAAATCTCCAAGTAAATTAACACTACAGCTGAGGTTTTACACGCACAAAAGTCAGGAAGTTCAAAGTTATGGTTCCCCCTCCAGCTGTAATTCTGGCACACTGCACATATATATTAAGACATTAAAGTTAGCCCCATAAACAGTAATACAAAATACTACACGCACACAAGGGGGCCAATCTACGATGGCCAGGGGAGCCATAATTCTAGCTACCCTGACTCCTGTGCGTGCGTTTCTCCCTCAAAAAAGGAATAAGTCAGCTCTCATTCACTTGTAATTCAAAGCTCAGGATGCTGATAGGGAAGAGAAAAGAGAGATTGTTCTGCCTGCTTCTTCTTCCTCCTCTTTTTTTCTTTTTTTTTTTTTTTTTTATTGCACAGGCTGTTGTCTAGCTGCTTGCGATCAATGCTCTCCCTCTGTCTGACTTTGATATATCAGGAGAGATCTCAGATTTCTATTCCTGTCCTCTCTCACTTTGTAACCGATCCGGCTCCCCAGCAAGGCATGCGCATGCAATAGATAAGGGATAGCCTTTGATTGAATTTACTTAATTTATACAGATGATGGGACACAAGAGGAATATTAAAATACAAATTAGCAGCTTCATATTTCACAGGCATTGAAATCTCACCAACAGATAATGAGCTGCTGGAAACTTATCTGCCAAAGGTCTCTCCCCAGCCACACCTATCCCCTTTCCCCTCCGGGATCCTCAAGTAAACGCTAGGCAAGTTGATAACTCGAGAGTTATGGTTTAAGTCCTTAAAAGGGACAGTAACTCAGGCCAACATTTCTAAACAACTCCTCCACTGTGGGGGAGCTGTACTGAGAAGGCACAAAAGGTTTTTCAGCCCTCGTGAGCATCTTCATGCCCTGCAGAGCAGGATGGAGAGATGCCTCCATCTCCATTTCCATGGAAAATGGGCAAACTCATATCATCATGCAGGATCTCTGCTTCCCTGGTTTGGGAGCTGAGCCACAGGAAAAGGCTTCTTTCATGAGCTGCGTGAGACTCTGGTCACCGTGGGGCACAGCAGCAAAACCTCCCTGGGCATCAGCAAGGGCCCCAGGTATGTTCCTGCTGCCAGATTTAACATCAGGGCAGAGGATCCCACCAGCAAGTTCAGAGACAGGGATTCTGCCTGGATGACCCCACCAGGGCACCTGTTTATGATGCAGCCTGCAATTGCACAGCATCTGTGGTAACTGGGTTGCCTTTCAGCAATTCGGCAATACAAATGTGACAAATCCCTTCTCATTCTCACAGGGCCGCTTTGGTAGAGGCACATTTTCTGTTAGCCATAAGAACCTAACCCCATGCCTGAAGACGGTGTCTCTCCATTCAGCTGGCCCAGACTCCCATCCCACACATCTGAGTGGTGATGAAGTGCCATTATCCGTAGGAGCATCCTCTAGCAGTCCCAAGCAACTCCCTGGCATTGCTGTTACTGGATTAGATAAGATCCCCAATCTGGGTGGAGTATTTCCTTCTGCCACACATGCTCAGATAACAGGCTAGATAAATTAGAGGTTTCTGCAATACTTGGAAGTCGCAGATGAAGGGGTGGAGAAGCAGCAGAGTAAAAGGACCAGTCATCGTGCACTGCTGGAAAAGTCTACATGTACATATTTTCCTCCTGGTTTCCCCATGCAGCATGGGCAAAGATGCACAGCTACAAACCCTGAAGAAGCTCCTGCAGTGTAAATTGTTCTTCCAATGGAGATTGTTAGCTGGATTTGAACAAAAAATATGCCGATAGATCTGACTTTGAAGTGGTCAGTAGGAAATGCCTACAGGCAAATTAAACCAACAAATAAAGTCAACCTGAAGGTCAAACTGACACTATATGCTTAAACTAAATTAAAAAGGACCTTGTTGCTTCTCAGTCCAGGGTCTTGAACTCTGGTAGTAGCCAAAGTCAAACAGAAGTGAAGAAATATCCTCTGATGGGGTTCTTAGGAAGGAAGGTGTATTTTGAAGCTGGACCAGTGAGTACTTACACAGAACAATGTTTAGGTTACTAAAACTGATACAAAGATACATAGAATCATATAGGTTGGGAAGTCCTTTAAGACCATTGAGTCCAACTGTAAAACCTAACACTGCCAGTCCACCACTAAACCATGTCCCTGAGCACCACATCCAACCATCTTTTAAATACCTCCAGGGATGGTGACTAAACCCCTTCCCTGGGCAGACTGTTCGAGTGCTTGGCAACCCTTTCAGTGGAGTAATATTTCCTAATACCCAGTCTAAATCTCCTATGATGCAGCTTGAGGCCATTTCCTCTCATCTTATCAGTCGTTACATGGGAGGAGAGACCAGCACCCACCTCACTACAACCTCTTTTCAGGCAGCTGCAGAGAGCGAGAAGGGGTCCCCTCAGCCTCCCCTTCTCCAGGCTAAATCCCCCAGCTCCCCCAGCCGCCCCCCAGCACACTTGTGCTCCAGACCCTGCCCCAGCCCCGCTGCCCTTCTCTGGACACGCTCAAGCCCCTCAAGGTCCTTCTTGTCCTGAGGGGCCCAAAACTGAACACAGTACTCGAGGTGTGGCCTCACCAGTGCCGAGCACAGGGGCCCCATCCCTACCCTGCTCCTGCTGGCCACACTATTGCTGACACAAGCCAGGATGCTGTTGGCCCCCTTGGCTACCAGGGCACACTGCTGGCTCATGTTCAGCCGGCTGTTGACCAGCACCCCCAGGACCTTTTTTTGCCAGGCAGCTCTCCAGCCACTCTTCCCCAAGCCTGTAGCATTGCATGGGGAATACTTGAATTCTCTACACCAGGCCTGAGCAGCCGTTCCCCTGGAGAGGCTCCCGAGATGATTACCTTCACTCAGCTGAAGGCATCAGTAACATGAGAAGCCAATCTGCTTCACAAGAGATTAGATACAGTTTGAGCCTTACTAGGGGTGATAATGAGAAAGGGAGGTGATCTTCCCAATAAGCGGCATATGCCCAAGAGCAGGGGATATCCCTCACTCTCCAGCTCCTCACCATGCCAGGCCCCAATGCCAGAGAAACGAATGGGTGCAGGAGTGGAGACACATTCATGTATCGATGGGTATGTGTGGGTGAGGGGGGCTGCTCTGCGCATTCCCTTCATACACACGCTGGTAGAGCTGGATAAAACACGTGGAGCAGCACAGAGGTCAGATGGACCAAGAGGGAAGAGATGCAGACGCCAGCGATGCTGGCTTACCCTGTTCTCTCTGCCAGCCCGGGGAGACCCCTCCCAGCACACAAATGGGTCAGACCCTTTCCTTGATGAGAAGAACTAATGGACAGTTTTGCAAGAGTATTCTGCTTTCCTTGATTTCCCAGTGGAGAGCTGAAAAGCTAGGCCACAGTGGAGAAAAAGATTTTCCTCGCCTTCCAGGCAGGCATTTACCTACCTCCCACTGCCATTAAGTACATTTTGGATATTTCAGTGGAGAGTCCATGTAGTTTCAGAGGACACTGACAATTATAAAGTTTTCTAGTAGAAAGATTCAGCTTTACCCAAGCCTGTTTGGCACAAGTGGGAAACAAATAACAAATGACTTTCAACCAACTTCCCAACTTTCGTAAGTACACCTCTTTCCCAGTGTCACAAAATAGCCGGATAACCAGGATGTTATTTTTCCATCAAAGAGCAGTCTGATCCTCTGACTTTTTTCCCATTAGAAAGTAAAATGACCCAGGGAGTGACAAAATTATGCTGTCAAAAATAAGACAGTCGCTTTGAAAATCAATAATACCCCAAGGTGTTATTGTGAGTTAACAGCTCTCTTAGGCCCAAAGCACGGAGCTCATATTAACGCTGTTCTTGCCGCCTTTTCCGCCAACATCCCCGCTGCTGCCGTTACTTGAGAAAATCTTTGACATGGAATTCTACTTAAAGCAGTGCAAAGGATGGATTTTTCAGTTCAGTGACCAAACCAAAAATAATCAAGAAAGATGAGAAAAAGAGAGAAAAGAAATGTGCTACAGGCCACCCTACATGCTTTATGTAAGGCAAAATCAAAATATTATCTTTTTCATTTGGGGCGATTTAACAGCTGCTGACTCCCACTCCTTTATTTTTATTTGTGTGTTAAAAGCAGCAGTGGAGGAAAGGTGTTACTTCAGAATGAAACATCAGATTTGTGTAACAGTGGCACAAGCTGTTCAGCTCGCTGCTTCACTTCCCCATCCCCTTCTGCTCCTGAGCGAAAACTATTGCACTTGCTGAACTGAACCCAAACTGGGTCAGTCCATCCCACAGCTATGAAAACGCACTTTCCAGCAAATTTAAAAATAAAACCCCAAAGTGATCAACTCTCAGCATATGGGTCGTTTAAAAAGAGACAAAACATCTGGGAAGACTGGTGAATCTCCAGATGTTTTGAGGGCGCCTCCAGATGTGTCCCTGTATTTCCCAGCAGTTATGGAAATGCATGACCCTCAGAGGGTAGGATGAGAATGAAACAGTTACGAGCTGCCTTGAATACCCCTTGCATTTCTAGACTGCTCCAGGGGAGCTCAAAAACCAACATATATAGCTGGTGCCATTGTGCCAGGGGGCTACATGGTAATTCAGGAGGTGATGTTCAGCACTGGGAACCTATTAACCCCCACTCCTGGGAATGGGCAATTAGCAGCTGGGGAAAGTAATGGTGTTTCTCTTCATGAGCACTGAACATGGATAACACAGGGCTCCTGGGTGCCTTTTTTTCATGTATGACTTAAAAGCCAGGTCCCAAGGAGCTGTTGTCAGTAAAGCTCCTGCTGCGTTTTTACAGGAGTCAAAGTGCTAGAACTGCCATCCTGTCCATATTCTGGGTTGGGGTAATCAGCTGCTGCCTAAATCCTGCTTCAGAACCTCGCATATCAATACATACGGCTCCTGCCATCTTCTAAGGAGGAGAGCAGGGGTGGCTGAGTACATGGAACAAGTTGCCCCACACCATCCCTCACCTAGCTACAGAGACATTCCTGCCAGGGAAAACACAGTGGAAAATGGCCATGATACAAGACGGTGAAAATGCAGAGGATGGTATTTCCTTGATCACAGCAGGTCAGCAGGGCAGGCAAGCCCTTGAAATAACGTTCCCTGCCCTTACCCACACCCTGACCTGGCCTCGGTATGTGAGGTACCCAGTGATGAGAGATGGGGAGCCAAGTTTCTGCACTAGCTGCACTGCTGCAAGGATCCATGTATACCACAGCGTCCAGGAGCTCCCATGCTGCAGGAAGGTCCAGGTGAAATTACATATTACTCTCATTTCGATCCCTGCCTTGAAAGAAAAATTGTCCAAAAGGGCCTTTTCTCCTCCTCCTGTGACCAAGGCAACAATCGGAGAACATCTCCCACCTTGGACTCCTTATTAGTTTAATTAGATGATTTTCTGCATGGTTTATCCTGAACGCTGCAATTGCGCAATGAAATCACAGATCAGTTGACAACTTCATTTAAAAAATTAGTGTTTAGCAGCTTTGCCGGCTCTAAAAGCTCTGAGGACATCTGTCAGCAGTGACCCCTTCTGATAATGACAAACAATCCCAGCCTGTGTCCCCACATCCTGTCCTGCCTGCAAGCTGGCAGGCTGAAGAATCCCTTGAGAACAAAAAAAACCCCAAGCCTCAGGGCATTCCCAGTTTGCATCTGCCTATGCTGCCTGCTGCTTGGCCTTCCTTCTCACATGTCAGCCACAAACGTTAGCGAGTGTTACAGGCCTGTCAGAAAACGAATAGATCCTACTGCTCGGAGGGGGCTTGGCATTTCAGATGCGCTTGCATCAGGCCCTGTGCTTTTGCTAAATTATGTAGGAGTTGATGCCTGATGCGAAGCTGCCACCCGTGCTATCCAGCATCAGCCAACGCTGGAGCCCCTGCGCTCCCCTTTTGAGCTCTGCTCATCCTGGGGCAGGTGGGTGGTGATGGAGGGATGGATGCTGCTTCTGGCTTGAGCGGCAAGCTGAGGACCCCGAAGCCAAGCACAGAAGCTGTCAGCGGTAGATTTCCCAATTCACAGGCCTCCTGCAGGAAGGTGTTGATCCTGCAGGCTGGGTTTGGATCAGCTCAGCCGGCAAGTCTTGAGTTTTGTTGTGCTTAGCAGGCTGTCAGGAATCACTGCCAGCAAGGGGGAGTGCAGCGATAATCACTGATGGCAACAGCGATGCTATAACCATGTTCCTTGCAGGCTTGGCTTTCTGGAGCAACAGAGAGCTGCTGGGGCAGATCCTGCAGGGAGTGGTGGGAGAAGATGAGCGATTTAGCAATCCTTTCCAGCAGGTTCAAGGAGGAGAAGACATCATATGCCTTCTGAGCAGGGTATGCACAAACTCTGCCTTTCCTCTACCGAAACAGAAGTCAAAACCAGCCTCCCCTCCTGGCTTAGTCCAAAGAGCCCTGCTCCCTAGGATGGAGGATCTGTGATGGGTGGACAACTGATCCTTAAGCTGTCTCAAAGCCAAGGGGCTTCCTCTGAATCCCCCATTTCACAGCCAGGCTGAGTCAATGGCATCCCTTCTGAGGAAGCCTGCCTTTCCAAGGGAGACTGTCCAAGCAGGGTGACACTGTAATGACAACAAAGCATCCTGTGTCCTCAGAGATCTCCAGAAACCCCGCTAACACCATCTGAATTCAGACCCCTTGTTAGGAAGCTCAGGAATGTGCCTCTGTTCCAGATCTTCAGCAGCCTGAGACGCTGATTATAATGAGCTCCACTAATTAGATTGTTTTAATTCAAAGGCCAGCAGGCTAAAAGAGATGTGAATCAGGGGAACCTTTGTGAAGCATCTGCTGGGATTTCCAGCCAGCCTAATTCCTCCAAGCTGCCCACTGACGAGTCTTGTAGCTAATGTCTCCTCTCCCACCTCTCTCCCCAGAATGAGACCTTGGCCAGAAATGGACAGGAAGGTCTCCAGCTTGCCAGACAGACCCCCATTCCCTCCGTTCTCCAGCAGGCCTCTCTGAGGGATGAAATGATAGCTGCTTCCAATTAAATGAACGTCCTTCTTTTGTTCCCTCTTCATATGTTTGCTTCAACTGTTATTCAATTGCACAGATGAAAAACAACTCGGGGAAGGAGCTAATTAGAGGAAGACGATGGAAGCAGATTAACTGAGGTGGAACTGGGAAAGGAGACAGTGGATGGTAGAGAAGGGAATGGAAATCAGTCTTGAAAGGAGCAGCAAATACATGGACCATGTGGTGAATGACGAGGAAAGCACAGTACATGGCTGGTGGCTGACTCAAGCTGGCCCGGAGCCACCAGGACTCATGCACTCCGCATGCTGCCAGTGGAGAGATGCCTAGACTGCAGTGCTGGTTCAGATCCTGCCATGTGGCCTGCGCCACCCAGCTGCATCACTTCACCCGCACTGGAACGGAGCCTGTACTGCCTTGGAGAAGCCATGACCAGGCTGGTGGGCCCTTTTTTGCAGAGACATTTTTACAGCTTTCCCAGAAGACCAAGGCTTGACCTGCTCTGGGCAGAGCTGTAGAGCTGTGCTGCACCAGCTCCTGCTCTATAATAGATAAATGGAGATCTCCCGAGCCTTCGATCCATTGTGTTGCAGATGAGATCTGCAGATAACCCAGATATCTCTGACTGCAGTTTGTGCTAACAGAGGCTATGGCTGACTGGCTAAATGCTGTCCCGCTCCTGCTGGCTAAACTGGCCTTGAGCCACATCTTTTCAATCACAAATACAACATAATCCTTAAATGAAGATAAGGAGCACCTAACTGCCAGGTGCACCTGCCAGCATTGCTAGAAAGTTAAGAAACAGCTCACCACAATTTCAATGGGAAACCTAACTTCCTCTGGTGCTTGTGTGTCTGTGGGAAGTTCCCATGGTACACAGGAAAACTGTTTTTAAGAGAACATCAAACAAAGAAGCAGGATTGTATTAAAAAAAATAAAAGAAAGAAAAAAGCTGTTCTGGATCATGTGCTGCTAATGCCCCAGACACCTGGATTTCTGCAGCATGTGACAGGACAATGGGGGAGATGTAGAGTGTAGCATCAGGTTTTAAAAAAGCAACACTGAGCAATTCCTTGGAGTGCAGGTTAGTGACATGTGGCACCAGCAAAACCCCACAGTGAGGAGAGGAAAAGCAAAGATGTACGTGAGCTAACAGTTTGTAAATCATCTCTTAACCCTTACAGTGAAGCAAGGCTTGCCACCCATCTCTTGGTTGTGCCTGCCTTTCTAGCCAGGTGCCCTCGGAACTCCAGGGCAAGCTGCTGATGCCCTTCGGGCCTGAGTTTCCACCTTCTGTAAAAATCAAATTCCATTTCTGCTTGTGTTCAGGAATGATCAGTGACGGACTCAGAAACATCTTGAGATGTTGAGACAAAAGGGGCTCCAGAAGAACAAGTCTCCTTGCAAAGTGCTGTTTGGGACCCTGGGAAGGTATGCAGGGGAACAGACAGCTGGGAGAAGGATAAGGAGCCTGAGAGATCCTTTAGGTGAGTTTTTGGCCAAACCATAGCCCTCCCAGTTCATGGGAACTACCGTGATTGAATCCAGCCATGACTTGGCTCTCTATCTGGCTCATCGAGAAATTCATCACCTCCCAGCTTAGACAGCTGGGAAAAGGCAGGTACTGGCCTGCCATGCCAGCTCCTTCCTTTTAGTGGCAATATCTCCTTCTGTCTCCCATGCTTCTCTTCATTACCAAAACCCCCCGAAGACACCATTGATGATGGAGAACCACTGGAGAGGCAATTAGAAAGAAGTTAGAGTGAATTACATATGCAGGGTTTACTTTCTGTTTTCTGCTATAGCTGCTGCCAATTATTGTGCAATTAGGCTGCCTTCATTAGCAAATGAGATTAAAATTAACATTGTTAATTACTCGTTCTGTTAAACAGGGGAAAGCAAGCATTTAAAGGGAAGATGCAGAGAAGGTTGTTCTTGGAGCAGATGCAGTAACATTCTCCATTTGCAGCACTGTTTCTTCAAGGGTTGCATTGGATTATTCAATTTCAGCTAATACAGTGGGGAAAAGGAGAGTTTAAATTCAAGCCACTAATGCAAGGCCTTGCAAGAACACATTACACGTTGCTGAAGAAAATCATCATCACATGTTGCAAAACACAAGCTGATGGCTGCGGTGAGTAGCCACTGGACTGGAGGGAAAGTTCTAAGAGGGTTGACAGAAAGTTCTAAGAGGGTCTACAACCCAGGAGTTGGGAGCAAGGCTCACACCACCAGCCATGATACAATAAAGCCAAAACAGATACTGCTATTTATGGCAAAGTCTCCTGGCTGCTGGATGTTTTGTGGTCACTCAAAAAAACTGCTTTCCTGGGCTCATAGGCTAGAGAGGGAGGTCAAGAGAAGAGCAGCGGTGCTCCAAATTGATGGTGACATCTTTGCAAGCCAACTCAATGGTATTGCTTGCTGCAAAACTCAGATGCTGAATAAGCATGAAGTGATGCCACTATCTACATGGCAGCACTTTGAGGGTCCTGGAATTACAGGGCTGGAAAGGAACTCAAGAAGTCACATCACCCAGCCTGTTGCCTCCGTACAGGATGGATGCAACTGCATAATTTTATCTGCTGTCTCTCTAGGCCATTCTTGATGGTCTGCACCAATGGAAGCTGTGCCCCTCCTGAGACATTATGTCTGACATTTTGCTTTCTTTATGCTCAGGAAGGCTTCTCTAAGTGTTTCATTGGGACTGCAGTTGCACAGCACTAGCTGTGCTGCTCCCCGTGGACATGGAAAAGTGATTATTCCCATTCTGTTTGCATCAGCCTCTTTCACATTTAAGAACTACTCCTGTCTTGCCTGCATTCCTCTTCTTTGGACTAAACCATCCCAATTTACTCACCCTTTCTTTGCAGATCAGGTCTGCTAGTCTTCAGTCAGTCCTCCTTGCTCTGGACTCTCTTCTGTTGCTTTGCATCTTTCTGGATCAGTTGTGCCCAAAACTGGACCCAGGCATCCTGCTGCGATCTCTGTAATGCTGGGCAGAGCAGGAACACTATTTTGTGTGTCTTGCCAGTGATAATTCTGTCTAGACTCTCCTGTTTGTCATTTTTCACAGCAACTTGACATCTCTGACTGACAGAGTGATCAAATATGAGCCCCAGCCTTTTCTGCAGGATTGCTGCCTAGTCAACTCTGTATTTCTGCACCCTGCATGTGAACAGTTCATTATTCCTGCCCAGATGTAGAATCCAGTAGTTACCTCTATTAAATTGCATTCTCTTTCTTCCAAACTATTTCTCCCATTTGTCAAAATCATTTTGAGAGAAATAGAGAGATTGCTAAGGTCCCTTGGAAAACATGGAGTGTAGTAAGATGGCCCTGAATTTCGGCTTGAACCTTGCCAGGTTGAATGTTTCCCTTGGATCTATTTCTGTCTCACCTTGCTCTGCCACACTTAAAAGCAAAATGTGGCCCCTGTGAGGGACATTTTCACAAGCTGAGACACAGGCTGCTTCTTTGAAGCATGCACATATGCAAACAATGTACTGAACACCAGGAAACATACTGCTATGGTTGCAGAACCACTGCTTGGGCTGCTCTCTCTGCATGCAAACCTCAGTCCATACTAAGTCCTTGCATGGTATTGCAACATCCCTGTCCAGCTTGGCCGAGGTACCAAAACCTATGAGCACTGCAAGCAAAAGCAAAGACTTCAAAACTCAACCAAAGACTTAGGAAACAGCCGCTCAAATGGACTCCTAAACCAACAGTCAGGATCTGCTGAGTGGGTTACCTGCCAGCCTGTCTGCTGATACTTCTCCTAATGGTTTCACATTTCTACGTACAACAGGTAGCAGCAGAACAGCTGCAGCTGAGAGCCTCTATGGATATGGGTAAGGCAAAGGAAGAATCATCTTTTATTATACAAATCTTTGCATTAGGAACAGGAACATCAGACTCCAGGTGAATGAAGGCTGAGGTCACATATTGTCTGTCCCCTTGTTTGTAACCTCCTCTGCTCTAAAAATGCCAAGTGCCCTTCTGCTGCACTGTCCAGTTCATAACATACACTTAAAAAGGAGCAGCTTGGATGGAACAGACTCTGCTAACTCCAAGCTCTGAAGAAGCACGTAGGGCTCAACTGCTTATTTGTTGTGCTTGGACCTGCTGGCTGATCTAATAGAAGCCACTTCCTCCTCTGTGAGTTTTCTCATGTGCACATAAAAAGATAGACCAGCAGCAGTGACCATACAGCCCAAGCTGAGCACAAATGGGCGGCTGTGCCCCTTGCTGGAAGCATCTGAATGCATCACATTTTTTGTTTTCCTGACACCCCTGTGAAGGTGGGAGGAGAAATTTTCCCACCTCTCAAGCTGGAAAACTTGGGCAGAAAGAGATTTAACAATCCACCCATGGTTAGTCATAAGCAGGAGGCCACTTGGGGAACTAATACTATTTCTTAGTCAGGGGAGATTTTCAGTGTCGATGATCTGTGAAATGTTTGCCTTGAATTTCCTTTGGACCCAGCACAGAGCAGTATCTTATTCAAAAGCTGTATTTAAGAATGGCAATGAACTTTATTAGGTGTGTGCCGACAGCTTCACAGAACACCTTCAATAAGAAAAGCAATCGGATTCTGAGCAATACGATACCTTGTGCATAGCAACAAGCCAGCTGGCTCTGAAAACCGTTTTCTCATGCAGACCTCATCAAAAAATGAAATGAGAAAATAAGTAGACAGGCCTAGGCAGGGAATTCTCCTGCCCTTGTGCCCCAAGGGGAGTAGATCCAAATTAATAGGCCTTTTCCACTGCTAATGACTCAGTGAAGATGTGGGAGATATGAGCCTCATCATCAGCTGGTGTAAATCAGTGTGTACCTGGAGATACTGCAGGAACGACATCAGATCACATTCATCTTAGCGTACAGCCCATCTTACCAGGGAGCCCACCTCCCTATAGCGCTGGGTTAAGCCAAAACCACCTCAGGAGTCCCTGGACCCTACCTGGCACTCTGCATGAGGACAGGGGTGCTTTTCAAAGCCTCCAGTTCAAAAGCCACACAGCATTGTCTTGCTACTGGTAAAATCTTTACCAATGCCAAATCATCCAGCATTGGGAATTCCATGCTCCTCTCTTGGATTCAGCAGTTCCTTGGAGAAATGCTGAATTGAGACTGGCAGATGCATGAAGGAAAAACAATTGGTGTGATGGGATGGTGCAAAGGGACCCTGAGGTGTACACAGGGGGAAAAAAGATAGATGTACAGGTGTGGGAGAGAAAAATGAGAGATTAAACAAGTGATACAAAGTTTTCATGTCGGACTCCTCCATGAGGGCAGATTTATCTACCTTCTTTCTCTAGAAAATTAATTTGGCATTTCTGCCTCCCCCTTCTCCCTGACAACATGCTCTAGCTTCCTCCAGGAATGAAATAGTAATTCATGCCCGTGCGCTCTCCCCTCCCAACAACTGTGAAACAATATAGCATCCTCCCACCCCGGCTCTGCCCTTTGTCTCAGGCTTCTGCAAGGGGCTGACGGGGACCGGCACCCTGGGAGTCTGCAGATACTCCTTGAGGAATTTGCAGGAGAAACAGCAGAAACTCTCTGGTCATACCACGGGTTGATGTGAGATCTGGCCTGTGGGTCAGCAGCATAAATGCTTTCCTGGGAACAAGGGGGAAGAGGCTCCAGGAGCAGGGCATGCTCTCTGGTTAGCTTAGATAATTTACCTATAACTAAAGGAAATTGAAGTGGCCTGTACCAACATTGCTTAATTTGCCAATGAACCAGCTATGGAAAGAGATAAGGAATAAGGTCTGAAATCTTAAAAGAAGCCATTAGGAAAATACAGATGTGAAGACCAGCCAAAATAAAGCCAAATGCATGTTTGTGAGCCGATAAGATTCTGAACACTTCTTTCAGCAGCTGATAGCCAGAGGTATCAACAAGGTAGACAGATTAAATTCCTGCAGGCATTAATTAAAAGAAGTTTGATGAGGAGAGAAATTAAGGCCCAAACACTGAGCAGAAATAACTGTTGTTTTTCTTCTTCAGAGAATGTTTAGCTCCAAATAAGTGCTGGGGGGGGAAAAAAGCTTGTGGGTGTAAGGTGTGAGATGCAGATGGGAGATGTGGAAACACATCATGAAAGGATAAGGGCAACAAACTAACTGAAACAAAAATCATATTGGGATGAATCTGGTGGTGGTGAAACAGTAATGAAGAAAGACGAGAAGCAGCTGACCACTCTGGGCAGCCTATAAACATGTGAATGTAGAAAATGCGGTGAAATCCTAAAGATTTCAGTGGCCAGGGTATGAGATTCCCAAGACAAAAGAGTTCAGCAAACCATCTCCTGGTACGCAGCTCCTTTTGGGGAAGAGATGGATGAAGGCACAAACATGGTGTGATTATAGCTGAAACATAAGAACAGGAACCTGCTGAGATTGGTCACACAGCTCTGTGTGTGCAGAGCTCAGGAGAAAGGAGAACAAATCTCTGGTTACGAATTCTCACCTGCTTATAAAATTGGCTGTAAGGAACCAGTGCGTGCTTTGTGCATAGTTGGCCAAGCGCGGAGCAGATGTCCCACAGACCTGAGGACATCTCAAGGCAGTGCTACCCCACGGCCACACAGCCAGAGAGACATGAGAGGAGGAATAACCTTGTGATTAAGGTATGAGCTCGGGGATCAGCACATCCTGAGCAGCCTCCTGATTCTCCCATAGTTGCCAGGTAGAACGAAGGACTTGGGGTAAGTTGTTTGCCCTAGTTTCCTTTCCTAAGGAAATAAAAGTGCCCTTCTCCTACCCTTCGTCCTATTAATCTTCTTTCATACCAAATATTCTTTGTCTCTTAGTTGGTATATGCACAGTGCCAGGAAGCCTCCGGACCCTATGCTGAGGCAAACAGGGCTTACTACACCTGAAAGATTTCTGGCGTCAAATTTATTGCTCCACCTGCTGCAAAGACACAGGAGGGTAGAGATTTTGTCTCTGCCTCCCTATAACATTCATGTGGGTGAGTGCTTTTCTGACAGAAAACCCAGCTTGCGTGGAACTGTGTTGATTCACGATTAGCTGCAATCCTGCTTCCTCTGGAAGACACATCTAGCTGAAGCCAGACCGATTCCACCCACCACAAGGCTGCACAGCTGACGTCTTGTGGCAGGCCCTTGAGGACACACCTCCAGAAAAAGAATCACACAGCTGCTCATCTCAGCTCCCAGGGTCACCACTTCTCTCCCTTTTTTTTTTTCTTTTTTGCTTTACTTTATTTACACCATTTTTCCCTCAACAGGTTGACAGAACAGCGAATGCTTCGTGGCAGGGAGGGATGGTACGGCAAAAGACTACAAAACACTCGAGTGTCTTAGAAACACCCGCGCTTTGCAGCTACGGTGCTGAACTTGTGATCATATTATAATGCAGCTGCAATGTGCTACAGATTAAACACCAACTTCGAAGTTCACATGAGTGAAATGTCAGCTCAGGGGTTGATTTCATTCACCTGACATTCCTGTTAATAACAATGCCTAATTAGAAAGGCTTTTAAGCATCCGTTACGTTAATTTAATGTGAAAATCTCATGGAGCTTTATTGGAATTTTTTCCCCTGTAAAATTAACCCTGCAGGCTTGTTACACATGTTTTCATTAGGGACTGTGAGCAGTGGGGATATTTGATGAATTAGAATCAGCCCCTTAGTCTTTAAGTTTAACTTTGTATCTTTGTATTCCATGTTCTTTCATGCTGATAAGGCCCTGATTTGATATCCCCCCCTCCCCCCCCAATTAGTTTTAATATGTGCTACAGACTCCTCGCACTGTGGTTGAGGGCTAGAAATCCAAATTCACCGCTGCCAATTTCCATGCAATGCAGAACAAAAGCGTGTAGTTCATAGCTTCTCATACCAGCTGGTGCTAAATTCTGGTCCGCAGACCTGCTCTGCTCCACGGAGCACTTGCCGCTCATGTGACTTTTCTTCTGCACTTCCAGCTGTCCAGCCTTCTTTAAAGGAGCTGAAAAGCCATGATACGGTTGCCCCAGTATTCTCTTCCTTTCTAAGTGCGATGGATGTCATCTTAGCCAGGCCTGAGGCTTCTACCACTAAGGGCACAGAGTGCTCCAGCAGGAGCTAAAATATCAACCTCCTTTGCAGGAAGGGGAAGAACAGAGGCCATTAGAGATCATACATTCCACAGCTCAGCGGAGAAAGGGACCAGCAGTCTTAATGGCCTCCACATTACACAGACCACTCATGGTCTTGCCACAATCTCAAACTGACTGCAATTATGCACGGCTTGGCCAAGTGCCCACGGGACAAGTCTCATGCAAGTCCCCTTTGAAAGCTCTTCTATACCTGGAGAGCCTAGACCTTTGAAAAATGTCCCAGGCTATTTCTAGCACTGGGATTCATTAAACCGTGCTCTTATGTTAAAGTCTGGACCTCCATTGAACCTCCCAGCTTGCTAGAACACAGAATACACTAGAATGATTTTAATGATGGATCCACTCGGGGATTTGAGGGAGAAAAGTTGGAGGAACAGGAACAAATACTTGACTGGCATAAATCTATGGAATTGTTTGACATCCAGTGGAAATCTGACATGAAGCCAACTCCCCTGTCACACAGATTGTGTTACTGAAATTGAACCGAAATGGCAAAAGAATCACACTGTCACAGTGATGGAGGAGAACATACACATCACCTTGTTCTCTAGCAGGCCACCGCAGGATGGTTTCCCTCGTTATATTTTATACTGCTGCAGCTTTGCCAGATCTACAATTCCCATCTGATTTCACCTCTCCCCATAGTAAACTACCCTACTGCCTAATGAAACAGATGTAAGAATATTTTCCTGATAACCACAGAGATTCCTCCTCTTATTAAGACTTTCCCTTAGGTCACTGAGCATTAATATTACCCATCTGTGGTATTTATTCTATTTCAAGACACAGACGCTTATCATGTCCCTCCTAGTTGTCACTTTGCCGAGCTGTACATAATTAGATTTTTTTAATCTTTCCTTATTAATCAGACCCTTTGCACTCCCCCTACCCCCAATAATTTTGTTGCTCTTTTTTGAACTTCCCAAGTTTGTCAATACCCATCTCATAATGAGGTGTGCAGAACTGAATGCAATATTACAACTGTCTCTCACAGAAAGGGAGTGTGACCCCTGCCTCTATGCATGTAGTGCCATCAGTCTTTCTCTGCAGCCGTAGCACATCTAATCTTTTCCCCTCTACAATCCCCAGATCCCTTCTGATCATCTTCTGGCTCTGAAGTCCTCCAAGGCTCTGCTGAAGATGACAGAGATCTTTTCTGCCAGCTCAGTGCCCTGCTACCTCCCTCCTACCACTCATCACACAGATCAAGTTATTAACTGAGAACCCAGTTGGCAGAAGAAGGGATATACAAGGATAGGAAATGAAAGGCACGCAGAGATTTTGTATGCAAGTTTAACTCCTCTGTGCGCTATTGCATTGGCATTGCCTGAGAAAGTAGTTCAGTTTGCTCCCTGCTGAGAATTTGTTTCTGGAAACCTGTCCTGCCTAATCTCCTAGACTTTCCAAAGCTGTATCCTTTGAAAAACAGGCTCCTCAGCTCCCCTCTCTCTCAAACTGCCTCTACAAATAGCTTTTCCTTGGTCCTTCCCAGCTGCTCCATAACTGCTGCCTGGGTTAACCTCTTGCTGTCATGGGGCAAAATCTGCCCACTGCTCTACATAGGAGCAGGCTTGGGCCAAGAACCACCAAACCTGATGTGAAACCTCTGGATTGAGACAGTGAGTGAGATTTCAGCTGAATAAGATCTGGCTGTGATTCCCTATTAGGAGGCTGTTGGCATCTGCTGAGAAAATTTTGACCCACATGTGCCCCTCTCCACCTCTCCCCCAACTGGTCTGACAAAGGCCACCAGGACTGGAGCTCCCTCTCGCTAAGAGCAGACAGAGGCTGTAAAAGGATTAGGAGTGGTCTGGAAATTCTTCTATTAGAACAGCTTTGGAGTTCTAGAATTGGGTAAAAAGCACTGAAGCTTGGGCTGACTGGCTTCCCCTGTCATTTACATCCTTCTGATGATGCTGTCTCTCATCCCTGCTGTGGATGCTTTATGCTGAGACTTCTTAGAGGCTGAATCCCACCACCTGAGCTGACAACGTTTTATCTCAGCAGCTCAGCTAAGCAAGAGGACTCGGAGCAGGTGACAAAGGCTGAGATGTGCCTGCTAATTGTGTGCATGCTGCTTTTCCATAGGATAGCAGGGCCTGAAAAGTGACAGACTAAAAAAAGCTTAAGCCTAAAAAAAACCCTCTGACCCATAAATTCCCTAACACATCTTCAGTCATTTGGAAGGGGAAAAGAAGCCTATTTCTGAGGATTTCCCCCAAATCAAGGAAGAAAAGAGATGTAAGGGCATGTCAGAAGCAAAAGACGCTGAGAGATGAGAAAGCAGGAATAATCCAGAGGCTCAGCTTCTCACATGGGACATAAACCTCTGAGTTCAACTCCTGGCACAACCCATGTTCTGCTTGTAGAATAGGGATGCTGATACTACCACAGGACAAATCCACCTCAGATGGGAGGAGATGGCTTAGCAGAACCTCCCACACACTAACAGCAGAAGGTAGGAGAACATCCTTCCCCCAGGAACTCCCAAGCCTTCCCAGCTCCTGCACAGCCAAGCAAGGCTGGCTTTGAGGGAGACAAAAAGGCAATTCACTGCCTGCTTGTCAAAGGGCTGGAGGTCTGCAAGGTGAAGGATTAGTGCTGTGGGAAGCTCAATGATCTCAGAGCAGCAAGGGGCTGCACAACGCTTTTTGCTCTTGCTGCACTGGAGAATGGGGTAATGATAGTGCGGCTTCTTGTGTTTGTCAGCGAGCACAGCGGCAGCCCCAGCCTGGGTTTTCTTAGGCCTGTCTTCTCCCAGCAGGCTGTGAAGGGATTTACATAATAACGTGCCTATTTTAACTTTGCTTCATTGACTCCTGACAAGATACAATATTTTTGATTAAACAGCTTCCTAGGAAGGAGCTGCTGCCTTAAACCACTCGCACTCTCTCTGACCCCATGTGATCTCATTAGCGGTCCCCTTAGACACCATCTGACGGCGTCTTAAATTCCTCTTTTCCTTCCTCCTGTAAACAAGCTTTTCAGGGTAGGGCAGGGCAAGGCCCTCCTTACCACCGCACAGTGCCCAGCTCTGCAGGACCTAACCCTGACCAGGGCATTCTGTCACTGCCGTGGCATCAGTCCTTCTGCCTCTCCGACCCCATTATTCCCGAGACCAGTTTTCCCTCCAGCTGCTTTCCTTGCTCAGTCCTTCTTCTCCTCCTCCTTTCTTCCCCATCAATCTTTGATCTGACTTTTCAGTTTCTCTTTATCTCATACCATCTGTCTCTTTCCTTTCTGCCTTCCTTTTTTTTACCTCTACTGACCAGCCCAACAAAGACAGATAAATCTCTCAAGCCAAGGAGACCACGTCCTCCATATATATTTGTGCGACAGTCAGATGCTACAGTGACAAAGATCAAATCACCAGCTAGCTCAACAGAGACATTCAATAAAAGCAGAGAGTTATATTGATAGGAACAAGGCAAATGGATAGTTTTGATTTTAGTAGATTATTGACTGCTCAACAGAGGCAAAAAAAGGCTTCCCAGCAGCCTGGCTTAGAGAGCAACTCTTCCTGATGCAACGCAGCCAAACAAGAGAAGTGAAATATGAGACAGGGAGCACTCTGTGGCATGTCTGACAGTGCCATCATCTGCGTGAGGAATGGTCCTCCCTGCTGGACAAACCACTCGTAATACGTATGAAAAAAGATGAGATCTGCTTTCAGATAAGCCTGAAGCGAGCTGTGCTGTGCAGAGAATCAGGGGACACTCCCACATAACTCCCCTGTTACATTCAGGATCAGAGTCCCCATCTCTCAGAACAGTCCCATCAGTGTGGAGACTGCTGGTCTGAGCCAATGCGGAACTACAAAGGAGGCAGGGTGGTGTTTCTCTTCAGTTTGACTCTAAATACAGTGCATGTCTGACTTACACGGCACTCGTGAATCACTGTGGTCTCCGAATGGCTGATACTCTGCAGTGAATATATCCTCAGTGCTCTTTTGCCTGTTTAATGTTGGGAACCTACTGGATGTAGACATGGTTCCCAGAGGAATCTAGGTCAGGGCACGAAATCATCTTTGGTTATGGCTCTTTACTGTCCAAATCACTCAGTGCAGCTAACTCCGCATTCCCCCATGATCACATTTTGCACACAGATTATTTGCTTAGAGTCCTTCTGTAAGAGAGGAAGAAATTTAGATGCAAAGCTCAGGCAGCAAGAGTTTACCTGCAAACACATCCCTGGAGGAGGCTCATGCACACAGTGAAATTTGGGGAGGTAAGGTCTGCATAAGGGAACATCAGGTACAAGGGTACAGGTAGCATCAAGCCCCGCAATCCACATTGCACTTGGAGACTCAAAAGCCAGGAAGATGTCTCTTACTATGATGTCTCCCCCAAAACACTAATTGGGAAGTTGGTGCATTTCACCTCCTCCACATCAAGCAATGTCAACTGCAACAACCTGTCAGGCAGCAGATCCAGCATCCAGCAAGCTTTCAGACCCTCCAGCCTCTCTAGCTCTCTTTCAGCCTGCCCTCCCCATCAGCCTGGCAGCCCAGCCAACCACAGAGCCACACTTCTTGCTGAGGGATGGGACGGTAGGGAGCGGATGGAGGAAAGTAGTTGATTCATCCTCAGCTATGTAGATAGGCCTGGGTCAGCTGGGAGCTAATGGGACACAGGTGCCCTGTTCCCACCTTATAGGGCTGTCAGCCAGCAGATACCTATAGGCATTCAGCTGTGCCGCCTCTCACTGAGGGACACCATGTGGGCTGTGCTCAGCCCTGGGAAACAACATCCCTGTGGGACAGTGAGTACGGTCACCAAATGAATGGACACCTTGAGCTTTTCCAGCCACACATACTAGATTAGCATCTCAGCTCCAGCCAAGTCCCTGGATATCCCCTGAGCACCTGTGGGGCCTGCTGAAAACAGCCAGGAAATCACAGGAGAGGCTTCAAATTTGTACTGTGCATCAGAGCAGGTTTCATGTTAGGGCAGACAGCAGCTGGCTGCAGGATGCAGGTTGACCTCCAAATGCAGCAGCTCACCCAGCCCTGAACAGGAGCAACCAGAACAGAGGAGCAAGGATCAAATCACTTCACCCCAGGACCAGAAAGAAGTGGCAGCATTTAGGGACTATTGAATAAATAAAAATGACAGGGGGTTGCTAAAGCACATCTCTGAGAGCCTGGAACACTGCAGATGGGGTCAGGAGTGATGCGGAGCCATGTAGCATGTTGAACAGGATTAATTGAAGCACCAGCAGGCTGAAAAGCTGGGAAGGGGGCATGAGTATGGGGTGTGAAGAATATTTCACCTCTCTCTGCTTAATTTTAGCCAATTAGCACTCATCCGAGGAAGAGAGGAACCATTAAGCGCCAAATAACAAAAGTGTGAGCTCAAGTGTGAATGGGTACAAGCAGGAACAGAGAGAGACACTTTCAGCAGCATCTATGTCAATATTCAGAAAGGGGAAAACATTATTTCCTCTGCATTATGGGAGGGGAAGAAAATCTTACAGTACAAACACACTAATGGGCTACACAGGGATCTGAACGAGGATTGTTGAGGTATTAGAGCAGACTGCATTAGGGGAAAAAAAAACAGCAAGAAAACAGGATTTTCAGGGAGATTTTATCCAAATCGATTAAGTGGGAAATGTAAAGGGGCAGCATTCCACAGGGATGGTGCCGGTAATTGGTCCACGCAAGTCCCAACAGAGAAAAGCACTCAAAATGCATGCTGGAAAGTAAGCATGCGGCTGACATGTTTCCTTCGGTCAGAGGCCAGAAGAGACCATGGAGAGAAAAGTTTCTCCTATGCTAATCCTCTGCACAAACCTATGAAGCCTCCCTTATCATTCTTCACATCCCTCCTTAAAAATCACTGCTACTGCAATGCCTATAAAACACTGACAGAGCCTAGGCAGCTAGTGCTGCAGGACCAAAGCTTATCACAGTAATCAGATATTGGGTATCACTGTTCCCACGTGCAAGTCCATGTGTTCTTTGTGTTGACTTGCCTGTCATCTCAAACTAAGCTCTTTGGGATGGAAACTGTCTTTATGTTCAAAATGTGGTAGAGGAGGAGGGTTCGTGTCCCCAGGGTGCGGCAAGGAAACACAGCACACGAACTCTCTGCAGACAAGGGAGGGACGCTGGCACAAACAGAATGCAGAATGCAAAATTGTGGCCAGGATGAAAGTAGGTCCAGAGGGAAACAGACAGCACACAAGGCCTCCGAAAGCATCAGATAGAGATTGTCACTGAAATTCTGCATGTTTCTCTTGCACCAAGGTATTTCTGATTTCTTCCCCCAGGAAAAGCAAACAAATCACTTGTCCCTGTTTTTATATTTCCCTCTTTTTAGAAGAGAAATGAAAACTCAGACCAGGAGAGGAAAAAAGCATCTGAAATGGCCAAATCCAGTTTTTAAAAATGCATTACTAAAAAAACCCCATGTGAGTCAGGGGGGAAGGTTCATTAAAAGCAGCTCCTGACTGCTTCCAACTAACCTCAGTGGACAAACTTTTGAATAAGATGGGACAGAGATGAGAAAGCTGCACTCTGGAAAGTGGCTTCATCTGTCTCCATGGGTCCACAGGTAACACTGGCTTGGTTTACAGCTGAAGGCCTGGGCCAGATTACAGTCATGGGCCTAAGGAAAAAAAAATCCTTTATCACTTGTTTATTTTCAATATAAAATTATCTGAAAAGTGCAAAACAGACTGAGAGTCAGCTCCCACTGCCCTCTGTCCCATGTAGATGTGCAGAACCAGCATCTCTCGTGTGAATAAAATGGCAGGTTTGCGGGGACCCTGATTCTGCCTACGCATAACTTACTGCCATCGTGCAGAATAGCGAGGTGTCTGCAGTGGTCTTGTCAGGATTAGGGTTGTATTTTGGCACTTCTGGCTCTGGAATCTCTCAGGACTTACTATGGAAGAAAACACTTTTTACAGGACTATTTCTGCTTGTGGTTTCTGTCAAGTATTCACAAAACAGGTGATAGAGGGTTCGTAAATGATTAATAGGTGTTTTAATGAACGACTAATCAATGCTTACAGATTACTATAAAGCCCAAACAGTCAATAGGTTGCTTATAATATTCTGTAATACCTTCTCCTGACATGCTTATAATCACCTGCTAAATTATGCTACTCATGTCTATAATGCCTATTAATCATTTATTAATCTTTTATAAGCCACTTGCAAATGAAAGCATAATACAAACCATGAGATCCTTTTCCTTCTGCGGTCCACGAGTGTCACACTTTCTGGGGGTTTAGGGAAGTATTAGTCAAGAAGAGACATGATCTGAGCCAAAAACTAAGTCTTTGCAGCACTGCTGGGCTACGGGTAATTTGCCACCTTCTGCGGGATCTGAGAGGACAGCGGGAATGGCAAGGCCAGCTGATAGCTTTGCGGTTCAGATGATGTCAAAGTGGTGTTCAGAAAAGATGAAATAGTCACGCACACAAAAGCTTCAGGAAGAAAATCCTCACAGAGAGAGAGGGAGGTATTAACTTCAAGGCTTAAAGCAAGGAAAGGAAAAAAATAGCGTATCTGTAAGGACAGAGGATTGAAGCAAATGGACCACAGGTAGGTGAAAATAACTGAAAATCATTCCAAGTAATCACAGTAAAATCAAAAGATGCTCTGACACAAAGCAAGTATGAGCAATAGAACTGGTAACGCAACAGTCACAGATTTCTCCCCTCAGATAGGACCAATTTGTATAAAAATATATATGTATTCACAAGATCATACCAGGTTAGTTGGAGCTACGAGAAGCTGCCTCTGCTTCGTCACCAGATCCCCAGAGCTGACAGCTAGAGGCTGCCATTAAACTCTCTTTCCAATTACTTACAACTGCAATTACTTACAACAACCCATTTTTAACCACTTCCAGTGCAAACCTCTACACAATGTGTTACAACAGGATTCACCTCAACTATCTCACCACCTGCTCACAACCACGCTGTGGAAATCCTTCTCCCACCCCACGCCTGTGGAGGTAGTCCAGAGGGGACAGAGCCAGTGGCTGCAGGTAGAATCAGGTAATTTATCCAAATAGCCCCAGTGATAAGGCTTTAAGCAACACCTGGGCTGTAGGACTGCTGTGTCTGGCCTCTTTTTGCCTGTCTGCCTGCAGCCAGCTATCACCTCTTGGCTGTTTCTTGTTACATCTTTGTACAGCACCTAGCGCCGCACAACCAAACCAAGCTGGGACTGCTCAGTGCAACTGGAGTACTGAAGAAGCCTCAGGAAAGGCAGTGACACAGAAAAAGCAACTGAGGGGTAGGAGAAAGCATTGCACCTGCTTTCACATGCTCCCCATGTGCAAATTTTCCAGAATCTAATAATGTGGTTTAGCGCCAAAGACTGCCTTTTCTTCAACAGGACACTAATTTAGACCTTTCCCCCCTGCCCATTTTCACCAAATGTGTAGGAATTTCACCTCTCTGAGCTCTCCAGCGCTTTTCAAATTTGTTTGAAAACCAGCAGGTTCTAAAAATTTGTATACCAGGAGTGTGCCAAGCAGAAACACATGCACACAAAGTTGATTTTAAACCCTCTTTTCCTTTGGGCAAAACCTACAGCCCGCCCACAGGCTCCGGGGGCTGTCTTACTTTTAGGCCAACGCTCGCAAATCCCCTTATTTCTTGCGGAGCAGCAGAGAAGGTTCATTAAGTAAGTGTCATCGTGTGCTGCTCCTTCCTGATCCAGAAGATCCTTGTGATATGAAATGCTCTGATTAACTGGAATTAATTTTATTCCCTCGCTTCATGCCCTGCTCCTTTCTATCCCCCAGGTTGGCTTTGGGTGATCTGCTGTGTCACCTACCGGAGGCATGTGCTTGCAGCAGCAAGTACTGTGAGGAGGAAAAGAAATCTGAGTGAGTCTAAATGAAAAAAAAAATAAAAATAATAAAATACAATCCCCTTGATCAGTATGCCTGTCATTTAGTGGCACTAAAAACATTAAAATAGGATCTGCACACCAACTTAATTAAATGAGCCAATTGAAAGTTGCTGCCAAGTATTAGTTTAAGGTAGAAAATACACTTATTTTGGAGCTTATGCAGATTGAATTTGTAGGGCCTTGTGGGAAATGCTAAGCATTTTTTTTGGAAGACTCACAGTTTGGAAATTTATTGCGGTGATCTGAATTTTGTTTCATTACGAGTGTCAAGCACAATCACAGTTAGAAGAAGTATCTTGGCTGCTTCCCAGGTTACAATATCCCTTTTAAATTGATCTTTTCTTCAAAAGTACTGCTGAAATGTATCAAGCTACCAACACCCAGGGGCAGATGATGCGGATCTGCCCACCAAAGAGGCATTTCAGGCTCCAAAACCAGAGCAATTATGGTATTAAATGTGAGATGATATTTCGCGTCCAGTATCATTGTTTGATCTTCACTCTTATATGATGTGTGGCCAGCTGCAATGTGATTACTGAAATGGAGCACCTGGAACATGTAGCAAAGCTCATAATTTATTCTGGGCCTTTCTTATCCATGTAACACTGCAATCAAGAATTAGTTGAATAGCAGAACAATTGATTTGAAACTATTTCCGTAAATCAAACCACCAACTTGAGCTCGCTGTCAGTCTTACCCAGAGATGTGTCACCTCACTGACAGTTGTCTGGAGGCGCAGCAGGAACCAAGGCTGCCTCAGCTGGGTTTAAAAGCTGGGGAAAAAGGTGATTTTAGAGGCAGACCTGTGCAGTCAGGGTTTCACAGAATCACAGAATCACCCGATCACAGATTTGTAGGGGTTGGCAGGGCCCTCTGGAGCTCATCCCGTCCCACCCCCTGCTTGAGCAGGCACCCCCAGAGCAGGGGCACAGGGCCGCGTCCAGGCGGGGGGTGAATGTCCCCAGGGAAGGGACCCCACAGCCTCTCTGGGCAGCCTGTGCCCCTGCTCTGGCACCCACAAGCAAGGGTTTCAAACAAGCCGTTGGAAGAAATGTTTTGATAGCTGGACTAAGACTTTTCTGCTAATAAAATTAAAGCATTTTGCCTCTGTGTTTTCTTACTGAGACATTTCTTTGACCCAGAATGAAAGTGGTTATTATTTCTGAGTGATATATTTTAAGATGTGGGTGTGGTTTTCTTAATGGGAAACTTAGCAAGCCTTCAAATACAAATGTTGTTCCAAACTGATGAGTGGAAATGTTTCACTTCACAAATATCAGATGCTTTGATTTTTGTCTCATGTTTCATTTCCACGACACTCTGAAAAGAATGATTCAGCATGGAATCAAACATTTTACTGAAGTCCCTATGTGATGGCATTTTTCTCAACTTTCAGTATTTTGATCAAATTTCAAAACTGGGAGGCTGGTAGGTGGAAATCAAGGGGAAAATCTCTCTGATACTTTTTTTCCTATGTTCTTTATTGGGCAGCAGCTTGCAATTTTCAGTTTAAGAAACTTTTGAATGAAAACTTCACTCAGCTCTTAGCTACCTTGCTTGAGACGAGCATGTGCGGTGATCTCCATTTTAGACATCCAGACAAAGATCCACAGCAATTGGGAATGGCTCAGCTCCTCACATCAATGCCCAGCCCCAAAGGGAGCACAAAGTTGAGAGGTGGTTTCCAAGGCAGATTTCAGCAGTTCTGTGCTGTCTGCAGACTCCCGGTGGTGTGGGGACCAGGGAGGCATCTCAGGGACAGCCTTCCCTAGAGGTCACAAGAACCTTGTCAGGCAGAGAAAAATCACAGCTGATAATTATTTGTGAGAAATAACTCACACACTTTGGTCCTGCCTTCCCTGCTCTTCTAGCATTGCTTCCAGCCTCTGTTCAGCTTTGCCTGATTCAAATCAGACACCTAGATGTAAGAGAGTTCTGCTGCTCCTAATTAATCACCTCCTGAGCTGACTTGTCTCTTTTGCCCTGGAGATCATTTAACGAGCATGGCTCCCTTAGCCGATTCGCAGCACAGTGCTGGTAGAGTAGTCATCCAAATGCCAGGCAGCCAAGCCAGGCAGAGTTAAGAGGATGGTTGGTATGCGGATGTCACAGCCCACCAGCCTGGTTAGTAGTACTGGCTGCCTGCTGGCAAAGATCAGCTGCTCAGATCTCCATTGGGAAGCTCAGGGGTGATCCCTGCTGCTGAGGGCCGCGAGGGTGCTGTAGGCTGAGGTCTCCACCAGAATGGGACACTTGAAAGGTCAAAACTGAGCTCCAGACACCCTCAAGCCAGCCCCATGCCTGTGCAGATCATGGTGAGTGCTGGGCTTCAGCTGACCTCACTCCATCTTCTTTCCATTAGGCAGCTGAGACATCACATTGCAGCACAGTGAGCTGAGGTCTCTCTGTCTCTGAGCAAAGCTCTGCTCAGGCTGAGTTTGCCTCTCATCTCATTCACAGGAGCTAGGCGCAGATTGCCCCATCCTCCCCTAACTGCCTGCTAAAAAATATCCACGCAGCAATGAAGACTTGCCTCAAAGGGATGACGGTGCACCCAGCTGCCCCACTCGAGGGAGCCAGGGGAAAGCAGACACCAGCTGAACAGGGCTGCTGTTGGGCTGGATGTGTGTTGCTCACACAGAGCTGGCTCTGCCAGGGACAAGCCATCCACCGTGAGGGACACGCTGTCCAGCTGGCTTCCTGCAGCTCACCACAGCTTACACGTCACGGTTGGGTAAGTGGCTCTCTAGATCTCTCACTTTTTGTCTTACAGTGCTCTGTCAGATACACAGACACACCATCTATCTGTGCTGCAGGACACAGTTTATAAGGAAATACAAAGAATTTCCATCTGTGACATCTCCCTGTCCCTTCAACCATCCATCTCTTCTCCCAGCTGGATGGGAGTTATCAGGCTAAACACAGGTTTCTACAGGGTAAATGTTTACCCTGCTTGAGTCACCTTGGGAGTCACAAAGCGCCTGTCATTGCTAGCGGGGACAGGAGAGTGATTGCTCTCCTTTAAAGTGGGCATCTGCAGCTAGGCACATGAATCAGACCCTCAAAGTGCCCATTTTTCTCTTCAGAGTACCCAGGCAGTGTGAGCAGATGGATCAGAGGGAGATGCTGACACTGCAAGGGTCTGAGGTTATGTGTGATATATCCCACCTTCTGCCCTTATCTACTCCCATCTCTAGTGTCCTGTCTGCCACCAGCAACTTGTCAAAAAGCAACTGGACATAGCCTTGGAAGACAAAATCCGTTTTGGGATACCAAGAACTGGGGCAGCATCTCCATCTCAGCATGTCCTGCAAATCACTGGAGCCTGGGAGAGCCTCCTGGGCGGACTGCTCCCTTCTGTGCTCTCCCCAGAGCGGCTGCTGCTGGCCACGGGCAGGAAGAGCATGTGGTGGGACTCAGTAGGTCCCTTCTCATGCTCTGCCATGCAGATCCCCTGGTTCACCCAGTGATCTGTGCCTGCCTCCTCAGAACTACACCCATCTCTCCCCACGCCCAGCCCCTTTCCTTCTTCCCTTTTTTTGTGTAAAGCACAAGTCTCAGAACTGTTCCCTAGCCCCCACACACTGTGTTCAAACACCATGAGGGCAGGTTTCAGGCACACCAACTGTATAAAATGAACATTGTTCCATGCAGCCCTCAAACCTTGTGCAGTTCTGGGAAGAGTTCAGGATCCCTCCATGAAATACAGGGGATCTCTCAGGCTAGGATCGGGCGCCAGCACCAGCGCAGCAGCAATGCAGAGAAGCTCCTCTGGACGAAACGCTCCTCACACCCTGGGACAGGGAAGGCACGTGTAACCAGCTTAGTGCTGGCTTTAGGAAACGAGCAATGTGGAGAGCTGCACAAAGCCTCTAGACATAGGGATCATCCCTACCCGGATTAGATAAAGTACCATGAGGGCTGACCCAGCTCCAGCCAAGTCAAAGGAGTCCCATGTATCCTAGAAGTCTGACAAGTTTGCTCTTACATTACCAGGACAGTCAACAAGGAAATGATGGACAAGAGGAAGAATTAGAGAGCTAAGGTTATGCAAAAGAAGCTATGGGCAAGTAAAATCCCAGGTCTGTGTTCCTTCTTCCTGTTCTTTATCTCTCTCAGGTCTCTGCAAGTCCTTTCTTCCCTTCTTTGCCCCCCTTTCCCCTAACTAAGCCCCACTAGAGACATATGCTTACAGTGTTGAGTGGTGGGTTATCTTCACTCCATTTTCTGCTGAACCCTCAAGGGAAAAGCCGATTTCAAGCCAGGTACAAAACCAGAAGTAGCTCCTTTGATCGCACCTCTACTGTCTGGGTTTAGTCCTCCAACCAGCTCAGCATATTTGTTTTAACTGCTTACTGCTGATAAATGGTTTCTCTGCTTGCCATGGGTGAGTGAGCACAACTGCTCATTCCAGGCCCAAAGAAAACGTGCAGAGAAACCGTAAGATTGTGTACTGACCTTTCAGACAATATGCATGCTAGTAAATACCAGCCAGCCTCTCGAATATTAAACAAGCTACAGTCAGCCCTGCATTTCCTATTACCCCAAAGTCCTTCAGACTGCATCTTGAGTCCAGCCCTGCATATGCAATGACCTGCCATTTCTTATACTTCTCTTTCATGTTGGACTTCAGGGGTTTGTCCAGCCCTGATGCAGCGACTTTCTGAATAGACTCTTGTCACAACTGTCACCAGTTCCACCACAGTGGTGAACAGTGCAGAACAGCCACTAGCAGCATGAAACCCCCAGGAGACCCCATCTGTATTGTCCAATGTCACTCGACATCATGTAGCTGTCCAAGACTTGCCATAAGGTCCAGGCCTCTACTCTCTTTCCTGGAAAAACCTTCAACGGCTGCCCAAAATCTTCATTGCATTTTCCCATCAATGCAGCAGAGAATTAGGTTAATAAGGACCAACACAAATTCCAGAGCATCACAGAGGAGAGAACTTTGCAGAACACATTTTCCCAACTCTTGTACTTTGAGAGCTTTAGACAATTCTCCCATGTGGGAGTCATTATAACAGGATCTATCCTCGCTACAGAGTCACAGTCCACCCCAGGACACCTGCAGGTCTCTTCCAGACCTGCATGATATGCCATGTGTTGTGTTATACCCATGCCATGCTATATACCAGGTGTCATTTCTATCCACGCCTGTTCCCTCTGCAGTGGGCTTGGCATCCACAATTAAAACAAGCCCACTCAGAGTAGAATTGGCACTGAATTTTGCTGCAGCTTTTCAAAACTCTAGTTAGTCTTTTTTTCCCAGTTGTGCACGCTAATTTCTATGCCTTGTGCAATCAGGTAGGCTGGAAAACAGAAAACAGGACCAAAGCTGAGGATTAGCCTTGGGGAGATGGCTCCCCCATTTGCCCATATGACCTCTTCGTGGCTTCCCAGACACCTGTTGCTGTTCCCTGCAATTTGTCGCAGATAATGTTTTATTGATGAGTGTCAGCATCTCCTCCTTGCTGGCGCTGATGGATGCTGTGCCATCTCATCGTTATGCCAGGCACCCCTTAGCCCATGAGCGATCTCACGCAGCTTCCCTCTCACGGTTAGTCCTGACCTTCCCCATGTGGGATGGAATAACAATTACACAGGGTTAGGAGGCTCTCCTGAGAGCAAGCTGATTTCCACAAAGGGTGGATATGAACTTAGAGAGACACCCCCTCTGCCTCCTCCTCTCCACTCTGCCCATCAGTGTATGGCTCCCACACCATTTGCAGCATGGAATGCACATGCAGAGGCAGGGTCAGCTCTGTTGACCAGTGATATAACCTTGGATCTGGGACACATAACATGCTCCCGGGGAAAACAAAAGCAAACAGCAACTCAGCTCTCAGCCAGAGGTCTCCACTCACCAATTAGATTTCCCCCACCAATTTGTACGGGGAAAGACAAAGAGGAAATGCCAGATGCTGCTGGGCACGCAGAACAGATTCGATGCGTGTGTTTAAAGCACTAATAACTCCCTTCCTGCTGAAAGAGGGAAAAGACTTTCTCTTAATCCCTCCTTGCATCAGTAATCAGAGAGAGGAGCAGATGGTGCCAGAAATACAGTAATATGCCCATTAAAATAACCTCACTAGCTGATGAGTTAGCACCAGACCCCATGCAGCAAACACCTTTATGAGAGCCTCGCTCCAGCAGAAAACAGTGGCTCATGCAATGAGGCTGAGGAAATAAGAACTCACTAGGAACGACCTAGCTTCATTTCAATAGTAAAGCCAGAGCTCTCACCCATAAACACTGTGCTAGCAGATGTGCTCAGCAAGATTTGCCTTCCAGACACATCTACACAAGGTGCATGTCCCATTCGCCCCCTCACTGACACTAGCCTCTGCCCAGACAGACACCGTGCCTCCCAGCTGAGCGGTCAGCATCTCCAACACTGCTGCTGGGCTTTCCAGAGTCCATTTGTCCCTCAAGAGGAACAAGCAGATGGACAAGAGGCTTTCCAGTGATAGATTTTTCCTCCACAATTCCCAGCATAAGGACCACAAATAAGCAACACTCTTTCAATCAGATGCAAGTCTTACCATTAATTTCTCAGTGGATTTGCAAGTTTTTGTCCTACTGCATCTGTCCAGAAATTATATTCTTCTACATGGGCCACCTGAGCATTTTCCTGCAAGTTTTCTATGGCACTCATAAAGGAAAATGGAAGAGTCAGCTGGCACCACATTGTTGACCTTTCAGTCTTGCATGGGCAACCTATCTGTTCATGGACACAAGGTAATGATGTTTTAATCACATCACCCAACTTGGCTGCAATGGACATAGGAACCAGCAACTACCAGGGATGAAAACACTTTTACTGTTCAAGGTCTTCATTTGCAGTGGGAGTGCTGCCATCTCCTAAACCAGTATTTGAAAAACAGCATCCTACAGCCCAGGTAACAGCCTGCATTCTTCTTTCTTGTTCTCTGACCTCATAAATCTTCCTGGCAAAATTTCCATCCAAATAGATGTGCTCCCACAAACATTTATGCCAAGTCACACTTATGCCAAGCAGTGTGTCTCAACAGAAAAGCACTGCATCCAAAATATTGCATCAACTCCAGCTCTGCGCCTCTACAAGGGTGAACATTTCTTTATCATTAATTAACTCTTTATATGACATGACATTTATTTCATTATCTCACTGAATGTCACCATCCAATTAGCTCATCCCCAAGGAATGGGACCTAATTAACCAAGACAAGTAAACTGAACTTTAGCAGCCTTCCTCTCCTGTAAATAAGTTGCTAGTACGTAATTACTCAGCAATAACTACCTCATTAAAGCTTGAATAAAGATTCCTTCTCCCTTCTTTGGCTTTATTTTTAAAGAAATTTCTAACTTATCTGTTTCCATTTTGCTTTTCACAGTGTCTCAGAAATCTGTAGGGCCAAAGCATGTTGCCTTCCCACATGAACTGTATGGACATGGTCATACATAAGAATACCTCTCCCTCCGTGGCTAACAGACACCAGTTTGCTCATGGGGCAATGGAAGCTTTCCAGCAGCTGAAGAAAAGGCGTGCTGGTCTAAATTTGTGTCTATGCCTCACTCACCTGCTGGATAGACTCACAACTACCTCCTTCCCGGATCAGCTGAATTCAGCTGCAAGAGGTATTAATTGCACAGAAACAGGAGGTTTCTTTCCAGCTCGCTGTCTGCCCTCTGAGAGTCTGATTTGGTTGAGCATGTTAGAAATCTGAAAATATCCCTCCCTTCTTTCATTGGATCTTTCCCAATTGCATGTTTGAGCTTTTTCAGTAGCAAAGGACCCCCTTCGCCCTTACAGAAGCACAGACGCTCAGGAGCCGAGCTGTATCTCCATCAGCTGATACATCCCTTCTCTGAACTGCACTGCTCTCGGATGTAACTCTAGGCCACCCTGGCATGACCGCCCATGCAACTACAAAGGACGGAGGGAAAATTAATAACTCTCCCCAAGCTGATCCAGTGTGCAGCCCTTCACTTGCAGACAGGTTATTTTCGTTGATATTTTTTTTCCACAGGTAGCGTGCTAGGAGCTATATTTTACACGGTACCTGATTTGAAACACACAGCTGAAGGGTCGTGAGATGAAAGGGAAGCATTAATCTCTCATGTTACCTCAGTATCACAATAAATTTCATCCCCTGATTGCTTTTGCTCTTGGCTGGAGGTCAGCATTTTCAGCATTCTCCCAAAAAAAGACATTGTACTGGTACGAGAGCACTAACATACCACTGCCCAAACCTGTATCCTGCCTGGTAGTGCAAGACTTTTTCCCATACCAGTGCAGAGACACTTGGGAGACATCCCACAGGGTCCGGAGCAAGCCTTCCACAAACCGAGGCTGCAAATCCCAAATTCCTCATTATTATGTCTGTCTTTACAAGGAGCTATTCTTTTAAGCATCTTTGCCACAAGCTATCTGAAACTGGCTGCTGCAAAACGCGAGGCTCACACATGGCATTGCTGGGCAGGTGCAACTCGGGCATGGACCCAGCCAGGCCTCTCCCGGCTCCCGGCTCTGAGGGATTGCCGAATGCTGCAGCTCTCCCCTCTTAATGCAGCGTGAGGCATTCCGGAGCCATCACAGATAGAGCAGTCTCATAAGCATCCCAGCCTTCCTCACCCATGCCACGCTGAGGTCCCGGTTAATGGGATTCAGAATAAACCATCAAATACCATATAACATCTGCCTTAAAAACCACCTCTCTACCCGTGCGGATCTTAAGGAGGCCAAAGGCAGAAGATCATTCTTAGCAGGTGTCAAGCAACAAGAGGAAGATCTGCCTAAACCCCCTTTCGGGTCATCTCACAACTTGGGCACGTGCTGCTGACGTGCAGCACCCCCAGGGCTCTGCTGCCCAGAGGAGCCATTGGGAGTGAGCACTGCAGGCAGCAGGATCAGTGCCCACCGGGGGCTGCTTGCAGTGGAGATCACTGGTCACCTGGAACACAGAAATGTGTGATCTCAGAGCAGGATGCACAGAAGACAGAAGGAAGAGACCATTTAGACAGTGCTGCTATGTAGCAATGACTAATGACCAAACAGTGCTCTTGAGCAGGGGCACAAAGAAAGGAGGTGCCAGTTCCCCTCCCAGTTCCATTTATTTAATATTATTTTGTTATATATTTTCTCCTGGTGGGAAGCAGTTATATGGGTTGATGTAAAGCACGTGCATGTTGGCTGCTAGCATTGCTGGGATGGCAGGGTCAGTGTGATCAGATCTCTACATATGTTATTTCCTTGTTCTTCAGCTTAATGGGGCGTTCCACTTTATTATTGTATTTTTTTTTTAATTTTATAAGACATGTTTCATTAAATCTGAATTATGGCAATTCAGGGAAAGAAATTAGCCCATTAAAATTACAATGAAAACATATTATAAAAAAGGCTGTCAACTGCCATTTCTGCTCTGCTGGGTGGGGAAATAAGGAGGAGAGAGAAATGCATCATCTCTGAGCAGGGACAGCAAACGGGATCTGTCTGCCAGGTGCTCTGGAACAGGAGCCTCTCTCGGGGGGAGCTAAAGGGCTGCTGGGGGCTGACCGATTTTTTTCCATCAAAATGCCTATTTCAGGTCTTTCAAATGAGCTAAGACAAAAAAGGAGCATTGTCCTACATTCACGTTTGGTCTCACATCCTTCTGACCAGCCAGACAGCAGAAACAAGCAGGCAATTTCTGCTTGGATTTCCCTCCTGCAAAGCCCCAGCGAGGCTTGAAGCGATGGCAGTGTGCGCTGGAACTGCAGCACCCTGGGGTTTCAGGGAAGGGAGAAAATTTTGTGCTGGAGAACAAGCACAAGCCCTGGCAGACAGGGAACTGGAAGCAAGGAGTATCCCTAAAGCCTCATTTAGGAAGGTTTTGCACTTTTCTTTGAAACAAATTGCTCTTCCTGTTGTCAGAGACAGCTTGTACCGCCGGGCCCAGGCTCAGGTGCTCCCATACATCCCTGTGTTCCTTCTGCAGCAAGCCATTCTCAGGGGAGGAAAGAGATTTTGTTAGAAACAAAAGTGAAAAGAAAAATAAAACCCCTTAAGCTCACTCATTTATGGTTATGTGGGGTAGAAAGCTCAGATCTATTCTCCAGTCCAATTGCTGCGTGATTCCTGCTGCTGCCCTAAACTCTCCGCTCCCTCTGAGCAAAACAGTGCTGCACCTCTCTGTGCTCCTCAGCAACATAGCAAAGGTATTAGCTGGAGAAAAAAAAAGTCTGCCTGCAAGGGAATAAAGGTCAGTTCTTCTGAAATTAAATAGATTTTGAGACTGCATGTCAATTAGACACATACAAAAGAAACTAATAAAGTTAATCCACTAAACTGGAAAGCTGTGATAAAGCAGCCCTGTAAGATACATAGAAAAGAAGGTGGGGAGGGGCTGGTAAACAGAAAGAGAAGTGAGGAACAGAATAAAAGAAAGTACAGAAGAAGAAATAATAAGTAAAAGAGGAGATGGAGATAAATGTGATATTCATTCCTGAAAAGGTAAAAGCAAATGCAATGAGATCAGGATGAAAGGCAGAACCCAAATAATCCAAAATACACAGCTCTGCTGTGTCGAACATAAGAAGGGAGAAGGTTTCTTCTTTACAGACAAGATAATTGTCTTAAGAGCCCAGGAGAGTGGATCTGTGTTTGAAAAAGAGCACAGAGGCAGGAGGAGGAGGGGATGCCTGGCTGGGGAGAGAACAGCCTGACCTCCTACATCTCAGGTCCTTGTGCACCCACCCAGGCAAAGAGCAACCACCACATCAGCAGCCATCAGGTGGGATACAGCTGCTGAGTCTGGGGTCCATCTGTCAGCGATGCAGCCTTGTCTGACAGGCTCCCTAGGACAGAAACGGGCAGATCCAGTAGTTCAGGTGCTCCTTTCCAGTGCAGTGCTGTACAGACACTGGCAACAATCCCCAGTCTCATGGATGGTCTTCGGTGAAGCAACTATCTGTACAACCCACAGATCCATGCATTGGACCCATACAACCCATTCAACTGGGATCATTGCAGTGGCTGATCTTCAACCATCCCACAAGGAGCTGCTGAGGACACCATAAAATATAGCTCTGATCAAAATGTTAATATGGGAGGCTGAAAATGTGGCTCTGGTTTTACTACTGGTGCCTCTGACACCCAGCAAACGCTTGTTTGAAAATCTGCCTTCTCTGTCACCTTGTCTTTCAATTCTTTGATTTCTTTAAAGTGAAGATGATGCACTTAGACTCTAAGAGCACTTAGTCCTTCAAAGTCTGCTTCACAGTGGTAACTGCCTTTGTCCATGTGATCACTGATACGCAATAAAATTCAGCAGCAGTTTACGTGCATTGAGGAAATATGCTTGTGAAAGTCCCATTACAGTTTATTGGATGCTTTTTGCTTCCTTCTTTGGTTGAGGGAGAGTGGAAATCGTTCTCTTTAATTTATATGCAGTGGACACAGGGTATGACAAGAGAGTTCAGCCACATCTGGAAAGCAGCGCCTTGCACATCACTCATGCAAGCAGACCTTCTACCTGCTGAAATGGCCTGAGCTGAGAAACAGCATGGTCCAAATTGTCAACCAGGATAAACCAGTTGCTCTGCTGAAATACTGCATCAGACCTGAGGGCAACTTAGATGGATCTTAGCCCGATATGGTCATGGATCCAACATGGATCTTAATGCAGCATGGACAGAACTTGAGGGATGGCTGAACGGTGTAGGACAAGACTTCAGATGTCACAGCAAAGCTGCTGTACGTGACATGGACCCATAACAGCCCTCAGTCTATATATCATACTTCTGAGTGAAACCATGGAGCTGGCTCCAACTAGGAGTTGACCTAAGAGGACCTAAGATGGCAACCTAAGTCGACCGTTAGATCAACTTTAATTTCTTCTGCCTATTTTGTCTTTCGACAAACTGATTGGCCCTGAAAAACCTCTCCATCACTTTAGAGGAGTCTAGTCCAGGACTTGAAGAGGGAGACAGTTCACCCATGTTTTCCCAAACCCCTAAAAGCCGCCTGCAGCCCAGATGCTGCCCTTGATTGGCAATGCTTCTGAACAGAGGCCAGAATATGCTGGCTGGAAGCACAGTTCGCCCAGTGAATGGATACCCGGCCTTGTCTTTCCACTTCTATTTTACTGTTGCAATTGTTACTGTGCTGCAGGGCATTTCCTGGGTTTAATGAACATCAGACGGGCCTTCCACCTGATGGCTTATTAGTGCCTTCCAACAGAGAGAGCACCGCACCGAAGTCATTATTGATTTGCTACATGCACCACTGAAGGATTTCCTTTGGAGAGGTAGTCATCTGAGGTAACCCTGAAAACATGGAGTCTCACATCGAACGCCAAACAGAAGATGTATGAATGAGCATCAGGGAATTTGGTACCATTAGCCTGGTGTCTCTGGTCTGGCTTCAAGGATGGAGTGGAGGCCATGTGGCTGATGCTGTCCTGAGATTTCAGGACCCTGACGGAGGCCATTGCATTGAATTGATTGTGTTTCTCAAAGAATTCTTATGCCCAGCACAGCCAAGGCTCTTCTTCGTTCAGCAAAGAGTCTCCTGGGTACGTCAGCCCAGATGTGAGAACTGAGGGGATAAGGGATTCTTTCAGTGAGATCCTAAATGTGGATTTCCAGTGGCAGAAAGAGAAGGAGAGTATAACACTTCACTGCAAGAGGGAAACATCTCTCTGAGTGGCTCATTAGAAGAAAAGAAGGTCGATTAAAGCTGGAATCAAAGAACTGCAATACTACTGTTATAAATATATGTGCAAAGTGGTCCTCTAGCGTCATTCTCACATTCTCACGCACCAGGTTTCTGTTCTCCCTTACCTCTTTTAAAAGGAGGGAGAGGAACAGGCTGATAAATAAGGCTACAGAAAAACAGAGAACCATCTCCAGAGAAAGAAATACATTTTGTTTAAATTCATTTCCCTATTTTTTTTGCAACCCAATGAATTTTGACACTGATCTTTTTGCCTTTTCCTATTTATTGCTTTAAATAGAAACTTTCTGCCTTCTCTCCATTTTCCCCCTCTCCTTTTTATTAATCTCAGAACAAGGGAGTATGCAAGTTCTCAGCTCCTCCAGTGAGGGAAATGTTCAGTTTTAATTTTCTCACCAAAACCTGGTAGGTGTTTATCTGGGTTTTGTCACACACACTACTTAGCCCAAAGCATATCTGAGGAGGCATATTCATGGTGTATATCAATATATGTTTATTGTAATGGCTTTCTCACCCTTTATTACTTTGCTCTTCTCTCTGGAATAACTTTATTCAGCTTCACCCCGCATTGAAAGCACTGTATCAACCCCAGGTTCAAATCAGAGTAGCACAGACGTGTAATAGGAACTGGCTACAAGGGAGCTGAGAGGGACCCCATGGCACCAAACACCCGAGGTACCTAGTACCTGACTGGGAGCATCCCAGTTTGGTGCCGCAAAGGAGCGGTGCTGGCGAAGCAAGTCTGGTGCTTCCAGCCAGGCCCAAAGCAGAAGGAGAGGATGTGCCAGGCAGCTCCCCAAAGGGCAGCACTTGAACACTGATGCAGGGTCATGTAGGCTCTTGGGCAAAGGAAAAACAGAGGGGAATGTAGTTTCTATTTGTTGCTGGAGAGGCGCACTGCAAAACTACAAATGCCATTACTTTGCCCTGCATCTGTATCTCTCAGACAGAAACACACACACATACCCCAATGGGAGATTGGTGCTGCACTTGTTAACTTGCCATCTGCAAATGGTACCACGTCTTAACAGGTAGCGGTGTGCATCTGGCATGCAGCATCCAAACATCCCCTGGCATGAGACATCAAGGCATGATCAGATCAGCTGCATTGGGAAGATGCACCAGAAAGGGCTAGAGCATGTGGAAAGGAAACACACAACTACATCGTATGCCCTAGCAACTGTACCCACCAGGGTGGGGCATGGGGAAGCCCTGACACCCCTTTCCTACTAAACCTGCACCTGTAATGGATGCTCTGGCAAGGCAGCATCTCACAGCAAATCAGACAGCACTGAAATCTGGAATTGAGCCTGAATCTAAAATATATATCTTTAACACCCCAAATGCAAAAGCATGACCCATTATTTACTAACTCGGGCCATGTTAATAAAGATAATACATAATTATTGCTGAAATTGTTCAATGCAAAAGTTCCCTCAGTGATAAACATATCACATTTCTCCTCTGTTTGATGTCCTAATTACAAGTATCACCGTCCATCTGAGTTAGAACTAGATTAAGGCTCTGCTTGCATTTAAAGTAGCTGTTAGCACTGCTTAATAGTGAGAGATGACTAATTGGCCATCATTTGGTGATGAATGAAGCTGAGATGCAAGGCAGTGCATGAAAATTATGTATGATTATTGCCAAAAATTAGATTGAAAGAAAACAAACATGTACACACCTCCCCATCCTGTTTGAACACCAAGGTTGATCTGAAACCCACCAACAGCTCTGAATACAAGTGGAGGTGGGTTCATACTGTACCAGGCAGCTGAGTGTCCTGTGTTTATCCCTGGGCTGGACTCATGCACCCTCTTCACACATGATGGGGTGAGCTTGTCAATGAGGGTGTGAAAGAAGTTGTTTGTCACGCTGCAGCTGGTTCCTTCCCCACCATCACCACAGAGTAATAATCTTGTCACATCTCACAAGTTAAACATGGTTTATCCAACTCTCTGTGCAGCACTGGCAGCACAGCGGGTGTCCCTCTTCCCTTCCAGGCTGTGATGAAGTAGCTCCCCTGTGCGCTGTTAGGGCGTGCGTGTTGTTGCAGGTGCTACTTTTCAGTGGAAACCAAAAAAACAAGGCCAGACTGCATCAGCTCATTACAGGCTCAGTGCTGCGGGGGGCTGAGGGTATCAGCAAGGCAAGGACTGGTGAGCGAAGCAGTTATCTTTCATTAACCTAGTGAGAAAGCTAACAAGCTTACAGGCACGTGAGGCAGATATGGAGAAATGAGCCTGCTGCTTCTCACAGCTGTATCAGCTCCTCTGATGAAATTCATAAGCACTCTTCACAGGGGTGCTGGAAGGGGCTTCTAAGGCCACTGTGTGCGTAAGATATTCAGACTCACTTCTTCCCAACCCGTTATTTTAAGGCTACATCCACCTCTTTGGTCACCAATGGTCAGCGCTCAGCTGTTAAAGCACCTTTGTGTTCAGCCCTCGAGGTGGCTGCGTTTCAGCTCAGGCTGGACTCGCTTGTGTAGTTCTGAAGGCTTTTTACTGTGAAATGTTCACAAGTGCAAGTAGTACTCAGCACAGTGAAGCCTAGCTTTTTTACTGGAGGACATGCAACGAATTGGTAATAATAATACAGAATTCTGTTTCACCTACTTTCTCCCCCCCTCCAAAATGAGCAGCAGCACTTCCTTTCCATCTCTCTTGGTTTCCTGATATGAAGCTTCTTCAGATTAAACTTAAAGAACTTGCTAGTGAAGCTAAGAAAAGACTTTGCTCTACCTTGGTCTCATTGTTGGGACACTGGTGATTGTAGATATCCCTGATTAAGGTGGGGTGCCGGGACTGGACCACTCCGTGCAAAATATAAGTTAAAGCTTCCTTGTATCTTAGAACATGAAAACAACAAAACCTTCTTAGGAAATTTTAAGCTGACTCCTGCCTTGGATGTTCAGCCAGGCAAATCTGGGATGTATGCTAAAAACACACAGCCTAAATTTTTACCTACTCTAGCAGCTCAGGAAGTTACCAAAATGCATCACAGGAGGTAAAGTTTGCATGGCAGGAGTCTTAATTCTCTCTGGTGCATCGACTCAATGTGACCAACCAGTGGAAACTGATATTTCCCAAACAAAATTATGGGCACATGGTCAGGTTTGTTTCAGTTGGTTTTTGGAACCAAGATGTGAACTTTTGCTGAGGGATATCCTCCCTCTTGATGTTTTTTGACATCTTCTCACAGCAAACCTCAGGTTCAGAAACTGATGGGGAAAGAGGTCAGTTTTCTTACTAGAGGGTTCCTGCAAACACTTCCCACAGGACAAAGGGCTTTGAGTTGAGAAATCAACAGGTGAGTCCCTTAAACATTCACATAGTGCAACTGTTGATATAATGGGGCCCAAGATGCTTGAGACTGTTCCGGTGCTCCTCCTCATCCATCCGTCACGTTCCTGGTTGAAGTCTCGCACATTGGTGCACAGGCCAGCACTGGACATGTGCCGCTCTCCCGCACAGCGTGCTGCTCCCTCAGTGTTTTGAGCCCATGCCTGGGGAAGGTTTTAGGAGTGCTGTTCGCACTGCAGGGTTGCCCATGTTCCACTCTGAGGCAACTAGCTTGCTGCGACCACCCAGAGCTCATTTAAAGAGGATGCAGAGGTAAAGCAGAGTCTCCTGTGCTACATACAAGTCTTTGTGTCTATGTGGGGCACTTTTTGCTGGTGTGTCCAAGCGGGAAAGAAAGCGATCGTGATATCAGTATCCCTTGGGGGCTGCTACAGTCCATGATAGATGCCAGCCCATGTGAGATGCACTTAATGGTCCCTAGTCGTCTGAAAATTCATAAATCTCCAAAATTATCCTAATGGCAATAAGTCTTTAAAAAGCCCTTGCTTCTCACAGTCCTTTCATGCATTGCTTGGCAGTCAGCTTGTCCCCAGGATACAAGGAAGCATCTGTGTTTGTAGGGTGGGTGTGGGAGGAAACCGGCTTACCCACGAAAATATTGCCAATTGCACCTTTTATTTCACACATTTAGCCACTGAGATGAAACAAAACTGTGTAGAAAAACTAATTTCATCTGCTGCACAATACCATTATTACCATAATCTAGTATAAAAGGGTGAACTTCACAGCTCTGGTAAATACATTATGAGAGTCATTTAAGATCCCAGCTCAACAGCTGAGCATACAGAGAGGCTCGCATTTTTGCAAACAGGGGCTTACAAAACACACCTTCTTCCTGCTATGATCTAGGCACTTTAGCTCAGAGTTACCCAAGGAATAATGAAACACCTGAGTGCACTGTTCCTTTTTTCCAGTCTTGATTTTAAATATTTCTGTCTCTCCACCCTACCTATAGCCTGGAACTGCACCTTCTTCCGTATAGCTGCAAGGAACCTGCAGGAGAATAACAGAGAAGACCTTGTCTATTCCTGCCTCTGCCACCAGTTGCCTTGCCAGACTTGAGAAAAACACTTAACTGTGTCTGCCTAGCTGCGTAGCACCCCGGAGCTCTCGCTCTCTGTTTGTACAACATGTAGTGCAGGGGGTAAAGCACTGTCAAAAGGTGCCTGCAGCTGCAAGCATGCTAGTAATTAGCTACAGCCCATGGCTCCCTGGCTCCAGGCTCAGCACATCATCTGTCAGCTCAGCAGCCAGGGTGCACCTCTCTGGCCAGACAGTCTCTCTTCCAGGACAAAAACCAGAAGTGCAAAATACGGAGCAAGTTGTGACAACCGGGTGGACATGTATAAGCCCACACCAGTTTATCCAGGGGCTACATTTTCCCCCATTTCTTCAAATGAAATTGTAAGTTTCTAGCAAAAGCCTCTCTATGGAAACATTTTTCATTGCCCTTCTGCCAGCCAGTATCACACCATATTTTCCTTATTCTCTGCACTGTATCCAGGGGGTATTTTCCACATGTCCTGTGCTCAGTCAGAGGTTACGCCTCCGCATGCTGCAGAGACTGGTGAACTGTGCATGTCTGATACCTTGTACCTCACGCTGAGCTTACGGTTTCCCTATGGTTTCCCTACAGTTTCCCTACATCTTTTCTCCAACTCAGGAGGAAATCCTTATCAATCATACTTTCTGCAAGGGTCAGTTCCTGACCCATCTGACCTCAGCCACCCGCCATGTGATGAGGCATTAACACCGCTGTCTAGGGGTGGTGCCCCGAAGGGCTCCCGGGACCGAAGCAGACATGTGTGCTCACCAGAGTAACTCTCAGACTGAAAGCAGAATTCAAACTAGCCAGATTTGGACCTGTTTACAGACCCTGGTCACTCCTGCAGAATGTATTAAAAGCATGATTTCCTGGTGGAGTTAAACTTTTTGCCCCCAACTCAAAATCTTCCAGGAAGGGCGTGAACTCTTCTGAAAATGTCTCATCTGGAGGTTGCAGTACAGCACAGGCGAACTTGCTCTTCTGAAGCACCTTTCATGTACGCTGCAGAAGTACACAGCCCTCCGGGAGACTGCAGCACACAGCGAAAGCCACTGGGTCTCAGTCACCTGACTTCATTGAATATTGTCCCCAGTTAATCTTGTGCTGAAGATGATCTTTGAAGTACCAGTCATGCAAAAATCGACTTTGTGTTTGAAGGACAAATGCAAAGACTCTCTTACTGGCCTTTTATAACACACACTCCATCACACCTGACACAACCAATCCTGTCAAATATTGTAGTTTAAATAGCTCTGTTGGTAAATGATAAATACAAGAGCATACATTTGGATAACCTTACACCCTGGAGAGAAGAGGGTCCCCTGGATTTATTGTTACAATGTTTAATATTGCTTCATTTTGTCCAAAGAGAAATACTGGAGTTGTTCATAAAGGTGAACCCTGTAAATCAATAAAGACATTCTTGGTAAATCTGATTTTTAGCTGGGAAAGATTTTAGCTGCATCGCTAAGAGGTGCAGAGGGGGGGAAGCTGTTTTTTTCCAAAAATTAAGAAAGAGCATGGCACAGAGAGAAGTGCTTTCCGCTTCAGGTGTCAAGAGATGGGAAGTCTCCTGGTCTGGAATATCTTCCCACGGGTTGTCAAACCCCCACGGTGTTCGGAGGCAGCAGCGTGCAGTGAGAAGCACCAGAAGCAGGGGAATCTTTCCAGAACATACTTCTGAGTTTGCCTGAACTTCTCTTAACGGCAGCACTGAGTTTCATCGCTCTGTGCTGAGGAGTCTGACCCGCTCACAGCTGTAGCTCAAGCCAGGCTGCTTTAACACTGGTGCAGCACCCAGGTCCTGCTTTCCAAACGTCTTGCCTTGGCTGCATTAATGCAACAGAGGCCTCTACACGTAAGCCCTGTCAGTGTGCAAGCTCCAGGGGATCTGCTGGTCTCCTAGAGAAGCATCTGTACACTGGTTTTCTCTCCGCAAGAGGAAGGCGGCTGGCCCGGATTTTGCCACAGGCACCCGTGGGAAGCATCTTACAAGCTGAGCATTCCCACCCAGATTCTACCTTGCAGGACAAGATGTCCTTTGCTACTTGATTCAGAGTGTGAAAACGTGAATGTAAACCCAGACTTCAGCATTTGATGACCTAGGAAGCAGAGGCTGTTGGTAAGTCTATCCTGGAAACGAGTTGGAGAGTTTCTAATTGTATTCCTACAGCTTGTTTATGTTGGGCTTCACTGCTTGCTTCTTTGAACCACCTTGATTTTGAAGGTTTGTTTGGGGATTTTTTGTCGTTTTTCTAAGAAGTTATGTACTGCAATTTATTCTGTATCACAGAAACCAGAGAAACGTCTCTGAAAGAAAGACAACTCATGCAAAGAATGACTCAGACGTACATCCCACCCTGCAGAGAAGAACAATGCTTGTGCCAGCGCAACAGAGCCTGCTAAAATCTGTAACGAGGCTTCTGGAAAACAAGAAGAAGGTTGGAAGAGTTTTAGAAACAAAAGCCAAACCCTCTGATCAAAGAATCGAATTAGAGACAAGAAAGGAAGAGAGAACTGGCTGACAGTCAACCAGACGCTTTGCAGGACTTTGAGAACACAATTTAATCTCTCTTTGCTTCAGTTCCCCATCCCTGAAATGGCTCTTGGCCACCTTATCCGTTTAGTCTATGGGAGGGTGGGGTCAGAGATGGCCTCTCATTATATGTCTGCCCACTTCCTAGCCAAGAGAATCTCACATTTCTATGAAGGTAAATAAAGAAGAAATTCTTGAACACCAGAACAGTTAAATCCAATTTCTAAATGATTTTGTGTTTCACTGTTAACTACATGTGAGCTCTTACTGAAGCTTTTTCAACTGGGGAGATATTCTGGACCTCTTTTTCCCATGAGACACACTGATGAAATTGAAGCTAGGGCCTTTGAGCCTTACAAAATCCCTTTCCTCTTCCTTACCCCACTTCTGTGAAACTTGCATGGGCATCATCCCTTTTAAGACCATTACCCCTCCATCCAACAGGGCTGAAAATGCTGGGATGTGCAGAAGTTGGTGAGTCAAAGGACATGCAGCTGCACAACCTATTTCCAGGGAAAACAAACTCAAAATCAAGCCGGCTGGAGCAAAGCCAAACCAACTCTGCCATCTCAATCAGCAGATCGGTTTATGTCCTCTAAACAGTCCTGTCTCCTTTCCCATACAGTTTAAGTCTAAGGGGAATTGCATCACCAGGCACATGAGAATACAATCTGGTTTTGATTTTCATTGTCTCCATCACCTTAGCTGTCTTAACACACCGAGGACGCAGTGACTGCAAGTGGAGACTGAAATATTTAAATGGCATCTGAAACACAAACAGTAACAGGGAGAGTAACTATTTCCTGGAAGAGATGACCAAAGAGCATTGCTAATTCTCCATCACTTAGATCCAAACCAGAAGAGCACAGGAGGAACCACAACTTACTAGACTCAGTGCAGAGGTCAGTCATTGAGCTTTTCTGAGCCTCATGGGTGCCAGAGGCCAAAGCAGAGCAACACACACATCCTTCTTGACCGGATGACCTAGACGACTGACTCTTACGCACAGAGTCTCTGTTGCACTAGTACCAACCGTGGGAGATTAACTTGCACCACTGATGGAGGCAACTAAAGAAATACACAGTAAAAAAGCATGAGACTCATGACTAGGATTTCAAGCCAAAACTGCATCATTCATGGCTACACAACCAGTCTGACCGCAGGGTTTTCTAGATAACAAAAAAAATCTCTTTGTCATCCCGTTCTCTCAAAGAGTTCATAGAATGTCATAGAATCACAGAATGCCCTGAGCTGGAAGGGACCCACAAGGATCATCAAGTCCAACTCCTGTCCCTGCACAGGACAGCCCCAAATTCACACCATGTCTCTGAAGGCCTTGTCCAAGTGCTTCTTGAATAGCGTCAGGCTTGGTGCCGTGATGCCTCCCTGGGGAGCTGTTCCAGGGCTCCACCACCCTCTGGGGGAAGAACATTTTCCTAATACCCAACCTAAACCTCCCCTGGCACATCTCCCTGCCATTCCCTCGAGTCATCTGCAACTGAATCCCCCCGCAGGCTGCCCAACTTCCGCAGGCTGCCCAGCTTCCCCAAGCTGCCTCCTCAGATGGGAAGCCCACTTCCAGGGACACAGAAGCCCTGCTGCCCTGGCCGCAGTCTCAGGGCGACGGGCTCTGTCTCTGACATGGGGATGTTTGGTCTCACACAGCTGCTGTGCACACAAGGGAGCCTGGCACTCAATGTGTTAATGTAGATCCCTGCTGGAGACCATTCATCCATGTTGATAGCAGTCCACAAGATTCTTAACCTCTGTCTAATACTGTCACGCTGAATAGATGTTTTGCCCTCGTGTTTGCAGCTTTCACTGCCTTGTCACGTAATATCTTCAGGGGCCAGAGGCCACACCACTGCTTCTATCAATCCAGCTGCGTGCCCTGCCTTATTGCATTAGTCCTTTACATCTCTGTCAGACTCTGGTAGGCAGTCAAGGATGTTTACTGATATCCACTGCACAGTCAATCACAGAGTGATCTCAGTATCTGTGACCCCTCTCTTTACAAATCACATTGGTTGAAGGCTATAATTATGGGATATAATTAGAAGTGGAGTTTCATTTAATGGAGGCAGCAACATGTCAAGCGCCCCAAGAGTCCACCAAGCTGCAAGCTATGATTCCTCCGCACTCCCCTCTGCTGCTGCTGCTGTTTTGGAGCACATAAAATGCCTGTTGTACTGAGGATGACCTAGATGATGCTGATGATTTTGCTTCGGATGTTGCATCTCCAGCTAAGAAGTAAAGCTCTAAACTTTAATTTAGCTCATCGTTATGCCTATCTTACATGATCTTACATGATTACAGATCTTACAAGACAGCAACAGACCTTACAGGCCAATGGATTGAATATGCTGGCTTTCAACTATTCCCATATTAAGATCCCTCCCTTTTCCAAGCAAGCCTGCCCAAACCCAATGCACACTCAGTTCATGCACTTTTACTCCCTTCCACATCACAAATTCAAGTAGAATTGAATATGGCAGTAGAGAAGAGTCCCCTGTAGATGAAGGCATAGAAGATGGTCCAGTCTTTGTTATATTTACTCTGTTGAGAGGTTTGTTCTGCCTCTTGACAATCCTCCAGTAGCAAACAAATTCTGGAGAAGATTCAGGGTGCCTACGAATTTAGCTGTAAAATGTCTTTAGAAAGATGGAGTGCAGTCTTCATCTCTTGATCAACCTAAACCTTTAATGTCCTGGTAGATTCTAAAGCCAATCTTTTCTGGACTATCAGCACTACAAAAAGAAGTCATTACCACAGTGCAGGAGCAAAATCCAAAGCAGAAAAGAAAAAAAGTACCTGTGAGAAAGGTGACAACAAACCAGCCTAGTCAGCGTATATTTCTTTCACACTGCACCACCCTGTACGCAGCCCTGCATCACCAGGGCATAGTGAAAGGCCTCAGGAGCCTTTTGTGTGTAGTCAGTCTTTGGCCTTTCTGCTGCAGGAGCCAGTGACAAGCCCTACGATGACTGAGATGTGAGCCCTGGCTGGCCACTGGGACGAGAGCAGCAATGACTCTGGCACCACCAGGGAAACAACAGCGAGTCCTTTCGGCAGCACCACTGGTAAGTGTTAGAAGGAATATATTCATCACCAGGCTGTTGTGCCAGCCAGGCCCTGGGACCCAGTTTCTCTCTGGGCAGAGAAGCCAACACAACTCAGCTGTCTACAGCTGCCTAGGAACCAACACGTGCCAGCACAGGGCTCAAAAGTGCTGAGGCAACTCCGATGGGAAATGGCAGCAGTCAGGCTATGGAAAAACCCAGAAGAGTCTTTGTTCTGAGATGACTGGAGGACACAAGGACCCAAGATCATTTCTCATCAAGAAAAAGAAGGGAAGAGCATGTTCCTAATTCAATTGGTGTCAACAGGAATTCAGCTCCTATTCAGGCATTTGAAGTGGTGAAACTGCACCAGGAATTTGCTTTGCAGCCTGGGCAAGGAGCAGACGGACATATTTAAGTCCCAAGTGCAGCAGTGAAGGACGTGCAAATACCATGACCTATTTGGAAAGCTTTGGAGTGTCTTTGGAGAAAGACAATGAGAGAAATTCAAAAGACATCACTGACTACACCTTTAAGTGGCATTTATTTACTTTTGTGCCTCTAAATAAAAACGACCATGGGAAGAAATACAACCACCACTGAGCACTTCCAGAGAGAGATTCCCAAGGGCTGTCTCATAAGAAGTTTGAGTGGTGCAACCTGAAAAGGAGAAGAGTGAGCCGGAAAGAACCAACCCCAGCAAAGGTGTTTCTCAAGAGACCTGTCTTGCTTTAATTAAATCATTCCACTGGGCTCCAATCAAAGGGGAATTTTGGAAGCAGCTTCCCAAAAATCTTGTGTGATAATCCAGCTCTCTTTCCTTCACCCTGACAGAGCACAGACTGGTGAAAATGATGAGGATTTTATAGCTCTCTGTGGAAAGCAGTTAATAACTCTCTGAGGCTATAGATCTGGGCTCCACTGCAGGGCTGGAATAATTCACAATAAAATATGACTTTTCATTTATCACTCTGACACTTAATAAATACTTCCTGGTGCAGCCCAGGAAAGAGAAAGAGAAGGAGGGTGGGGGACATCCCATGCTTGTGGTCACCAGGTACTTTCAGAGAACATGGCACATGGTGAAGGATGGTGAGACCAACCAGAAAACACAGGCCTGGGACCTGTTAGAGGAATGGAGTGATGAGGCCTCAGCTTCTCCCTCCAGTCAGGGATTTTTTTTGTCCGTAACCATTATAAAGAGGTCCCTTCTGAGCTCAGGCAAGGCCCCTGTGCACACTGACGTTGTATAATACTGATAATGATGGATGAAGGGTGCAAATACCAAAGCAAAATAGTATGTGGTGCTTCCTCCTCTCTTGTGCTGCCATGACCCTGCTGCCACCACACATGGAGGGCTGGTGCATCCCACAGTCCGCGTGCTGATGGCCCTGTGTGCAAACCTACTGCTGCAGCCACCTCTGCTTGGGTATGGATGGAAGTGCCCCATGGACATACATCATCATGTCGCTGTAGAGAGGCAGAAAAATGTTGTCTGTGTTCTTCGGGAAAGGAAATAAACCTGAGGCAGAAACTTGCCCCGAGAGAACCAACGGCAATTTGCCTGGGGCATCTCTCAAAGTCCTCCAGCAGACGGGCTAGCCTTGCCAAGAACATGTCTCTGCTTCCCCTGCAGGCATAAGCAATTCCCGCTGATATGCAACCTGAGATCTGGGCAGGGATCAGATCCTGGTGCCTCCAAATCCCACCTAGCCCCAGAAAGAAGTGGAAGCTCACCCTCAGGGAATGGGAAGTAAGCCAGCAAGTATCTCTGGCAGGAGCTGTTTGCTCGCAGCCTGGCTCCCCCGGCTTGCAGCCGCCTCTGAGGTGAGCTCCCACGCCGCCCACGTGCCGCGGGGCTGCCGGAAGGTTTGCTCTCAGGACAGGTGCTTGGTACATGGGAGAAGCCTGCATCCACTTGTAGTTTCTCTCTGTTGGGTTCCCTTTGCCTTGAGCTGTCAGTGGAAACAGCACAGACACCAGCCTTTGTAAATCGGACAGTGAGGCATGGTTTACTATGACATATAGAGCAAGGGATACTGGTGGGAACTAGATTTGCCTGTGGTGCTTTTATGTGGTTGCTTTGCAGACAGTCTATCCACTGCCTCACATCTTCTTGAAGGCCTTTTTATCTACATAGATGCAATTTCCTTTTCAGTTCATGGCATCTACAAACTTTATCAGCTGATCAATGGAAAAGACTCATCTTCCCACACCCTGAAGAAGCCTGTAGCAGCTGCTGATGTATTCACACAAAACCCTGATGGACCACAGAGTCGTGGAGGTCCCTGGTTCCCTCTTCCCATCCCCAGCTGTTCCTCTCAGAGCGACAGCGTCCTGGTTTAGCTGAAGAGCTCATCCCTACAGGGGGGAAGTGAGGATATTGCTATATTGCTCTGAACACTCTGGAAGTGTTTTAGCAACAGAGGCAAACAACAAACATTATCCTGTGCACAATATCGACTCAGTTAATTGGCAAGTGAGGTGTTGGACTAGCCTCCTGCTTGGCTTAAATTGTATACACACCGAACACTGTCTCCGCTCATCATGCTGTCAGTGGGAAAGGCTCCATACAGGGTAATCACATGCTGCTGCAAACTCAGTGCTCGGTAAAGCTGCAAATCAAACGAAAATAGCAGACAAACAAAGAGGGGAGATGGAAGGAGGGATGGAGGGGACCAAACTGGAGAATATAAGCAAACTCACAGCCTGCAACTGTACCTGCCCCTTCTGAGAGCTCAAGGATTCCTGATAAACTTATTTGAGCTGGTCTGAGGTTCACATATGGTGGCTATAGGCAGACCCAGCAGCAATGAACAGGAAGGAGAGAGCTGGGGAGCTGCATGAGTGTGTCTCATGTCTTTCAGCCCTGGTGCTAACAGGAGAGGGAAGAGCTGGCGCTGGGGAGGAGCGTAATGGAAGAAAGAGGAGGTTCTGCCACTGCCTTCTCATATAACCTTGGGAAAGTCACACGTACTTCCTATGCCAAAATTCCCATGTGGCAAATGAGCATTGCGGTCTTCCTGTGTCTCTCCCTGCTGCTTACTGCTTAAGGACCAGGTTTTGTAAGACAACATAGACCCCTGAGTTGCATGTGTGCCCAGAAGTATTTAACATTGTTCTAAGCAATTATGTGCCTAACTCACTTGGGTCTTGTCCCATTTCAGTGCAGCCTTGGGCATCCAAATGCCTTTCCAAATCTGGCCCTTAGACTCTTCAGGGCAGCGAATTGTCTCTTACTATAACTGTCTATATAAACATAAGTGTCTGTGTATGCACGCACATGCACATTGCTGGCTTGCGGTACAGCACAAGTAACCAAAGAGCTACAGAGGTCTAAAATGAAAAGCTGTCTCCCAGGAGGTCTCAGGCCTGTGGCCACCTTGCAGATTCCTACTGCAGGTGCAATATTGCATTTTAGCTACAAAACTGTGGATCCGATTCTCTTCCCACTTTGCACCCAGTCCACATGGGGCCTTGCCTGTTCCTGCCTGGCAGCAGTCAGGAGCTGGGCACAGCCATGCTGATGGCCTGGCGGTTGCTGACTATCTAGAAGGGTTATTGAGTGCTCTTGGCCAGCAGACACTTCTCAGGAGCTAAAGTCACACAGAAGTGCAAGCAGATAGAGGGGAGGCAAACCAGCCTGTAACCTCTTCAGCCCTGAACTGGGAGAAACAAACCCCCACACACAACCCACAGTAAGGACGGTGGCTGTCAGAAGGGGTTAATGAACCAGCTGCTCAATTCCCTTGCAGACAGGCATTTAATTTATAGCTGCCAGAAATCCCACACATTTGGAGATCACATCCTTAGTGGAAGCGGTGTCACATCAGAGAAGCGCAGGGCAATCTGGCCACTGGGGACAAGGCTGCTCTCCATGATATCAACTCCATTTAACTCCTCTCCCCCAGCTCTGTACATGCCAAAAAGTATAGGGAGTTCAGGGCAGTGAAAATTTACACTCTCGACTCTGACAGCCACTTTGGCTCAGGTTTAGGCATGTTTGCTAGGGAGGCATTTGGACAAGGGTTTTAGCCTTTCTGTTAAGCTCATGTTCAGAAAGGATGACAAAGAGGGAGAAAAAGCATGTGGGTGAGAGCAACCATAATGCTGGAGCCAGGCCACATGGCCGGCAGGCGTATTTAATGTACAGATTAGTTCTTCAGTTGAAAGCTGCAAACTTAATTTGTTAGTACAGGACTTACTCTCTGCCTTTGTGTATACTGTGTCTAACCCCTGTCCCCAGGTTCATCTGGAAAGAAAACATTTCCATTAACAGCATTTAAAACTCAGCTCTGTCAGCACTTCCACTACAAGTTTCAAGGAGTTAACTCGCCATAAAGCATCCGCTCCCAGCTGGAACACAGCATACAAGAGGGGGAGATACATCTGCATAAGTCCCATTAGCACTTAATGTTCGTTATCTCCTGGGCCCTGTAGTTGGAAAACACCTCCTGAGCTCAGTGCAAGAGCCAACATACTTACCAGATTTACTTTGCAGACATTTGGCTGGGGATTTTACTTAAGGTTTAACTCAATTGGCAGACATTGTTTTTCCGGGTGGCTTCTGTTCCAGCACTAGGTTTCTGTAAAGCAAGTATGAGATGCATTGGCAGAGTGTGCCGGCTGTTAATTACCAGCTACAAGCACACCCTCAAACGCAATACGATTTTTCATTCACAATCTGGATTGGAATAACCATGCAAACAGAGCACTAGGTTGTGGAGAAGGTGTTTTCTTCATACCTGCCATGAAATCTGGGGAGAGTTTGGGAGCTAGGTAGGGAGAGCAGAGAAAAGTCTATTTAGTGTCAGGACAGAAGGGAGAAGTAGATTTAGGACAACATCATGAGTCAAACTAAACACATAGCTTCATGTGTGTGATCATCTGCTGCAGAGTGAGGTGCACACTGGTACCCTATGAAAACCGATCCAGGAAAGCAGGAGATGCTACAAATCCATGCAGATTCACTGCAGATGTTCCAAGATCCTGGCTCCCCAACAGCCCTGCTGTTGCTCACAGCCCTTTATTTTGCTTTGTTTTGTGTTTTTCACTTTGATGAGGAACAAGGACATGAACTACAACCCACAGTGCATACATTCCTTAGATTCACTGCCTGCAGGCCAGTCAAAATTGGGAAGGCAGTACCTTAGATGAACTTCCGTGTGAAGAAACAGGGGATCCATCCATACAGGAGCAATGTGAAAGCTCAGACTGGTTCACAGCAGAGAGGGAGATCCTTCAATTCCAGACAGAGAGAGGAAAGTGAGGAACAACCACAGCCCTTTATCTACCAAATATTTCTGTGTCTCACATTAACGTGGATTTTTTCAGAGTTTGCATCTCCCTCCCTAGGAGTCAAGGTTGGCAACATCCTTCTGAGAAATGCCAACGGAGGCAAAGAGAAACCCAGAGATATTTCAGCATCAATGGTGGGTTTCAAGGCTACAGCAGAATTTCTCTCTCCTGTCCCTCCTACCCTTATCTCTAAAGCTCTTCATGTTGTGCAGAGCCCAGCACCTTGTGAATCCTAGAGCAGAAAATGAATAGGGAACATTGCCAGCAACAAGACTCTTATTAAAGATCCCTCATGTCCATATCTTGGAGGAAGCAGAGACAAATCTCTGGGAGCCTGCTAGCACATGGGGCAGGCTTTCCTTGAGATCCTGGCTGGATGTTTCACTTCTCCTCCCTTTGCGAGTGTGATTGTTGCTTGAGAGCAGAGAACCCGCTTCTCTCTGCCTTGCTTTTAGGAGGTCTTTTCCCAAGGACAGCAGGAGAGAGAGGTAAAGAGGGAGAATTGGCTATTTATGTTGGCTCACATGAAGCCTCCCAAAACCTTTGTTCAGGCTGGGGGGAATGAGCCTTCCACAGTCCTGCTAAGGACTCAGACACAGAGCAAAGTTTGAATCCCACTTAGAGCGGGACATTAAGTTTGATAAAGCAAAGGACAGGGAACAGGAGCTCCAGAAGCAAATAAAGTGTGTGTCTTAGAAATAACCCGGCTGAAGTGAAGGCACTTCCACTGTGCTAGGAGCTGTAAAAAGGGCAAGCTCTGCTCCGAAGAGCTTGCAATCAAAACAGTTGAGACAGGGCAGGGGGACAAGCAATAGGAAACCACAGAAATCAGGAAGGTCACTTAGGCGCTGCAAAGTGTATCACAAGCCTCTGAATGATCCACTACAGCCAGGCACACAGGGTTACTCACAAGCCCAAGCAGGATTTAAGCTAGCCCATTACCAGGAACAGAAACCTTTAAGAAGAAACTCATCAATTGCTATTAACTCACTAGATGACCTTTGAGACAGAGGTGTTAGAAGATGCAAAATATAATTTTTGAGAAGAAATCAACTCAGTCCCTGTCCTCAGAGTCTGTTTCTGTGCTGGATTTTTCTTCCTGCAGCTCCAGGTCTCCTGAACTTTGCTGGAGATGCAGCCTATTTTTAACCTGCCTTGGCACTTATGTTATCGTTCATGTCAGAATGAGGCCAGACATCAAATATAACTTTCCACCAAAACTTCCCAGATTTTGTTAATTTAGGCATTCTAGTGTGATGCGTACCACACTTAGGGGAGCACTCAAGAGCAAATGTCTCAGCCCTGCACTGCCACCAGACTCCTGCCTCCGAAGCAAGGGGAAGTTTCCTGCACGCACATGTACACAGCATGTGCTACTGCGAGGGAAGCTCCTGTTCCTGAGAAGGACTATTTCTGTCACCTGCACAAGTCTCACTTCACAGCCGTGTTTCAGGGGCCTCAATATTTATATGTCACCAATTTGTCAGCTGCCCTGTAACATCTGCTATGGGTAGTAAATCAATACACAGCATTAGCACAGCCCAGTACCACATCTTTTCATATTAAAACCTCTCTAGATTTCAAGGCTAAGAGGTACTGAGAGCTTCCAAGGAAATTCCAGGGGTCTTGTATAATACTTACCAGCCTGACAGACTAATTGCCCTATAATTCAAACACAATTGCAATCTATACTGGAAGCGATTATACACAGATGACTGGGGTGACTCTCATTTCCTCTATGATTTCTTCTAAGCCTTTTTTTCTGGTATCAATTCCATTGAAAAAAAAAAGTCTTGGAAATTATTAACACACAAAACCACATTTTATTAAAGCTTATTTTAGGAACTGCGTGTTAAATCCACATATAGATACAAAGACTCACGAAGTATCGCTCCTCCTGTTTAAGGTCTCAACACAAAAGCCTTCCTGCATTGCCTTCTGGGAATCATGCCAGCCAGGAGCCTGAGAAATGGTGTAGTAATAAAAATGTAACACGATGTATTGTAAATTATACACAGGATGGGCCTGATGAGGGAGGTGGTGAGTGTATTTGTCTTTCAACCCTTGCAATGAGCTCTAAGGTCTCTTGCCTACATGAACTTGGGATGAGACTTCTTACCTTGCTTTGCACCTGTGAGACTTCTCTGCAGAGGTGTAGGGTGAGTCTTCTCCATGCCAGAGAAGCAATGCTAATGGAGAGCAGCCCTTGTGCTCGCTGTGGCTGGAAACTCCTACCAGGGTGAATGAAGCATGCCAAGTACCAGCCTGCCTGAAGGTGCACATGACACAGAGCTCTGCTCATCTCCTCCCCATCTCCTGAACGGTGACCTGCAACAGCTCAGGAGGGGACACATGTCTTGTTCCACCACCTCTGCTACAGAATCACAGGTTGGAAGGGACCTCAGAGATCATCCAGTCCAACCTTTCTAGGAGAGGTAGAATCATAGAATCATTAAGGTTGGAAAAGACCTCTAGGATCATCAAGTCCAACTGTCAACCCAACACTCCCAGGCCTCCTAAACCATGCCCTGAAGTGCCATGTCTACACATCTTTTAAATACCTCCAGGGATGGTGACTCCACCACCTCTCTGGGCAGCCTGTTCCAATGCCTGATATGGACTGCTGCAGACAGGCTGGATGAGCATCCCAATGTACTGGATGCATGAGGCAGCCCTCTGTGCCTGCCCCTCACACAAGCGTTACCCTGGGAAGGGGATGCCAGGATCCCCCAGCCATGTACACAGACACAGACACACGCCCCTGCCTATCTGCAAGAGAATTGCTCAGCAGCAAGGTAACGCAGCTGTACACAGAAAGGAGACAATTAGAAATGCCTAGCTAAAAGGATTTGCCTCTAAATCATTATTACAAAATATGCCAATCCCTCGCAGCTTAATTTCATTTTTCTATTTATTTTGCAGGAAAGATGAGGCTCTAGCATAGTCAGCAATCCTGTCATAAGGATATTTGCCTACTCCCTTTCAGGTAGGAGAAAAGCTAAGGAGCGATTTAAGAGCCTTCCCCCTCCTCCATGCCACAATTTCTTACCCAGGATCTCCCAGGCTTGCTGTCTCTCATTTTTACAAAAGCTATCACAGTATCATAGTTACAGCCATATGGAGATCAACCCTAAAAATCTCAGCTGTTTTGTGGGATGGAAAAAGAATTTCCCTCCTCCAGCGTTCCAGACCATCCCACAGCCCAACGCTGTGTGCCAAACATCCCTTCTGCCTTGCCTGCTGACTCCAGGGGCAGCTGAGGAGACCTGTCCCACATGCAAGGCTCCTGCCTCCCACATTGTGCATCTTCCCTAGATTCATATTCCTACATTTCCTTGGCATTCCCTGCTATGAGGACACTGAGCAGCAGTTTATTGTAAGTACCATCCACATGTGCCTTGGGGCCAAAGCTGGCAGATACCAGCCAGGAAAGACCCAAATGAACTCAGTAGGAAGGAGCCTAAAGACCCCAGTGCCCGGGATTTGCAATGGGACATGAGCAGCCATTGCATCTTGACTGCAGAGGCTGGAAATCATGCACATTTTAGTGACCTGAGGACATCATAATTTCACAAAGGTCCGCCTGGTGCTGAGGAAGCATTAGGACTCAATGCAGGGTCTGACAGAGGGATGTGAAGGGCCTTTAATCAGATCTCAGCAAGTAGAAAGCAGAAACAGACCATATTTTTCAGAAAAAGAACAAATATGTTGAATGACAGCTTTTTTGGGGTACTATTCCTCTCCCAGATGTGGGAAAGGTCTTTTATTTTGTTTCAGAAATACCAAACCATTTTATTGCAACAGTTCCTAAGAGCGATTCAGCACTTCACTTCGAGGCTGCCATTTTCAGGTTTACTGAATGGCCGAAGGAAAGTTGCATGGAGCAAAATTTTTCCAGTTTTCAATTTTGATTCAAATGAAAGGTTTTTGGCTTGCACCCCAAGAAAAAAGCTTTGCTCTTCTTGGCTCTAAGAAGAGCCTGTTCCTTGGGTTTTTTTGTCTGACTCCTAAAGTACCTTCAAATCCTATTGCAAAAACACAAACAAAACCAGAGACCAAGCTTTGGTGGAAACTTGGCTCATTGGCCTCCACTGCAAGTTGTGCATGCAATGAGGGACACCAGCTGAGCTCTCAAGCCAGGTGGATAACAAATAGCATCACTGATCTCAGAAGGGCTGAAATTTCACTGCCTCCCTACACATAACTCCTTCTGCTGTAACCGTCCCCTCTTCATTGCCCTCCACTTGCTGCACTTCTGGAGCCAGCCCCTAGCCTAATGCTGGAGGTCCTGCACCCCTAGGGAAGGGTGACAGAGCCCTCACACGGGAGTCAGTTAAACCAACCCACCTCGGCAGCCTTCAGGATCCTGGGATTTAATTTATTTGTTCTTTTTATGATCATGACCTCAGTTTATTCACTTGAGAAACACAGAAAGACAAAGCAATAACATGAGCTATTTGAGGAACTGGTCACATCCTGACTTGTTACTTTGTCCTTCTTTGGCTTTTATGCACTGCAGCGCTACTCTTTCGTGTCCATCTTAAAAGGTTGTACTGAATCTCTGTTAGAAAGCAGCAGCTGTAAATGGAGCATTAGGAGCAGGCAGGGACTGCAGACTGGCTCATCTTTGCCTGCAGAACCAGAGCCAGCTCTTCTGTGTGGACAAAAATCCCTGCAGCCCGCTCGGTGTGCAGAAAGAGCTTCTCAAAGGAGACAGCTAAGAGGCTGTGCCTGTGGGACCAGGTGGAGAGGAGTCTAGGATGAGCCACTACCCAGAAGTCAAGGAGATAGAGGAGATAGGAGGCAGATCAGATTGTCATGGGTCAAATGCAGCATATAACAAGGGAGAAGTGAAGGAAGGAAGACAACTCAAGCGCATCTCACCTCTCACCAGAGAACCTGGTAAAGGCCATTCCTCTGGGCCTCTGTTTCCTCCTCAGTAAAGGAAGGGGAATGGTAATTCTCCTGCTTTACAGGGATGTTATGGAAAATCTATCCTGCATCATGTTAGTGGAATTGGTTTCAGTCCATGCTTTTATACCCCACCCTGTACAGAGGGTGTTCTGCCCTGCAAAAGCCAGTGCAGAGTGGTATTCACGCTGCAAAACTTGCCATGAAAAGGGTGGGGGTTTGCTCTAGGCTCCTTTTAATCCATTAGATTGATCAGCAGGAGCTGAATTTAGGAGCTTTGCATCATTCTCTGAAGAAACCTCTCTCCTTCTAGTCCAGGATGTCAAACACCTCTGGTAAGTGGTACAAACACCCCTTCCCTCTATGTGCCACCCATCTGCGGCCCTGTTTCAGATGGAAGGAGAACGCCACGTAGAAATGCAGAGCTATTTTGCAGACCCACACTGCATGGCAGATTGGATGGGTTTCACCAACTCCCACTCGGGAGCACAAAAGGATGATTTTTTCCAAGACAAAAGCTATGAAAGCAGGCACACCATCCAGTAGGAAACAAGAATCAGTGTTGCCAGCTTGGACCGAGATTTTTCTTTACAAGCACTATAGGGGTCTAGCAATTACAATTAAAGGCAAGTCCCCTGAAACGGGTGAGACTTCAGCCCCTGCCCAGCTGTGTCAGCATTACAGGGCAGCACAGAGGCCCTGCACGTGCACAGGACCAGTGCCATCCTCGTGTCCACCCCCAGTCCTGCCCTCCTCACTGCAGGCAGGAATCTGCTCACTACTGCTGACATGCAGCAGTCTCCGAAGGGGACCACTGCAGCTGCTCAACAAGGCAGAGCCACACCACATCCGAGCTCAGGACAGACGTGAGGAAAGAAACCGTCTCCTGCTGCAGCGGCAGTAAAAGTCCTTTGCAATTGTTAAAGCCAGACAGAAACTAATTTTTCTCTTTTTTTACAGCCTCTCATCCTCTCCCCTCCTCCCCTGGCCAGCACAAGACTCTACAAGACTGAGAAAAGCCAATTGCAATTAAATGTTTCACTCCTAAATGAACGGCTTGGATTGTAAACAATAGCAACAAAAAAATGCAGCCCTCAGCAAAAGCAGCCCAGATTTATTTGCAAAATGCCACAGGTCTCCAGCGAGAAATTGCTCCCCTCGACATCACTCTGAGCTCTCCTGGGGTGCTCCCTTGCCCCTCCAACCCCTCTTTGCCCCAGATTTAGAGCCTGTCAAAGCTAACATGAAGAAGTGGGTACAGGCACTGAGACATCCTGGCCTGGAAGCCGTTCTTCTGAAAAAGCACTGCAAACCTGCTCCTTTAGACAAATAAATAGCACATCCCCTGTGAGACATCATCTGCAAAGCACTATCGTACGATGCCTCCACTGTCATAATTCCCCGTGTCCTTATTGCCCGACAGCCTCCATAAAGAGCCGGCAGGTTTATGTGCCACTTAAAACCAACCTATTACTAGCAGCAAACTTCCTTCAACAAGTTTCTGTGTGCTCTGACTCAAAAGCAAAAGAATCGTGTCTCAGTGTGACTAGCGAGTGCTACCCACACACCCTGCCAGTACCCCCAGAGACAGGGGGGTTACTGGTCCCGGGATAGGGTCTCACCCTCCACTGCTGTCTCCCGGGCAGCCACACTAAACCAAGTACAATTACACCAGAAGAAGATCGAACCCAGCATGCACAATTTATAAACTGCAAGACATGAATGATGCTTCCCTATAGGCTATGCATGAAGGGAAGCAGGTTTTCTGTAGATAGAAAGAGACATTGGTATCAATGCGGTAAATGGGTGTTGCATCACTCCGTGATTTGATTCAGTGGGCACGTTCAGAGGCTGCTGTGCCTGAGGGACGTGAAGAATGCCGGTGTGGTTTGCAGCCTTATAGATAAAGGTTTCGTCCTTCATTTGTGATTAAATTGGAGGAGCTGAACTGATTTGCATGCTGCTTTAAGCTAGCGTGCAAATACAGGCAGGTCCTGCAATATGCACTGATCTCTGAACAGTAAGGGGAAAAGGTACCCAAAATCTCCTGAGCCTTTCCAGCTTCCCCATACATAGGTCTGTGGTTGAACACAGTAATTTTTATTTTAAGATATTTAGAAGTGTTTTTTTCCTGTCAAACAAGATTAAAACACAAAACACAGGGGCAAGCCAATTGCCCCAAACTATCCCATCTGCTTCATGATCAGATTTTATGCGACAAAGGCTACAGTATTTGTTTTATTTTCAAAGAGCATATGGTTTGTTTTTTAAAAGCTCAGCCACTCACCACCGGGGAAAGCCTTCCAGAAAAGCTTGATGCACAGCGGCTCCTCTGGTGACACATGGGACTTCCCGAAAGAGCCCATCACCCAAGCTGGGCATTGAAGTCCCTGGAAAAGCTGCACTTGTCTGGGAGAGCTGAACAGCAGAAAAGCAAGCTGCCTGGTGTAGGAGTGTGATCCATCTACCCAAAAAGCAAGGAAGACTTTAAACCAGAGGGGAAAAAAAAAAAGAAAAAAGAAAAAAAAGGGCAGAAATGTAATAAAACAGAAAGGGGAAAAAAAAGAAAGGCAGGAAAGGGTTGAATAAATTTCCCCTTTGGTTTTAGACTAGTAACACCATAAACGCTACTGAATAAATCACCCACAGACCAGAGAGCTGAAATAATACAGGGGAAAACCTGACTTCCCATTCATCACACTCCCCCTGCCATATAATAAATGCTTCCCATTCAGCTAAAATGAATTAGCATAGTCGACACAGCACGCTTACATACCAATGCCCACAGATTACTCTGCTCTTTGCTCTCTGAAGCCTTCTTTCCTGCCACCTCCATGAGAGATGCTAATCACCATTTCCTCCCTGAGGACGGGAGCTGGCAGGTGAGCAACCGAACTGGAAACAGCATTTCTGAGCCCCACTAGGGTGTTTCAGAGCCCAGACAGAAATGTCTCACCAGCACCCTACTTTGCAAGATCCAAGATATGAGGATGAGCCACTCACTTGGTACCACAATACACAGGTCCAAGACAGCCCAGAGAATGGTGAATGTACAGTCATGGAGCAGTCACCCTCACGCAACTCACAGGGAGTCCTTCACACCAATCACAGACAAACTGCAGCCCTGACGCGAGCTGGAAGGACATTCAAGACCTTGGGCTGTAGCAGGAGAGTTATGGGAAGCCAGGTTTATCCTAGGAAACCCAAACCAGCACCTGCCATGAAGGTTAGCATGGAAACACTGCTATTTTGTGATGGAAACCGGCTCCAGTCAACATGGACTCAGCTGTAGCTGCAATGGGGCAGACACTTTTGACGAACACTGGGGCCAAGATGTGACACGCAACCTCTGTCAGCAACGGCTCCATCCCAAGACCATCTCTGTGTAGGCACCGTGGGCAAGGGTGTGATGGGAAGCACTCCCTCCTGTCCCTGCATGGCTGGAGACAAATGAGAGACCCCATGCTGGGAAATGAGCCCAGCCCACAGCAAACTGCATGTGGCAGGGGCAGGCAGCAGGCAGCCGACGGCTGAAGAGCTGTTTTAAAGCCAACTGGAAACAACCTTTACTCATGCTCTGAAGGTCTGAAACCATCACTGGTGGATTAAATCCATTTCAGGGGGCAATATCATGCCAGGTCTGAATGATTGCCTAGAGTAAGGCTGTAGTGATGTGAAAATGGGTGATAAATATTAAGAGATGGAGATGAGAGACATATAATGGAATGTCTGACAAAACCTTAATTAGAGTCTTGTATATACTCTGAGAAAATATATTTAGCCGATAGCAGCACTGGGGGTTTGAGGCTTTCTACAATGTGCTTAGGTTAAAATAAACATTTATTTTAAGCACAGGCAAGTCATTCAACTAGTTAGTTTAAAGTTGAGGTAGGTGAATAGCTTACAGTAAATAATCTACTATGTGCATTTATTCATGCTTCTTTTTAGCCTAGGTTTCCCAAGGAAAAGAAAAAAAAGGGCTGTTATTGCTCTGCATTAGTCATTTCCTCCTAATAGCTCCTGAATCTCCTGGCCGATTTTTCTGAGATTCATCACAGGAATAAAGGGTTTGGAAACGCTATAGTCCTCCAAGTGTAGTGGAACTGGGTTGCTGATGAGCCCCACTCCTGCAACAGCTGCCAGAAAATCCAGACCAGATGCGTTCGTTTCTTAAAACTCACCTTTGCTTGTTTATAAGTCTCCTGACTCCTAACACAACTAACTGCTCCCTCAGATAGCTCAGCACTGATCCTAGATGAAATTTGGTCAAGACGTAATTTTCATGATAGTTTCTCATGGCTCCTTTTCCCTCTTGCCCTTGGCTGTTTAAAGGCAGGAACTCCTCAGAATGACCCCTGACTCAAATGCTCCCCAAATACTTCTCCCCAACAACAACTGCTGTTAATTATCCATACTGCCAGCTCTCCCCATCACAGCCTCTGTGGAGAAAAGGGAGGGAGCTCTGTGTGTAACCAGTCCCTGCTCTGAATCACGGGTTCAAACTTGACTCTCTGAAAGCAGATGGCAGTTCCAAACAGCTCATATAATGGCTTCAGCAGCTCCTTACCCACCTCTGCCTCTGAAATAGCCAGCAGAGCAGCTCACATCCCCTCAGTGGATGTGGGTTCACCCTCAGACAGCCATCAGTATACGGAGCTAGGCTCTGCTCTCTCCAGGCAGACAAATTACCCTGAATAATTTATTGCCCCAGATGAATCCTGCTCTCCAGCAGGATGAGTAAGGGCCTTGGTGTGTAAGTGTCCACTCCTCCAGCGTCGATCACAGGCAGTAGCAGGCAGGGCTGGGAAGGACTTGAGAGACCTCTTGTCCATTCCACTTGCTCTAAGGCAGGAGTCTTAACACCTCACACATTTGTCAGAGCTGTCTAATCTGTTCTTAAATACCTCTGGTGACAGAGCTGCTACACTGCCATTACGTACCCTCTTCCTGTCGTTCATATGGTCACCTGCTGCCAGAGTCCTGTAAGACTAACGGTGTTTTTCCTGCTGAATGAGTCAATCCATGATGGGGTTTTCAGTCCTCTGGTGTGTCAGGAAAGGCCATACTCAAACTGTCTGCAAATGCTGCTCCCTCTGTGATTTCCTCCAGGTTAAGAGCTCTCACAGGCCAACCATGTCCACCACGGGGCATCATAGACTGCATCCCAAATACCCACTTCTGTTTCCCTCCAGACTTTCAGGGCTTTTATAGAGCCCTGGAGAGACCATTATGTTCCTCTTCAGACCATCAAAGCAGCAAAGGCAGGGAATTCCTTTCTCTCCTCCTTCCAAAGGCTTCACACCCAGCCCCATGATGCAACAGGTTTTGCAAGAGGTTCATGCGTTATTAGCAGGCCCATCTTTTCACCAACGCCAACTGTCTGCAACATTGAGCTCAAGATACTGGGTTCCCAATGACAGATCCAGCTTTCAACACATGCACAGAGTCCCAGGAGATGGCTAGCGTGCTCAGCCACACTCCAGTGTTCAGCAGGGCCAGTGTCAGCCCAGGCAGCTACGGAGTGCAGAGAGCCTGGAGATTGATTGCATTGTCGCCTTTGCCTACCGCTCCTTGGTTGCCAACCAGCAGAACGGATGTCCTGCTTTGCATAATGCTTGTACTGCGAATATTATTAACCTCATATATCACAGGGGAATGCACACAGCTCCCATTCACAGGGAGCACCGAGGCTAGCCCTGTTCAATCTACTTCTGTAAACAGAAACAAGGACCATTTAATAAGCAGGAGGTAGCTGGTGTCTTTAGAGGTTAGGGGGTTGTGTTGATTTTTTTCCCCTTTACAAAAGATAAACATGCTCAGGAAATTTTCTGCTATGGATTTTCATCTTGTTGACCTCTCATAAACTAAGCAGGGTCAAGCATTGGTCAGTACTTGGTTGGGAAGTCTTAAGGGAAAACAAAATCCACAGCAGAGGAGGAAGAGAAATACTTGTGACTTGGCTTTTTTAGGGAGTAATGCTCTTCTGAGCCAGCCCTAAATCCCCATTGCAGGCAGGGTTTAAAAGGCAATCACAGCTGCAGAAGGTTCCTTCCCACTACGGAATGTAAAACTGGGGTAGGCTAGCATCTTTGAATGATCCAAAGGGAGTTACGAACTAGAATTAAATTACAGTCAAGCATTTGAGTTCCTTTAAGAAAATACCAGCCTTGATCATAAAATCTCATATCTGTCTCACTCCAACGACAAGTATTAGCCAAGGGGTAGCTGTTTAATCCTCCATGTAAAAGGCATTCTAGCCTGCTTCTTCCCCTAATTTTAGGCAGCAATTCTGTTTGAATCCAGTATGTTTGCTCCCCCTACTGAACTGTCCTGCGTGCTCAGTGTATGTTTTCCAACAGTTCCCCACTTACCATTCCTGCACTGGCTGAATTTCCCTGGTGAGTAAAATGATTTCTATGTTCAGTAGCCTGTAAAGCACTTGGAAGTCTTTCACATGAAAGGCCCTCATCGAAAAGTGTATTATAAGATTTCATTATTGTATCATTTATTCTCATTATCACTAATAGCGGTGGTTGTATAAAATGTTCTTCCTGTGATCAGAACTGACTATCTAGCAAACACCCCAGCCCACAGAAGCTAAGGACAAAGAAGGCAGCAGGGAATAGGCGTCCAGAGTTCACTCGGCTGTTCTCAGCTCCCCATACGTCCTCTCTGCTTCTTTGAAGATTTTAATTAGAAGCTTATGGGATGGTGTTCCAGGACCTGGAAAAGATCCAGAGGTATAAAGGACAACAGTCAAACTGGGAGCCTCCGCTCGTCACGGGCATAAGGCTTTTTAGAACTCAAATGCACAAGATGCTCACAAAGGAAGCTGGAGGCCAGGCAGTGCGGAGGTCTGGGGACACGCAGCACATCTAGCAAGGAAAGGGGATGGTTTGTATTCGACAGGCTCTGGTTTTGGTGGCCATCTTACCCACGAGCAAACAAGCTAGCTAACATCTAGGGTTCAAGGTGGGCTGGTGAGCGGAGGTGGCATTTCAAAGAGAAACTGAGGTGTAGGAAAAAGAGGATTCTGAATTTAGCAACAGTAAAACAGCCCAGAAAGAAAATCGGGCAAGACAGCATGGAGAGGGAATGCAAAAAGAAAAGAAGGGGGAAAGAGAATGAAAAGCACTGTTAACTCAGGCTGACCTAGGAAGCAGTGTTTGGAGCTGTAGAACTAATTGCCCTAAATAAATATATGAACTAAGGGTAGGATTTGTAAGCAAGAGAGATACAAGAAACAGCTGGCTGAATGGTGTTTGAATGGGTAATGGAAAGTATTTACAATGTTGGCAAAGCAACTTGACAGGCAAGAGAAGCCTAGACATCATTTATGGCAAGAAATAAAAGAGGTGACAGCTGTAAGATCTGTCACCACCTAAAAAGATTGAGAACGAGGGATTTCTGCACCATTCCTGCTCTTCCCTGTGTGCCCCAGGTGCTGTAACTTCAGTGACTTGTATTCCATGCATATGCTCGTAGCCTTACTCATGTCAAACCGTGCAGTGACAAAGAAGACAGCTTCATCCAGGGGCTGGAGGAAACAGATGGGCAGGGAAGCATTTCGGACCTCTGTCATTCCAAGGTGATGAAGACCAGGAAAAGGCAATTAGAGCTGGATTTGATGCTGGAGCCTGGAGACCCTTCAGGCAGTGGCAATGTTTGGAGATAGTCCAGTATGGATGGAGAAACCAGTTTTCAGATTGAAGGGGAAGAAAGACATGGGACAGTTGAGAATTGACTGCAGATCCAAGGCCACAGATAAGACACGGAGAGAGAGTGGTTCTGTGGTACCCCATATTTAGTGAGAACAACAGGAAAACTAATATCCCATTTCACAAGTTGCTGAAAATTCACTTTACTTGAACATTAAGTGAAAGCAGAGCATGAGTTGTGGTTTTACTCCACATCATGGCTTGTCTCCAAATGAAAGGGGGAACATCAAGTTTAGGCTTGGGTGATGCAGGAGTTTCTTGTCAACTCGTCTTCACCAGAATCGTTCAAAGTTGACCCATTCTTCAAAGCTTAGCAACAGTTCTGGTAGCCAGACAAAAGGCATGATATATGTGGCATCCCCACTGTTAGGCCAGATGAGATCTGGTCTTTAGGGACTTGGATGAAGAGGAGGACGCTCTGCTCAGCTCTGAGCTGACAGGTATCCTCTTCCCAGGGTGACAGATCCAAGGACCCCAATGGAAATTTAAAAAAATACTCTCAAGATCTTGTCAGAGCTGCTCATCAGAACTGCCGTGATTACCAAGCATTACTGAACAGCAGCTACTTTGTCCCTTTGATCATGCTGGTCCTCAAGTCATGGATGAATTAAATATTTAATAGCCTATGTGACAGCTCAGGACAGCTGCTGTGTCAAAACGGTCCTGAAAGGCCCCCACATACCTCGGAGCAGTCAGCAGACACAGGAATGCAGCAATGGTGAGAGTTAGCAGTATCCTTGGCTGATGTCCAGAGAAGAACTGGAGCCACAGGCTCTACAGTTGGAGGAACCAGGACCTGGCAGCCAAAAGGATGGATCTGAGCAGAAGGGGAGGATTTTAACACCAGGATTCGTGCTTTTCCAGAATGTACAATATTTTCTGGGAAGACACCACTTTACAAAGGGGGTTCTTGCAAGACTTACCCAGTGTTTATTCCATTGTGTATGTCTCCATACAGTCCTGTACCATGAGAGCTCAGGGCCATGAGAAACAACTCAGAGGCTGCAAGTCACACAGAAGAGCTAGCATGGTGACTAACTCCCGACTCACACACAAAGAAATGCTGCATTGAACAAGCAAGAAAATACTCTGCTTTGTACGTGCAAGGAATGGTCTTGTTTATACACTGCATCCTAACGCTGCACCATATGCACTCTGTAGGCTGGATATGTCTGGTGTTGAACCTTAGACATTGAACCTTGGGGTGCTGAATATCAGAGAAGTCCAAGGAAAGGACTAGCACAGGTGGAGCTGGGGAGGATTTGTGAATATGATGATGTCCTGAAATCCCTTTGGTACCTGCTGTTTGACAGCTCTGTGACTCTGAATATGGTCTTCTGGCTCACCCTCAAAAATCGAACAAACGACAGTGACTTTGGTAACAAAACAGTAGCACTTTAATTGCAACAAGGGCCCCTGCTAATTTAGCAGAAACCTTTTTAGCTCAGATAACTGCTCTGCTAATGAAATCAGAGCCATCACCACTTTTGGCTCCCCATGGTAAAACCTCTGTCCTTTCCAGGGAGTGAATCTCACCATAGCTTCAGAGAGAAGTTTTAATGGGCTTTAGCAGCCTTCAAGAGAAAGTGCTTGAAGGACAAAATAAATCATCTCTCTTACTGTGCTGTCATAAAATCCCCCTTCCCCTTAATATTCTTCTTGCATCACCTTCTAGTTCTGCCACCTTTTCTCTTTCAAAGCTTAGACTTAACTTGAAAGAGCAGATCTAACCCAAGGAGAATAAAAAACATCCCCCAAAGTTTCCATTCCTCAGGTCCAGGATTTGGAGGAGCAAAATAGCACCACAACTCTAATCAACAAACTCATCTTTCCTAATGCAATGGGGAAACTTCTGTGACAGCTCTCCACGGGGAACATTTAGGGGAAACAACTCCCTCTCCTCCTCCTAATACTCTCTGCTGCTTTGGTGGGACACTCTGGGGTTATTTTGCACTGGCTTTGGCAAAGGTTTTAGTCTTCTGTGACTGGAGGAATCTCCAGCCAGCACAAGGGCAGCATAGACAGCTGTGTGACAGTGCTCTGCAGAGCTCACGTCCAGGACAAGTCCTTGGAAGGATCTTTCTGGGCTGCTCCTAGACCTCACATACTGCAAGGTATAGGAAAATCTGTGGATATCCAGTGTAGTCCATTTCAGAATGTAAGAAAGACAAGAATAAGGCAGCAAAGCCACCTCTGCATCTCAGCTTTTTCTTCCAGCACCAGCAACAGAGCTAAACTGGATCCCAAGTGATGGCTCATATTTCCAAACACTTTCTAACCATTGCAAAGAACAAGTGCTTAAGGGCTTGGCTGTATTTATGCTTTTGCTTGTCTTTAATAAAAGCTGCATTTATAATGCATGATTAATTATTTTGCACAAGTCTCCCTTTTATGGGAACCTGTGAAATGTAAGTGATTTTTAATACCACCTCACAGACATCACTCCTTCTTCCCACCCCCATTACCATTAATCCACGTTGTAGAAAGATGTAACATTTGTCACTGGTTTATTATGAAGTGCAATGTTGCAAGTTATTTATGAGCTTGCTATTTATTGAAGTATTTGCGGGTAGTTTTAGCACTTCAACTTTAGGGCGAGAATCAGCCACGTTTTACTCACTGCCTGGTAGAACCCTCTCTGTTTAACCACTTCACTCCCACGCTCTGGTTGTGCCCTCACAGTACGTCACCCAGGGGTGTGTTTTAGGGCAGCCTCTCAGCCTGGTCACTTCCACAGGACTGGACAAGTAAGCTCAATTTCCTCTTGTTCTCATTAGGTGGAAGATGATGTTTGAAAGGACCCAGAGGGCAGAAACAAGCAAGGAACAGAGGCATTACTGAATTCTGATCACTGGAAAGACGACGGTCTGGGGGTCTCACAGCACAGGAGTGAAGCAGCTGGCCAGACCGCAGATCAAGCCAGTCCACTATTCAATGTCTAATAACAGATACCCAAGAAACAACATTAGAACAGGACAAACACATAGTAACCCTTCCCCAGAGTACTGCCCCTGCTCCCAGCAATTTGCCTCACAGGAACTTTCCATGTGAGAGCTTTGTGTCTGTCTTTAATAGCCCTCAAGAGATCTTTATTCCTTGACTGTGTCCAATCCCTCCTCAAATCCACATAGGCTTTTTTGTACCACAGTGCCCTGACAGCCAGGAGTACCACAGCTTAAATTAAATGTTGCCTAAGAAGTATTTCCTTTTGCTTGGTTTGAACCTGCCATCACCTCTTTTCACTTGATGCTTCCCTGTGTATCTGAAGCTGCCTCTGCACAAGTCCAGCAGGACAACCCCTGTCTCTGTTGCACTTCGAGCCTGTAAGGAAAAAGCTGGCAAATATGTCAAACAGATGGACAGAACAGGAGATAATGGCATGACGATTAGGTGAGGAGGGTAACAAACAGCAGTGAAGAAAAGCATCTGCGAGCCCCAGCACCCCTGCCACCCAGGGAAGGACTGTCTTCAAGCCCATGCTCTGCTCTGCCTTGCATCTAATTGCAAGAGAGCCCCTAAAACATGCTGAGCCAAGTCACTCATGCCTAGCTGGGATCTCTCTTTGTGGCTAGCACAACCCAGGAGATCATGAGGATGGGAGACCTTAAGCAGTTTGTACAGAACAACTCCCAACAGAACATCAATGTCAGCACCTCAGAGGCCTTGGCAGTTGTGTTGCATTCACCTCTTTGGCCAGTAGCAGTACAACGGGGTGGGGGGGGGGACAAGTTTAAGCATAAACCTGGAGTAAAATTGCTCTAAAGCAGCTTGGCCCCATGATTGAAAGTATGTTCTGAATTTAACCAGCTGTGAATGCAGGGGTTCCCTTGGTTAAAGTAGCTGAACTCTCTTTCAGCTATTGCTGAAATTTCAGCTATTGCTGGAATTCGGGGTGGCCTGATTTGCCACAAGTGATCCTGCTCATATGACCATGATCGTAACCTTTGTTGCCCTTCTGAGCTTCCCACTTCCAGCACATAAATGAAAGGTGCAAGACCGTGCACACTTACCCTGCCCCAGCCAGTCCCACGAGAGCAGACGTGAGCAAGAACAAACACTAATTTAGTGCTGAGACTTTGTGAAAATCTGGATTCTTCTCTGACACACCCTGTTGTCTTTCAGTCACCCATTTGACCTTAGCATTCAAAGGATTAACACTTTAGGAATCTGGTCATACAGTGAAATTAAGGGCAACGGTGGTCATTGCTTCATATCAACCGCCCAAATTGTACATCAAATAGCTGTATAGCAAATACCTGCTGCAGCCAGAACAGCTAGTCCTAGGTCAGTCCCTGATATTTTCCCTCTGCGCTACATACCGTTTCAATAAAAGGAAGAACAGGAGCCAGTGTAGAGTGAGACTACATTTGGAGTACTGTGTCCAGTTCTGGGCCCCCCACTTTAAGGACAGGGAACTGCTGGAGCAAGTTCAGCGGAGAGCTACCAAGAAGATCAGGGGACTGGAGCATCTCCCTTATGAGGAAAGGCTGAGAGAGCTGGGTTTGTTCAGCCTGGAGAAGACTGAGGGGGGATTTCATCAATACCTATAAATATCTGAAGGGCCGGTATCAGGAGGATGGGACTATTTTCAATAGTGCCCAACGCCAGGCCAAGGGGAAACGGGCACAAGTTGGAACACGGGAAGTTCCAGCTGAACATGAGAAAAAACTTCTTTCCTGTGTGGGTGCCAGAGCAGGGGCACAGGCTGCCCAGAGATGCTGTGGGGTCCCTTCCCTGGAGACATTCAAAACCCATCTGGACATGTGTCCTGGTTTCAGCTGGGGTAGAGTAGTAGCTAGTATGGGGCTATGTTTTAGATTTTTGCTGGAAACAGCGGTGATAATGTGGAGATGTTTTAGTTGTTGCTAAGTAGCGCTTACACTGGTCAAGGACTTTTTCTGCTCCCCGTGCTCTGCAGGTACACAAGAAGCTGGGAGGGGACACAGCCAGGACAGCTGACCCAAACTGACCCACGGGATATCCCATACCATATGGCGTCATGCTCAGTATATAAAGCCCAGCCTGTATTTTATTAAAAAGAGCAAACACTTTGCAAGCACAATTTTAATTCAGTCTAACGCCAGGCGCTCCCCAGTGCTAGCTAGGATACAGAGATGCTGTACTGGTATGGCTAAACCATGACAACACGGTCCTGTGCCCCCTGCTCTGGGTGTGCCTGCTCAAGCAGGGGGTTGGATGGGATGATCTCCAGAGGTCCCTTCCAACCCCCACCATTCTGTGATTCTGTGACTCTGTGAACAGAAATTAATCTCCTCCTTTTAAAGGTGTGGAAAATTAAATACGTTGAAGTGTTACACTGTGGGGGTCAGACGCGCAAGCTGTGGAAACTTAACCAATCAGTTACCCTGCATTATCCCAGGCACACTAATCATCTACAGAAATGCTCCTAGTCCATGGCAAACACGGAACAAACTCTTGTTACTCCTCAATGAACAGCAGAAATTCATCGAAGCCCAGACTGCCAACAAAGCGGGCTAAACAAAGAGACCCCATGCCTAGGACTGAACGCTCAAAAGACAGCTGTTAACTTTAGACATAACTCACGGACAGATGATGAGCTGGAGTCACCAGTCACACAGCTGACTGTGGTCAGCCAGAGGTATCTGAGCAGAAAACTCCACAGAAAGCGGAATATTGCCTTCACTGACCTCAGTGAGAAGGCTTCTGCTTTTACATTTGTTTTTTATCAACTGCAGCTACCTGAAGTAGTCAGTTTTTAGCACCTGAAATGTCTTGCTGAAAACTGTTTACAATACTTAGCACTTGTTAAAATGAACGCCTGTATTTTATTAAAAAGAGCAGACACTTTGCAAGCACAGTTTTATTTCAGTCTAACGCCAGGCGTTCCCCAGTGCTAGCTAGGATACAGAGATGCTGTACTGGTATGTACGTAGCTTGCTGCAGGTAGAGCATTTGGTGTGAATTAGAGGGCCACAAAGTCTGTTGAAAAGGTTTAGTAGCCACCAGCAGGCGGATTTGAATGCATTTCCCCTCATTCTATACATTTTTGTTCTAATCCTACTGTGTCTGTGAGTGCTTCTGTTGCGTTAGCTATAGTTAAATTTCCCTACTACACTTTTTACAACAGAAAATGTCAACTTGATTTTGATAAAAATTCCATGTTTTAAGAGAAGTCTGCTGAATGGAGGCATTTTGTAAAAATCAAAACAAATCTGGGAACTTTGAGGTTTGGCTTCAAGCTACCTTTTATTATAAATAATGGGGGGAGGGATACCCCCACTCCTACTGCATTTATTAGAGCAAAGCACAGTCACCTGTAATTTCTGAACACTAAATGCTCTGAAATGCTGTGGCAGAGCATTTTGATATGGCTCAGTGATTGTTCCAAAGAGAAAGCGAGACAGAAAACCACTCGAAGTCTTTTAACTAGCTTTTAGCAGACCTGTTCCCACCTGATCCAGCTGGCTCCTAGACCCCCTTCAGAGGGTCAAACAACATAAAACCTTCACTCACTAGCGTTTTATCCTGTGCCACGCACTAGGCCTGATTCTGCTGATGTGAAGTCAGAGTAATTTCAAAGTCATCAGAGCTAGTACAGATCTACTGAGGAATGAAGAAAGAAGACATTTGATTCAGACTCTGCGGTTGCACGGCCTCCAACTGCGGTTCAGTAAAGCAAGTTTTCCACAGTGAAAGTAAGGACCAGCTTCTCTGCATCAAAAGGTGGGTGTCGGTCCTGCTTCCACTCTTCGAACTTAGCCACCTTTTCTTTCACGCTGTGCCTCAGTTTCCTTCTCTGCCCTAACCCTAATAGTTAAGCATTGTTACAGCTCCCTGGTGTGGCTGAGGTCCAGAGCTGAACCACAGGCTCCAGGGCCTCTTTCCCCATTTCTCCTTAGAGCCAAAGTTGAGAGGCATGGCAGGATGCTGGGCAGATTGCCACGTGTTAGACCTTCTGGGCAAATTTTTCACCAGCCAAGGACAACTGGGTTGTCAGGAGCAGGTTGGAGTGGGGTGATGGGGTGAACAGCTTTGCAAAGAACAAACAGGATAATAAACTCACCTTAAAGCCTACAGAGGAACACAATCTGACCTTATCTATAGGCAAACTGTGGGAGCCTCCTTCCTCCTCTTTGAGGGCAGGTGAGCTGGCTATAACGTGCACGATAACAGCAGTGGATTTGCATTCCACCAGAAGCTGTTAGGAACTTCTCTCTGCTTTGTTCAGTGACTTAGGCTGTACTTAAAAAAAAAAAAATCCCTTCTGATTAGAAAGCAGCTCCATTTGGCTACCACCTGTTACAGAATCACCAGAGCCTCAGGAAAACTTTCAGACATCAGCTCCTACACCCTTTGTCAGCAGGAGTTTGCCTCCTTGTTCTTTGCCATCAGGCTGTATTTGCATGGAAACCAGCCTCTGGTGCTGAGGAATCCATCTGTTCCTGCTGTTCCCTCCTCACCTGAAGGCAGGCAGTCCCACTTGCAGTGTTTGGGGTGCCTGTGAGTTGAAAGGACCTAAGAGACTGGGAGAAAAAAAATAAAGCAAAAGTGAACGGTGGATGTTCTTCCATCCCACAGCCAGGTCAGGATGGTTCCCTGCAGAAGGCGGCCTCAAGTATCCCAACAACAGTGTGCCACACTATTCTTCTCTCCAAAATTAGAGGTGAAATACAGCAGGAACTCAGCAGGATCTGCCCATACAAACTACTATATTCCCCAAGGTTTTGCAGAAAGCAGTACATTCATACAGGCATATGCAGTAAAACCCACATCTTCCATAAATCTATATAGCTCCCTTGTCCATCACCTCTTTCCCAATTTCTTTGAAGCTACTCCAACTCCTACTGAGGACCAGTTACCCTGTCCCAAATGCCACCAGTAGTGTAATCACGCTTGCTCCTATCTCAACCAGTCTGCAGTTAGATGAAGTCTGGATGAACTTCCGGATCTGAGGCATTCTGCTCCTCCACAGTCTGCCATTAGTCTTACACACTGGCCCACAGCTTTCAGGGGAAGAAAGTGAAGAAGAAGTGTAGCTGTATTTTTAGAGGGAAAAAAATGAACATCAGGTTTTTATGCAAATAGCCTTAAACTTTGGGTAGGGGTAAGAGAGAAAATAGGGGAAGAAATAAATTTTAAAACCTTTCTGCTTCTATTCTTTCCTCCTTTATGTTTTCAGTGTGGCTTTAGTGGCTCTTTAAAGATGTACTACAAAGCTTTTAATAAAAGCCAGAATGAAAGGCAGAATCCTCTTTAAGATCCTAAATCAGTCTTGCAATACGTGTCTAGACTCACACGTTACTAATACATTAACTTTTTAGAAGTGAGATATTGTAACACCCAGTAATCCCTTCAGCTTCTGCTAAATTCCCTGTCAAGGAGGCAGTGTGTTTCTGTTTAGGTGGGAAGCAGCACCATTAACAACGACCCCTTCCAGAGAACATTTAACAGGCAAGTAGATCACTCAAAGTACTTTTCATTTCTGCCTCTCATTCATTTAGCAGTCCTTTGCACCACTCTGTGAGCACTGAGGGTATGATTGCTTTGCATCATGCAACCGCTGCACTCACTGAACAAAATATGCAGGAGTTTGGTCCTAATGCTGGGAGCAACGTGTTGGTTTTGGCACGGATCCCGCCAAATCTAGGGTTACATTTTCACAGCAATAGCTGTTCCATCTTCACCCAGCAGTAGCAATTTTCTCTGGTCACAACTACTTGGTTTCTTTTCTCCAGGAATTCAATTTTCAGTGCTGCTGGCTTTCAAAAAAGTGAGTCCAAGTAAGCTTTTATCAGCCACAGTAAGTATATTCTCCTATAATTTGCAGTTGTGAGACATATGATAGTTTCTAGTTTCCTAGCCTTTAGCTTCCAGGCCTAAATGTGACATCTACAAATTGTGTATTGAGAAAAGGTAACGAGCAATGTCTAAAGGAAGTGTGGATTTTATTTTTATTTTTTTACTTAAAAAGACCCAACATTTCTCAGTCACAAGCAGTGGCTGTACTGCATCTGGTTTTCACAGAGATGCTAACCCACTGATTCTTTTGCTGGGGAATGCCAAGGGCAAAATAACAGGTCACTGAAAAATCACCTGGTTTATCTGAAGCTACAGAAAGAACTCAGATCTCCTGAGACCCAGCTCCATACTCAGCCTCCCCACTTCCCATACAACCACAGGCAAATCACTTCATCTCACCAAACTCCAGTTACCCAGCTGTGAAGCAAGGCTATGAAGAGCTTTGTTCATCTAGGCCCTTGTTCAACTTTCCTGTACAGACTGCAAGCCCTGTGGAGCACAGACTCTCACTCTTCCCACGTATGTAGAACACCTTTTTTTTTAAAAAAAAAAAACACCAAATGCACCACATGAATCCGTGAGCCCCAAAGACTTAAAGAGAGGTACCTGGAAATACAACAGAGCAAGTGTGTTGCTCTCCTGTGTTGCCTGCAGCCTTTGGATGCAGACTCAGCTTGTAAGCTGCACAATTCTGTGAGCAACTGCCCCAGCAGTCACAAACCTCGGGAGCCCCAGCCAGGCTGTAGCTAAATTTAGATACTCTCTTCCATGCTTCAGCTGGGTTTTTCACAGATTGATTTTTCTTTCCCCAGTGCAGTCAGGGCTGCTCAGAGGGATCCCTTGTTTCCCTAGTTAGTTATAATCGTCCTGCAGGGAGAAGGGGCCCTGTTTGCACTAGGAATGCCAGACAAGCTGTTCTGAGCAAAATGGTGATGCCGAGTCCCTTCATCAAAGCATCAAGGCTAGAAACTCCCCCCTGCTTGACAGTGACTATGAGGAACCACATGAAACTGTCACTTTTGCTACTCTCTCCAAGACGGCCTCCACGCAGAGCAAGAGGAAGGGCCCAAGAGAGCAGAAATACTGATCCAGCAATGGGAGAACTCCTCAGGTGCTCTGGGGAGCTTTATGCGAAGTCCAGCCGTCTCCCTCCCCCAAGGTCACACAAGCCATTTGTAACCCGCACACACGTGCAACCCCATCCCCTCCTCGATGTTTGCCTGTAGCATCACTTTCTGTAGGACTCAAAATTATCAAACCAAAGACTTGTCCCTTGCCAGATCAAAAAAAAGCTCAATGAAACCAAAACATCTTTGCCCCGAGGCCACTTGATGCTTGCTTTGACTGCATCACTCCATTAAGGATGATATGATTTAAGCCTGAATGTCTGGTTTGCATTAAGATTAATAGCAGCTGGTTAGCCATATTCCTTGGATATTAACGGCAGAGCTTTTTCCTGGTGATTCCTCATTGCTCCTAACAAGATGAAGGACTCCAGTCTCAGCAAGCAGAAAACTAAGTTTGACTACTACCAGCAATTAAATGGTCAAAAGGAAGAAAAGATAACCCTGCATCACTGTTAAGCAGCCAGATACCAATTAGACGCATTGCTTTTCAGGATCACTGTGTGCATCACTTTACCCAGGTTTCAACCTAAGCTGTGAAACAACATTTCAAAGACAATTAAAACATCATAAGCAGTCATGTGTGAATATTCCTGAATGCAGCTACTAAATAAGAAACAATGACAGATCAGGAAAGGAAGAAATCATAGTTTAATCTAACCTTTAATGGGTGTTTGTTAACTAAATGATTATCCTAATTTAGAACTAGCCACTTGTTACAGAGTGGAACTATATCACAGCTTTTTCCATGTTGAAGCCAAGGCTTAATGGGGATGGCATTCAACAGGTTTATGGGCAGTGAGTATGCAATACCCTTACAGACTGAATACGTCTGATCCCACTAGATCATCCTGTGCCCACTAAATGATCTGGATGGAAGGCCACTGGCATATACTGGGAGCTAGGGCAGCAAACCAGGGAGTCATTGTAAAAAGTATTGTTAATATCAGAGCACAGAAGAAGTGAAAAAGCTTCATCCAGCCCCACAATTGATGCAGAAAAGACAGAAGCATTTAAAAAAGCACTCCCTGGAGCAAGAAGAGTAGCTGCCTCTGAGAGAAGACCAAGGGAGCCAAGGTCTTGTGGGCTGCTGGCAACAGGTTCAAGTTGCTCAGGCTGAGAAAGCAGAATAGGGCAGGAACTAGTGGGTGGAAGCTGGGCACGTTCACTGAGAAATAGTGAAAAATGTTAACCAGTGAAGGTTACCATCAGCACGAGCTAGTTTTGCCATTCCCTGCAGCCTTTAAATCAAGGCTGGACATCCTCGTGAAAGAGATGCAGCTGCCAGGATGACATTTTATGCTGTTGCAGGAGGCTTGACCAGCTCAGCAGCCACCCAGCTTTCCTGCCGCTGGAGCACGGCCAGTTGGGCACAGCGCCAGTGCAGCCTCCCCCTGCCCACCAAACTCCTGACTGGAAGAGCTGCAAGCCCACGTTAAACAGCAGGAGTCAGACATCTCTGACCACACTCTTACAGCCCCTGAGACAACCAGGGTGGCCTTCCTTGCCCTCGGACCTATAAGCCCGAGGCCCTACACGGTGATGGAGCTGATTAGCTTCAATTTATCTGCAACGAAGCCATAAGGAGAGAAGCACAGCAATGGCTCCGACAGGTCTGGCCAGCTCTGGATCCTGCTCTCTAATTGTGGCCACGAGCATTGGCCTGGGAGAGGATATATGGTAGTGCTTAACTTTATAATAGAGTGGGTAAGGCCTGAATAGGAATGGTCTAATCTTACATCCAAACGCTGCAGTGATAGGGGAGGAATTTAAGTGAAGAGAAAGGGCAGTGTTCACCGACCTTTCACCCCCCTCTAATATGCTCTGCCTTCCCAGACAACTAATTCTGTTCTTTCAGGGATAAGTCAACATCTTGCTCAGCTATTTTTCCTCCTCAGCTGCCAGGGTGGATGCCTGTATTTGCAGCTAGTTCCCCTGGCAGTATGACACTCACTCAATTACCAAATCCTTAGGTCTTGGACTCCGCCGCCCGCTTCTTCACAGGGAACTCTGTTGCTCCTCTCTGAGGGCCTCTGACCTGACACACATTTCTTCTTACTGAAACTCACTTCATTAACCGAGCAGTACCTAACTCTCACTTTATTGCTTCCATCTTTGCTTCTTTGGGTTTAAGGTTTTCTAATGCTAAGGATTTTATCAAAGCAGATAGTCTGCAGCTGATGTTAGTGCTGCAACAAAACGGTCTACTAATTGCCCAGTCATCTGGAATTAAGCTTTTGGTCTCAGACCTGTCCAACAGTGTCTCCGCACAAGGCAAAGTCAGTTCCTTTGTGTCATTGTCTTGACACTGGCCTGTGGTCTGAGATGGCGGGGCTCAGTCCTGTCCTCTGTTGATGGAAGAAAGGGAGAAGGGAGACACATCTCATTTGCATGAGTAACCACCCACCATGCCAGGCCAAATATTGTCACTAGAAGATTAATTTGTGCTTGGAAAAAAAATATTAAAGTGAGTTGCCTTTAATGCACAGACAGGGGGAAGAAGAAAATTACATTTGTTGTGTCTTCAGCAATGGATTTACCCCCTGCATCCCAGTGGTACACCACTAACTCATGGTATTTGGACACAAACAGGACACCCTGGGATAACAAACAGTCCCAGACGGCCTGCTTCTGCAGTATAGCTCATGTTACAACTCAATGGATTGCTTTCCACTCAGATTTGTCTCCCAACAGGAAAACGGTTAAAATATAATATTCTGGGATGCTTTTTTCATTTAAATTAAAAATACGTGATTTATATTAGGGAGAAAAGTCTGGAAGGGCACTAGTTTCTTTTTACAGTTGTACACCCAGGGACATGATCAAGCACTGGTGTTGGTTAAGGCATTATGGCTGCTCTAGCTCCCATCAGTCCTGTAGTATGGCAGGTACCCAGAGCGACTCCCAGGCCACCCCAGCATGAGGGAGGCACTTTGGGGTTCACATATGCTTCCATTATCCTGTCAGGCAAGTGGCCCGCGTACACAGTAAACAAAATTCCTCTCCCCATCACCTACTTCAGAAAGTTAAAATACAGACGTGGAGGAACAGAAATCAACTTCCTTGTCTTTAGCTCTACATGCGTTCCCTCTGTTTCCCCTATCTTGTTAATAGAATCCCAGTAGCCACGTACTACCTATAAGGATGCTCCAGACCATAAGTTGATCTCAACTACACTTTCTGCACCATCCAAGACAATCTCAGGAGGTTCTGAGAGTCCATAATCCTTGACAATACAGGGCAGAGACTTCATGGTTTGCCTGAGTCCCCTGAAATCCAAAACCCCTTCCATCTAGATGGCCACCATTACAAAGGTTGTTAAGCCTCTGGTTCTTTTCCCAGTGGGAAAAATAGGTGATCTGTGCATTTATTTTATGACAGTGATTTTTTTTTTGGCACGTATATCTGATGAGATCCAAGAGACACTCCCACCACTCAGCCCAGAAGGGGGAAAAGTTTACATCAATCTTTTGGTCATGGGGGAGTTCATCATAAATCCCATCTTATGACATGAACTACAAGAAGTTTCACCCCAAGGCCAGCACTGCATGTGACACTGTGACCTTAATGTGCACATTAACACATCCTGCATGTCTTCGTAAAATGGCTACTAAGAAGTAAAGGACATTTGAAATTGCTGTACGTTTGCAAGAAACAGACATTTGCTGGTACGTGACTTGCAATGCATTCTAATAATCACATAATTATAGCTACAATCCACTCACCCTGCCAGAGGGGAGAGGTGAAATTCTTTAAATCTCTCCCTGAGGATCTTCACAGTTACCATAAGGTGACACCACAACATGGCTTGCAAAGCCAGCAGAGGAATGTGGGGGTACTCAGGAATAGCTGTGTGTTGACACTAACAACAAACAAACCACCAAGCTCAAGCAAGGGACAGATGTCCCAGGATGAGCCCCTCCCCTATGGCACGGTGCTGTCAGGGGATCACTCTCTGAACTGAGTCCTCAGCCTAGGTAACTTTTAGGAAAACAGAAAGAAAATCAGACCTTCATATCAGCTTCTAGGAAATAGATTTATTGCCAGTTGCTTTTCTTGGCCTTGTGTCTTCTCTCTTGCTGTAGTCCCAGTATTGCAGAGAAGAACGTAACTGGAAAAGGATGATTTGTCCTTTTCCCAGTGACCACAGCAAGCACAAGGAAATGCAAAGCCCAAACAAACCTTCTGGGCAGCCTCAACCCAAGGCCAGTCTGGGATGTTGAAGAGTCAGAAAATGTTTTCCATGAAGGGAGCAATGTCACTTTGGGGATACACAAGATCAAACAGCAGGACATAGGGAGAAGTGACACATACCCATATTTTGAAAGTACAAGAGAACAGCAGACTACAGCCTGTACTGGCACGGCAGACAGAGGGACATCTGTAGTGCAGTGTGAAATAGAAAACCTGGATGTTAACACACGTATTATTTGGACACTGAGGGGACAGGCACTTCAGCCTGTCTCATCAGTAGGTTCTTAAAAGCTAAAACCTGCTTAGCATGAGTATAAACTATAGACAGGGTGAATCTATTGCACAGACTCCTCTGGTGCCAGAGGACCACAGCCACTTCTCAGGGTCTTCCTGAAAGTGTTAGATGTGTCCTAGATACCCCAGATGTGAGCTCAGACAACAGCAAGAAGATCAGGACTAACATGAGCTTAATTCAAATCACATGGGAAGTCATCCTGGGAAGTAGAGGGAGAGAAAGCTACAGAGCCAATGAACTCCGAGTAGCCTGTGTTGCTAAGGAGACACATTACAGCATCCTTTACTTGGAATTTCCAAAATTATGAAGGGCTCCATGCCCAGGAACATCACTGCACTGCTCAGCCCAAACGGGACAAAGACACCAATAACCAAGGTCAGGTCATCATCTGGCAGGCTGGAGCAGAATCTCCCAGCCAACTGGACACAATACAGTGAGTCTTCAGATGGCACCAAACCCAATCACAAACACGAGTTGGTTATAGTTGCTCTGCTAGATGGCTTCAGAGCAGGATTTAGCAATATTACATCTTTTTCAGTGCTGAAGATCACAAGTTCAATCCTTGGCACCCTGGTTATCACACCTGGAGACAGGACAGAGATGATGGTAGGAGAAGAGGTGTGATAAAGGCAGCACTGGCCAGATGGTAGGGTGGTTTTATGTGACATTTCTATTGGCACAGCAAGCTGTGAATCTGCAAGGCTTCTTCCACTTGCTTAGTACCTATACGCAGCTGGTTATTAATGCTGCTGCCAGACTGGCTTCTCAGAAGATTTGCTTATCTCCTGCAGTGGATGCTTTGTGAAAGGCTAACAGCTTTTAGGATTGCTACTGGAGACTTCCAGGAGGAAGACGAAAGGTAGAATCAGGCTAAGCTGTTTCCCTGTTTACACAGCAGCTTCAGTTCTCTGCCATCAGAAGCAAGAGATTATGGACTGATGGACCACACCACCACCCCAGTCTCCATGGTGCCTCACAGGGCAATTCTCCCCGGGGACACATCACACCTATGACCAAAGCCTGCCACATCTCCTTAGCCCAGAGCCAATACACTCTTGGCTGAAAAGAGAAGCGCTGGGGGACAGTGCTTCTGCATGGAAGAAGTCAACCTTGAGGAAATGTAGCAAAGTTTGTCTCCTGCCCGACCCTCAGGATGGAGTGGGGTCCGGGCTCTCTCAGCTGAACCACTGCTGGGTTACGTTGCTTGTCGGCGATAGTACCCAGCAGCCGTGGATAGGGGTTGGACCCCTCATGGAGCTGTACAGACACAACTAAGTGGCAACTCTCCAAGCTGTTCGCTGCCAAACTCAGACTTACAACTCCAACTGGGAGACTAGACTTTTCTCAGTGTTTCCTTGGCTTAGTTGGGATTGATGCTACAGATCAGTCCCACTCCATGTCTCACTGAGATGATGCTTTAATACACCTAGCGCATTGGCTTTGACAGCCAAAGGGCATGAGAACTTCATCCCTACTGGTTCCATCCCTCTCCCTTACGCCTCATAATCACTAACTTGAGAAAGCAAAGAGAGCTCAGCAAACCCTTGGGCCACAGGTGGCTGCAAGGTGCTCTAGAACTTGCCAGCTGCTGGGACAGGGTAGGTCCCCCATAAATGTCTTTTAAAAAAATCAGGTTTAGTGAGGGAAAGCACGCACAGCATTCACAAACTCCAGTGCTTTTGTGTTATTGGTTCCTATTTCATCTATTATTTACAGGAAAAGATCAATCTGGGAAAAAAAAAAAGCCCTCTCTTCTGAACTCTTTCCAGAACTGACTCAGCAATTTAATTTTTATGCTGGCTACTTTTTTGCTCCTCTTCTCTTTATTGCTATTTTGTTTTTAATTTTCCACTTAAAGTCCTTATTTGCATGATAGCTCTGTCCAGCCTTAAGCAGATTTTTCTTGTCTTTGACTTTTATCTCATTCTGTCTTCACTCCTTTTTTTTTTTAATTAAAAACCAGCTTTGAATTAGTTCACTGAAGCATTCCTTTCCCCATCTTCCTCTCCCTCCAGAGAGCTCCTCCCACAGTAATCCTGCAGGATCCTTCTGCCATCTCAGCACACTGCCATCACAATAGCAAGCCTTCAGCATGGAAAAGTTGATCCAGATTTGCCCGGGATGTCAGCTGCTGACTGACTTCCAAGCAGATCCTCTCAGCACACAGGTGTGTCACACTGGTCCCTCCCAGAGAAACCCTGCTTTGGCTATGAACCTGCCCCAGGTATTGTCCCAGAGGGAGTGGGAGCTGTAGTGCGTTTGAGTAAATACGTTCAACATGCAACGAAATGAGCACTTCATGCTTTTAAGGCATTCTCACCTCTGCAGGATTAGACAGGATCAGACCCTTTATATTTTGCAGATGAACAATTTTAAGAGGAGGTATGAGCCTTTCTGTTTCCACTACCCATTCTGCCCTGGTACAGCCTTTTAGATGACTGGGAGAAAAGGAAAGAAATCATTGTCAAGATGGCTCACTTGGCATTTGCTAAGATCCTAATGAGACCCAGTTTCACACCTACTCTTGACATGGCCTTAAGCATTGCTGCAGAGACTGTTTGCAGAAGGGAGAGTGCAAATGCCTCATGAAAACATGTGCAAGCCGAGATGCCAGTAGCTGCAAATGAAACTGGCACAAATCTGGGTAATGCTACTGATGTCAAGGGAGTTGCTCCCCGATCACATTAGAATGAGTCATCTCACGATTTTTTAAATTTTCCAGGTAGTTACAGAAAAATGCAGAAAGAGTCTACATTACTAATTGCTTTCTTTGCCTAATTCTGGATTGCTGTAGAGACCCACTGGATCTTGGGGAAGGAGGGAACAAAGGGTTACACTGCTCATTTACCAACTGAAGCATCAGTGATTTCCTTCACTTGTTTCACTCTTGAAATAGCTACTGTTTAGGAGTATTACCAATATTTTTCAGCTCCATTTAATGCTTAGCAGGATCATGCTTGCACTGAGGTCACAGAAATGACTGCAGTGTGTTGGAAAGGAAGATCCATGGTGGCTTTTATTGTCTGTCATGTGTACCTGTACCATCCCAGCTGCAGCAGCAGAGAAAGCCACACAGTCTAAAACTGATCTTGCTTTTCCAAACAGCTCTGTAATCCTGCTGCTGCTGCAGTGAGACTATTACCACTAGAACAGAGGAACAGAAAAACATACAGCATAAAGAGCAGTTGGGTCAGCCCAAACATCTGTGTAGCTATCTCTGACAGTGGCCAGAAATAGACACCTGGGAAAAGCACAAGAATGAATAGCAAACATATAGTCTTACCCCAAACAGTCTCCTTTGTGTCTCAGGGACATTCATAGTTGGACAGTGCTTCCCTGCACATAGTACGCCCGAGCAGATTTCCATTAATCAGGCTAGCGCCCCCTTGATATTGTATAAACCATCCTGCAGCAAGGAGTTCCTCAGCGAAACCACCGCTGCATGCACCAACTACCTGTTGTTTCTTCTGATCCTGCCACCTACAATGGGATGCTTCACCTGGTCCTTTCTAGTTCTTGTGCTGGAAGCCATAGTGCACAACCAACCCCTGCAGACCACTCACGACCCCGTAGACCTTTCTCATACACACCTGCAACCAGTCCTCTTTCAATTGGAGTTGTCAGAGCTACCGGCTCACCCCTTGCACAGAGGCTATTACAGACTGCTGATCGCTTTTGTCACCGTCCTCTGAACCTCTCCCAGTTTTCCTAGATCCTTTATGAAATGAGAAGACCAGAAATGCACGATGCCGGTGGGCTGCCAAAATTAACTCACTTGGCAGTAGTTCCCACATCCCTGTTGTATACTGTGATTATTTCTAGGGCAGTGATACAGCTCCTGATGCGTCTTTGCTAAGAAGAGAAGGGTGGAAAGTAGAAGACATTTGATCTCTGCAATTGTTGCTATACAGAAAAAGGGGCTGAGCAAGATCTTCCTAAGCAAAGGCTAAAAAGTCAGTGCCCCAGACACAAAACACCTCCCTGCAATCTTGGGTCCACCCCCAGCCTCCATTATTTTAGGGCAGGAGAGAAGGAGAGAGACAGAAAAGGATTAGCTATGCTCCACAGAGTAACTGGTGTGATCCAATTAGTGGCCTGTTCTAGGAACATGGCCACAGCAAAGGAGAAGTGAAGCCAATTGAATCCTGTCATCGCTCTCCTTTCATAACAGATGCCAAGCCTGGACTCCTCAGCACAGCTGTCCGTCGCTTAGCTCCCCACCAGGCACAACTGAGCGTAAAATCCTGGCTAGGGGCATGGGAAGCAGTCATTCACCAAGGACCACAAGCAGCAAGAAGCAGATGGACAAACCCAAACCTTTCCCCCAACCCCTTTCCACAGGAGGCAATTGCACACATCCTGACAGGTGGCCAGCAACACCAGTGCAAAGCAGGCACTTCGTTACCCATCTCCTGTGTAGCCCACCATCTTCAGCTATCGCCGTACCGCCTCCGCGGTGCTTTGTGGAAAGCTGGTGTTTGGCCAAACGCAGGAAGCCCTTGGAAGCGAATCAGCCACGCGGCATTATCAGCTGACATCCACAGTCTTATCTAGTCTCTTTGGAAAGCTCCTCAACTCAGGGCAACCTCCACCTTTTTAATTTCTAAAAGGCTAATGCTAAGTAATTGTCTCATATCTCCGCAGCATTTGCTCCCCTTTATCTTGGAATCCCTGCTGCAATTCATTGACAGAGCCGTCTTTTCACTTTCTCTATTCCACCGTGTATGTACTTGAAAATGCTTTCATTGTAGGCAGAGATACTTGCTGCTAATTGATGCTTATTATTCCTTTTAAGCCTGTAATTGCTTTTTCTTGTCTAAATTTACTTCTTTCTCCCCCCCGCCCCGAACCCTTCCTAAAATTGCTTTGGTTTTCTCTTCTAATCAACCCAAATCCTGGTGTTCGAAAGATTATTTGAACGCGTGCCAAAGGTTTTGCTGTTGCTTTGACATGCTGGCTTTTCACATCTGCGGAGTTTACTTCAACTTCTTGAATATTTACAGGCAAATTGGGTGGCCTGCAACTCGTAATCTCTCAACTGTCTTAATGAAGGCAGGTTTTAGGTGTCAGCTTTCACACACACTTTTGCTTAGAAGGCTACAACGGGTCCTTAGATTATCTCATTTCTCTCTTACACAACATAGGATTTCTGAGTCAATTCTCTCAGCGGATAATGAAACAAATGGAATAAGTGGAACAAAATGTAATTTTGTTTGTAACTGAAAGAGCACCTGTTCTTTCTTATGATCTCTGTTATTTCTTCCACAGGCCTTTACTGGACTGACCCAAAGGAGTTTCCAGCACATCACTCCCTGGAGGACTGTGCTCCCCCTCATTGAGACCTTCCCAGAGCCCTGCTCTGGATTCTCACCATCACACCATTCACGTCCACCCTCACCTGCGACAGGGCCACAGTCTCATTTGGGCACTAAATCCCAGAGGGATTTAATAGTCAGACAGGCAACATGCTGTGGACTTCGCCATCTCAGACTTCGTGTTGCTCTTGGCAGCTGATCCAAGGCACCGTGTGAAACGAATGTAAAGGCTTGCCAGCTGGAATTCACCTCCACCGGGGAAGGCCTGTCATATTGGCTCTGCTCAGCACCGAGCTGCAAGGACTCGTACCTGGGATACATTGCCCTGCAGTCACAAGGGAAAACAGGACTTCTAGTTGTGTTGCTGAAAACTTGAGAGGTCTCAACACTTCTCAGCTGCATCCTGTCGCGTGATATCCAGAAAGGCCAAGTGGCCTTGGGGGGCAGTGGCTGTAATGCCAGCTCTACCACTGACCGCTTGTGCCATTTTTAGGAAGCAATTTTTAGGAATTTTTAGGAAGTTTTCTCTTTCCCTTCTGCTCGGCTGTGACTGCTCCGGCTATGCTTATGCTGATTTACTTCTTTACAGTTTTACAAAGCCTATGCAGGTCTCCAGCTTTGTTCCTTAGCATAGTTGTCATGCTGTATCTACCTGCTATTTAGGTCTGACCTCAGCAGTTGCTTTGAGCCACACCAGCCGTTCTTCCCAGCCTATTCAATTCCCTGCAGCCAGCACAAGAGCTTTCCAGATTGCCTGGACTGGACGTGAAGCAGAGCTTTCCCAGCAATGAGTCTCTGCTCTTCATCCGGGCTTGCCTCCAGTAACTGAAATAAGAGGAGAGGATGCAGAAGGGCCAGAAGGAACAGTGGAGCTGATGAGCACAAGAAATCTTCCTACCGGGTTTACAGGAATGAGTAAGATCTACACATCTCTCACCTGGAAGTGGGGACAGGGCTGAACTCAGACCCATTCAGCGGCACTCCCAGCTATCAGAATGGCTTCTGGGAGTGCTTGAAATACTTCCATCCTGGCAACATAGTCATCATCTGGCTTATGTCTATATTGCTGTCTGAAAGCCAGGTACAGCAGAGCCTGCTCAGTTGTCCATGGGAGAGAACCAGGGGTTAACCATGGACTCATGAAGTACATAGTGAGCACCTAGTGAGCAGCTGAATCTATGCCGTATTAGACCCTCAGCCACAAGCAGAGACACCACATAACTATCTCCTGCATCTCAAAGTACCAAGCCAGAACATGGAGAAACAGGAACAATTACTATCATATAGGAACATTTACTGTTGGGAGTTTGGTGCATTTCATTTTAAACAAGCTTATTTTGCAGCTCTAGTGACCTGAGGAGCCAGGAATATGAACATTGACAAAAGAAACAAATAAATAACACATTCCAATTACAGCTTTAATAAGATGCAATGTGCTAGAACTCCATGCAGATGCAACAGCAATTTCTAATTAAAAACACACAATTATTAACCTTAAAAAGTTCTAGAAATATTCCAGTGTGTTCAAATCTGAGTGTGCTCTCAGAGTGAATTCAGGATTATGACTGTTAATGCTTGGGGTGTTTTTCTGTTTGTTTGTTTCTAACCTTATCAAGGGAAAAGGTAATTTTTCAGCCAGCAAAACTGTGCAGCTGGTAGGCCATCAGGAGCTGTTCTGATGCCTACATCACCCTCACCCTTCCTTAAAGGACCGAGTCTGGTCTCTTTTCTGAGTGATACCTTCTTTAATCCCTCTCAGACACCTTTGTGAGCTGCAATCAACAGACTGAAATTGCTGCTAGTGGAGGAAACCCATTCCGTCTGAAGCATCAATTAACAATATCAGAAGACAGGGTCCAGGTGTCGCCTGGGGACGTACAGGAAAGTGCAACTGGTAAGACTATATAGTCCAGCCTACAACACCACAAACTGGGAGCCCACGAGAAGATCATGGCAAGAGAGGTTGCCAAGGGCATTATGGGTATGTTGTGCATCTCTAAGAGGTTCTCTGTTTCAGGAATTAGTCAGGAAATTTGTGGCCATTCGCCACCGGAGCAAGCCGGGCCCACGTCTAGTGTGATTCATGCCAGGTGAGAACTTGCTGCCTATCAGCTGCCTTTTCATGGAATATAACAATGCCACCAAATTTAAACCAACCCAAATCCAGTAAGATACAAACACTAGGGGTAAGGAAGGGGATTGGTCACGTAATCAGGAAATCAATCTGTGATTTAGACACTTCCATGAAGTCCTACCCTTCCATGAAGCCTGACAGTAATTAGGATATTTGCCCTTGGATCATGAATCTGAGCGCATACAGTCAAGTAGATGCTCTGACATGTATAAAATGTGTGCAAAAAATTAAAAACTAGTGGCTCTGGGCTGCTAGAATAGAAAGCACCCTCAGGAGAGGCCTGAGGCAGTGAAAGTTTGGAGTCAGACATCAAGAGCTTCACATTTTATTGCAGGGGGGCAGATTCAGCCTTCATGGAAGTGAGGAATTTCAAAATAACACACAGCATAGCCTGATGGATCAAAGATTGGATTGAGGCTTAGGAAACCAAAGCTGATTTTTCAGCTCTCCTGAGTAATCTGGCTTCTCTCTGTGCTTTTGCTTCAAGCTCAATGGAACAATAGTCTCCCTCCCTATGCACAAAGAACAGCACCTGGCAGCTTCGTCCTACCATAACGCAGAGGATATTAATAGAGGAGCTGCACTTCTGTATTTAGCTCCCTATTTTGGATGAAGATGAAAATGAGCTGAACTATGATTCTAGCTAACAATGGCCAAAAGCTCCCTGGGTTGAACACAGAGTGATGACAATCCTCAAAATGCCTGGAGAGATCTCCTGCCAGCTGAACGGCTTTTCTGCAAGAAAAAGGACAGCTTTAGAGTAAAAAGAGAAGCCTAAACAGGAAGGAAGGCTGGGAGTAAAGAAGCTGGAGAAATAGGTGAGGGAGTCTTTCCTCCCCTCCCCTACAGAGCCTGCTAGAGACCAGCATGTGGGCCATTCAACAGCAACACACAAAAACAACCACTGCAGCTGCTTCTCTGGGCAACGTTAGTTGGCATCCTAATGCCTGGAAGCTACTAAGAAGCCTGTCAGCACTATACACAGTGAGAGACATAGAGAGAAAGGAGGACATGGGTACTCAGTGTGCCCTTTATTGATTATAGTTCAGTTCATCCTGCATCTCCATCTTTGGGGCCAAGTGGTCACACAATCTGGATAAGTCTTGGAAATGCCTTATGCTGCATGTGTCTGAGCTTATGAGGCATACATAAAGCACTTCCCAGGGTTTCCCAAGTCCCTGAACTTTTTTCCGTGCTGCGTGGAGTCCCAAGAAGCCCTGGGAGGGCTGTGCCTTGTTTAGCCTCTTTCTCCAGTGAAAACCTTCAACATACAAAGGATTGTGCCATCTTCTTCACAGATCTAGCTGGTTTTCAACTGTATTCTGTGCATATATAGTAAGTGATGTATTCTGCACTTCTTCAGGATGGAAAGATGTTATGGACTTAGGAAGGCAAGTTTGAGTCCTGCTACCAATAAACTTGCATACACATCTACTTGGGAATTTCCCTCTGAGACATCCTGTGCAGGGCACAAAAAATTATTTCCACGCTCAGTGGAAAT